>NC_132905.1:89203217-90584718 GCF_047675955.1 Chlorocebus sabaeus
TATGAATGTGTCATAGCGTAGTGAACTGATCCTAGATGATCAGACACTAATTTTGTTCCTAATTGTTTACTTTTGCAGTGGTACTGACATGCACTTTGCAATTTTACATACTTAGAAAAAAATGAACAATCAGGATAGGGTGTCTCAGGCATAGAAATCAAGACAAACAGAGGTAGAGTGTGCTCAAGAACATTGGTTCTTTCCAGTTTCACCAAAGTGAAAAGTTTGTGTATAGGAGTGTGTAGGAACTAGATAGGGGAATAGTAGATGAAACTAGACCCCATCGTGATGGGTTCTGAATGAATGATGTGTTTGGACATGATTAGGAAAGTAACTGGGAAGCTGATGATCAGGTGTGCAGTTGAGAAAGTTGTATGTAAATAAAAGCAATAGAGAGTGTATGTCAGTTAAAAATGCTTTCTGCTGCAAGTAATAGTAAACACTTCAAAACAGTAGCTAATAAAGAGTGTTTATATTTGTCGTATAACACAAATGGTGACAGCCAGCGGTTGTTGATGGGGTTCAGATGTTCACTGATATCTACAGAGGGCGCCAGGTCTTCCTGATGCTATTATCTGCCATGCTTAGAGCACACTATTGGCTTTGTGCTTCCTGGCCACAAGATGAGTGGTGTAGCGTCAGGCATCATGGCCTCAAATCAGGGGTGTTGTTATGGCAAAGAAAAAAATTGCTTGTGCGCCTCTCATCTTTAATCAGTACCTTAGTTTGCCAGGGCTGCCATAACAAAGTACCACAAACTGGTGGCTTAAAACAGCAGAAGTGTGTTCCCGAGGCTAGAAGTCGGAAAGCAAGGTTTTGGCAGGGCCATGCTCCTCTGAAGGCTCTAGGGAAGGATGCTTTCCTACATCTCTCCTAGCTTCAGGTGGTTGCTGCAATCCTTGGCATTCCTTGGCTTGTAGCTGCATCACTCCAATTTCTGCCTCTGTCTTCACATGGTCTTCTTCCCTGTGTGTTTCTTCTGTGTCTCTGTATGTTCAAATCTACATCTTCTTACCCTTACAAAGATGCCAACCATTGGAATTAGGGTCCATGGTAATCTAGTATGACTTCATCTTAACTTGATTATATCTGCAAAGACCATATTTCCAAATAAGGTCACATTCATAAGTGCCATGGATTAGGACTTGAACATACCATTAGGGGGGTCATAATTCAATCCACTACAATTGGGGGCCAAAAATTCTTCTCACAGTTTCCTGGTAGGTGTTCCTTCATAGCTCATGGCCAGTTCTGAGTCACTACTCATCCCTAGGCCTGGGGCATACCCACTTTCTATGGATATTATGAGCTTTCTAGTTGATAATTGAAAAAAATCAGAATTTAAACAAGGGAGAAAAGGAGGAGTAGAGGATGTTTGCTAAATGGGCTACAGGATCTGCCACATAGAGAGACAACTTAGAAACATATATTCCTTATATATGTTTATATATGGAATATTATATATATTACATAATATTCCATATATATGTTGGAATATATACACATGGAGTATATATATTTCTAAGGTTGGTGCAAAGTGCAGTTTTGCCATTGTTTTTAATGGTACATATATAGTTGGACAAGACATAGGGACTGAACTAAAACGAAAGGCATAATATGTCTACAGTATTTGCAGAGATAGATTCAATACACCTTGGAAATGACAATTATGAGCATGAGGGCCTATGTGAAGGCATGAAACCAATCTAGAATCTGGGAGCTAAGGATCTCTGTGACCTTGATACTAAAAGAGTGAATAGAGGGTGATTTGGAAAAGTTGAGCAATAATTGAGCTGTAGAGAGACATGTGCATGGTTAAAGATATAGTTCTATTGCTTTTTATTAGTAATTTTCATTTCTAGCTCCACACACTCACCCATCCACTCAACTGACCTAAAGTGGGAAGGATATTTTCAGCCTAATAAATCTCTGGCAAGAACAGCAGCTCTCTGGCAAAATACTCAGCACCTGCCATGGAAACTAGAAGGTGTTGGGATGACACAGTTGCTTTTGTTTGGAGGATGAACATCAGGAGTGCGTGAGAAGTGATAGTGGAACTGCTTCCCTCTCACCATGTCTGTATTTGGATGTACACAGAATGTTTTAACCATTCCCGAGGTTCCATCTCCAGGTACCTGAGCCTCTGGGGTGCAGATGCACACCTGTGATTTTTTTGTATTAGTCACTTACTTGGTAGACCTCCAGTTGGAAGGAGAAAAGGACAACATTGGAAGCCAAAGTCACCGCTTTGATTCTGGTAACCTTGTTGGAGATGCTGCACTCTGAAAACACAGTACATCCATTTCCAGAAAGTGAAGCCTGGAAAATTAGTGCCTAATCGATTTCATTCATAAATCCCCATCATGGCAGCTTCCATGACATTCAAGGAAAAACTTCTCAAGTCTCTTCATTTAAAATAAAGGTTAGCTTTTATAGTAACATTGAGCAAAAGATTTATCTCAATTTTCTTCACATTGTTTGACTTCTAAGTATCTTCCCACACTTTTCATCCAAGGTAAGCTTTCAACAATGTTTTCCTTGAGGCTGGGCCTGTAGGAAATAATATATAGTAATCCCAGTAATTTTACTGGCTGTGTTTGTGTCAGGATTATCTAGTAAACTCAGTGCCTTTAGCAATCTTATCTCTTATTTAGTAGGAGATTAAAGAACACAGAGCCAATTATCCCCATTTTTTGGATGAAAAGACTGAGGTACAAAGGAGTTTGAAGACTTAACTCGGTTGCCCAATAGCTAGTGCCAAGTCTGGGGAAAAATTTGATTTTCCCACCACCTAAGATGAAAAGGAAGCCTCTACTTTTCCTGTGGTTGGGCACAAGCATTGAAGAAGATAATTAAAAACATTAAATGATCCTAAAAGGCACATATACTGAATTGACAGAAACTATGTGCAAATGTTGAACATTGTATCTACCATGTAGAACATGATCTATAAAATTTAACTTCTGTTTTCCCAATCTTTACCTGAGTGTGCATTTTTATATTAACATTTAGGTTGGGTAATTTAATATACTTGAGTTTGAAGGCAGTAATATCACGGAGTGATTTTTTGACCTAAACCTGAAATGATTTTCTCCTTCCAGCTGAGCAGCTGAGCAATCTTCCTTTGTCTTCTCTAGAAGAAGGGAAGAGCAGTCCTCCTCTGCTCGTTTATTGAGAAAATTTAGAACCTGTGTTTGAAAATGGTCCATGTATACTTGAGTATGTGAGGGAATAAAAGTGAATTGAAATGTGAGGAAATGAGTTAACAATTGAGTTTATCATCTAGGAAGATTGATTCCTGGACCTGCCACTGCTTTTCTGGAGGTCTCTGGTGGGTCACATCACCCGCTCGGAACCTGCCTTTCCAGTAATTGAGGTTATTATGATATAGGAGATTTAAATTTCCTTTCAGCTACAGAGTTTACTCTGCCTTGAATTGTGTCTCTCCCAAATTCATATGTTAAAGTCGTAACTCCCGATACTTCAGAATGTGGCCTTATTTGGAGATAGGGCCCTTTACAGAGGTAATAAAGTTAATATGAGGTCATTAGAGTGGCCTCTAATCCAACATGACTGGTGTTTTTATAAAAAGAAGGGGGAATTTGGACATGTAACCATGTGACGACACAGGGAAAAGATCACCATCTGCAAACCCAGGAGAGAGGCCTCAGAAGAAATGACTCCTGCTGACATCTTGATTGTGGGTTTTTAGCCTCAAGCACTATGAGATGATGCATTCATTTTGTTCAAGCCACCCATGCTGTGGCATTTTGTTATAGCTTCCTTAGCAAACTAATACAGAGTGCTGTCATTCTACTCTGTTTAATTGTGTCATTACACATTTAGTACTAGTTAGTAGCATTTTTGTAAATGTTTATATGTATGCATCATCTTACTGAACCCTGACATTGTGTGAGGCAGGAATTACTGTCCTAATTTCACAGGGATTAGACACTCCATTACAGTTTAAAGATAAGTAAAGACAGGCTCTTATGTCATTTGACCAAACTCAATGTTCTGGGGGCAGATCTGGGTCACAAACAAGAGGACTCTTTCCAAAATTCATGCTCTGTCTTCTATTTCATGTTGCCTTGTGAAGGATCATAAGAGCTTGTGTAATTGTTATAATCAGAAAATACATGCTTAAAAAACAGAAATAGGGGAAGTTAAGGCAGCTCTCCTGGGAACTTAGAGAGACACTGTCTAAATAGAAAAAGTTAGGACTCTTTATGTGGGTGGCATCCATGAATGGAGAAAATACAATGGGAACTCTTTTCTCCTCAATATATCTCATTTGCTTGCTTATTTAGCCCAGTTTGGCTGGAAAGATAATCGTTGAGGCCAAAATCCACAAGATGAAGGAAGACACAGATCTTTCAGAGAAAAAAAAAAATCTGAGTGAAATACTCCTGTTTGCAAACTGTTAAATGTGCAGCTCCAAGGAGTACCCTTTAACACATCAAGAAAAGATTCATTGTCCTCACAATGAGGAGAGGGGACACACATGCTGCAGGAGGGGCTGCAGGTTGGTAGAACATTCTGGAAGGCAATTTGGCAGCATGTCCCCAGAGCCTCCATACCCTGTGATCCAGAGCTCTACTTTTAGGGGTTTATCCAAAACAATGCAGTCCAAGTGGGGAAAATATGTGTATGAGAATGTCCTGAGCAGCTCAGGTATCTACCTCAGTGGTCAGAAGAGGAGCGTGAGGTGGAAGAAGAGAGCTAGGACTTGAGGGTGCCAGTACTGGGCACCCAGACTCAGGACTGTCAGGCAATTATGGTGAACGTTGACATGGGTGCATGTATGCCTAATAACATGTGATGGTGTCCATGACGTATGTTAAATACTAATAGAAAACATAGTAAAAATAGTGTATGCGGTATGACATGGATATGTGTATGTATGTACATGTACACACATGTGTATACATGTACATATATGCACAGACATGTTTACATGTGTTCATACACACATAAGGGGTAGCAGGACTCAAATGACACACACCAAATGCTGATTATGGTTGTCCTTGTATCATAAAACCATGAAAGATAGGTTTATTTTCTTCATTTTCTTTGCTTATATAGTAATTTCTTTCTTTTCTTTTTTTTTTTTTTTTTGAGACAGAGTCTTGCTCTGTCACCCAGTGCAGTGGCGCCATCTCGGCTCACTGCAAGCTCCGCCTCCCGGGTTCACACCATTCTCCTGCCTCAGCCTCCCGAGTAGCTGGGACTACAGGCACCCGCCACTGCGCCCAGATAATTTTTTGTATTTTTAGTAAAGACGGGGTTTCACCGTGTTAGCCAGGATGATCTTGATCTCCTGACCTCGTGATCCACCCGCCTCGGCCTCCCAAAGTGCTGGGATTACAGGCGTGAGCCACTGCGCCCAGCCATATAGTAATTTCTAAACTTCCTACAACATATATTTATCAATCTAGTAATGAGAAATGTTTTTAATAAAGATTTGACTGGTTAAGGTCTATAACATTGTCGTGGTCATTATTTTTAATTTAACGTATCATCCAGGTCTTCTGAATTGTTGGATTATTAGAGCTAATACCAATATTTGCTAAGAACATGAAGCACTCTCTTATTTAGCCTGGGCTGTCATTCTTGCTTTCTTTGCTGCAGTTTGCCTTAACCCAAGTTCAGATGACAAGAAAAGTCATTTGTATTAGGTTCTTGGAAGTTTGGACAATTGTATCACTCACATTCTACCATGTCCAGGGATAGCTAATGGTTAGTAGCTTCACTGAACTGTCAGGTCCCCTCTGATGGAATATTCACTGACAGTACTAATACCGTGTATCTTGTCTGTATTAGTAAGAGTTTTCCAGATAAATACAACTAATAGGATGTGTGTTTGTGTGTGTGATATGTTTGTGTATAAAGAGATTTATTATAAGGAATTGGTTCACATGATTATGAAGGATGAAAAGTCTGAAGATATGCAGTTGGTAAGCTGATGTGTATTTTCAGTCCTAGCCTGAAGGCTAGAGAACCAGGAGAGCTGATGGTGTAGGTTGCAGTTGAAAAGCTGGTAGGCTTGAAACCCCTGAAGAGCCGATATTTTGGTTTCAGTCCAAAGACAGGAAAAGATCAATGTCTCAGTTCAAATGGTCAAGTAGGAGGAATTTCCTTTTGCTTGGCATTTTTTATTCTATTCGGGTCTTCAATTGACTGGATGAGCACACCCACATTATAGAGGGCAATCTGTTCTACTCAGTCTACAGATTCAAATGTTAATCTTATCTAGAAACTTCTCAAAACACACACACACACATATATTATATATAATATATAATATTCATATGTATTATATATTATATATAATATATTGTATGTTTATATATTATTATATATTATTAAATATATATATATATTCTGCTCAGATTCAAATTCCCAAAAGCTGAGGGGTGGGGCTATTTACCTGTTTTCCCCATGGGTATTCCACCCTAGAAACTCTGGCATTAATAAATAAATGTTAAGGTACAGAGTTGGTCATTTGGTCCTGAATTCAAGATTCTATCCCAGCTCAAGTCTCAAGTTTGAAGGATAGTGGTTCTTCTCAAGGCAGAATTGGGACCAGGAATAACATCCACACACGGGGCTAGGAGAAGTGACTTGGCTGAAGAAGAGGGCATGCCAGTAGAGAGATCTAACCCAGTGTCCAAGCCATCTTATAGTCTTGTCAGCTCTAGAAACAGCTAGTTCTGGTTTTCCAACCTGAAGGTAGATTGCAGATGTGGAAAATCCAGTGGGCTGAGGACTGGGGTGTGAGGCTGTGGTCACCAGGAACAGGTATGCATGGACGGTAGAATGTAAGGTGAAGGTTGAGACAGAAAAAGGTAAAGCAGCTGTCCAGGGAAGGGCTTAACTATAGTATGGCAGGGATTCAGGTCTAAATCCAGCCTAGTGGTTCTCAACTGGGGACTATTGGGCAATGTCTGAAGACATCTTGGGACATTACAACTGGGATGATTGGCATCTAATAGGTACCATCCTACAATGCACAAGATAGTATCCTACAGTAAAGAAGGATCTGTCCTCAAATATCAACAGTACTGAGGTTGAAAAACTCTGGTAACCTTCTAGATTGGGGCAGCAAAGCCTCGGGGAGGCAAATACGGAAGAGCAGGAAGGAGAGCTGGGTCTGGGGGTAGATCAGCACCCTGAGAGCCACCACTGGCAGCCCCACATGTGGTCTGATTTGCAAGAATGAGCACCAAGTGGCAGGATCCCAGTGCTGACAATGGGGCATCAACATGGGCTGGGTCTGGGGTTGTTTCTTATGAAGACCCAGAAGACATAAAGAAGGAAAATGAACCTTAGGATGTGCCTCCTGCCTCAGGCAGGGTTGACTCTGGTGGGGCATCACTGGGAGGCCCATTGAAGGGACATAAGAGAAGACATGGGCAATGGCAATGAGGCCTGAAGTCCCAGAGAGGAGCATGCAAAGACTCCCTAGGAGGGACACTGGAAGAACTTTTCCCTTTTCCTTCCAGCCAGCCTCCCCTTGCATAGGTTATCTGGGATAGGAATGGGCTGTGGTGGCAAAGAGCATGTGCTCTGCAGCTGGCCCACTGGGACTAGGATCCTATCTCTGTTCTTTGCTGGCTATGTGACTTCTCGCAAGCCATTTAAATTGTTCATGCCTCTATATCCTCATCTGTTAAATGAGAACAATTGCCCTGGTGTGGTGGCTCATGCCTGTAATCCCAGCACTTTGGGAGGCTGAGGCGGGTAGATCACGAGGTCAAGAGTTCGAGACCAGCCTGACCAACATGGTGAAATCCCTTCACTACTAAAAATACAAAAATTAGCCAGGCACAGTGGTGGGCACCTGTAATCCCAGCTACTGGGGAGGCTGAGGCAGGAGAATCTCTTGAACCCGGGAGAAAGAGGTTGAGGTGAGCTGAGGCCATGCCATTGCACTCTAGCCTGGCCAACAGAGCAAGACTCCATCTCAAAGAAACATAAAATAAAAATAAAGAAGAATATTAAAATAGAGATAATGGGAGTTAAATGAATTAATACAGCTGACCCTTGAATAGCACTGGTTTTAACTGTGTGGGCTGTGTGGGTCCACTTATAGGTGAATTGTTTTTAAGCAAACACAAATTGAAAATACCTGTGTGTGCTGAGGAGTGACTTTTCATACAGCACGTTCTGAAAGCTTGACTGTGGAACTTGAATATGAGCAGATTTTGGTATATTGGGGGCACTGGAACCAATCCCCTCAGTATACCTTTATTTGCAAAGATGAGGGTAACAACTATGATATTTATAATTATATTAATACTTTACCAGTATTTTAATACTTGTAAAGATGAGATGTGATAACTATGTTTCTTACTTTCTCAAAATAGATACTAGTTTATTTTCCACCTCTTAAAATTAAACATCTTGTGAAATTGAAACAAGAAAAAAAGAAAAGTTTTTTGCTTCTGCTGTCCTTTTCTCACCACTCCAGGTTCCCAGGGCTATGAGAATTTTCCTGTAGGGATAGCACAACGAATAGTCTATGGTCAGGGGTGTTGGTCAAAACTGCATTGGAGTAATACTGAGGATATATTCCTCCGTCCTCCCCAACCCTAGAGCTGAAACAACACTCAGCTGAAATAGTTTAGGTCAGGCTTCCTATGTCCAGTCTGCTCCCCATATCAACTTTAGGTGCTTGTCACAAAAACGTTTTGCTCCCAAAACATGCCAAAATGTGCAGGTCAGAGCAGGGATTTACAACCAAGGTAGTGTGAACCACCATCCTGGCATCTGCATTGAGTGCAGCTATTCAAGATACAAACGTGCACACTCACTGAACACAACTCTGTACCTCAAATGTGGGAAGGCCCCTAAATCCTATATCCAGCATATGGAGAAAATAAAGGGAAAAGCAATCACACTGAGATGTATAATAAATCAGCATAATTTATTTTAAAAGTTTTGCTAAAGTTGAAATATGCACAGGGGAAGGGGTCTATTAATAGTCATTAATATGCATAGAGGCCTTCACATATTTCACTCACTAATGCATGCCAGAATTTTTTTTTCCTGCTGGGATTTTTCCCCCCGCAAGTTTTTCTGTTGAGATTATGCTTCTTAGAAAAAGATAAGGCAAATTAGGTTGAGCAAGTTGGACACTGGACATCAACCGTGTGTGACGGCTTCACTAATAATTCTAGCTTGATTAAAACTGGTAACCTAGAAAGTGAATATAGTATTAGGAATTAGGCTTAGAGTCAAAGAGCCAATCTAAGACAATTGCAAATGAGTTTTTATTGCCTATCAGGATTCAAATAATGCTCAGGACATTCATAGCTACTGGGTTTTTGTTGACAAGTGATAGCTCTGGGTGTGAAAAAAGGATGACCTCACACATGTCTTTCATCCCTGTGGCCTTGGGAAGGGAATCTTCAATTGGAAGGTTTTTAGGCTACAAATAATATGAATGAGTAGAGTCGCGGCCCTTGTTTTTTCCTTTGTGATTTACACTGCAATGTTCTAAGGAGCGAGCAATGACCTTCGACATCCACATGGCCTTATTTTACAGGGGAGTTGAGAGTCACTGAATTTATGTCCTTGTTTGAACTTCCAAAACCAATTAGCGTCAGAGACAAGCCTTGATCATGCAGCTTTTGGTTCTCACTTCTGGGCTCCTTCCCCTACCCTGGGTGGGTCCCTTCCCGCAGAGACATCTGCTCTGAAGCATTCATGCCTAAAGAGTGACATGACATTTTTCAGCACCTATTACGGCCTGAAAACTGGAATCCATTGTGATGTTAGGATGCTGTACTTTGTGCCAATGAGTTTTTATTTCCCACTTTGCTTTAACTCAGACCTTGTGTGATACTTTCAAATGTCTGTCTCAATCCACTCTGATCTTCAACACCAGCAAGTTCCAGTGGGAGATTTTAATTCCCAGTCTGCTCTTGGGAAAAGGATACAAATTAATTCTCAGGTTCCTCTTCTCCCAGTCCATGTTTGAAGCTAGAGATGCAAGAGGTGCTCACACAATTCACCTTCTTTGTGACCGTCTCTCCCAACCCCAGCTTTGCTGTCAAACTCTCTATACAATTCAGTGCAAGAAACACACCATTGTGGGGATCCTATATACGATGGTGGATAGAGGTCAGGACTAGCTTACAGCTCCCATGGGACAGACAGAGCAGTGTGTGGAGACTTGCATCCTGAACTTTTGCTCCAAGAATGACCACAGAAACATGCCAGGGAAGCTGAGAGAAGTCACAGACCCTTTGAAGGAACTGGGTCACCACTGTGGGCTCCCTGAGATGCTGAAAAGCAAGTCTGCTTGCTTTCTCAGAAGGGAGGCTTGTGGTGTGTGCAAGTTATCAGCCCAGGTCACCGGTGCTGTTAGAGGGGGATGGTGGGAGTGAGACCGGCCTTTAGGACTGCGGGCTGTGTGGGAATGGGGTGAGGCCCGTGATTGTCGGCTTTCCCCCACTTCCCTGGTGACCTGCATGACTCAGCAGAAGCAGCTATGATGCCACTGGGAATACAATCCTCCATTGGATTGGGAACCACACCCGCATCCCCAACAGCAGCCATAACAAGCCCCACCCATCAAAGGAGAGGCTGAGCTCAGACACACCTATCCCTAACCCCACCTGGTGGTCTTTCTCTGCCTGCCCTGGTAGCTGAAAACAAAGGTCATAATCTTTTGGGAGCTCTGTGGCCCTGCCCACAGCCTGAGAAACCTGAACACTTAACCAGGTGTCCCTCAGGCAAGCTTGTATCCTCCCTATAGGACCACGGCTGATGCACTCTTGAAAGCACCACCACCTGGCTGGAAGCCAAGCAACATAAAACCAGCACACCAAACAAAAACACAATCAAGGACCCTCACATAGTCCACTTCGCTCCCCTGCTACCTCCACCAGAGCAGGTGCTGGTATCCATGGCTGAAAGACCTGAAGACAGATTGTTTCTTGTTTTTGCTCTCCTGGGTCTAGCCACACAGCCCTGAAGCTCTGCTGTGTAGCTAGACCCAGGAGAGCAAAAACAATCACTACAGTTCAGCTTTCAGGAGGCCCCATTCCTAGGGGAAGGAGGAGAACGCCACATTCAGGGAGTATCCCATGGGACAAAAGAATCTGAACAGCAGCCCTTGAGTCCCAGATCATCCCTCTGACATAGGCTACCCAAATGAGAAGGAATCACAAAAACAATTTTGGTAATATGACAAACAAGGTTCTTTAACACCCCCAAAAGATCATCCAGCTCACAAGCAAGGGATCCAAACCAAGAGGAAATCTCTGAAATTACCAGAAAAAGAATTCAGAAGGTAGATTATTAAACTAATCAAGGAGGCACCAGAAAAAGGTAAAGTCCAATTTAAAGAAATAAAAAACACGATATAGGGTATGAAAGGAAAATTCTTCAGTGAAATAGACAGCATGAATAAAAACAATCGCAACTTCTGGAAATTAAGGACACACTTAAGAGAAATGCAAAATACACTGGAAGTCTCAGCAACAGGACACAACGAGCAAAAGAGAGAACTTCAGAGTTCAAAGACAAGGCTTCTGAATTAACCCAATCCATCAAAGACCAAGAAAAAAGAATTTAAAAAAATAAACAAAGCTTCCAAGAAGTTTTGGACTACATTAAACATCTAAAACTAAGAATAATTGGCATTCCTGAGGAAGAAAATAAATCTAAAAGTTTGGAAAACATATTTGAGGGAATAATCAAGGAAAATTTCCCCAGCCTTGCTAGAGATCTAGACATCCAAATAAAAGAACCTCAAATAACACCTGGGAAATTCATCACAAAAATATCATCGCCTAGGCATATAGTCATCAGATTATCTAAAGTCAAGACAAAGGAAAGAATCATAACAGCTATGAGGCAAAAGCATCAGGTAACCTATAAAGGAAAACCTATCAGATTAACAGCAGATTTCTCAGCAGAAGCCCTAGATGCTAGAAAGGGTTGGGGTCCTATTTTGAGCTTCTTTAAACAAAACAATTATCTGCCAAGAGTTTTGAATCCAGTGAAACTAAGCTTCATGAATGATGGAAAGATACAGTCTTTTCCAGACAAACAAATGCTGAGATAATTCGCCACCCAAGCCAGCACTACAAGAACTGCTAAAAAGGAGCTCTATATCTCAAAAAAAAAATTATCAGATTCACCAAAAGAGAACCCCCTAAAAGCAGAAATCTCACAGGACCTATATAACAATAACACAATAAAAAAAAAGATACCCAGGCAACAAATAGCATGATGAACAGAATAATACCTCACATCTCAATACTAACATTGAATATAAATAGACTAAATGCTCCACTTAAAAGTTACAGAACGGAAAAATGGATAAGAATTCACCAATCAAGTTTCTGCTGCCTTCAGGAGACTCACCTAACACATAAGGACTCACATAAACTTAAGGTAAAGGGGTGGAAAAAGATATTCCATGAAAAAGGACCCCCAAAGTGAGCAGGAGTAGCTATTCTTCTATCAGACAAAACAAAGTTTAAAGTAACAGCAGTTAAAAAAAGACAAAGAGGGACATTATATAATGATAAAAGGACTAGTCCAACAGGATGTTATGATTCTAAATATATATACACCTAATACTGGAGCTCCCAAATTTATAAAACAATTACTACTAGACCTAAGAAATGAGATCAATGGCAAAACATAATAGTGGGGGACTTTGTACTCCATTGACAGCACTAGACCAGTCATCAAGACAGAAGTCAACAAAGAAACAATGGACTTAAACTACACCCTACAATAAATGGACTTAACAAGTATTTACAGAACATTCTACCCAACAACTGCAGAATATATGTTGTATTCATCAGCACATAGAACTTTCCCCAAGATAGACCATATGATAGGCCACAAAACAAATCTCAGGAAATTTAAGAAAATCGAATTTATATCAGGTACTCTCTCAGGCCATAGTGGAATAAAAGTGGAAATCAACTCCAAAAGGAACCCTCAAAACCATGCAAATACATGAAAATTAAATAACCTGCTCCTGAATGATCATTGGGTCAACAATGAAATCAAGATGGAAATTGAAAAATTCTTTGAACTGAACAATAATAGTGACACAATCTATAAAAACCTCTGCTATACAGCAAAAGTGGTGCTAAGAGGAAAGTTCATAGCATTAAATGCCTACATCAAAAAGTTTGAAAGAGCACAAATAGACAATCTAAAGTCACACCTCATGGAATTGGAAAGCAGGAACAATCCAAACCCAAACTCAGCAGAAGAAAAGAAATAACCAAGATCAGAGCAGGACTAAATGAGATAGAAACAAAAGAAATACAAAAAATAAATAAAACAGAAGGCAGGTTATTTGAAATGATAAATAAAATTGGTAGACCATTAGCAAGATTAACCAAGAAAAGAAGAAAGTCCAAAGAAGCTCATTTACGAATGAAATGGAAGATATTGCAACTGATACCACAGAAATACAAAAGATTATATAAGACTACTATGAACATCTTTATGCACATAAACTAGAAAACCTAGAGGAGATGCTAGAGGATATGGATAAATTCCTGGAAATGTACAACCCTCCTAGATTAACCAGGAAGATATAGAATTTCTGAACAGATCAATAACAGGTGGTGAGATTGCAATGGTAATTTTTTTATTATTACCAACAAAAAAGTCCAAAACCAGATGGATTCACAGCTGAATCCAATCAGATATTCAAAGAAGAAGTGGTACCAATCCCACTGACACTATTCCAAAAGATAAAGAAGGAATCCTCCCTAAATCATTCTATGAAGCCAGTATCACCCTAATACTAAAACCAGGGAAGGACATTAAAAAAAAGAAAAAAGAAAACAATATCCCTGATGGACACAGATGCAAAAGTTCTCAACAAAATACTAGTGAAACAAATCCAACAGCATGCAGAAAAGATAACCCACCATGGTCAAGCGGGTTTTATACCAGGGATGCAGGGATGGTTAACATATGTAAGTCAATAAATGTGATATACCACATAAACAGAATTAAAAACAAAAATTACATAACCATCTCAATAGATGCAGAAAAAGCATTTGACAAAATCCTTTATCCCTTTATGATTAAAACCCTCAGAAAAACAGGCATAAAAGGGATATAACTTAAGGTAATAAAAGCCATCTATGACAAGCCCACAGTCAGCATTATTCTGAATGGGAAAAAGTTGAAAGCATTCCCCTTGAGAACTGGAACAAGACAAGGATTCCCACTTTCACCACTTCTATTCAACATAGTACTGGAAGTCCTAGCCAAAGCAATCAGACAAGAGAAAGAAATAAAGGGCATCCAAATTGGTAAAAAGGAAATCAAACTGTTGCTGTTTGCTGATGATATGATCGTATACCAAGAAAACCCTAAAGACTCATCCCAAAAGCTCCCAGAACTGGTACGTAAATTCAGCAAAATTTCAGGATACAAAATTGTGTTAGTCTGTTCTCACACTGTTAACAAAGACATACCTGAGACTGGTTAATTCATAAAGGAAAGAGGATTAATTGTTTAACAGTTCAGCATGGCTGGGGAGGCCTCAGGAAACTTACAATCATGGTGGAAGGGGAAGCAAAAACATTTTTTCTTCACATGGTGGCAGGAAGAAGTGCTGAACAAAGAGGGAGAGACCCTTATAAAACCATCAGATCTTGTGAGAATTCACTCACTATTATGAGAACAGCATGGGGCAACTGCCCCTCTGATCCAATCACTTCCCACTCGGTCCCTCCCCCAAATGTGGGCATTAAAATTCAGATAACAATTCAAGATGAGATTTGGGTGGGGACAGAAAGCCAGGCCATATAAAAAGTTAATGTACACAAGTAAGTAGCTCTGCTATACACTAACAGTGACCAAGCTGAGAATCAAATCATGAACTCAATCCCCTTCACAATAACTGCAAAAACAAACAAATGACAACAAAAACAAAAACAAAAACAAAAAAAAAACTTAGGAATTTACCTAACCAAGAACATGAAAGACTTCTACGAGGAAAACTACAAAACACTGCTGAAAGAAATCATAGACAACACAAAAATTGGAAACACATCCCATGCTCATGGATGGGTAGAATCAACATTGTGAAAATGACCATACTACCAAAAGCCATCTACAAATTCAATGCAATTCCCAGCAAAACAGCACCATCATTCTTCACAGAACCAGAAAAAACAATCCTAAGAATATAGAACCAAAAAAGGGCCTGCATAGCCAAAACAAGACTTAGCAAAAACAACAAAACTGGAGGCATCACATTACCCAACTTCAAACTATACTATAAAGCCATAATCACCAAAACGGCAAGGTACGGAATATAGAACCCAGAAATAAAGCCAAATACTTGCAGCCAACTGATCTTTGACAAAGCAAATAAAAACATTAATTGGGGAAAGGACATCCTATTCAACAAATGGTGCTGGGATAATTGGCAAGTCACATGTAGAAGAATGAAACTGGATCTTCATCTCTCACCTTATACAAATATCAACTCAAGATGGATCAAACACTTAAATCTAAGACCTGAAACCATAAAAATTTTAGAAGATAACATTGGAAAAATCCTTCTAGACATTGGCTTAAGCAAAGACTTTATGATTAACAACACAAAAACAAATGCAACACAAACAAAGATAAATAGATAGGACTCTTGAAAAGCTTCTGCACAGCAAAAGAAATAATCAGCAGAACTAATAGACAACCCACAGAGTGGGAGAAAATCTTCACAATCTATACATTTGACAAAGGACTAATATCCAGAATCTATAAAGAACTCAAACAAATCAGCGAGAAAAAACAAACAAACAAAATAAAACAAAAATCCCATCAAAAAGTGTGCTAAGGACATGAATATAGACAATTCTCAAAAGAAGATATACAAATGGTCAACAAGAATATGGAAAAATGCTCAATATCACTAATTATCAGGAAAATACAAATCAAAACCATTATCCGATACCACCTAACTCCAGCAAGAATGGTCATAATAAAAAAAAATAAAAAAATAATAGATGTTGATGGGAATGCAGTGAAAAGGGAACACTTTTACACTGTTAGTGGGAGTGGAAACTAGTAAAACCACTATGGAAAACAGTGTGGAGATTCCTTAAAAAACTAAAAATTGATCTACTGTTTGATCCAGCAATTCCACTACTAGGTATCTACCCAGAGGAAAATAAGTCATTATACTAAAAAGATACTTGCACATGCATGTTTGTAGTAGCACAATTTGCAGTTGCAAAAATATGGAAACCACACAAATGCCCATCAATCAATGAGTGGATAAAGAAAATATGGTGTATATAGATATCATGGAATACTATTCAGCCATAAAAAGGAACAAAATATTGGCATTCACAGTCACCTGGATGGAACTGGAGGCTCTTATTCTAAGTAAAGTAACTCAGAAATGGAAAACAAATATTGTATGTTCTCACTCATATGTGGGAGCTAAGCTATGAGGGCACAAAGACTTAAGAATGATGGATTGGGCTTTGGGGATCGAGGGAAAAGAGCATGGGGTGGTGAGGAATAAAAGACTAGACATTGGGTACAGTGTGCACTGCTCAGGGGATGGGTGCATCAAAATCTATCTTGGAAATGACCCCTAAAGAACTTATTCATGTAACCAAACACCACCTGTTTCTCAAAAACCTATTGAAATATAACAGTTTAAAAAATTTAAAAAAGAAGAAAGCAGCACACCATTGCGGTTTTTACAAGACCCCAAAGTTTGAGGAATCAGTTAGTGAGCTCCACATTTGTCACTCACCATGTGTGTAACACAGCATAAAGCCTCCCTTCTGTGGGCTATTAGATGAGAAAGATGAAACAACACTGGCACATCTGAAAAAGCATAAGAATGAGCAGAATGGTGCCAGTCACGCAACAGAGAGTGGTGAAAACAGTGCATGCACTCATTTTTGGAAAGGGTGAGTGATTGGCCTCAGGTGCTTGTTCACAGAAAATATAGAATTTCAGGACCTGGGAAGGAGTTCATTTAATACTTTGATTGGCTGTGGTTTAAATGAACAACTGTTTCTGAACACATCCTGTGCCAACGACTGTCTCTCCATCTGCTGACCATCAGCCATCAGTGCTCATCTGTGAACAGCATCTTTGTGAGCCATGCTTCAACACAAGGTCTGCTGTGCTGCAATCTGCTTCTGTTTGCATATGAAAGAAAAAAGTGAATACATGTTTCAAAATTCCTACTTTGGAAAGATTCTGAATCCACCCCAGTCATCATCAACTTCTTTATTTAGAATTATTCATATGTGCGTTATTTACAGTTTCTCCATGTGGTGTTCTTTCCTTTGTGTTTCTCTTAACATTTTTAATGACCAAAGGCAAACAAGAATCAGTTATTTTATCACAATTCCTTCCCATTTAAATGGAGATGGCCAGATTCTCCTATGGCATTCATACTATATCTATTTGCTTTCTTACTTTCTTAATTTCCTCTCTTATGTCCCATCTATATCTTTGTTAGGAAGAAATAATTTCAGATAGAATAAACTAATTAATACATAGTTATAGATATTTTCAGAACTATCTATTATAGTTTCATAACAGACTATTTTGAATATCTATATTCACATACATATTTGAAATATGAATTCAAATACATATTCAAGTATTTGTATTTGAATACAGATATTCAAAATAATAAAATTTTAGCTGCAGCTCAATAGCAAACTTAAGAAGATGAAAGATAGAGGGGCCAGAATTATAATGGGCCTGAGCTTCTAAGATCTCAATAGGTGTTTTGCCTGCTAAACCAACATTGGGAGAGTGTTAAAATTATTTATCTCTGCCCTTCAGTTATATAAGCTACCTTCTATTGATCTGTCTCATTAAACTGAGGAAGGCGTGTGAGACTCACTGCCAAGGAATTCAATTCCCTCATTGCCACTTGTTGCTATTTATGTGTGAAAATGACAGAAATTTATCCTGCCATCCAGGATTTTAAACAAAAACAAATAACTTTAATGAAAAAGCCTCATTTTCTGTTGGGGTTTCCCTTTGGAAGGAAACACTGCTCTTTTTAAGTGGGATGAATTTTGCACTTCATTAAACGCCTTGATCTTTTCATCACTTTAGCCTTTAATGCAATAACATAATCTTAGATCATCTAGATTAATGATCACAATAAAATTGTGCATATAAATCTTACAAGGGCCATGAAAATGAGCAGCTGCAGATGCTGAAGACTGATTTCTGAAACTTTAGACAGATTTATCTCTATTGACATATATCCTACTTTTTTGTCTAATTAAACCAAGCTTAATCTTTTCACATGTTTCTCTCCTAGAGACTTATCAAACTTCCAGTCAAGGAGTTGAAGGTCTTTGGGAAGCAATTTACTCCCTGGCCTAATGTTTAACTCAAATCCTTCTCATGCCTTTTAAGTTCTGTCTTGATATTTGTGGAAATCCTACACTGCACAAGAGCCCTGTTTACACACAGAATGGCATTCTCCAAGAATTTCTGCAGCCCAAGATGGTGCCCCAGTTGAGGACAGGGTGATTAAGACTATTTCACTGCTAGAAGAATCCCTATTGTTCAGCTCTCTGAGACCTACTGAGCCAGGCAGGAGGAAGTCTCCTTGGCCTACTTGCACCAGCAGGAGCGAGTGACTCAGACCTGCAATGAGCCCAAAGAACACAGGGCAGCAGCCTTGGCATGTAGGCCAAGGATTTTTAAACTAGTCTTAATGACTCAGGTCAAGTTCCCAGCTAGGGTCCCTTAACAAGTCAAGCCAAGAAAGACTTGGGGAGTTTGGAGCATTTTAGGTTCTGCTGTGTAAGGTAGCAGTTCTTGGTTCTACCAGGAATTCCAGACATATTGTCCTGGAACATTCTGTGGTTCCATAGGTGCAAGACACAAAATACACTACTACTCTCTTCTTTGAGGCTAGGTTTTCAGATGCTTATGTGAAAGAACCAGGAACCATGTCTGCTTTGTAAATACTGGTGTTTTCATAGAGGTTCATGTGATAAAGCAGGGAAGGTCTCAGTGTGGTAGAGGCTTTGTGTCTAAGTTTGGGCTGCTGTGTGGGAATACCACAGACTGGGTGGCTTAAACAATAAGCATTTATTTCATTTCTCACAGCTCTGGAGGCTGGGAAGTCCAAGAACAAAGGTGCTAGAAGATTCAGTGTCTGGTGAAGGCCCACCTCCTGGTTCATAGATGGCCGGCTTCTTGCTGGGTCCTCACAGGGTGAAAAGAGGGCTGGAGAGTTCTCTAGGATCCCATTTATAAGGGCACCAATCCCATTCATGAGGCCTACTCCTTCATGACCTAATTGTCTTAAAAAGGCCCCATCATCCAATGCCATCATCTTGGGGGTTAGAATTTTAACATATGAATGGGGGGGGTAGAAATATATAATCCATCATATCATACAAACTGTACATTCCACTGAGTTTAATATCCTGGAAGAGCACATACATTATCCATTCACATGTTACCATCACTCAAGGAGGTGCAATTCTTGGTGGCTCTGGCCAAGATCAGAAGCCTAACTCTAAGAAGTTAGGGGATCAGTAGGTCAGAGTACCAAAAGACGCTGTCCTTCCTCCTGTAGGAAGTAGATAAGCTATACACAGGTCACCCACATCTGCTTTGGAGAGTAGCCTTCACAGATCTTATCTGAAATACAGTGACTTAAAGTCAGCCAATTTGTCAAACATCCATCACAGATGAAATATCTATCCAAAGATATGATATACAGAAACTGGGTCAAAGCTGGTAAAGCATAAAAGAAAATAACAAAATAAACCCAGAACTGCCCAGTTGGACTCTAAACATAGAATCCTCTTTTAGAGAGATTCAGCTCTTGCAGTTTCCCAGTTGCTTGACTTGGGGTTGGTGATGGGAATGGTTCTGATAATTTTTGCCATGCCTATGTGGACCCAGGGGGCTACTGGTACTCACTAGATATTTTGAAATATCTAAGGCGAGTTTGCAATATTCAAAATGGCTTTACTAAAATTTGTGAGACAAGAAAAGTGAACATCACAAATGAAGGAAACATGAATGAGAAGGCTGGAGATACTGCAGGCTCAACCCTTGCATGAAACCAGCAAAACTCAAGCTCGCCAGGTATTTTTTCCACCTCTCCTGTGTTTTTCCTACTTTGTCTTTACACTGTAACACTGGGAAGAAATTTGCTCCCTATAAGTTGCCTAAACATTCAGACCAAGAAAGAGAGAAAGTATCATCTTTTCCACCTTCTTAGGATCTATCTTCTGTCTACTTCCATTCATCCCCCAGAATTAAAACCAGAAATGGCCTTTCTGCCCAGGCAAAGTTCCAATTTCTGCTGAAAGGAATGCAAGCTTGCCTTTGCAAGCATGGATTAAAAAATCATACCTCCATACCATGACCCAAAAACTCACACAATCAATGTGTACCAGATAGACAAGGCTAACTCATTTACTTAGCGTCACAGAGATGCCTTAATTCTCTTGTTTTTTCATTGCTTTTTAATTTTCCCTCCCCAGGCACTGTTTTCTCCTTCTGAAATCCTTACTATTTGTGTTATATCTTCCATGTCTCTTATGTTTTCTTTTTTTAATGATTTTTATTGCTTTGAGATTTATTCAAATTGTAAGATATTTCTTTTTGGTTTTCTGAAACACAAATTCACTTTTTGTCAGTTTCTTTATGTTTTCAATATCAAAAGCACGCTTCTTAGTTCTCCAAAGTTACTTTTGGTGCTATAATTGCATATCTCTGGAGAGGCTCATCCCTTTTCAGTTTTTCTCTTACTCTTCTTCAATTGGAATCACCAGTGATAGGTGTGGCCTTGGAGTCTCTCCCTTGGAGGGCCGTGTCCCCTTCATCTTCTTTGTTTTTCTTAGCACACCTGTAGCTGTGTATTTTCCAGCACCCATTCAGGACTGGATATTGGGAGTCCTTTGAACAGGGACAAACTGGAGGTTGGGGGAGGGTAGGCCAGACTCTGGTTTGGGGTCTGGGAGAGACAGACCTGGCCACCCAGACCTCTCTGGGGCATACACTAGCAGCCCATGTCAACCACAGAAGCACTGGGTAACTTCAGCTCACAGAAGAGCCTTGACCTGTGTCCACCAGGGCTGGCCAATGGGAAGCCATCCCATGCTCCATCCAACAAGGAGACAGGTACAATCCTTTGCAAGAAGAACTTAAGGGCTCTGTGGGCTGGGCCTCCTTGGGGAGCCATGAAATCAGTGGCATTGGCCTCAGACGTAGAGGACAGGCCAGTCTGTACTATACCATGGGTCCCTTGGCTCCCACTAAGAATAATAATAATCATGTAAACATCTGGCACATACCTAGGGCTGACACTAAGCAGAGAGAAGGTGAGGTGGACCACCCTGTGCAGTTGCAGTGACTGGAACACTCAGTGCCACAGACACCCTTCCAGCTCCACAGGAAGCCTGCTTACTTGTGTTATTATAAGAAGGAACTGAGGGGCAAAGGGATTGGGGGCATATATTCAGATGTGCCAGAGGTTGTTTTCTTTCAAGGTGACACATGCTAATAAGCACAAGGCCAAAGCAGGTTTCCCTGAGAGGAGATGGGTGTGCATGCCTGTGTGTGTGTGTACATGCATGTGTATCAGCACACTGTGGACTGACAGCAATTAACCTGACCAGAATTAGCTCAATGGATCATGCCCAAGGGTCAGAACAGTATCTCACCCAAGAGATGGGTTCCATCATCATTCATCTCCCCATTTCCCACCTATCCATCCACCTTCCCATTCAGCCTATTCCCCACCCCCATCCCACCCCTCCGTCGACCCATTTATTTTTCTATAGTATTCCTGAAGTCAGGGCGTTTAATATGTGATTTTGTGCATAAATGTAGGAGACAGGGAGCTTATCTCCAGGATCACATGCCATTCATATTTAACACATCTGTACTTCTGGAACAAGATGCAAATCCCACAAACCCTTATATTGCGACACCTCCTCTCCCCCTTGCTTTTAAACCTGAACAATAACTTTGAGCAATATTATTCTAGGTCATTAAGAGAAAACATTGGCTGGATGCGGTGGCTCATACCTGTAATCCCAGCACTTTGGGAGGCTGAGGTGGGTGGATCACCAGAGGTCAGGAGTTCGAGACCAGACTGGGCAACATGGTGAAACCCCGTCTCTACGGAAAATACAAAAAATTAGCTGAGTGTGGTGGCGGGAGCCTATAATCCCAGCTACTTGGAAGGTTGAGGCAGGAAAATTGCTTGAAGCCGGGAGGCGGAGGTTGCAGTGAGCCAAGATCTCACCACTGTACTCCAGCCTAGGTGACAGAGTGAGACTCTGTCTCAAAAAAAAAAAGGAAACATTGATATGTCACATGAAATAATAACATTGAGATAATAATGGCACATTACAGAAATCAAGTGCTTTGTGATTTTTCAAAGCACTTTCACATTCATTGTCTTATTTGGTTTCCATAGGCACCTATCTATCAGCAAAGTAAGGCTGGCATCTTTATTAATTTCATAAACTTGTTTAGAGTTTATTTTCCAGATTTCATAAACAAACTTCAGTTCTAAAGAAGGTGAGTAGTAGGGTTCTGGGGTATACATATTTAGTGTAATGCTTTGGTAAAAGAATTACACATTATCTGTAATCCCAGCTACTCAGGATTACTGAGGCGGGAGAATTGCCTGAACCCGGGACAGGGTGTAGCAGTGAGCCAAGATCATGCCACTGCACTCCAGCCTGGGTGACAGAGTGAGACTCAATCTCAGGAAAAAAAAAAAAAAAGAATTATACAGTATCTTAAAAATAAGTTTCACATTATCCATTATTATTCATGCTCCCTACGCCTTTTCCACACCCCTAATGCCACCCTCTTTCCTTCCAGTACATTTTAAGTCTACCTTGTAAGTATCTGTAAAGCAGTAAATCAAAACCCACACGAACAGCCATCAGTCTGTTTAACAGGACAAGTCTACCACTAACAGCATTTTAGCCGGCCTGGTGTCTAAGTGCAAAGAATAAGTAGGAGATAATAGGAAATAGAATTTTTTAAATAAGGAGAAAAATTTTGAGGGCTTCACATACAAATAGTGGAAGACAATGTGGTATCTGCATGTTAGAATCGTGTCTAGACTCAAATTCCAACCCAAGCCGTTGCTAATTTTGTCCTCTTGAGCAAATCTTCGTATTTCTCTGATCTTCAGTTTCCCTGTCTAAAAATGAGGCATAAGGAGCACACATGAAGTGGGACACATGTGCAGTGTTAGGCCCTTTTGCTCTTGGCTAATGATGGGAGTCTGGTGACCAACCATCTTGGTTTGCCCAGGACTGGTGGGCTTCCTAGGACACGGGACAAGGTGGGTACCCTAGGTGGGAAGCGCGACAGGAGAAAAGGGTCCTCATGCGCAGACAGCTCCCCTCCAAACTCCACTGGTGTCCCAAACCTATCTCTCCAGGAAACACACAGAAGCCATCTCCAGTTGGATTCCTAACACTACTTTATATCTCTTTTCATTGCTCTTGTAACCTCGTGCTGGTGATGTGTTTATGCTGCTCTAAAGTTGTGTGCTATTTTCTTTAAACAGCATATTAGGGTGTAAGCTCCCTAAGGTCAGAGGTCATCCTTATGTCCTTGGTAGTACCTAGTCTAACCCCCTCCCGATGCTCAACTTGCACCATCGGTCCTGGTTTGGCAAGGTCACACATCTCAAAGAGATACAATTCTGATTGCAAGAGCGTCAGGGAGTCAAGTAAGTTCTTACTGAAGCCTCTTGAAGAGGCAAAATGGGGAGGATTACATCCTTGGAAAGACAGAGTTAAGGGCTGTAAGACTTCTCCTTAGAAAAGATTCTTCTCAAAGTCCCCTGTTCTCTTTTTCAGTCCCTCCTTCATCACTCCTGTTGTTTTCGAGGTTTATTCTTTCTCTTGGGAATGACTCAGAGTCCTTTCTAAGTCAGGCGACCCATCCTCCTTTGGATTTTCCCAATTTCCTTTTCCTAATCCTTTTCAATCAGGATTTCAGAATACTCCACAAAGGCTCAGGAGTCCAGCAGGTCAAACTCTGTGTGTGTGTGTGTGTGTGTGTGTGTGTGTGTGTGTGTGTGTGTGTAGCTGGAGGGCAGGGGTCTGTAAACAGTTTTGCTGCATCATAATAACACATGTTTCATAAATAATTGTTGCTTAACAAATATGTACTGTCTTGGGCTATTTCTCTGTCACCTGGGTGGGTGGCTCTAGGAAGAAATTAGTTATGAGTCAAGTGCATTTTACAGTGATGGACCCCAGCCCAGGAAAAGCACAATCTTCCTCCCTCCATGAGGGCTTACAGTGAGCCAGGGAGTGGAAGAAGGTATTGCACCCTTAGTAGCAGAAGTGAGGGTGCCTAAAGGGAGACATTCAGAATGAGTGTGTGTGTTGGGATGTGTGTTGGGATGTGTGTGGGTATGTATTTGTGTGTAGGGGTGGTGAGCAGATATTAGTCTGCGGATCTGGGTCAATATAGTGAAAATGAAGAACATGGGATTGGGCATTGAAGGCCTGTATGAATGCACTAGTCCTAGGACCTCGGACAAACTCCTTAACTTGTCTCCATGCCACAGTTTTCTCATCTTTCTTTATAGAGTTCTTGGGAGGACTAAATGTCCTAACACACATAAAACACTTAGCACAGAACCTGGCATATAGTAAACACTCAATAAACCTCAGTGATTACTGTTATTAGGGCTGACCCCAACCACAGCTGAGAGGAGTCCAGGCCTCAATAAAGTCTCCTGAGAGGGGACCACAAGGAGCTGAGGGTGAGCTGGCTTGAGTTTTTGGAACTGTCGTAATATATTTGAAATTTATACTGAAATCCAATGTGCCAAGGTCCCTTGATAAAACAGAGAGGGGAAAAAAGTGGAAGCATATGGTGGTCTGATTCTTGAAGAAGAATGACTTCAATTATAGAAACAGGCTGCTGGAGAAATACGCCTTTTCAGCCCCGTCAGTCACGAACCTTTTCCAAATGTTGACATTATGCATGATATTAATACACTATAAAAAATCCGTGTAAAACTGGAAAAGCCCAAACACACCATGCAAAGCCTGAGTCCTGCTAATGCCCCATCAGGATTAGAAGCAAAAATTCACAGTTAGTTCTGCCTATTAGGGTTTGCAGTGGCTTATGTCAGGAAGTCTATGATAATTAGTCATCGTGTAGGAATATGGCTGCATCTGGATTTTTCTAAATTAAGGGAAGCATTTGTACATCAAAAGTCTTACAAAGGTTTTGCTTTACTTTACTATCAAGAACTTTTTGCCTTTTGGTTCTCTTACAGGTTTGGCGGGTAAATTCCCATTTAGAATAAAGGCCTATTTCTTATCCTCTGAGCTGGATAAGTTATTCAGGCAGAGAACAAACTTTGAAGTTAAGGGAAACTGTGCCATCAAGCCAAACGCGAAATAAAATCGGAAGGGGACCCCCTAATGCATTATGGAATACAAGGCAGAATTTGGCCGAAGGTGATGCTAATTTTCTGCTCTTGTCAATGAAAAACAGATGCCAGGATGACTTGCTCGCATTCATCTGAATCCACATGGCAACGTCAGAAAGCTGGTGAGCCTAGTGGGCCGGGGGGGAGCCGTGGGCTAGGGCAAGGGCTGGTTCCTTTATTTTCCTTGGCATAGCTTATGGAAAAGTCAGAGAAAATGAATTTCAAATGATGGGTCAACTGAAGATTTGAAACATATTTCTTCCATCCTGTAGGTCTCATGGATCCATGGAAATAATTTTGATAACTTTAACTCCATTTCCAGTTGCAGGTATGTTGTCCATAGAGTTCCATTAAATAATATTTTTATTTCAGTCATTTACCATTCAATGAGTCTTTTAAATCCTGTAAAGTTGTGGGAAAAAGTTCAAATTGGCTATAAATGATTACACTAATTTTCTGTTTTCTTTCCATTTCTTTTCTGGTTTTCCTTTTAAAATTGCCCCTTTTGCCTGAAGCATATTTTGCATCAAAAAATGTATGGAGGACAGAAGACCCTTTTCAGGCAGCAGCTGGAATAGAATATTGCTCAGGCAACTTGTTCGTTCACACTAATTTTTGTCTGCATTGTACAAAATATTTTAAATGCTTTTGCATGCTGCATGAAAATGTGGAAATAATGTATACTGTTTGGTGGTAAAATGTAAGAAATTAGACAGATGCATGAATGCTCTTACGGACAGAAGAGAAGCAGCTGCTTTCCAAAAACACTCTGAACTTTCAGAAAAGGGAACAGTCACTGATTCTAGAATCAGGAGGAAGAATATATAAATGTCATCTGAAGGAATACTTTCTGCTGCTCCTTTTGGTTAATTTGGTTATGGAAGGCAGCTTCTGAAAAGGGTCACATGCACCGTATTTTGGCTTAAAAACAGAATCGCAAGGAAGAGAAGTACCTCCCCCACCCCCACTTGGGCTGTGGGAGGACCCTCATCCGTCAGTGTCTCTGGTACAGGGATAGCTGCTGGCTCAGTGGCTGTGGCCTTCATCCTGGGGCCCTACTGCTGCCAGGGTGTTGTCTTCTCACCCTTTCAAAGACTCTCATCTGTCCCACATCCAGCCCTGTTGACCAAAGCCAAACTAGGTTTTTCTTGCTTTTCCTGGGCTGAGCCTCTTATTGTTCCTAGACACAGCCGGCCTGGTGAGCACAGGCAGACTGGACATTGGAAGACCCAGCTGCACAAAGACTCCTTCCTGTGAGAGACTTGGAGGAGACTTTGCTCTGGACACATGATGGAGCCTGTGGGAAGGTGAGAGAGATATCCCTTCTCCTCCCAAGCCTCTACGGGGAGGAGAGGTTTCTCCAGAGTTGGGGTTGTGGAGCTGTTTCAGCAGGGTTGGGTCAGATGGAAAAATGGAGGACTGTGTCTAGCCTAAGGGGAAGTAAAGAATTTAAATACACTCCGAGAGAGGCCTGGCCTTTACCCTCAGCTTCTGGGAAGTGATCTGTGCCTTTGGAATGTCATGTCTGATAGGAGTGGCTTTGTTTGCCTAGAGGCCTTGGACCAGCCAGATAGTAACAAGGTGATTTTGGGTGGAGCCTTGGGTCACATCAACATGCCTTAGTGAGGATGGGGGCTTTAGGTCATGTGGTCTTGGCTTGGTCTGAGGGGCTGGGAACTGAGCCCAGTTACATGGGCAGCCAGCCATGCTGACTGATAAGGTGGTGATAAGACCCCAGTGGAGCCCCTGGACACAAAAGGTTTAGGTGAGTTTCCCTGCGTGGTAGGTTGCTGCACAGCAGTGCTGGAAAAGTGATGCTGTCGTCCACAGGGAGAGGACAATGGAAGCCCTGCCTTTGGTACTCTCTGGGTTCTGCTCTATGTGCTTCTTTCCTTGGCTGATGTTAGTTGCATTCTTCCCATTAATAAACTGCAATTGCCAGTGAATAGCTTTAGTGAGTCCTGTAGTCCTTCTAGTGACTTATTGACACTGAGTGTGTTTTTGAGAACCCCCTGAACTTGAAATTGGTGTCAGAAGTGAATGTGGTCTTGTAGACACTGTTGCTCTAACTTTGCAGTTGGATAGAGGTGGCAAGAGCTCACCTGTAATTTTTTTTCCCCTAAAGTAGGGTCTAATTCACCCTCCTCAAGAGGTGTATTCTAGAATTTGCACGTGGACCCCTTTCTCATTTCTCTGCTTTTTAACAGAACCTTACTCTTATACCCTCTCAGCCATACATTATCTACTCACATTATTTTTATTTGAATCACATACTCATGTTAGTAATTCCTTCTTTCTTGTAGCTGATGAAGTTTGTTTTATTGTGTTCTTTTTTTCAGTTCTATTAACATTGACATACCAGGTCCCCAATACATGTTAGTTCTCATCTCTATTAGTTTTCTGGAGCTGCCGTAACAAAGTACCACAAATTGGGTGACTTAAAATAACAGAAATGTATTGTCTCACAGTTCTGGAGGTTAGAAGTCAGAAATCAAGGTGTCGGCGGGCCACGCTCCCTCTGAAAACTGTAGGAGAGACTTCTTCCTCATCTCTCTCATAGCTTCTGGTGGTTGCCAGCAGTATTGGGCATTGCTTGACTTGCAGATGTATTATTCTAATTCTCTGCAGATGGCCTTCTCCCTGTGTCTGCACAAGGCATTTTGTTTTTTCAAACAAGGACAACTATCACATTGGATTAGAGACTCACCCTCCTCCAGTGTGACTGTATCTTAACTCATTACACTTGCAATGACCCTATTTCCAAATAAGGATATGTTCCATGAAACTGGGGGTTAGGACTTCTATATACATACATGGATATGTGTGTGTGTGTGTGTGTGTGTATGAAGTATATATATAAGTGTATATATATATAAGTGTATATATATCATACATACTTCATATATATAAGTATATATACACTATATCATATATATGAAGTATATATCTCATATATACTTATATATAAGTGTATATATATCATATATATACGTCATATATATGATATATAATATATATCATATATACTATATATACTATATATCATATATATTTCATATATATGAAGTATATATATGAAGTATATATATATATGACGACATAATTGAGCCCATAACCCCATCCATTTCCCCTCATGAAAGATAAAGCTAGGTATGTGAGCTCCTGCACCTCAGTTCCTTCCTCTGTGAAATGGGAAGAATTACATCACCATCTCCCAGCCTGGCAAGGGATGAGAAGAGATACAGTCTATACATGCCCAGCACAGCACTGGGCACACAGTGGAGGAATGAGAGCTCATTGTCTCTGTGAGGACTGTTTCTAAGTAGGGTGTTTTCTAATGCATTTAAGTTCATTAAAAGCCAAGGTGTGCAACGACACTCCCCTCACCTGTGCTTTCTCGTCCTTCTGCCACCAGGTGCCAGGGGGGCCAAGAAGAGCATAACCAAGGAGGCATTGTTTCCTCCGCAGCCTCATTCATCAGCTCGCTCTGAACAGTTAGCACGCTCAGACAGTCATCTTCTGCACCTTGCCTTTCCCTGTGTCTTGACTGAGGGCTTATCTGAGAGCCTTTTGTTCAGGCTCATAATTATTCAGTGACTCAGGAGCCCACAAGCATTACCCATGGAGCCAGACAAGACCAGCAAGCTCTGAGGACCACCTGTTCCAAGTCATTTCCTGTGTGGGCGGCAACTTCACAGGGCTGAAAATACGAGTTACGGTAAAAATGTCTTCAACCCTGGCGCTCTGGATTGTTGAAACTAGATGGAATCTTGCTTGATTATGTTCAGGCCAGACACATTTCATTATCATTCTTTGCATATATATTAAAAACTCTAACCCCTTTACAAACAAATGTTCTCAAGGGGCAGACAGTACACCCTTGCCTCGTGACATTGCTCTAACAGAGAAAACACCCCAGTGTTTCACCCATTAGGTCAGATCCACAAACACAGAGTGCAGTTGGAAAGGATGTGGGCAGTAATTAAGGTGGTGCTTTTTGCTCCTGTGGATGCTGTGGATAGGTGAGTGTTCAAGGATATTAACAACAAATTTTAAGCTATCCCTTAAACTAAATTGAAGCTTTGAAAACAGTCTATCAAATACTCTGTTCACTGTATGCCTAAATTGGCCAATGGAATGGAAAAAAAAAAAAGAAAAGCAACCCACCCCCAACAGTTATTTATGTCATGTAGACAAAACATGGGTTTGTTGACTGATTATTTCCACTCTCTAGTGATGGTCGTTGCGTTTTCACTCTGAGTTGAATTGCTGCATTTTTCCATAAATATATCTGCTCCCCTGGAGGAAGGTTTGTTGCTTAGCCTTATTGCCCTTCACGTCTGCCTTTCTGACCTCGTAGACTGTCAAGTCCTTAGTTGGTGACTAAAGTATAAAAGTAATTTCTTTCTCTTTTTTTAAAATTATTAAAGCCACACATGCTTACTACAGAAAAGTTAGAATGTAGATATGTGTGAAGAAAAGAAAAATTAGCCATTAGGCCCATAATCTAGGGAAAACTCATTTGGGGCATGTGGATGGCTTTAACTGCATTCACTATTAAATGATCAATATTATAGTATACATAGTATATTAATATATTATGATGATGGATCAGTGCTGATATGTTTTAACATACATGTATATTTTAGTAATGTTGCTGTTTTATGTTAACTGTTTTTCAAACTTGCATTGTTTTGCCCTTCAGCTAAAAAGGTAGGGAATTTGCTAGGGATATAAATCCATTAATTATAAAAATTATGTCATAACACCCTGCACAGAAATCACAATAGGATGCGGGACACAGATTAGACTAGAGGTGAGATTCTTGCCCCAACCACAACTGTTCCGGCTTTGAAAAGAAAACAATTTTTTTTTTTTTTTTTTGAAATGGAGTCTCACTCTGTCTCCCAGGCTGCAGTGCAGTGGCGCAATCTCAGCTCACTGCAAGCTCTGCCTCCCGGGTTCACGCCACTCTCCTGCCTCAGCCTCCTGAGTGGCTGGGACTACAGGCGCCTGCCACTATGCCCAGCTCATTTTTTTTTTTTTGTTTGTATTTTTTAGTAGACACGGGGTTTCACCATATTAGCCAGGATGGTCTCGATCTCCTGACCTCATGATCTGTCTACTTCGGCCTCCCAAAGTGTTGGGATTACAGGTGTGAGCCACCGCATCCAACCGAAAACAAATCATTTTTAAGCCCTGATTCTAAGTCAGCATTTCCCGGTTAAGCTTGTACATTTTCACAAGAAATCAACCCCCAAGACTTAGCAAGGTTGAGTGACCTGTTCCCAGTGGTGCTGTTCTGATGTGTCTGATGTCAGATCAGAAGCTCTGGCCTTCCAACCTCACACATAAACTTCCTTTCGGTATAAGTATATTCTTTGTATTGCTTATACTAAAATAATTGTTTGTTGTTCATCTGAAATTCAAAGTGCATGGAGGTCCTGGATGTCATCTGGAATCTCAGTGAAGGGAACTGGCGGTTTTATAATCAGCATTTGTCCCTACTGGTGAGGCTGTGGCATGTGAGCTGTTAAGTATTTTGACCATATCGTTCTGCAAACACTGGACCATTTTGTCTTTCATGAAGCTGACTTATTTATGATCAAGGAGAACGGTATAGAGAAATAGACCTAAGTTCATATCACAGGAAGATTGTATGAGGTTGCAGAAAGAAACCTAACCACCTGGTTAAAACCTTAGCTGTGTGATCTTGTACTAGTTACTCAACCTCGCTGAGGCGGGGATTATGCAAAATGGGGCCAAGCACACCTGTTTCCCAGAGTTTTGGTGATAATGAATGAGATAATGCATATTATCCCATAGTTGGCCCTCAGCTGCAAAGGGAACTCTCTTATTTTGTCTTTCATGAAGCTGACTTATTTATGATCAAGGAGAACGGTATAGAGAAATAGACCTAAGTTCATATCACAGGAAGATTGTATGAGGTTGCAGAAAGAAACCTAACCACCTGGTTAAAACCTTAGCTGTGTGATCTTGTACTAGTTACTCAACCTTGCTGAGGCGGAGATTATGCAAAATGGGGCCAAGCACACGTGATAATGAATGAGATAATGCATATTATCCCATAGTTGGCCCTCAGCTGCAAAGGGAACTCTCTTACCCTACACTTATAATTTAGTCAAGTCAACTAAAATGCTGACTACTCCAGTCCCACACCTACCTCCCATATACCCCAGTGACTTAAGTCAAAGCCAGTATCACACATACCAATTATTATTATTATTATTATTATTATTATTATTATTTTGAGACGTAATCTAACTCTGTCACCCAGGCTGGAGTGTAATGGCGTGATCTGAGCTCACTGCAACCTCCGCCTCCCAGCTAGAAGCAATTCTCCTGCCTCAGCCTCCTGAGTAGCTGGGATTACAGGTGCCTGCTGCCACGCCCAGCTAATTTTTGTATTTTTAGTAGAGACAGGGTTTCACCATGTTGGCCAGGATGGTCTTGAACTCCCGACCTCAAGTGATCCACCCGCCTCGACCTCCCAAAGTGCTGGGATTACAGGCGTCAGCCACCGCTCCTGGCCACAGGAGGCTCATCCCTGATGGGCTCACTCAGGGATAAATCTTGGACTTTGACTAGGATCAATAATTCACAGAGTCATGCATTCATTTATTAAAAAATGTACATGTACCCTAGAACATAAAGTATAATAATAATAAAAAAATACCTGGGGAATATACTGTCTTAGGATCTGGGGATATGAAATGTATTGTGCCTGGCCTCATGCTGCTTATGGTCTAGCAGGGTAGATGGGCATTAAGCAAATGTTTGTGAAGATAAGGATTTTAGCACAAGTTGAAATTACTATTATGAAGGCAAAGTACAGAGTGGTATGGGGAAGTAACGCAGGAGGAGGTGAGTTAGAACAGTGCTTTGTCATCCACACAAGCCCCGATTCCTCCTGTTCCCAACCAGGTGAACATGCCGTTCCTGCAACACCAACCAAAATTAATGGGAAAAGGGAGTCTGGGGATATAAAAAGTGAGATAAAGGGGCTATTTTTTTTTTTTTTTTACTATTGTTTCTGCTTGTTTATATAAAAAGGTTCTTTCAACATTTACAGAGCTTTAAAGTATGATGTGAAAAATAAGTACTTTGTACTTATTATGCTGCCTTTCATCTAAGTTGCTCATAAGCCCTGCAGACATTACCTCATCCATTTTCAGAAGACTCCTTAAAGGAAGGTAAGAAGAGACTCTTGCCCCCATTTCACAGATGGAAAGACTGAGGCATGAGAAGGTAACGGGGCTAGGAGAGCAGTGTTGGATCAGGGGCTGAGGTGCCTGGATCCTAGGTCTGGCTTTGCCATTCAATAGCTATGTGACTTTGGCTGCATCCCTCTGGGTTCTTATTAGGAATCTGGAATAGATGATTCCCAGTTTCTCATACAATTGGAAGGATCTGTGATGGTGTTAGGGAAAATGGGTAAGTGTCACAGTGCTAATTTCTGGGACATAATTCAAGTCTTCGCTCATAACTTCAGCTTCAGAATAACATTTCTGCAACAAGGCCATCCAGAAAGATGGAGACAGTAGCTGAATCCTGGAGTTGGAAGGACCCTTGGATGGCTCTGTGTGGCTTAAAACGCCTAAATACCAGAATTGTTGAATGCTTGCTCATGACACAGATTCTTGGAACCCAACCCCATCTGTCTATCCAAATTTATAGGCCAGAGACCTGAGGAACAATTAATGAAATCATCAAGTCTGGAAAGCACATAGTCCAAATCAGTGGTCTCAAGCTGGGCTGCACATTGGAGTCACCAGGGAGCTATGGAGATTCCAGGATCCCACCTTGGATATTTTTATTTAGATGGCCGCAGGTATGTCCTGGGTATCTGGAGATTATAAAATCGTCCTGGGGACTCTAAGGGCACCCAAGGCTGAAAACTGCAGACCTAGATCAAGCTCTCTTGTGATGCTGATGAAATGAATGGTCCTGATGAAGCTAATCTCACCCATGAGAAACCATGGGCAGAGCCACTGCTGACTTGGGGGACAATGCCCCCCTTCTGACTCCACCTCCCACTCTGTCCACTACATTATGTTGACTCCCATAATGCCTGAGTGTAAGAGTTTTCTTTTTTATATGCAGAAAAATTTTAAATTATATTAGGTCAAAAAATATATATTAAAAAATTTTTAATTGGGAGTTACATGAAGCATTTAGAAATCAAAATTTTCTGTGTGGCCCCCATCACCACTACTGATAGCACAAAGGTAGTTGAAAGAAACAAGAACTTGGAAAAATACTTGCAACATAAATTATAAAGGGTTATACGAGAACCTTTAGAAACCACTGACTAATTCAGTACAAGACTGATCAAAACTAATGAATAGAAAATCGACACACACAAAAATTTAAATGGCCAACAAAAACATAAAATTAGGTTTTTATTATTCTTTAATTATTATTCTTAATAATTAAAGAAATATAAATTAAAATATTAGTGACACATTGACATTCACTCATCAAATTATGAATTATTGAAAGATTGATAAAATCCATTTGGGTAGGGAAAGTAACTACTGGTGAGAAGCAAACTGTCTTAAGATTTCTGGAGAGCCATTTGGCAATATATGCCAAAGCCTTAAAATATGTGTATATTTTTAATTTTTATTTTTACCTTTTTTGAGATGGAGTCTCACTCTGTTGCCCAGGCTGGAGTGCAATGGTGCGATCTTGGCTCACTGCAACCTCCACCTCCCAGGTTCAAGTGATTCTCCTGCCTCAGCCTCCAGAGTAGCTGGGATTACAGGCCTGCACCACCACACCCGTGTATTTTGTAATTTTAGTTGAGGCAGAGTTTTGCCATGTTGGCTAGGCTGGTCTCAAACTCCTGAACCCAAACTCCTGAACCCAGGTAATCCACTCACCATGGCCTCCCAAAGTGCTGGGATTACAGGCACGAGCCACCACATCTGGCCTAAAATACGTGCGTACTGTTTAACCCGGTAATTGTATCTCAAACCAATTTTCCTAAGAGAAAAGTGTGTTCAGATATATATGCAAGAAAATTATTCATCATAGGATTATCTATCATATCAAACCTTTGGAAATAATCCAATCCTCCATCAGTAAATGTTTAGCAAAAGAAATTTTTATAGATCCACATGGTGGAATAACGTGCAACTATTAAAAACTATATTGCAGATTTACACTTGTTGACATGGAAATATGTTCCATATATAGAAGTGAGTAGAGAAAGTTACCAAACTATATATCACAGGAGTTCATTTTTCATGTATGAGTGGCTAGGTTTACACTGACAACAAAAACCTAGCTAGGTTTGGGGTCCTCTACTGATTTTGTCTATGGTGACCAACTAACTGTCTGGGTTTTCCCAGGACTGGGGGATTTTCTGGGATGTGGGACTTAATATTGTAACCCTGAGACAATCCTGAGAAAACTGGGATGGTTGATCACCCTGATCTTGCCACTGAGTCACTAGCAGTGTGACTATGGACAAAGCTTTTCATCTGTTTGTGAAATACAGCACTTTCTTAAAATAATGAATTTGAAACGGCTGTGGCTGGAAAATTGGCCCCCACTCTTATATTAACAATGTTTCCATTGGGTGTTGGGATTTTGGGTGTTTTAAAATTTCTTTTTTAATATTTATTTAGAAGGTGTGTTCATAATTTTCATAATACAAAAAACAGTAAAGTCATTTCCATTAAAAATACTCCTATGGGTCAACTGAGGTCTATTTTCAGTAATAAGATTATGGTAACGACTGTAAAAAGTGTTTCCATAGAATGTCAACCACAGATAGTTACTACAGCACACGAGTGGAAACCTAGAGATTCTTGCAAAAACAAAAGGTACCATGGACAATTTTGCCCTCAACTACCACAATATCTTATGTGAAAAATGATAAATAAATGAATTTGCAGAAATTACAACAATTCTCACATATAGATTCAATGCAGATTAGATTTAAATCTAAAATGATTTAATGTATTTGTACCCAAAGTAAGAAGGATGCAACAAATTATAAACACATTTTCGAAATGAGTACATTTTGTTTGAAAACGCCAACCTTGAAAGTTTCTCTACTGATCACTTTTACATTGCTTTGGTAAGATTAAATAGTGATAGATGCCTTTCAAAGAGTCGTATGATGATGGAATTAGTTTACAAAGAGAAGAGTCTGACAGACAAGGGTTTTACTCAGTCTAGAGGGCTCTCTGGAGGAAGGTTTCTGGCAAAGGCTTAGATTTGTGTTGAGCCTAAAATTTGCATGGTTTGATTACAGATGATGGTAGGCAAACATTTACCATATGTTCTATGATATAAACCATGGCCCAAAAAGTGGCTAGCAATAAAACATACTCTTCTTAGAAACGTCCGAATTGCACGTTTTGGGATGCTTGTAATGCAAGGCTAATTCTGAGGCCCTTAACACATTTGAAGTCCTGACTGCTTCTAGAACAGATGTCACTGCCAATTTTTCACCTGTCCTGTAGCAGCTATAGAAATTGGAGGGGTCTGCAAAAAGCAAGACAACCTACATGCTTTGCGCCCTGCAGGGTCCTGGTCACCATCCCTCCAGCAGAATCCAGGCCAAGCCCCTGAACAACCCACCCCAGCGCTGGATAGATTTTTTACTGCTACAACTTCTGAAATTTCCTTCCTAACTTCTTTGTTTGTGCTGTGTTCTCCAAGTCAGGAAAAGGCAGATAGTGCTGAAATGGTCAACAGTTCTGCCTTTGAAAGGCACTTTGCTTCCTTCTGTGTCTGGAAATTACACCTGGATCTCAAAGCATCATGTGTTGCTTTTGATAAGAAAGTCTGATCAGAGTGAATCCATGGTTTGATTCACGTGCTACAACTGCTGACAGGTTTTCACATGAATATTTCAATTGAGTGATACTACTAAGCAGTATCTTTTCCTTATTTAGTTGCATGTCCCCAAATAAATCTTAGGATATTAAAAAATATTTGCAAAAATTTCCTCCACACATTTAGAGTCCCTCCATGCTGGCAGGGTGCCCAGACTGCTGCCGAGTTAGAGCCCAGGCTGGGCTGCTGGAAACACATCTATGGGATAGCTAAGGGGCAAGTCTAGACCCTTCCTGTCTAAAAGGCACTTTTCACCCAGAAAGACAAAAACACAATTTGCAATTCCAAATACAGACAATTAAAAGCACTGTGTGTATTCTCTCTGGATGCTCTAAAAAATTATGTGTGAACGCAAATGCCTCTCCCTTAAACATTGCTACACAATGATAATGGTTTGGGAATAGAGTGCCTATGTATATATTGAAAGCTTTGAACTAACTTTACTATACCAAACTAGTTTGTCAAAATATAACGGTGTCAAACAATGATCAAAATGAGCCAACCTTTCACTCCCTTTCAAACTGAATATTTAAAATATTAAAATTGATTAAACCCTGACCTCAGTTAAGGACTTGGTTCTGCCACTAAACGGGATAACAGGAGAAAAAAGATGTCAGGGTCACTTTTCTAACAGTTTATGTGTTTATGTGCATTTTTAAAAATTATTTTCTTGTTTTTCTTTCTCCCTGGCCCCTTTTTTTTTGTAAAGCAACTGATTAAGTAAAGAAAAGTCATCTATCTGGTTAGGGAAAACTGGTAGAATCTGAATGTCACTCACTTTTCAGATTGAAAGGATTTGTATAAAACCTTCATATAACAACTGCAAATTGTCACTGCTGTGTAAGAGCATCAAAAAGTGAGTGAGGCCTCAGACACACAGAGGGACTTCTATCTTGGCTGTATCGCTTTCTTGTCCTGTGACCACGGGCATTATAAGATTTTGAAAACTGATTCTTCAGGGGAATACTACTTGTATTTATCTGAGATAAGTGTTCACAAATATAAACTGGTAAAGTCACAAAAAAATGCTTATGAAGGAATCCAGTATATACTAACTTCCCACTTTTATTCATGGTCAATATCACCATCATCATTCTCTTCCTCCCGGGCTACTTAACAGAAGGGTAAAAACATTTTTGATCTACAAATATAAAATAGTCATATCATCCTCCAAAGTAACACAAGTAATACATTATTTCAGAAGCACCGTTTTAAACACTTTTTGCCCAAAGAAAATCTTAAAGAACCCTATTGATTTGTTGTTTACATTTTCCAGTATTCAGAGAAAATCCGTTTAGACTCCCTTGAGGATCACTGTCCACTGAGTAGAACCCATTCTTAATGTCTTTCTCCCTTTCCCATCATAATGGCAACTATGGAGCGATCTTCAGAAACCTTAGCACAACTGCAACCCCAGAGATGTCTTCAAAACAAACTAAAACCCACTGTAACATACTTGGAGGAAAAAATGCCACTGGAATCAATTTTCTGATAATAAAGTAAGTTTTTCCCCAAATATTCAAGGTGTGTAGTACCTGTAAACACTTTCTCCAAAGCCACTTTCAACCCACAAATAATATTTTTATGATTAATCATAGAGAGAGAGAAAAAAAATATATGCAGAACTATGTCACACTCCCTCAACCGAACTTTCTGGTCTTTTCCCCCCGTTAGGGTTGGGAGAGGTGGGGTGGTGCAGGGGATGGAGAGAGGGAGAGAGAAGGTCCTTTGTCTGGAACTTTTCATTACTGAGGGGTTTTACCAAAGAAGCAATTCTTTTCACATGCTATGTCTCACCTTGAGTTCTTATCCGCTGGGGACATAGTTGATCAATGATGTAATTCTACAATTATTTAAGGATAGTGATTCTTTTATTCTCACAAAGGGTTTGCTGAAAATTAAAAGAAGCCTGCAGTCATTTATTTTAATCTCCCAAGATTATTTATTGTTCCTACAAGTCAGGACAGCCTCATCTTTGGAAAACACATTCCAAGAGAAAAGTTGATAAAATGATTGCATTGTTAGACGGGTGGGGCTTTGCAAGGTAGACTCCCTGTTGATGGTCTTTTAAAGCAGCACTTTATATTTTATCTTGTGGTATTTCTGAAGTGCATGGATGGTCATTTGGTGCAAATGATAACTATTCATTTACCTTTAGAGACTTTGTAATCATTGAGAAGACAATAAATGTATACAAATTATAAACTTCAATAATAAATTCTTGAAAATGTTCATTTCCTGTGTCATTTCCTTCTTATGCATTGCCATACAGCTCTCTGTATGTATAAATGAGGAAGAAGATAGCATTTAAGATAATTTCTTTGACTATTATAAGCCTCCCTGCTTCCAATACAATTAATCACCCTCCCATGTGTGATGGAAACTGCAAAATAATTTTTTTTCCTTGTATTATAAAAATGTCCCTTGATTGTCAACTTTTAGTTTTTAAGTGCTTTGATCTACCTTGAATGTGAAGAGTGCAGGATCCCCAAACTAAGTGTGTGGCCTCCACCCTATGGTGTGAGAAAAAGCTGTGAATTTTCCCCCTTATTTTTTATGTCCACGAGTTTCTTATTTAGAGGAAAACTTAATAACCAATTGGTACCTTTGCAGTTAGCTTACCCAAATGTTATTTGTTTAAGAGGTATTTGATGTCCAACATACCCAGTGATTTTTTTTTTTTTACAAGACTTATTTAAGCTCTTTTCCTAGGAAAAAGATGTTGCCTTTCTGCCAAGGGCATATTATCTTCAAAAACTGGCACTTTTAGCCTGTTTTCCGCAACTTAAATTTTCCACATCTCTCTCTGAACTGCAGATTGGAAGAATTAGAAAAGGTCTTCCTTCCTAGTAGTTGACATTCCTTGCTTAGGCAACTTTACAGTCTCCCTCATTTGATGGAAAAAACAATCATTAAGCATTAATGGGAGAACAGCAAAATCTTCAAAATCTGACTCATTTAGATAAACACTTTCTAGCTTTCAAATCTGTTCTAAGCCACTATAATGCTTACCATGTTTAAAACAGAAAGAAATACTTTCCGAGGTAAATACCCAATGAACTGAAATCAAAAGAAATCCAGTTATGATGAAAAATATTGAAGGAAAAGGACTAAATGAACTTTCAAACCTTCTAAAGAGAGAGAAGTTCACCTGTTATAACACATGTAAGGAGGTGAATAAATTGTGTCAACTAATTTCCCAAATACAAGATCAACTCTCATATCTATAGGGGAGATAATTAATTGAACCATGATCCCAGCAATAAAATTCAGCACATCTCTGAAGATGAATATTAATGTAGTTTGGGAGAGAATGTGCTTGAGATATTAATGTTTTCAAGAACAAGTTGTGGTTTCTTAGGTTAAAACTGCATGGTTACATTTGCTATGCCAAGAACAGGGTTTCATACTCTCTGAAAACAGCATGACTCCAGTGAGATGTTTGGTTGGGGATCCCAATCATGTAAGATACCATGCAGTTATGTCTATTTCTTTCTTGTCCCTAAATTCTACCAATTCCAAGTCCTTTTGGAACAGCATGATCAGCACTTAGATAAAGGTAGTAAGAGTCTACTGGTTCTTGGATGTTCTCCTAGGCTTCATGGAAGAAAAGTCTGCAGCAGGTAAAGACTGCGGTCAATGGCTCCCTTAGTCCAAACTGGATGGCCTTGGGAGGAGTCCACTCGTGAAAATTTGGCTACAGAGATATGTTAGCCATGTTTGTAACCAGTACTTTAAAAAAAATAATAAAAGTTTTAAAAAAAGACTATTCAAGAGTACTCATGCAGGCCTCAGTGTCAATGTCTGCTCCTGGACTTGAAAACATGCTTCCCCCTCCATAAACATTCTTTGCCACTGCTGAAAGCTGTTGAATGCTTGTCAGGCTTATTCAAAATTTGATTACCTTAATGGAAACCCCCAAAGATAACAACAGATAAAGAATAAAACCAAGACATATCACTTGTAAACACAGTGAATGCATCCATTTCTTGCTTTTTAATTAATCATCTCTTGAGCTAAGAGCTTAGAAATTCTATTCAGATTTAGACATTCTTTCAACACTATGTGTCTGATTTCCCAGTTACCAGCCCGACAGTTCTGACTAATGTAAAATAATGCACTACTTTGCTTCAGGCAAAGTCAAGTATTTGATTTTCATAGAACCAACTTTTGATTAACTATTCTGTGGATGTGTTTATCTACCATGACCTTTAGCTGATCTGTTCCAAATTGGTCAGGAACAAAGAAGTGGTCTTAGGGGAAGCAAAGTCTGTTGTAAGTAACTCTGAACTGGAGTGTCAAGAAATCTTTCGTTACTTCTGTTCATGATTTTTGATAATTTCTCTTCCCTATGTCTTATTTTCTCATTCTGTAAAAAGAAGGAAATTTTTTAAAAATGGCATCTTCCAAGGATCAAAGATGCTAGAAAAGATGAAAAATGAGTAAAAATGTCATTACTGATGGACCTCATGGGCATTATGCTTAGTGAAAAAAAAAGTAAATGGCAAAAGATTTTGTGCTGTTTGATTCCGTTTATATAACATTCTTAAAAGAACAAAATTATAGAGATGGAGAACAAACTGGTGGTTGCCAGGGTTGATGATGGTGGGGTATGGATATAAGAAGGTGACCTGAGGGGGTCACAGAGAGATGTCTGTGGTAACAGAGCAGTTCTGCATCTTAACTGCACTGATAGTTACCCAAATCAATACACTAGATAAAGTTGCATAGACTTTCATGCACACACACATGCATGCACACAAACACACAAGTTAATACGTGTAAAAAATGGTGAAAATTAAACAAGATCTACAGTACAGTTAAGAGTTAAATAATTGATGTTCTAACAACATCAGTTTCTTGGTCTTGATATTGTACTGTGGTTACACAAAATGTTATCATTAGGGGAAGCTGGGTGAAGGGTACACTGGACTCTGTATTATTTTTGTAACTTTCTGGGAATCTATAGTTATCTCAAAATAAAACTTTAAAAATGTTGTTATGCACCTGACCTTAGGATGCTTCTTAACCAATCCCATGTTTCCTGTGTGTATAATTACAATAAAAATAAATGTAGAAATAATTTTTTCAAAAAAGAGAAAGTGGTGAGAGAGTGGCAAATGTTACATGGAGTGGGATGAGTCACAACAAAACCATTAAACACAGTTCTCCTCTTGTAACTTAACTTTGCATAAAAGTGAATACAAAGATTCCTTGTTTAACACCACTCTGAACTTAAAAGCAAAATTCTTAGGAACAGCCTTTTGAAATCTAAGACTTTTGTAAGTTGAGATGCCATGGAACATTTGTTCCATGGGCTGCCTCACAAAAACAAAGAATTTGTAGTAAAGTAAGTTTGAAAATGTTAAACATAATTTTTTTCCCTGGCTCTCTTTTCAAAATGATAAAACACATACCTTTGAAAAACAGATTCCAGACTTCTACTTCCTGAAATAGTAGATGGGATGATGCAGATGATTTGGACCAACTCTATGCTAAGACAACTCGAAATCTAGGTAAAACATACACACACGTATCATTGTCATCTTCATTATCATCATTATCTAATTGAAGGCATTGGAAAGCTCTCAATGCAGTAAAAGCCAAGATCCAAGAGACAGCAGAAACAGAGAGATGAGTTTTACCCTAAGGCAGAGGCCAGTACTGGAAAAGGGAGGAGAGTTCTCAAGAGAGAACTTGAAAAGGTAGTCAGGGCCTTTGCCAGCTTCACATAGTGAGTGGGAGAAAAATGGAAGTCCAGGGCCCACCCAGAAGAAGCTTCTGGATAACCTTCCATGCTTTAGATTAAGACGGGCAAATACTACATCCTGGGAGTAAGGGTGGATGAAAAGTGAAATAGCCTTATAAGAACTGAAGTCTGTTTTATGATTATCTCAGTCCTTGAAATTGATCCTAGAATGCTGGTACTTCTGGCCACCTGCTGTAAAGAAAAATAAAACTTCCCTCTTTATCTAGGTTAAAGATAAAGTCTTAAATCATTTTTATACTTTTTTATATACATGAGACAGTCAATCAAACATATCAAGGCACAGAGGAGAATAAGAAAACAAAAATAGAAACAGTCCCAAAGGGGCTCCAGATAACAGTTACCAACCACAGGATTTAAAATAACAATGCTTAAATGGTTAAGGAGATTACAAGAAAAGACGAGAATTTTTGATGAATAACTGGGACCTGTAAGGATAACTAAAGGGAAATTTTAGAGCTGAAAAGTGCAATAACTAAAATTAGAAACAGCAGAAGGACTGAAGCATATCAAAGAGTAAGGAGAGTCAGTGCACTGAAAGATAGATTTAAAAAAAATTCAGAAGGAGGCGTAGAGAGAAAAAAAAAGGATGAAAAATAAAGGAGAAAGGGTAAGAGACAGAAGTTCTAACATAGATGTCATGAGGTTCCTCTTAAGAGAATAACAGAATGAGAATGAAGTAGATATGTTATATCAGAGGTCGTGACTGACCATTTTCCAAACTGGCAGAAAATATCAAGCTAGAGATTCAAGAAGCAAGACAAATTCAGAGAAAACTACATCAGAGAAAATGGCTGAAAACCAAAGACAATGAGAAAATCTTAAAAGAGACTACAGGAAAAAAGAAACACTAATTTTGGAGAAGGAACATTAAATTCACAGTTGCTGCCTTGAAAATTTAAAAATAATAAAATGATAAAATAAAATAAAAATAATGGAAACCAGAAGATAATAAAAGAAATAATGGAAGTTATCCTCCAACCTAGAATTCTATATTGGGTGAAAATGTTCTTCAAGAATGAAGACATGAAAACAAAATAAAGACAATTTCAGACCAAGAATCCCAGCTAAACAAACAAAAAACTCAGGGAATTTGTCACTAGTAAACCTGAACTAAAGAGGATATTAAAGATATTTTTCAGGAAGAAGGAACATGATTCCAGGAAGGAGCAAAAAGCAAGAAAAGGCAAGTACGTCTGTACATTGAAATGCATCTTGACTGTAGCAATCTATAACAATAACACTTGAATAGAATATGAAGTATTCCAGGTGTGGTGGCACACACATGTAATCCCAGCAATTTGGGAGGTTGAGGTGGGTGGATCACTTGAGGTCAGGAGTTCGACACCAGCCTGGCAAAACCCCATCTCTACTAAAAATATATAAATTAGCAGGGCATGGTGGTGCGCACCTGTAGTCCCAGCTACTTGGGAGGCTGAGGCAGGAGAGTTGTTTGAACTTGGGAGGCAGAAATTGTAGTGAACTGAGATTACACCACTGCACTCCAGCCCAGGCCACAGAGCAAGACTCTGTCTCAAAAAAAAAAAAAAAAAAAAAAAAAAAAAAAAAAAAAAAAAAAAAAAAAAAAAAAAAAAAAAAAACAAAAGGAAATATATATGCAATTAAAATAAATGACAACAACAGCAGTAAGTTAGAAAGGAGTGAAAAGAAGTATTTGCATTAACTGAGATGAGGCAGGAAGTACTGATTTATACCATATTTGGGTAAGCCAGGAAAGCCAGCTGCAATCTCTAGGTAAGTTGTAAAAAAATACTGAAAGAGTATTAACCACCACACTCATATTCTATTTCATAATAAAATAGAATACATTTTAAATATTCCATAAAAGCAAAAGAATACAAAGATGAAGAAAAAAGAAATATAGAAACAGGTAGAAGTAGAAAGCAAATAATATAATAATAAATTAGGCCCTAAATATATCAGTATTAACGTAGCATAGTGATCGTAAACTGTGTTCTTAGGGACTGACAATAGTAATAGCCATTAATTTATAGAAGTAATACTGTCTGCAAAACTACTTAATATGAAGTAACTCATTTAATCTTCAGAGTATTCATATGTAGCAAAGACTGGTATTATCTTTACTTTAAAAACGAGGAAACATAGGCACAGAGAGGTTAAATAACTGTCCCAGGATTACCCAGCAGGTCTGGAGCACAGCTGGAGTTTGAAACCGTGTGTTTAATTTTGACTGTGATCTTCTAACCACCATGTTGTACTCTATGATCCTGCCTCTCCTGTGTTAGCACCAAGAAAGATCTAGACTTGTCTGACAGGAAAGAAAATAGATTGTTTCGGACTTCAGGCATTTCCTTCAGATTAGATAATTAGGCCACCAATATATTAAAACTTAAAAAAGAAATATTGAGAGAAGCTTGGTTGCCATGTATATGAAAAGCCTTAAGAAATTTCATTATTGGATGAAGTATTTGCACTTCTATGAAGACATCCCAAGAACAAAATAAGTACAGAAAAATAAATAAATGAACAGAGATGCTCATTGCAGGCTTATCTGTGATAGTGAAAAGATCGAACGGTGTGAATGTATCATTAATGATGGCACATTTAGTTAGTGAAATAATATGTGGCTAGTAAAAGGGTATTATAAGTAAAAGCTATATATATATATATATATATAAAATTAAAAGTTATATTACATGGAGGGGAGAGTAAACAAGAGAGCATATGCCAGAATTATCACAAACTGGTACAATTCCCAATTCCTATGTATTCTTGACAAAAATCCTCAGAGGAGAAAAAGAACTATGCAAAATATTATACATTCTTGAAGGAAATACATTGAAATATTAGAACTATAACATGTATATTTGGGTTGCAGGATCAGATATGCATTTGCACCTCTTTTTGTATTTCCCAGTTCTCCTTGGGGCTTGCATTAGGATTAACATGTACGTTAATTCATATAAAAGTTGTTGTTTGGCCAGGCATGGTGGCTCATGCCTGTAATCCCAGCATTTTGGGAGGCTGAGGAGGTAGATCACGAGGTCAGGAGATCGAGACCATCCTGGCTAACACGGTGAAACCCCGTCTCTACAAAAAAAATAAAATAAAATGTAGTCCCAGCTGCTCGGGAGGCTGAGGCAGGAGAATGGCATGAACCCGGGAGGTGGAGCTTGTAGTGAGCCGAGATCGCACCATTGCACTCCAGCCTGGGCAACAGAGCGAGACTCTGTCTCAGCAAAAAAACAAAAAACAAAAACAAACAAACAAAAAACAGTTGTGTAAACAATGAGTTGATGGGTGCTGATGAGTTGATGGGTGCAGCACACCAACATGGCACATGTATACATATGTAACAAACCTGCACATTGTGCACATGTACCCTAGAACTTAAAGTATAATTAAAAAAAAAACAAATAACAACAACAAAAAAACAGTTGTTGTTTGAAATGATGACACTTTCTGTTATCTGATGAGGGAGACGTGCTTTCACTGAGTATATTTAGAAAAGGACTCATTAACCAAAGAGGGCAGAGCTCCTGCTGTGATGTAACCTTCTCTTCCCCCACCAAGTGGCTGAGGCTCGTTCATCTCACCCTTTTGCCTCTAGTGTGGAAGGAACTGAAGGTAAGGCCACATGGCTCCAGGCTGATGGAGCTCGGCAGTGTTCAGAAGCAGCTGCTTTAAGGAAAAACCTGCTCTGGGGCCTCATGGATGGCATGAGTAGAGAGGAAAGAGAACATTCGAGAAAAAATACATCATCAACATATCCTATGTGAGGCCGATGCTTTCTTTGCAACTTCAAGTGATGTTTTTGTGGGATCATTAGTCTATCCATCTGTAGCCACATATCCAGAAAATTCAGTGTCTGTCACATGGAAACACTATGCTAGGGGCCCAGAGGGGAGGAAATGAGTTTAAGGAACAGATAAAGATTTTGTCCCAGATACCAATCAATCATGAAAAAGGGGACTTCACTCCCTTTGTTTACCAAGGTCCACTTCAGTTTCCCCGTCTACTGCACATATAATATCATTTAGATGTTTGCCTTTCCTGAGAATCCAAGAACCCACTGGAAATTAGTGATGTCTTTCTGAAGGTAGTTTCTCAAAGTGTAGTCTATACAGGAAGGAGCTGAGGGACAGTAGCTCTTCTTTATCTCATGGGTTCTTCTGTTGGACACTTTGAGGGGTCCATGGTTAAGGTTATTGTGAACTTGGCTGGGACAAAATACATCTTTATTTTTACAAACCTCTAATTCAAATATAGCATTTTCTTCTATCATAAATATAGAAAACAAATTGCAGTAGTATTAGAAGTATGTGTAACTCGCAGCCAGGCATGGTGGCTCACGTCTGTAATCCTATCATTTTGGGAGGCCGAGGCAGGCAGATCACCTGAGCTTAGGAGTTTGGGACCAGACTGGGCAACATGGCAAAAAAGTGTCTCTACAAAAAATATATATATATATTAGCAAGGTGTGCACCTGTAGTCCTAGCTACTTGGGAAGCTGAGGCAGGAAAATTGCTTGAGTCTGGGAGGCAGAGGTTGCAGTGAGCCAAGATTGTACCACTGCACTCCAGCCTGGGTGACACAGTGAGATCTTGTCTCCAAAAAAAAAAAAAAAAGGTGTAACTTTCTCACCAGTTGATTGAAATCATGGATATCTTCAAATCACATAATAGTACTTACAAATATACCAGAATAATGTGTATGCTCATCACTACCCTGAAATTACAGTCCTTGGGCTTGGAAATAGGTCATGTTATTTAATGAGTTAATAAAGAATCATAACTGTTATCATTTACAATTTTTTAAAGAAGTATTTTGATAACTATATAAGCCAAAATTCTCCAGAGAAACAGAATGGTTGGCAAACTGGAGACTTAAAAGAGCTGATGGTGAAGTGACTTTCCAGCTCAAAGGTAATCAGGCAGGAAAGATTTCTTCTTACTTGGGGTAGGGTCAGCCTTTTGTTCTCTTCAGGCCTCAACTGATTGGATGAGGGCCGCATTCACATCAGGGAGGGCAATCTACTTTACTCAGTCCATCAGTTTAAATATTAAACCTACCCAAAAACACCTTTACAGAAACACCCAGAATAATGTTTGACTAAATACCTGGGCGTTCTGGGATCCAGTGAAGTTGACATAAAATTAACCATTACAAGTCCACCTGTTGTTAACTTGGAATACATATACATCTCCTTAAGATGTATTTAATTAATAGCCACATGAAGACAGTAGCAAGATTATAATTCTGCCTGACATGATACAGCTTTTCTGCTCACAATAAAAAATGTGCTAACTCTTTCCCAAGAGGAGGAGATAAAGCCCTTGAGTAATGTTTACTCTTCTCCTTGACAATCTGTACTCAAATACTGTGATATAAAATCAATACATTGTATATTTCATGATAAGGGAATAATAGAAGGAAGAAAACACAGAAATTTGCCCTATACCTGTGTGCACATACATACACACAAGTAAATTCAGAACAAAATAAGGAGGAAATATTCATGACAATTACAGTCTTCATTTCTGTAACAGGTCATGTAGCTGTAACTGCTATTTACAACTCCCTTTTCCCACTATTCATTATGTATTCTCTTTACCTTCAGCAAGCAGATCAGCTAGTCATGGTTCTTTACTTGGTGAAATAATCCAAGCCTTCATTCCTGAAGGGTCTGGCCATTACTAGTCCTGCCTGAAGTGGGTGGTTGTAGTTTCTCATTGACGTTAATGACAAGGCATGGTAATACTAAAGACACTCCAAGGTATCTCCTATGTTCCAGACATAGTCTTCCTTCCCTCCAAGTGGTCCCATTTCCCCTTACTTGTCAGGATCAATCACCCCCACCAGCAGAGTAACTCTCTTCTTTGCCTGTTGATTTAGCATTGTGAGGAGTACAAAGTGGGAGAGTGGCAATCTTAACTTCCAGTTCAATGAAATCACTGTGTGTCTCCTGGTAGAAGCATTCTTCCCTTCCCAGGAGCTGATATGGTTTGGCTGTGTTCCCACACAAATCTTATCCTGAATTGTAACTCAAGATGAGATTTGGGTGGGGACACGATTCCCATGTGTCATGGGAGGAACCCGGTGGGAGGTGACTGAATTATGAGGGACGGGTCTTTCCTACACTTCTTATGATAGTGAATGAGTCTCGGGAGATATGATTTTAAAAATGGGAGTTTCCCTGCACAGGCTCTCTCTCTTTGCCTGCTGCCATCCATGTAAGATGTGACTTGCTCCTCCTTGCCTGCCACCATGATTGTGAGGTCTACCCAGCCATGTGAAACTGTGCATCCATTAAACTCCTTTTTTGGTAAATTGCCCAGTCTTTATTAGCAGTGTTAAAACAGACTAATATAGTAAATGAGCTAAGACCACTAGGCCAAAGGGCATAAGGCCACGATTTTACTAGTGGGTCACTAAGGATAATAGTAACTGGTGCCATTTTCTCCTTTTGATTTGCAGGTCCATCAGTTCTGGCTATGAGAAAAACACGACCATGTATTGGAAGCTGATTCAGAGCCTACACAGCCTTCTACAGAATCTTACCCCAGCCCTACATGATATTGCCACCTAGCTGACACTGCAACTGAGTCTTCAAAATGCCATTCCACTGTTTCATCAAACCAGTTGTTTTAAGATGGAGGGAAACATGATAAGACCAATGAATTCCATGAGCGTGGGCCCACTGCAGCACTTCATTTGCTGTGAAGTGAGTTCTTTCATCAGAAGCAGTTTTTTATGGAATACCATGATGGTGGATAAGGCAATTCTTTAAGTCCATGGATGGTAGTTTTGGCCAGAAGCATTGCATGCAGGGAAGACAAATCTGTATCCATGGTGTCTATTCCAGTAAGAAAAAACACTTCTCCTTCCACGATGGAAGTGGTTCAGTGTAATCAACCTGCCACCAGGTCAATCACCTGGTTGGTTTGTCTCGGCAATAGGTCTTAATATTGAATGAGTCAATAAAGATACATAACTGTTACTATTCATAAATTTTAAGAAACTACTTTGACAACTAGATTTCAATATAATTGCCTTCAACAGAACAAATCCACTGGCATGGTGGCTCATGCCTGTAATCCTAGCACTTTGGTAGGCCAAGGCAGGCAGATCACCTGAGGTCAGGAGTTCGAGACCACCCTGACCAACATAGTGAAACCCTGTCTCTACTCAAAATAGAAAAATTAGCTGGGCATGGTGGCATGTGCCTGTAATCCCAGCTACTCAGGAGGCTGAGACAGGAGAATTTCTTGAACCCAAGTGGCAGAGGTTGCAGTGAGCCGAGATCTCACCATTGCACTCCAGCCTGGACAGTCTGGACAAACAGAGTGAGACTCTGTCTCAAAAAAAAAAAAAAAAAAAAAAAAAAAAAAAAAAAAAAAGATAAAAGAAACAACAACAACAAAATAACAGAACAAATTCATTGTAAAATACTGGATGTGTCTTGTCTTTGATTACCATTATAGATTAATTTAGAATGAGGCAATATCTTTTGTATTTTCTTACTGGCAAGGCAATTGGGAATAGTCTTCTGTAAGTGGTGCTAAAAAGACTATTTTATTTTTCTTTTCTCTCCACTCAGCCATGTGCCCAATATTTTGGACCTGAGGTATGAAAATATGTACCTTATTTCTACTCCCCCCGATTGTTCTATTGAATCTAGTTTTACTGAAATAATTACATCTCTGTTGCTGTATTCCAATCAAGAGCTTGACTGTAATCTCAGCATTTTAGGCACAGTAGAACAAGGAAGAGCTTTCCATCAGAAGTGATCACAGGAGATATGTATTAATTGTTCATTAGTTCAACTACTATTTTCCAGAGCACACACTGAAAGTCAAGAGTAATACCAGGTAATTTAGGGCTTCAAGAATGGATGAAACATGGCTACTACAATAGTAAAGGAGCTTAATCAAGCAAGACAAACAGGCATGTAGAAGGCCCTGGGAACCCAGAAAATGGAGCAGGAGACTCTGTCTGGCACAAGGAAGGTGGCTCTGTGGATGGAGGTTACATTTACACCTAGTCTGTAAGAATGAGTATGGTTTTGCACAGCAGAAAAGGGACAAGGGGGATGGACTGCATACAAAAGAAGGGGATTAGTGGTGGAGCAATTACAATTAGAGGAGGCAATAAAAGGAGAAGGGACGTAGTGTATTTTAGGGACCACAACCAGTGTCTGGAGCTAGAACAAACATTATCAGGGTAAGAAGATGAAGTTAGGTGTTGCTGGAAAGGTAGGATGCTGTGGAGACTGGACTTGGGATTTGACAACCAGTAATTGAAAACCATTAATAACTTCTAGGCAGGGGAATAACATGATCAGATGCATTTTAGAAAGATGACTCAGGCGACCACATATTTAAGGAAAACAATGGAATCACAATATCCTGGGACCCATCCAAATTTGGGGAAACAAAAAAAGAGAGAGAGAAAGAAAAAAAATCAAAGATGCCTTTTGAATGTCTAGCTTAGGTGAGAGGTTTGGTGGTGACATCCCTAATGGGAGAAAGGTCAAGTTAGAGGCAGAGAGTCAAGGTCTGGAGCTCAAGAGAGATCTTGAGTCTGGGAAAATAAACGTATGAGTCATCTACGTGGAAGTGATAGTTAAAGCTATGGGAATGAAGGAGCTTTCCTGGGAGAACGTCTAGACTTGTGATGTGAAGAGCCTTGAGGACAAAACCCGGGGAAGCACTAACGGGTAAGAGTGGTGCCAAGAAAGATGAGTCAGTGAGGGAAACAGAAGGAGAGGAGGCAGAGGATCCTACAGAGAATCAAGAAATGCTGTAAGAAATTAGGAGGCAAACTCAGAGCAGCAACGTGGGTGGGAGAATTGCAATAAGAACTTCCAAAGGGGTTGTGGAGGCTGAGGTTAGAAATTTGAATTCTGGAGGTGAAGTGACATTGTCCACATGAGGACAACATCTGGGTGCTGTTGTGGGAAATGTTGAGATGAGATGGAGGTGAAAAGATCTAGCAATTCAAAGTCAAGGGTGATTCAGTTCCTCCAAGAATAGGTTTACAGGAAGTTATGCACTGCTTGAGATGAGCACATTGATGAGATGACAAGTCACTCATTTTTAGAGGCCTGCAGACCAAGGTGGCACCTGCATTTTCCCCACCAATGGAGTGGCAAGATGAAGAAAGACCCTCCAACATGAAAGTTTGTTTTCAGGTTGGTTTATTGCAATATTGCAGTTGGTGCTCCATGTGACTGTGAGATAGTCAAGGCTAGAGAAAGGGCATATACCCAAGGTAGAGTTTGTTCAAATCTATTTGGTTAGATATGGGCCAAGCCATAGCCTTGACTTCCTGACCACTGAGCTCTCAGCCACCTAAGAAGCCATCTTCTTCTGAAGTCATTCCTGTCAAGAGCCTGTTCCCATCATTTGGCATGATGGTGAGTTATCCAGGGACATGCATGAAGAGGTAAATCTCTTCCCAAGCTCCATCTTCTGCAGAAGCCAAGCTTCTGGTCCTGCTCTTATCTCTCTCATGAACATTTGCCAGTCCCTGCTGTCATTCTTGCTCCCCACAGTCTCTATCCGGCCCCTCAGCCAGGTTCCCTTTGAAGTGTAAGTTATATTGCAGCACTCCCCTGCTTAAAACCCTATCGTGGTTTCCCATGATGCTTAGGCTAAAACTGAGGGTCAAGGCCATGACCTAAAGTCCTTGCCATAATCTGTAGCAGTGGATCTCAATTTAGGGTGAGTTCACATCCACCCCCCAAGATACTTGGCAATGTCTGGAGACATTTTTGGCTGTCACAATTTGTGGGGAGAGGTTGCTAATAGCATCTAGTGGGTAGAGGCCAGGGATGCTGCTAAACATTCTACAGGACACAGGACTCGCCCACCATCTGCAATGACAAACAATTATCCAGCCCCAAATACCCATGGTGCCAAGGTAGGAAGATCCTGCCCTACAGGGCCCTCATGCTCTGGTCCTGCCTATCATGTGTACCCTCGCTGTTGAATTCCTCCTAGGTCACACTCATCCTGGCCAGTCGTGCTTTCCTCAGACGTTCCATTGCTACCTTAGGACATTTTGTACCTGCTTCATCTGATGCCTCCCCAAAATGTTCGCCGGGCTTGCCTCCTCTCACCTTGCAGGTTTCTGCCAAAATGCTGCTCTTCAAGGCTTTCTCTAATTCTATAATCTAAACTAGCTCCTCTTCTCCCACTGCCCTCCTGCTTTCTTCACAGCACTTTGATCATCTGAAATGCTATGACTTAATGGCCTCATTTTGTCTTTACCATCTGTCTTCTTTGCTGGGAGGTGAACTCCCTGAGAGCACAGCTTTGTCCCATCCCCAGAGCAACGCCAGCACTTGGTCACTCAAGAGACAGCTACCAATGAAGTAAAGGGAAGAATGGCTGTCTGGGGCCTGGCTCCCTAAGATACTGATCCTGGGGTGCAATGACAGGTGATCTCTGACCCCCTAATACTCAACCAATATGGACTCTTCAATTCGATTTTGAAGCTGTTTGGCCTCACATTTGCTAACACCTGCCCAACATAGCATAGGGAGGCCATTGGATCCAAAGGGTTACAAGTCATAGGACCAAATGCCAGGCATCTTGGATGAGCCTGCTTTGGTCAAAGAACCTTCACTGCATTCTCCTTCACTCTGGACTTCGGGTTTTCCCATGCGTAGGTTAGGGAGCATGACCCAACTCAAACACTAGATTCAAGTGCAGTTTCCAACTTTGTCTGGACTGCATCATGCTAAGCACACGCATGCATAAGGGTACACACACAGGGTCACAGACATGTTATCGTATGGGGCATAGGTCCTCTTTTAGTGGGCCAACCACAGTGTTGGTCAAACTATTTCTATTACTACATAAATGCAACTCAAATAGAAGCAAGTCTCTGCAGTCTGAAAGTTGGGGAAGGGTGAGCCTGGTTGAAGCTCTTCAGGAGGTCCCACGGCAAATTAGTGTTCCTAAGCAGGGTAGGTCTGGGGTTCGATTTAATTCATTTAGACTGGAAACATTTTACAGCATTGCATAAAGTTTCCTTTTACAAAGTAATTTTTGAACCCACCCATCCTCTTAACTCCTGATCTCCTGTCTGTACCAGTTTTCTTTTTTCTTTTCTTTTCTTTCTTTCTGAAGAGAGCTCTCCCTGGGGTAAAAAGTAAAAACAGCTTTTCCTGGAAAAGTTCATGCCACCCTCATTTACCTTTCACATAACAAAAGCCCAGACTCTAATTCTGAATAGCTGTTTTGTGTAGTTGAACCAGGTGTCCCGCTTGGAGAGACTGAGCATTGGAAGTCAGAGAAATGCCAATTTGCTGTATTTCAAAATACTTTGTTTCAATTGCTGCCAAAGCCTTGGGGCAAAATGCTATAATCTATTTCCAGTCGTAACTTTTCAGCTGGCTCGGCCTATTTTTAAAAAAATTTATTAACATGCCCAAGTGACAGTATCACTTATTAACCTTATTGATCTGGGGAAATTTTTAACTATAAAGCATATTCATTATTTGGGGTTAGTACTAGTGACCTCTTGGCAGCAAAACATCAGAGTCTTAGAAGATGAAAACTGATTTATAAATACACAGCAAACATACTAATTGAAATACATCAGTGATGTATGCCTATAGATTAAATAATCAGATGATATTAAGTGAAATGGAGAAAGGCAGTTGCCACTGTATTTGAAGTAGACTACTAACACATCTGATAACAACATATTTTCAATTTAGAGTATGAGACAGACATTCTACCATTGTTAGAGTCACATCACATCTGGTCAATCTAGTCCTATATTTGTCTGAAAGTGCCGCATTTGCAAAGAAAGATCTTAAGGAAAAGGCAGCATATGGTTTGCTAACTACCAGAGACATCAAAGGCTTTCAGATAAATGCATAAGGCTCATTCATTCAACAAATATTTTCTGAGGATTTACTAGGGGCTAGGTATAATTGCAGATGCTGAGTCTGCAAAGTAAACATACATACTTATGTGAACACAGTTTTCAGCACCTGGGTCCCTGCACTGGGATTTTACCAGAATTCTTAGACAGCATTTGGATAAGCTTATTCCTCATAGATCTCTGTTTTCTTTCTCCAAAGGATGAAGCTGAAGACCGGAGAAGTGCATACAATGGAAAGGAATGGAATCTGTAGTTGAAGACGTGGAATCAAACTTTGACATTTGACAACCTGAGTTGGTCAAATGGTTTTACATCCTTGAGTCTCAGGATCCTGATGAGGTTGGGTTACTTTATAAAGTGGAGTCATGGCAAAACGAGGTAGGGTATATACATTGCTGGTGGAATGCAAAGTGGTACAGCCACAGTGGAAAACAGTTTGATGGTTCTTCCAAAAGTTAAAGCTACCATATGACCCAGCAATTCCACTCCTACCTACATACTGAAAAGAATTAAAGACAGATACTCAAACAAATACATGTACACCCATGTTCATAGCAGCATTATTCACAAGAGCCAAGACGAAAACAACCCAAATGCCCATCAATAGATAAATGGATAAAGAAAATGTGTTATAGACAGACAACGGTGTATTATTCAGCCCTAAAAAGAAATGAAATTTGGATACATGCTACATCATGGACGTACCTCAAAAATATTACACCAAGTAAAAGAAACCAGATGCAAAAGACCACGTATTGCATGATTCTATTTATATGAAATATCTAGAAAAGGAAAATCCACAGGAACAGAGAGTAGACTGTGGCTGCCAGAGGTTGAGGGAGGGGGAATAAGGAGAGATTTGTCATGGCCACAGAGTTCCTTTCAGGTGACGCAAATGTTTTGCAAGTAGATAGCGTTAGTGGTTGCACAACATCGTGAATGTACCAAATGCCACTGAAACGTTCATTTTTAAAATGATAAAGATTCTGTTTTTGAATTTCATCTGAGTTGAAAAAAAAATGAGTGTCTATGAAAATATTCCATATATGTTTTTAGTGACTTACCCAAGGTCACTCAGGTGGTTGGAAGCTGGGTAGATAAAAGGCTATGTAGAGAGCTCAGAGGGAGTCTAAATCTACTAGTGACTCATTCTATTTATTTATTAATAATCGAGCAATAAACGTATATATTTGTGAACATCATGATGTTTTGATATATATATATCCCTTGTGGAATGGCTAAATCAAGCTAATTAACAGATGCATCACCCTACTTATATTTTTTTGTAGTGAGAACACTTAATATCTACACTTTTAGCAATTTTTATGTATACAATATACTATTATTGACTAGAGTCACCATGCTGCACAATAGATCTCCAGAATTTATTCCTCCTGTCTAACAGAAATGTTGTATCCTTTGACCACCATCTTTCCCAATCGTCATCCCCAGCTTTCTGGTAACCACCATTCTACTCTGTGCTTCTAACGAGTTTGACTTTTTCAGATTCCACATATGAGTGAGATCATGTGGTATTTGTCTGTCTATTCCTAGCTTATTTCACTTAACACCATGCCCTTTCTTTTTTAAAGCTGCATAGTATTCCATTGGGAACATATACCACATTTTCTTTATCCATTTAGGTCGATCTCCTAACTTGGCTATTGTAAATAATGCTGCAATGAGCATGGGGGTGCAGACATCTCTCTGACATACTAATTTTATATCCATCTAGTAACTCTTTCTTGAGAGAGAAAAACTTTTCTCTGAACCTCCCCCAAATTTTCCTTCATGTCTCACTGGCCAAAATGAGGTCACATGACTATTCCTAAATCAGTCATGACAGACAAATGGAGAGGATTGTCATTAGATCAGTCAGGCTCTGTTGAGCTTGGAGGAGGGTCAGCTTCCCCGGAAATTCTGGCTGCATGTGTGAGAGTGAGTGTCTGTGTATTGGGAGTAGGGGGAGGGGGTGTAGATAATGGAAAAGAAACAGGGCTGTCTTAGGACGAGGTAGAGGCATAAGGAGGCCACTTAGGCAACCCTCAGCGATGCTGGTAGCAGAGCTGTCTTCATGGCTAATCCCTTTGCACCCATACGGTGGCTAAGTGTGTGTACTTAGGAGGCACACATTTTGTGCTGTGGGAAAAGGCTGAACTTCCTCACAAAGACTCAGAAACACTTGGCAAATCTAAAGGACAGTCAAGAAGGAGACGTAAAACAGATACAAAACTGGATACAAAATACGGTGACTGCGTTAAGAAGACCTCACATCGGAGACAGCTTCATAGAAGAGATGAGAGTAGAAGAATGATTTAGGGAGAGAAGTGGGTGGTGACCACGGCGGGTCCTTGGGGAGAAAACACCTGGGAAGTCCTGGCTTGCAAGTCCTACTCTGGAGGTGACCCTGGAAAAGTCTGGATTTACCCTGAATGAACTGAAGTCTCCCCGCGTTTCATTTTTCTCATCTGTGAAACAACGGTAGAGATGTCTTCCTCACAGAGACACTGAAAGAATTATACTCGAAGATGGAAAAAAAGATGCTGCCTAATTTATGGTAAGATTAGAGACTGTTTAGTGTCTAGTGTTGACTGTCATCCCAAAATGACATGATCACACATGGGTTTTTACTTTATAATAAATACAGTTTAGTAATAGATTAATATACTGAAGGGCTTGAAAACAGTTCAAATATATTGAAAGAATAAAAGAAAAGAAAGAAAAAGAGTGAGCGAGAAAGAGAGAGAGAGAGAGAGGAGGGAGGGAGGGAGGGAAGGAGGAAGGAAAGAAAGAAAGAAGGAATGAAGGAAGGAAGGAAAAGGAACAATTCCTTGAATGCCTGACTACCTTCACACCCAACATAATTGGAAGCAGGAGTTCTGATTGGACACTGAGTTCCTCAAAATTCCCCCAAATGGAGCAAGCACTGTTGGTTCCCTGCCCAGCTCCAACAGCACCCTGCCCTCCTTAGAAATCTCCAACACATATACCATAGACTTGGCTCAAAACCACTCTTAAGGGTATTCGTTTCTTGGCTCCTTAGGGCCAGGACTGGACACATAATTTTCAGGGCCCACTATAAAATCGAGGCCCCTTGTCAAAAAAGAATTAAGGATCTCAAGGTTGTGACAGGGGAACATTAACCTGAGTGTGGACCCTTCATGCATGGGGTCTTCTGTGACTGATCAGGTCACCTATTCATGAAGCCAGCCCTGAATACTCCCTACAGGTGAGAGATACAAATTCCTTAGCACGACGTCCAAGGCTCTTCAGAAGGGGACCACAGCCCCTCTCCCAGGGCTCCAGGCAGAGTGAACACCTCACAGCTTCTATAACTTTTCCCTACCTGAGGGCCTTTGCACATGGCCCTCTCAGGGTCAGGGGTGTGCAACCTCTCTGTTCCATCATCACATCCTCCATACCCACTCAGTTCCTCCAAATCCTTAATCCATCTTGCTCCACTCCCTGCCCTCATACTCCTTAGGCAGAATCTGGTTCCCTAGGGTCCCCACTAAGCATTTGTCTCATGGCACTTAAACTAGATTTTTTACACCTTGGTCTCTTACTATAAGAAGATGAGCTCCTTGAGTTCAGGAAATGTCCTCTCCCTTCTGTGGCCCTGGCCTTCTCTAACCCAGTGTCTGGTGTCTGAGTTCATGAATGAGTGTAGGGCTGACTGCTACCTGAATGGCAGCAGCTTGGACCATTCACACTCAGAGATGATCCTGGCCAGAACCTCTTGAGTCTATCGATTGTCCTAACCTTGCCTCTGATGTTGTGTGGCTCCTTACCTAATTCCTCCCCCTTTCACTTGCTTTTAAGCTGCAGGGATGATAGTGCCTCTCAGATCTCACCTCTAGGCATTCACATGCCCATTGTTGAGTGACTTAATTTGAGTTCCTCCAAAAGCAGACCCTAAGAAAAATATATGGGCCAAATATTTTATTTGGGAGGTTAATGCCAGGAAGCACCGTGAGGGAGCAGGGAACTGAGAAAGTAGAGGGTGGAAAGCTACAAAGAGACACCTTGATTAATAGGTTCCATTTTAGGCAATAGGACTCAGGCCTGCTGGGGACCCTCTGAAAATTTTTGGTGAACCCAGCTCCAAGTGGTCCTAACCAGGGGTGAAGAAACTGGGGTATTTATTTGCAACTGCTGCCTCTCATTGATGGCAGGTCACTAGACCATTCTGGAACTTACTGGCACTTCTAGTCTGTTCTATTCCTGGGTGTGTGTCCGTGGTCAGAGAATCCCCCAGCCAGGAGATGCAAGAGGCCATCAACATGGCTGCCGGCAGCCACTGAGATAGACTGTGGGGAAATGGGTGGGCCACTGATGGCATCTGTTACAAGGAGGAATGGCAGTTAACAATCCTTGGCAAATATATTCTGCTCGGATCATGAGACTTAGCCAGTGCATCAATGACTGTACTAATTTCTTAGGGCTACTGTAACAAAGTGCCACAAACTGAGTCATTTACTGTCTCGCAGTTCTGGAGGTCAGGAGACCAATATTGAGGTATTGGACTCCTGGATCTGTTCTAGACTTCTCTCTTGTCTTCTGTAGCCCCAGGCATTCCTGGGCTTATAGGTGGCTGTTGTCTCCCTGTATCGTCACATCAGCTTTTCTCCATGTGTTCCTCTAGGTCACATTTCTGGGGTACTGGAGGTTTGGGTCTTCAACATGGCTTTTAGGGGAGAGGGATACAATTCAACCCACTATGACCAAATGACAGAAATTACCACCATGCCCCACACAGTGGCCCTAAATGGGCGAACACCTAACAAGGAATTGCACACCTCATTTACCTAGGTGTTTTAGAGCAGGTCCTCAAACCAACCACCACTGTAATGTTTCACTTTGCTGGCTCACATCGAAGAGAAAAGTGGGCCCAACTCTTTCAGCAGGAAGACAGACGATCCCCCATGTTACATGCACGTAAGAACATGAGATAAAAGCCACCGTGGCTCACAAAAACCAATGAGTAATTCTGTCCAAGTGGAAGATTAATTGGAAGCTCTTTTAGGCTAAGACTGAATATTGTGGGAGGTATGTGGCAAGCTAGGAGCAAGTCCACAGGACAGTCTTTGTCAAAACTAAAGTAATTAAAGTCTTCAAAAATAGGACCTTGGGAAAAAGGAAAAAGGAATTTGATGATTTTGCCTGCAGAGAAGCAGACTGAGGTGTGGTTCACAGTTCCCCCGCATTTGAAAGGTGGCCAGAGGCACTCCCATTCCTGCTGAGAAGAGCGTGATGGGAAAAAGGCTTAAATTGAAGGGGAGATTTAGGCGGGATGAACTGAAGAATGTTCAGAGTTAGCCTACATGGCATGGGCACTCCAGGACTGGTTAAGTCACGGTAAACACTTTGCTTTTGCACAACACTTAATGACTTATGCAGAGTCTCTTTACTTACTTGTCTCATTTGATTCTCCTGACACTCCTTTGAAAGGATAGGGTAAGTCACATTGTACAAACTGCAAAATGCAGTATTTGATGCTCTTAGCCTATACAATGCTTCATTTTCACTAGTCCAGGGTTCTTAATGTTAGCACAATTGACATTTGGGGCTGGATAATTCTCCTGTGGGGGGCTGTCCTGTGCATTGTAGGATGTTTAACAGCATCTCTGGTCTCTACACAGTAAATGCCAATATACCATCCCCCAGTTGTGAAGCCTCAAAACACATCCAGTCATTGCCAAATGCCCTCCTGGGGGAAAAGTCACCCCTCGTTGAGAATCACCAGTGAGTCTAAATTCCCCCAACTACTGCTTAAGCCCTTTTACTATTTTTCTGTCCTCTGGGGAGATGAGGAAGTCTTGCTGTTCACCATATACACATTTGAGAAAGATCAAAAGACACAGTCACTGACTTCTGGGAGCTCACAGACCACTAGGAAATGGGCCTGTCTTCTCCCCACAATGGGGAGGCAGCTGTCATGTCATGTCTTCGAAGGGCAGAGGTCTCAGAAGCCTTCAGTCTGCCCAGCATCCTTAGAAAGAAAAAAATTCTCTGACAGGAGAGAGTTGAAACTAAAATATGAAAAGATAAATAGGGTTTATCTAATAGATAGTGTCATTTGTATTATCTCAAGCTTTTAAACATAGTTTTATACACACCTGGGGTCATCAGAGTATGAGCCAGGGGCCAAATCAGGCCCATTGTCTGTTTTTATAAATAAAGTTTTATTGGAACACAATCATATTCATTATGTGTTTGTCTGTGGCAGCTTTCCTGCTACAAAAGCAGAGTTGAATAATTATGACAGAGTCTATATGACCTGTGATGTCAAACTATTTACTATCCGGGCCTTGGCAGAAAAAAAATTGCTGATCCCTGTCTAGGTCCTGGGGTTATGAAGTACAGGGACCTTTACTGAATGCTTGTCCTGTAGACTTGCATCACTTTTCATTGCTTTAGGTAAGATCACCTACTATGTACCAAGCCGTAAATTAAGTGGTTTGTATATGCCAACCAATTCTTCTGTTCAATGACCTTGAAAAATATATATTGTTATCCCAACAAAGGCAAGTTCAGAGAAAATAATAAGCCTTTCTAAATCATAGACTGAGTAGACAGGTAGCGGTAGTATTTAAACTCCCATTTTCTCAACTTCAGTGTCATTAAAACTCCGTGAACCTCGGTTTCTTCACCTATCAAAAGCAAACAGTTACCTAGCTTTCTTCAATTTACAAGCTTTCTTCCAAATTATAAGTGACAGGAATACTTCCAAGAGCAAAATGATGTGTAGGTAACATTTATCCCCGTTGTATAATTAAGTCGTAGGTGAGTGTTCTGCTCTGTATTTTATTAATCCTGGCTTTGGGACCAGCTGCGTCACATATGCAAATCATAGCAGATTCCTTTTACACCGGTGACAGCTCACTTCAGTAGAAGCTTCCTTCCCCATCACAAGGCTGACTAAGTTGGCAAGACCAGGGAAACAAATAAAACTCAAGCTTGGAGTTAAAAGAGTCATGAGAGCAGAGACATGCATAAATCTACTTCGTAAAGGGTTTAGAGATCCTGGAGGCCACATTAAAGACATTCCCTAAATCAGCTCAGGATGGGGCTTCCTGGGTGGCGATGGAGCTTGACATGCCCCAGAGATCTGACGTTTCCTTCTCTCCACCCCAGCTCAACCTAGTGGGTGGGAGAGCTGGTGGGAACTGCGCAGGTAGCTTCAAACACAGTGGATAAGGGAATCTTGCAGCCCTTCCTTCCTTCTCTTCTTCCCTGGGTGTTCAATAAAAGTCTTCATTGGATGCACACATATTGCTAGGCATGTGTGTAGAAAAATGGCAAGCAATACTATTAATTTTGGGGACAATTAATCACTAACCAGTACCAAGCATAATACACAAAGTATTTTAAAATCATCATCTCACTTGGTCTTTACAACCATCTTTTGTGGTAGGTGCTGGTATACGGAGGCTGAAGCAACTCCATCTTGGAAGCTAATCTACCGTGTTGGCTTCTGATTAACACCAGTTCTGGGAAGGCCTTTAAGATTTCCTGTTTGTCTATTATTTCTTAGGTAAGAGCAGGTACTTATCGTAAATCCTGCCCCAGATTAAACAACCTTGGTGTTATCATACTTCCGTTGTCCTATACATCCCTTAGGAATCCCTCTTTCCCTGTGGTCTTCAAGCCCTTGATCTGGGGAGTAACAGCACAGGGATCGACCATCTCATCTTGCCACTGCCCGAAATACAGATACGGCTTCTGTTCCTAAGTCCGTATTAAGTTTTTCTTTCTAAGAAACTGGATTTGTCAGCCTCTTTCTTCACGTCTCAGCTTCCTTGGACTTTTGGGGTAGGTTTGCATAGACCTGCTCACCACAGACACAATATCAGCTTCATTCTACAGACGAGGAAGCTAGGCTTGGGGAGCTTAACCAACTTGTTCAGACTCATGTAAATACCAATACTGAAAAGCACATATTCCAGACTGCCAATCATTCCACAGGCACACCTCTCAGTGAGAGGTGGGGTTTGTTGTTGAGGCTATTTCCTGCCCAGGGAGCAGGGAGGCATTCTAGCTTCCCGGAGATAATGTGATTCTGCTTGTGTCTGACTTTCAGGTCTCTGCCCTTTCACTAGGATGGGCTTCGGGTGTGTCAAATGCCTGAGACAGTATAAATCCATACAGAATGGGCATAAGCAACCAATCAGTGTCGTAAAAAAGAAGGAAATGACTTGGGCCCTCTTTGTGCTCAAAATGCGGAAGGTATCTGTGCAGTAGAAGGAAGAAGTGTGAAAGCCTCCAGTGCCACAGGCCAGAGGCAGCAGCTTGGGCCCATGTGGCAGGGTTTGCTTGCCCCTGCCAAAGTGATGAGCTGCTGCAGCCTTGGGCTTGTGGGGGTCCTTCCTGGGCCTGTGTGGGAAGTGTAGGCAGGGAGAGTGCCCCCCTTCCCAAGCTCATCCCAGCCACAGCTGCCTCTGTGCTCTGGGATTCAGGACTCCCGAGGAGGCTGGCAGGAGAGTCTCTGTTCTCAGTAGGGTTGTCACCAGGGCATGCGTGGGAAGTGGGTTCTCTGGAGTCACCCTCCAGGGGGCGATGCCAATTCCAGACACACTTCCTGGAACTCCTACACTCATGACCAGTTGTTGAGGATTAAATTGTGTCCCCAAAAAAGATACGTTGAAGTCCAAACCTCTGGTATCTATAAATGTGATTTTATTTGAAAATGGCATTTCTATGGACTAAGTTTTGTCCCTCCCAAATTCATATTTTGAAACCCTAGCCCCCAGTGTGAATATACCTAGAGACAGAGATCTTTAGGAGGTAATTCAGGTTCAATGAGGTCAGCAGGGTGGGGCCCTAAACCAACAGGACTGTGGCCTCATTAGAAAAGGAAGAGAGAGAGTGTTTTCCCTCTACTAGTATAAAAGGACACAGAAAGAAGGCAGATATCTACAAGCCAGGAAGAGAGACCTCACTGAGAACTGAATTTGTATGCCTTGATCTGGAACTTTCAGCCTCTAGAACTTGAGAAATACATTTCTGTTGTTTAAACCACCAAGTCTACGGTATCTGGTTATGACAACCTGAGAATACTAACTCAAGGGTCTTTTGCAGATGTCATTGAGTTGTTAAAATGAGGTCATTAAGGTGGGTCCTAATCCAAGAGAAGAGATGCACAGACAGACGTGCACAAAGGGAAGACCAAGCCAAGACACACAGGGAGAATGGATGGGAAGATGGAGGCAGAGATGGAAGTGAGGCACACACAAGCCAAGAAATGCCAGGAGCTACCAGCAGCTGGAAGATGCAGAGAAGCATTCATTCTTAGAGGTTTCAGAGACAGTATGGTGCTACTGACACCTTGATTTTGAACTTCTAGTCTCCAGAACTATGAGAGAATACATTTCTGTTGGTTAACCCATCAAGTTTGTGTAAGTTTGTTATAAGAGCCCTAGGAAACAAACATATTCATTTATTCAGGAAAGCCGCTAGAGTGCAAATATTTGGAAAAGATACTACTATGCAAAGGTTTGGAAAAGTTATTACTCTTGATTCTGCCTTATGGACTTTTCATTTCAGTAAACTATTCTCAAAGTTTGGTTCTTGGACTGCTATTGGTAATTAAGACTGTGCAACACGTTTGGCACCATCAGTTGAGAACTGTCGCTCTGGGAACGTTTTCGGCAAGTCTCAGCCCTTCTTTTCCCTTGGCTTGCATTGAGGAGTTAGGTGAGACTCTGCTGTTCAGGCCCATCACCTTTATGGACCATATTCCCCTGGTGGAATGACCAGCTGTGCTTGCTCTGATTGGCTGTTGGAGTTTTCTAGCATGCTCTAATTAATATGTATGATTTATCTCTTACTTCAGTTGGAAGGTACAGTTGCTCTGTAGTTGGCATGCAGTCATGGTGACTACGAAAATATGAAATAACGTTTTGGTTTACAGACACTCAGACATACGTTGTGTCTCAAAATTGGGTGACTATTCTAGTTATCTGCTACTCAATATCCTTGTGCCAGCCCTCTCTATCCAGCGTCAAACTAAACCACGAGTGGCACTATAGAACGTCACCCCTGGGTCCAGAATACTATGGGGACTCAGAAACCAAGCTCCCACTGGGGCATCTGGGGCACACCCCCAAGGTAAGATTTCCTCCTCTTTGTTCAGCAGGAAGCACTCATCATACAAGGAGGTAGGAGTAAACAGGGATTCATCAAGAACTAAAGATACAGAGGTTGTGCTAGAGCTTGGGTACATAGCATATGAGGGAACAGTTCTCACAGGTAAGAGTAAGTTTTCCTTTGGTGGTGGCAGTGGGACACGTTGGGGGGGAATTGGGGGTAGTGACAGGAAGACAGAGTGGCTGTCCAAATGAACAGATTGCTTGCATATGGCCTTTAGGGCATGTTGTGCTAGCCTTCCGTTGCTGCTTGTATTAGTCCGTTTTCACACTGCTCATAAAGGCATACCTGAGACTGGATAATTTGTAAAGAAAAAGAGCCTTAATGTACTCATAGTTGCATGTGGCTGGGGAGGCCTCACAATCATGACAGAAGGTGAAAGGCACATCTTACATAGAAGCAGACAAGAGAGAATCGAGGACCAAGCGAAAGGGGTTTCCCCCTATAAAACCATCAGATCACATGAGACTTTTTCACCACCATGAGAACAGTAGGGGAAAACTACGCTCATGATTCAGTGGTCTCCCACTGGATCCCTCCCACAACACATAGGAATTATGGGAGCTACAATTCAAGATGAGATTTGTGTGAGGACACAGCCAAACCCTATCACTGCTGTAACGAATTCCCACAAACTTGGTGGCTTGAAACATCACAGATTTATGATCTTACCAAGTTGGAGCTCCCCAAATGGATCTTCTAGGTCTAGAATCAAGGTATCAGCAGACCATGTCTTCCAGAGGCTCTGGTGGAGAAACAATTTCCTTTCCTTTTCCAGCTTCTAGAGGCTGCCCTTCTCACTCCTTGGTTCAGGGCCACACTCATTTCCATCTCTGCTTCCACTGGGACAACTTCTGTGCCTCAGACCCTCCTGCTTTGCTTTTGTAAGGACCCTTGTGATGAGATGAGGCCCATCCAGGATTATCCCTCATCTCAAGACCTTTACCTTTTAATCACATTTGCAAGGTCTCTTTTGCTGTGTCAGGTAACATTTTCACAGGTTCCAGGGATTAGGGTGTGGACATCTTGGGGAGATGGAGGATATTATTTCATCTACCACACACATCTCTACCTTGTACAGGCAAGCACTTGCAAAGTGCAATGTGATCCTCTGGAGCCACTGTCCTCCCGGAGCTTATATATACTCTGAAAGTCAACTCTCAGACCACAACCTCCTGTCCATGCACCTCTCTCTTCACCACCCCCAATCACTTTCACTCCACCCTCTTTGTCCCTTAACTCATGGAGAAGAAAAAGTAATTAGTAGGAGTGGAATTTGGCTTTCGTCTTCACCAGTACTAGAAATATGGTGTATGTATTTTTTAAAAAAATTATCTCAACTAAATTGTTTTTATTAATTTCTGCAAAATGTGAATATCAACTCCCTTCATATGAATGTTAATAAGATTAAATGAGCTGTCTCAGCTCCAAGCCTGTGCAAGCTAACAGCTCAGGAGATATTTATTTCTTTCCTTCTTCTTTCCTTAATGAAGCCTCTCCTTTGACATCTTAAATTCTGGAGCACTTCTTTTCTGAGGCCTCAGCTCCCCCACATTGCCCACCCTTTTCCTGCCCGTCCACATTTCTGGCCTCTGTTCTCTTGTCTTTACCATCTCCCTGGACAATGTCATCCGTTCCAATGACTTCAACAGTCGCTCCCCTTACATATGATGCCTCTCAAACTCTGATCTCTAACTTTTGCAAAGAGCTCTGGACCTTTGTTCCAATTATCTGAAAAGCATCTTCTTGGGTGTCCCATTAGCACTGTTAACTCAAACAAGAATTTCCCTCCCTCCTGCCTTGCTGTAGTTCCCTAGGGACTGGGTTGTGTGGGAAGATGTGTGGCGAGCTCTTAGTTGACTCCCTCCTCTGCAGTTCTACCTCTCTAGAGACTTGGAGGACCCACTGTTTCCCCCTCGCATTTTCAGGCCTAGAGTTTGCTCACTCCTGGGCTGGCTGCTTCATAATTCCTTATAAGTAGTTTCCCAAGCTTACATATCTGTAAATATTTACTTTAGTTATATTCCCCCCAATTTCCACAATATGTTGGCTGCACATATTTTCTACTAGGAGTCACACAACTGTGAAAAGAACCAAGAAATATTAGTAAACGTCTTTTACCATTATCGGCCTATACTCTGGAATAGCCAACAAGAACCTAGAGGTTATCCAACAAGAAGATCCAACAAGAACCAAGAGACCTGTCAGTCTATAGGTGGGAACTACAGGACGAGATTATTTTGTGTGTGAGCCACCATTGTGGAAAATGTGCCTCCACAGGAGCCTGAGAATACCTTGCTTTGTGTTGTGTTTTTTACTTTTTTCAAAGAGTTCCTCTATATCTGCTGATGAAACTCCTGAGGCTTGTTTTGAAGCAAGTCATAGGTTATGAATGCCCTACCCCACTTCTCATACTTTTGCCCAAGGACATTTCAATGGCAAATACATACCTTGTGCTCAAGTTTGCAGCTTCTCAGTCATCTTTCTTCTCCACTGAGCTGGGAGCACTCTCCAACAGATAGTTTTTTATTTTTATTTTTATGCATTTATTTTTTAACCCTTACAACTTTTCTTTGGCATATTCCTGAAGTAGAAAATCCAACAAAAACCCTCTCATTACAATGGAATGACCAGCTCATGTTGGAAAATCCATTGCATGACATCCTGTGACACATACAGAAAATCAGCTTAGTCAGAAGCCTGTGTCAATGAGTAACATTTGGACCTGAATTGAGCATTGTGCAGTATAGCTTCAGCAGGTGCTCCTATCACTCTGCAGTACCCCGTGTCAAATGGGCAATGCCAGATGATGCCAAGAAACCCCAGTGAGTGAGTGCAGAAAAATCTCCAGTGTCTGCCTGTTACAAGTGGTCTCTGCACCCGGTACACTGCAGTACCCAAGAATGAGACCATGTCCAAAGCCAAATGGCGGAACACCAATTGCAAAACGGAAGCTGCGAAGGTCAAATACGGGAAGCACAGAGTGCTGGTCTTAACTTCCCTGAAATCTGTTCAAGCAGCTTTGGACATCACAAAAAAGACAAATTAACCATTGGCCCATCATGGAGGAAACACTCAGAGAAAGGACAAATGGAGTCAACTGTGACAAGGGGCAAGTGTGAGACTCCTATTTGAGATTCTATACTGTAGGTAGTAATAGATGATTTGTCTCCAAATTCCAACAGCAGAATATATGTAAACCCTGAATTAATCTTCATTTGAAAAAGAGCCTTTCATGAATAATTAAAAATAAAGGAATAAATGGTTACCTTGAAGTGGGTGGGAATTGACTGGGAAGGAGCATGAGATAACTACCTGGAGTTATGGATTTGTTCTATATCCTGATAAGGGTTGCATTGTACATATGTATGCATTTGTCAAAAGTTTAGAATGATACCTGTAAAAACTTTTGCATTTCACTCCAGGCAATTTTTTTTCCTAAAAATATACACAAAGAAATATTGAACTCTTGCTAGTGATATGCACATAGAACTGTTTACAGATGACATATACTCATGCCTGCAACTTGCTTCAAAATACAACACAAATAAAATGGGCTGATGGATGGCTAGAGGTAGATAGAGAACAGTTAGATAATAATAAAGCATATAACAAACTAATTATTGTAGATTCTAGGTGGTGGGTGTGGGTATTTTCTGTATAATTCTTTTCATTTTTATGTTTGAAATTTTTCATTTAAAAATGTTGGAAAAAAAACTAAAAGAAACTGATAAGAGAAATCCTAGGGCTTCTCACAGAGTTGAAAATATTTCAACATAAATGCCATTCGTCTGAAAAATTATCAAAATATTTCTTTTAGAAATGCAGTCCATGACACAAGTAATCCAATTCCCCTCAAACTAAACCTGGTCATAAAAGCTGGTCCCTAGGGAGATAAACAGGTATTTACGTAGGAAACAACATGAAGGTTGCAAGATTATAAGAAGTGCATGATGTTGAAGAGGACATTTCTGAAAAAAACATTTTAGGGCTGAAGACTGATTCACTCCCTACCCCCAGCATATCCACCTGCTGTCCCCCCACCTCTAAACCACTAACTTCACAGAGGTCAAGAGATGTGACTCATTTATGGGCTATGGGCAACTACTGGGAATCCTGTCACATGGTTGAAGACAATTACAGACTCGTACTTGCAGCTGCTTAAGAACATGGTTAAAATCGGAGCCCTTTAGCTCTTATCCTTTGTATAAAGTACACAGTTTGAAAGGTCCACATCTTTTTCTATAATTTAATATTGTATCATTTTTCTTCCAGCTTTATTGACGTATAATTGGCCAAAAAAGTAGGTATTTAAGGTATACAATGTGATGGTTTAATCCATGTAACATTGTGAAATGATTATCATAATCAAGATAATTAACATATTTATCACCTCTAATTACCTTTTTGTGTGTGTATAGTGAGAATAATTAAGATCTACTCTCTCAGTAAATTTCAAGTATTCAATAAATTATTATTAACAATGGTCGCCAAGCTGTACATTAGATCATCCAGAACTTATTCATCCTATAACTGAAAGTCCACCTACTTTGACCAACATTACCCCAAGGTTCATATCTTGACTCTCTTTTTGGAGTGAGTGGCAACAAGATGACTGTATTTTTATGTCAATGTCTGACTTGCATAATAGAAGGCTATGTAGTGAGTACCTTGTGCAAAGGAGATGATTGGGAAACATTGGTTCATGAAAGAATGAATGCATGGATGGGGGCAAGATTTATCAGAGATGCTTTGGAAGACAGGGAAGGGATGTGATTCATTCAAACAGACAGAAGATTTGACATGGATCAAAATAGTGTAAAGAAAAACACTGAAGAAAATGATTAACCCAGAAGGAGCTGGAGAAAGATGCAATGTAACGTGATGGCTTTGGAATAATACAGTTTTTCTGTAGCCTGGGTGCATGACCTTTGGACAAATGCTAAACCTCTCTGAGCCTTAGTTTCCTTATCTGTTGAAAACAACAATAATTATAGCACTTACTTTTAGAGTCATTATGAGAAATATTAAATAAGATGTAAAGTTCCTGGTGGAGGCTACAGGAAACCCAAAACAAAAAAAGGGGCTTCATCTGCTGGCCTAGCCTGTTGGGCTGGCTCACAGTTGAAAAGGAGAAAAATATCACAATTCCTGTTGGGATGGAAAGTCGCCATTGCTGGGTCCTAAGAAGACAATGGAAGAAGTCGCTGAAGTGGGAGAATCAGAGAACTGGCCACCGTGCTTAGGCATTTCTTGGGAATAATCCCACTAGGAGATATATTTGAGGAGGATAAATACATTCCTGGGGAGGTAGAGTTGAAAAAAAATGTGAGTTGATGGTAATCGCCATGGGACAGATGGAACACTAGGGACCCCAAAGGCTTCAGGATTAAATGCTTTTTCTATTTAAGCCACCATTTGCACAACACCAACACTGATCATTAACAAAATATTTTAAATTTTCATCATTATTGTGTCTCATATCTGTAATTCTGAACAAAGGATAAAATAGAAGAGATGAGGGTTATGGATATATTTCACTGTTAGGTCAAAGAAGAGCGCTTCAAGAAAAACAGCAGCGGAACTAACTCGTACATTTGATGACATATATGGAAACCAGGCAATCAGGCCCAAATTCTAGTGAAAATTGCACAGAACCCTCAAGAATAGTGTTTCCCACTCTAGTTGAGTATGAAGAGTTGGTCCTCAAACAGGACAAATTTAGATTATTTTAGTAACTTATTCCATGAACAAAGATGAAATCTTTTAACGGCAGTAGAAGGCAGTACTGCAAATAGAAATAGCTCCTTAAAGAAATGGAAAACAAGTATTTTATTGCACTCACAGTATATATAAAACAACATGCAATGTACAACAGAATTCCTCCTTAATATCTTTTTAGGACTGAATGGAGAAAAATACTGCTAGTGGGAAGTCTTACTAAGAAAAAAATCAATCAAATTCTTAAGAAAGCCCGCATTCATTGTCTGAGCCTAGATTTCTCAAATATCAAAGAAGACAGTTTTTTTTGTTAATTAGAAAGAATTTAAAAGCAGTTTCCCACTAAGATTTTTGCATATTAACTAAAGTTACATAGCAGAAATATTATAGGATATACTTATGTTTTCTTTGATAAAGCAAAAAGACGGAAAAGTTGGTTTATCTTTCCCAACATACAAAAGTCCTTTGATGTTGTACTTGAGGCTGAAAGAGGCCCAAATAGTTTACTGCAATATTTCTGTAAGTCATGGGCTACATTTTTCTTCAATAGTACAGGGACATTTTTGCCATTGGTCAAAGACTGTTTTGAGAGATGGAGAAATTTTGTCTACAGAACCTTGTAAAAACAAGTTTGCTTTCTTCACCCCACCTCCGTGTTCCATCTGGGGGACCTACCTCCAATATTTGCTGGAAATTTCATCTTGCTTGCCAGTCTTTCAGATATGTGGAAAATTTCTTTTCCTTTTTTTTTGTTTTCATATTATTATTATTATTATTATTATTATACTTTAAGTTCTGGGATACATGTGCAAAACGTGCAGGTTTGTTACATAGATATACACGTGCAATGGTGGTTTGCTGCACTCATCAACCTATCATCTACTTTAGGTATTTCTCCTAACGTTATCCCTCTCCTAGCCCCCAACCCTCCGACAGGCCCCAGTGTGTGATGCTCCCCTTCCTGTGTCCATGTGTTCTCATTGTTCAATTCCCACTTATGAGTGAGAACATGCGGTGTTTTGTTTTCTGTTCCTGTGTTAGTTTGCTGAGAATGATGGCTTCCAGCTTCATCCACGTCCCTGCAAAGGACATGAACTCATCCTCTTTTATGGCTGCATAGAATTCCCTAGTGTATATATGCTACATTTTCTTTATTCAGTCTATCATTGATGGGCATTTGGGTTGGTTCCAAGTCTTTGCTATTGTGAACAGTGCTGCAGTAAACATACATGTGCATGTGTCTTTATAGTAGAATGATTTATAATCCTTTGGATATATACCCAGTAATGGGACTGCTGGGTCAAATGGTATTTTTGGTTTAGATCCTTGAGGAATCGCCACACTGTCTTCCATAATGGTTGAACTAATTTACACTTCCACAAACAGTGTTAAAGTGTTCCTATTTCTCCACATCCTCTCCAGCATCTGTTGTTTCCTGACTTTTTAATGACTGCCAGTCTAATTGGTGTGAGATGGTATCTCATTGTGGTTTTGATTTGCATTTCTCTAATGACAAGTGATGATAAGCTTTTCTTCATATTTTTTTGGCTGCATAAATGTCTCCTTTTGAGAATTACCTGTTTATATCCTTTGCCCACATTTTGATGGGGTTGTTTTTTTCTTGTAAATTTAAGTACCTTGTAGATTCTGGATATTAGCGCTTTGTCAGATGGACAGATTGCAAAAATTTTCTCCCATTCTGTAGGTTGCCTGTTTACTCTGATGATAGTTTCTTTTACTGGGCAGAAGCTCTTTAGTCTAATTAGATCCTATTTGTCAATTTTGGCTTTTGTTGCCATTGTTTTTCGTGTTTTAGTTATGAAGCTTTTGCTCATGCCTATGTCCTGAATGGCATTGCCTAGGCTTTCTTCTAGGGTTTTTATGGTTTTATGTCTTACATTTAAGCTTTTAATCTATCTTGAGTTAATTTTTGTATAAGGTGTAAGGAAGGAGTCCAGTTTCAATTTTCTGCATATGGCTAGCTGGTTTTCCCAACACCATTTATTAAATAGGGAATCCTTTCCCCATTGCTTGTTTTTGTCAGGTTTGTCAAAGATCAGATGATTGTAGATGTGTGGGGTTATTTCTGAGGCCTCTGTTCTGTTCCATGGGTCTGTATATCTGTTTTGGTACCAGTACCATGCTCTTTTGGTTACTGTAGCCTTGTAGTATAGTTTAAAGTCAAGTAGCATGATACCTCCAGCTTTGTTCTTTTTGCTTAGGATTGTCTTGGCTATATGGGCTCTTTTTTGGTTCCATATGAAATTTAAAGTAGTTTTTTTCTAAATCTGAGAGAAATTCAATGGTAGCTTGATGGGGATAGCATTAAATCTATAAATTACTTTGGGTAGTATGGCCATTTTCACGATATTCATTCTTCCTATCCATGAGCATGGAATGTTTTTCCATTTGTTTGTGTCCTCTCTTATTTCCTTGAGCAGTGGTTTGTGGTTCCCCTTGAAGAGGTCCTTCACATCCCTTGTAAGTTGTATTCCTAGGCATTTTATTCTCTTTGTAGCAATTCTGAATGTGAGTTCACTCACCATTTGGCTTTCTGTTTGACTATTATTGGTGTATAGGAATGCTTGTGATTGTTACACATTGATTTTGTATCCTGAGACTTTGCTGAAGTTGCTTATCAGCTTAAAGAGATTTGGGGCTGAGATGATGGGGTTTTCTAAATATACAATCATGTCATCTGCAAACAGGGACAATTTGCCTTCCTCTCTTCCTATTTGAATACCCTTTATTTCTTTCTCTTACCTGATTGCCCTGGCCAGAAATTCCAATAATATGTTGAATAGGAGTGGTGAGAGAGGGCATCCTTACCTTGTGCCAGTTTCTAAGGGAATGCTTCCAGCTTTTGCCCATTCAGTATGATATTAGCTGTGGGTTTGTCATAAATAGCTCTTATTATTTTGAGATACATTCCATCAGTACCTAGTTTGTTGAGAGTTTCTGGCATGAAGGGGTGTTGAATTTTATCGAAGGCCTTTTCTGCATCTATTAATTATGTGTTTTTTGTCATTGGTTCTGTTTATGTGATGGATTATGTTTATTGATTTGCGTATGTTGAACCAGCATCGCATCCCAGGGATGAAGGCAACTTGATTGTGGTGGATAAGCTTTTTGATGTGCTGCTGGATTTGGTTTGCCAGTATTTTATTGAGGAGTTTTGCATCGATGTTCATCAGGGATATTGGCCTGAAATTTTTTTTTGTTGTTGTGTCTCTGCCAGGTTTTGGAATCAGGATGATCCTGGCCTCATAAAATGAGTTAGGGAGGAGTCCCTGTTTTTCTATTGTTTGGAATAGTTTCAGAAGGAATGGTACCAGCTCCTTTCTGTACCTCTGGTAGAATTTGGCTATGAATCCGTCTGGTCCTGGGCTTTGTTTTGTTGGTAGGCTATTACTTACTGCTGAAAATTTCTATATATATTTTTAATCAAGGTGTTAAAAGGAAATACTTGTCATGTAAGCCTAAAGGAAAATTCAAACTTTTTTGACCCATAAAAACACAGATATAAGCAGGTAAGAACATTTGGACATGGATGAAATACTTCCCAGTACAATGTACAGCCTGCCATTTACCTTTTCTTAATTGACTTCATGCCTTCAAATCACAAATCTCAAAGATCTCCCTTCTTCAAATTTTGTATTTAGAAATGGGGACAGGTGATGCTCCTTATTTGAGTAACCTGGATTTACTAGAAAGTCCCACAGGAGTAGACCTTTCCTGTTAGGTTATTGCAAGAATCAGACTTTGCAGGGTGATGTTATAGTAATATGTCACAAATGCCCCAAATTTGAGAGGCTTATAAAAATGAAGTTTCATTTTCCACTCATCTTATGTGTTGTACATTGTCTCTTCCATGCCAATATCTGAATTAAAGGAGCAACGTTTTGCTGAGAGTGTTAGCCAGGAGTTGCTGTCAATGTGAACTTAGACCCATCCTGCCTTTGTGACTGCAGGTCAATGCTTAGGGGCAAGACAGCCATTTTGAAGCCACCAAAGGCTCTAAGGATGCTAGAAGGTATAGAATTGTGCACACTTCACATGTGGCTACCAGAACCAAAATGGGTGAATGGCAGGGCCAAGTAAATGTGAGTGTAGAATACACCAGGAATTAACGTCCTCCCTCAGTCTTTTCATGCTCCAGCTACTGGTGAAAGCCACATGTAGAACCTCTAAATCTGATGCATTGTAATGCACATATCATCAATTAGATATCCCACTTAGAATCAGGAAACTGGATAGGTCATTCTGGCCAGGATGACAGCGTTGTCTACTTGGAATCACACAACGTGTAAATAACCAGGAAGTTCAAAGAAACCAGACCAATTTTCTGGGAAGTATGACAGCAACTAACATTTAATGAACACTTTCCATGTACAAAGTGCTTTGTATGCATTATCTCCTTTGATCCTCACATCAGCCGGATGAGGTGGCTTTTATAATGCTCATTTTTTACAGGTGAGGGAACCAAGGCTTAGGAAGATTAAGTAACTTGATAAAGATCACACATTTAATAAGTGGTAGAGTCTAGATTTGATCCAAGGCAGTCTGATTTCAGAAATTCCTACTTTTAACCATTGTGTAGTCCAATCCTAATTGATGTTTGTAATCTTGAACTTGGGATATTGTAAGAGTCAGAAGTGCCTTTGGAATCACAAAAGATTATGTTCCACATGGCTTTTATGTTAGATTCATTTTGTTAAACCCTAACTCAGAGGTCAACGCATTTTTTCTATAAAGGACCAAATAGTGAATCTTTTAAATTTTGTGGCTAAAAGCAGCTCTGTTTATATTCTTTGTTATTTTTACAATGCCTTTTTTTTTTTTTTGAGATGGAGTCACTCTGTCGCCCAGGCTGGAGTACAAAGGCACACCCTCAACTCACTGCAACCTCCAGCTCCCAGGTTCAAGTGATTCTCCTGTCTCAGTCTCTCATGTAGCTGGGATTACAGGACCGCTACCACGCCAGGCTAATTTTCATATTTTAGAAGAGACAGGGTTTCACCAAGTTGACCAGGCTGGTCTCGAACTCCTGACCTCAGTTAATCCGCCTGCCTCGGCCTCTCAAAGTGCTGGAATTACAGGTGTGAGCCACTGCGCCAGGCCCTATAATGCTTTAATAAAGGAAAAACTATGCTTATCCCATGATACCATACAAAAAACAAGATATGGGCCAGATTTGTTCCCCAAGTCACCATTTGCCAACCTCTGGTAATTCATCAAAGCTTGATACACTGGGTATGATAGATGTGTAACCCCTCTGCCAATTACGTGATTAACCAGAATATGCCATTTACAACTATTCTGACACAGTGGGGATTTACTAAAACTAGACGGTGAGTTTGGGTTTGTCTCTCTATAACTTCATAAATTGGTGCTCTTGAGTAACCTCAGTGTGGAGTCAGACTCACGTGAGGACATCTCAGATGTCTCCGTGTAGCAAGGCAGTGACCTATTCAGCTCCCGTTGTACTCCTGAAGGTGCTATCAAGTGACACTTTGTCATATGCATGTCATTGCTCTTGACGATTTCCTCTAAAAATACCACTAAGTTTTACTGAAATCGAAAGACTATTTACAAGCCTCCTCTTTCTCAAAAGACATCAAAACCACAGCAAAAAAGTGTTGGATCCAAGATAATTTACAGAGTAATAAAGGCCCACAGAGGATGCCTTTAGTTTTTGATGTTATGTTGTTGGAAGTCAGATCAGGAAGGGTGAAGATCCATATTACTAAGCCAGCGTGTCTATAGAACTGTGTACCAGGCACAGTGCTAAGCTTTACACATATTAACAGTTAATACCCACAACCACTTCAGAAAGGAGGTAATAGTTTTACGCCTACTTTTCAGATAGGAAAGCCAAGGCAGAGAAAGCTAGATGACTCATTTGAGTTTCCCCAGTGAGTAAACGATAGGTGGAAGACTGGGACCCAGGGAGACTGGCTTGAGTCCATGATCATGGCCACTCTACTGCACTGTCTTTCCATGGCCCGGAAAATGGCTAGGCCTATGGAGGAAAATAACCACTGTGTGATGAACAATATTTAACTTCTGAATGAAGTACATTAAATTAAAAGACTGATGTTATTCAAGGCAACTAGGGGATACTGGGTTCTAATTCCACTTTTACCAATCAGCTAATTGGTCACTAGGGCCAATGAGTCAAATGGAGTGTTATGCTTGTCAGTTTTCATGTAAAAGAGAAGTGTTAGTATTTAACATAATCTTTTGTATTAATAGGTTAAATGTTTTTAAAACATTTTGAGCCCCCTTTTTCCAAGGAGTCAGTCACATGCATGCAGCCTGCCACACTCTGAGCGCCAAGCCCCATGGCCTCAGGGAAAACTCTAACCCTGGGTATTTAGTTTCATTCATTCATTCTTCAGAAGAGCAATATCTTCTCATCTACATAATCAAAGGGTCAGACTGCAGATCTCTAAGGTGTCTTCCAATAATTATATTTTTATTGTTTGATGACTACAAAAGCATTTACTCATGGAGGGAAGTCTTTACTTGCTGAGAAATGTCTTTAATCACTACGGGAAGCTTTCATTAAATAAAGCTCTAAAAATCTCTACTGACTGTAGCTGTTTGCAGCATAAAGTATTTTTTTCATTAACTACAAGATAAAATATCCTTAATATTAGATCAGCATTAATAACAATCTAGCATAATAATAACCACGTAACCCTACTTTGCAAAAGACTCAGCCCTTTAGAAGGGAAAATAAATAAACTTAACTCATTCTTCTTTGAGGGCCAAGATAAAAATCTCAAGGTATCCTTTAGATACTCTAATCTGCTTTAAACTTCGGCCCAAGTTATTTTCACGAACATCCTCTGTTTCCAATGGAGTAGATACCGTATAAGACAGAACACTACAAATCACTTTGTGTAAACTCACCAAAGAAAGAGTGGGGGGAAGAAAAACCAGCACAGAGTCTGCTGTTAATTAAAACCAGCTGATGATGTACAGCGATTTGTCTGGAGCACCCTGGTTGGGCTGGTTCCCTGACAGCTGAACATTCTTTCCTGCCTGTACTGTTTGAACTATGTCCAATGGTGAAATCGTTAAATCTTTGATAGCTGTAGTTTAAATGTGAGAAGGGAGTGGGGGAGCTTTCTGTTTTAAGCAAGAAAGAGAGATGAGTCTTGTATTACACAAACTAACAGTTAAAAAGTTAGTACTTATTAGATCATTTTTACTGGCTTTTGGTAGAATGCCTCTGGACATTTTCAGATTACCTATTGACACTTTTTCAGGGCACAAATGTCAAAAATCTCACTTCCTCTCTTCTTCCCTAGGGGATTCTTGCTGTCGGTGGAAGGGAAATAGTATGAAACACCTGGTCTTACTCAAAGAAGCCTTGGGGACAGGTTAATTTCACAGTTGAAAGTTCCATGTGGGGGATACATTTAAATATTTACTAATACAGAAAGGGCTACCAAAAGAAAAAAAAATTCATGTGACTTCAGGAGAACTGCTCACAAACACACAAAACACTCTGTTTCATCTTTGAGTTTGACAGATGCTTGATAGGGAACAAAGAATAACCAAACTGTTTATCTCCAAATTCAAAGTAACTTTAAAATGAATTGCTGTTCACAGTTTCTGGAAGACAAATCGGCATTATGAGGGTGTAAAAAATAACCTGTCTATGTGTTCATATACACCCTAAACTTTTAAAAGATATTTTTAGGTATAAAATATTTCATAAACACAATACCCTTTCTAAAACAGCCATCATGATATATCTGTATTATAGGAAAGTGCAGACATATACAAATAGTACATAGTTATATTCACGGAAACATAGATGATAGATGGGTAGATAGGTAGATAGAAAGACTTAGTGTTTCAAATTATATTTGGAGCAATTTTGTTTTTTTGAGACAGAGTCTCATTCCATCACCCAGACTGAAGTGCAGTGGCACGATCTCAGCTCGCCGCAACTGGTGCCCCAGCCTCCCAAGTAGCTGTAATTATAGGTGTGAGCTACAGTGCACTGCCCAAATTTCCTTTTTAAAGTTTGGTTTCAGCATAGCCCTGTCGACTACCCGGAGGTGATTTTGGGGTTCAGATGTGTTAATACATTTTTGCCAACAATGGTAGCGGTGGGGTCTGGCACAATGCTGTAACCCCATTCTTTCAACAGAATAAATGCCCCTTGGGCTCTAAGTGTGGCCCCTGTTTCCTTTGAAGGGCTTTTAGAAATAGACAGATTGTCTTTTCCCTGGGACTCTGGACTCCTGGGGCAAAGCTTTTTAAAGACAGGTGTGAAAATTATCCTGGTTGATTCAGAAATGAGTCATTGTCTCCTGGCTGCTACTGCTGATCTCAAGCTAGCAAAGGTCAAATGAAGTTCTGGTTCACATAAAGACGTTCTATGCTGAGTTTTCAGCATCACTGGGGAGTCTTTGAATTCACTGGATTTGGGAGAGCTCAGCAACATTGCTAATGTAGTTATCTTTGTCCAGTTGAACTTTTACCAGACAACCATGGGACTTCTGGCCCACAAGAAGGCAAGGGAAGATAGAAATTAGATTAAAAGAAGCCCAAGTCCAAACACAGTTTCACCAGACAGGTAAATATCTTAATGCCAATTAGTTTTGACAAATACGAGACATATTTGGCTTTGTTCTATCTAGGGATACTTTTTCGTTTCATCAATCTCTCAATTAAAATTCTTTAGCATTGCTTATTTAGAGTCAAATAAATAAATATGTCTGTCTGGGTATAATTCATTTAAATTGGAGCCAATGTTTGCTTTATTTGCCTTACATATTGTGGGTCAGGAAACATAAGTACTCATGAAATTTTGATTTCTATTAAACTGTATAAGCATGAAGGAGTTAGTAGGGTGGCAAGCCATGTGGGTTGTCTACACTCAACGCTTCTCTCCCTCCGTACGTCTCCTTGTTCAGAAAGCTCCCCTCTAAGAGCATCCCAAAATATCAGAGTAGATGCATCAGTCCCCATGCAGCTGGGCTATGAGTATTGGCTGTGGACTGGGACCTGAAGGCAGGCATCTCGAGCACTTCGGAAAGGTTTTCTTCTCTAATTACAAAGCTCTGCCTGGGAGGACGTGTCTCTCTTCTCCGGCCAGCTGTTGCTGTGCCTACAAGTGACCTCCGTAACAATTCATTCTATCTTGTGACCTGAGGATTCTGTGCAGAAGAGACACAGCATAGATTTTTGATGACATCAACGAGCCATCAAATTGACCCTCTAGTCACTTACCTCTGAGCTTCAATTTCTTCATTCTTAAAATGGAAAGAATAAAAGTATTTGTGTTAGGTTTTTTGATTTTTTGGGGGGTGTGAGAATTAAATAAAATAATGCAAATAAACCTACTTGATATTATGCCAAGCACATAATGCATGCTTGTTTTTAGCTTCTGTCATTATTTTTATTACCACTTACAACTACATGATACTGTTTTCAGAGAAATTGAAATAGTTCCTAAAAGACTTCATCCGTTCAACAAAAATCATAATGTTAGCAGGAGCAAAACATCTGTCAGTCAGTACGTTTCTTACATAATCAATGCTTTTCCAGAATAATGTCTTTAAAAAATATTTTGAGGAGTAATTCTGAGAAAGACACCTGGATAGCTTATGAAAGTGTTTAGTTCTCTCACACAGGATCTGCCAAAATGCTGACTTCCGCATAAAACATGAGAAGTTAAAATTATGAATACTGAATAATAATTTTTAAATGATAGACAGATTAAATATGTCCATATTTTATCAGCTCCTGGATTCTATTGCAGTTTCACACCTGCACTATTTTAACAGGCTACCTTGTGGCCCAATGGTTTTAATATGTATTCAACCCTAAATGATCACTCATTAATCTTATATGAGAACCAGATAGTAATATTTATTAATGTGCTATTGTCAATGCAGACTTTATGCTATTTACAGTATCTGAATTTTTCCCCATAATAAAGTTTCCTACACCCCAAACAGCTTATCTCAAAACAATGACAACCGGATATTCTTAACTTCAAGAAAAATTTATGAAATATATGTATGTACCAAAAAGCAGTTTTAAGTCCTTTCTTGAAAATAATTGGCAGAAAATTACTTAATGGAATGTCATAATTTATTTTATAAACATAAATGTGAGTTTTCCTAGATCACTCTGGCTTAAACACAAATATATGCATTGTTTTTAAAAAGTGTCTGTTGTAGTTACTAAACCTGCTAAAGAGAGGGCGAGATACCCGTAGATGGTTAACACATCTGATAATGAAACCAATGATAAGGATTTTAGGGGTAAAATATGACTTCAGTTTGGTTGAGTGGTTTGTTTTCTCTTTGAGCATTATACCTCCTCCCTGAAGCCCCTTCAGATAATCTTTCTAGGTCTTAGGCACCTGAGGTTGTATTAAGTACTCTCCTCACTTCCCATACAGGCTTCCAAATCCTTATCCTCTATGCCCTCTAAATATCATTGCTCCACTGAGGTTAATTCCTCTGCATATCGTCTTTTCCACTTGTCTCAATTGTCTGCTGTCTTCCAAGCCAATCCTATACATTTATTGAAAAATCTGGCCTCTGAGACAAAGTTTTCTCTCCACTCAAATTCCACCATAATCTCCAGTGACTTTAGAGTTCAGACGGATGATCCCTCTGGTGTCTTTCTTTGTCCTTCCTCTTAACTTCCCCATCTCCAATGGCCTTCATCTCTGCTCCATTTCAGACACTTCCTCTTACAGTTAAATCCTGGAATTTTTCCATCCTTGAATTCTCAAATACAAATGTTCTACTTTTTGATAAAAAAAAATTTCATTCATTGGGTTTTACTGTTACTCCTAAAACTATGTGGTTTTTAGATTTACCAGGTCCCTTGATACCTAATGTTCTTTCAGAATCAGCCTCTCCTGGCCTCTTTTCCTCCCTTGGATCCCATTATTAAAAAAACGAGGACCCTCAATTTTCTTGCCCTCCATCATTCTGTAACACTCCCTCAACAAAACTACAAAATTAGATCAATGCTTCAAGCCACATTCTTAGTTCCTATACCAAAGTGGTTGAACATGGTTAGAAAAAATATATTATTTGATGTATCAGCTAGGTTCCCAACATCTCCCATAAATTTATTTACTTCCTATTCAGGGACTCATTTTCCAATACCCTTCAATGTCTATGAAAAACCTCTGTCAGTCTTCTCAAGAACTCCATCTCATACAAGCTCATTAATTTTGGCAGACAAATTTGCCACTTTAATAAAAAATTAAAGTAAACAGGCAGTGTCTTCCACAACTTTGTTGCAAGTGTATCTATTTTAATATATGTACAAATCCTGAATATCTATGATTCCCATTTCAGCCCGTAAGGCATCTCTTTTTTTGTTGTTGAAGTCTGCAAGTTATGCCTTTGCATTTCTTTCCTTCTCATTGAGTCGTTCTCATTCATCATCCCTACTCTCTCCCATATCATCAGTCTCTCCAATATTCCAATCTCAGCTAGAACCTGCACTTCGGACTACTAATACATCCAGGTTTTCCCAATTTAAACATTCCTTCCTGCATTGAACCTTCCAGGTGGTTAGTTCTGGAACTAACACACAGTTCCACATGGCTGGGGAGGCCTCCGGAAACTTACAATCATAGCAGAAGGCAAAGAGGAAGGAAGGCACGTCTTACATGGTGGCAGGAGAGAATGAGAGACAAAGAGAGAGAGAGTGTGCGAAAGGGGACATAGCACTTTTCAACCGTCAGATCTCATAAGAACTCACTGACTATCATGAGAACAGCATGGGGAAAATTGCCCCCATGATCCAATCACCTCATGCCAGCTCCTTCCATTGACACCTGGGGATTAGAATTCAAGACAGGATTTGGGTGGGGACGCAGAGCCAAATCATATCACCATGTTATCTACAGGTCTTCAAAACAGCAATACATATTTCCTATATGCACTTTACTTTTTTCTCATTTCTTCCTTGGTCCTTTGCAATCTGACTTTCATCACAGTACTCAATTATAATAGCTTTCTCAGTGGGAAATCAATAATAATTTTACTGAAGATTCTAATAAAAAGTTCATTTTTTAATTTCCATGTCTCTGGGTGTGCTAGACTCTTTTGAGGAGAGACTGGACAGACACGCCCCAAGCCAGATGGAAGGCCCGGTATGGCAAACTAAAGAGCTTGGACTTCTCCAGCCAGATTTTGAAGAGATCTTGAAAGTTTACTTTCATGAAGCTTTTTACCTTTTTTGCTTTTGTGATTTTGCACTCTCATGACTCTCCTTTCACCCTTTCTAGCTCTTTCTCAGACACATTTTCTCCTGCTCATCAGTGAAATGTTTTTGCTCAGAAGTCTACCTCAGCTTGCTGTCTTCTTACTCCACCTGGTTATTTCCTGGGTGAGGCTGTCCACTCCAATGCTTTCCAATGCCTGGTATAGGGCATAGATTCCCCTTTGGACAACTTTCATGCTGGCCTCCACCACAGCACGCTTCAGATGCACATATCCAGCTGTTTATTGTACACCATACAACCCACAGGTATTTCATACTTTCTCTGTACTACACAGAACTCAAAATCTTTCCTTCAAATTTCTATCTTCCTATGTGTTCTCTATCGAGTCACTCATATAATCTAGAGAAACGGAACTTGCAGGCATCATTGTGCCTTTGCCCTTAGCCAGTCACACTACAACTTCTTTTTATTTTATTCCTAGTTATTTCTTGACCCTTCCTATCTCCACCTCCTCTCCACCTCTCATGCATTTCTACTCTGGTTTCTGCAGGCCCCTAGTCACTTCTTGCCTTGATTAGTGCAAGAGCCGCTAATCATTCTTTCCATCATCAACATTGTTGTCCTGAAAGCCATTCCCTGGAGTCACCAGAATTATCTGGTCCCAAATCAAACCAGAACATTCAAGGGTTCCTTGAATGAACCCTTCAGTGGCTGCTATCATCTCCAAAGCAAAGCCCAAGTGCCTTAGCAAGAACTTTGGCCACTTTCCCAGGAAATACTCTCACTCCTCCTGACTCACATGCGCTATCAATATGGAACTCCTAAAGTTCTTGATGTGCCCTGCCTGGAGGGCTCCTTGCAAACCCACTTTGTCATAATTCTCCTTGAAGGGTATGTGATTCAGCTCAGGGACTATCTCTTTCTGACTCCTCTTATGACACCTTAGGCTAGCCTAAGCCCTCTCTCTTCTGTATGAATAAAATCTTATATCCACATCTATTATTGCATTTACTTTATAATGCATTCATTTTTGTGTAATATACATATGTATATATATGTATATGCATATATATGTATTTATGTATATCTATATACCTCTATCTAATCTATCATCTATCTCTCCAGCCATTACACTTGCTTTACAACGATTCACATGAGTTTGTCTAACCCTATTCGTCTATGGACACCTTAAATCCAGTAATGAACCTGTTCAGTCACCTATGAATCTCCAGTGACTATTTTGGTACATGGACTAAACAAAGTCTGTATTCCATCAATACTTTTGGAAGGAAATCATGAAGAAATACAGTTCCATCTCTCCCACAAACAGATCAGAATATATGGAATAATAACTATCTTGCATAATTTGGATATCTGTCCCCTCCAAGTCTCATGTTGAAATTTGATCCCCATTGTTAGATGTGGGGCCTAGTAGAAGGTGTTTGGGTTATGGGGGTGGATCCCTCATGAATGGCTTGGTGCTGCCCTTGCAGTAGTGAGTGAGTGCTCACTCTATTCGTTCCCTCAAAAGTTCACCCCCCAGCCAGTTGTTAAAAGACCCTGGCATCTCCCTCCCTTCTCACTTGCTTCTTCTCTCACCATGTGACTTGCACAAGCCTGCTCCTCTTCACCTTCCCCAATGAGTGGAAGCTTCCTGAAGCTCTTATCAGAAGCAGATGTTGGTGTCATGCTTCTTGTACAGCCTGCAGAACTGTAAACCAAATAAACCTCTTTTCCTCATAAATTATGCAGCCTCCATAAGTATTCATGGAGAACTTTCTATGTGCTCAGTGCTCTTCCAGCTGCTAGAGATACAGCAGAAAACAAGATAAGAGAAGTCCAACTTAGCAGAGCTTACATTCCAGGATGCCAAATATACTGACAACATAAAAGTCAACACATAAATGAACAAAAGGACTTTTGAAAGGGCTAAGTCATTTAATTAATTTTAGAAATATTTATTGAAATCCTGTGTAAGGGTCTGACACCCTTCTGGGTCCAGAGCATAGAGAAAGAAACAAAACAAAGATCCCTTCCAACACGGAACACACAGATAAAATTCAAAGGGGGCTGGACAATAGTAGAGGGAGACTTGGTACAGGAGCTACTTTCAATAGTATAGCCAGCTAGGGCTTCTTTAGGAGACACTGTTAGTGTTCAAGTTTGAATGATAAAATCAGCAATGCACAGAGCTGGCATTGAGAGGGTGGAATATTCCAAGATAGGGAAAGATGATGAGCTTGGTTTTCACTGTACAGTAAATATAGCAGTCTTGAGACTGCTAGCCTGACGAAAACCTACTTGCAAGGTTGGTCGCTGGCTGACATCTGAAAATTTGGATTTCAGTAGTGTTTCCACCACTAGAAAGTGGCTTAATTAATTGATAAGCTTTAACTAATTGATAAAGTTGGTTTACTATACCTAAAGTGTTTACAAACACAACGTAACTTATGCTGAACACCTGCTTTTCTTGGAGACTCTGGAATGTTGGTGTGTGTTAGGGTAAGAGTGCCTATGTGAGCAGCCCCAAATAAAAACTCTGGATACTGAATCTCTAACAATCTTCCCTGGTAGGCAGCATGTGTTACAATTCGACACTGAAGGAATTAAGCATGTCCTGTATGACTGCACTGGGAGACAGGACTCATAGAAGCTTGTTTCTTGTTTCCTCTGGACTTGAACTCATGTGCCTTTTCACTTTGTTGATCTCTTTGGGTATCTTTTCACTATAATTCACTGTAGCTGTGAATTTTATGACCATATGTGGAATCCTGTAAGTCTTTCCTGTAAGTCATTGAATCTGAGGATGGTTGTGGGGATCCCTAACATATCGAGTATACTTATTTCATAGAATTCATGTCATATATTTGAAGAAAGGGGTTAGTGTGAACAAGAGTTGGGTTTAGTGCTAAAGACAGACAAAAACAAGGGATGCGTTTTGCAGGAAAGACCAGCTTAAGAGAATCAACACCAATAAGGCTGCACAGTAATGAAACGTTTGGCAGGTTTCATTCAACTGCTTCAACTCTTTTTTGGTCTTTTTATGGTTTTCTCATCATACCATTCTTTCTAAGTAACCCCAAGACTTTAGGCATTTAAGTCATTCCTGGATATTGGCCTAAGTCTTTATCTTCTTAAAATGGTTCTTCCATGTTTACGACCATTACAATTCACCAAACATAAATTAACTGTCTTTGAGACTCCTCAAGATTACATTACTCCATCATTCAATGAATAGTTACTGAGTACAGATATTTTATTGTAACCCTAAGTACTAAGGTAGTCACTGGTAATTCAAAGATGACTAAGAGAAATCCATCTCTGTTCTCAAGGAACTTGCTCAAGGGAAGAAAAGTGCCAAAGAAAAACAGGCAAAAGGGCTTTGTTCGGATTGCAGTTTTGTAATTGCATATAACTTTTCAGAGCCTTCTGGCCATCCAAAGCCACATGTCCTATGCCACAGCCATGCTCCCAACAGGTGAACATAGAAAACTGTAGGTGAGTCAGCATATGGAAAATGCTGGGGATTCCTGAAATAGTACTGAGTCATTAATCACTGATATCCTGGCTCAGTTCACCAAGCAACTGGGAGTGAATAAGCAAAGAAAGTGAACTAATGGTTAGAAGATGGAAATACCCCTGGGGACATTTGTTGAGTCAGTATAAGAACGTGGAAAACTTCAACAGTCACAGATTCAAATGGAATGAAATAAGAGGAGAACATTCCCCAACAGCTTGATCTCTCATCAAAAATTGCTGGCAAGCACCACTCTTCTGAATTCTCTACTTTGGGAATTGGAGGAAGGAAGAAAAGAGAGGAATAAAATGTTGTTCTGATCCCAGCAGATTCTAAATTTATGTGATGTGACAATACATAGTACACAAACACACAACCAGTGTTTGATGTGTGATGTTGAATTGACTTATATAAGGCAAATTATAGTATAAAGGAAAAGTAACATAAAAGAAAACAACCTGGAGAAACTGATGGGAGGGAAGATAGGCTTTGGAAGGGGTAAATTAATTAACTCAAAATGAGATAGTTTTAAAAAAAAAATTACAAATGGGGATTCACATGTATGGGTTGTTTCAAAATACTGAGTCTTGCCAAAGTTGCCTTGAGAGAAAAGTCAAAGTGACACTAGATATTGATATGTTTGGTTTTGTGCTACTTCCCACTAAATTTGGAGCTTCTCAAATATTATAAAGTGAATTTCTGAGGATAGCCAGTTGCTTCACTGATTTCCACTGCAAAATCAAGGATGTGGTTTTTTTTTAGGAAACAAAGATTTCACTTACATGTAAAAGATATATTTAAGAACATAGTAAACTTCTAGAAGCACAGCTTAAAGGAAAAGAACCACCCCCAACAAAACACTTTTTTCAAAATATTAACAGTAAAAGAACACACATACACATATATGTGTGTGTGTATATATATCATACAAATGTTGAATTGGTTTAAACTTGTTTGTACATTTCAGCTAAAGACCTAAATGCAGAAAACTGACCAAGTCATCTCATGAAACTCAGTAACCTTCATGTTCAGCATAGTACTTTCCCATTTTTTCTACTTTCTTCACTTAAGAACTTACTCCTACGTATCTCTTTTAGCACATGTACACATTTCAGCATCCCTGACGTGAAGAGGGAGGGTCGAACACCCCCAGGACTGCGAAACTAACGCTCATTGACTGCATCCTCTTATTCAGTGTTGTGCTAAGCACTTGATGGTCTTACGACATTTAATTCATAAATGCAATGCACTATGGGTGTTCTTATTCTCATGTTAAAGTAAAGACTGAAATGTCCATACTCTCGTTTGCTCTAAACAACAGTTAGGCTCTGAGAAGGCTCATCCACTGGTTATGCCAAACGCAGGGCTCATCCCATCAGCATTTACCAGTCCAGTCCAGGGCGGGCTGCCAGGCCTGCCATTGTCTAGGGCTATTGGATCCCAGTGTTTGGAAGACCATTGACGGCCACTTCATCCAGTCACACCAAACGCATGACTTTGAGGGACACCACCCCTCTTCAAAAACTGGAAGCAGCTCAGCAACCTAACCAGCAATTTCACACAAACCAGGTCAGGGAGATGATAGCTTGTCCAAGGGTTTACTTATGAAAGCTGCTCAGTAAATTTATCGTATCTGGGTAGTAATGCAGGGTTGGCGACTCCTCAATGCCACATCTGCCCCTGAGGGAGTTCCAGGAATTCTGATGGCAATTCATCGAGTTTTACTTCTGTGTACATTCTGTTACCCAGGCTGGAGTGCAGTGATGCAATAAAAGCTTACTGCAGTCTCAACTTCCTAGGTTCAAGCAATCATCCTGGCTCAGTCTTCTGAGTAGCTGGTGCATGCCACTATGCCCAAATAATTTTCTAAATTTTTTTTGCAGATATGGGGTCTCACTGTGTTGCCCAGATTGGAGAGCAGTGCCACAATCATAGCTCATTGTAGCCTTGACTTCCAGAGCTCAAGCAATCCTTCTGCCTCAGCTTCTGAGTAGCTGGGACTACAGCTGTGCACCCCCATGCCTTCTAATATTTTAAATATTTTTTGTAGAAGTGGGGTCTAACTATGTTGCCCAGGCTTATCTCAAACTTCTGGCTTTAAGCGATCCTCCTGCCTCAGCCTCCCCAAGGGCTGGGATTACAGATTTGAACCACCATACCCAGCCCTTTACAGGTTCTTTAGCTTCTCCTGTGGATGCCTGTCTACAGGGACAGAATGCAGTACCCAAAGCTGAGAAGACAAGTTTTGTGCTTGCACAGGATTCCCCGTTAAAGCAAATAACAATAATGTGAAGTGAAATGCTGTCTTTCAAGAAGTTATTTGCTCTTCACAGATTTTTTTTTCAGTGAATCCTTCCCATTTATTTTACACAAGACATTGCCCAAGTCTCATCACCTTTCTTAGGCTACAGGTAATTCAGAAAGCTATAGATTTATTAATATTTATAATATTCTACTGGACCATTTCTCTCCTTACATTTTCACTCAATCAGTCATTAGCTATTGAGCATCTATGATATCTTTCATCCTCCTTGGAATAAAAGCATTACTTTTTAAAAGTTTTCTTGGCTTCATTGACTCATGTTCCTATCCTTTCTCCATGAATAACACTTGTTTGCTCAAGCCAGACACCTGAGGGAATCCTACCTGCCCACTCTCCCTACGTCCCCTCCAATCTGCCATCCAGTTCTGCCAGCTGTTCCCAGTTTTCTCGCTCTCTGGATCTGGCCCTCATGCAGCTAGCTCAAATCACTGAAAGGACTCCATGACAGTCCACCATGAACAATGCCTCTAGAACAGGAAAATATGATCACATCCTCCCTTGCTTAGGATTTTTCAAGTTTCTTCTGACCAAAGAATAAGCTCACCTTTCTTGCCTGCCAGAGGAGGCTATGCAGTCATTTATTCAGTTCAACCTGTTTTTATTGAGCACTTACTGTGTGCCAGGCATTGACTTAGGTGCTGAGGAAACAGCAGTGAACAGAATCCCTGTTCTGGTAGAGCTTCCACTCTACTGAGAGGAGACAGATAATAAACAAAATAACTCGTGTGTGTGTGTGTGTTTGTGTGACATGCACACACATGTGTATGTATATTTGTATACATACGTGTATATTTATACTTATATTTAGAAGGTGACTTGTGTAGAAGGTGACAAAGGAAAACAAAGCAGGGCAGGATTCTAGGGAATGCTGGAGGAGGGGTTCATTTTAAATAGGATAATCCGAGAAGAAATCAGTAAGAAAGTGACATTTTGACAAAGATGTGAGTTAGTCCGTGCTTGTTTGTGCAACATCATTTTTTACCACCTCCCTGCCTTGCATATTCTGTTTCACAATACTGAACTCTTTGCTGTCTCCAACCTACCAGTCCTTCCAGCCTCCAGGCCTCTGCATGCATGGTTGATTGGCCCCAGGTTGCCTTCTCTCTGCAAAGGTGGACACTTAGTTGTCTTTTTGTCTCTGCCCCTCTTCTCTTCCTGGGATTCTCCAGGCAGGCTCAGGACCCTCCCTCTGGGCTTTGACTTTGCCTGGAAACCTGCTAGAGTGACTATCAACTCATATCACAGTTCTCTTTCCCTCTCTAAATACCTATGTGCAGACACAGACATGTCCATACATAACATATAACACATCTTATTCACTGAGTTCCTACTGGGGTAAGTACATTTTTAAAATACATGTGTACATGTTCCGTATTCTCCATTACTTTTTGTAACAACCGAGTAAGGTAGAAGGGTCCCCATTTCACAAGTGAGAAAATTCACTTACCCAATCCCTTTCCACTAATGGGGCTGGGCTTGAGCTGAAAGTTATCTGACCCCACAGGCTTGGTCTGCCCACAATGCCCATAGCTTTCTCCCCAAAGCCTAAACTCCCTTAGGGTACCTTCTATGGCTTTGAGTTTTTGTGTCTTGCACCTAGCACAGTGTTCAGTACAGAGTAATTGCTCCATAAATATTTATCGAACAAATATATTTTAATACTATTCATTCATTCATTCATTCATTATTAACGATGTGCAAGATTTCTATGTCTAGCCTCCTAAGTGTGTCCCCATAGGCCCAACCTTTCAGTAGCAATAATAGCAATATTTTCATAGCATTTACCATGTACCAGGTACTGTTATAAGTACAAATACCAACTTTTTTGATCTTCACAACCCAATGAGGTAGGTACCACTTTTTTCTCCATTTTACAGATGGAGAAACCAAGGCTTCAATTAGTTAGTTCAATTTTTGAAGCTCATACAGCTAGCAGGTGACGGAATTGGGGTTTGAACTCAGGTGTCTTGGCTCTAGAGAGCCTCTGCTCTCCAAGATTGCATCACATTGCCTTCCTCAGCCCTTCAGACTCAGGTTCCAGGCCCAGCGAATGATGTTCAGTGATGACTATGAACTGTTTTCTACCACTAAAAAGAGACATAATCAAGAACATCTACTTTGTATTGCTTAGTAGAGAAAGGCAACCTCTTAAATCCAGTACTCTTAGTGACTAAGCAAATATCCGGGGGAAATTTGGCAACATCCTCCTAACGTACTGAAGGCAAAGGGTAATAAAAACATAAAAGGAAAAGTACCCAAAAAGAAAGTAGATAACTATGTGTTTGCGAAAAACAAAAATAAAGAAGTTTTTTTGTTGTTGTTGTTTATTTGTTTTAAAGCAAGAAAATATTTGGAAACTGCTACTGAAAGAAGATCAAGATTGGCACAAAGGGAGAAATATTCTGGATCTCAAAGGAAATTTGCCTTTTAATCCAAAGTCAAGAAAGCCCATAAACCTACCCTAGAATCAAGAAGGAATCAATTAAATTATATCAGAATTCTTAGATCCAAAGAAGATCATTTTCAGTAAGTGGATACTTGCAGGTTTAAATGAAATGTGAAAAAATTGGAAGGAAAATGTGATCAGGAAGTCAACGTATGCTTTTGACACTGCCTGCCACTCCCCACTCCCCACAGACACCCTCCCCTCAAAAAGAAAGGAATAATTTTTTCCACTGCTTCATGAAGGGGACAAAGTCCTTTGCAACTTCTTTGCCTTAGAATACTATTAATCTTTTGTTGTTGTGTTCCTTTAGAATACTATTAATCTTATAAAACTGTGCCTCTGACTACAGGGTGGATTCCAGCATTAAACTACCAATGCTTTAGAGAGAATCATGAGAAACACTCAGGGAAGAGGTAATTCTACTCAAGGGTCATCTTTTCTCCTTGCCAATTTTTTTTTTTTTTTCTTTATCAGCATTTGAAAGAAAACCAGATATTTTCTTTCCTGAAAGTTGATGACTTCAGGTGGGGAACAAGCATCTGTGACAGATGGACTCTTGAAACGCAGTGAAATATCCTGTCTTCCTATAAATGTTTATGGGAGCAGGAGAACTGAAGAAGAAAAACACAGCAAAACGTTGCATGACTCACAGTCCGAACTGCTTCTAAATAAAGCATTTCTCAGAGTTTCCCATGAGGTGATTTGAGCGATCAGGCAGCAGGGTCCCCTGTGAGTGGAGCAAGCACATTTTTAAAATACAAAAAGGTACATCCAATAGTCACTCAAGAGAATCATTCTGTTGTTTTGGATGTTTAAGAAAATGTATGTCTAAGATGAGAGTATCAGATCATGTATACCGTGTCCTGTTCTACAGGTGGTCAGAGCACCCCAGCAGTTCTTGGCTAGGCCACTTTGCAGATGATGATCAGAGGTTTAGCAGGACGTTTCATGTTGACTCACAGACTTTCCTCTAATAGAGCATCTCAAAGTGATGATAATTAAGTTTAATTTTAGATCGTGTGTGCTGGACCTGGGAATGTGTTTAAAGTAGGAGCAAGCTCCATTGACTTTGGCAGTTGAGTTTTGAAAGGAAAGTCATATGTCTTAGACTACCTACATGCTGTTCAGTCCCTTATACTCCAGAAAATTATGAGTTTTCAATCAACTGGGGAGAAATCCTTTGTCAGAACTACTGTGCAAATGGTAGACACTCCTGCCCTTGACTCTCAGCCTCGTAGATGGAAATGTGGCCGCCTTTCTTCATATTCAAGGCTCTCTGACTAGAAAGTCAGAAAGTGGCTAGAGCCTTTTCAGCCAAGCTAGAGGACTGGAAAAGTAAAGTCTAGAGGGCTTGAGCTTGTCAGGAACCACAGTTAGAACAATTCCTAGATTCTCTATGCAGCTTACCAATGATGGTCTCCTATGACCTGATAACAGATTAGCAAAATTACATTAGGTGACTCAACCATTTCTGGGTAATGGTATTGAGTAGTGGTATAGAAATGAAACGATTGTATCAGGGAAGAATTACTACCTAGAATGTGTTCAACTTTCTACATGTGCAGTGGACATGTGGTCAGATGAGGTGACTTGTTCTGGATTGTCAGATTTAAAAACTACAGGATACCCAGTTAAATATACATTTTAGATAAACATGAATACATTTTTAGCATACATGTACTCCAGGTAATATTTATCCTTCATTGTTTACCTGAACATTAAGCAAAATTAGTTGTTTCTCAGAAATTTCAATTTAACTGGACCTCTGTATTTTAAATGGCAAGCTTCTAAGATGCACGAGCTTTTCTGAGCTACTATTTTATCAAAACACATTCTGAATGTTTTCCTGCAAGAACTGGGGAATCTAGAGAAAATGCATCAAAAATATTTAACATTAGCAAGAATACAGCTACTCTGGAGGGGCCTGTCTCAGTCATTGACATATACTGTAAACCTGTACCCCCAGAAAACCAGCAGGAGAGAAAAGTAAAAGCAACATGACGGTTGAATGAATCCTGTTGTGACCTAATACTTCCACCCAGACAGAATTCAAGTTCCCTGCCAGTAATTTTGAGCTTCAGGTTCCAGTTTCCTCTTTTGCTTTACTAGGTTTCGCTGCCTCCTGTAGGGGGAAATAAGGGAAAAGAGAGAAAGAGAGAAAGAGAGAGAGAGAGAGAGAGAGAAAGAGAGAGAGAGAGAGAGAAAGAGAGAAAGAAAGAAAGAAAGAAAGAAAGAAAGAAAGAAAGAAAGAAAGAAAGAAAGAAAGAAAGAAAGAAAGAAAAGAAAGAAAGAAAGAAAGAAAGAAAGAAAGAAAGAAAGAAACAAAGAAAAGAAAGAAAAGCAAGCAAGTAAGCAAGCCGGCAATTTAATGTACATTTGTTTTGGCATTCGCTGAATTCTAGAGATGAAAACAATCCCCTGCTTTTAATTCAGTCCATGTGCAATAAAGTTGTATGTTGGGAGATCTGGCTTTTAATAAGAACGATTAACAAGCGTTTTTGATCCCAGGAAGTTGAGAAGAGTCGCTGCTTCTAAGAATACAATAAACATTGACTAGCAGTTAGATGGTCCATCTTTCTCTATCAGCCGTTGAGCAGCCTCTACTTTGATTTGGGGCAAATGCGAGATGGGGCCAGGAGAGAGCTCCCCACACCCCCACCACCACGTGGCCAGTGGTTCTGTTCTGTTCCAGAGCTCCTTCCTTCCTGTCCAGGGAGGCAGGCTGCTGAGGCCGTTTCTGGGCAAGAGGCCATTGCCGGGATATTTGCTTTAGATAGCTTGCAGCTGGGCTGAGTGGGTGTTTCATTCAGACTCAACACAGGCAGCTCCCACCGTCTCTACTGTTTCAGGCTAGTGGAAGCTAGGGGCCTTTGATTTATAAAGAGCTCTCTGTGCCTCTAGTTACAGTTTTAGGAAGCAAAGCCGTGATAAATGAAGCTCTGGCTGCTGATCTCCTGGATACACAGATACACAGACACACACACACACACACACACACACACACAGTCTACACACCTTTTCCCCTGTAGCACCAGAGGCTTTCAGCGCCTGGGGATTTAACCCTGGCCTAGGGAAGCCATGTGGGCTTCCATGTTCATCCAACATCCTCTTACTTCAGAGCTCGCCCTGAATAGGGCAAAATCAAAGTGTGGAACTTGTTGGTTTTTTACGTGGTATAGATATTCTTATATATTTATCACATTTCCAATTTGAGGCCATCCACAGCCATGGAAGGAACTGTGTTGGCATTTCTGGGCAAAGCCTAAAGTTGATTTTTCTTTTCATACAGACAATTGTTTTCATGTGTGCTGGGAATGAACGCATTCTGAGGATGAGGGGTGGGGAATTCTACATGGAGGGAACTCAGGAGTTTTATTTTCTTATCCTGAACTACAAATGACTGCTTAATTGGGAGAAACTACAATTACAAGAGTTCACTGAGGGAAACATGAAAACAAAGTGAACCAAAAAAATAGAAACCCAGACTTCTCAGTTCCTGTTTATCCTATTTTTAATCTCCACATCTCAGTTGCTCTCTTTCTTGCTGCTTTTGCCTTGCTGGAATTCATACACACACCTGGCTTTTCATTTGCCTTGGGGACAGTGAGGAGGTGGAGCCCAAGAGAGGGAGGGCCCTGCTGCCTGCCGGTGGGGAGAGCTGGTGTCCACCGGGTCGCACGTAGGAAGAGGCAGACCTACAGAAAATTCGGCCGCGTCTATCTCAAAGGTGTTGGCAGGACATGAATGATGACTTCTCCTCTGTTATCTGCCTCAGCTAGGAGACTTTCGCATGTCCAGACAAGTGGGAAGAAGGAAGGTCGGGGAGGAAGTGACCATGAGATTGTGGATGGATGTTCAGACTGATCAAAGCCTGAAGAGGTCTAAATGCCTGTGCTCTTCAGCCCTCCTTCCCCTCCTGTCTCTGTGTCTCTGACTCTCTTCTCTCCCCTCCCCTCCCTCTGTCCCCTGCTTCTAAGAATAATAGAACCTTATAATAGGGAATAGAGTCTCTCCAGGACCTCTGCAGGTGTCCAGGTGTGGCTTTGGCTGCCCTGTTTCCTGGGCCTGGTGTATCATCATGTGAGAATTGTTACTAGTTTCCATCTCAGGGAAAGGATAACCACACCCCTAACACCCTGAAAGGACCAGATCTACCTTTCTGTCTAATATGACCCCTTCACCTGAGAGCTGGAACTTTCTGGAACCTTCTAGAGCCTTGTACAGGTTCTGGAGCCTACTATGGACTCAGAACTAGTAATAGATTTGCTCAGTTCCTACAGCTTTAGCTGTGAGGCACTCAGAAATTGTTGTGCTATCTGGGCTTAAATAATTTGAATAGACATGAATACATTTAATAAAAACAATTTGCTTTATCGAATTATTTCCATTTTCGTTCTCATTTATTTCCTTTAGCCCCAGACAACGTTAAAATAAACTACTGATGTATAATTAACTTTAGATGTTACAATATCTTGAGCCAAGCTGATTTTGATGACAGTGAAGAACATTTTGAAGTAGTTTTATGATTTTTCACAGCACAACAGATTTTTATAAGAAGAAAAAAAAACTTTAAAAATGCTGGCAGTGTTGTTTAGCTCCTCCAACACAAGCACCCACAACAGTAAAGCCAACAAATTCACAGTGGGCTGAAAAGTGGTTTCTGGAACTCTTTTAAACCTTGGCTAACTTTTGGGGGCTCCCAAAGGACAGGATTACTTCATGTCAAAGCAAAAATTCTCCTGACTCTGTAAACAGCCCACAGTTCTGGGAAATATGAAAAACGTAGATCAAAAATGAAGTTGTGTTGTGTTTGGAGAGGCTGTCCGTGATCATGAACGCTTCATCCCATGGGATCCACGCTGCTGCTGGGTCTTTGAGGTCCTCCTTGTCCTTGGGGTCACTCTATCCCTCTTTACCTTCTTCCTCAGAACACCCGTTGCCAAATACAAAACACCAGTGATGATATTACAACCAGCCCAGAAGGCTGATTAAATCTGCATGCCCTTCTTTGGAGCTTAAACTGTGCTGTGCATTTTCACGGTAAATAGTTTTGTGTTTTGTGGCATATACACAAACTTGGCAAGTAAAGACAAAAGTCACCAAAGACCTCATTTCCTACTAGTTTCGTAATAAAAAGCCAAACTGATATTCTCTTTTATCCTTCCTACCACGCAAACGATACTTCCTTCATCTTGTAGCATAGGTAAGTGTCAACACCCCCTCACCAAGAATATTCTGTGGCTCAGTGAACATCAAGTGGACTTCAAATATATTCTGATCTCACCAGGTAAGAAGAAGATGTTTAACATAACACAGTATTCCACCAGAATAAACTGAGCTGGAGGTTTTTTCCCTGTCATAGAATTCATGTTGGGGAGGCGGGTGTGAGTGATGATTCACTCACAAAGTGAGGCGTGTGATAAAGAAAAGATTGTATCCTAGAATGTTAAACCTTATCTAATAAATTATCCAGACAAAGGGGCTTGGGGCTTTTGGCAGGATCCTGTACTTCCATTAGAAGCCCAAAAAGCTCAAAGAGAAGAAACTACAGTATATGCCATTCGTTCCTTTTGCAACTGGGATCTTCCCTTGTTTTAAACCAAACAAACATTCACAAGGAAAACCAGCTGCTTTTACAATGAATAAACCCATTACCTCAACTCCTTTACTCAATACCATTACGGAGGTATTTTAACTTGTCAGATTTTCTGTTTCATAGGAGCTTGGATATTTTCAGTATGCTGTCAATACAGACAAAACAGAGCTCGTTTTAGCAACAGCACCAGATGTGTCTGAGGACATGGGCCTTCCTGGACCTCCAATTCCAAGGTTGGGTGGTAAGTTACAGCTGCTGTCAAAAATAGTAACAACAGGATTTGGCATCTTGACACAATGCTGCCTGGCAATGGCTAAGCTCACGGCACAGTAGCCACTGGAGAGGAGGCTGCACGCATGTGGAAGGGAGAATTAGGAGCCCCCGGAGCATAGACTCAACCTGTGCATCCAGAGCCAGCCCTGTTGTAATTTCCACCACAGCAAAGAAAACCAGTGCGTGTTGCTTCCAGTACCCACTCATGTTTGACCCATAGTAGTCAGTAACATTAATTGTGTTGAGGGAAGCAAATGAACACCAACCAATCTAAAACAAGAGCAAAAGGGATTTTACCACAGTATCAGCACTGGGGACCCTTCCGCTTCCCATATCCAGTTTACCCCTTTTCTGGATAATTGGGTATCATGGATGCTCAGTGTGTCAGAGGACCAGCGTGCTCCTGGAATCAGCTGGAGACTTCTGTGACCCACAGGTCAGACAAGTCAGGTCTATAGGGTCTAACAAGAGGGCTGTTTATCAGTAGAGTAAATGGAGCAATCTCCAGTTAAAAATGAACAAGTGGGGTTTAGAGAAGTTAGACTGCCACAGAACCAGAGTCAGAAGCAGTTTCAGGGCCAGGACATCTTAAACGATCAGCAGTAGAAATGCAGGTTAAAGTTTAAAAAATTATCTATACACCTAGCCACGTATGATTGCTTTCTGCAGCCCTGATCCCATTCAATCTAGGCTCCATGTGGTCTAGACTATGAAATGAATACAGCATCAGACTGTTTCTGGGTTGATCTTAGCTCAAACTCTTGTTAACTGAATGATCTTGAGAAGGTTTTTAAAATGCCTTGGACTTCACATTTCTCATTTATAGAGTAGGGGCAATCTGTCCCTTAGAGTTTGTCGATGCATGTAATACACTTAATGATGTCATATACTTACCACAATGTCAAACACATAGTCGACACTCAATAGATGATAGGTATGGCTATTATAAAGGAGTCGAAATGAGCCTTGAATTCAATAGCTCCCCGTAAGAAAAGCATGAAGTCTAACATGGCTTATAGGTCTTACCTCTCACCAGCTTTATCTAGCAACACTTTCCCCTCTGAAATCAGTACTCCAGAGATGTTGCAAATTGTTCAGTGCCTTGTAATTCAGCATTATTTCTAACTCCCAGGCCTTGGAACATGTGCTCCCTTGCCTTGGAGTATGCTATCAACACCTCCCACTCATCATTCACCTATCATCTTACGTGCCTTCCTGTACTTCAGTGCTAAGCTGTGTCTCCCTGCCCCATTCTCTCTAGAGTGCCTGTGCTGTTATACTCACTTGCCCAGTACTGTCCTTCTCCATGTGTCTCCATGAAATCAGGAGCCATGTTTTGTTCATGTTGCTATTCCTAAACCTTAGCAGAGTTCTTATCCCACAGTAGGCATTCCACTAATACTTATTCAGTGAATAAATAAATTATAAAATTATTTAGGGAATTCAAAATTACTGATATTATCAATCTAGGTGGCTTGATTCAGAAGTGAACAGAACTCAATAAGATAGGAATAGAAAGTGAATATATGATTCAGAAGCGAATAGGATATAATCTGGTCTGCTCTAAAAGAATGGCTTTTGCTGAAAAAAAAAAAGGCTAGATGACTTCTAACATCTGTTCCCTTCTCCTTTCATAGTAATGGAAGTCTTAATTTTTAGCTGTGCCGAAGTCACACACAAAAAAACAAAAAACAAACAAAAAACTACATTTCCTAACATCCCTTGCAGGTGTGACCAGATTTTGGAGAAGTTCTGACCAGTGAAATGCAGGCTGAATGCTGCCTCTCTTCAAACCATTCTCTTCAAAATCCAGGCTATAAGTGCCTAGTCAAAGCCATAAACCTCCACGTACTAAATGTATGCTGTGTAACAGACTGGCACACTCTCTCGAATGACAGCTGGCACGTACTCTTTTTATGTCCTTTTCTTCTATCTCCTCTTTGATACCTAGAATAAATATGTAATGGCTGGAGCGTTGACTGCCAAACTGGATGCTGAGGAATGGGGCTATATGTTAGTGCTGGCAAAGGACAGAGCTGGATGAAGCTGGATCCCTGAGTATTTTGGAAAATGTAACCACCATACCAGCCCCTTGCTGCTTGCCCTCTGACTTCTCATTTGCTTTACCAACTATTATTTTTATCCTCTGTTACTTGTAGTTCAGTTTCAAAGAAATCTCTTAATTATCAGGAATTTCATTGTGAAAACAATGATGTATGTTTGAAACAAGGACTTAAGAGAGTTTCAAAGTTATTTTTATTTCAGGATTTTCACAGTAGTATTTTAACAGCAATAATGTATTTTATTGATGTTAGCTAAAGACTTTTTAATCTTAAACATAACTGAGGAAATTATAAATATCATGAAAGACCAGACAAAAATCAATAGCTTTCTAGATTCTAATCACACAGCAGAATATTTTATAACAGTCACTGGTGAGCAGAAGAAAATAATATCAACTGAGCAGCCAGTCACTCCAGAAAGCAACTGTGTTTTCCAAGGCAGAGAACATAACAACCTTTCTTCTTGTGTTTATGGTGGTATGTCTCAACCACAAGCCCATGATAACTGGGAACGATGTTCAAAATATTTATCAATCTGCACAATTTGGATGCCGTCCAATCAGAACAGATGCTGGCTATAGAACAACTAGTATATCCATCCTGGCTCATGGTAACATGATTTCAGCCTAGGGATACCAATAGTAGCATGTGTACTGAAATCACGTTTCTTAAATTATCAACCACATTTTGTCTAATTTATGGCATAACACATGATAGAAATGCCTATATCACATGCAAAATTAGAGGTCCATAGAAGTAGTTCTTGTTTTGTGTGTCTGTGTGTGTGTGTGTTTCCTAATGAGTTGGTTTAGAAAAGAATGAGACCAAAAGGATCCTGTTGGAGAGATTTTTGGAAGGTGGATGACTAGCTATTTAGCATATATTTTTCTTAACCATCGTTTGTGTTGGAGGGCCTGTATGCATGCATGTGTGTATATACACGTACAAACAAAACACACAAAAGTAGTGTGATTGAAACCAGGAGTACATTGACATTGCGCCTGTGGCCAGCAATACTGTCCCCTTTCATTCCAGGAACACGAAACTTCAGAACCCCCAACATACTAGACTTGCTTCTGGCATTCATGCCACAGGGCTCCTGGTGTCTCAAATACTATTTTTGATGTGCAGCTGTTGAGTTGAAACATCTGATAGTTTCTCTTCTCCAGACTGATTTGGTGCAAGATACCAGTAAATGATCATTTGTTTCAGTTCTTACAAGAGTCAAGAGACTAATATTAGATAATGGTTCCTTCCACATATGGCCCTTTCCCTCTGACTTTTTGCCTAGAGGATCCCAGACCCTGAGAAATCATGCAAAGACATTCTCAGACAGGCTTGGGCTTTAGCCTCCAGATCTGTGGGGCTCCATCTGGCTTATGAAGTCTGTCCAAATGGGACAATAGGAGCCCCCGGTGTCACTCTCCCACACCCCATCAGTCCATGCTAAGCCCTCGCTACAGTTATACTCATTTCCTTTTGTTTTCTTCCCTGTGGATTTGGAGATTAATTGGCCATGATTCACTCAAACAGTCATTTGTGTACTTGAAGGCCATTAGTAAAATCCCCTCTGGGTTCAGAAGAAAAGAGGGTGATCAAAATATTTAACAACTGGTAAGACTGAAGAACTGTAAAGGCACCAGCATTATCCAGTCAGAATGGACTCTGGCCATAGAGATTGAGCAGGTTCTTGGAGGCTCTTTGTTCACAGACTTGGAGGATGAGGGAAGCAACCATTTGCCAGTTGGTCTGGGACATATTTCCTTCTCTTAATCATGGACAGATCTGACCCAATGTGTTTCTGTGGAGAATCCCCAGCCTCAGCCTTATAGTATATTATAAGCTGTCCTTATGGTATATTATCAACCTTGCATATGTGATAATTCATGATTAGAACACTTTTCAAGACTGATAACCATTGCCGGTGTAGCCCCATTTGCCACAGCCAGATGACCTTCAGCCATATCTGGAGAATGATGTAAGATAATTTTTTTTAATCTCTCAAATGTGTAACGTGTACTTATGAGACAGTATAGTAACACAATGACTATCCATGATTTAGGATAAACTGAGCCTGATCGTAGTGAGTAGTGTGATATGGTTTGCTAAAAAGACCCTGATATAATCACAGCTGCTTCTTTTTTTGTTTGTTTGTTTTGAGCAGCGGCAAGATTTATTGTAAAGAGTGAAAGAACAAAACTTCCACAGTATGGAAGGGGACCTGAGCGGGTTGCCCAATCATAGCCTGTTCTAACAAAAGTGTAATGTCTTGTGCTACTCAATGGTCAGTCGACATCTACCCTATGGGCTCTTGTTCTGGCCGCCACGCTTGTGGAGGAAGCGGTGCAATAGAGCACAAGAATGGTCCCAGTGATGCACCAGAGTGTGCGTCCACGGACGGGTGAATGGTCCCAGAAGCATGTCATATAAGAACAGGTTGAAGGGTGTTTCACTATGCATGTCATAAAAGGTGCCTGCATTTTGCATAGGGCCTTATTTGAAGGGGAACTAGGCTTATTCTGTGTTGTCCCAAAGGGACAAAATAGGACCAGTCAGTGGAGGATAAAGGGAGGTAGAATTGGGGTCAACATAAGAAAGAGTCGATGGAAGGAGAATGAACTATTACAGTAATGTAAGTTCAAGGTGAGCGCAATTCAATGTAAGAAACACCATGAGGCATCTATTGTGCCCTTGTTATTGTGTGAGGTGTTGTTAACACAAAGAAGAATATGGTGGCTTCAGTCTACTGTGAAATACAGATGTGAGAAGAATGCATGAGAAACATCACATGTTCCTGAAGGGATGCTTTTATAAGATTCCAGAGACAGGTGGGGAGGAAGTGATGAGTTCAAGAAAGTATTGATAAAACAGTGAGTGACAGATCTAGGTTTTGAAGAATAAATTCCTTTTTGATGAGGACAGACAGACAAGGGATGGACGAGTCTTCCAGGCTGAGGAATCAACATGTTCAAAGTCCAGAGAGGTCCTTCAAGCAGTCTTGGAATTGGTTATCTCATTTGGGAGCTCAGGCTTCTAGTCTTCTGGGATAGTCTACATCCATATCAGGAACTAGAATTTCACTATCCTCATTATTTTTGAAGTATTTGCTTACATGTCTGTATTTGTTTGGCTTTCCTCATTCATTGAATCTGTTCCTCCAGTAACTCTGTAAGGGAATTATTTAGCAAAAGATTTTCCAAGTTTAAGAAAAGGAAAATGTTTAAATATGAGAAAATTCAGATTTTTTTTTGTTTCAGTGGATTTTTTTTTTTTTTTCAAGTTGGCCTCTTTTACTTTGCATAGGGAAGACCTTTTACTTTGATTAGCTTCAGTGACTTTGCTGCAACTTTAAAAATATTCCAGTATCCTAATGCTTGGAGGTTCAGATTCTTGGAAGATAAGCTGGAACTTTGTAAATGGCTAATGGTCTGGTGAAAAAGAAGGATGGTAAATTTATGGTAGTACTAGTTTTATTATATATATATATATATATATATATATATATATATATATATATATCCTAAAGAATTCCACACTCAATTGGGTATATCAAATTTTTAAGATTCCCTAAAATCAAGTTTAAAATTATTTTTATTGTATATCCAAGCTTTGGGTTTCCCGGTCACCTATTCGTTGAGCTATAACCAGAGAATGAAGATGAGTAGGACCCCAGAAGCAGAGAGAAGCAGACAAGAGGTTCAGGCCAGGCAGCAGCGCCAGGGGCAAAACTGCTTCCACCAACTTCGGCATGTAGGAATGTTGTGGCAGTTTGTAGAACAGCCCTTCTTCTACGTACCATGAACTCACCAATCACCACAGCCGATAAGGAGGGTCACCTTTGTGTCTCCTTAAATGTCTGTCGCCACTGGATTTGAAAGGCACACTTGACAATCTTGTGTCAAGTAAAAACTATTAAATGCTTCCAAATCATAAACTGATGGCTTCCAAATAGCAAATAAATGTCCTAAAGCGATCACTATTTTTAATACCCAGCTTGACAGAAATGTCTACTGAGTTTACTGCCAGGTGCCACATTTACACTTAACCAAAAATGTCTATATAAAAATAACTTCCCGCCATTGGAATGGTGGCCCGTATACAGAGGAATCTATGTTTTAGTTCAGTTTCAAACATCTTTGAAAAATAAGCTGAATAGATAGAATTGAAGCAATACGTGCACCTCTGGAAAGATGCAGCAGATGTTAGCTCTTGAATTGGTGGCAATAAAAGTGACATTCCTCTCATTTAGGTTGTTTGGGGTTATGCTGACTTTTTAATATAATCTGAAGCAGACGTTACTTAATGTCAACGACACTATTTCATGGTTATAAAACTTTTGGTTTGAGAAGTTGTTAGCCTATCTTCTGCTTTCTGGATGTGGATAGCCCTTAGAACAATCTCCCCATAGAAGGGATGCATTGAGTATAAAGAAGTGCCAGTCACTGGAATGGGCACCATGCAAAGGTTGTTTCCCTTAAGTTCCATGGCAGCTTGAGGCAACTGCCCAGAGCAGCTAAGGTACAGGGTCCTGCAGGTCCACGTCTCTTTTCTAGGTGTTTCCATCCTCACCCTTGGTAATGCTCAGTCCTTGGTTCCCAGTATCCTCTAAAATTGCCCCTACAGTGGCATTCATCCTGCATTTCGATTATGCCTTTCTCTTGGGAGGCCAGGACTGGGTCATGGCCTTAGGCAGCCACAGAGAGGTCAGCCCGGACTAGGATGAAAGCAAAAGGATTCTCAGAAATGGGACTTGAGCTCACCAGCAAGAATGTATCGAATTTCAAGCCAGGACAAGAGTGTGAAGAGGCTAGGATTAAGGAGTGAGGGACAAATAATAGTGCCTTTTCCTCAAGAAAAAAGGCACAGAATTGAAGGAGGTAATTATTTCATCCTAATGTGTCTCATTTTTCTGCTGTGCTTCTAATATCACACATAGAAATTTGGAACATTTGAAGTTTCCTTTCTCCCAAAATAAAAATCTGATTTTATTCATCATAATAAATCTAAAATTATTTACAGCTCATTCACAGGCATTGGTCACTTAATTGAAACACTAGTATGCATTAAATATTGTTATATAGCCAAATAATTTGTAATTGTCTCAGCTACCAATTTGAAAAATATTTATTTATTTTCTATAATCTGAGTTAATTTAAATTGCTTTTGTGCTTCGATTGATACAAGTTTAACTTTTTGTGTAATTAAGAAACATTTTACTGAAGTCACCTTTTGAAGAATATTTCCTTTTCTGAGGTACTAAATCTGTTGGCACTGGACACTACAGTTAGTAGCAAACTTTTTTTTTTTTTTAAGATGGAGTTTCACTCTTGTCACCTAGGCTGGAGTGCAATGGTGAAATCTTGGCTCACTGCAACCTCCACCTCCCAGGTTCAAGCCATTTTGTTGACTCAGTCTCCTGAATAGCTAGGATTATAGGCATGCACCACCATGCCCAGCTAATTTTTGTATTTTTTAGTAGAGATGGAGTTTCTCCATCTTGGCTAGGCTAGTCTTGAACTCCTGACCTCAGGTGATCCACTTGCCATGGCCTCCCAAAGTGCTGGGATTACAGAGGTAAGCCACCATGCCTGGCCAGTAGCAAATTTTTAGAGAAGGAAATTAAATAAAAGTACATTCATTTTCTTTTAAGCAAACTCTCTAATGAGCTAGGGTAGGCTACATGAAAAGCTGCTCCTTGGCATTCAAATGTTTAGAGACCAATATCCTCACACCATGGCCGTGCAGTCAAATGAAAGCTTCCTAGTATTCAAGTAAAGGCCTGCAGTTCTAAGCCGAGCTCTTGCACTTACTGCTGGAAGAAAGGTGGATAGAAGAGGCTAATGTTACAAGCTGTTCTTCTCAAGGCTATTAACCTGTCTCCACCTTCTTTCCTGGACATAGATCCTTTTGATGCAAAGCTGCAAGGAGCTCTGCATTCATAAATGAACATTTTCCAGTTCAAGGAGCCAGTCCTGTGCTTCAATTTAAAGTGAGATTGAAAGAGTTATTTGCTTTCTTGTCCCTTTAGCATAGACAAGCACAGCAAGAGCCCTCGTGGGTTCCGTTGTTCAACAGTAACTTCCTTCCAAAGATGAAGTAGCCAGGCATAGAGTTTGAGTTTCTCAAAGCCACTAATGTAAGGTAATCCTCGGAATGAGACAGGATGACTCCACCAACTCAAAAGGGGTAAAATACTGTCCTTCTTAAGTGAGCACATTGAAATGGGCTACCTATGAACTCAGAGCCCTCTAATAGCAAATACAGTAATGCATCAGTAAGCATCATGGGTCTGCAAGATAACAGTGACTTACATGATAATAGCTCTGCACAATAGAGTGTCCAGGGCAAACAATGCCCTCAAGCACAGGTGCAGGTGGGATGAGGTATGCCAGGGCAGGAACCTACTTACCTGGGTCAATGATGGCAACTGAGAGAAAGAATGTGAGGTCTTCTTTCAGAGTCACTGAAATCTGTGACTCAAACTCTCTGACATACCAGAGGAGGGTGCGAGGTGCTAAAACAGACCGCGACGCATGAAGGAGCTGATGCAAACTGACTCAGGGAAGAGAAATGTGTTCAAAAACAGCATGGGGTAGATTGGAATGTCCCAGCCCTAATCTAAGAGACATGTGTCTCTGTAGGGATGACAGACTCTGCCTCAACACATTTTGAATTACCCAGAGCATTGATATTTGCAGACACATTTTGGTTCTGTAATAATGAATAAAGGCAAATTTTTCATTCGAGAGGTAATTTGTTGAATATCTTTCATTTCATAGCATTGTTCAGGGATTTGTGAATGCCACAAACATGTGCAAGGACATAGTCTCTTCTGCCATGTTACTTAAAGGGTTTATTCTCTATTTTCAAAGATAATAGATGGATACATACATAAATAGACAGATAGATATTGGTAAGGATATTTTCAAAAAATTGGCTAGAATTCTAGAACTTGCCTAAGGTTGCTTGGCATCAATTGTCATAGTCCTCCGCTTTTCAAAGAGACACTAGACAAATTTCTATGTACCATAGAAAAACATTTCCGTGGGTAGGAAAGAGCCATCAATCAAGAACTAAATATATACAATAGCAAAATAGGGTTTTAAATGCTAGCTTCACCCCTGTGTTATTGTGGACAGGTTTCTTAACCACTACAGGCTCAGGTTGTGAGGTTTTTATCCTTAGAATAATATTTTTATTATTTCCTTCTAAGGGTTGGGTGAGGGTTCCATTTACAAATGACTGACCCATTGTAGACACTCTGTCAATGCTAGTTCTTTTCTTTATTCTTACATTTCAACCCGCTGGATTCACATACAATGAGTTTACTTAAATGGGAGATCCGACAGTGCCAACTGTGAAGGTCTCTGCAAGATGGTTAGACTTCTCTGGCAACATGGTACCCAAGAACTCCTAAAGCCATCCCCCTTCAAAGTACACAAAAATACCGGATAAAATGTTGAATACTTTCTAAGTGCATGGCTTAAGGAAATGCTCAGAGGCAAAAAAGCTGAGCAGGAGCACAAATCCAGATAAGAGACTGGTAAATCTGGCAGCAGCCTAAAGCTGTCTGGCTCCTCTTGTAAACTAGAGCTTCGGGTTTATTGGTGAACCGACAGGTTAGGTGACTTCACATAAAACTAGGGTCTTCGAAGATCAGCACCCTTAGGGAAAAGGATAAACCAAAATATATTTCCCCACAAATTCAAATGTCCAGAAAGTGTATCCAGTACAGGTACCAGTTTTGATTCTGGGAAAAGGGGAAAGAAGTATTCTTTGAGGATTTGTTACCCTCCTTCACACAGGTTTGTGATCCAATTCACGGTATGCATTGTGGTCTGGAAAACATCAAGCCAAGATTTCACATTCTGGTACCACACTGGTGGTGGTTCCCGGTAATTGGCAGAAGTAAATGCAAATCTTCTCAAGAGTAAGGCTCCTTCAATTCGGGTTTCAAAGAAAGGCCGAAAATTCATGAGTTGAAGAAAAATCATAGAATACATAAGTGAACAAAGTACCATGAGTGAGAGTCTGCGGAAACAACACCCAGCAGATCAAAACCAGAGCATAACAGATACTGAAATTATTAAACATATAAAACAAATGTATTTAATATGTTTTTAAAAAGAAGATGAAAAGGTTGACTTGAAAACATGAGAAAGGAAAAAGAGTATAAAAATGATGAGTCAGATTTGAAAAAGTAATACATTTATCCTCTAGGAATAAATGTATAATATACACAATTTGAAATTCAGTGCAGATATTAAAGACAGATTAGAAGCAACTGGGAGGGAAATGGTGAAATGCAAGCTAACCTTATGAAATGATTCTGAATGCAGTACTGAGTGACAAAAGAGGAAACAACAAAAGGAAGGTTGAAAATTTACATACAGTGAAAAGCTGTAACACACATTCAGTCAGACTTGTGGAAAGTGATCATTGGAAAGACACAATAAAGAGAATAGAGAAAGCAACAATACGGAAGAGGTGATGGTGGAGAATTCTCTTGAGTTGATGAAACCCACGAATTCTGATTTGGGAACTTCAATGAATCACAAGCAGGATAAAAGAAATCTACCCTATATTTTTCAAAACAGCTGACCACCAAAGATAAACATGACTATCTGAAAAGTAGCCAGAGAGAAAAGATATATAGCTCAAAAGGAGCCACAGTTCGGTAGGTAATCGATGCCTTCACAGGGGCAGCCGGAGCTAAAATGCAGTGCAATCAAGCCATACAAAAGAATGAAATCATGTCCTTTCCAGGGGCATGTATTAAGCTGGAAGCCATCATCCTCGGCAAACTAACACAGGAACAGAAGGGAGTTGAACAATGAGAAGACATGGACACGGGGGGGGAACATCACACACTGGGGCCTGTTGGGAGGTGGGGGGCAAGGGGAGGGAGAGCATTAGGACAAATACCTAATGCATGAGGGGCCTAAAGTCAAGATAACGGGTTATTAGGCGCAGCAAACCACCATGGCACATGTATACCTATGTAACAAACCTGCACTTTCTGCACATGTATCCCAGAACTTAAAGTAAAATAATAAAAGAATGCAGTACAATCACATCTTCAGAGGGCTGAGAGAAAGTAGCCATCAAACTGCAAACTGACTCAGGGAAGAGAACTGTGTTCAAAAACAGCATGGGGTAGGTTGGAATGTCCCAATCCTAATCTAAGAGACATGTGTCTCTGTAGGGATGACAGACTCTGCCTTTTTGAATTATCCAGAGCATTGATATTTGCAGACACATTCTGGTTCTGTAATAATGAATAAAGGCAAACTGTTCATTCAAGAGGTATATGTTAAATATCTTTCATTTTATAGATAATGGAAAAGTCTTTCAGTGAAATAAAGATATTTTCACACAAGCAACAGCAAGAGAATCTATTACCAGCAGGTCCTCACTAATAGAACTTCTTTAGGATGTATGTTCAAAGGAAAGGAAGATAGCCCCAGAATCCAGATACAGATAAAGGATTGATGAGCAAGGAAAATACATGGATCTCACAAATGTAATGTGAAGCAAAAACTGCACTGACAGATTATTCGTTCATCAGAGAACCATGTATAAAAAGTTCAAATATTCAGCCGGGCGCGGTGGCTCAAGCCTGCAATCCCAGCACTTTGGGAGGTCGAGACGGGCGGATCACGAGGTCAGGAGATCGAGACCATCCTGGCTCACACGGTGAAACCCCATCTCTACTAAAAAAATACCAAAAAATTAGCGGGCGTGGTGGCGGGCGTCTGTAGTCCCAGCTACTCCGGAGGCTGAGGAGGGAGAATGGCGTTAACCGGCGAGGCAGAGCTTGCAGTGAGCTGAGATCCGGCCACTGCACTCCAGCCTGGGCGACAGCAGAGCGAGATTCCGTCTCAAAAAAAAAAAAAAAAAAAGTTCAAATACTCAAACTTATCTTGACTGGGGGCACATACATAGGAGGAAACCTATAAGGAAAAGCAGGTAATAAATACACTGAATTTCAGATCGTGTTCACCTGTTGAAGGAGAAAGCAGAGAGTGTCGCTGCATTTTTATGTTCTTCTGGAGCATATTTATAGATCTACCATGGACCAAGAACCACTGTGCCTGTATGACTGGCTACAGGACAAGAACAATTGCAATGAGGTGCTTGTCTTCAAGGAGCTTACAGTCTAGTGGGAGAGAAAAGCCATGATTCTATAGCTCAGGACATGCTGATAGCATAAATACAGATAACTCCACCCATACTTTACTTTGATATCCCTTTCTGGTTGACCCTCAACCTGAGTGCCACTTCAATACCCAAACATACCATATGTGTCAAATGAATGAATAAATGAATGAGTAGAGGACTGCTTATTTTATATTCTGTATATCTTGCATATAAATCATAAGCACACATATTCTTTGGTGTATTTGAAACATTTAATGATATAAAATATTTAAATCATCTTTCAGAATCCACCTTGAGAGTTGCGGATAATAATATATTTTTAATAGAAATTTAAAAATGTGCCTTAGTCTAATATGTATTTGTCCCTGCAAAAAGCTGGGAAGGTAAGAATGGAAGTGGAAAAGGATAAAACATGTAAATTTAGAGAAGACTCTTCCCTATATGGCATCTCTTGAAATCAACAATTAGATAATAGATAAACTACATAGGAAAATTTTGTACCATTTGAGGGTATAATCTGCTGTATTATTTCATGAGAAAGTTTGGTCACGTGGTCTTTTTTTTTTTCCTTTTTTGCAGTGACCTACAGGAAGCTCAAATCCCAGTTGTGTTTTCAGATGCTCTGGCTTTCTTCATGGTGGGGGCTTAGCATTGATTCCCTCTCCTGATGGCTCCCTATGGCACTCCAAGGCTGAGGCATATTTGAGGCTGGTATGTTTGGGTATGGAAGGGAGTCTGGCACTCGGGTGGAGGGTAAACCTGAAAGGGATATTAAAGTAAAGGATGGGTAGAGTTATCTGTATTTATGCTATCAGCATGTCCTGAGCTTTGCTGTTGTGGCCTTTCTCTCCCACTGGACTGTAAGCTCCTTGAAGACAAGGACCTCATTGCAATTGTTCTTCATCTTGTAGCCGGTCATATAAGCATTGTGGTGCTTGGTCCATAGTAGATCTATAAATATGTATCGAATGAATGAATGATATACCATGGACAGCTCTCTTCCTATCCTATTGCTAAAGCACATGGGCTCACAGGCGGGTGAGTGAAAACAAACGTGTGTGCACCCCCCCCCCACATATGTACAAACTCACACATCTATCACTTACATGCAGAAGTTCCACAATACTTTCATGCCACCATCTGAGCATTCCAAAGAGAGTATCAGGTGAAATGTGTGAAATTACTTTTGCACATGCTGCAGGTCATGAGAGTACGAGTTCATGAGAAAGGAGACATTGAAACTGAATTAGCAACAGAGAGCAGAGGTTGTACCGATGGGAAAGCAGTGTTAATGCCAGGCAGGAGTCTGGTGTTGTATGTGGGAAATTTGGGATAAACGACATGGATTTTACAGCCTCCCAGAGAGGCAGAGTGCTGGAGTAGGTTCAGAGAGCATTTCTGAAAACCTTCTTCTATTCACCCTGTCTCATTTCCTCTGACTCTGTCCTCCTCTGGCTAAATTTCCTGTTTCTGGTTAGAACTCTGACCTAAGTTTCTTTATTTCGGAACTAAGCAGAATTACTTGTTTCAGTGAATACATTTGCGGACCACAGCAGTGGGGAGAAAGGAGCCCGAGAAAAAGAGTTCTTCCGGCCCTTGAGGTCAAAGACCTGTCGGAAGTGGTACGGCAATGACCTTCAGTGACAGCAAGCCTGTGATGTGACCTCAGCAAAGTGGGATGGGCCATTTTCACTCAGTGAGCTTGTCAGATGACCCTTTCTTAATTCACCATTACATGGAGAGCTTATCTAACTGCTGGGACCCAGGAGATGTGAAGAAATGGGTATACTTGTTTTGAAAGATAAATTTGCCTTCTAGGTGAACAGAAATCTGAGAGCTGCTGAATCACCTGCAAAATTATATCTTGTTCTGTAGTTTGTTTCCTGGGATTTGATTAGTCGGGAAAAGACCACACCACTAGCAAGGGAAGTCCAGGAACAAGGGAGCCAATGAGTTCTGTGTCCTACTTAAATGAACCTTGAGGGTATCCAGGAGAATTCTTCCTTCTAGCTATGGAAAGATGGGAGATGGGGCAAAGTGATGCCCACTCATAGCGAAGAAAGATCTCATGTTTGTACAAACAGCTCTCCACTTCTTGCATATCTACCTAAACTGGAGACCCTCTTATCTTCTGCCAGTCTGCTTCAAGGCTCTTCTTAGCAATACTTTTTTTTTGTAGAAATAAGTTAGGTGGATGGGAAAGGAAGAAATGCAAAATTGTGTCTGCCTGCGTCTAATCTTCCTCAGAACACACCAGGGTCTTAGAATCACAGAGGCTTTGGATTGGAGGGGGCTGAGCCAAGCAAATTGTTCAGGAGTAGGGAGAAGGATAAGAGTTCAGGTGGGTAGATGGAGAGGACCTCATGGAGGGACTTCCCCAGAAATGCAGCTCCTGTATCTACAGTCCTTTCAAATGCGCTTCGCTTCACTAAGATCAAATGCATGGGAACTGGGCAGTTTTCCAACTTGTCCTTAATTGTACCCTAGCTAGCATGGCTTTATTAGTGGGTTCTAAATGCTGTGAATGCCAAGAAAATCGGACATCATAGAATAAAGGCTATATTTTAAAATCAAATATTAACCATACCTTTCATGTATTACTATTTCCCAGTGGACTGCAAAATTTTTACATCTATTATTACATTTCTCCTCACTACCTCTGTATGAATTATGCGGGGACTTATGCTCATTTTTCACATAAGCAAACTGCAAATCAGAGAGGTTAAGTAATTTGCTCCAGGCCACATAGTTACTAAGTGAAAGAATCAGGACAAGAATTCAGATCTTCTTTTTACACCAGCAGTTTGGTTCTGTCCATCTACTACTGATGGAGATTTAACTATGGTACTGTTACAAGAGTACAAATAATTTCCTCATCGACAATTTTTCCTGAAGGGCTCTCTTCCCAATACAATTCCCTTCTCAATACAGTTGACCATTATTTAAATGAGTCAATATCCCTGAAAGTTGAAAATCCCAGAAATTCTGGATTGAAAAAAAATGTGTCTTCTGGATAATTCTAAGGAAATGCTATAGAAAGAGATCTGTTTTGTCATACTCTCTGGGATAGTCGGTTCAAGCCTCTGCTTTCTTTAGGGCCAATCCATCCAGTAGAGAAGCAAATCAAGTTCCAGAGAGGGTGGTACATTGTTCAAACTTATGAAAGACTCTACTAAAAGGTGGACATGGAAGTGTGACCCAGAAACCCTGAGTCTTGTCTTCCTTTCCTGCGAATGTGATGTAGGCTGGATCCTTCTGGAAGCCAAATGCTTCCAAGAATTGCTTGGCTTTATTTATTAAAGAAGTTCTGGGCTGGGCATAGTGGCTCACGCCTGTAATCTCAGCACTAGGAAGCCAAGGTGGGCAGATCACAAGGTCAGAAGTTCAAGACCAGCCTGACCAACATGGCGAAACCCTGTCTCTACTAAAAATATAAAAATTAGCCAGGCGTGGTGGCTTGCACCTGTAATCTTCACTACTCAGGAGGCTGAGGCAGGAGAATTGCTTGAACCTGGGAGGTGGAGGTTGCAGTGAACCGAGATTGCGCCACTACACTCCAGCCTGGGTGACAGAGCAAGACTCTGTCTCAAAAAAAAAAAAAAAAAAACCCAACAAAGTTCTGGCCTGGGGCTCAGGTGTGACTTTTTCACAAAAGAAACACCTAATCTATAAGCCCAGGAAGTCACATTCACCCTCCTTTATGTACCCTCCATGAAAATGAGAGCTTGTCTGACTGGAGCAGCTAAGTGCCATTCAGAGGAGTCTGAAAGGCTTCTAAAATTAAGGATCAGTAAGCAAACGCTCTTTAAATGCAGTCTATCTGTGTGATGGTTCTGAAGTATTATAAAATTCTGATGACTCATTTCATGTAGGTCTGGGGAGAATGTTCTCTCATATACTATTGTTTGGTGTGCAAACAAATACATTGGAAGACAAAATTAAGCAATTTCCATAAAACCTAAATATACCTATCTTTTGAGCCAGGAATTCCTTCTTTAAGAATTTATAAGCATGGAGAGGTCCACTCAAGGATGCTTATTTTAGCAGCATTTATAACAGTCAACAATTAACATTCAAGTAACAACTTGTATGTTACTCAGTGGGCAATGGGGTGGATAAACTGCTGTCCAGTTATGTAGTAGAATATTTTTTGGTTAATAAAGAAATACAGATAGAACTACTAGTACTACTATGAAGTTGTCTCTAGTATACATAAAGCAGAAAGAGCAAATTACAGGATAATTTGTATATTATATTTTTATTTTGTGGAAAAGAGAAAAACATGCATACACCTGTAAAAGACTTCGCGTGCAAGGATAATGGACTAGAAGGAGATACGTGAAGCTTTGAAAACTTAGCTCTTTGGGGAGAGAATGGGAAGAGGACGTGTTTGCCTTTTTTCCTCTTATACACAGTCTCGTATTTTTCAGTTGTTTTGTATTGCGCCAGTACTACTTTCATAACTTGAAATATCAATACATATTTAAGGAAGAAACAGCCAACATGTATGTTGGGCTTGCCGTATGTGACACAGAATGCTAAATCTCTTACATGCTATGAGTAAGTTCTCGCAGCTTACTCACAGTGGCCCTGAGGGGCAGGTGGTAGTATCAGCCCATCTTACGAAAGAGAAAAGTAAGAATCAGAAAGACTAAATAACTTGCCCCAGGTTACACAGCTAGTGAAGGCAGAACGTCTCCAGAGAAGAGGACTCATACACTTAACCCCTGGCTCTGCCGCTCTTCAAGGCAGTGGCCTGTACCCAGTCATGTGTGAGGGGCCATTAAAGATTCTGAGTGTGGGGCCAGCAGATGGGATTTGCCTCAGTGAGGAGGGGCTGGAGTTCTTTCTAAGTGACATGGTATCACACTGTGCTGAGTGGATTTTGTTCCCAGCTGCTGCTCTGGGGGTGATTTTTTGGCATAGGCCTGCAATTCAGTGAAGAGAAAACCAAGGAAGAGTTTCCCTTGACTCTCTCTGAGCTTTCACTTAGGGGGAAAAGTAATCCATACAACATAATGGCTTCCTGACCCCAGTTCCTGGAGAAAGCCGAGAGGCAGCTTCTGCTGAACTCAGAAGTGTTTTCCTCCGTGAACTGGGGTAAAGGTACTGACCAGAGAGAAGCTGCCCTCTGGGCACTGGCATCTCTTCTGGGAACAGGGTTTTGGCCCTTCTGCAAGTGGCCACAGAGATCGGGTTACAGCAGTGCTGAGTTGGAGTAAAGACCAGGCCTGGGGTCAAGCAAGGCCTGAGAACTGTTCGGGAACTGACTCACCCCTCAGCCCGAGAGGCAGGTCCCAGAGCCCACTTTGCTCACCTCTGAGTGGGGGGCTTCGGCAACACCGGTCCTGCCCACTTCAGGGAACACGGTGAAAACAAGGGAGGCTTAAGAGTTCAAAAGTTCTGGTAAAACTATCTATGCGACCCCTTCCTTAGCCAGGTGCCTAACCCTGCTGATCTAGACTTTTTAAAAATATCCCAAATTCTCTCTGCCCGGAGTGCTTTCTTCAATCTAACTACATCTGGGCGTTTCTTCCGCATGGGCTAAGGTTCAAAACAAGTGTGGCTTCCTCCCTGAAGGTATATCCCGGCCTCGCAGAGGCCCTTCTGCTGGCTCTGAGAACACTGTGTGTGACTCCCCAAGTCCTCCTTAAACTCCCCACTTCAAGGATGTTGTTTCTTTTTCACATCTCACTCTTCCACCCAACCACGAGCTAGAGAAAGACGCTGGGACTCCTCCCCGGCACAGAGTGGCACGGTTGATAGCTGAGACCTGCCTGAACTGTGGACAGCCCCTCTCCGCCTGAGGAGGAACAGGAGCTAACCACCACGTCTGGGTTTCATGTAGGGCTTCTCTTTCACCGGTGAGGGTAAAGCTTTTGAAAGAGAGAATGAAAGGAGGGGCCTGGGAGTGAGAGGAGAAATCAAAGGCCTATAGGGAGGTCGGGAGCACCTCCCTATAGTCACAAAGGCCATGCTTCCTGGCAGATTAATTAAACAAAAAATAACCATCCAGGAAGACAAACTTAAAAAGGAGAATCCTCTAGGTAGATTAATGACAGAAACCAACCCTTTCACCCTCTGCCCACTTCCTTTGGATGGGTGCTTTTGTGCAGTACACAAACCGCACAGCCAGACATGGCAGCCCTAAGAATAACATTAACATATCATGTGCTGAACTCCTTTTAAGTGCAGGTGCCAGATCAGGTGTTTTGCATATGCAATTTCATTGAATCTCCAGATTGACTCTATGAAAAGGGACTAGTGTCTTCCTTTTAAAGACAAACTAAACTGAGACGTAAAAAGGGCATTTTCTCAAGGGCGCCCCGCTAAAAAGGAGAAGTTAGCCTTCGATTCCACTGTGCTGGCTCTGGACGGTCTGCTTCTAACCTACACTCTGCTAGGTCTCAGGAAAGCAAACGCAAACGAATGTCTGCACACACCCTGCAAAAGAAACTGATGGCCAAGAGGAAACATATCCCGGGAGAAGGAATTAATAGACTTCAGAAAACGGGAGATTTCAGACAAAGGGCAGATGTCTCCAGGAACATGGCACACAGCAAATTGATGGCAAATGCCAACAGGTGTCTGTTTTAGGAGAGGGAGCACCTGCCAGTGTGGGGAACGTGGTGGCTGAGGAGAGGGTGACGCAGCAGCACCTGTTCTCTTAATGTGACATGGCCAAAGGCTTCTTCACAGTTGGCTGAAATTACAAGATAGGAGGATGGGCAGCCCTGGCCTCAGAGAACTGGTCTGTGAAGCAGAGAAAGAAGACAGAACAAAGAATTCCGATCAGGCATAAAACGTTTGTCGGAGTACGAAGTGCTGACGCCCTTAAGTTTGCAAAAGAAACAAGAAAGAGGCCGGGTGTGGTGGCTCACCCCTGTAATCCCAGCACTTTAGGAGAGCGAAGGGGGGGCGGATCACCTGAGATCAGGAGTTCGAGACCAGCCTGGCCAACATGGAGAAAGCCCATCTCTACTAAAAATACAAAATTAGCCGGACATGGTGGCGCATGCCTGTAATCCCAGCTACTGGGGAGGTTGAGGCAGGAAAATCACTTGAACCCAGGAGGCGGAGGCTGTGGTGAGCTAAGATTGTGCCATTGCACTCCAGCCTGGGCAACAAGAGAGAAACTCCAACTCACAAAAAAAAAAAAAAAAAGACAAAATATATGGTATATAAATATATATGAAATAAATACTAAGTATTTATATAAGTAGTTACTTAAAATATATAAATATTTATCTAGTTACTAAATAAAAACATATATCTTATATAAATATATATTATTTCAATACTAAGTATTTATATATTTAGTTATTTAAAATATATAAGTAGTTGTTTAAAATATATAACTATTTTTTAGTTACTATTATGTAAATAGTATTTGGTATATACTATTTATTTATATTTGATATTATTTATTACTAAATAATACTAATAATAATTACTAAGTTTAAATAAACACTAAATATATTATTTATTTAAACACTAAATATAAACAAACAGTATACAACAAATACTATTGATACAAATAAATGATAATTTATATACTATTTATTTATACAAATATGTATTGTCTTTGAGAGACATTAGGAGACGGTTGTTTAGTGGTGTGAAGATGATATGTTTACTGTATACACAATACATTTTTTTTTTTTAAGTCTGCTAGCAGAACATTGAATAAGTTATATGAAAGTAATTAGCAAATGTAAAGCTTGGTTTAAATCTAAGGTACATTTGGGTTCATGTATTTCAGAAATGTCCATTAAGCACACCCAGTGTTCAAGGGCCTCTGATAGGACCTGGGGCCACAAAGATGCATTGGACATCAAGCCTGCCTTCAGGAGCCCACGCCACAGTGAGAAGCAGATAATAGAGTATCAAGAGCAGACAGTGGGTGACAGTCCAGCTTTGGCAGTAGGAGGTGCATTTTCTGTAGAGAATTTAAAAACAATAACAAAACTGACAAAAAGCCCGTAATTCTAAACAATATCTGTGATAAAATACTTCTCCAAAAAACTGAGGGCTTGGCTCCGTGCAGCTGGCTGGCTGTTTCTGTGATAAAGTTTTATTGGAACCAGTCACTCTTATTCATTTACGTATTATATTATCTATGGCAGCTTTCTTTCATGCTGCAATGGCAAAGTTGAGTAGTCGTGACAGAGGCCAGATGGCCACAGAGAATAAACTATTTACTATCTAGCCCTTAACAGAAAATGTTTGCTGACCTCTGGTCTGAGTTATAAACAACTGCTGCAATTACTGTTGAGTTTTGATGATAATATATATGTCAACTTCAATTAGCACATTTTTATTAGTTGTGCTTTAATAAACATTGTGTTCTGTAGGGAAGTTAATTCTAGAACTCCAGTCATATAGTGTCCCCTAAGGACTCAGCTGCATGTATTTGTTTGGAGAGTCTGAGTTTGTCACTAATCGAGGTCTATTCTTATCTCCAATCCATATAATATTCTTGGATTTAAAGGGTAGATTCACCATAGTTGCTGATAACACTCTGATTATAAAGTCCAAAAAATAGAGCTTGAATTACATAGTTTTTTGTTCTATGTGTCCCTTTGGATTTTTAATTTATGTTTAAAACTTAAAACAATGAAACTGAAAACTTAAAATAACGAAACTGAGTGTAAACTACAAGATGTGACAATTTTCCTTGGTAGGCGCAAATATTAGTTCCCACATGGTGTGGGTACAGAATTTAAGCAGTATTTTAAAAATTGAAATTAATGTTGTAAATCACAATTATTATATGAGTATTGCTAAAAGTAATTTGTGGCTGGACACGGTGGCTCATGCCTGTAATCCCAGCACTTTGGGAGGCCGAGGTGGGTGGATCACCTGAGGTCAGGAGTTTGAGACCAGCCTGGCCAACATGGTGAAACCTTGTCTCTACTAAAAATATAAAAACTAGCCGGGCATGTTGGTGCATGGCTGTAATCCCAGCGACTTGGGAGGCTGAGGCAGGAGAATTGCTTGAACCCAGGACACGGAGGTTGCAGTGAGCCGATACAGTGCTACTGCACTCCAGCCTTGACGACAGAGTGAGACTCTGTCTCAAAAAAAAAAAATAAAAGTAATTTCTCACATAGAAGAGGGAGTGTCAAATGCATTATACCTCCAAATGTAAATGATCCTTAAAGAGTGACTGCATCAGGAAGAAGGGCCCAGGGTCATGAGAGATGTGCCATGATAGAGTGTCACGGAGGTTTCAGAGGACGACGGTCCTTCCAAATGGAGGAAGTCAGTCAGAGTGTGTCCCGTTTGGAGGAAATGCTCCTGAGAACTGCCGTGATGCCCATGAGGATACGTGTGTGTGTGTTTGTGCTTGTGCACCAGCAAGGATGAGCATGCACAAAGAGCGACCTCACTTCCCCCCATGCGAAACATACGGAGAACTTGGTGCGGGTTCTTCAACTCCAACCCCGTGCACGAGACTCCAGATAATTGTCAGGATTGCACCGGGGGCAAGGGAAGGGAAAATCAGAAGGAAAGGCTTTCCAACCTCCCCTGACACATTTGCTTTCAATCCAGAGAGATATATTAACGGTATGAGGATAGCGGGCTTCTCAGTCTAGACTTTGCCACAAGAGAATATTCCTCCAGATCAATCAAGAAGGGGCCCTGTGCAGACAAGTCAGGCTCTGCACTGGAAGGTCAGAGGCAGGTGTGGTTGCCTTTAGGACCTGCAAACCTTGCCAGAGACCTCTGATTTGGTTCCTGATGTTCCACCCGCATGCTCTCAGGGAGATGACGGCAGTATGATGAAAGGACTCAGACGTGGTTCTATGTGGGATAAAGCCATATCTCAAAGCCTGGCCCATGATGTGTGTAATCTGGGCTCTGCTTCAAAAAGCAACTGATGGGCCCCACCCTAGATATATCGAATGAGGTACTCCAGAGAATGAGGCCTAGGGGCGTGCATATTTAACAAGCTCTCTGGGTGAGTCTTCTTCACTGGGAAGTTTAAGGACTGAGAAGAAGGCTATAGATAGCCAGCCAGCTCCATCTGCAGCTCTGCTGTCCAGGTGTGACCTGTATTCATCTCAGTGCCAAATGAGTCATCACAGTCTGCAAGTTTTTTGCTGAAGTTGCTAAGAAATCCTGAATTTAAGAAATATATAAATATAAGATATTCTATACACAGTAAAATATATAAGAAATTAGATACATAAGAATAGCTCCATTTTGAAGGCTCTACTAAGTACTTACTTAATAGAGTAACTGATTCATCTGTATTGTGAGACAGATTCTACCTCCTTCTCTCTCACTGTACAAGTATCACACTTGTAGCCCATTTTACAAGTGAGAAAACCCAGGCACAGGGTTAAGCATTTGCTCAAGACATTAATAGCTATTGGTTTTACATGTGGAGGCAGGATTTAAACATGGGCCAACTGACTCTGGGGTCACTACCTTTAAGTACAAGGCACTGCTGTCTCCTGACAAGTACGACAAACTGAGCTGTTCTGAATGCAACCTCGAGCCTGGAAAACAGGCTTGGGTACATGATATAGCATTATTGACAAATCTCAGGACGACTATGGGAAAGGTCCTAGGTTAGACTGTGTTGTTTGAGGTTTATCACATTGCTTTTGCATCTCTGGTCTTCCATTTGCAAATCTGTATAACCATAGTCTCTGCGGCATTTTCTGCCTTTTCATATCTCTGTCCCACTTGAAGAGTCAAATTAAAAATGGGGCACCCACAATACAGGTTAAGTCAAGCATGAATTCAGCTACAGGTTCCCATAGTTCCCAAAGAGAAACGCTAGATTCACCTGAGAACTTCATAAAAATATAGATTTCTGGATCCAATCTCTCAGGGAACTTCATTCAGGGCACCAAAACATCTCTCAGAGATTTTCTCACTTTTGGATGATCTTGGGGTTGAGAACAATAACCTGCAAAAGTATTAGGATGTGAAAACTTGGCTTCCTTGTTTTGATTTTTAAGGTCAAGTCCTCACGAGTGAGAAAATTGTCCTCTTTTTTCCTTTCTTTGTTGTTACCTCCCCCCTTCCTTCTCTCCTTCCCTTTTCCCCTCTTTCCACAAACATATATTGAACACATAGCAGGTGCTAGGTCTTGTGCTAAGTTTGGAAAATACACCTCCTGCACGAATGGATTGTGTGTGTGTGTGTGTGTGTGTACATGCACACAAGAGCATACATCCTGAGAAAGCAAGGAGGCTCACAGAGCTATGTGTGGTACCTTTTCTTGGCAACTTTAACTCGAAGGAGTCCTGGAAAACCCAGCCTATTGACTAGATTGGAGAAAGATGATAAGCTCCTTCTTCAGCTACTCTTGCCGGGCACCCTCATGACTGCCGTTGGCTTCTCGGCCCACAAGTCTAATCACTTTTGTTCATTCCTGGCTTGTGAGTCACAGAGGAGTCATCCCTGACCCTGACCCATAACAAGAATGGTCATTTATTTACCCTTTGAAACGTGACCAGGTGGCTCATTAATTTGGAAGCATTAATTCTAAGAGGAAATGAGATTCCAACCAGAGTCATTAATCTTGTAAAAATACAGCCACAAGAAGAGAACGTCGATAATCAGAATGTAATTTTCTGAGTTAGGAAGTGGTCAGGACATTGGTGTCAGGGATCTGGCACATCTAAGGTTTTCATGGCATTCTCTCCAATGGCCCAACCAGGTCAAGGCAATGCTTTTAAGACTGGAAGAAAAAGACCACTTCAAAGGTTGTTGCTTCCTAAGATAGAGCTTAGACCCTTCTCTAGCAATAATGATAAGAATGACATCTATTGAATCATTAATATCTGGTTGTTAATCATTCTACCCAAATACTTTATTAACCAATACAGGTCTATTTAAGATATTGGTTTACAAAGTATTGCTGCTCAGAGTGGCTCAGTAATGGTTAGTGAGTGACCTATTTATTCACATTAATACACTTTGCTTAACTGTCAATCTTTCCATAGCCTGTAATCTCTTAAAAATGATGATGATGATTTTCATTAAAGGAAACTAAGTCTTTTTCAATAATTCCATCTACAAGCAAAACCTCTCCTAATTGGCTTATATCCTGTAAATTCAATCCCTTATTGCTTCTGTCTCCCACTGAAACTAAAGTATTATTTACCCAGACTTATTTTTTCATCCAATTTATTTATCGTTTCTTATTTTCAATCATTCAGTTGCAGACTTTTTCAAAATACATTCCTGTTGTCTAAAGTTCTGGAGGAAAATTTACTGCTGAGAATACGTATAAGTATCTGACTCTGTCTCACCTACCTTTTATAAGCAAAACAAGCAAACAAAAAACAAAGTCATGTGGATATATATCCTATCATTTTATAGGCCCAATTTAGTCATTTTTATTGATAATATAGGGTGTGGAAAAGGTCTCCAGTAGATTATGTTATACCTGCTCCTAATAACTCAAGACATGTAACTAGTTATATCATCTACCACCATGGAAAGAATGAAAACCAGCTAAAGAGGGCGTCAAATTCATATATGACTTTCAGGTCACAAAAAGAAGAAACGACATTGGTGGCCAGAACACAATGCTGATGAATGAAACTTTAGTTTGGTTTCATAATTACCTTCATTGACATGAGTGACTGTGCATTTAGTCCTAATAATCAGATAAGAATCAAGAGGCCACTCACATGCAAAGTGACTTCAACAGATCTTTATTAAAAATATTTTCTCAACTGCTTGGCTGTATTTCTTAACATAGAGAAAAGTTTCTTCTAAAAATACCTCCTGTTTCTTGCTGCAAATCAATTGCTATTATTTTCTGTCACCAACTGGCTAATATATAGATTGTCTCTATTACATCCATAGGACATTAAACTTATCATATGGCTTATGCCATGCGAGCGATTGTGTGTCTCCACAGAGTGTAGGCTTCTTCTGAAAAATTTATCCAGAACAATTCTAAGGAAAAGGTACATTTCCAACGTTTTCGTGTACTGTGGTGGGAATAACAGCAACACATCTATCCATTCTTCAGAAGGTTCTAGATAGAAAAATCTTCATATCTTTGTTTATGGATGCGCCAACATTTCCCCTGATACCTTCCTGTGTCCATTAATACTTACTGATAGGCAAGACAAAAATAAATCAGTGTTACTTATTTTTCATAGGAAATCTAATTTCCACTAGGCATCTCAACGTGTTTTGACTTTTCTCCTTTGGTTAGAGTGTCATCAGAACATATGAAAACTGTTAATATTAATGCTAGTTATATAATTAATCTTACCATCAGCAAATTTTTGTAAAACTTTAAAACAGTTTATTTATATTTGCTGGAATCATTGAAACAGAATAACTTCTAAATATTGGCAAATTACTCTCCCATGAGGCTTTTGGGGTAAGATGCTCAATTTGTTATATTGGTGAGAAGCATCTTGATGAATGTGTCATTTAACTCCTGTGTCAATGGCAAATTAATTTTGTTACAGAATAATAATCGACTTTTATTTTTAATTTAAAACATGAGAAATGCCAGCAGTCGAAGCGACTGTTGGTTTAACCACATCTTTTCTAAATTGGCAACACAAGGCAATGGTCTAAATATAAGCACTGCAATTGTGGTTTTGGTTTCAGAACCATTGCACAGTTGTTAGCTACCATAGTTGAGCAGAGGAAAAAAACTGTTCAGGGTAGGGAAAGGAATTTGCAAACTGCCACAGCAGGTTAATTTAGACTAATTTGGACCCCAATCATGAGAGTCACACATGTCTTCTGGAATTATTTGGCCAAGCTTGTGCTGGTTATGTTAACAAGAAAAGAGTTCGCTGGGTTTTAAAATAAAAAGGACAGAGAGTGGGCTGGGCGCTGTGGCTCATGCCTGTAATCCCAGCACTTTGGGAGGCCGAGGTGGGCGGATCACAAGGTCAGGAGATCGGGACCATTCTGGCTAACACAGTGAAACCCCGTCTGTACTAAAAATGCAAAAACTTAGCCAGGCGTGGTGGTGGGCGCCTGTAGTCCCAGCTACTTGGGAGGCTGAGGCAGGAGAATGGTGTGAACCCGGGAGGCGGAGCTTGCAGTGAGCTGAGATGGCGCCACTGCACTCCAGACTGGGCGACAGAGCCAGACTCCGTCTCAAAAAAAAAAAAAAAAAAAAGATGCACAAACCATGTTTTCTAATTTAGAATACCTTAGTTGGAAGCCTAAATCTTGAAATCTAGCTTTTGGATTTCAATGTCTTTCAATATACCAACGGAAGCTGGGTAGAATGATTACCACACAGATTTGAAATTAAGATTTGTGTTGTTTCTCACCATAATTATACCATCATGACATATTATCTCCTCTTGCTTTATTTTTTATTTTACAGCCACAAAGTGGGTTCTGTATTTCCAAGGTGATTCTGTAGACCAAGGTGGCAATCACAGTGTTGTTCACATTCATTTGTTCAAGCAACCCAGCAATTCCACTCCATACCTCTACCCTGGAGTAGCTGTCACATGTGTTCACAAGAAAGAACAAACAAGAATATTCACAGCAAAAAAACAAAAACAAAAACAAAGAAACAAAAACTGCACACTTTTTTTTTTTTTTTTACAATATCTAAATTTATAACCCCAGAAGAATGGATTATAAATGGGACCTATGTGTGTGTGTGTGTGTGTTTGTGTGCATGAGCAGATACATACACACAAAAAAATGGAATGCAATTCAGGAGAAAAATACACATATCAACATGGGTATATCTCAAGATACAAAGTATTACATAAAAGTAATTTGCAGAAGGCTATATAGGCATAGTCCCATTTATTTGAAGTTTACATAGGCAAATTCATAATTTGTTGTGTTTTAGAATATGTAGCAAATATATAAGGCAATGCATAGCAATGAGAAACACCAAATCAAGAGAGTTATTCTTTCCATTCCATGTGGCAAGGAGGAGAACGATATTGAGAGCCACAACTGATTGAATAATGTTTGATCTCTAATACTTGATTGTGTAGTAAGCACAAGAATCTTTATTATACCTTTGAATGAATGAATAAGTGAGTGAATGAATTCAATTAATCAATTAACAGAGTGCTATGGCTTAGATGTGGTTTATCCCTCACAAAACTCACGTGGAAATTTAATTGCCAATGTAACAGTGTTGGAAGGTGGCACCTTTAAGATGTGATTAGGTCCAAAAGATAGATTGTCTTTCCCAAGAGACTGGGTTAGTTTTCTTGGGAATGGACTAGTTCCCTGAGAACAGGTTGTTATAAAGTGAGGCTGCCTCTCATGCCCTTTATATGCTCCCACTTCCCCTTCCTCTTCTCCATTATATTTTGATTTAGCATGAGGTCCTCACCAAAGCCAAGCAGATGCCAGTGCTATGCTTCTTGGACTTCTCAGACTGCAGAAGCATGAGCCAAATAAACCTATCTTCTTTATAAACTACCCAGTGTCAAGTGTTTTTGTTGTTGTTGTTGCTGTTGTTTGTTTGTTTTTGACAGAGTCTTGCTCTTGTTGTCCAGGCTGGAGTGCAATGGCGCAATCTCTGCTGAATGCAACCTCCGCCTCCCAGGTTCAAGCAATTCTCCTGCCTCGGCCTCCCAAGTAGCTGGGATTACAGGTGCCCGCCACCACGCCCGGCTAATTGTCCTTCTGTGTGTGTGTGTGCGTGCGCGTGTGTGTGTTTGTATTTTTAGTAGAGGTGGAGTTCCACCATGTTGGCCAGGCTGGTCTCAAACTCCTGACCTCAGGTGATCTGCCTGCCTTGGGCTCTCAAAGTGTCGGGATTACGGGTGTGAGTCACCACACCCAGCCCAGGTGTTCTATTAAAACAACAGGAAACAAACTCTGACATAAAGTATATGATATTACACTATTCTTTATTTTTTTGTACATATGAAATATTTAATGATTATTCTTTGCAAAAATCTAGAAAAGTGATTGGGGTGAAGAACTGGAAACAGTGTCTTTCTAGATACTGGTTGGAGCAGTCAGCCCATTTTAATGGTGAGCAGCAGAGTTTAATCATTATTCAGATGAAGGTGTGCAGTTTTGAAGGCAACAAGAAGGATGCCCCTGGGAAAAGAGAGCGGTAACATTCTATAAAGAGTGATGATTTAGGTCAGAGGTCTCCAACCCCTGGGCCATGGACCAGAACCAGGCCACATAGCAGGAGGTGAGCAGAGGGCGAGTGAGCACTACTGCCTGCATTCTGTCTTCTGTCAGATAAATGGCAGCATTCATTTCTCATGGGATCATGAACCCTGTTGTGAATAGTGCATGTGAAGCATCTAGGTTGTACACTCCACGTGAGAATCTAATGCCTCTGAAACCATCTCCCCCAACTCCCCTGGTCCATGGAAAAATTGTCTTCCACAAAACTGGTCCCCGGTGCCAAAAACGATGGGGACCACCAACTTAGGTGATGGTGTTCCTGACCAGGCTGGAGAGAATGGCATCAAGAGAGCAGATGGAAGAGTGGACTTCTAGTGGAGAATGACAGCATTTCCTCTGAGGCTGAAATGACATTAAAGACAGAATCAGAGACAGCAAAATTCTTGCATGTTCAGAGGAAGTTAGCTAAAGAAGTTCAAACTGAACGTCATTGATTTCAGCAAATGAAGAAGGTGAATGACCTGCCAAAGCTTTTCCTGGCCCAAAGTTTCCAGTTTCTTCTCCTTCTTTGTGCTCTTTCATGGAACTTGTTACATGATCTTCTATTTACTTATCTGTCCTCCAGCCAACCTTCTCACAATAACCACTAGATGATAAACTCTTTGCAGGGAGGTGCAGCACCTGCTTTCTTTACCCTTTTATCTTCAGCATTTAGCTACCATTCAGAGTAGGAAGGAGATGATCAAAAAACAGTTGCTAAGCAAAAGTCAAGAGGCAGAATTAAGACTGTGTATTTCAAGAGGGGGAAGGCATTGTACAACTGCTGTAGGGAGCGTTTTAGGCTCTACAGCCTAAAGGAATGAAAGATTTATGGATTAAAACTTAAGTCGCTCCACACATGGATCAGGTCTGCCCATGACCAAGACTTTCTTCAGTGACTCTCCAAAGTCTAAAATCAAGAACTGAAAAGCAGGCCGGGCGCAATGGCTCACACCTGTAATCCCAGCACTTTGGGAGGCCAAGGCGGACAGATCAAGAGGTCAGGAGATCGACACCATCCTGGCTAACACGGTAAAACCCCGTCTCCACTAAAAATACAAAAAAAATTAGCTGGGCGTGGTGGCGGGCACCTGTAGTCCCAGCTACTCGGGAGGCTGAGGCAGGAGAATGGCGTGAACCTGGGAGGCGGAGCTTGCAAGTGAGCCGAGATGGCACCACTGCACTCCAGCCTAGGTGACAGAGTGAGACTATCTCAAAAAAAAAAAAAAAAAAAAAAAAACCAAAAAACTGAAAAGCAGACTTTGAGAGTAATCTGGGGTTGTGGTTGGCTCAGCAGGCCTAAGAGTAGGTCACAAGGACTTCGAGGGTCCCCAGTGAGTGGGAGAGCACAGCTGAAATGTTTGACCAAGGAATTTCAGCTGGGCAGGGCTCAGGAGTATCAAGTGGGAAAACAAAGTGAAGCAGGAAGGGGAAGATTTTGGAGGCCTCCCTGGAGACAAAGGGCATGAACAGCAGGGATGCAGGAGCGCTGGCGGACTACCTGTGAAGGTAGATGGATAGCAGTTGAGTCAGAAACATGAACAGCAGGGATGCAGGAGTGCTGGCGGACTACCTGTGAAGGTAGATGGATAGCAGTTGAGTCAGAAGGGAAGTAGAAAAGACGAGAGAGTAGAGATGATCGGAAGAAGTAGAGAAGAGGAGCAGAGACGATGCGGCGGAGGGTCACAGGAAGTGGCCAGACAGCAGGGACGATAAGAAGGGAAATGGAGCAAGGTGTACAGACCAGTGTGAAGCGAAGGGAAGGCAGACTCTTCTTTCTGTCTCCCACCAGTGATCTAAACTGTATAGGTAGCAACTCAGGTTAATAAAAGTAGTAAAGAATGAGTACTAAGAATAAGTAACTGAATGCAGTTGAAAACTACACAATGAGAACCATGGTAAAGTGGCCAATCAGATGTCTTCACCACTGAATGTGGTCTTCACCACTTAATTTTCCAATCCACAAGCAATCGAATTGTGCTGACTTTTTCCCATGGTTGATATGATCAACTGAATTTCAATTTTAGCACAGATTCAGCTAACCTTACATAAGCATAAACCAAAAATATAAAGAATGATAAAAATGGACATGCCTGCTGTCTCTATAAATATTATTATGCCACAATAGATATTCATAATAAATAATTAGATCAATATGTAATTGGGAGAAGCTTCCTTAGCTTGTCACTTTGTAATACAAAAAGGTAAATTAATGAAACTTCCAACTTTCTTTATCAAAGAAAATATCATTGACAAACACAGGAGTTCTCAGAAAGCATGTACTCAGTTCTCTAAACTGAGACAAATGGTTTCCATATTAAAAATATATTTTAAAACACCCAAATCCAAACAACGTGAACTAAAAGAAATGCAAGTAAGAACTACTTTGCAAAATCATGTATGACCTCCCCTCCTTGCTCAAATCTGCCGGTGGGATGTTACTTTTCCAGCCTCTTGGCTAAAATGGAGCTCATAAAAATATAGCTGATAGACGGTAGAAATTATGTTTGCAGCATATCTCCAACAGTCCACAAATATAACCTGATTTAAAAAATAATCTGAATGAAGAATAAGAAAACAATATTGAAATGTATGATTCATACTGAAATGCAAGAAGGGCAGGGAGGTTCTGAATAAAAAAATTAATCCAAGCATGTGTAAATTTAATTTGGCCAATGTAAGATGACATCAGTTGCTGAGAGATTCCAAAACATCGTTATACGCAATCAAAGTGTCTGTACCTGAGAGAATATTTAGCCATCCTTTCCTCCCTATGTGATCCCTTTTCTTTTGCAAACCTAAAGGACACAAATTCTTAAAATAGAGCAACCTGCACTATTTCTAATAAAATGGTAAGTATTCTCCACTACGAAATAAAAAGAAAGAATCAGAGAGAAATCGGGATCTTAAAATGCTGCTTCATTTGTCCACAGAGCACGCATCTTCTAGCAATCTGACAGCAATGACTTGCCTAAAACTGGGCAATCATTTCTCAGAGAGCAGTATTTACCTAATTAAGAGCTTCTCCGTGGTCCCCAGTTACTTAATTGTGTCATTAGCAGGAGTTTTGACATGAAGAACAACTTGTGTCTGGAGCACCAGCCTGGCCTCCGTTAGGGAAACCCAGGGGAGCGGCTCCCAGGGGGGTTGGCAGCAGCCTGCTGCAGTATGTACAGCACAAAATAGAATAATTGGTCCCCAGAGGGGCTGTCTCTTCAGCTGCCAATAGGGATTGTTTTTTTCCCTGTGAATGAAAAGCCAAGCCTCCACGACTCCTCTACTGAATATTAACATGTGCCTCTGGTGCTCAGCGGCTCGTGGGAGGGATTAGGTCCGGGTGATTGTTACAGCTGTCCTCTTTGCAGCCCTGCCGTTGATGACAGCATGAAATCGACAGTCCTGATCAAGGGAATAATGCGGTCAAGCTTCCTGATAGTCAAACGGATAAAATGTGCAGTGTACCATAGAGGTGTCCAACTGGGTAGGATCACAGGGGTTAAACTTCAGCCTGGGGGCCAAAGGGATGCTTTGCCCTCCTGCAATATGACATGGCAAAGGGCCGGAATTGACCCAGACTGTCAGGAGGTCACGTGGGAGCTTCCTGCTGCTCCTTCCTTTCTCTAGCAGAAAAAGCAAAAGAAAAGGGGTGAGCACAAGTGCTTATAAATATTTTCCCAGGGGGGAAAAAAATCAACTGCTTCTAGAAAGGTTGTTTTTGCTTGTTTTAAAGGCCTTTAAAAATTGAGATAAAGTCACACGTAATAAATTCACCATTATAAAATGTACAAGTTAGTGGTTCTAGTATATTTACAAAGTTGTGCAACCATCAGCACTGTTTAATTTCAGAATGCTTTCATCACCCCAAAACCGAGGACCCATTAGCAGTCACCCATTCCCTGCACCCAGCCACTGGTAACCGTTCATCTACTTTTCGACTCTATGGATTTGCTTTTTCTGGAGATTTCTAGAAAGATTTTTGATCAAAGAGTTTATAAGTATTAATATGGATTAGAGTTGGCAAGTATTAAAAGAGTGACAGTAAAACTCAGGTGGGGGTGGAATTAATCTGGAGTCCATAACTATTATCTGGAGTTCCAGTTTGAATTAGGACTTCAAAAGCTGATCATAGAGCAGAACGAAGATTGTCATGAGTGCATTGGCTTACCTCTTTCTTTTCTTATTCTTTCAATATTAGACTTAGTAAAATTCATCATAGAAACTTAGGCTGTGTTTAGTTTGTGGAAAGCATTTTTATAGACTAGCACAGCAAAAATATTTTGAGAAAATATTTTCATTTGCATTTTGAGTGTTTATTGTGGAGCCTTTTAAATTCAAGACTGTGTATCTTTGTCCTTAAAAAAATCTGTTTCTTGTAAAGTGTCTTGAAAAAAAGACTATAAACAAACATATTTTAATAAAATTTTACTCTCTGAAATGATATTTATATTTAGTAAATATTTGCATGAAGGATTCAAATTTATTTAGCCAAGGCAGCTACTTAAAAATTATCAATATGTATGCATAGGTGATGAGGGCTTTTATTACATATTTTAGGACATGAACCTATTTGGTATAAGGACACTGAAATAATTTTTGGATGTATTAATCTCCCTCTATTTTCTCAAAATTGAATTTTAACTATTGGTTCAATTTTACCATTGCCTTTCTCAATAGAGTCTTAAAATCTTAACTCTAGAACACTTGCCATCTTTATGGCAAGTTAATGCTAACATTTTGTTTTAAGAAGAGCTACTTGGCATATCTAACATCAACTAGTTAGTTCAGAAGAAAATGTTTGCTACTAATGAAAGCCACTTCTCTTTATCACAAGGTTTCATTTTGGGCAGTATCTTAGCCTTGGTTCTACCAAAAAGTAAAGCTTGAGACAAGGGCTTGCATATAGTTTATTTTGGGAAAATATCTCCAAAGAACAGGAGTGGGAGACTGGACAGACACAAATGGAAGGATGGAACTTCCATCCAAAGGTGCATTATTGAGTGAAATCCAGAAAGCACAAGCTAGCCAGTGCAGCCCAGGCCGGAGGCCATGAGGTTGTGGATGGGAAGATGCTTGTTGCAATGCATGGCTGGAGTCAAATGTCGGCGTGAGGGGTGTCTCATAAAGGGTATCCTAATTTACATGCTTGGTGGACACTTACAGGACATGGCAGATCTACGTCTGTATGGAACTTCTCAGAACAAATCTTTTTCAATCAACACAGCTTCAGAAATTCTCAAACTATCTTGTCTCATAAAGACAGCAGATGCCAAAGATCAGCAAGGAGAGTTCAGCCCAGCGAGACAGAGATGCGCGATACGGAGGCTCTCCTGCGGCTCACACACAAAGATGGGAACCACATGGGACCAGAAATGGGGGCCAGAGTCAAGACTGTTACCTCAGGATGGAGAAGGCAAGAACCAAGTGGAATCACAAGAGGGGTCCAAGGTGACCTGAAGTTCTTCTCTCATCCAGACTGATAGAGAGAAGCTTGGCTTCTCAGTGAGGGCACATTGGAACCTGAGCCCTGGGCCTTTATGCTCCTCAGATATGGTGAGGGATATGCAGACCTCATCAGCGTTCAGATTCAGCCATTCTCAACCAAACATTTTGTTAGTTTCATGAAGACTGGCATTAACCTATGCTTCCCAGGTTATTAAAATAGTACCTGAGTAAGGTGGACTCTGCCTAATTATTAGAAATAATGTTTTTGAGTTCATCAAATACAGCTGGTGGAAGAGTAAATTGGGATGACCTTTCTGGAGGAGGGCAAGTGACAACAGGAACCAAAGCCTTAAAAATGTATATGGCCTTGACCCAGCAATTCCACTTGTAAGAACTGATGCTAAAGTGAAAAGGAGATACATCACAAAGATATAATATATATATATATATATATATAAGAACGGCCACTGAAACATTGTTAATAACATTGTGAAATTTACAATAAGTGTTAAACTTATTATTTGAGGAGTAGTTAAAAGTTTGGTATAGCCAGAAAATGAAATCCTAGGAAGTTATAAAAAATTATGGCAAAACATGTACACATTGACATAGAAACATAACCATAATATTTTAAAGTAACAGAGTGAGTTAATAAACAAATGAGTCCATTTATATAAAATTATAGATGTGCAGAGAAGTGTCTGCACAGATATTTACCACATTTTTAACAGCACTCATCTCTAAGCAGCAATGTGTCAGGAAATTTTTTTTCTCTATATATTTATGTATCATTTGGGATTTTATAAGTCATACTATCATTTTTACTACCTGAAAACAATTGTAAAGTTATTTCCATTTTGAGGAAGATCAGTTCTAGTTCCCAGATCAGGCCAAAACCTGTGGGTAACCCCCATCTTACCGGGTTTAGCCTGGGTGTGCTATTTGTTATAACAACACACCATAATTATATGACTCAGGGTGTATTTCCACCCTATTGATACAAAAGGTTTTGGCTATTTTACTTTGGAATGGAGGAAGATGTGTCAAACCTTTACAGTCACGCGAGCAACAAATAATGTCCCCAAAATCTGAGGACACTTTCTGTCTTTCTACATATTGTCAGCAGGCTCACCTGGTGTCCCCAATGTGCCAATCATCTAACCCAAAAAACTTGTTCTTGGTTTGCTCAGGGGACGAGTGAGTCATTAAAAGACTGGCATTTGGGACATAGAGAATAAGATCAGTATCAGGAGAACGTTCCCCTGTGAATCTCTAAACTTCCCTCTTCCTTCTCCATCTCCTCCCAGTATCTGCTCGGTTCATTTGAGGATCATTCCTTATCCTATCATACTTTACTGCAGGTAGGGCTTACTTTATTAGTGGATGCGCTGGTTTCAAATATTTTATGCAATATATCCAATAATATATGGTGAGAATATGCAAACTACAGATCATACGCTCATAAAACATACTGTCAGTCTATTAATTAGCTTAATAGATTAATTAATTAGATTGATCTGTTAGATAACAAAGAAGCTTGTCAGAGATTCACTGCGGTAACACTGATGATTGCCTTACTGATGGCTTAGAAGCACATGTACCTTCTGATTCATCAAAAAATTAAATGATGCCCATCAACTAATTGCATTGTATTCTAATTTTCTGCTAATTGGTACCATTTATACATGGTAGTGATGGAAAATTTTGATTAATAAAACATCCCTTTCTCTCTTGATGTCATATCAACAATTCACTACATGCTTTGTAAGTAGTCTCTTCTCAAGCCCATATCTTTTTTCCCTCCAGTTCGATAGAATCATTTACTATATTTTGAGTTCTGGAAGGGAAGAAGTAGGACCGCATCTTGGAATTTCAGCTGCTCAGCATCTTGCACTCTGGAGTCCTCCCTTCATGATGTACATGTGAATGACAGAGGCTGCTATTTGTTCACACAGTTCCTCAGACAAAACTGTGCTTCCAATAACTGCTGATAGACGCTTGTGGGTGACAGGCGTTTTAGAGAGGAACACGGATGACTGGTTCACATAGGGCTTCGCCAATGGGTGGCCTGGCAGGAGAATCAGCTGCAGGTGCCCTTTTCTGACTTGCATTTGTCAGGGGTCCTCTTCAGCAGGCAAGAACCGAAGCTTGGACCTTCTCAGGAAACGACAAGTCTAGACCAACCCAGGAGGCTCTGTCTCTGGCACAGCCCCTGGGGCCTAACTTTTGTTTCCTTTTGCTGCCTCAAGAGCACAGAGGCTTTTTGATAACTGCTTTAGACTGTTTTAATTTTGATGATTTTTCTTTTAAATCTAGAAACATTTTTCATAAAGCAATATTTCCTTAATATCTCCTGTCCTTATTTACTTCATTTCCTGTGATTTTTTAGGAGTATGTAAAATAAAGGATGCATAGATCCTACCTCCAGGAATTTGGATGAGGTGAGTCTGGGCTGGGCCCCCGACTTCCTCACTAATTAAAAAGCAGCCTGAGTGACTCTTATAGGCTGCTGAGTTTCATAACCACCACTGGTCGCTCAGTCTCAAAGAGTGGGAAAACAGTCTTTGTCTTACGTAATTTTCTGGCACAAGGCAAGCTTCCTCATCAGTCATTTGTAATTCCAATATTTACTGAGAACATAAATATTTATCAGTTACTGCTTGGCCCTGGAACAGAGATAAAATACTATGGGCTGGAAGCACACAGGTAGAAAAACTTTAGAGACTGTGCCTTAAATCAACCAGTGTAGTTACATTTCATGAACAGAACAAGCCTGTCTCAAAATTTCTAAGTGATCCTTTGGAAATTGGAACAAGTTGAACATTTTGAAAAGGGATGTTGAAAAAGGATAACTTATTTGCATCTTTTCAGAGGAATGGCCAAGAAACATGTTTGGCAATGAAACCATGTTTCTTTCTTTCAAACAAAAAAGTTACTAGAACTTTGATATACACCAGATCTAAGCAGATGGTAAGAATATGGTATCCATAGATCACATGCTGATGAAGTATATTACATACTAGAACTCTGATATCTACTAGACCTATGTGGTGTTTTATGACCACAACTGTATTTAATAAATTCTAGTTTATAATTGCTTGGAGGACTCTTCTTTCCCCTCCACGTGTTTCAACATGGACAGATGTCCAGATGTCCCTTGGACTCCGCTCTGAGGGTCTCTTCTCACTCCTTCCAGATCAGTTGGGAGAGTTGGAGAATGGGCATGGCTGGCCTCATCCTTTCTTTATTCTTCAGGCTCTAATTTCTCATCAGCTAAGTCCAACAGGGAAGACCTGCCCTGGCTGCCCATGCCTTCTCTGATGAGTAGGTAATTCTAATTCTGGGGTTATTAAGAGATCTTTGTCGTTATCTAAGCTTCCACTTCCTCTTCCCATCTCACTTTTGTCCATCAGTAAAGAATGAAGCTCCATAGGTCTGACTTCTTCATAGGTCTGACTTCTCCATAGGTCTGACCTCTGTTCTTGCCTCTCACTGAATGAGGCAGAGTAAACAAGCATACTTTCTGACCTTCCTCCAGGCCTCAACAATAATATTTACTTATCACAAGGTCAATTTGTGAGACCGGTACAGGCTGATATGATATCCTGGGATCACAATTGTAACTAAACCTTGGCAGTGTTGTGGTTCAAGGCACAGAGTGGAACTTTATGGTCTTTGCCATTTATCAGCGATTGGACCTCAAGGAACCACTTAACCTCCTCATACTTCAGTTGCCTGATCTGGAAAGTGGTACCTTCTTTATAGGATAACTGTGAAGTTTACACAAATTGATATTGGTACTTGAGGAAAATAGTTACAACCTTTTAACAGTACCTGGCATGTAATAAGTACCCCATGTGTGCTTGCTAATATTATTATTTATTTCATTTTATGGTGACGTTGTTTAGTTGCACAATATAAAAAAAAACAATTCTTGAGTCACTGCAGAAATTGTCATATTTAGATAATTTTTTCATCATTTAAAAAAAAATCAGCCTTGAAATGTCAAGACCCTTTATCATTAAACCAAGATGAGGGGAAATACTTCAGTCTGAGTCTGAGGTCAGCTCCAAACCAATTAATGTCGCAGAATAAAATCATAACAAGTGTAGCAAAATTCAGTAGGTAACATATCTGAGTGTTCCCATTTATTACAGAGTTTTAAGTGTTTGAAATGCTTTTAAATGGAAATTCAATTAAATATGAAAATCCTAAAGAATATTCTTGGAGCATAGAGACCCGGTATTCGTGACTACACCTGATTAAACATCTTTCCTGCCAACAAGGCAGGACTTAGAATGACTTGCTAAATGGAGCTTTTAATTCTAATTGGAGTTACAAAAAAAGAAAAGAAAAGAAAAAAAGCTTATTTTGAGAACTACAAATTGGAGTTTGGAAGATTGGAGAAATCCTCTCTGAGTTACTGTTTCTGTTTCTGGTGACCCTGCTGACTGCACAGCTCCAGGGCCTGCGTTTACGCTGCATGGATGTAAACAATGCCCCCAAGGTAGCTGGACAAACGATCTTCAGAACTTTATCCGCTTGCTTCACTGGTGATTCTAGAGTTGTCCTTGAAGACTTTGACCAATATTATTATCTCCTGTGGTAAGAAGAATAATGCATTGCCCCTCAAAGATTTCCACATCCTAATCCTCAGAATGTGCAAATATATGAATATATTGCCTTGCATGGCAAAAGGGACTTTGCAAAGGTAATAAAGCGAAGGACTGTAAGATGAGGAGAGGATCCTAGATTATCTACATGGGTCCAATTTTATCTTAGGGGTCCTTAAAAAGGGAGACCCTTTCCCATTGTGATGAAAAGAAGATATGCCTGAAAGAAAAGTCAGAGAGGTGAGATGTTGATGGCTGAAGATGGAGAAGGGGGATCGTGAGTCAAGGAATGAGGCAGCTTCTAGAACCTGGAATATGTAAGTCAGCAAATGTGTCCCTAGAGCCTCCAGGAAGAAGCAGTCTGCTGACACCTTGGTTTCAGCCCAGTGAGACGAGCTGGACTTCTAATTCCAGAACTGTAAAATAATAAATTTGAGTCGTTTTCAGGCACTAATATTGTGATAATTTGTTACAGCAGCAATAAAAATTTATTACCTATAGCAACTACATAGAATGTTTATCAAGATAGTAACCATTCTTTAGTGAGTTTTCTCTAACTGTAATCATCATCATCATCATCATCATCATCATCTCACATCTTTATTGACAAATTGGACCTGACTAGAATGTATATATATAATCATTCATCCAAAAAAGTAAAATATTTGCTGTCTTTTTCAAAACCTACTGGGTGATAGATACTATGTCAAACCTAAGAATACAGGGATGAAAAGAACTGGAAGTCCTCTCCTGTGAAGTCAACTTTCTGGAGGGGACAAGACAAATTCCTCTTCCTCTTTCTTCTCCTTCATCTTCCTTATTCGGTGGGCTAAATGAATATTCCTAGCATTTCTTAGGCATCAATTTAACCAATTCTTGCAATGATTCCAGGAAGTAGGTAATATTATCACTATCCCTGTCTTACAGGTGAGAACACTGAAACACAGATAGATGAAACACTTGCCAAGGTCATTTGCTAATAAATGGTGGAGTCAGAATATGATCCCACACAGCCTGGCTCCAGATCCTGTGGCACTGACTATTACAACACACAGCCTCACAAACAAATAATATCAATGGCAAGGTGATCAGTAAAACAATAGAGATGAGAGAGAGGGCGTCATGCACAGGGTGCCATGCAAACATCAAAGTGATAGTCTCCTTTGAATGGGATGGAAAGTGCTTGCTGATTCGGTAATATTTTATCTTAGTTTATATTAGTAGTAATAGCTAACATTTACAATCTCCCTACGTATGTTATCTCTGGTTGCAAAACAATCCAAAACTTAATGGCTTGAAACAATAAGCATTGATTGATACTCATTAGAGAGGAGGATATCGGATGGATTTCCTGGAAGAGGCTAGGCTCAATTGTGCATCTGTGGTCCATTTCAATTCAGGTGGGCAGCTCTGCTGATTGAGCCTGGGCTCCCTCACATGTCTGGGGGTTGCCTGGCTATGGGTTGTGCTGCCTCAGTCACACTCCATGCACTCATCCTCCAGCGTGCTAGCCCAGGTTTACCACACAGACTGGCAGGCTTCCCTCAGAGGCAGCCAATTGGCCAGGCATGACTTCTACTGCAAACTGGCCGGACATGACTTGTATTGCAAGCTGGCCAGGCATTACTTCTACTGCATTCTACTGGGCGATGCAAGACACAGGGAATTCAATAGGAATCAAAGGGGAAAGATTCAAGGGAAAGTAGACTCTACCTCTTGATGGAAAAAAGACAAGAAGTCACAACGTAAAGGGTCTGGGACACAGGAAGGGCAGAGAATCGGGAACGTTTTAGTTATCAACTGACCATAACCTCTATTTGTTCATTTTAATCTCACAGCAAACCTCTAACCTAGATAACATCATTGTATAGTCATCCCTTGGTATCCGTGGGGTAATTGCTTCCAGGATCCCTCTCAGAAACCCAAACCTGTGGATGCTCATGTCTCTTTTAAAAAACAGCCCTCAGAGAGCTGACAGTACTCACTTGCTAGCTGAGTAAACAGTGGAGCTAGCAGCAACACCAGGAGCCCCTTGATGCCAGAACCTGTAAGGGCAGCAGCCTGTGCGCACACAGCTTATGGGCAGAGTGGGGCCGCAGGGATTCTCCACTGCCTCTGTCTCACAGAAACACAGCCACATGATATGGAGACTCACAAGGCGTGGGGGTGAACAGGAGTCAGAATGTGGTTCCTGGCAACAAGAGCTGAAGGTGCAGATCACAGTGAACTATGAAGGATCTGATGGAGTCCAAGAGAGAAATAAGTGACTGAACCAAGACTGAGACCAGGGGCTTTGATTAGAAGAGAGAAGAACTGAGTGACAGTTAAGAGGTAGTATGGACAGGGCGTGGCCACTGGCTGGACGTAAAATGTAAGAGAGAGGAGAGATTTGAGGAGCATGAAAAGATGGAGATAACATTAACAAAACAGGCAACTTAGGAGAAAACAGGCTTGTGGGGATCGCAGACAGGCGGAGGCAGCTCATTCGTCCCTCATCCAGTGAAGACTGTAGTACCCATTACATGCAGGTACTGTTCCAGGCACTTGAGATTCATCAGGGACTAAATGAACAAAAATATCTGCCTCACAGAGCTTTCATTTTAGGGAAGAGAGACCAGCAATGTACAATAAACATGAAGAAAAAGCAAGTTTTATAGCACTAAAAAGGTAATAATTACTATGTGTATTAGTTACCTCTTGACCGCTGTAACAAATTGGAGTATGATGGTTGATTTCTTATCAATATTAATCACCATCTGTTAGCTCTGGGCACTCAGTGAATTATTTTATATAAATCTGATAACCATCACAGTCTTCTGATATCACCCTAAACTCTACATTTTAATGCTACTGCTAAATTCACGATGGATCAGAGCTGTCTTTTGACAGATTAAGTTCCAATATCAAGTCCTGTGCCCTAGGCAAATAAAATATATTTAACTAATCTGATGCAGCTATTAGATACCATAACCAGCAAGAAGACACATCTCCAGTAAATTGAAGCCTCAGTTTTAGTATTAAGAACCAGAGCCATGCTAAAGGAGTAGCCAAACCTGTTGGGTGACTATGTCCAGAAACAACAGTTCCACGTCAGTCATGCCAAAACAGAAAGTCATTGTACCTGGTAAAAAATTTTCAACATTTAATGGAAACTGCAAACTGACTTTTCCTAGTCAGTCAAATCACTTGGCTGTGTGAGCACAGAATTTGTAGCTGATTTCTCTCCAGATGCATAATTGGCCTCATATTGGCCACACTTCCATGACTAACATGGTCACTTGGAAATTCTCATCATTAAAAACTTTCAGACAAAGTTCACCTTCTCCACAATGTATAAGGTGGAGGCCATAGTTCTGTACATGTATGACAGTCTATTTAAAGATTGTGGTCCCTTCCCATTTCCCTCATCCCAGCCTCTTTCAAAGTGCCACCATGCTTCATGGTTCATTACTGATAGGGTTTGTCTGTGTCCCCACCCAAATCTCATCTTTAATTGTAGCTCCCATAATTCTCATGTGTAGTGGGAGGGACCTGGTGGGAGGTAATTGAATCATGGGGGTAGATCTTTCCTGTGCTGTTCTCGTGATAGTGAATAAGTCTCACTAGATCTGATGGTTTTATAAAGGGGAGTTTCCCTGCACAAGTTCTCTCTTGTCTGCCACCATGTAAGATGTGCCTTTTGCCTTCCACCACAATTTTGAGGCCACCCCAGCTATGTGGAACTGTGAGTTCATTAAACCTCTTTTTTTTAAATAAATTACCCAGTCTTGGGTATGTCTTTATCAGCAGCGTGAGAACAGACTAATACAATGACTGTGCTGACTGCTGCAACCCCTCTCCCCCCACCAAATTCATCTATTGAAATTCTAACTTTCAATGTGATGGTATTAAGAGATGGGGCATTTAGGAGGGCCTTAGGTCATGAGGAAGAGACCTCATAAATGGAATTAGTGCCCTTATAAAAGCTGCCCAAGAAAGCTCCCTTGCCCCCTTTCTGCCCCTTTCAATGTGGGGTTACATTGAAAAGATGAGGAACCAGACCCCACCCAACATCAAATCTGCCAGTGCCTTGATCATGAACTTCCCAGCCTCTAGAACTGTGAGAAATAATCTTGTGTTGTTTTGAAGCTACTGAGAATTCTTTTACAACAGCCTGATCAGACCAAGACTGCCTACTTCTAAATAAAGGGGACAAGGTTCACTTTCTAAGATGCAAATTAGGCTTTCTGCCAAAGAATGACCTTTGGTCTACCTGTGTGGGCCTTATCTTAGGCAGTGGTTCTCAACCTTGCTGCTGCTTAGACTCCTCTGGGAGCAACTGTAGAACATCAAAGGCTCCACCTTCCTCTGGCCAGTTGAGTCTGACACAGAGGTTGGAGGAGAGGGCAGGATTGAACTCTCCACGTGATTCTAAAGCATGAGAGGGCCGAGTACTAGTGACATAAACATATGGAGCTCCTGTTTTAGTCAACATTTGCCCATGGCTTAAACCATGATTTGCCTCTGATCCATGACTTCCCAAGAGTTTACTTTAGATATCTTACATTTAATAAAGACTGTAATAAAGATGATGAATTGGTCATGATAGAAGCCACCACTTACAACCACTGAACAGGGCATTGTACGTTTTCTGGTTTAATCCTCCAGCAGCCTAGCAAGGTAGCTATTTACCATCCTGATTCTATGGCTTTAAAACTTAGGGTCAGAGGGCCGGGCATAATCCCAGGACTTTGGGAGGCCGAGACGGGTGGATCATGAGGTCAGGAGATCGAGACCATCCTGGCTAATATGGTGAAACCCGTCTCTACTACAAATACAGAAGAAAAAAAAAAAAATTAGCCGGGCGTGGTGGTGGGTGCCTGCAGTCCCAGCTACTCGGGAGGCTGAGGCAGGAGAATGGCGTGAACCCAGGAGGTGGAGCTTGCAGTGAGCCAAGATCGTACCACTGCACTCCAGCCTGGGCAACAGATTAAGACTCTGTCTAAAAAACAAAACAAAACAACAACAACAACAAAGAACTTAGGATCAGAGAAAAAACTTGCTCAAGACCATATAGTCAGTAACAGAACTAAGATGCAAATGCATGTGGGGCAGATTCCAAAGTCAATGCATCAACAGAATTGTAATACAGGGGGTGAGTGCTGTGGGCTGCATAGGGTCAGGAAAATCAGCCTAATCCTGGTTTTCCAGAGGAAGCAAATCTTAGTTGTAACCTGGAGGATAAGACAAAGGCAAGCTGGAAAGGTCAGAGAGGGGCGCTGAGGGAGGGAGAGGGGCACTAGAGATGAGGCAACACAGGAAGGAAAGAGTGTCCCAGGTTGGAGGAAGAGGATGTGCAAAGGCCTGGAGGTGAACCAGAATGGGCTGGTGATCCAGGTGAGAATGAACATGAGATGACCCCAACTGGCTCAGGCAGGAATGGCAAAGTGTCGAAATGAACATGTTAGGGGATCTATGGAAAAGAGAGCACACTGAGTTTATAGAACCTGAATTCACTGGAATTTCAATACGAAAAGTGCATACAGTTGGAACGATGACGTGAGAGAAGCTCATTACAGGAAACGGGAGAAAAAGAAGGCCCTGCTGTTAAGACCATGAGATGCATTCATCTCCTGAGATCATTGTCAGCATCCATTCTAGAAGTGGATTGGACATTATCTACTGTGATCCTTGCATTTAGCTGAAGACTCTAAGCCTTGGAGAGGGTCAGTGACTTATTATAGTTCCTAGTGGCTGCTTAAGTGGTCCTGACCTGGACCTGGAACACAGGGTGATTGGCCCCAGAGCAGGTCTCTTTTTCATTTTGTCCCACTTGGAGGTAAATCATCAGACAGAATAGAAATCATTTGGCTTAATTTAAACAATAAAGGATAGTGCAGAGAAGGCTTAGCTGTAGGCTGCTAGCATGGCCCACTTCCCCTCTGACATAGGCAGCTCCTACCTCCATCAGTGCTCCCTCGCCAGAGCAGCCACTGAGCACATACACACTCCTGGGCATGCATGTGGGCGTGGCTTTTGCAGGAAGAAGATTCAGTGTGTTCTTAAGTGTATTGTATTTCCATAGCTCTCAACGGGACTCTGACTCCCAAATATTTTTATGATAGCAAAGTGCTTTTATTAAAGATCCTAAAAGGCACAATTATTTTTTCCGAAGCCTGCATATTCAGTACTGGTGAAAAGTTTTATTTAATAGTATTTTTGCATCTAGCTTGGCCAATGCACAGCTAGTTTATGTCTGTATATATAAAATAGTCTGAGAGGGAGAATTTTCAATCATTGTTATTATCAGTGACATGACTACTGCTTACTAAACACAATATACTACATAGGATCCTAAGACCTTTTCCTGTATTATTGTATGTGAGGTAGATACTGTTATCATACATTTCATGTTACAGAGAAAAAAAAAACCCTCAAAAATCAAAAGGTTGAGTCACTTGTCCTAGGTTGGTGGTTCTCAAAGTGTGATCCCTCTGGCAGCATCAGCATTACTGAAAATACAAATTATTGGGCCCACTTCAGACCTAGTGAATCAGAAACTCTGTGGTTAGAGGCCCCAAATCCTTATTTTAATAAGTCCCTCTGGTGATTTTGATACCTTTAGTCATCCAGTTTAAGAACCACAATCCTAGGGCATCCAGTTAGAAAATGATGCATTTCATTTACTGCTAAATATAGCAGCATTGCCCAAATCACACAGCTGGTAAATGACAGTGCTGAGATTCAAGTCAGGGAACCAATTGCTAGTTGACCCTCTCTGATTTAAGCAGTGTAGACATAGACAGTCTAACTAGGTTATTGAAGCCTTAATCCCTACTGGGACTTAATTTTATGACTCTCATTGATCAAGTAACCCTTGGGGTCAAGAACCTCTGCCCAGCTGTCCCCCTTGGTTTGTCTTGCACCACTGCATTCTCAGTGTGGGTGTCCAAACCCTGGAGAGCTCCATATCTGAGCTGTATGACCTTAGGTGATTTTTACTAGCTTTAAGGAAAGCCATTTAGCAGATTCTAATTCCAAATCTACCTGGCTAAAAAAAAATCATCATCATCAATAGGTTAGATAATCTTCATACAAAAATTGACTCTTTCTTATAAGACAAACCCGTAGGAGCATTTCACAATGGCAGCCAGAATCTCATTTTAAATGCTGCCATGGTACAATGGCACAATGTTGAGAGATGAAGCTGGTGTTTGGTGTGAGTGAGGACTCTAGATTCTGAAGCTAACCACATTAGCTGGAAAGACTTCATGCATACAAGAAATGGAGAGTATACTGCATCCACTCACAAATGACACCCTATGCCACCTTAAGCCTTGGCTTAATCTCCTTTGATTTGACTTGTTCCCTCCAAACTCATTTTAAGGTCTTGAAAATGCACAATGCAGCTGCAAGGCCACACTTTGGGACTAAGAACAAGTTTGGAAATAATGACTTGAAATTGGATTCGATGATGTCTTTTCATTTTATAAGTGTTATGAATCCACTGGCTTCTTGCATGAGAAAGAAGAACACTTTCAGCAAATTTCAACCATTTCACAAATCAGTTCATCAATAGCTTAATATTCTGATTGTGGATTTTACACAAGATGTGACATCAAACTCAGGACAATCTTGAAACGGCAAATGCCTGGAGGGAGCTGCAGGCCGTGGAGTCTAAATTACCTCATACCTTGAAATTAGCAGGCGCTCCTGATCAGGGAGTGGGAGCAAAACATTTTTTTTTTCTTTTATTAGTAAGTCCCATTAACTCTGGTTCCAGCTTTCGGTACTCCCTGCCTTTCGTAAGGAGTGTCACCCGCACAATGACACAATGTTCTGCCTGTTTGCATTACTAAACACAGGAAGTGCAATGGGGAAGCAGGCTGCTCATAAAAATGAGTTCAGACGCTTGCTACAGACGTGACAAACACCAAGCTGATTTTCATGCAGGGAATTCTGTCTCACTTTATGTGAAAATAAGGTAATAGGACAAAAGGAGCTATAGGACTCTAATTTTAGCTGTTTTTTTAAAAAACAACATAGCCATACTGAAATCCTATGAATCACCCCCCATACAGTGCAGTCATTTTTTACTGTGTGTGTGCGTGTGTGCGTGTGTGTGTGTGTGCGCGCGTGTGTGTGTAGGGACAGAGAGATCCCTCTCTACCCATTAGTATAAAAGTTGGATTTCTTAACAGCCTGACAACACCAGAAAGGTCTCCTCAGTGGCTACTCCATCATGATAAGTATTATTGTGTGATTTTTTTTTTCTTAATAGAATGAAAACAGATGTCATTGATATTAATTCCTAACCCCAAGTCAAGTGGTAACAATTTAAAAAGATACTTGAAGAAAAGAAATGAAACTGTACATAGAATTGTTACAAAGTACAAAGTAAACACTTTAGCAGTTTATTTCATCTTTTAAGAAAAATCAGTTTCATTTCTTTCTCTAGAGATAGACACACACAGAAATTCTTTCTCACTGGGAAAGGCAACACCATTTAACTACTGTAGTCATGAGATGGTTAGGGTGGTAGCCAGGAATGGCCCTAACTGACCAGCAGGATCAAGGGAGAGAAAACAAGCACCCCGTGAGAATACTGAAGGGCTTGGGAAGTGTTTCTAACATTTCACCAGTCGTTTTTACTTAGCAGCTTTAGATTTTAGATGAAAACAGAGGAGAGATGAGGAAGGAAGACACCAAGATGGGGAATAACAGGGCAGGAGCAATAGAAACAGAGACACATTCTCAAAACCCATTTGTTTCTGTTACTGGGGCTATTCTTATTTATTTCTCTTTATATCCCATTGATATCCCAATGTCCTCTTCATTCTCCCCAGTTGTAGAATTTCAGTTGGCTTCTGACGCCATGAGAAGAAACGAACTCAGTCCAGGCCAATGCAAACGTTTTCCTACAACTCTCTCCCACTTTCCCAAACCCTCCTCCCCAAGCAGTGCCTTCTAATGGCTTCTGTAATCTTGATTTAAATCGCCCTAAATCCCATCCTCTCTTCTACTTGATCCTAATGACTAATCTGTTCTTCTGCCAAGAAGAGATGACGCTCCTTGTCAGCCCTCCCCTTCCTGTGGTCAAAATTAATTCATTCAACCAACATTCATTAAGTATCTACCATGGGGTAGACAATGGCAGGCAACACCAACACAGTCTCTGCCCTGGAGAAACTGCCACGACCACATTCCTCTATCATTCTGTGCGAATGCAGATGGCACAATCATTCTCTTTTGAACCTAGAATATAATTGTCAAAGGTTCAGATCTAAAAAATTGTTTAATGTATTAAAGTACCTTAGTAAACTCTTCTAGTCAAAAATAGCCGTTTAATTTATCAAACTCTATTTAATGCAAGGATTTTATTCTTGGGAAAGGAAACTCATTCCTTTTTTTATTGTGGCTTTCAGCCTGGTCTGACTATCAGAATTAGGTTCTGGATCGAATCACAAAATTAACTTGATGACAGCAAACACAAATCGTCAAATCAGATTTTTCTACCAAATAAGTGCAATGGAAACAAGATCTCTTCTACATACAGAAACCATGATCTCATGCCACAATTTTAGGGAAATAAAGCTTGAACCTAATGACTCTTCATATCAGGAAATATTATTTCTTGTTTGTTGAAATGTCTACCTGTAAGGAATAAATCTAACACACTGGCCTTTAAAAAGTTTAAAAAATAATTTGAAGAAAAGAAAAAAAAAAAAGAAAAATAGGTCTTGTGTCAGTGTTGAGTTAGTTTAGGTAATTACGTTTCTTTCTCCAAAAATAATCATATTTTATAATTTAAAAACTCACAACAGCCTTTCATCGTATTTTTATACATTCCCTTCTGTGTTATTGAGAAAGTTGTATAAGCTCACAAAATGTTAAGTATGCTCTGCTTCTCATATATTTTTTTCCTTTGGATGGTTTAGATTTGTTTTTATTGTTGCTCTATTGAGTAACTTTATAACATCATAACCTTTTGTAGAAAAGGATTCCTAGATGAATGAAATCTTTCTGAAATCCTAAAAATCTTACCTTTGCCAAGCTAGGCTTACTGGCATGAAGCCTGCTCCACTTCCTGGTTCTGACCAATAATTTTCTACGCAAAAGTCATCATCAAAGCTTGCAGGGCAACTTGTGTTGAGCATTTCCAGATACCCGTCCTCCCCTGTTATTTCAGTCAACAGCTGCTCAGCCTGTTCTTCCCATCACCGTTCATGATTGTGTTAGACAAAAATCCACCTTTAAAAAAACTGTGAAAACCGAGAACAGCAAAGCAACCAGTGGCAACTAAGAGGCACTCTGCGTTATCAACCTCAGCTCACAGTCTTGGGCGCATGCCCAGCAGGACTACGTTCTCTGTACAGCAAGGGAGAGTTTCAGCTGACCTGCTGCGAATGCCCCAAGTGAGTCACTGCCGTTAACTCCATCAGTGCCACTTGCTGACTACTTGGACATTTCTGAACAGCTGCTTGGCTCTGATGTCGACTTCTAACTGGAAATATGGCCTCGTCTGACTCAGGTTCAGAAGAGAAAAAGGGGGAGGGAGAAGGAAGGAGAGAAAACACACATGCCCACTCTCAATCAAGATTGACAACTTTGTTTTTGTCTCATTGATTGTGGTGGAAATAATTGTTGACGAGGTGGCAATACTAAACCCAGTTTGTCATAGTTTCTCTATTTTGTCTCTTAATATTTTCCTCATGAAGTTGGATTGGATCTTCTATTGAAATTATATGCTGCTGTGGAAATTCATAGTCCTTAAGAGCTCACCCCATTTCCACATTTTGTTTTTAACATATCCACTGAATTTTCCAAACACAAAAGTGAATATTTCTTTTATTCTAAAAATATTGTTCATAATATTGAGAATCCATTTAGAATCAATCAACATTTTTGGAGTACTTGTTAGAACAGACTTCTGGGGTAGACATTAAAAAGGATTCTGAGAAATATCAGACATGCTTCCTGGATTCAAGAATTTATAATAAAATGAAGAGAAAAGGCCTTGTTCAAACAGATGGCCCAGGAACAAGATGAGACAGTGTGCGTAGAAGTGTCACATGCCTGCTACAGCTACTAGAATCTGTGAGAGCTCAAAGAAAGGCTCTGGGCTGGTGGCTTTAAACGCAGAATGACGGTAACTGATATTAACAACTGAAATGAAATTGACTTTATAAACATGGACGATGTGTCATAGCTGGGCATGCAGCCCAAGTGTCTAAGTTGAAGACTGAAAAACGCTCACATGGCCTCAGTATTTCATTTCAGGGAAAATCCATGATTTATATGTGTATTGTTGTATGCACAGGCACATGATACATGTTTTTAAAACTCTTACATTGCCAGAGACACTGAGGAGGTGATCATGTACTTATTCTCCTGGGATCACTTACTTACTATTGTGTGGACAGTGAACAAGCACCAAGCCGGGTTTCTGGAGTTTTAACCCAAAGAAAGACAAACAGATGAACTAGCATAAGGCTTCTTCCATTTTGACTGTATCTTCTACCTGCTGTTTTTATTTCTTGAAAGGAGATTTCAGAGGACAATAAAGACAGTTAATTCTTACTTTTACAATGATAATAATATAACTATAGGTTTTCTAACACTATGTCAGCATTTGTAAAGATTTTTCCTGAACAGTAAACATAGGAATGTTATTCCGTGATCATTGGTGCTTTGAGTTAATTTAGCTCTCTGCATTATTTACTCCAATTGACTGCAGTTTGAAGTTGAAGAGAGCGTGGTCTCTGGTGTTTGGATAATGCTTCCTACAGAATATGTGAGTAGACTTAGTTACTCTTAAAGTCATCAAATGAGATGGGACCACAAATATCATACAAAAAGTAATCTCAAGGTTTTAATCCTGAAAAGCTTGCAAATATTAGAAGACAATGGATCCAAAGGAAATGCCTTGATTTGGGACACTAAAACCAACTAGTAGTTTTCAGCAGAATTTTCCAATTCATATCTAAGGCTGTTTGAATAATAAACTATCATCGGTTTTCCCAAGTCACCAAAATCACACTTAATTGTGAGTATGATGTATCTAGATTTTGGTATAATCAAGTCTGCCTTAGACCTTATCTGCAGGCTTGATGGAACAAAAGGGTTTTTCTCCAAATGGAGAGAGAAGTCAGAAAGGGAATCCTCTCTGAAGGGAAGTAAGAATTGTGTGGGGAATACGTACCATGGTCGAAATTACAAGTTGATTCACGAGCAGTCTTGCTTTAATACCATGGTGCCGTGATCAACACAGAAACAGGCAGTGAAACAAAAATGATAAATAAGGAAAACAGATTCTATGGGAAAATGAATGAAGACAATAATTCATTCTATGGAGCTGAGAGGATGCTGAGAGGAACTCCCAAAGAAAACAGTTGAGCTGGTTCTCAGTATGCCTTTAGCAGGCTGCCTTGGGCAAAAAGTGAGAGGGAATTTCAACGAGTAAGTGCAATATTTATTCAACAAGTATTTACTGAAGTGTCTGTTATGTGCCAGGTAGTATTTTGAATACTGGGGATATCATTTTGAATACTGGGGATATCATTTTGAACAAAACCAAGTTCCTAATTCATGATGCCTGTATTCCTACGGGGAAGACACACAGTGCAATCAAATTAATGAATGAAAAAGTAAGTAAATAGATACATGAAAAATAAATGAAATATAGTTCTATATTATAATGTCAAATAGTGACAAGAGCTAAAAAGAAAAATAATATAAGGTAAGATGAGGTTATTTCCAGTTATGTGGAAGGGTAAAAATGCAGGTGACTTTTATGAATCAGCAAGATCTGATTGTCCTTACAGCACAATATGCTTACTGGGAGTGAGGGTGAGAAAGGGTGAGAAAATGACTAAAAAGGAGGCAGAATATTTGGATTTCAAGTCCCATATGATCTTTTTTAAGCCCTGTTAAGAAGTTTGGTTTTTCTTCTGAAGACAAGTCAGGAGCCATGGAAAGATTCTCAGGTAGGGGATATGGTATGGTCTGTTTTTATGTAGATCACTTTCATGGCAGTATAGAGAACACATTTTGGGTGATCAACTTGGGAGGTAGGGGCCTCAGTGTTAGGAAGTTGGTTGCTTGTGACCTACCAGTTGAGTTGAAAGGATTATTATACACACACTGGCCTGTATGTGGTAATCTGAGCTCTATCAAGGAGGAATCCTAGCCCAGGTGGGTCACTGTAAATGGTTAACCCAGTTGTAATTGATGTGCCTACTCATCCTGAATTGAGGGGTTGCTCCTATCTCCCCACCCTGTTTGCCTGGAATTTCTGCTTCTGCTAATATCAAAATAGGTCCTGTCAGACAAACTGTATCATAGGTAACAGGTGTGAACTCTGTACAAATTATTAAAAACCAATGACTGAATACTCTGGAGAGAGACCAGGCAAGCAAAGACAGAGAGGCAACCAATGCTCAGAAGAAGAACACAATAATGTTAAGTTTTCTGCTTTTTACAGGCTTTAGCCAGAGAGCAGGTCCAAGCTAGGGCTACACTAGGAAATGAAAACTTGGATCAAAAGCAAGAGTCTTACAAGCTTGAAGAACCAGAAAAACAATTTTAGGAGACCAAACCAGACAGAAGATAGCCAGAGAATGATATCCAAAATTTCATGTATAAATTCTGCCCACATCTCTGATGCACCTTGAACTGTGCATGCATAGGGTAGACTCCAAGCAGTGCCCCCGAGGCTAAAAGAATAGAACATAGATTTCAGCCACTGCCCACCACAAGAATGAAAAATTTTGGATTTCAATTCTAATCAAGTTAACTGTCTGCTTAAAACAAAATAATCAACACCCTTTGTGATTTAAATTTTCTGAATTCAGCGTCTCCAAAATGTATTACTTGCCATGTCCAGGATTACTAGATATGCAAAGAATAGAGAAAATGTAACATAAAACCAAGAGAAAGACTAAATAAAATATGATCCTGAAACAACCCAGATATTAGCAGATAAGGATTTTAAAGCAGATATTTTAAACATGATCTAAAATAAGAGAAATATGTATTTCATAAATAAAAATGTTAAATCTCAGTAAAAAAAAAAAAAAAGAAAGAAACCATAAATAATAACCAAATGAGAACCTAGAACTGAAAAATACAACGCCTGAAATAAGAAATTAACTGGATGGGCTTAATAACTAGAAGATGACACAAGAAAAAGCCAGTGAAGTAGAAAATCTATCAATACACTCATAAAATCCTAAAAATAGAAAGGAAAAACAGATTGGCTTGTGGAAATATTTCAAAAGGCAAACAGGGAAAATATTTTTGAAGTAGCAACGCCTAAAATTCTCCACAGTTGGTGAAAAACATAAAGGTTGGAAAATTCAATCAAAGAAAACCATAGTAAAAGCCATTATGATTACTGAAAGTAAACCAGATGGCCGGTTGTGGTGGTCCACGCCTGTAATCCCAGCACTGTGGTAAGCTGAGGCAGGCAGATTGCTTGAGGCTAGGAGTTCAAGGCCAGCCTGGGCAACATGGTGAAGCCATGTCTCTAAAAAAAATTAGCCAAGTGGGGTGGCTCATGCCTGTAGTCCCAGCTACTCAAGAGGCTGTGGCAGGAGGACCATTTGAGTCTGGGAGGTTGAGGCTGCAGTGACCATGATCATGGTATCACACTCCAGCCTGAGTGACAGAGTGAGACCCTGTCTCAAAAAAGAAAAAAAGAAAACCAGACAACGAAAAATTCTTAAAGCAGCCAGAAAAAATATAACACATCATATAATAGGTATAGAATAAAAACAATACAAACAATTGCTAACTTTTTATCAGTAACTATGAAAGCTAGACTACAGTGGATCAATATCATTAATGTGATAAAAGAAGAAAGAAAAAACTTTCAAGTTATCCTTTTATATCCAGTGAAAATAACCTTCAAGAAAGATTGAAATAATCTTCAAGGTAAAATAAAGACATTTGCAAATAAATACAAACTAAGATAATTTATTGCCAGTGTGTATCCCCACTGCAATATACACTACAGGAAGTGTTTCAGACCGACAGGAATTTGTACTAGATGCAATTGGAATCTTCAGAATAAATTCAACCCATTTACACCAGAAATGGTAAATACGTGGGTAAAAGACTGCTTAAATTAAAAAAACTTTGTATTATGATTTATGAAGCATGTAGATAATGATATATATGACAACAATAACATAAAGGATGATGGATTTAATTAATTACAACATTTGTATATTATACATGAAGTGGCACACTATTAACTCTAAGTAGACTGTGAAAATGTAAGAATGTTTATAGTAGTCCTTAGAGCAATAACTAAAATTATAATGCAAAGAAGTAGAGCTCAAAAGCCTTTAAATAAAATCAGTTCTAAAAATCTATATAGTTAGCCCCAAATAAAGCAGGCCTAAAGCTCTACCTTCCTACTCTATATACACTCCCTGATTTTATTTACTACCCTTGATTCAACCACCACCTATAAGATGACCTATAAAATGACAAAACCCCCAAATCTATCTATAACCCACATCTCTGTCCTAAGATCCAGACAATATACCTAATGCAGAAGTAAAAATGGAGGGCCCATGGTTAGATATGGCCTTTTAAACAAAATTAGGGTTTTTGGAAAATCGGGTATTTTTTATATTTAAATTTATATTTCCAAAATCTCTTGGGAAAAAAGTGAAGATCTGAAATACAAATCCTGAATTCCTGCAATAGCACCATTCGTTGAAGCTAAGTACGACCCTACTCTTTAGTCTGAGAACGCACTGATCCTATTATCTCTATCACTCCTTATGTATGACACCTGTTCACTTGACTCAGTGATGAGCTCTGATAAAAAATTAAGTGAATGAATTCTATGATTACATCTCCTGTTATGGACACTATAAATCTTGTAATGTCATCTGTGTATGCATTAGCTTGTTATCAACCCAGTCATGCTGACCTGAACTGAGTTTGAAGTCAACGAGATCCCTTTTCATAAAGGAAGTTCAATTTATATACATCTTTCCGTTTTATAGCTAGATGATTTTCTGAATCTCAGTGCAGACTCACCTAGTTATCCCTAGTAGATTTCATTTCACTGTTTTCAGCCCTTCATCATGGACAATTGGGATATTTTGGAATCCCCATTCAGTCACTTACTGCATTGTCTTTCCTTCTTGATTCTATGTCATTCAGACATCTGACATTATGTATTCTACATTTTCCAATTTAAATGGAACCAGTCTTTGGTGACAGAGAAGGTGATGCCTAATCAGTATTATCTTAAAATAATTCAGCCTAGGAATAGGTCCTCTCAGATGACATTCTATCTTCACCTGAAGCCAGATCAGCATTCAGAGGACATGACTTTATGATTGACATTTCTATTAATGCTTTCTTGTTGACCCTAGTACTTCTGTCTTTTGACAAATTTTCTAATGTCAGGAACATGAAGACTATGAATTGATAGTGTCAAGAAAACAATAATAGGCGGAACATGAGGGAGAGGTTTGAGATGTGGGTTGGGCTCTGGTTAGAGTTCAGAATTGGGCGGCCTGCATGGGACTGTCTGATCTAAAGTTTCACTGATTCTTGCCCCTGGGAATGTGAGAATCTGGGAACAGTTTGCAAATGTTTTCATACCCCTCCCATCTTCTTCATCATAAAGGAGCCCATTCATTTAGCTTTCCCTTCTTTTTACTGGCATCTTTTGAAAGAAAGGCAAGAATTAATGTGCATTTGGGAAACAGAAGTTGCCATGTACATATTTAGATTGTTAAACTATATTCAGAAAAATGAATTTTTGGCATATATGGGTAAAGATCTTGGATTTATGCCCTTTTACGATGGGTAGTGACCTGCTTCTCAGCTACGGTTCTGATTCTGGAATGAGGAAGAAAGTCTTCATAATTTAAGAAAAACTGAAGAGCAAGGACAGCGGAAAACATGGACTGAATGTTTTGAATCAGGGAATATCTCCTGCAGTAGTGTGAAAAGCCTGGCATCTTTTGCCTTCAGTTGGTCCAGGCAGCTCTGAGAGTTAACGTATAACTTCCCTGAGCTAGGGGTGGTTTCTCTGGCCTATATAGAAGATTTTTAAATGGGCTGCTATTGCTCCTTCCTTCTTTACATTCTTAACTCGGGCTGTTGACTTAACATGTTGTAAGAGAAATCAACAGAAGCCAGTTTAGAGGTTTGAGAAATTATGTCTTTGATGTCTAAGAAAAGCATCTCAAACTATTTAAAATATAATACTGTGTTTTTTATTGAGATATAAAATCTACCACAGAAATGAGCCACTGAACCCACAAAAGGTGCGTCAATTTCTGTAGAGATGTTTTAGGAAGAATATGATCAAGTGTAAGACATGACAATAAAACAGCATGTGCACAACACTTCTCATCTTCAAAGTATTTTACAAGCATTGCCTTGTTAATGCTCACGGCTCATCACTGAGATGGCAGGTGTGTGCTATTTATCCCATTCCACAGGTGACAAACCCAAGAAAGGTGAATGGGTCACCTGATGGAGTGGTGTCAGATACTGCTGATACCATGGGCATTGGAGCTGACACAGCATTGAGTGTCCAGATGTCCTTTCTGTGACCAGGAAGATTGTCCAGATGTCCTTATTGTGACCAGAGAGAGACTGTTCTGCTTTCTGAAAGCACCCAGTGCCCTAGCTTCCCTTTTCAGCCTTCTTCTTCCACTCTGTTCATTTCCATTTGGGCTTGGAAATCCCACTCATTGCCAGAGCTCAGCTATTCTCTGTGTTTTGGTACCTCCAACATTTAACTTGCTCTAGATATCAGGTGTAAGAGCGATATTTCCACCTCTGGATTGGGTTACTTCCTCCATTCTGCCAGACTTCCTCAAAAGTCATTTTCTCCACAATTTAACTCATTGTTTCTCCCAGATCTCAGGATCTATACCTCTGCTAAATGTACCATCAAATGCCTTCATTCAAAATCTGAGGGTATTTGCAAATTTTCTCTCTTCCTCCTCTCTCACAGGGATATTGTCTTTGCTCTGGCCATGATCAAGAGTGTGACTTCAGGAAAGTTTCTTACCCTTCCTGAGCTTCTGTTTCCTCTTCAGTTTAATAACAACAATAACACGAGGTTATTGTGAGAATTAAATAAAGCACAGCAGAACATCTAACACATACTAACTACTCAACAGGTGGTAACTAATTACCGCTCAAGTATCCCACCCTCAGTTTTCCTTTTCTTTACTCCAGCCAGTAGCCTGGTTTGGATCATCTTTCCTTCTATCACAGACAATTTTTAGTCACTTGTTGTTATGGACTGACTGCTGTGTCCCCCCCCCCCCCATAAAATCCCTATGCTGGAGCTCTCTAACTCTCAATGTGACTACTTGGAGATGGGGTTTTTAAGGAAGTAACTAAGGTTAAAGGAGGTAGTAAGGGTGGGCATTAATTCAATAGCATCATTACAAGAAAAGGAAGAGACGCCAGAGATGATCTCTCTCTCTCTGCATGCATGCACCGAGGAAAAGCTAAGTGAGCACCAATGAGAAGGCAGCTGTCTACAAACCAGGAAGAGATCCCCCACCAGATCCTGACCATGCTGCCACCCTGATCTTGGATTTCCAGCATCTAAAATTGTGAGAAACAAATGTCTGCTGTTTAAGCCACTTTGTCAGTGGTATACTGTTATGGCAGCCTGAGAAGACTAAGACACTTCTAAATAGGTGTCTCTTCCTTTATAATTGCCTCTTCAACAGCACTGTGGTCAGCTATGCAGTGTCCATTCCTCCACTCTTCCTGATAGAACTCTTGCAATAGCAAATGTCTCATTAAAAATAAACAAGCCGAGCATGGTGGCTCACTCCTGTAATCCCAGCACTTTGGCAGGCTGAGGTGGGCGGGTCACCTGAGGTCAGGAGTTTGAGACCAGCCTGGCCAACGTAGTGAAACCATGTCTCTACTGAAAATACAAAACTTAGCTGGGCATGGTGGTGCATGCCTGTGATCCCAGCTACTCGGGAGGCCGAGGTGGGAGAACTGCTTGAACCTGGGAGGCAGAGGTTGCAGTGAGCGGAGATCACACCACTGTACTCCAGCCTGGGAGAGAGAGTGAGACTCTATCTCAAACATAAATAAATAAATAAACTAAACACTTCCCCACAATTCCTTCTGGAATTGGGGACGCATTCTCGTCCAGTCTGGCCAATGATTTTAAGCAGGCATCTGGGGGAAGGCGCTTCTGTTAAAACTATTGTTTTTCTCATAACAAGTGTGATATTCCATTAACATATGAGTTTGACCTTTGCCCTTCCCCCTTCTTGCCTGAAACTCTGATGTGCTGTTGGGAGGTGGAGCAGCCCTCTCGAAAACCTGAGGACTGAATCATCCACTAAGTGAACGAGGTGGACTCAAGTCCTTGATATTTCCTCTGACTGTTGTGCCCATCCTAGAATGCCAACCTTAACTTCTTGTTTCATTTGAAAAATAAACTATTTGTCTTTAGTGGTGTTCTGTTGGATGCAGATATTACAATCCTAACTGAGACAGCTTCCAAACTGTTCTCCATGTTACCACCAGAAAAAAAAAAAAAAAAAAAGGCAAGTGACGCTTCCATTAGGTCATGCTCCTATCTAAATGCTTCCACTGGCATTTCCTTGTGTATGGAATAAAGTCCAAACCCTGAAGACAACATGAGAATTATCTGCCATTAGCCTGTCTCCTTTCCTGCCTTGCCTCCTCCACCCCAGCTTCCATTCTCTGCTATACCATCTTTGAAAAACCACCTGTTCACCCCAGACACACCCAGCACCTCCTCACCTTCTTGCCTTTGCTCTCTGCCTATAAAGCTTCCCTTCATCCATCTGCCAAGACATGACTTGTTTTGCAAGTGCCAGCTCAAATGTAGCCTTCCCCTGAGGCAGCAGTGTTTCTTCTTATAAGGAATCTCTTGCATCTCAGGGCTTCCATGGTACTTTGCTTTCAGCAAAATCCCAGACTCTTTCACATTCTGCTGGGAGTTGGTATGAGTGACATTGCTGACTGTTGAGGCAGCAAGGTTGTGAGTCAGGGCTCAGGAACCTCAGTGCCCAGCCTGGATCACCCCAATAGCATGAGGGGCTTAGTACTAATCCCTCGAAGGCTCTTTCTCTCTTTTTAGAAACTCTGGAAATTGGGGTAGTGATGATACCTACTGCCTAACAAGCATTGTTGCAATAATTAAAAGAAAACATGCATGTAAAATGCTTACAAAGTGACTGGTACATAGCGACTTAATGTTTTTTATCTTCTTTCCTTTCTAGATAATAAATTTTTTGGTAGCAGTCACTGCCTTATCTGTCTTTCTGTAGCCACTCAGGCTGTAGCATGATGCTGAGTATATGGGAGCCATACAATAACTATTTACTGGGTTAAACCAGTCAATATTTAAAAATTCCCGTCCAAATTCTGTTTTGCCCAATGATGCGTGGAATTAGACACTAAAATATTCAAGCTACACTTAGGTGTCATTTTTAATTTTAATTTTTATTTTTTGGGTGGAGTTTCACTCTTTTTGCCCAGGCTGGAGTGCAGTGGCGTGATCTCGGCTCACTTCAACCTCCACCTGCCGGGTTCAAGTGATTCTCCTGCCTCAGCCTCCTGAGTAGCTGGGATTGCAGGTACCTGCCACCACGCCTGGCTAATTTTGTATTTTTAGTAGAGACAGGGTTTCACCATGTTGGCCGGGCTGGTTTCAAACTCCTGACCTCAGGTGATCCGCCCGCCTCGGCCTTCCAGAGTGCTGGGATCACATGCATGAGCCACTGCGCCTGGTCTACATGTCTTCAAGATCTTAAACCTATATGAATCTGTGAAGTTCTCATTAGAACTCCTTTATCCTTTTCTCCGTACACTCTTTTTATCTGTTAATGTTTTTTTAAATGTTACCCCATGCATTATTTTGTTTGTTTCTTAAAGCAAATCTCTGCAATAGGTACCTAAAGAAGTAAACCACTGTATAGTCGGTAGAGATGTCAGGTGCTGAGAGACGGACTTGTCCTAAGGGGATTAGAGGCAACAGGGGTTTAGGCCCCATGGTGAGGATTCTCTGTCTACTGTTCTTTTCATTAAACAAAGTCCCATGGCAAGAATAACCCCTCCAAGCTCACAAGCCCCAGCAGATATTCCCAACGATGAAAACACGCTCAAGGCATTTTAGATGATGAGGTACAATCAGGAAATTAACAATGCTGGGTCAATGCAGTGAGTCTTAGCTATGGGATCAGATGGACTTGGGTTCGCTCCGCCCAGGAGTTGCTACACCGCCTCTGTGCACTGATATGTTCAATGGGGATCTTGATAATCATGTGATAGATAGTCTTAAAGGTCAAAGGAAGCAATATATGTGATGTACATCACATTGCATTGTGGATGCTTGGTAAATTTTATTTCCCCACCCCTTCACAAGCTTGATAATTAGCACATGTTCATCCAAAAGAAAGAGACAGAGATTTATTATAGAAAATTAGGTCACATGATTATGGAGGCTGGTAAGTCCAAAATCTGCAAAATGGGCCTGTTGGAGGTTCAAGAGAGCTGATTGTGCAGAGGAAGCCTGACGGTCACCTGTGGGAAAATTCCCTGTTCCTCAGGGAGGCTGGTCTGTTTCTTTTATTCAGACCTTCAACTGATTGGATGAGGCCCACCACATTATGGAGGGCAATTTGCCTTACTTAGAGTTTACCAATGTAAATGTTAATCTCATCCCAAGACACCTTCCAAGGTGACACATAAAATTAATCAACACAAATACTATCGTAAAAATGCTTGGTGCTTAATGAGAACAAGAAAATAATTTCAAATTTTTTAGTAAGTTGCTATTACTTGTGACCAATTACTTCTTCAGAATATACATCAGGTGATGCCTTTCTGTAGATGGATTAGAACCAAACTGTTGTTCACATTACTACTGTGGGTTCTGATAAGGAATAAGCATCATCATACCAAATTTGAGATATCTGTGGCCATCTGTAGAAGGTTCTAGGGAAACCATGAGCCTGCTTGATGTCTTTATGCAAATTCTTTCTTTTTTAGCAGATGCTGGCAAAGGCAGTACAGGCTGGATTTTTTCCTTCAACCATGGTACATGGAGAGCTGGTGACCTCAGACCATTTTGCATGGTTTGTGTATTCCACCACACCATGTATATGAACTGTGGCCTTAGAATACCTTTTAGTCTGAATCAGGTTATGTTCTAGTGAAGCTGCAACTTAGGGATGCATCATTTATGCCAAAAAATATGTCAGCTGTACTGATTCACAAGTCAAGCATAATAAACAAGCCTAAGTAAAATGGAACCTGTCCCTGACGCTGGGCAGGTCTTTGCCCTGTTCTTCAATATATCCTGCCACCTTTCTCAGGAACCCAGTGTACCGTCTTCACCAAAACACCAGGACATCTCATTACTCCTTGTGTCAAAGCAAAATCTCTTAGGAAATGTAAGTAAATTCATCATTTTATTCTCTTATCAGTGAAAGAAAACAAAATGTTTTTTTGTTTTTTCCACATCATGACCACACTGTAAGTTTTAATAATATGAAGTAAACAGCAATTTGCAATTTGTGCTGGAGCCTAGATGTGGAACATTTTCTCCACTTGACATCCTTCAGCCACTCAACCATCGGAATAAATATCAGAGGACAAAACCTCCCCACCCTCTCACAACCATGGCCAGGGTGTGCGTGTGAGGAAAGGGGAGGGTTCTAGCAGTGAGAGCCAAACCAGTCCTGGAGATCACACTGTTAGCCCTCACTGTACCCACCCAAACCGCCACCAGTAGAAATAATCCTAACCATACCTCTCACCTGTACAGCACTTCCATTTTCAATAAGCTTAACTCACACTGTCTTCCATAAAGTTCTTGAACACTGACACACCTATACAATCAAACAAAGCAAAACATACCCAAGCATGAAGTAGCCATCATTTACATTTTAGAAATAGGAGGACTGTGGCTAAAAGGAAAAGAGGAATTAGTAAGTTGCCCACGATCACATCACAAATACGTGGCAGAACTGGGTTTGAAAACAGATCCTCTTCCACCTTGAGCAACCTTTGGTCCAGATTTCACAGCAGCCACAAGAGGAGTTGGGTGGGACTGTACCCTCTTTTCTTATTCACCCCTCCTCCTCCATCGAGGCTGCAATGTAGTTCGTGTTCGCCTGACCACCCCCAGATGCAATGGGTTTGCAGGAAAGAAACACATCATTCAATCAGCTGCTCTTTCTCAAAGCCCTCTGGAAAGGCTGTGCTGGATCGCACTGAGATGAAAAGCAACGCAGTTCATGCCCATTCCTTCATCCTGCATGGGTCCAGGCACTTCTGTGCCTCCTTCCCTTTCACCTAAAATGCTTCCTGGATTCACAAAAAACGTGTAATCCACGTTGGTCCCTCACTTTGTCTCACACACTAACATCTACATATTTCTGCGGCATCTCATGTTTATTTAGTCTGATGATAATTTTTTATTCTCTTTTTCTTTTGCCTGGTTCTGTTTGCCTGATGTTTCCATGCCTTGCCTGTATGATTTCTGGTAAAATTCTCCAGACATAATTATTTGGTGTCAATATAATGGCTGAAAATTAATATTTACAGCATTTAAGGAGTGTTGTATTTTTGTTGTTGATGATAACGTTGTTTCAAAATTTCAAGACTCTCTTTGGATAATTGATGTACTCATAATTTAACATGCAATAATATTACTCAAGTGTATTGGAAAAAGCAGGTGTCGAAATTGTTGGACCAGTTCTTTTTCATTTGACACCTACTCTTTACCCTATTGAACTTCACGTTCTTTGTCTCTGGGCGCTTCTAAAGTGCCGAAGATACTTGCAACTCTAAATTCTGTTATTCACGTTCACTGTTCCACTAAAGTAACAGAAGTGATATCAAATAGATTCACATATTTTAAAGGCCAAAGAGGATTGGCTCAAAAATTGCTCCTTTTTAAAATACACTCAATATGGCCATGGGTTTCTCAAGTAGACCACAGTTTGATTTAAGAACGTTTCTCCCTCTTGAGAGAAACAAACATCCACACTAACATATCTAGAACATTCTGGCCCTCTCTTTGCACAATACCCCACGTAGTATTAGGAGGGATTGTAGGCCTAACTAAATACCCCCAACTTACCTTGAGTACACACCCTCCGAACTCCCCAAACCAGTTAGGCCTTATTGAAAGAGTTTTGCCATTCAAATGCCTTCCCACTTGTCCTCTCTTAGCCACACCCACAAAACAAAGGCAACTGCTCTCTAGAGCCAGCCGGGTGGGCAAATAGAGCTCTGCTTCCAGCCCCTCCCAGGCCAGGCATACATTTGGCCTGAAGCTGTTTTGCTGTTTTGTACAAATGGAAGCCACTCAACTGCTTTTACACCTTATTTTAATGCCTTATTATTTCAAAGGGATCTCTGTTCTTATTGACAATAATTACTGTTAACTCCCCCATCAAGTTCAAAGGCTTCTGCGATTATGAAACTTCTTCTAAAGACTAGCCGATTAATCCAGCTTGTTATTAAATTAGAACTATATTCTTGACCTGTTTTAATGGAGGTTTTATTATTGCTTTCCTAATAAGCTTAACTATCACCTTGAAATCACTTCAATATTTTTCTAATCTTTATTATCTCTATTAGGAGTCCATGGGCTCATTCGCTATTAGATGGGCATTTAATGTCTCCTATAATCTGGCCCTAAATTATCAAATTCATTTCAACTCCCTGATTCCCCCACCTCCGCCCACCTGTTCCCCCTCCTCCTCAATGCACTTGCATTTTCTTGTCCAACCAAATATATAGCTTTATACTTTGATGTCTGAACACACGATATGTACAGATATCAGCGTCTTTCCTTTACCCTGCCAGCAATGGCCTCTCCCTTCCTTTCTCTGTCCTCTTCCTACCCAGCCCCTCCAGCCTGCCTTGTTCACTCTACTCTTGCTCACTCTACCAAGGTCACAGGATCTTGAAAACGCCTATGGCCTCTCCCACCCACGTGGCACTAGTACACAGAGTTTAGCATTAATTTAAGACTTGGTGTTTATCTCTAGTTCCTAACTTCACAGCTAGATTACAAACGTCAAGGAAGTGGAGTTTGCTCCTATGTTATTGTGGGTTCAAACTTTGACAAAGGAAAGAATCCCTACATCTGGAATCTGAAGAGTTGGCAGGTAATAAATAGTTCTAGTGATTTATCAGCTCTATGGTCCTGCATTTGGCACTTACCCTTCTCTTGGCCTCAGTTTCTCATTCATAAATTGGAGAAAATGCCTTTTCCAACTACCTGACTGCATTGCTGCAAGGAGCAGACGTGTTGCTCAGGCAGAAAGCCTTGGAGTTGCCTTGGTTCTCCACTATCTTCTACTCTCAAATCCAAATCATCAGTGAATTCTGCTGGCTCTTCCACCACAGCCTATCTTGGCTGAAACCACTTCTCACCACCTTCAATGTCCCCCCGGCCCTCACCCTATCCCTTCTCAACTGGATTGCCGCAATACCCTCCTAACTCATCTTTCTGCTTCTACCCTCCCTGCCATCTCTTTCACGTGATGTTTCAAAGCCAGTGTCAGAACATCACTGCTCTGCTCAGAACTCTCTAGTGCCCTGTGGTCTAGCTCGGGATGAAGTGCAAACTCCTGACCAGGGTGCCTCTCAGCCCATCTCCTTCTGCTCTGCCTCTCAACCACCACTCCAGCAATTGCCTCCTCTTGCATCTGGAACATCAGAAGAGCTGAGTTCTGACTGACTTTTGCTTGGCCTGGCATGAACCTCCCAGTAGCTGCTTGATTTCCTTTCAGCACCACCCTCTGCGTCTTCAGGCCACTTTGACAGAAGACTCTAAATGGCCCCTTGAAAAGCACCTTAACCCACCTACTCCCCGAACACGCTTTCTTCCTCTTCAGAGTTCTTATCACCAATGACGTAACATATATTTGTGTGCTTATGTCTGTAGTTTCCGTCTGTCTGCTAGAACATTAGCCTCATGAGAGCAGATGCCTTCTTTTGTTTACTGCCATATCCCCAGAACCTTGAGAGTTCCCGGAACATAGTAGGTGCTCAATAAATATGTATAAAATAAATGAACAAGTGACTGAATGAATATAATGAGTTTATTTGAAACTCTACAGTTTTAATCCACTGTTTTCTACCTTGGTTGTGCATTAAGCTCCACTGAGGAATTTTAAAGAATACTGATGTTCAGAACACACCCTAAACCATTTAAATCAAAATCTATTGGACTGAAGCCCAGGTATTGGTACTTTTAAAAAGCTCCCTAGATGTTTCCAATGTATAACCAAGGTTGAGACCTATTGCTCTCGAGCATATAAAACAGTATTTGTTTCTAATAGGGTTTGCGTTCCCAGCTAGCACCTTGCTAGCTAAGTGCCTTGTACATTTCAGTTACTTAATAAATACTTCTTGATTAGTTGTTTTTAAAAATGACCACTTTTAATGCATAGAATAGTTTGTGCACTGGGAAAACCTCAATACTATTTTACTTGGTTAGATTTAGATCTGTATCTTATTTGGGAACTGGAACCACAAGAATTGAGTAGCTATTCTCTGCAAGGTACTCTGCCAGTTACTAAAGATACAAATCCCATTTAATACCCATGTAATGATGATAATATTTTTCATATGGTAAACCAATGTATTTTTTTTTTATTCCTTGCAAATCATTTTGCCCTGTGGCTCCCCACAGATTGAATCAGAGGCATTTATTGCTTCAGGGGAAGGCAGATACTGCCTAAAACAAAGACAACTTTGTTCAGCTTTGAGGCGCAAACTAGATTTGTTAAGCTCAGACGAGACAACAGTCTTGAAAGCTAAGCTTGTGGAGAGAGAAAAGAATTTGATAAATACTCAAAGCTTCCCTTTAATCATAAATGAGAAAACTTGTGGGAGTGACGAGTAAGTTCTAAAACTTTCTTTTATTTCAGGACACCTTTGCAATATTAAGAATTATCAAGGCCCCAGATAACTTTTGTTGGTTTAAGTGGGTTATATAAATATATCAGTAGTTACTATATTTATAAATTAAAATTGAGACATTTAAAAATATTTATTAATTCATTCTTAAAAGAGCAATGTTAAATCCACTACATGTTACCTTAAGGGATACATTTTTGGGAAATAATTACATTTTCCAAAACAATATGTAAGGAGTGACTTTTTAAGAGAATATCTTTTTGGAAATCTCTTCAATGTCTAGTTTCATAGAAAGTTAAAATTTTATATCTGCGTCTGCATTCAGTCTGTTTCAATCTGCTGTTTTGGTTGAAGTACATGAAGAAAATCTAGCTTCACACACATATTTATTAATAGTTCAAAAAGGCAAGGTATATTAATAGCTATTTCAGATTATTGTGGAATTATTCTTTGAAAAAATCCTACTTCTTAACGTTTAGTTGCCATATGGAATTTCAAACTATAGCAATGAATTTTCATACTTTGATATATGAAACTTAATTTACCCATCTCATGCTTTGAATAGATCTTTTACTCATGTATGTTTTTCTAACATTATGTACTGGCCACTTGGAAAATATCGGTTCACTAAGTTATATAGATCTTTCAAATGTTGACACATTTCATTACTCAATATTTTAAAAAATCACATTTGTTAATATCACTATCCATGTCATCAGAAATGTCTGTAAGCACTCGGAACTAAGTTCACAGGGGTGGAAACAAATTTCTAAAATTCTTATTTTCATGGAAAATTCAAATTTTATCATTAGCAGCAAATGCTCTCAGCTGTTTTTCTCAAAGTGACAGGTTTGCTTTAATCATTTTCAAGAAAATATATCCATAACACCTAAATTTGAATCACTATAGTTTGTATGTCAGTTATTTTTCAAATAAGAGTGGTGTTTTATGAAAAAGAGGCTAGTTCAGAATACTCACAACTTGCTTCTGCTTCTTCAGACAATTACTGTGGTCCAGTATGTAGCAGAGGTGGTTTATGCGTACTTCCTATCTGGTTATATAAAATATTAAAAAGATGTGTACTCAAGGGATGAGATTTAACAGCATTATTTTTTTTTTTTTTTTTGCTTCATGGAGGACATAATTTAATGAAGCTGATTTTTGTTTTAACTGTTCATGGATGGCGGTAAAAAATGCGATGACTACTAGTTGTGTTTAACAGCACTGTCTTTTTTTTTTTTTTTTTGGAGACGGAGTCTCACTCTGTTGCCTAGGTTGAAGTGTAGCGGTGCAACCTCAGCTCACTGCAACATCCGCCTCCCGGGTTCAAGTGATTCTCACGCCTCAGACTCCCGAGTCGCTGGGACTACAGATACGCAGCACTAGGCCTGGATAATTTTTGTATTTTTAGTAGAGACGGGGTTTTGCCATGTTGGCCAGGTTGGTCTTGAATTCCTGACCCAAGTGAACTGTCTGCCTTGGTCTCCCAAAGTGCTGGGATTACAGGTGTGAGTCACTGAGCCTGGCCTAATACCACTGTCTTGATTGTTGTTATGGTGCTAATAATGTTAACACCAATATTTTTACAACATTAATGAAGAATTTCAGTACATTTTTTAAAAGCAAATAATATCTTAGTATTTATCAAAATCATTTTGTGCCTCATAGACCTCCCTGCTAGGGTCTTGGAGTTGCCCAGCTGTTGACATATCACACTTTAAAGACTCCTGCCCTAGACTAATCACAGAGGATATGATATAAAGGAAGCCCCATTTCTTAAAGGTTTCAGGAAGGAGGGAAGCACTTCTGGTCCCTTAAGCATGGGTTGAAAAGTGGAGAGGATATAACAGGCAGGGTGGAGACATGGGCAGAGGCACAGAGTTTGAAACAACCAGAAAGATTTGAAGGCATGGCTGGGTATAGTGGATCATGCCAGTAATCCCAGCACTTTGGGAGGCCGAAGTGGGAGGATTGCTTGAGCCCAGGAGTTTGAGGTCAGCCGGGTAACATAGTGAGACACCCATTTCTACGACAAATAAAAATAGAAATTAGCCTGATGTCACAGCATACACCTGTAGTTCCAGCTACTTGGGAGGCTAAGACGACAGGGTTGCTTGAGCCCAGGAGTTTGAGACTGCTGTGAGCTATTATCATACCATTGCACTCCAGCCTGGGTTGACTTATTTTTTGTGTAAAAAAATAAGAAAGATTTCAGAGAAGTTCCCCAAGGAAGGCTTGTTTCTCACTTCCCAGGGTATAGCCCAGAAGAACAACAACCTCCTGAGAACAGCCTGCTATTCAGTATGGCATGGGTCCTACATGGTGCTGCCCAAGATGCAGATTGAAAATGGCCAGTACCTGACATCATACTTAATAGTGAGTGACTGAATTATTTTTTTCTAAGATTGGGAACAAGGAAAGGACATCTACTCAAAACACTGTAATTCAACATAACACTAAAAGTTCTAGGCACTGCAATAAGGCAAGGAAAATTAACAGAATGTATGCAAATTGGAAAGGAAGAAATAAAAACTGTCCGTATTTGCAGATAACATAAATGTCTGAATAGGAAAGCCCAAGGAATCTATCAAACAACAACAAAAATTTCCTAGAAGTGAATTAAACAAAGTTGCCAGATACATAATTAACAGACAAAAATCACTTGTATTTATATCTACTAAGAATAGACATGTGAAAACTGAACTTAAAAACAGTACTATTTATAATCATGCCAGAGAAATTTAAATATTTTGGTTAAATAAACTTAACAAAACATGTATAAGATCTATATGCTAAAAATTACAAGATGCCGATAAAGAAATCAAACAATGCTTAAATTAATAGAGAGAGACATACCATGTTCATGGATTGGAAGAGTCAACATAGTAAATACATCAGTTCTTTCCAACTTGGCCTACAGATTAGATAAAACTTCTATCAAAATCTCAGCAAGATTTCTGTAGGCACAGATAAGCTTATTCCAAACTTTATATGGAAAGGCACTGGCCGTAGAATAGCAAAAACAATCTTGACCAAAAAATGAATAAAGTGTGCATAATTAGCACTTTTTATTAATAGTTATTAATTCTACATAGCTGTAATATCAAGACAGTGAGGAATAGACAGTAGAACAGAACAGACAGCCTAGAAATAAACCTACACAAATATGTGCAACTGATTTTTTTTCTCTTAGAAAGTAAATTCGAATTGTGATAAAGTATGAACAAAAGAACTAAGAACATAGTGAAATACAATAATTTTAATTCTGACCATGAGTGATTTTAAAAAATTTTAAGTATAAGTCCAGGCATGGTGGCTCACGCCTGTAATCCCAGCACTTTGGGAGGCTAAGGCAGGCAGATCATAAGGTCAGGAGATCGAGACCATCCCGGCTAACATGGTGAAACCCCGTCTCTAATAAAAATACAAAAAATTAGCTGGGCGTGGTGGTGGGAGCCTGTAGTCCCAGCTACTCAGGAGGCTGAGGCGGGAGAATCACTTGAACCCCGGAGGCAGAGGTTGCAGTGAGCTGAGATTGTGCCATTGCACTCCAGACTGGGTGACAGAGTGAGGCTCTGTCTAAAACAACAACAACAAAAATTTAAGTATCACTCATATACCCCCAAAATTCACCCTTTAAAGCATGCAATTCAGCAGCTTTTATTACATTCATAAACTTTTCCATTGTTACCACTACCTAATTCCAGGACATTTCCATCACCCCAAAAAGAAACCCTGTATCCATTAGCAATCACACTTCATTTCCTCCTCACCGAACTCTCAACCATTAATCTAGTTCCTCTCCATAGAGCTAACTACTCTGGGCATTTTATATAAATGGAATCATACAGTAAGTGGTTTTTTGTGTCTGGCTCATTTCACAGACCAGAATGAACCCAGGAGACAGCCCCTAGACCCAATGTGGTTCTAGCACCTACAACTTCCACCTTCAAACCAGGATGATGTATAAATTCTGTTTATATTTGTTTTGATTCCCCTGGAAAGAAATCCCAAACTGACTAAACTCAAATCCTCAAAGGATGACCCATTTATGCAAAAGTGACTGAGTTAATCTGAAAGAGTGTTTTAAATCAGTTAAAACTAAGATACTCATACTGACCAGTTTGACTTTTCTTCCCTTTTTATAGGGGAACACAGAAGCTCCAAAATGAGATCAGTTTTGGAAAATAAGGAACATTCTAATTTTTTTTTTAGGATCTGAGTCATAGCATTTAAGTTCCCATCTTCTCAGCTCCTAACAATCCTAGTTTCAAGATGAGGAAACTGAGGCTCAGAAACATTGAGAGACTGCCCAATATCACATGCAAATTCAAGTCTGTCTGCTTTCAAATCCATTTTTTAAGCAAAGATTGACTTTTGCTAATAAGATTAATATCAAAGCTAGATGCTTTTCATAAACTCTAACTAAGAAGGGTCATATACTGTAACATCTCACCCAAATCAAGGTCTACAATTTTTGAGAACTTATAAAGCAAAGCAAAACAAAACAGAACTTTCTAATTTTCAGAAACTCTTTTATATAAGCCCCCCAACCTTCTTACTACTCAAAACTTAAAACATGCTTTAAAAAAAAAAAAAACAGGATAGCATTAAAAAAATTACAATCAGTAGTCAACTAGCATATTACTTACATGCTGCTTAATACTGGGTGGTATTTATTGAACATCTACTCGGTGCCCATCCCTAGGCTAAGCAATTTCCATGCATCATCTCATTCCAGTTTCTTGACCGACTTTTGAGGTAGGCTGAGTAGCAGAACCCAGGACACACCCTGAGTCAGTGACAGAGCCAACTTCAAGCCCCTCTGGTCTCTGGAGCCTACGCTCTTTTTATTGTTTGTTTTTTGAGACGGAGTCTTGCTCTGTCACCCAGGCTGGAGTACAACGGTACGATCTTGGCTCACTGCAACCTCTGTCTCCCAGGTTGAAGCAAATCTCCTGCCTCAGTCTCCTGAGTAGCTGGGATTACAGGTGTGTACCACCAGGCCCAGCTAATTTTTATTTTTAGTACAGATGGGGTTTCACTATGTTGGACAGGCTGGTCTCGAACTCCTGACCTCAGGTGATCCACCCGCCTCGGCCTCCCAAAGTGCTGGGGTAATAGGCATGAGCCATCATGCCCGGCCTATTTATTATTAAGTTCCTAAAAAGGTAGTACATGAAAGAGAGAAAGTGTGTGTGTCTCTATGTGTGTATACATGCACAAACTTGCAGGTGCCTGCTGAAGTTTCCTCAAAGCACTGACATATTATTTTATTTTGAAAAGATAATTTTTGTGACTAACTGCCCTTGGAGAAATATTAGTGATAGAACTTTTAATACATAGATTATGAAAAAAATTTAAGCCTTGTTTCTTTTGAGATTTAAACTACACCATAACCAAATGTAAGTAACACAGGGGGTTAAAGGTTGAATTGTATGTTCACAAAAAAGACAGGTGGAAGTACAACCCCCCCAGTACCTTAAAATGTGATTATATTTGGAATTGGGTCTTCACAAATGTAATCTAGTTAACATGAGGTATTTGAAGTTTAATCAAAATATGACTGATGTCCTTATAAGAAGAGGAAAATGCAAAAATGCCAGGCGACGGTAGAGGCTGAGAGTGGGGTGAGGCAGCTGCAAGGCAAGGAATGCCAGAGACTGACGATCCCTGTCAGAAGCTGGAAGAGGAAAGGAGGGATTCTACTCAGGGTTTCAGAGGGGGCATGGCCCTGCTGACACCTTGATCTAGAAATTCTGGCCTCTAGAACCCCAAGAGAATAAATACATTTTTGTTATTTTAAGCCACTCAGATTGTGGTATTCTGTTACGGCAGACCTAGGAAACTGACACCCAAGGGTTCAGGCAGGAAGGGGTGGGTGTGGTAGGAAGATGATCGTGTCCTAGAGAAAAGGAGAAGAGGAATAACGATGACATGGGAAAGAGGTGACGTGTTCTGGAAAAAGAGGAAGTTTTGATATACCTACTTTCTTGTTTTGATTTTCTTAGAATTCAAAATAAGTATGCAGAAAAGGATTCATGTGAATTGGATATTGCAGACATAATCAAGGAACGCCAGCCACAAGTCTTGCCGCATCTATGTGTAAAGTTTAATCAAAATGGATGGTAAATTTCACAAAACAGAACCAACCATTTGTCATAGTTACTAAAAAGAATATCACATAATGTATGTGTGTGTGTGTGTGTGTGTGTATAAAATGTAGTGAACTCAATAGCATTGAACCTCACGCCTGTAATCCCAGCACTTTGGGAGGCCTAGGTAGGCAGATCATTTGAGGCCAGGAATTTGAAACCAGCCTAGCCAACACAGAGAAACCCTGTGTCTACTAAAAAACACAAAAATTAGCCAGGCATGGTGGCATGCACCTGTAATCTCAGCTGCTTGGGAGGCTGACACACAAGAATCACTTGAGTCTGGGAGGCGGAGGTTGCAGTGAGCCGAGATTGCACCACTACACTCCAGCCTGGGTGACAGAGCAGCCTGTATCAAAAAAAAAAAAAAAAAAAAAAAAAAGAAAAGAAAAAAAAGAAAGAAAGAAAGAAAAGAAAAGAAAAGAACATGTTTTAGGAAATTTCTTACCGATTCTTTTCTACTTCAGATCTCACATGTTGACAATGTTGCTTCCAACTCTGTTAATAAAACAACCCTCAGAGTTCTTTACATCAGAAATGTATGATGATCATAGAAGAACTAGATAATTATTACTGGATACACCACAAGAGGAAGTGTATATTTTTCTCCATACAGATTTACATACACTCATCTATAAAGGGCATGGGGCAGGTTCTGAAGTGAGTCATCACTTTGTCCCAGGAAGGAATGGGAGAGATGCCTTATCAGGGTGGCCCATGGGACACTCTGGGTGGAGGCTTGTCTGGGGCCTCTGCTGCTTTTCCCATTTTGTCCTCGAACTGGACAACTGGCCTGCACCCACAGACCTGCTTCCTGTCAGGAATTTGTTACCAGGGTTTGCCTTTGCTTCCTCCCAAGCTCAAAGACTCTTCAGTTATTTTAACCCCGGAAAGACTGGAGCAAACCCTACCTGTGTTCTCTGAGGAGCTGGTGGTCTGTTTCACCAGCGATGACAATGCAGGGGTATTTCTGTATTCCCATTTGCAGGAGATAGTCTTTTTTATTTTACTTGTGATAAAACTGTCACCGAATTCTGCCTTCATTTCTGTGGTTCAGTGCACTCCCTTGGGAATTAACCTGGTGGCAAGTTGCAGCCACGCCATCAAATAACTGACGCAAAATACATTTCTTAAATGGGCATGTTAATATCTCAGAACTTTAGTAAATGTCCATTGTGGCCATTTTTAAAAGTTGTCCTCTTTTATTTTAGGAATGAGAAACTCATTCACACTAACATTGTTAGAGGGATGGGTAGTGGTGAGCTACATCCAGAGTGATAAGGAGGTCCCAGGAAGGTCCCAGGACCCTCTCAGAGTGAGCACAGGGAGGTTCATCCCAGTTCCCCTTTAGATGACACAGATTCATGCTGTCACGATGGAATGACCACACTTGTCCTCCTCTGCTTGGGCCTCATTTCCTCTCTCCCTCTCTCCATGCACGTCTGTAGGTGAGCACGTCCCTTTCTGCGGAGGCACATGCCATCTTCAAGGTGATGCTTCTCTGCCGAGCACCTGGCTAATGCATGCAATTCCTCCTCCTCTTGGAACACAGATGTCTCAAAGTTAAAATGTCCAAAGCAGGCTTATTTCTTCTTCCCCAACCCCCGCCTCTATCCCTTCTTGATTTTCCACATTTTAGAAGGTTGGGCAATGGGCTTCCTAGCCAATCCAGCCAGACCATCACTGCCTGCTGGATTCACCAACAGGTGCTGCTGATGCCATGTGAAGACTGCAGTTCCAATCTGTCACTTCCCCTGCCCCGCCTGGGACCCTGTCCCCCCGCCGCCTCTCTGCAGCCTTAGAGTCTGCCATCCGTGCTCCGCCCTGTAGACAGAGTGGCTGCTTCTCCGGCTCGTTTCACTTTCCCGCTTAAAGCCCTCCCGTGGTTTCTCAAGGCACTTAGAGTAATCCCTAAACTTCTTACTGCAGCTTCCAAGGCCCTGAATGACCCTATCCCTGCCAGCTTCTCTGGCTCCATGCCAGGCTGCATCGAGCTCATTAATTTGGAGCCGCGTTTCTCATCTCAGAGCTCATTCCCACCTCAGGGTCTTTGGCCCTGCAGTGCCCTTGGACTGGACTGCTCTCCCCGTGATCTTCCCCAGGCAAACTCCTTTGAATCCCTTAGGTCTCAGCAGAAATGGCGCCCCCACAAAGAACCGCATAGACCACTCTACCTAAAGCAGGCCATTGCTCCACACGGTCTCCAATTCAGCCTTACTGTCTTATCCTTCAGAAAACACAATTTCTGAGTACTTTTGTGTTTTATTTGTATTGCAGTATGATGTAATACAATAAGGTGGCTTAATTTTAACGTGGAGCTTGATGAATTGTTACATATCTAAACCTGTGTAACTACCACCCAAATCAAGAAGTGGAATATTACTACAAACCCCGAAGATTGCCCTGTATCCTTTCCAAGTTGGTCCTCACAGTGCCTTCCTCCCTATTTCCAGAGAGAAGCACCATTCTGACTTCTGTCACCATTGATTAGTTAAGCCTGTTCTTGAACTTCATAGAAATGTAATCACATAGCAAATACTCTGTTGTGTGTCTTCTTTTACTGAGCAGAATGCTTTGAGATTCATCATGTAGTCATGTGTAATTTGTCCTTTTTTATGACTGTATAACATTCAGCTCTAGGATTATAACTTATTTATTCATCCTTTTGCTGATAGATATTTGAACCGTTTTCAATTTTTAGCTATTATAAATGAAACTGCTAAAGACATCTTGCACAAGCCATTTGGTGGACATAAGAATGCACCTCTGTTGTTGGGTATATGCCAGATAGGGAATTTCTGGGTCCAAGGGCGGACCTATGTTTTGATTGAACAGGTTATAGCATTAGTTTTAATTTTAATTTTGATTTGTGTCTTCCCTTGTGGAATTCATCTCTGTGAAGGCTAGAACCTATTTACCTTGTCTACCTTTACACCCTAACACCCAGTACAGTGTGCAGCACATTTTAAACACTCAGTTAATATTTGTTGAAACAATAGGTATATGATTGTTTTTGTTTGTTTGTTTGGTTGGTTTTTTTGAGATGGAGTTTCACTCTTGTTGCCAGGTTGGAGGTCAGTGGCATGATCTCGGCTCACTGCAACCTCCCCTTCCCAGGTTCAAGTGATTCTCCTGTGTCAATCTCCCAAGTAGCTGGGATTACAGGCATGCACCATCATGCCTGGCTAATTTTGTATTTTTAGTAGAGGCAGAGTTTCACCATATTGGTCAGTCTGGTGTTGTACTCCTGACCTCAGGTGATCCACCGCCTTGACCTCCCAAAGAGCTCATTCCGTCTGTGATCCTTCATTTCAGTTCGTGCCTCTCCAGCTCGTCATATCCATTCATGGTACATTTTAAGCATCAGCTTTCACTGTTAAGTGCCTTATTCTCTTTGTGCTACTGCAAATTCCAGACAGAACCTGAGGAATCAGCCCAGGCTTTTCAGCCAGCCCTGCACTGTTGTGAGTAGACTCAATACTGGCTCCCTTGGGCTTGGGGCCACCCTAGGCCTATCAAGTGTGGCTGAGGAGTAGAGTGGCATGGCCAACCCATGCTCACCTCTGTGCAGCATCTCATACGATTCAACTGTGGCTGGAATTTTAACATTTGTCCTGACTGGCACATGTATGTACTTAGCACAATGCCTGACATAAAGGTATACTCAGCAAACAAACTACTATTATGTATTTCCATTATTACCAAAACTTCTACTCCTCCTCCTATTGATATCATAGTCCATAATTGGCCTTCACCAGGTTAGACTATCAGATATTTCTTAAAAAGCGAACCACAGTTTGGGAGCATTAGGCTCTAATTTCTACATGTCCAATGTTGTTTCGGATCTGTAGATTACAAAACACAAAAGTCTTAATAAAAGGAAACTGTTAGCCACTTTATGCAGTAAACAAGAATGCGTCATTTGAGGTACATACATTCTAATTTCTTTTAGGAAAGGGGTAGAGTCATTTATGTTAAAACTCAACATTTTATATTTAAATATCCATCTGTAATGGACAGACTAAAAGTGGCCCTCCTCACCCCCACCTCCTAGTATTCACACCCTGGTGTGATCTCCTCTTCAGTGTGAGCAGCACCTGTGTGCCTTGCTGCTAAATAATAGAAAGTGGCAAAAAGACAGGGTACATGAGATTAGGTGAGTAGTTTTTCATATACCTGTTGCTCATTTGTGTGTTTTATGTGGAGAAATGCCTATTAAGGTATTTTGCCCATTTTTAAATAAGATTTCTTTTTTTGCTGTTGTGTGAGTTTCTTATATATTCTGGATATTCACCCCTTGTCAGATGTATAGTTTGCAAATATTTTCTCCCATTTTATAGGTTGTTTCTATACTTTGTTGATTATTTTCTTTGCTGTGTAGAAGCTCTTTAGTTTGATCCAGCAATCCTGTTAGTGGGTATAAATCTGAAGAAAATAAAATCTGTATGTCAAAGAGATATCTTCACTCCCATGTTTATTGCAGCACTATTCATAATAGCCAAGATATGGAATTAACTTAAGTGTTCAATAACAGACAAATAGAAAAAGAAAATGTGATGTATATACACAATGGATACTATTCAGCCATAAAAAGAAGAAAATCATGTCATTCACAACAACATGGATGAATCTGAATGAAATTAAGTGAAATAAGCCACAGAAGGACAAATATTACATGTTCCCATTTATATGCAGAATGTTAAAAAGTTGATCTCATAGAAGTAGTGAATAGAACAGTGGTTCCCAGCAGCTGAAGAGGGTGGGCAGAAGAGGAGCAAGGAGAGAGATAGGTCAATGGATAAAAAGTCACAGTTAGGAAGAACAAGTGCTGATATTCTATTGCACAGCAGGGTGATCGTAGTCAACAATAAGGTATTATACATCTCAAAACAGCTAGAAGACAGAATTTTGTATGTTCCTACCACAGAGAACTGGTAAATGTTTGAGGTGATGGAAATGCTAATTACCCTGATTTGATCATTACACAAGGTATACGTATATCAACATATCACAGTGTAACCCGCAAATATGCACAATTAAGCGTCGACTAAAAAGAAAAAGAAAAAGGAATGACTAAAATATAATAATAACCCTAAAAAGCATATTGAATGCCAAGCACAATATTGGACACCGGATATAGGACATCATTTAGTTATTATTCAATCAAATGTGACCAGCCTGAAAGCCATTCTAATTCTATATGCAGTTGTTTTATAAACCCCAAAACAATGATACAACAACAATCTGAGGTAACACAACACTGGCACTACTGACCTTACTTAGTGTTTTCCCCCATTATTTCCCTTTAGGCAAGGTTAAATGCTCATGGCAAAACGAGCTTATTTGGTATTTCACAATGAAATTATCATATTTTAATAAAAGTATTGAATTATCAAAATTTCTGCAAGAAGTTTGAAAACTGTAATATTATAGAAGAGGAATAGGGACTAACCAAGCAGGCTAGACCTATGCAACTACAGCAAACTATGCTGTTGTTCATCAGTTTTGGGGTCAAGGTAGCTTGTGATCTTCCAGAGAGCCAGGTTGGAGATATGAAAAATATTTTTAATGATAGAAACTATTCCAGATATGAATATGAAATTAGTATTTCTGGCAATACACGTTATATACGGTGGTTAAATGATTCTGCATTTCTGTGGCTAAATAATTGGAGCTGTCTTGGTTTGAAGCAACTGTGGATTTTGTGGTTAAATTATGTTGTCTAGTTTTAACAACTCTGAGTGTATATATGTGTGTTTGTATATTTGTAGGTGATTTTTACACAAGTTATAGGTCATTGTAACTAAGCCACAGAAACCTATGATACTACCCTTTGTGTGGAATGACCTCACAAGTCACTTCCGACTTCTGTTTTTAATGTTGTCCTGCAAATCATAACCATTCATAAGGAATTTGAAATTGCTTCCAAGTCTCCTAAGCAGAGAGTGAAATCCTTTTAATTTTTTAGAGATGGCTTCCTTGATAACAATTTTAGAGTAGAATTCCCCTCCTCCATAGAAATAATAAAATTTAACTCTTCTACATTAACTCTGATGGTTTTTCATGCATTAATAAGAATATATATTTTCTAGAAAACAGAGAAGTGCAGTTCCATTATCCTAAACATTATTTTTCAAAATCCAAAACTTTTTATGTGGTTCTACATTACTAATTTACGTTGTTTTTATGTTATTTTGTTGTATGTTTCCAAGTTTGGGGTTTCATAAAAGTATAGTTTCTTCTTCAAATAAAATCATACAAATAAGATTTTTGTGGGTGTGAGAAAAGGTAGGTGTTAAAACTAGCAAGCAAGTGAACAGGGGATGAGATTACGGAGTCTATAACCATAGATTGCTATTTTCACATTGAGCCTATTATAACCAAAATGTTGTTTAACCTACAATCAGTTATTTCTTTTTTTTTTTTTTTTTTTTTTTTTTGAGACGGAGTCTCGCTTCGTCGCCCAGGCTGGAGTGCAGTGGCGCAATCTCGGCTCACTGCAAGCTCCGCCTCCCGGGTTCACGCCATTCTCCTGCCTCAGCCTCCCGAGTAGCTGGGACTACAGGCGCCCACCACTGCGCCCGGCTAATTTTTTCTATTTTTAGTAGAGACAGGGTTTCACCATGGTCTCGATCTCCTGACCTTGTGATCCGCCCGCCTCGGCCTCCCAAAGTGCTGGGATTACAGGCGTGAGCCACCGCGCCCGGCCCAATCAGTTATTTCTTAGTTAAATAGATGTACTACTGTTCTCCAATTAAAACATATGATGATATCATGTTAATTCAAAATCTATTCCTGTTTCTATATTTTTATTTCTCTTAATAGGGCTTATTAATTTGTTGTTCAAGGGATCAGTCACATTGAAATTAATCTCTTTGATAAACAATTTAGTAGCAAGAATTAATAGTATAAAACACTGATTCTCTTTGACTCAGTAGTTCTTCCAGGAATTTATGATATGGGATTGAGTGATAACACATAAAGACATATACACAAAAGGGTCCATTGCAGAGTACTTTTTTTTTTTTTAATAAAGATAGAAATTGATAGTATAGGATATGGGCATTTTAGAAAAGAAGTAGTAGAACCTCCGTATGATCGGATATTATGCAATTATTAAAGTGAAATTTTTGAAAATTACATGATGACAAAATATTTTATTGCTAAGAGAAAAGTTGAATCTGAAATTCTTATTAAAATAATTACTGAATGAAAAAATACGAAAAGGAAATACAGTAGCATGTTAACAGTGCTTATCCTTTGGAAAAATCATAGGTAATCAAAAATGATGGGCTTCTAATCACTTTAACTCAATCATAAATTTACTTTGAAGAATTAGGTTCTGGCCAGTGTCTAGACCCAGGAAAAGTTAATAAGGGCAGTGAGGCCTTTCCTGGGCTACACTCTTCTCAGAGATTGTTGTATGGATGGTAGGGGAATTTTTAGGCAAGTAGTGACTGTGGAGTTAAAGAAGCTTCTTGGAGACCTCTTGGGGGGCTTTAGAAATACTGGAAAAAGATACAGGGCTCCTTTCCATCTTGCAATATGGAAACTCTTCATGAATTTTGCTTGTGCATTCAAGGAAAGAGCTATCTGAAGGTTGGAAAACTTAGGGAGAGCCAGGTTCCCTAATGATAGACACACGTCCAAGTGTGTTAACCATTAGAGCTGTCCATCCATGTTTCTAGCTCTCCTGCATTAGGGCACCTAGCAGGATGGTAAACCTTGCAGTCAGGGATGGCCATGTGACTTGTTTTGAGAAGTAAAATGCCACACTTCTAGTCACAAGCATGTCTTTTTCCTCCTGTCAAGATGACAAATCTTAATCCAGAGTGCAGGCTTGTTCAGCCTGGAGGCCTAAGTGATGCCTCTTGCTCACCCAAGGTGGACATGGAGCCTGAGTGAGAATAAATGCCTGAAGCCAGTGATATTTGGGGGTTTGTGTTACTGCAGCCTAACCTCCTGTATCCTGGCTGATACATTAACCTTTTGAGATAGATGTATTAAGAAAAAACTGTACAGACAGAAACTAAAATATGGCAAGCCAAATATATGCATTTTTAAATAAATTCTTCAGAAGAACAAATTGCCAAAAAAACCCTTCAGAAGTTAAAAAATGTTTTATAATGTAAATCATTATGTACTAATATATGTGTGTATTGATAAAATGTTATAGTATCTCAACAAATGCAAATTAACTTTTACAAATCTTGGAAAATCCTTTAACTAAAATTAAGTTTTAAAATAATATGCCTATTGGCTGGGTGCAGTGGCTCATGCCTGTAATCCCAGCACTTTGGGAGGCCGAGGTGGGCAGATCACAAGGTCAGGAGATCGAGACCATCCTGGCTGACACGGTGAAACCCCATCTCTACTAAAAATACAAAAATTAGCCAGGCGTGGTGGCGGGCGTCTGTGGTCCCAGCTACTAGGGAGGCTGAGGGAGGAGAATGGCGTGAACCTAGGAGGTGGAGCTTGCAGTGAGCCAAGATCGCGCCTCTGCACTTCAGCCTGGGTGAGAGCAAGACTCTGTCTCAAAAAAAAAAAATAATAATAATAATAATAACAATAATATGCCTATCAAATGATAGTACCATATTTACTGAAAGGAGAATCTACTTTTACTTCCATAAATATGTTTAAAAGAATCACAGCATCTTGGGAAAACTGATGAATTTAGGGCTAAGGCAGTGAAAGTACAAGGTGTGTCATTTTGCAGTGCCCAAAGGTAAGGAAGTGTTGAAATAAATACATTAAAAGGGACATATCAAAGGGATAAAGAGCAAACCTAAAAGCAGTTCCAATGGTTGTGTCTAATATCGTTACAGCCAAAAAATTTACTACTAACCATAAACTGAAGAACCAGATAAGCGCCCATGAGTTCATACATGCATGCATGCACACACACACCACACGCCCATGAGTTCATACATGCGTGCATGCACACACACACCACACGCCCATGAGTTCATACATGCGTGCATGCACACACACCACTGAGAAAAAGGAACAAATCTTTCTTCTACAAGAAGTTTGAGTAATATGTGTAGATACTTCCCCTTCCGGGAGGTCGGCCTCAATTGCCACCCTCCTCAGCCGCCACCCTCCTCAACCTTGAGGGTGGGACAGACTTGGTGACTCACTTTCCAAGAATAGAGTATGGAAAAGCAAAAGAAAATGTTAGCAATTTAATAATTTTTTACCGTGCAGAAATCTAACAAACACTCCTTTGACTGAGCAGTTAAGCCATGCGTAACCACAATGCTTACCACTCTAACCAAGTGATGTCATGTGGATAGCATGTCTCTCCTAATACAATGCGAGGAGAAGGGCACTTAACCTCTCTGTCCTACTCTTCCCAACATATGAGGAAAGCAACAGATAAAAACAGATCAGGGGCTCATCCTACAGGATACTTGCCCAGGACTCTTCAAGGCTCTCAAGATCATTACAAACAAGGAAAGACCAAGAAATTCTCACAAACTGTAGGAGACCAGAGAGATACGACAATTAAATGCAATGTGGTGCCTTGGATTAGATCTTGGAGCCGGATGAGGATGTAATGGGAAAGTGGGTGAAATACAATTAGTATCTGCAGTTTAGCTAACAGTAATGCCTCAAAGTTGTTTCTTAGCTGTGACAAACGTGCCATCGCAACGCAAGATGTTGACAATGGAGGAATCTGGGTGAAAGATACAGGAGAACTCTCTGAACTATCTTTGAAACTTTTGCTTACCTATAAAATTATTCCAAATTAAAAAGTTAATTTTTACAAAGGATCTACTAAATGAGATCATTTGACTTCCACATTTATTGTACCATCATATTCACCAGATGTTACTCATATTATTTATTTGTGTAACCACTTGGTCACCAAAATGGTGGCATTTGAGTTTGTTTCCACCACCTGCTCAGGATAAGTAGTTGAAAGAGAAGAAACCAGAGTGGTGTATTTAATACACAATGATTGAGCATAAAAGCTTGCATTCGAATAACAGAATCAATTGTGAAACTATATTGTAGTGACTTTAAAGAGACTATTAATCAGTACCCCGATGTCTACTGAACTTAATTGTAGGTGAACACAAAACAATTAAGACAAAAATAATACGGCTTTTTTGACCCAGGCAGTCTAGTTTTTACACTTAATCAGCATACACTTAAACCCATCTGATAAGTAGACCCTATTCAGTGAGAAAATTGATTTAGAAGATTGTGTAACATGTGGAGTAGGGGATATAACAAATAACTCAAAAGTAAATTGGAAATGAAAAAAAAAAATTCTGAAAATGGAACTTTCTCCTTCTCCACCTAATTTTGAAGAGTATCAAAAATAACACCTGGAAGTTTTAGACTCCTATTAATTTCTTGAAGTTTTCTGCTGTATTTACACATTGTTCTGTTCATCTCTCAATATCAAATGTGGTGTTAAGAACCTAATAAGACTTCTAAAAGTTAAAAATAATTGTAAATGTTGATTATATTTTATGACTGTAAACACTAATGCCCAAGTGGATACACGAAAAAGAATTGCTTTCCTATCCTCTAAATATGAAGGCGTCCTGAATTCCACACTCAGAATTTAGAATGTACTATTATAATACAAATAAACCTGAATTATAGTTCAATTAAAAAAACACAGATAAAAACGTTGCATATCTTTACCTTTAATGACATTTACCTCTTCACCAGAATTTCAAACCCCATCCCATTTTTTAAGGTCCATTTCTAATGGATCCTCCTTTTTGGTGGCTTGTCCGATCTTCTCCAAGAAAAAAAGAATCAAATCTCTTTCATAGTTCCTTCACATCTAACTTCTATTTATTTTATGGCATGCACTATTTCTACCCTGGCTATATTATTGTATATAAGAGATTCCGTTTCCAGACTAGACAGTGTGTTCCTTGACATTCATTTTACACTTTTAGGTCATCTTCAACACTCCCCTGTCTCAGCAAGGACCAACACCTAGGGAATGTGTGTGGGACAGATGGGTGAATGAATGTTGCTGCTTCTTGGAACTCAGGCCTTTGAGCATAACTTGCTTGGCATTCTCTGCATCAAAAAAATGTTCAGTATTGTTTCACTTGCACCAGAAGAGCTTGTCTGGAAAACGTCTGATAAGCCATGGTAAGAAACAACACACAACCCCCGGATCTACCTGAATTATCTCAGCCTAAAGTTATCCGATCTCGCTTTTGCTAGTGAGGCGTGTCAATAAAGTCAAACCCAAGTTTGAGCTTTGGTTTCGGGCCTCAGCTGATGACAGCTGCGCCAAGTTGATTTAATGGGTTCTGTGCAGATAAAGGCAGGGATTTGCAATGGTAAAAGTATCTTCACAGGTGAGAAGACAAAGATCTCTGACATGCTTATTTCTCACAGTTCAGGTCCCCGACCCGGGCCTGGAAACACATCAAAGGCCACACCTTTCCTTCTTTTCATGCTCTCAGTCGGCCTTCTCTCCCTTTCAGATTGCACCGCTGCACAACTCAGCAGTCAAACAATGCGGTTATTATGCTCCTGGGAGAAGAAGGATAATTACCTCCACCGCCAGGTGCCAGGAGCAAGTTTCCTTGTGTCCAATTACTGTGTGGTGGTAAAACGGCTGAAGCTCTGTTTTTAAAATCTGTGTTGTGTTGTTTTTTTTTTTAAGCCTTTACTGTCATGTTGCCAGACACTGGCCCTGAGCCCTGCTATCGACACAGGGCATCTAGCTTTGTTTTGAACTTGGGTTCCATTGTCTTTCACTCTCTCCCAAACTGGCATCTCATTATCTTTGTATCTCCTTATCAGAGCCAATGAGCAAGGGCAAATCAGCTTCAGAAAAGAGGGAGCTGCCGCCCACAGTTTCCATTTATCCAACCAAACCCAAACTGTTTTCATCCCTGATCGGCTGAGATGGAGTGATAGTGACTATAAAGAGAACTGATTGCCTTGGAGAAGGTGAGCGTGATTTTAAGAAGAAGAAAGTGAGGACAGTAATGAAGCGTTTCATCTTTTGAGTGACACATCTGGAAACCCCCCACTGGCCTTCTCCATGAGCTCAGTGAAAACCTATCAAGGAAACACACAAACAAGCAATACACAAGTGAATGGTATTAAGTCCTGGCTACAGAATCGTACTTCTTGTCTGGGGACAGACGTGTGCTGTGAAATGTTTATCCACCCCCTCTCCCCCATGCTTTTATTTGCAGCCGATGCTAATAATTATAACTAACATTTCAGAAATACCTTTAATATGCCAGACATCTTTTTTTTTGAGATGGAGTCTCACTCTGTAGCCCAGGCTAGAGTGCAGTGGCACGATCTCGGCTCACTGCAAGCTCTGCCTCCTGGATTCACGTCATTGTCCTGCCTCAGCCTCCTGAGTAGCTGGGACTACAGGCGCCCGCCACCACTCCCGGCTAATTTCTTCTGTATTTTTTAGTAGAGACGGGGTTTCACCGTGTTAGCCAGGATGGTCTCGATCTCCTGACCTCATGATCCGCCCACCTCGACTTCCCAAAGTGCTGGGATTACAGGCATGAGCCACCGCGCCCGGCCTGCCAGACATCTTTTTAAGCACATATGCTTTCTCCTCCGTTACCTCTACAACTCTAACAAGGTAGTATGTTACTTTCCCTTATATAGAAGGTGATCTTGAAGCTTGGAAAGATGAACATTACAGTATTATAAAGCTAAGAAGTGACAGAAGATAGGTCTATTTCATACCAAAGCTCAAATCTCAAGTACACTGCTGTAAGGGGAGCCGCTCACCTCCACTGGGCTACTGACAGCAACAAAGCACTTCAGAAAAAAAATGCACATTGATGAGGGTGCAGGGACTCCAATCACATCCTTACTGCAGGATCTTTATTGCTTTACTTGCCTGGTCGAGCATAAAGCAACCTTAGTTTTTGAGAGTGCCACTATTTTATCACGTGTGTTAGTTTTGTGTGTCAACTAGACGAGCCACAGGAAGCCCAAATGAAATGTGATTTCAGGGTGTGTCTGTGTGGGCGTTTCAGGGTAAGATTCACATTTGAACTGATGGACTCAGTAAAATAGAATTCCCTCCCCAGGATGGTTAGGCATCACCCAACCCACCGAGAGACTGAATGAAACAAAAGGCAGAGGGAAGAGGAATTCATTCTTCTACTTCCTGCCTGCTTGAGCTGGTACATCTCACCTCATCTTCTCCAGTTCTTGTACTGAAATTTATACCATCAGCTCTCCTGCCTCTCAAGTCCTGAGACTTGGACTAAATTAAACCAACAGACTTCCCTGGTCTCCAGCTTCTTGACAGCAGATCATGGGTCTTAGCCTCCATAATCACATGAACCAATTCCTCCTAATAAATCTCCTTTCATATATATTTTTTACATACACACACACACACACACACAAACACACACACACCTATATATACACTCACACATCTTGGTATCTGTACATATGTCCTATCGGTTCTGTTCCTTTGGGAGAACTCTAATACACCAGGTGTTTCAAGCACAGAACTTTGCCAGCCAGTAGTATTAACCTGCAGATGGCTAGAAACTGTCATGAGTACACCCATTTCTTTTAGCTAGTCTCTGGGATCTAGTAGATAGGGTCACATAACCTTCATGGTTTACAAACTCCAAACCATATGGACGTGTCAGGAGGCCTGTTCCCATATTTGAACACTGCTTCTGCAGCTTCTGCAGGTGCAGATGGTCTTTTTATTTTGCTGAAAACTAAGTGTATACATTCATTTTTTGTGTGTTCAACTCTGGTGACAACTGGAGTTCCCCAGTCACTGATGATCCACAGATGAACTCCAGTGCCCTTTCTGTGACTTGTGTAAAGTAGAATAGACCAGTCCCCAGGAGTTTTTCAGACTCTTTTGGTTTGGGAGGTGATATGGTTTGGCTGTGTCCCCACCCAAATCACATCTTGAATTGTTTGTAGCTCCCATAATCCCCATGTGTCATGGAAGGACCCAGTGGGAGGTAACTGAATCACGGGAGCAGGTTTTTCCCGAGTGGTTCTCGTGATAGTGAATAAGTCTCAGGAGAGCTGATGGTTTTATAAAAGGCAGTTCCCCTACACACCCTCTCTTGCCTGCCACCATGTAAGACGTTCCCTTGCTCCTCCTTTGCCTTCTGCCATGATTGTGATGCCTCCCCAGCCATGTGGAACTGTGAGTCCATTAAACATTTTTCCTTTATAAATAACCCAGTCTTGGGTATGTCCTTATAGCAGCATGAGAACGAACTAATACAGGAAGGATAGGGACAGGGTGGGATGGGGGCCCTGGAGCAGGTGGTCAAGGCACCAGGTCTTCTCTGGTTCCCTCCGTCTCCTGCTTCCGCTGAAACAGCTGTGAGTCACATGTTTTCCTGCCACCCCATCCATGTTGTTCCTTTCATGCTCCTTGGGTCCAGACAGAGGACTTTAGCTCTTATTAGCCCCTAGTCTCACACACACACACACACACACACACACACACACACACACGAATTATGGACTGAATGCTTGTGTCTCCCTCAAAATCATATATTAAAAATCCAACCCACTAATGTGACAGTATTAGGAGGTGGGGTCTTTGGCAGGTAATTAGGAATAGATGAACTCATGAAGGTGGAGCCCTCATGAATGGGATTCACATCTTTATGAGTCCTGAGAGAGCTTGCTTCCCCTCCTTACCAGGTGAGGACACAGCACAAAGACAGCAATGAACCAGGAATTGGGCCTTCATCAGGCACCGGAACTGGGAGAAATGAGTGTTTGTTGTGTGAGCTACCCGGTTTATAGCATTTTGTTGTGGCAGCCAGAGCTCACTCAGACAGGGACACACATGCACACCCCTCACCACACACACACACAATCATCCCCCTTACACACATGCACACACACAGACACACATATAGGTTCACCTCTTTCTCCTCTCTTTCTCTGGCTTTCTTGGATACATATTCGGTTTCATTCTCATACACATTCACAGACACGCATGTTCACACAGACACAATCTCACACATATGCATTCTCTCTCTCTCTTACACACACACGCCCTTCCTCTTTCTCTTTCACACATGCATTTGAGAAACCTACAGACACAAAACACCCTTTATATAACATCCTTATATACAACAGATACAACTTTGGGGAAGTTGAAGAGTATTTTATGTCACACCCGTAACTACTTAAATGTAAATGTTAGATTCTCATTTGTAAAAGTCTTTTGGACTTGCTGTGATTCTTCTGTGCTCTCCCTCTTTTCCTTCCTTTCTCTTCTTTTCTCCCTCACCTCCCTTAATACCCGCTTCGTATGCAGCAGAGAGCGGCTAGTTGGCTTTTTGTTTCTCTGTCTTCTGCTTCCAGGGTCTTCCCTTTCATTCCTGGCAGCTTGAGGAAGTATGAAGTTTCATTTATATTCACATTTTGAAAAAATAAAAAGAACTTGCACAATTATAAAACATAGTACAATGATATCAAACCAATCTGCAATCTTGATAATTAGAATTAATTAATTATAAATGCAAATATGTAGATGATTCTAGAAAAAAATAATAAGTGGTTCTTTATCCTATCAAAGAATCTTTAGTGAGCTTGCAGCTTGATCCAATCTGGTCAGGTGAAACTGTATTATGGTTTCATCTACAACATTAGCCTAAATAGATAGAAGATAAGATAATCAGCTTGTTAGCAACTTTCAAAACTTGGAAACTTTTTGGATAATACTTTTCAGTCCCTTTCCATCACTTGGTAGTTAATTCAAGTGATATTTTCTCTCAATTTCAGCTAAGATGCTTATCAAAGAGGACATGTCAAAATCACAACTCATACCCTGGCTGTCTTAGGCTAGCTAGGCAATTCAGCATGGTGGTTAGCACATAGGCTGGGCTGGTAAGTCCAGCAAACGTGGGTGTGGATCTTAGCCTGGTCACTTACTACCTGTGCAACTGTTATGGGTTGAACTGTGTCCCCCCAAAAAAAGATATACTGAAGTCCGAACCCCTGTGACAGCCCCTGTGACTGTGACTTTATTTGGAAATAAAATATTTGCAGACATCATGAAATTAAGATGAGGTCATTTGGGTGGGCCCTCATTCAAGGTGACGAATGTCCTTATAAGAAGAGGGAAGTTTGAACAGTGACGTGCACATAGAGAAGAAGTCTCAGTGACCACAGAGGCAGAACCTGGAGCGACGTAGCACAAACCAAGGAAGGCCACGTGTTGCTGGCCACACCAGGAGCTAGGAAGAGGCAAGAGAAGATTCTTCCCAAATTCTGACCAGGAGCATGGCCTTGCTGACACCTCCCCTTAGGGTATCTAGTTTCCAGAACTATAACAGAATACATTTCACCCAGTTTATGGTACTCTGGGACATCACTGCACCCCGTTTGTGCTGTGGTATGGCAGTTCCAGGAAACTAATACTGTAAATCTCGTAATCTCCATCTGTGTAAAATGCAAATCACAATACTAATAGTAGTCCTTCCCTAATGAGTTTATTATGAGGATTCCTGAGGCAGACATATGTCACATTCTTTGCACAGTATCTGGCGCGCGCACACACACACACACACATTGTACACACACACACATACATACACACACAGTATACACACACACATACACACACATATACATACACACATAAACACACATACACACACATATACATACACACATAAACACACATACACACACACATACACACATAAACACACATACACACACATACACACAAACACACACACATATACATACACACATAAACACACATACACACATACACACACTGTATACACACACACGTACACACACATATACATACACACATACACACATACACACACATATACATACACACATAAACACACATACACACACATACACACACACTGTATACACACACATACACACACATATACATACACACATACACACACATACACATACACACATACACACACATACACACACACACTGTATACACACATACACCCACATATACATACACACATACACATACACACATAAACACACATACACACACACACACTGTATACACACACACATACACCCACATATACATACACACATACACATACACACATAAACACACATACACACACATACACACACACACACTGTATACACACACACACATACACATACACACATACACACACATACACATACACACATACACACACATACACACACATACACTGTATACACACACACATACACACACATATACATACACACATACACATACACACATAAACACACATACACACACACACACTGTATACACACACACATACACCCACATATACATACACACATACACACATAAACACACATACACACACATACACACACACACACTGTATACATACACACACATACACATACACACATACACACACATACACATACACACATACACACACATACACTGTATACACACACACATACACACACATATACATACACACATACACATACACATACACACATAAACACACACACACACGAATTATGGACTGAATGCTTGTGTCTCCCTCAAAATCATATGTTAAAAACCCTACCCACTAATGTGACAGTATTAGGAGGTGGGGTCTTCAGGAGGTAATTAGGAATAGATGAGCTCATGAAGGTGGAGCCCTCATGAATGGGATTCACGTCCTTCCCCACGGAAAGGCCCACATGGCCGGCAATGGAGCGTGGCCTCTTGTTGACAACCATGTAAACGAGCTTGAAGTGGATCCCTCCCTAGCTGAGCCTTCAGAGAACTGCAGCTTCAGCTTATACCTTGATTGCATCTTTGTGGATTAGATGCTCAGGACATGTTGGTTCTATTAACAAATGTTTGTTATTATCAGACATAAACAGCTGAGGTCCCTGCACTCCAGGTAGTTATAACGTTAGGTCTCATCCATCCACCCAAGATTTCAACCACTTCTAGAACTTGTCTACTTTAATATCTCTAGCTAGACAACCTATTCTAATTTTGCACTTATTAATTTAGGGCTATAAACATTTCATAAGAAACTTGCCATAAATAATTATAAAAAACCATTGAATTGTAAGGAATGAGCTATTAATCTGAGCATTGGGCATTACACCTTGATATCCTCTTCACTACCCAGAAATTTGTTAAAGGGAACCTTCCTTGATTAGCAAGACCTGAGCCTCCTGTAAGATCTGCTGCCTTCCCATTTCTGTGGATTCTGTAACCATGGTTGCTCTGACAACCCCAGATCTAACATGTTTAATGGATAGAATATAATGTTTCCTTCCCTATGCTTCTTATTCTCTATGATTTTTAAATTTTCTAAAATAAACATGCATTATTTTAATAATTTAAACACATAAGATACGTGTTTTAATACTCAATGCTACTTTCAAGTAGAGACTGATAGAAAAATATAAAGGAAAAATCACAATGATATTTCTGATGTATATTTGTAGGAGTGTAGTATTAAGCTACAAAATGCTGTGCCCACAATCTGTTTCTAGATGAGCCTCGGTTTCCTTATTTGAAAATGATGCTAACAAGGGTGTACCTCTCAGGACTCTTGTGGAAACTGGATATCCTCTAAGGACCTATCACAGGGTTTTTCATGAAGTAAGTGCCTAGCTTCCCACTTCTCCTCCCTTTACATTTCTCGTAACTTTTGAATAAATTTCCATGAATTCAAGAAAAAACACAGGATTTGCTTGTTGGTAATGTTATCTGTTCTGTTTTGTTTTGTTTTTCCTGAATCATGTGGAAGGCAGCTTCTGAAATGTCTCCCAGTGAACCCTGCCTTCTGGCAGTCACAGTCTTATGCAATTCTCTTCCCTTGGGTGTGCACTGGCCCTGGTGACTTGCTCCTAAGGAATAGAATTCAGCACAAGGGATGGGAGTTCACTCTGAGGTTGGGTTACAAAAAGACTATGGCTTTCATGGCTTTCATTTTGCACAGCCTCTCTTTCTCTCTCACTTTACTTGTTCAGCCACCACACTGTGAGCTGCTCCATGGGAAGCTCCACATGGCAGGGAACGGAGCGTGGTCTCTTGTTGACAACCATGTAAACGAGCTTGAAGTGGATCCCTCCCTAGCTGAGCCTTCAGAGAACTGCAACTTCAGCTTATACCCTGATTGCATCTTTGTGGAAGACCCTGAGCCAGAGGCACCCCACTAAGGCATCTGGATTCCTGACCTTCAGAGACTCAGAGATAATGAACGTTATTGTATGAAGACAGTCAGTTTTAGCATAATTCCTTGAGTAGCAATAGTTAACTAATGCAGATCAATACATTTCATGCAGTCATTCTCTACTATTTTTATTCTAACCCTTCCAGGTGGCAACAATGAACAGTTATACTCCTTTTCGTTACACACATACTCTCAGATAAAAGTTTAGTATTCTCACTCTCATTGCCCCTTAGTCCTGCGTTCTGCAGAGGTCTAGCTAGTGCTACCTGTTGATAAAGCAGATGATGCTTCTTTCCTACAAATGCCCCACTCTCGTGCTTGTCTCATGCCCTAATAGAACCCATGTCCCTGTGAAAGCTCTCTCAAAAACTACCTTTTCCCTCAATGCAATGAGTGTGTAGCGCCCAAATATGGAGGCTTGTGCAGGTGTGGGATGCCACAACCTCAGGATGGAGTGGCTTCCAGGAGAATCCGTATAAGTGTAGAAGGGCTGTGCTGCTGAACTACCAAACCGAACGATGATGTCAAGAAATGCCTGGGAAATGACAGCAAACTGTTGCATAGGAGTGATTGGGAATCACTTCTCCAACCAACACATGAATGATGAAGCCCACTGATTTTTAAAAAACTACTGTACTGAGGCCGGGTGCGGTGGCTTACGCCTGTAATCCCAGCACTTTGGGAGGCTGAGGTGGGTGGATCATGAGGTCGGGAGATCGATACCATCCCGGCTAACACGGTGAAATCCTGTCTCTATTAAAAACAAAAAAAAATTAGCCAGGTGTGGTGGCGGGAGCCTGTGGTCCTGCCTACTTGGGAGGCTGAGGCAGGAGAATGGCGTGAACCCAGGAGGTGGAGCTTGCAGTGAGCCGAGATCGCGCCACTGCACTCCAACCTGTGCAACAGAGCGAGATACCATTTCAAAAAAAAAAAAAAACTACTGTACTGACGTATGATTCATGTACACAAAGCTGTATCACTTTTAAATTTGAATCCCTCCTATGTTCACAAATGGAAGGGAAGAAGAACAATGATTGTATAAAAGCTTTTGCCCCAACTGTCAAATATTTTACTTCTATGTAAATAATAATAATTATAAATAATTTTGAAAAAACGGGACAAACTACAAAAAAATCTAATGAGTATTTTTGGTTTGATTGAATTAAAAGCAATAAAAATAGAAGTTCACTCAAGTCATTGTCACATTTAAATCATACAGCCACAGTATCTATGCGTTAATGTCCTAAGAGGCAAAATTGCCAGCAATTTATTCATCAAGTAATACAGGTAAGTAAAAAGTAGCTTCTTAGGCTAAATATTTCAGTTAACTATTTTAAACTACCCACGCAATAATACACAGAACCCCAAATCTTGCTGATTTTGTTGTTGCTGTCACTTTGGACTCCAATATCAAATGTCCTCTGGCCATTTCCTCCTTGGTAACAGCCAGGGCAGTTCTGAAAGCACATCCTTCCCCAATTTTCTTAGAACTTGTAGTGTTTGTGATATGGTTTGGCTGTGTCCCCAGCCAAGTCTCATCTTGAATTGTAATCCCCATAAACCTTAGATGTCAAGGGAGGGACCCGGTGGGAGGTGATTGGAGGTTCCCCCCATGCTGTTCTCGTGCTAGTGGGTGAGTTCTCAGAAGATCTGAAGGTTCTACAAGGCAATTTTCCCTGCTCTCGAATGCTCTCTCTCACCTGCCACCATGTAAAACGTGCATGCTTCCCCTTCTGCCAAGATTGTAAGTTTCCTGAGGCATCCCCAGCCATGCAGAACTGTGAGTCAATTAAATCTCCTTTCTTTGTAAATTACCCAGTCTCAGGTTTTCCTTTGTAGCAGTGTGAGAATGGAGTAATACAGTTTGTTTTCTTAATTTTCATGTCTGAGTACAGAACAGAATTGAGAGGTAAGAAAAATTATATGTAGGAAAATTTTCCCATAACTATTCCTTCAATGTCATTATATTCCAATGGCTAGCAAACATAAGGTGTGAATAACATCACAACCTCGTTGCTGACCTTGAGAAACAACTTGACTGCAAAAGTCAAGATGTGCCCGACTGGTGGAGCTCAAGGCCAATGAAAAAAAGAACAATAGAGTCAATGATTGGGTGGTTAAGGAGACATAAAGAAACCAGCCATTTGAACGCGTTCAATAAATAACCTGCAAAAATTAACCCACGAGCCACAGTTTGATCAGCTCCTGATGCTGTTTGGGGTGTTGAAATAGCCCCTAGAAGGGAACTGGGCACACGCTGCATTGTTCATGAACTGTTTTAAGAAACTTGGACCTTGAGATTTTGGCCACTGCTGCCTGAATGATGTTCCCAAATTGTATCTGGTCAGAGAGTAGAGACGGAGATCTCCACATTCTACTACATTGCCAGCTCATTGAGCAGGCACCCCACAGATGAGTTCAGTCTTCTTCATATAACTCCTTGTGAGGCATTTCCCAGAATAAGCCCAGGCACTTTGCCAGTGTATTAGTCCGTTTTCATACTGCCATAAAGAACTGCCCCAGACAAGGTAATTTATAAAGGAAAAAGGTTTAATTGACTCACAGTTCAGTATGGCTGGGGAGGCCTCAAGAAACTTACAATCATGGTGGAAGGCAAAGGGGAAATAAGGCATCTCCTTCACATGGTGGAAGGAAGGAGAAGTGCAGAGCGAAGGGGGAAGAACCCCTTATAAAACCATCAGATCTCATGAGAACTCACTCACCATTGCGAGAACAGCAGGGGGGAAACCGCCCCCATGATTCAATTACCTCCCCATGGTGTCTCCCTTGACATGTGGGGATTATGGGGATTATAATTCAAGATGAGATTTGGGTGAGGACACAAAGCCTAACCATATCAGCCTGGTACATGGGACAAGTCTTGCCATTTCTCTTCCATAATTCCTTTTTAACAATTGGTCCTTGCCCAAACCTAACTTCTTTCTGGGTTTCCTGTTTTTATATTTCTATACCTTTTTGCCCACTTTAATTATCCTGCACATCTAAAAAAGTGTGCACGGCCACCAAAATACGTGTGTGTTTTCTCCTAACTTACAATTTCACAGGCTGGAAAGGCACTTAGGAACTTCAGTTTTAACATGTTTTCAGTCTTTGACATAATAAAACATATGCCATATACAAATGAAGTTTAGCACTCAAATCAGCTAAAAATCTTCCTACATATTATTAGAAAGGGTGATTTCATCAGGCATGTTTCTTAAATCAATATGCAATAAAGTCTAAAGTGAGGTCAACCCGTTTAACAATTGACACCCCCATAAAAATAATAGGGATGAGGTGGGAAGGGTGTAGGTCTTAGTATTTATTATGTTTCCATTAATATTCTGCAGCTCTGTGTAGCTCTCCTGGGTCATGGTTTTCAACTCCTCCAGGGAGTGAAGTTTGAAGCTGGAGATGTGGAGAAGGAACACAGAATTTGCTCTCAAGGCTCTAAGGTGATTACTTCTGTCTGCTTCTTGACAAATCTATCAGCTCTTGCCAAATCTAAAAAAGAATCAGGGATATGCCATGTTTTAGGAATAAGGTGAATAGTTTTTATTTTTAAATAGGTAATACCTTTGAGTGCCATTTATCAGAAAAAGTAGGTATTGAGTCAAGAAATGTTTAAAAATCACATATTTTGCTTCCTTGTTACTAAACATTAGATATTATGTTACAATATAATAATTTTTAAAGTAAGCATGGGATGACTATTTTATTAAATTTAAATAATAATATGTAATATCAAAGAGAGAGTTTTTAAGGGAGTCTTCAAATATCTTTATAATCGGTCATGTGTATGTAATATAAACACAAAATATACATATGTATCATTGTTTTATATTAAATGGGCATTGGACATATTTATAATTATATCTAGATCTATATATCCACCAATTCCCTCTTCTGGGATCCCATAGAATCTTCTGTATACCATTACATTAGTTCTGACTGTATTGTACTACCACTTTCTTTTCAAATATTTGTCTTTCTCCCTTGACTGCTTATTCCATGAAAACAGAACCTGTGATTTCTTTGACTGTTGAATCCCCAATTATTGATACAGTGCCTCATATCCAATAAGTGTGGATCAAGTGTTAGGAAAAGAAGCAAGGAGTGATTCCAGATTTATCAGTAATCATACACTGATTATTGAATCATACAATGATTCAAAACCCTGAATCACATAGGATTTTGCCCACTTTAATGATTCTGCACATCTAAAAATGTGTGCACAGCCTCCAAACTGTGTGTGTGTGTCTGTAGCTATTCACAGGAATATTGCCTGGGGGCAAGCACTGGCAGGAGGTTCTGCTAATTTACAATTTCACAAGCTGGAAAGGCACTTAGGAACTTCAGTATCAACATGTTTTCAGTCTTTGACATAATAAAGCATATGCCATATACGCTTACATAGGATACAATCACAGGATTCGGGGTTTTGAAGGATGTCTTCATGGTTTAAAACTTTAAACTGTTGGCATTCAGAAGATAAAAATACTAAAGCTCTTCCTGGTTTTCTTGACATTTCCAGGGAAAATGCTTTTTTTTCTACTAGCAAGTCTTTATTCCTTTAATAACGTAGTATGATTGCACCGTTTCTGTTATCTACTGATGTGTAACAAAGTACCTCAGAGCTTAGTAACTTAAATCAACCACTTTATTTTTCTCATAATTTTGGGGAGTCAAGAATTTGATAAGGTCTTGGCTAGAGGATCCATCTCTTCTCCATGTAGCTTTAGCCACGGGGACGCTGGGGCTGGAGGGGTCACTTCGGAGATGGTCTCTTCACTCACATGTCTACTCCTTGTGCTCTTGGCTCTCCTCTCTTCTCCTCGCCTTTCTTCCCCACCCCTCTCTTCTCCTCTCCTTTTTCTCCCTCTCCTTGTGATATTTCATTCTACAGAGTCTCTCCTTCTGACTTGGGCTTCTCACAGCATGGAAGCCTCAGTTTGTGCATTCCTGAACTTCTCAGACAGTAATTTAGGACTCTAAGAGCAAGTTTTCCAAGATGCTCAGGCAGAAGCTGCAAGGCTGTTGTAACCTCGCATGAGAACTACACTGTGTGCCACTTTTAACACCTTCTATTGGCCAAGCAAGTCACAGAGCCCACCCTGACTTAAGGGTTGGGAACATAACACTCTCCATGGAAGACAGGTTAGAAAATTACTGGCCATCTTTAATCTGCCACAAGACTCATAAAGAAGACATAGGAATAAGTTCTCTCTTTTAAAACACTTGGGTATATTTGCTGAATCAGGGTTGGGCAAATAGCAAATGCTTCATATATTTTTGTAGATTCATTCAATTAATTAATTAACGAAGAAATAAATTAGGAGAAATATTTTCAGTGATGTAGTATGCCTGCTATTAACAGTCCTTATTTTAAATGGGTAAATAATTTAATCATGCCAATATAAATATTATGTCTTGTATGCTTAATGCAATTCTTCTTCTAGGCAGAAAAATGCAGCAGTGGAAATATATCTAACTGTGGCCCAAACTTTTCAAACTATATTCATGGAGTTTGTGTTGAAAATGCAGATAGAAGTTACTTTTTTCAGAGCTTATTTTTGTTTAAACATCCATCCTATAATATAGTTTTTATAATTTGAAATTGGGTGATATTATTAATTTGAAGACCAAACCAGTCAAAATTTGATTACGATCAAAATGAAATTAAAGGAGGGATAAATAGTTATTCTCATCAAACTAGACTCCAAATAGTTAATTAAACTCCAAGGCTTTTAACCCAACATTTATTCCCTTAGACTCTTTTCATTTACTCTTACAAAAATCCACGCATGTATAATTCATTTTCACTTTACTCAGCAAAATGTTCTTTTGTAATGAGTTGCTTGATATTCAAAAGACTTCTGAGTCTCTCAATTCTATTTCTGTCAAAAACAGGAAGTTGACTTTTGCCAAGAATAAATGAACTTGAATACAGAGTTTTAAATGTGGTTCAAAGGATGAAATCTTCAAATCTCAGGCCCATTCTGATGCTGGCAAGACCCTTCTCCTGCTCAGACTATGAAATAATAATGATGCTTTTAAACAATTAAAGCTTTGGGTTCCCAAAAACCTGAATCTGTTGCTAAATGTCACTTAACAACAGGATCTTATTTTTATCTTTAGCAAATATCCTGGGGCATGTATAAGTACCAGGGACAAACTGCATTACAGATTTAAATTTGGGACGGAAAAAATCAATATTTCAAAGTATAACAGGTACAGATTCTGTAAAATGAACACAAATCAGATACTGCATTGGCTAACTTCCAATAAAAAAAGCACACAAAAAATAGAGAAAGTGAAGTGAAATATTAAATCATAAAATAAAACTTTTCAGATATGATTTTGAAACCTTGGAGTCTTAACAATTTAAAACATAAGAGAAAAAAATTTAATTTAAAACTGTTAGTGTTGGCTGGGTGTGGTGGCTCACGCCTGTAATCCCAGCACTTTGGGAGACAGAGGCAGGCAGATCACCTGAAGTCAGGAGTTTGAGACCAGCCTGCCCAACATGGTGAAACCCTGTCCCCACTAAAAATACAAAAATTAGCTGGGCATAGTGGTGCACAACTGTAGTCCCAGCTACTCGGGAGGCTGAGGCATGACATTCACTTGAACCCAGGAGGTGAAGGTTGCAGCGAGCCAAGATCACACCATTGCACTCCATGCTGGGCGACAGAGTTGGACTCTGTCTCAAAAAAAAAACAAAAATAAAAGTTAGTGCATGGTGCTCTTTTGTCATTTAATTTTTTTGAAATAAGTGACGTTAAATACCAAGTTGTAATTGTTTGGATGAATATATCTAGAATCTGTAATTGTAGCAGAACAAAGAATATATGAGTTATTTGTGAGCATTAACCAAGCACCTCCCAGATGCCGGAAGATATTTTTTCCAAAGTGGATTCTTATATCTTCCTCAGAAACTTTCAAATGGACTTCTTCAATCTGATCCATTAATGCAATTACATTTTCATTTTCCCATTTTACTTAGTGCAAAGTCAAGTTCAAGGAAACTCAATTATATAGTCAATTGTTAGAGCTCCTTCAAAGCAGATCTAAACTAGCAACATATATATACATGCATGGTTCAAATAATCACATTCTAGAATCACCATTTATCTAAATTATAGTGTGGGAATAATGAATAGTTTAAATTTGGCTTCAGAGGGTAGAAAATATTAGGGGCCAGAAACAGTAGGTTTGAGAAATATGTACATGGCTGTGAACCCAATCATGCATTCTTCCCTTAGTTACTCCAGGCCTGGGACCAAAGACAAGCAAACAGAAAGAGAAGCAGTACTCATACGTATGTGTGTGTATGTGTGTGCACTACTCGTAATCCAGATAAGCTCTTCCAGGTAAACATAAGCAACTGAGATTCAGTTCATTTCATCATTGTTTATTCTTTTATTCAATATTAATGTCCACTAAGTGCCAAAAATGGCATTAGAAATGTTTTTGGCAGAGACCATTGGTGCCCACTGAATATCCATAACTCTTCCATATTTCCCAGTAGTTCCACCATTCCTTGAAGTGTCTGAGTTCTTCAAGGTCTGTCAAAAGAAAATGTGAGCACTTGTGTTCTGGGGCACTTAGTAGTCAGTGTGCCTCCTCCATCCCTAATTTCCCTGCCAGGGAGACTTGGAAATTCCATATTTTTTCTATTGCTGCTATAACAAATTATTACCAGCTTGCTGTCTTAAACAATGCAAACTTAGTATCTTACAGTTCTGGAGGTCAGAAGTTCAACATGGGACTCCCGCAGCTAAAATCAAAGTGGCAGCAAGGTTGTGCTCCTTCTGAAGGCCCTAAAGGAGAATCTATTTCCTCCATTGTTTTCAGCCTCTAGAGGACATCTGCTTTCCTTGGCTTGTGGCCCCTTTCTCCATCTTCAAAGCCAGTAATGGCAGATCAAGTACTTCTCACATCACATCTTTCTGACCTTTCTTTTGTAGTCACTGCTCTCTCTGATGCATCTGGGAGAGGTTCTCTGTTTTCAAGGATTTATATAATAGGATTGGGCTTACCTGGATAATCCAGGCTGATTACCATCTCAATGTTTGTAAACTTAATCACATCTACAATGTCCATTTTGCCATGTAAGGTAATATACACACAGGCTCTGGGAAGGAAGAGTGGCCATCTTTCGGGACCCTTATTCTGCCTCCACAGAAGCCATATGGGAAGATGCTGGGATGCAAGATAAACGGGGCCTGGATCGCTGAATCACCACAAGGAGAACAGCCATTATGCACCCATGTTCAACTCTGAACAACAAGACATAAACTTTTTTTAAAATGTCCATGCTGTGAGATTTGGGTGTTATTCTGTGTGACAGCTACCATCAGTCATTCTAACTAACATGGTGATGGTTAAGAATTTGTTCAGTTTGTTTCAGCTTTATAGCTAAACTGCAAGGCTGGACTAGCTGGATTTCCATTCCAATAGATATAATTCGTATGCATTTGCAGAAAGTGTCTCCCTTGCCTTTAAATCCCCAACCGTTAATAGAGAGCCTAAAACAATACATTTTGAATGGCACTGAATGATAAATAAGCAAAAACAAGAAAACACATAACAATAACAATGAAAAATGTTGACAACTGAGACACTTAGACCTATTTTAAACAATTCTTTCAGTGAAGAGGATCATCTTGGTCAAAGGCTATTGTTCTTTTTTTTTTTTTTTTTTTTTTTTTTGATACGGAGTCTCGCTGTGTCGTCCAGGCTGGAGTGCAGTGGCCGGATCTCAGCTCACTGCAAGCTCCGCCTCCCGGGTTTACGCCATTCTCCTGCCTCAGCCTCCCGAGTAGCTGGGACTACAGGCGCCCACCACCGCGCCTGGCTAATTTTTTGTATTTTTAGTAGAGATGGGGTTTCACCGTGTTAGCCAGGATGGTCTCGATCTCCTGACTTCGTGATCCGCCCGTCTCGGCCTCCCAAAGTGCTGGGATTACAGGCTTGAGCCACCGCACCCCGCCTGCTATTGTTCTTTCCTGGGCTGATCTGAGGCCAGGATTTCTCTGGAAATCTTCCCCTCCCACTCATCTCATGCTCAAGCTAGCCAGTCCACAGAAGGAGCTCCAGGGGAGCAGGATTTTTGTGGTCCAGGCCTGTGGCCAAAGGTTGAACCCTAAGAAAAATGGACCACTAAGGAGCACAGTGAGAGCAATTTTTGTCATCCATCAGAAAACAGTATAGACTCTGGAAACAGCTCTGAGTACAAATCAGAGCTCAACCAATTCTTAGCTGTGTGGTTATGGGCAAGTAACTCTGAGCTTCTGTTTCTCATCTATGAAACAAGATAATAAGCCTGCCTTGGGATGGTGATATGAGAATTTCATGGAATATAACTGATATAGCACAGATTCAGGCACAAAATGGACTTTATTTGTATTATTCTGAGTCAATAGGGAAATTCTGAGAGAAAAGCAAGAATGGGTTTAGTTTATCCTTCTGATAAATTCACCTAAAGCTTTCTCTAGATCTGAAAGTTTGGGAGATGATTTTATTCAGGCAATACGTATTCTGATTATATTATTTTTTTATCCTAGTCACCTAGCCAGACCTAGAAGAATTTCAAGATCAACACTTGATTGTAAAACTTTAGATGGAATAATCATGTAGATTTTTTGTTTGTTTTAAAGCCCTGTAATAAAAAGAAAACCATTATCCTCGTGTATACGGTGACACAAGTACTTAATTAGCAGAATTTAGTAAAACATTATTTCTTAAGCTGAGATTAATGAGCTTTCAATGTATGGAAACGAGTTTTAAAAAATAATCAATGAGAATGGTTTGGTTTTATTTATCTTCTAATAGTTTACTGCACATATTCTCAGTTCCTGTTAGGAGAAACTAAAATATTCACTGTCTCATTTGGAAAGAAAGAAACCATCTAAAAAGAAGCCAGCAAAATCCTTTTATATGTAACATGAAGATTCGAAGAGGCTATAAATATTAATTTCAAACCAAGATCACTCAAATAGGAGTGCTCTCAAAGTGATATTGCAAATAATTTCAAGTTATGCAATAGCTCAAATGAACAAAGAACAGGAATAATTTACTATTTGCCATATGCAATGGACAGGCTGAGCGAAACAGCACCAGACAGACAAAACCCATCCAACTATGTCAACTTAGATTTATCCGAAGGATTCCAGTGGCCTGCTCAGATTGTTAATGACCATGAAAGCATACTTTCTAAAAAACAAACTTTGTATTTTAGAATAATTTTGATTTACAGAAAAGTTGCAAAGATAATATATAGTTTCCTACACCCTTACCCACTTTCTTCTATTGTTAACATCTTACATAACTGTGGTACGTTTGTTACAACTAAGAATGCAGCATTGGTAGTTTCTAGGAACTGAGTCCTACCTTTTATTTGAACTTAATCAGTTTTCTTCCTGACATCTCTTTCTGTTCCAGGATACCATCCCACATTCCATTTGGTCATCATTTTTCCTTAGTCTCCTCTGGTCTGTTAATTTTCTAAGACATTCTTTGCCTTCATGACCTTGACAGTTTTGAGAAGCACCACTAAAGTGTTTTGTAAAAACCCCTCTATTTGCTTTGCCTCACGCTTTTCTCACAACTGGATGGGAGTTATGGGTCTTGGGAAAGAATGTCACAGAGAGGAAGTGCCCTTCTCACCACACCATATCTGGAGCACATGGTATCAACACGGCTTATCACCAATGTTGTCAATCTTGATCACCTGGCCAGTTTTTCCAGGTTTCTCCACTTTAAGGTAGAACAGCAGTGACTTTTCCTCGTCTTTCCATAATCGACTCTTTAGAAGCAAGTCACTAAGCGCAGCCCACACTCAAAGGGGCAGGGAGAAGATGTGGCTCCACCTCCTGGAGATAGAGGCATCTATTTACAACTCTTCCGGAAAGAAGATTCCCAGTTTCTCATTTGTGTATTTATTTATTCAATTATTTGTTTATATCAATATAGACTCATAATTTATATCAGTATGGATCATGAAATGTATGCTTTGGGTTATAGTCCAATTCTGTTATTTATTTTCTTGCTGAAATTGCTCCAGCTTTGGCCATGGAGAGTTTGTTCAGGTTGGTTCCTAGGCCCTTTTCTGTGCCCTCAACCTTTTGTTTTTCTGGCACTTCCTTACTTTCTGCAATTACAAAGTACTCCAGGAGCATCTTGAATTTTCCCTGTCCCAGTCCTAGAATCTATCATGTTTTTATCTATTTTTAAGAATGAAAGAAAATTATTCCCTTTAACCTAAAAATGGGCAAATTCACAGATATCTCAAATATAACTTGTGTTTAGATTTGTTAGAGATCAATGAAGTGGCTATTTTGAGGAGCATTTTTTTTGAAGAGGCATTAGCTCTCCTAATGGAACTAATGATATTAGATATTATAGATGTCATTAAAATTTAGAATCTGGTTGGATGATTGATCCATTTTTGCAACTCCGAATATTTTAGTGACAAACTTCTAGCCAAAGCATCTGCATTTATATGTAGGTGAAATTAGGTGTTCTCCTGCCAGACCGAAGAATAGGTCTCAGCTGGGATAGCTCCTACCAGAGAGAAATTTACGTTGAGTCTGGAATGAAAGGGGTTTCAGTTGAAATATCAGTTGGGTTATGTCTGTGAGGGTGTTTCAGGATGAGATTAGCATTTGACTCGGACTCAGTAAAGTCAATTGCCCTCCCCAATACAAGTGAGCATCATTCAATCTGTTAAGGAACTGAAAACAACAATCACTTATCGAGTCACAGTTCTGTATGTTGGCAATCTGGGCGGACCTCCGTTGGGAGGTTCTTCTGCTGGTGTCTCCTGGGCTCAGCCGTGTGATCATCCAATGCCAAGGAGATGGAGGGAGTAACTTGTGTTGATAGCTTTACAGTTTGTGTTTCCAGTCTGTTATAAGAACTGACCAGACCTTGTTCCTAGGAAGATTCTTGAAATACATCTGTATACTTCCAACGATATTGCCTGAATCTTTGATAATTCAAGTGAGTTTCTGCTCCTTTAGACAAAACAATGACCAAGAAAAGTTTCTTTAAGATTCTATTTTAAAGTCAGTATTATTTAGAATATGTATTATTTGTCCTTCTAATAACAAAACTCGACATCCCGGTGCTTTCAAATAATAAAAACACAATTCTGCTCATCCAGCAGAGGTGGCATTGGATGCTGTCTCCCTGGCGTCACCCAATCTGTTAAGGAAATGAAAACAGCAATCACTTATTGATTCACAGTTCTATCTGTCGGCAATCTGGGCGGGCCTCCGCTGGGAGGTTCTTCTGCTGGTCTCTCCTGGGCTCGGCGGCATGACAGCAGTCAGCTTGAAGGTAAGCGGAGTGCAGCAGCCTGGTCTTGCCTCACGCACCTGTCTGCTGCTGTGACTATCAGGGAGGCCCTCCTTCCACATGGTCTTTCATCCTCAAGAGGCCAGCTTCTTGCCCCCAGTATATATTTAACTTTTGAGTTTTGTGCTTTCCGGGCCAGTGTTTTTCATCTCCGGATTCAGGCCACAAGTCACATAGAGGCTCGTGCTTTTGGACAAGTGACTTCACTGCTCTAAACCTTTGCTATGATGATGAAAGGAGAACAGATACAAACTATGTAATGCAATACCTGGCAAGTGGAAAGTCTCAAAAACCATCAGCTACTACAATGAGTATTGTTGTTGTTGTTACTTTTAGTATTATTATTAAATCTAACACATCCCTTCCCCGCAATGAGGTTAGGTGTGATCATGTGACTGACTTCTGGCTGAAGGAATGCGAGAAGAAATGACACAAATCGTTTGTAAGCCTGACCCAGGAAAACTTCTCTGTGATCCTCTCCACACTTTTTCTCCTTCTTGGTCTGCCAGTTGGATGACACAAAAATCTAAAGAGAACCTGGGGACCCTAAGGAATCAGGAGCCACAAATTGGAAAGGTCCTGGGTCTCTGTGTGTACCTGTGATGTACCATTCACTGACCATCCACATCTAGTGCATGAGCCGGAATTATATTTTTATTATTTTAAATCACTGAGATGTCAAGAGTTTTGTTATTTGAGGGACAAATGATATATATCCTAATTAATACAGACATTAAAATGGAATCTTAAAGAAACTTTCTTGGTCTTTTTTTTCCTAAAGAAACAAACTCACTTCAATTATCAAAGATTTGGGCAATATAGTTGGAAGTATGTATCTCAAGAATCCTAGGAACAAGGTACAGTCAGTTTTTATAACAGACAGGAACCACAAACTGTAAACCTATCAACAAAAGTTACTCCTTCCGTCTCTCTGGTAGTACATGGAGGCTTATTTCTGGTTCTCTCTCTCTCTCTCTCTCTCTCTCTCTGTCTTTTTGTCTTTTTGTCTGTCTGTCTGTCTGTCTCTCTTTCTGTCTACAGATTGGCTTGCTTTGCTTCTCAGGTTGTGCTAGAGACCCTCTCAGAGAAGATGATTGGCTCAAGCTGGGCCAAAATGTACTCCCTGGTCCAACCAGCTGTGACTAAAGGGCAGAGTCACCTTACACAACAGTCAGTTCCAATAGAAAAAAGGGGACCCCCCCCTTTTGGCCGGGCACAGTGGCTCACGCCTGTAATCCCAGCACTTTGGGAGGTCAAGGTGGGCATATCATAAGGTCAGGAGATCAAGACCATCCTGGCTAACATGGTGAAACCCCGTTTCTACTAAAAAAAAAAAAAAAAAAAAAAAAAAAAAAAAAATTAGCCATGTGTGGTGGCGGGCGCCTGTAGTCCCAGCTACTCGGGAGGCTGGGGCAGGAGAATGGCGTGAACCCGGAAGGTGGAGCTTGCAGTGAGCGGAGGTCACGCCACTGCACTCCAGCCTGGGCGACAGAGCGATACTCCGTCTCAAAAAACAAACAAAACAAAACAAAAACAAAGAAGAAGACCCCAAAAGTGTCCCTAGGAACATTAGTGTGATAAGACAGAACTCCTGTTTAACTCTCTGGGGTAGGTGTCAGCGAGACCAACACTTCCCATTTTACTTTGTAAGTAGCCCTTGGTTTTTACAACTTGCCCATCCATTGATTTTTTAAAAAATTGAGTGGAAGAGTCTTCCCTTTACTTGTCTATTATAATTAAGACTATATTGTATTTTTTAAATATATTTTATTTTTTTAGAATAGTATTAGCTTCACAGCAAAATTTAGGGGAGGGGACGGAGATTTTCCATATACTCCCTACCCCACAACGCGCATAGCATTCCACTTTATCAATATCCCCTACCAAAGTGGTACATTTGTTACTACTGGTGAATCTAACTTGGCATATTATTATCACCCAAAGTTCATAGTTTACACAAGGGTGCACCCTTGATATCCCTTGGAATTGTATTTAAATCATTAAGATGTTATATTCTAGGCTGTTGAAGCAATATTTATCACTATATCATCCATCAACAAATTTTAGTTTTGTGCTGTTGAACCTCACTCAGATACACGGTAGAACGTCTCATTGAAATACTTGAAGTTTCCCACTGGCCTTGACGTTCAGACAAGAACCATCTGTCAGAGACCTATCTCATTACTTCCAGGTAATGGGATTCATGCAGAGTGTTTGCAACGCACTGTTGTTGCCTTCATGCGGAACAATGCTATGTTGTAAGCTTTGGAAAGTGGATATCTCCCGGGTTTACTCTCAAGCTCCCTGTTGGAATGATTTTATACTTTAGTCTCAGTGGGAATCTGCTTCCAACTCCCCAGCTGGATTGCTTTGCTACATTAGGGGCCAATCAGCAGAAGCTGTTTATCTCTCAGAAGAGTATGAACTGCTGTTTCCCAATACACTTAGTGTTCCCTTTTCAGAGACATAAACTGTCATTTTCAGTAAGTAATTTCTATTGAATGGCTGGTGCCAGATAACTGAGGATGATAACAAGGATGAGATGGTTGCAATGAAAAATTGTTAACGTGACATGTGATGGCCCTTCTCAGCAAACTAACACAGGGACAGAAAACCAAACACCACATGTTTTCACTCATGAGTGTGAGTTGAACAATGAGAACATGTGGACACAGGGAGGGGAACATCACACACTGGGGCCTGTCAGACGGTGGGGGGCACAGGGAGGGAGAGTATTAGGACAAATACCTAATGCATGTGGGGCTTAAAACCCAGATGACAGGTTGATGGGTGCAGCAAACCACCATGGCACATGTATACCTATGTAACGAAGCCGCACGTTCTGCACATGTATCCCAGAACTTAAAGTAAAATAATAAAAAAAAGATGTGCTGGTCCATCCTTAGCTTGCACAAGCAAGGATGACAGAAATGATACCAGAGAGGGAAGCACCACAAACTGATTAGGGAGAGTAATTCCAGGGGTCTTTTTCCAGAGATACCTCCCTGTTACTGAGCGAGGGACAAGGAGTGGGGAGGGAAAGGTGACACTGATTGAGAAAGTACACAAAGATGGCATCTCTTAAAAAGGACTGAGGGTTTCTGCCTTCCCTTAGATTGGGACTGTGAATATAAGGGCAGATTTGAAATGGAATCAGGAAATTAAGACCTATCCAGACGGGGGAGAGCTTTCAGAAAGTCTGAAGTTGCTGGCCAAGACGAAGGCTCAGGGAAAGTCAGAGCCCTACAAACTGGCCACCAGCTGCAGAGACCCATGAGATATCTGGACCCAAATGGCTCAACCAACCGTGGAGCAGATGGAGGACAGTGAGAAGAGCAGGAGGTTCGGGAAATCTCAGCTACCGTATTTCCATTTATCAGTTGTCCGTTGTGTGTTCTTTGCTATTTTTGACTTCTTTTCTGATAATTTTGTGGTAGAGAGTGCTGAAGAGTGAGAGGCCCAGGCCGTGCCTTTCACATTCTTCAGAGGGTCTCAGGGTGCCCATAAATGCAAGCTTGCCAGAAAACTAGCAAGAGCACCCATTTGCAGCACTTACCAAAAGAAGAGGCACTTTAGTAAGGGCTGCACATCTCCACCAGAGCCCGGGAAGAAAATATCATCATCATTACATTACAAATCGTGAAACCAAGGCTCACAGAAGCTGTGGTACTTGGAAAACCTGGGACATGAATCTTGTTCTCTATAACTTCAGAGCCCACCTGTAACCACAGAAACCTGCTTCTCCCTAACTGTATGGGATAATCAAGGAAGGTACACTCAACTTTTATTGCATGAAGAGTTCTGACATGGTCCAAGAATCAATAGCTGTGTATTTCTTGCTTCTTTGTTTTGGCTTGAGACACTTTGTGGAGGAGCTGACTTTGGTTGGAATGGTTGGGTCAGAGAGATTATTTCAGGGCTAAGCAGAGTTCTCAGAGATGCACAGCCATGGGGCATTACAGGCAGCAGCATCATGGCCACAGGTAGGAGCATGAGGATCAGAGCCTGGTGCAGCTTATGTATGAACTCCTAGGAGCCTCAAGTTTTGGGTGCATCTCAGGAATGAAAATGGTCAGCAGAGCGCAGATGCAGCAGCAGTAGGCAGGACTGGAGTTGTCCCAGGCTTCAGAGCAAGGAGCCTCCTGCTTCCATGGTGCTGAGCTTCAGATGCGGTTAGGAGGAAGCACTTACTGCACAATGTGGGGGAAGGGATGACGGCTTGAAAGAAGCAAAGACATCAGGAAGAACCGCACCGTTCCAGTGCCTTTGGGATGCTATTTTTCAAAAGAAGCTGGTTCCTGCCACCCACCCCCGACATTTTGAAATTCAGCAGAACCAACATTGTTGGCAAACACTTGCTGCTGACTCTCTGAAAGGCTACGTTGTTATCTTATCAACCCGGCTGACTCACAGAAACATACGTCAAGGAGGGGCGAGAGTCTAGCAGATTAGATGGAATCTGGGGTATTCCCCACTTTGGGGTTATGATGCTAGGATGACACGATGCCTGTTGATGTAGCCCGCTGCCGGGCCTTGTTTTGGGAGCCCTGCTCCCCAAACTCACTTTGGCTGCCATTATCCAGGACTATAGGTGACCATTTTACCTCAGAGTCTTCCTTTTCCTGGGAGCATCCCTGTGGTCCTCTGCCTCCTTGACCTCTCTGGGCAGTGTTCTTGGTGTCTAGTCATTTACTGCCATGGCCTGTACAGAAGACCCCTGTGTGCACCTTTGAAGCAGTCTAGACCACTCCCATCCCATTCTTCCTTCAGTCACTGGAGTGTATGGACAATGCATTGTTACAGAAAACCCATTCCTGATTTCTTTGGAGTCCATGGGTTTTAAGAAGCAAATTCTAGCTGGGCTGAGAGCCTGCAAGGGTAATTAGCAGATGACTAGAAGTAAGTCAATTCACAGATCCCATTAGAACATGGTCTTTTCAAGTCATCGATCGTCTCACCCAGCCACAACCGATGTGGAAGTTCAGCCAACACCTGCAGACCGCTTAGAGGACATCACAGAGCACAGCTGCCAGGGGGGCTTGTCCATGGGATTTGGGCTGCCTGGCCTTTGTGTGTCACCCAGTGGAAGTGAAGCCCACCCACGCCATAAGAGTTGCTGAGCCAAGTGAGAACTGCCCCATGGGGATACTCCTACTCTTGGCCAGACATCCAAAGCATTCCTAAAGTACAGGCGATGATGCTATGGAAGTGAGAGTATCAGGAAATGGGGCTTCTGCAAGAATACACGGCGGTTCAAACTCACCATGTTACAATTGGGAACTTGCTCAGGGCATAAGTCCACCTATGCCAGCTAGAGGCAGGCGCCATCACCCTATGCAGGGGTAAGCAGAAGAAGCATGGGATTTAAGTTTAAGCCTAGAGCAGACAGGACTCCCAGTGACCCGTTTCCTACATCATATACATTATGCTCCCAATGGGGGACTCAGGAGGAGCAAAGCAATGGTGCCCTGTGGGCAAGGCTGTACAAGGGACATCCTGGGGCAGAGGTAGGATGGCTACAGGCTGAGGAGCAGCAGGGCTGCATTGCCGGTGAGATCCAACAGGGCTCCAGGAAAGGTCACTGTGTCTTATCTATGCATGGGACATGCAGTGGCAGGCTTTGGCAGCTGTGGACATCAGCAGTTAGTGCCAACAGAGCATCCTGTGATCAATTAGGATAAGGATGTGTTCAAGAAGTCAAGAGGACACAGAGAAGAAAAGGGAACCTGTATCCAGGTATGAGGACCCCATTCTACCACTGCCCTAATGACAACACAGGCCACCTGCTCTGTTTAGACGTTATCTTGAAAAGAAAAACTTGGCTGGCCAAAGGGTATGGGGCAAAAGGGGAGGAATTAGAAAAATTAAAAATTAAAAAAAAAACTTAAAAATATTGGCATTTTCCCAAAAGAGGTGACGTTCATCCAAAGTAAGACTATGTTGTAAGTGATGTACATTATTAGGCAGTTGTGGCCATCTAGAATGATGCTGCCCAATATAACAGCCCATAGCTGCATGTGACAATTTAGATTTCAATCAGCTAAAACTAAATAAAATAAAAGATTCAGTTCCTCAGTGGCAGCAATCACATTTCAAGTGCTTGTAGCCACACGTGGCTCTCGGCTACCATGTTAGGCAGAGCAGACATGGGCCATTTCCATCATCACGGAAAGTACCACTGGACAATGCTGGTCTAAAACATAAGCCCAGGAGAGCAGGCCTCTTCTCTGTCTTATTCACCACGGTATTTGTAGGCATCTAGAGAAAGCCCAGCACATAAATGAATATGGTCAAGATTTTTCCTGAAGTACAGCTCTTTAAAATATGGTCCTCATCAATCTGTCCAGGCTTTGTTTCTCATTATTTATTCATTCATTAAACATAGATTTATATTTACTGATGTGCCAGGTGCTCTGCTAGATGCTGAGGATGAAAACTAAGACATAATCCCCATCCTCACAGAGCTCACTTCTACTAGGAAGACAGCAAATCGGCCAGACAATTGGTCCACCCAATAATTACAGCTGGAGAAAAACACTATAAAGGAAAGAAACATGATGGAAAAGGCCACAAATAGCTGCTTCCGATAGAATAGTTGGGGAAGGTGTCTTCCAGGAGACACTCCAGTCAAGAGCAGAAGCTCCCTGAATCCCTCTTCCCAGTCTGTCACAGTGGGTGGCACCTAAAAGCAATCAATCAATAGTAGTTAGATGAATCACTGAGAAGGAGCTGGGTATTCAAAGGATCGGGGAAGGGCATTGTTGGCAAATTGCGTCTGAAACCCTTAGTGTGAGACTGAACTTGGTCAGTGTGAATAGCAGAAAGAATACCACTAAGCCTGGAGCAGAATCAGCAGGTGGGAGAGAGAGGTGAGTTGGGATTTGAAGTAATATAGGGGTCTCTTGCTTAGGGGTATATGACGTGATGATGTATGTTTAAATAAGACCACTCTGGCCACTCCACAGAGACTGCACTGGGATGGGGAACAGGTAGCAAGAGCAGAAGCAGGGAGTTCCACAGGCAACCTTGGGCAGTGCCCAGTGAACAGATGATGGTGATGCCAGCTTGGAGCAGGCTGAGAGCTGTCAGCATGAAGATGTGGCCACGCCCCACTATGTGTCAGTCAAATTGGACTTAGTGTCTCCAAGGCTATTCCTGCTCTCCCTTCTGTTCTGCTTCCCACCTCCCTCCCCACTTCTCCCGCCTTGGCTTGGGATGCTTTTCCCTCTCATTTTCACTTTCAAAATTCCACCTTACCCTTCAATGCTCTCAGAAGTTACCTTCCCCCTTGGCAAAGTCTTCCCTGATTGTTGTGGCCAGATATAATTTGCTTGTATGCTTGGAAGCGTTACAGCACTGACTCTATATGGCATCTGCATATGCAGCATTTAGCACACGGCCTGAACTCTGAGCTTGGTCTTCTTACTGCATGGAGAACCACTAGATGACTGGGGCCTCATAAACATCTTCCTGTACCCTCTTTCAGGGTTAGCACCTAATCTACTATCTTACATATGAGTACTCAAATATATTTGTTGAAGGAACAAAGGACTGACTGTCTCTGTGTTTGCTGGTGTGTATCTTCCTCTTCATTTAACATCTTATTTTTATTTGCATAACCCCACTTCTTTGAATATCATTTGCTAACCAACTCTATGGAGGAAATACAAAACTATTCTTTTAAACATAGGATCTGTCCCTGGTGGGCTGCACTTGGCAGCAGCAATGGTCTGAAACCTCCAAAGGCTTGGTAAGAGCTGTGGGGAAGTGCAAAAAGTGTTCAATTAACTCTCGTTACTCAAAGTAAATGGAGGTACTTAAGCCAACAGTCATATATTCTCAATTGCTCTTATGACCAGACTGTGAACTCCTTAAACACGATTTATTCATCTCAGTTTGTGCAACATGGCATGTGCCTGGTGCACAGTAGGCTCTCCAGACATGTTGGTTGAATGGATAAATAATCATATGAGCACTGAGCCTTCTGGTGGGCCCCCCTGGAAGGCAATAAACCCCATGGTGGTGGCTCACCCCAGAATTAGGGGTCCTCTGAGAGGCAGGTCTCACTACCGTGGAGAAGGTAGCACCACCATTTTACTGCACAGTCTTCCCCAATTTATGTGTTAAAAGTGTGCGGCAAGTAGATAAAAATGCAAAGATAAACCTGATCCATTGTTTCTGTCTTACTCATCACCTGCCACCACGGAGAGTCATCGTTTTCTTTCTACTGCCTTCATTCATCTTTTTCCTTGCTCTGGAGCCATTTTTAGGGTTCCTGGAAAGGGGCCACCCTCCTTCCCTCATCTGATCAGACCAGAGGACACCATGATTTGCTCTTTTCCCTTTTTCTTCTTTGTTTTCTTTCGTAAAGACTTTTCATGCATGTTAGTTGTAATTATTAGTACTGTGTGTTTTTTGGCATTAGCTTAGAGTGTGTAACTTGTGATATCTTCCAGTTCATTACTCATAGTCTTAATTTCAGGAGCAGAAATGAGAGGATCTCTAGGCAGGAAGCTGCAAACGAGCCTCCATGTGCAGTACGTATTTGGTCCAGGTCTTCCATGAGTATTCTAAGTTTGCTACCATCCCTGAAATAAGTGCTTCCCTCCTCCTTTTTTTTTCCTCATGGTGACGGGAGGGGAGGGGGTTCCTCCTATTTTCTGCAACTATTTACTTAAGCAGGCATCAATAATTCAGGATACCAGCTCCCTTTCTGAAAGCCCAGGTGAGGGCAAAGGGCTTAGCACCAGGCCAGCAGCTCATTTGCTCGCTCCTGCAAAACTCCACAGAGATTGCACCAGGCTCCTGCCTGGCCAGACCTCAGCCACACTTGAAGACAGTAAGCATTGACTTCAGAGTTCAGATCTCCTTTGTTTTCTTTCCTTAGCTACCTACCAGCTTCCCTGAACCTGTGTGGATGCCAGAGGCCATCTCTGGAGTGAGGTCTCTCTGTCGGTTTTGAGCTGCAGCATGCCACCCAGAGCAGCCTCTGATCCCAGCCTCAGACCCAGGCCTCTGAAACCAGACCAGGTAAGGAGGCTTTGACTTTATTCCTTAATTTGACAAACGTTTTATGAGACTCAAAGATGAAAATGTGGCTATAATTTAAGAGAGACAGAATTAAAGCCTGAGCTATACTTTCCTTAATCTAAGGTCTGGAAGGAGACTGAGACATGGTCTTACATCTGGGATATGTATAAGTTTCAGGACTGCAGGGATCTATGTAAACAGGTATTTAAAGCCTCTTCCTCCTGAAGTGATTCAGGGTGCTGGGTCTCTTTGTTCTGCAATTGAGTCTGGTTTCTCCAAGAAGTCTTCAAACATCTCTCCTTAAGTTGAAAATGTCTCCTTGAAAATAAGACCTAACTGGTCTGAGACATTTGGGATTTCTAGTTCAAACTGTGAGAAATGACTCTTACTCCTAGGATAAAGGCACAGGCATATTTGTCCTTCTCCGCCCCCCTTTCCACCCCCCAGCCCTACATGCTCCACTCCTACCTTCAGCTGGGTCACCTGTAACCTCTGACTGGGGAGGGTCATCTCTATTTTCAAAAATATCCAGAGAAGACTCAAGAACTTTCCTTGATATCTCCACTCCCTTATACAATGATCCTCACCAGCAACACAAACTTCTTATACCTCCAAACACTCATACCACTTTTGAGAGCTCTTCCTCTCTTTCATCTCTCCCAAACAATCAATGATGGATCATTTGCCACCATTCTTCTGATATTCACACTTTTCTTAACTTGAAGGCGTTTTACAGTTGTGTTTGTAGTTCTGCTTCCATGACCTCTCTCCCGAAGTTGCTTAACTAATCGTTCCCTGCCCTCGGACTTTGTCTAATCCAATATATACTGCAAACTACTGCCAGTCTCTCTCTCCCTGACAGGTCTGATCAAGCCATTCCCCAACCCATCCCACTCCTGACACCCTACCCCCATCAAAGGCATATGGCTGGTAAGTGACTTGAGCGAGATTGCTCTAGGAGACTCAACTGATACTCATGCCTTATACTGAGCTCTCGAAATTTTCCGAGCATCTCTTTTGCTCTCTGGTGTCTCCACCATTCACCTCATAAGACTCTCTCAATCCAGCAGGCTACCCTCCATTTGTATTTCTACCTGTCAAGATCCTATCCATTCACTGAGTGTCACAGGAGAATAGCAGTTTATTACATAGGGTCCTTGGCCTACTTGCTCATAGCAGGTCTAGTTGGGAAGATGGACACAAACACAGACATTTGAAAGTATACAGTGCTTTGGGGGCTGCTGTGGGGACAGTATAGGAGCCCTTAGCCTTGTGGAGATGACATTTAAACTGCTTCTTGCTGGGCAGGAAAAAGTTGGCCATATAAAGAAGTTGGTGGAAGGGTATTATAGATAAAGGGAACCACATCAGCAAAGGAAACTAAAAAGTGTTCATTAGAGTACATAGTATGTAGTCAAGACAGGCCCAAGCCATTATCAAGAACTTCCCACATAGCAAGAAGGCTTGGCACCACACTCTTGGCTTGGCCTATATTGTTTCACTCATCTCATATCCTGTAAAGTGGATACTGTTAGCATCGAAGCTGTTTTACAGATGAAGACACCGACACACAAAGAAATGGAGTAACAGCCAAGCTCACGCAGATAGCAAGTTAAGTGTGGAGCCCAGCTTTGAACCCAGGAATCTGACTAGGAAAACTGAACTCTACATAGCTATTCCTCTTCAGCTGAGAAGGCAGTTACAGAAAAAGGCCAAGGTGCCTTCAAAGTTCTGTAGTTAGTGGGTTCCAGGTCTGGCTTTGCACCAATTACTTGAGCCACGGAGACTTTCTGGGTTTTAGTTTCTTCATCTATAGCCATGTTTCTCAACAGGGAGTGACTGCACCCCGCCCCCTGCCCCGGGGCACATTTGGCAATATCAGGATACATTTTGGATTGACATCGTGGAGGTGGGGTTGGGGGAGTGCTATACAGCCAGTGGGTAGAAGCCAGGGATGCTACTCAACATTGTGCAATGGACAGCAACAGGGCCCCCACCACAAAGAATGATCTTACCCCCAATATCAACAGTGCTGAGGCTGAGAAAACCTGCTTTATGGAGGAGGCTTAAGCCACACACATGCCCCCCACATCACTGACTATTCTAAGTGTTCCAGGAGCTAACGTGCAAAAAACTCCCGTGGCAGAAACTATTGGCTAAAACTGCAAAGTTCCCAAGGGGACCTGATCCTCTTGGCTGGATCTTCTTGGAGTTTACTTCAATGACAAGATCCACGTCCTCCACGAACCCCGTGTTTTCTTCAAATAAAGTCCTGCAGGGCCACGTGGCTGCCTGGGCTGCTGGCAGCAGCTCCTCAGCTCCTACTGTGCTGGGCTTTCTCTTGGAGGTTGCACCCCTTGCCGTGACTGTGTTTCATCTCGCCTGTTCCTGGCATTGCCTCTGACAGCTGGACTTATTGAGAGACCGGGCCCCAGATGAAAATTCTCAGCACGGCCCCACCATGCTCCCTGGCCCAACCCAGGCCGGAGCAAGACAGTCAGACGTTTCTTCTCTGCTTAGTATTCGTCTTTCTTTCCCCAGTTATCTGTATTTACTTTGAAAATCATTTCCTCTGTTTTACTCGGTTTGCCTTTGAGCCCAATTGCCGGCTCAGTTCTCTGTCCCTTCTGTTTATTTCTACTTCTCATTTTTCCCATTGATCAGATGCCCTGGAAATATAGCAGGAACAGTGTGTTCCCTGTAATATTTGGTTACACTTAATATTTCTCAGCAAAACGTTGCCTTGGAACACCAAGCGGTAAAAATCCAGGCCTGCTCTGCTTACACTGGACATCGGCTTCAGCACAGGCTCCGATTCATTTCAGGTCTATTCCCTCCTTAAAGGGGAGTCACACCCAGCCTGCAGCAGGAAGGTGCCTCAGTGGGCGAACCGCCAAGCATGTGCACAGAAAGCCGTTTCCTCAAATAAGTGAGTGGCTATAACACACTAGGTGCTTGACTGAATAAAGATATGGCACTCTGTGAACGTGCCAGATGAATATGCTGTCGAATCCTACGACTCTTCTGTAAACACAGTTTTTCTAGATCAGCCTTTGCCATCAGGGCTACTAATCCTAATTTTTTCCCTGATGCCACTTTATGATTATGTGACTCCAACTGAGAACTAATGAAACTCTTTCGTGCCACAGTCATCCTTACAGGCCCCTTTGGTGAGCTGATGAAAGCTACGAAACTTTCCTTCCAGAGCTGCCTTGCCTGCCTCACAGAATATTCTGAATGTTCTGGGCACTAATGTGGATGAAACTCATTACTTAGGAATGCATTTGCCAGAGACTATTGGCTTAAACCGCAGTCTCTGAGGGGACCCAGTCCTCCTGGGTGGATCTTCTCTGTGTTTGCTTCAGTGATAGAATCCACTTCCTACACGAACCCCATGTTTTCTTTAGAATACCGTATTTAGTTAACCCTCAGCAGGTTCCATGAAACCCATGGTTTCAAACTTAAGAACCAGTCTCTGCCTTCTTGATTTAGAAAATACCACTAGGAAATACTGTGAGTGAGTGAAGCCTTGTTTAGTTATGTTAACAGAAAACAACAGCAACACAACAACACAAACTCTTACTCAAAACCATCAACGGTTCCCACCCAAAGTTTCTCTTTCGGCATAAAGACATATTTTCTTGTGTGGCTTAAAAAAGCCAGGAATATGTATATGACAAAGAAAGACACTGAAAAGCAAGAGATGAGGAAACAAATGGAAAACCACACCAACATGGCACATGTATACATATGTAACAAACCTGCAGGCTGTGCACATGTACCCTAGAACTTAAATTAAAAAAAAAAAAAAAAAAAAAAAAAAAAGAAGGAAATAAACCAAGGTTTTCGAGGAAGCGTATCCTCACCTCTCACCTAATGGAATGGGGTTAACAAGTGGCCCATCAGGCACTGAGAAAGTTACAGGGCAGCTCTGAACCAAAGTCTCAAATATAGTATGATGTGAACATGACCATACATGCCCCAGGTAGAATTCTGGCAGCACCCCGCTAGACCACAGACTCCTCGCAACAACCAGATCTTTGTCTTGGTCCCTCTCTCTTCCACTAGGTTGAAGAGTATTCAGTCCTAAGTATCTGTATCACTACACCTTCCCCAGCCTTCTAAGGGGGTGGGACACTTGATCTGCTGAGCCAGCCACTAGACCTTCATCATGAGGTGTGGGGAGGGGGCTGATGGAGCTCCCAAGTTTTGGTCAGAAAAAAGGGAGTGGGTAGGGGGTGAATGGGAGACAGAACCACTCAAGGTGAAGAGAGTGGAGGATGGGAAACTGCATATGGAGACAGGAGCAAGGGAAGCCATGGAGAGGACTTTTTAAATTAAAACTCCCCTTTACTTAGGCTTCTGGAAGCCTCCATGTCATTTAAAGGGATTAGAACCGGAGACAGAGAGACACAAGGTGGCCAGATGGTCAAAATGTCAAATTCTTTTGAACTATGCTCTTATCTGCAACTGAGATGTTTTCACTTCTGTGCTGCTTGGAGGATGCAGATAAAATCCACCCACTTTATCTGGTACAAGGCCCCAGTCCCCTTAGTAACACAGGCATTGCTGAAGAGAATCAGCACCATACACATGTGTGGATTTCTCTTCCTTTCCTGTCCTTCAGAGCAAGGCAAGAACGCACAGTTTAAGCAGGAGAAAGAACAAAGGTGAGAAATGAAGAATCATGGGCAGTGCGGGGCAGGCGTGGAGGGAGGCAGTTTATACCCAGAGAAGATTTGCGGACCCCGGACCCAGGATCAAGGAAGAGCACGTCTTTCCCCGGCTCTTCTGCCCCTCCACTCACCATGGCAGGGGAGAGTTTTTCCATACAGATGCGCCCGTAGTGGAGGCAATAACCCCTCCAGCGCAGGACCCCGCACCTCCAAGGTAGCCCTTCTGATCCTCTCAGAGGGAGAAAAGCCAAGCCCTTTTCTTTTCACATCCTCCTCTCTTTCAGCCCCTCCGTGCCTTGATTTCAAAGCCTTTCTGAAACAAATGTGAAGTTGAAAGGATAGACTTCAATTATTTTATTTTGTAAAGGTTGAAAAGGTTCTTGTAAATGACTGATGCAAATACTGGAAACCCAGTTAAAACAACTGGATACCAGATGGCAAAGGAGAGTGGTTTACTGTAAAGTGTTACAGAGTAGGAGCTCATTTACAAGAAGCAATTACACAAACAGCCCTGAGTATCCAAGATCCCATAAAAGAGTGGCTGGGGTGGAAGTGCAGGATAGGCTGAGCACGTATGATTTCCACATCCCAATGTGAACAGTGCAATTGTGACCTTACCTGTCGCCCTTCCACCTGGCAATGGTTCTAAGTCTAGGCTGGCCTGCCAAGAAGCATAGAGTCACAGCCCTAAACAGAGATGCTTGCACTTTCTCCATCACTTAGTGGCCTAGGGGAGTTTCCTCATAGGATAACTTTAACAATACAAGGAGTGTAAGCAGCTGGCATCATTGTATTGAAGCCTGGGGAACTTGGTTTTCATCTCAGATCAAGAGAACAAGAGAAAATCCCTTTACAATCTGGATGCCTTTTTTTCCCTCACTGTTTCTTTAAATTGAGAATGAGCACAATACACTTTACTGTCCATGTTCAGTCCTAGATATGCTCTTGCATGTGTGTAGACACAGTATGTAAATCACAAAAGCAAATCATGAAGCTGTAGCTGAGAATCTGACATTGTAGTTTCTTGCTCTACACACTCATCAGGTCTGAGCTGACCTGGCTGCCCTCCTCCATACTAAACCTCCTGGTGCCCACTTCAGTGCCCCGAGCCCAAGTCCCTGCCTCCAAGTGCCATGACCTCCCCAAGGTCAGCCTTCTGGCTTATCTGACCTTGGCTAGACCAGGCAAACCTTCCCACCTGGTAATCAACTTGACTGTGATCTGTGCTGGGAAGAGACCCTGCGCTCACCCCAGAACACAGTCTCAGGGCAGGTGCTAACATGCGCTTTTGGGAAGGTTTTCTATAAACCCATACATATCCCAGGCATAACTCTTTTATCAGAGCCTTTTCTTGGGGGGGAAATTACAGTCACGAATGTATGTTTCACCTTGCCAAGGCAGTGAGAAAAATACATGTGTGCAAGTGGGACTTCCAGGGCCTGGAAATCACAGTAACCATTCAAGATATTTTGATCTTGGAGAAAGCAGGATTAGAAACCAGACCACCATACTGATACACCCTAGGATGTCCTGCAGACCCCGGTCCAACATAGAGGGCTTCCCTCAAGACACACTGAAATGGAGCTGGCAGATCAGAACCTAATGGAATACACCTGAAAAAAGCATCTGATCCTCAAATGTTTATCAATTGATGAATGAACACACAAATGCAGTCTATCAATGCAATGGAATAGTATTTAGCAATAAAGGAAAGTAGGACTATTTTATGTGACTACATGGATAAATCAGGAAAATGTGATGCTAAATGAAAGAAATCAGAAACAAAGGATTTGCATATTATATAATTCCATGCATGTGAAATGTCTAGAACAGGCCAACCTATAGAAAAAGGAAGTAGATCAATGCTTATCAGGTGCAAGGCAGGGGTGGGAAGTGACCGCTCATGATATGGGGTCTGTTTGAAAGGTGACAAAAATATTCTGGAATTCAATAATTGGGGTCATTGAACAACTCTGAAAACATACTAAAAAAACCCTGGATTATATAAGGATAAATTTATGAAATGTGAATTCTATCTCAATAAATCAAAAAGCATGGGATGATTCTGCGTCCCAGGGGAATGGCTCCTACTCTCATTTTGGGGACAACCATAGTAGAACACTATCTCATAAGTTTCACAAAAACCTTCCTAAAATTTTAATGGTAGATTTAGCACTGGAGTTAAAGCTGATTTACATGAGTATCTTTTCTTCTGAGGAGGAGACACATCCTTGGGTATTGTAAAATCAGATTCAAATGCCTGTTCTGTGTTTTGTGGCAGTTGGGGGTTTAGGGGTATCAAGGACCCTAGTTTGAAGCCAGTCACAGTTTACTTAAGTTCTGAGCTTCCTCAGCACAAAGACCCATAATCTAAGTTCAACCAGATCACCTCTGTTCTCAGAACCTGCAGAGTCCCCTTTATCCTCTCCCTCTACTCTCATCTCTCTGAGCGCTCCAGTTTATGAGGATCTCAGGAGCTTGTGGAAGTCAACCCTCCTTCCTTATTTTACCGTCTTCCCTGAGGCAACAGGCTGAGTCCATGTCCTCGACAACTGTGGTTATTCCTACTATCTGCCTTTCCTCCTGCCTTCACCAAACCTCCCAGGCCTGTTGAGCCCCTGACCTCCTTGCACTGAGATCCATCCACTCATCCCCTCCTTCATTCAACTAATACGTACTGAGCACTGGTTATGTGCCAGGCACTGTGCCGGGAGCTGGGAGTACAGTGGTGGGTGGGGCACTCAAGGCAAAGTTGGCAATACTCAAGGAAACCAAGTCATCAGATGGAAGTTTCCACCAATCAGTCCACAATGAGCCCTTAAGCCCAGGAGCCTGCACTCCTAGAAGGAGAACACTTAGATTGCTTCCTTTTTCTCACTGTAGTTAATCTTCCAGGGCTCTCTTGCCCTCCCAGGCACGTGGTAAATTCCACTTTCTTGCCATTTCCAGTGGGTTGGAGCCATGAGGCTAGTCCTTCCAATCCCTTGCTGCAGCAGTTATAGAAAAGGTTTTGTGTTGACATGGCCAAGCTCCAAGATCAAAGCAACCTGTATTACTAGGTTGTAACTTGGAAGAAAGTTGCCTTGAGGAGTTTCTTAAAGCTGTGGCAGACTTGGCCTGAGTGAGAAATAAACCTTTGTGGTGTCAAGCCACTGAGATTGTGGATGTGTTTGTTACAACAGCATGCCCAGGTTTACTCTAACCAGTGCATCCACTGAGAAAACAAGGTTCTAAGTTGCAAATAAGCATTCCAGAATATTTTCTGAATCGTTCTCACAGAAAAGCAAGTCATAGACTACAGCAATGGTCTGTAATTAAGAAGGAAAAGGGAAGAGTGCAGATTGATTATATTTCATATTGAATTGTGCTTAAATTATATAAACAATCAGTTACTCACATATATGGAATTGCAATGACAAACGTTTTGATAATCAAAGTCTGTGCCACTGGTCATTCAAAATGTCCTCCTGTTTCTTTAAGTGCTTACTGCGGGGACGCCAGGTGAATTCAGGGGCTTCTTGGAGTGACTTCTCATCCCAGAGATGTTTTTGTAGCTATACTTTGGCCCTCCAAATGTTCACATTCGATCTACACCACTCAAAAATAGCTACCAATGGAAGGCACGACCTTGGGCTGACAATTTATTTAGGAACCAGCAAGGCCAGGCCGTCCTATGCCTTTTTAGGTTATTCTCTGCGTTGATTCCGGTCAATAGCCTGTTTTAAGAAAAGCTTAGGCCAGATTTAAAAAAAAGAAAATTTGCCTCCCCTTGAGTAAACACAGTAACCTGACAGCTCCAGTGGGTAAATAATGCACTTTTTAAAAGCCTTTCCAAATAGGTCTTTATCCAAAAAGCGGCTTTTATAAGCTACCACTCTTCCTAATATCTACTTATTCAAAACTTCTTTAAAAATGATAGATGTCTATTGAATCTGAATTTTCTGGATTTTCTTTTTTTCTAATTTTAAAGAAGAAATGTATGTTTTCCCTTTTGGTTAGAGAAAAAGTCTTTCTTGAAATATGATCCTCTCAGATAAATAATGGCAATAAAAGTAAATGGAAAGTAGGAAAGAACACGGTTTCTTAGTGCAGTGTGCAGCACTTTCTAATTGGAAAAGGCTAAAAGGGAGTTTTCCTTGGAGGCCTCCCATCTGACTTGAGACCAAGCAAAACAGTGATTTGCTTATGAGCATCGAGGTCTCTGTTTCCCTTGTTAAAAGGGAAGCTAAGAATGGAAGAAATGTACTAAGTTGTAAACCTGTATTATGGCCATGATTTGTGTGGGTATTTCACACATTATGGTGAGATACAGAAATTACAGAATACAATAAGCGGTAAAGACCTTTGAAGTCATCAGTCAACCCCAGGTGGAAACTGAGTCTCTCACTTCTGAGTCTTGCCGAAGATCACAGCCACCTTCAGTCCACATTTTTTACTCTTGCTAGCATAGTATTCTGCTCATGTTGAAACACTCTACTTTTCCACTTAAAAAGAAATCTGGCCGGGCGCAGTGGCTCACGCCTGTAATCCCAGCACTTTGGGAGGCCGAGGTGGGTGGATCGTGAGGTCTGGAGATCAAGACCATCCTGGCTAACACGGTGAAACCCCATCTCTACTAAAAATAGAAAATAGCCAAGCACGGTGGCGGGTGCCTGTAGTTCTAGCTACTTGGGAGGCTGAGGCAGCAGAATGGCATGAACCCGGGAGGCAGAGCTTGCAGTGAGCCAAGATCCCACCACTGCACTCCAGCCTGGGTGACAGAGCAAGACTCCATCTTAAAAAAAGGAAAAAAAGAAAAAAAGAAACCTATCCAGCTTAGCTGAGTTTTTCTGGAATTTTGAGGAATTTATGCACCTGTCACAGGAAGGTTTGGGTTTGCTGATGGTTTTAAAAGCCAGAGCTTTGGTAGTTTAGGTCCTCCAGAGGTCCTGAGATCCTGTTACCTCATCAGTCATCAAAAATGGATATTGTTGCTCTTTTCAAGGGTCTTCTCATTTCCTTAATAAGAAATAATAATTCAGTAATGGTTTCATAATTACTATGGAAATAATGTATTGTAGAGAAAAGCAAGAGCAAGACTGGCCTATAACTTAACAGTGGCACCATTTCTGCAAGAGTGTGACTGTCCTATGATTTTACAGTCTCGCCATTTCCTCTGCCTCTCTCTTTCTTTCCTTCACTCCTACTCCATTCTCATTTCCTTGCTACTTTTGCCTTTTCATTTTACATTTTTATTCATGTATGATATACATGCAGATAAAGCACCCAGCTCAAGAAAACAACATGAGCAGCACCCACAGAAGCCCACTTGGGCAGCCATAACACCACAGATCGATTTTCCTGTTTTTCTTTTGATAGAAATGGAATCTTCTGATGTACAGCTTTTGTGTCTGACTTCTGTCCCTCAAGCTTATTATGCTAGTGAGATTCATCTGTTGTAGCAGGTATTTTTTTTTTCCATTTTAAAATCCATTCCCACCCCATCTAGGGTACATTTACCCCCATCTTTCTTACTGGTACTACTCCTCTTCCCCTTTGTGTCTTAGATTGTATTGCCATATTCGGACTTATTTTCTTTGCCGAGTCAGACATGTTGATTGGACTAGAGCAGTGGAGACAGCACGCTGTTCCTGAAACGAGCAGGTGAATGCCTCTCCTCCAGGATCCATCCAATGTACGCACCTGCAGCTGGCCACATATGCAGGTAAATTATGATACTATGAAAGGTCCCATCTAAAGTGCTTTTACTAGAGAGGATGTTGGCACCTGTGAAGGCTAATTTTATGTGTCAACCTGGCTAGGGTATGGTGCCCAGATATTTGGTCAAACGTTATTCTAGATGTTTCTGTGAAGATTTTTTTTTAGACGAGATTAACATTTAAACAGGTAGACTTTGAGTAAGGCAGATTTTCCTCCATAATGGGGGTAGGCCTTATCTAGGCACTTGAAGTTCTTAATAGAAAAAAAGGCTGACCTCACTCAAGCAAGAAGGAATTCTGCCAGCATATTGCTTTTGGATTTAAACTGCAATCCTTCTTGGGTTTCCCGCCTACCACCCTCTCCTGCAGATTTTGCACTTGCTAGCCTCTACTGTCCCATGGACCAATTCCTTCAAATTAATCTCTCTTTTGTGCTCTCTCTCTCTATATATGCACATCCTGTTGGTTCTGTATCTCTGCAGAACTCTGACTAATACAGCACTTCTCCCCACTCCCAAGCCCATGGAAGACCTTGTTTATTGGCCAAGACATTCTTTCCAGATGAGCCTTCAGAATCCTCCTCCACTCAGTCCTCCAGATATCCATGGCCTGTCAATAAGCAAGTTGAAACATCCTTGCTATCCTTGCATGAGAGCAACGGTTCTCAAGAGGGAGAGGGTGATTTTGCCCCCCAGGGGATATTTGGCATTGTCCGGAGACATTTTTGTTGTCACAAATAGGGGAGAGGGAGTGTTGTTGGCTTCTAGCAGGAAGAGATCAGAGAAGCTGCTAAACATCCTACAAGGCACAGGACAGTCTCCCATTAACAAAGAATTACCCAGCCCCAACTGTCAGTAGTAGGAAGGTTGAGAAACATTGAATTAGAGACTCACTCAGACTCAACTATTGAAAGACAAACATCTCTTGGATGAGAGGTATCTGAGTCTCTATCACAGCAATTCTATATGATTTAGAGAGAGTTGCTTCTCAGTAATAACCCGAAAAATTATTTTGAAATTCTGACATAAAGTGAATGTAGCATAACCTTTTATTTTTACCCTGTGTGTGTGGAGCTACTACTTTTAGCCTTGTCTTCTCTTAATTCCTTTCAAAATTGAGTCTCCTTTTACTTTTCACATACTTGAACATGGATACTTTCTTCTGAATACACCAAAATCCAGGCTAAAAAATACTTATCGGAGTCAACAAATCCCCTTGAGCAAAGGGAACATGCTACAGATCCTGGGAAAGAGGAGATTGGAGGAAATTGATAAACGGCAGCTTCCTGTGCTATGCCATCAACAATAACAAAACGCGTCAGAAGAGCAGAATAAAGTCGTCAATATGGACTTTACTCACTCCTGGCAAACAAACGGCTTTCTAACAGAGGTTCTCCCAGCCCAGCATTCACCATTGGTTAGGGCAATGCACACGAGGTCTCCCTAAATATGTGACGCATTTCGCACTTGGTAGAGGAAACCCTGACTATGGGCTTGCGAGATGAGGCTCTATGTCTTTCAAGGATGTACTGAAATGATTGCTACGAGTTTTCATAAAAGCTTTCACCTGCTATATTCTCTATGGCACAGTACAAAAATGAAGTATTCATAGTAGGTAATTTACTAGATTAAAAAACCAAATTTTAAGTACAATGTAAGTTATAATTTAATATATTCATAACATAGGACATGCAATGTATGCAGAAAAGAGGTGTAAGTTAGGGGAGAATGTAAATTAATGTTTCATTAATATGGAATTTTACTGTATTTTAGAGCACAATGTGAATACCCAATAACCAGAGTGGAAAGAAATGGGTAATTCTTTTTATAGTGACAAATTTTCATAAGAAAAGTATGTGAATATTCTCTGGAGATGATAAAGGCAGAGAGAAATGAAATAAGAATAAATCATCTTGGAAATTCATTAACGTTGCTGCAGAATATCAGAAAACCAGCATGAGAAACTGACACGTTCAAATTATTATAATTACGTTGGCTGTATTAGAGCAGTTCTTTAATAATGTTGCCAATGAGAAGAAAGTTGTTTACTTTTCAGTTTGGTAGTTTCAGAACTGTCAGTGATTAGCTAAATAAATAAACATGTAAGCAAATTATTTTCATCTCTTCCTATTATAGTTAACTAGCTGGTCAATTGTCTTCAATAGATTTTCTTTCTAAAAGCTGCACGTAAGAAAGGAAGGTCAACAGATCCAGCATTTTGGCTTGAATTTCAAGACCCGGTTGGCAGTATTTCAGATGTCCTTAAGGTTGATGACCAAGATACCTAATGAATGAAGCACAGCTATGATGCACAGAACTCTTGGTTTTGAATCACAATTGCATTGCACAAGGTCCATGGGAAAAAAAAAATTAAAATATCATCCCCTTTTTCTCAACATATTCCTAAGAATGTCCTAAAATTATGCAGATGCTTCATGCTCCAAATACGCATGACAATAATTGTTGGTGAAACGAAGCATAGGTAGGAAGGTAAGTTGAAGCTGAAGAGACAGAGCAATGTATCTGGATGTTGGATTATCTGTGGACTCAGCTGATCCATGGACTGAGAAACAATCAGGAAGTCACAGTGGAGGATCTTAGCAGATACGCACACATGTGGTAAAGGCGAGGTCGGGATCTGGGCTGCAGCAGATGCAGTTGAGGAGGACTGACAGTGCTGGTTGGCTTCTGCTTTTTGTCATACTATACTACAGCTTGAACTAAATTCATCTTTTGCAGTGGGTCTGATGAACCTTGCTTATTGGCAAATTGGCATAGGCTGGCCTGCTCCTGTTGTATTCACCATTTCTGGGAAGTCAACATGAAATTCATTAGACTTTTGCATAGCCAGAAAGTGTGTTCCTACATTAGCCAGTATTGTTTCCCCAAAATGAGCAACCATCCTCTGGTGACTCAACCAGGAGCAGTGCCCTTTGTCGCATTAGATGCTTCATGCTTTGGATTGGCATAGCACTCCCTTGATATCAGCCTAATTTCATTCATGTGTAGCCCTAAAATTCATCAAGTAAGTTAATGTTGTGGCCAAGATTTGACTTAAACTCTACAGGAGTCAGATCTGGCTTCAGTTCTTCCTCCTGAACCTCCAACATGTCCTTGCTCAGGTTACCTAACCCTGTGTCTAGTTCCCTCATCTGTTACAGGGCATGATACTAGCAAATATTTATTGAGTACTGACTGTGTGCTGGGTCCTATTCCTAGTAAATGCAATACGTCATCTAATTCTCATAATAGCAACCCTACAAGACAGGTACCATTATCACGCCATTTTACAGATAAAGAAACAGAGGTCCAGCACCCCAGTGGAAAGTGGCAGAGCCGGCACTGGTAGCCAGGAAGTCTGGCCAAGGCCTGGGCTCTCACAAGTGTCTGACACTGCCCCTCTCTAATTTCAGTACGCTTTGCTTCTCACCAGGAAATTATTTTGGCTCACAACAGCATCTGCCTCACAGTATTGTTCTGAGGAGGAGATGAGCCAGTGCACACAGGGCACAGCAAACAAATTCACGTGTGGATTTAACACATATTGATTGATGGCCCCTTGTGTGTCAGGCAGTGTTCTAGGTCCTGAGTGTGTAAGACAATCAGAGCGATTGCCCTCCTGGAACTTGTAGCCTAGAAATAAGACAGAGCACAGCCAGATAAATATGTCTTTAATAACACATCAGTAATGCCATGAAGCAAAAGAAAGCTGGGGCAGAAAGTGACCGTGTGGGGGGAGGAGAGGGAGCCCGGATGGAGAGGGGAACAGAGGATGCTTCCAGTAGAGAGAAGGACTCTGTGAAGACATTGCCTTTGAGCCAGGCCCTGACTGACAGGGAAGGAAGCCGTGTGAAGATCCGGGGGACATTATTTTCTATTTGTATAATAAAATTAATTATGTGCTAATTTCTTAGTTTAACCACAGAGAGTTCTTATCCTCCTCCCCAGCCAAGGGCGTAATTTCTTACTCTTTCTCAAAACTCAAACAACAAGAGAAGAAAATCTGAAAATTCACACGGAAAAGAAAAAAAAAAAAAAAAAAGCTCTTCTGAAAGGTAGGGAGAGACTAGTTCACACAAACTCTGGAGCTATCGTGAATGGAAAAAGAACATTTCCATCTCCCATTGATCACTGTAATTCACAAATTCTCCTAAAAAAAACAGAAACCACAGTTGACTATGGTTTTGTTGGTTTCACTTAATTCCCTGACCCTGACTCCTTGTGTAGCTAAAAGCATGTCATAATCACAGTAAATTCTGCCTCTCTTTATTCCATTAGAGGGAACCTGGGTCATTTCAAACATGATCTTCCCATCCAATCTTGATTTTACAATGCTTTTCACTGAAGATTAGAGTTAATGCTTTTCTAAGAGGTTTGTCACAAAAGGGAGCTTAATTGGTGTTCATTTTCTCCATCCGCCCAGTTGTTCCATAGCCTTACTTTTGGAAAGTGTGTCTATCATGAATGATTCATGTTCCACAGGTGTGGATTATGAATTTAGAGAACCAAGTCACCCAGGAAAGGAAAAGCTACCTTAGCTTCTGAGAGACAGAACCACAGAACTCAGTGCAGTGGGTTGAAGAGCGCTCCCCCAAAAGATGCGTACATGTCCTAACCTCCGATGCCTGTGAATGTAGCCTTGTTTGGAAATAAGGTCTCTGAGGATGTAATTAAGTTAAGGAGCTCAGGATAAAATCATCCTGGATTAGGATGGGCTCTGAATCTAATGACAAGTGTCCTTTGAAGAGAAAGAAGAGGGAGGTTTGAGACACAGAGACACAAAGGATAAAGCCATGTGAAGACAAAGGCAGAGATGGAGTCATTCAGCATCAAGTCAAGGATTGCCAAGGAACGCCAATCAATGCCAAGGATTGCCAGCAGACACCAGAAGCTCAGAGAGATGCATGAAACAGATTCTCCCCAGAGCCTTCAGGAGCCAACCCTGCTGACTCATTGATTTCAGCTTTCTGGCCTTCATTGTGACAGAGTAAGTCTCTGTTGTTTGAAGACAGCAACTTTGTAACATTTTGATACAGCAGCCCCAGGAATCAAATGCATTTGGTTTGAATGTTTAATATTAAATAAAAGAATAATAGTTAAGAGTCATTTAATTTCTTGAAACAGTGAGGGATGTGACCCAGTGTCAGATAGGAATGGAAGTTTTATATGGACTTTACTGGGAGAGAAAATGGCTGTGGTGGCTACTGTTTGTGTTTACGAGTACCCCATCTGCTTTACCCTCTCTTCTGGAGACAGATGCAGGCCATGGTCCCAGTCTCACAGACTGAGACCCACAGTCTCAGTGGGAAGCTGAGATCACAATCAAGGCTCCATGTTCTCAGTGGGAGCACAGTTGGTGCTGGATGTGGTCCCTCATGGTGTGGCCACCCTTCTGTGCATTGCAGGGCCAATAGTGCTCCTGTCCCTGCCACTAAAATATCAGTGCATGGTCCCCAGTCACTGTGACAAATGAAAACACCAAGTATTTCCCAGTGTCCCAGAGGGGGAGCTGAATGGCCCTGGTTGAGAGCAGTGGCAGATAAACCTCAGCATTAACGTCTCTGGGCTACGATGCCCTGATGGATTCATGATCATGGTAAAAATTACTAGCTGATGGCAAAACTAGAATGTGTGGGAATCTGCCGGATATAACCCAGTGTACCTCTGGGGCCCTTTATCATAATGTTTAAAGTTAAGATCGACGAAATCCTTTCTGACTCACAATTGCTCTCCATGTGTTGTGACATTCAATTATCTTACAAACGAAGCTCACTTTCTGATGACCCAGTCCATCTCCTTAGGGTGACTTTGAAGATTCTGTCACAATCGCTCAAGTTCTAATGTATAGCTTTGCTCTCAGACAGGGATCTTACTTCTAACTTGCTTGAGGATCTTTAATTTTTCTGGAGTCGGAGAAATAACTTGGAGAGGCAAGAGATGAGACTTGAACCCCGAGCCAAGAACCAAGTCCCAGAGGACTTGCTCTGCACTGGCTCTTCCATTGCAGCCTTGAGGATTCAGAGAAAGATGCAGATCAGGGTGACATGAATGGGTACATGTGGCCATGGGGAGACAGGATTGGAATCTACAAAGATCTGCTAGGAGTAAGAGGTAGATGTAAAGACCGAGACAACTGGCCAAGGATGGGACCAAGATAGCAGCAACAAAAACAAAAGGAACAGAAAAAAGTCAAAGGATAACAAAAAGGTAGTACTGAAAGCATGCAGACCCATTGGACATAGAGAATAAAGGAGGGAAGAGATCAAGGATGTCTCATTAAATTAAACTTTCTAGATAATTTAAATTGGAACACAGCTAAGTTTCTTTGATACTTTGGGGAGGCTTCCTTTAAACATTTTGAGTGCGTTTAAAGAACATCATGGTTAGATAACATCCCAGACAACGATGCGGATTAAGCAATTCAGAAATTTAAAGGCTCCAACCATTAAATATTTTAGAATATCAGCTAAGGAATATATTCTGGAAGCTTTATGTTCTATTATATTAATTATCCCCCTCAAGAGCAAAAAGTGTTTTAAAAATTATTTAAATGAATCTCAATGTTCTCTCCTAAGGCAAAAGGTAAAAAACATGTATCAACATAAGGCAAGTGTACACTTTCAGCAGCTAAGAGGCCTCAGTAACCTACATGACAAGCCTGCCCCCTTGAAGTTCAAAATTAGTGAAGCCACACAAGGTACACGGCTAATTCACTATGGATGAAACAATGGGCAGAGAAAGAGGAATGGTAGGCTCATGAGCACAAATAAAGCATGTAGGTGAAATAATTGAAATGAAGCCCTCTTTTTTACACTGCACACAGTGTGAAATGCGAAGTGGGGAAAGTTGATTGTCCTTAACAGGGAAGTATCAGCTTCCTCCCTACAGAGAGTTTAGAAGAAAGAGAAGCACAGAACTCCAGAGCTTGCCTTCTACATAAAACCTGGTGCTTAGGACAAGGGTCTCCAGCTGCACTCATATTGCTACAAAGGGCATTTCTTTTTCTTTTTCATGGCTGCATAGTATTCCACGGTGTGTGGGTCTATATAGACATGTATATCATTATTATATATAGAGAGACATATAGGTATCACAAATATACATATATATGTGATATATATACGTGTGTGTGTATGTAACAATTTCTCTATCCAATCTGCCATTGATGAGCATCTGTGTTGATTTTATGTCTGTGCTATTGTGAATAGTACTCTGATAAACATATGAGTGGAGGTGTCTTTTTGGTAGGAAGCCATTATCCTAAGTGAATTTACACAGAAACAGGAACCCAAATGTCAACTAAATACCACATGTTCTCCTAAGTGGGAGCTGTACATTGGGAACAATAAACACTGGAGATTCCAAAAGGTAGGAGGAAGTTGGGGGAAGTGTTGAAAACTACCTGTTGGACACTGTTTGCTACTAGAGTGATGGGATCATTAGAAACCCAAACTTCAGCATCACGCAGTATACTCATGTAGCAAACCTGAACAAGCACTCACAGAATCTAAAATTAAAAATCAAATAAAATACATTAATGTAAGAAAAAAATTTAAAAATTGGTACTGACATGTCCAGAATCTTAGGAGAAAGTAGAAATTTAAAAAATAACACCACAAATATCAGTGTTTTTAAAGTTTCAAACATTTCTGTATTTAACAAGTATTGGTGCCTTGAAATTGAGTTTAAAGAAGACAGTTCTTGATTTGCGCTCTTGTGGGCACAGGACAGGGGACAAACCCCTTCCCAGTACCACGACGAGATTTTGAATTATGCACAGGTAAAGAAAAGGTCCCGCTAACATAGAGATGTTTGGAGACTTTGTTCTAATGAACTGAAAAGGAGGTTTGGGGGGAGATGACTTAGGAGTGAGGAGAGGGGAAGCCCAGAGAAGCAGGTGCAGAGCTTCTACCCGGATCCCTGGCTGGATTCAGCTTCCAATATGCCTTGTTTGTCCCTGTAGCATTAGGACACATTGAAAGCTTCCTCACTGAAGAATACAGATATTTTATGTAGAGAAATTGATTTTACGCTCCTTTTGCAAATCCTGAAGGTCTGGCCATGCCAGGTTCTCATTCTCACAAGTCAGCAAGAGCAGTTATGGAGGAGATAATCAGGTGACCTCTCCAGCTTTCTACTTTGTACATGACCTTGTGAATATTTCTGCCTAAGAGTTACTTAAGAATACGGATATTTTACATAGAGAAATTGATTTTACACTCCTTTTGCAAACCCTGAAAGTCTGGCCATGCCAGGCTGTCATTCTCACAAGTCAGCAAGAGCAGGTACGGAGGAGAGAATCAGGTGACCTCTCCAGCTGGCCTCAGTGCCACCTCACTGCCACCTCCCTGCAGTCACACAGAGCTTGCTCCACTCATTCGCAGGCCTGGGTTGGTCTGCATTTACCTTGGCCCCATGGATTAGAGAGAAGATGACCAGCTGTCAACATAGCTGTTGAGGGACAATCTCTGGGCATTGGCAGAACTACGGGTGACCTCTGTGTCCAAACAGAGAATGCCTCTGGGGAGGAGAACATTTGTGCCCCTACATAATGAGCTCCAGTGTAAAATCTAGCATGGCTCAGGTATGTTGAGCTTTGGAAACCTTGGAAGCTTCTGGAAACAGTAGGCTAGAAATGAGCACTGACAAGTCAAAACGCGTACCTGCAATGGAAGCTGAGTGAGTTTCTCCAAGTGTTGTCAGGGGAATGGCTGCAGCCACATGGTAGCCAGACAGGGAAAAGAACAGGGAAGACAGCACACACGGGGACCACAGAAAATACTGTATGTGTTCTGGGGGTCCAAGTGGGAGTTTAAAACTGTCATTCAGGTGGGAGACTTAAGTTCCTGAAATTTAAATGTTAGAATAAAGGCAATGCCTGGACATACGAGATGCATTTTAAAAGTTTTCTAAACTATGTATATTTTTAACCTAGAAATTCTACTTTTAGTATTTTTATCCTAAAAATATTCATGGACGTGTATAGAGATTGTATTGAAATACATTATTTTATTTATTAAAATTACATTAATTATATATTATAAAATTATGCATGATATGTAATATAAATTATAAAATGATTACTATTGAATAACAATTATGTAAGTATAATGTTAATTGTAACTTATAATGACAAAGAACTGGCAACTCTTAGGATCTGCAACAGAAGAACATTGTTTCAATAAATTGTAACATCCATACAACAAATTTCAAGTAGCCACTAAAATACTACCAGGAAGTTATTTAGGGTATTTCAAAGCATGTCACAAAAATAATATGCATGGTATAAGGCCATTTTTATTTAATATATAAACACACATAGGGAAATATTTAAGTTTATATACTACATTAGTTTCCTGGGGCTCCTGGAACAATTTTCTGCAAATATTGTGGCTTAAAACAACAGAGTTAATTTTCTGACAGTTATGAGGACAGGAGTTTAGCAGTTTCACTGGATCAAAATCAAAGTATGGGCAGGGCTGCACTCTGAGGGCTCTAGGAGGTAACCCGCCCTTTCCTCTTGCAGCTTCTGATTGTTCTAGTGCCCTTGGCTTATAGCTGCATCACTCCAATCTCTGCCTCTGTCTCTTTGTGTGTCTGATCTCCCTCAGTCTCTCTCTTATGAGGACCCTTGTGCTTGGATTTAATGCCCACCAGGAAAATCCTTCATGTCAAAATCATTAACTTCATCACATCTGTAAGTTGCTTTTACATTGTAAGGTCACATTTATAGGTTCCATTGACTTGGACCTGTTATTTTTGGAGCATCAATATTTCATCTGCTGTTTTCCTAATCAGTAAAAGATATTTTTTCTTACGTCTCTTCTGTTCTTTCTTAGAGTAAGTATTAGGTAACTTTAGTAAGGGGAATTTATTTGAAGTAGATTATACCAGACAAAGTATGAATTTCTACTTTGTACATGACCTCGTGAGTATTTCTACCTAAGAGCCAAAAAAGAAATAAAAGTACCAACATGAAAACTGTCTTTTCCCTTTAGAGTATTAAAAACCTTGTTCAATATTCAAGACTTTAAAATGTTTTAAAAAATAGAGGCATTCGGCCAGGCGCAGTGGCTCAAGCCTGTAATCCCAGCACTTTGGGAGGCCGAGACGGGCGGATCACGAGGTCAGGAGATCGAGACCATCCTGGCTAACACAGTGAAACCCCGTCTCTACTAAAAAATACAAAAAAAAAAAAAAAAAAAAAAAAAAAAAAAAAAATAGCCGGGCGAGGTGGCAGGCGCCTGTAGTCCCAGCTACTCGGGAGGCTGAGGCAGGAGAATGGCGAAAACCCGGGAGGCGGAGCTTGCAGTGAGCTGAGATCCGGCCACTGCACTCCAGCCTGGGCGAGAGAGCGAGACTCCGTCTCAAAAAAAAAAAAAAAAAAAAAAAATGTAATTTAGAAAAATCCAAGAAAAAAGAGAGATGAAGATGCCCTGATAGATGATTCTACCTGCAAAAAAAGGAGAGATGTGTTTAATGTGCAAGAAAAAAAAAGTATCTATTTGATAGGTAAGTGTGCTTTCAAATTTTGAAAGGTCTTTAATATTAGGAAAAATATTCTTGCCAAAAATGGAATTTTCCATTAAAAAACAGGAACTAAAATAAGTATCTGTTTCAATGCTGAAAAGTGAATGATGAAGAAGGCAAGTCAGAAATTCATTTTAGATGATGAATATGTTACATTTCCAAAAAGAAGGTAAGACACTAGAACAGAGGAAGGTGAAACAGGAAGTCCCCACTTGTTTCCTTATTACGTGTTAGTTTCTGAGTTAGATGTAAGGGGAGATATATGTTTTGGACAGGTTTCTTGTGCTCAAAATGTATAGTTCAGTAAGAAAGATATGATTAAGCCGTGTTGAGGTGAAGCGCTATGCAATCAATGACACGAGAGGCACAAATCAGTTCCTTCAGAACTGGAGGTGGCCGAGCTTCCCCTTGAGATGTAGGGTTTGCAGAATAGATGAGGCTGAGTGAAGAAGACAGAAGGTGAGTAGTCCATTTTTGAAAAAATTGGAAGGAATTGAGATGGAAAAGTAATAATGTAATACCTAACATTTATCCAGTCATATGCTAGATACTGGGCTAAGATTTTTTTTAAATCCACTATCATGGAGAAAAAACATTTCCTCTACTCTCTTAAGTTTGGTAACTGAGAGCCTGTGAATCAAACTAACAAAAGATAGATTAACAGAGGGAAGGGTACACAATTTTTCTTAATATTTACATGCACAAGAGTTCCCAGGAAAAGACTGAAACTCAAAGAAGCAGACTCAGGGACTTATACATCCTTTCAACAAACGGAAAAGAGTTTGGGTCTCAAGGTATGATAAACAGTGGGGAAGTGACTAGGAAATCCAGTGATTCAGGGAAGATAAGGGATACTTTAGTAAGGTCTGCTTGTGCAAACACGTCTTGGCATCAACTTCCTTTCTTCAATGAAAAGAGTCACTCTTCCCTCCTTGTGTAGGAGGTGGGTTCCTCCTCAAAGAGAAACTAAAAATGTAAGCCTTGTCTTTAGGTGTTAATGGTAGGTAGCCTTGTCTTTAGGTGTTAATGGTAGAGGAACTCTTCCTGCACCTGCTGATTCTCAACTGCCTTCAGCCCAAAATAATCTTTACACCAAAGTGGCCTAGTTTAGAGTGGCATCTTCTGATCCCCATCACAATAAATAGGTGTAATACTGATGCCACTATGACACAGGCATAATTGTTGTCTCTTTTCATAGGTGGAGAAACTGAGGATCTTATGTCCTAACCGGCAGGCCTGACGAATAGGTAGGCGGCTCATGTTGTCAGAAGGGGAGGGCAAGTGGTGTTGGTGTCGCCCAGGCAATTTCAATATGACAAACTGGAAAACTTCTAAATGCACCGTCTTCATTTGTTTCATGTTTCAGAGGAACCAGGTGGATCCCCCATTCTTTAACTGGTTCCTTTTTCCTTTCAAGTTCAAAAACACTCAAGGAATATTTTAATAAATCAATAAAGTGAACACAGCAAGTGAGGAATGGCAAGAAACAAGAGAAAATATTCAAGAGGACTGTAATGATGAGAGGAAATTAAAGTAAGTTCACTCAGATGCTTTCATGTAACCGCACTTATAATAAAAAGAAAAAAAAATTCTTACAAAGTTGTATAAAAATAGAGTAGCAGTATAATAATAGCCCTAACTATAATTTCTGATACTATGTAGACTGGGGAAAAACATAACCCAACAGCCTAAGAAGAAAAGAAAGAAAATATGTTTGCTCAAAGAAAACAAACACAGACATACAAACCTACACCCCTGATGGCTGAACTTCATAGAACTAAGAAGTCAGTAGGAAGAAAGTACAGACAAGCAGGAAGCTCATTAGATTAGAAATCGAGTTCATGTTCTACCACTGATGGCCAGCAGCTGACCAGGGCAGTTCACAAGCAGTTCAAGTTCAGGGACCAAAGTGCCCCGAGTGCCTCCATTGGATTCCGCACAGCCAAAAAGATGCTTGAAAACATCAAGCCCTGTCACCAGTACCTTCTATCAGCCTTGAGAGAGGTGTGATGATATAATAGGGAATCAGAGAAGCCTAAATATGTGCCTGCTTTGGGAAACCCATGTAATGCCTTCCCCTGATTCATTACTATTTGAGAACCTACAAGGCCCTGTGTTCGCAACTCTAGGAAGATGCAAGACTGCAGGTGTCACAGCTCTTGCCTGTAGGAGCATTTTGCTAGTGTTCTATTGCTCTGTAGCATGCTTCCACACACTCAGCAGCTGCAAACAATCCCTTTCACTGCTCACAGCTCTGTAGATTAGAAGGCTGTGGCTGGGTTCTCTGCATCGTGTCTCAGGAGGCTGACATTAAGGTGTTAGCCAACCGGGTTCTCCTCTGGAGACTGGGGGGAAATCTGCTTCCACACTTATTCAGGGTGTTGTCAGAATTCATTTCTTTGAGACTGTAGGACTGACATTCCCACTGCCTTTCTCGTTGTCAGCTGTGGGCCACCCTCCGCCCGTTTAGGCCACCCACATTCCTTACTACACAGCCCCCTCCATTTCTAAAACAAGCAATCAAGAAGTCTCCCTCATGTTGAATGTCTGTCACGCTGTGAATCTCTCTCACGAGGAAGAGCCCAGCAGCTTATCTGAGACCTGAATTACATCTGCAGAATCCCTCAACAGGAGCGGCTAGAAACGTGCTGGGCCACACACCAGCAGGCAGAAATCGTGCGAACCGTATTGAAAGTCTGCTTGCCATAAGCATCGGAAAACTATTTACTGAGTGTTGAATAAATGAGAAAAGAAATGAAAACTGGCCCCTCACTGGAATTATATTCTCAAGTGAGAGGCAGCATAGCTTTATTGTCATCCCGTCCATCGCCTGCAAAGAGCCCGTCATGTTAATCACTTGTTCGCTGCTCACGGCAACTCTGTAAGGCAAGTTCACCGGCAAGGCTTATGATTCCTGCTTTCCAGAACTCTGATCCCTTAACTTCTTGTCCAGTGCTCTTTTCATGACAAGAAATTACAGTTTCTTTAAGATTACCTTGGACAAACTCTTCGGTGACATTGTAACAACGTGAAGAAGAGACACAGGAGAGCATGAAACCCCGCGGAAGACCCATGAACCAGGGCCACTTGGGGCTGCGGCACTAGCTCCTCTGCTGTAAGTGAGTCTTTGCCAAGGATCCATTTCTGTGATCTGGCATGGGGCGGGAGACCTCAGCAGAAGATTTCAAACCAGATGAATCATATCACTGGTGGCCACACAGTGGGTAGTGGTCACTGGTGAGATTACTCGGTAGGTGGTCACAGCCCAATTATCTGCTGGGTATGGAGGTTGCATCCCAAATGCTGTATGGAGTGGCAGTCCTGAAATGAGTAGCTGGTGCTTTGCCATTTTCCCATCACTTGCAGCTGATCGAGGCATCAGTGAGTGAGGAGGAGGGTGGGAAAGCAGAGCCTTCCAGGATCCAAGTCTGAGGACTGATGGGGGAGGCTGGGCTGGGTGACAGAATCTTGATGGCAGACCTCAGTATCACAAAGGGTAAGGTGCTTGGAGGTGAAGTGGCCTGAAGTGGGAAAAGAGGCAGATGCTGAGAGGAGGACAGTCCTTGCAAAATTGACAGGGGCTCTTCTGATGGGTCTCACTGCTCCAGGAATCCTGGGTCTTCATGCTTTCTGGGCATCCTGTTGAGTCCTGAAAGAGGAGCCCAGACCAACCAGGAGCTCACTCACCCCAGTTTGAGTCTGGGTACCTCTTTCTCTTAACCAGCTGGGCACTCTAGGCTCAGCTGTTTAACACCCAGTGCCTTGTTTTCCTCATCAGTTGAACGTTGGAAGTTGATCTCTGATTTATGGAGTCCCTTCTGGCTATAAATTCTTATCTCATGAGGACTTTTTGTGATCTGGACTATATTAAAGAGTCACTCTCTAGGATTAGTAACAGTACACAGCAGCCTTTTCATATTATTTTCTTTTTCTACAGTTACTGTCCAATCAGCACTAGAAAACATTCAAATCTTAAAAAATAATTCATTGAATATGTCTTTTTTTAGCACCAGCTGTAACGAAACTACATACATCAGTAGTTAGTTGCTTGCATGTGAAGCAACAGCTACATGCACATGGGAATAAGCTACAAAATGTTATTTTAATAAGATGCTGTCCCCTCAAACAAACTGAATTTGAAACGTGGCACCAAACTTGCAATCTGGCTCATTCAAAAATATTTCACGGTCAACCATATAAATGATAACTTTCAAAAAACATTTATGAAATAATCAACAGGCGAAGACAGAAAGTTAGGCTAGAACTTTACCATCTGTGTTTTGTTGGAGGTATCAAACTGTTCATAGTTCACGGTGAATTCTCTGGATTAGACAGTTCTTTGGAAGAGGAAGACAGTCCTCTCCCAAACAGTTAGATAGTCCTTTGGAAGAGGCGTCTTCGGAAGGTGATTTGTCACATTTCAAAAGAGCACAGTGGCTGACTCAGAGCCACCATTTTCACCATTTCCTTAGGTATCAGCTGGATGGATGCTATTTTTCAGCTTAATCAGGCTAAAACTCTTGGAGTCATCTTTGGCTCTTCCCTTCAACTTCCTGCATTCTTCTAGGCGCTGTCTTCAAAAGATAACCACAATCCAATCAGCTCTCACCACCTCCTGCTCCATCCACGGTCTGAGCCAACAAGGTCTCTCCCTGATGAGCATGAGCCCCCAGAAAGATCTCCCTCCTTCTAATTTGGCTCCCCCCGGTCTATTCCCAACAGTTGATCACTTACGTCGACTCATGTCACTCTTCTGCCCAGATCCTTTGGTGGTTCTCCTTTTTACACAGAATAGCAGCCAAAGCTTATAGAGAGTCCCTCATTTCCTCTACTACCTTATCTGTCCCCTCTCCCACTGGACACCAGTTGAGACTGTGCAGTCCAGCCAAGCTCCTGGGTGCTGGGGTGTCCACTCCTCTTGGAATGCTCTTCTCTGATCCTCCCTTGGCCAACTACTTCACCCCTTCAAGTGTTTGCTCCAATTTCATCTTTTCTAAATTGTCATAGATTTATGAGGTACAGTGAAGTTCATGGATATGTTGCCTAGTGGAGAAGTCTGGGCTTTCTGTGTAGCCATTCCCTAAAGAGTGTACAATAAGTGTCCATTGTACCCATTAAGTAATTTATCTTCCCTCACCCCGCTCTCAGCCCCTCGCCTTTCCGAGTCCCCGATGTCTATAATTCCACTCTCTTTGTCATCTTTGTGAGGCTTCATCCGATCTTTCTGTGTAATACTGTAACTTGTCCCCCACTCCCCAGAAACCCTAACCCTCCTTACCCTGATCTTCTCTTGTCTGTAGCATTTAGCAGCTTCAGCATGATGCATTCAGTGACAACGAATGTTTAATTTCTATCTCCTGCTAGAATGTAAGCTCTATGAGGGTAGGGATCTGTGTTTTGTTTTCTGATGCACCCTAAACACCTAGAACAGTGCCAGATAAATAAAAGCATTCAAATGAAATTTCATCTCACACTTAAGTCGGTTGAAAAAGTCAAATTGAACAATACATTTTGGTTGGCTATAATAAACTAAAATGTGTTCATTTAGGCTTTTTTCTATGATTCATCTTCTAAATTGCCTGGCAATGATGCAGGAATGCCCTCAGTCAAGAAAATGGGATTCTAGCTAATCTCTGAAATATATTTGTACTGATTGCATCAAAAATGCACATATGCTACCTCTCACATTTTAAAAAATATAGTACCCTCCCTATCACGAGATGAGCACTTTATAGACCACAATGATCCCTTACCTCTTCCCTATAATTTAGATGTAAAAAGATTTTGGATACAACCTATATACTACTATAACTTAAGGCTACCTCACTGATTCATCCCAATTCTAGAAGAAAGAGACGACCCATTCAAACTAAGATGATCGAAGGATGAAGTGTGATGGGCAAGGAGTATTTCTCAATGGAGAAACACAGCTTGCTTCGAGTGACTCCACAGAATGGGAGCTGGAGAAATGAAGCCTGACTTCACTTTCCACCTCCTCTCCATTTCCTGCTGAGCCCAACTGGGGACCAGATAACAGGAGGGCCCGCTAAGGCAGTCCTCAGAGATTATCCCCCAAGGGCAGACAGCAGCATGGCGAAGGATGGAGAAGCAGGCTACAGGGACAAGGGAAGATAAACACCCCCAAAAAGCTCTGATCTATAGTAAGGGACTATGTGTATCAACCCCACAAGTGGATTTCAGAATTTTAAATACATTTTCCATTGCAACACAGTGGACATATACGTAAGCGTTTTTAGTAATCCACTTCTAAAAACGACCACTTGCAAAAATCAAACGAACAAAAATTCCTATTCTATTCTATTCTATTCTATTCTATTCTATTCTATTCTATTCTATATCTTTCCATGCTGGTTGCAACCCATTAAATTGATTTCACAACCCACAGTTTAAACATCTCTGGCCAAGGCCAATCCCTCTATTTAAAAGATAAGATCACTTAGCCCTTACAGGGTTAAGAGGCTTGTCCAAATTTAAAGTATATGTAATCATTGGAACGATGTGGGTGTGTACACTCATTGAAAAGAAAAAACTTATTTCATCTATCCAAATGTTCTCTTCCAAACCACATGCATATCAACATGTCTTGAAAGAAGGATTTTAGTATTGTAGGAGTCAAGAAAGCCTCTATTTAGCCATCGGTAAAATAAACAGTCCTCACCATACTGTGAAAGGGGGACAACTTCAGCACAGTGGAGAGCTGAGGTCATGGCCCCCCACACAGTAAGAGCTCTTTGCAATCTAGGGCTGACTTCTTCAGGAAGGATGGCCTCCTGTGTGTATGTCTTTCACCCCCAGGTAGCACAGGTATTTATGATACCTCATGAAGAGTATTTGCTGGACACTAGGATGGTGGCTAATGACAGTTTCTCTGTGCACCAAGGTAGAGAACTATGAGACAGCCGAGGTCCCAGTCTGGCATATACATTGTACAGTCGCACAGGAAGGCACTCTGCTCTGAAATATTTCATCCCGGAGAAGCTGGCTTTGATGACTTTGAAAAGTAGCAGAACTCACTGGCTCTCTCTTTGGCAGGCATTTGTGCATTTCACTCATTTCAAGTCAGAACTAATAATTCTAATGATTTTGAAGGGAACCTAAATGATTCCTTTATGCCTGGCTGGGATTGGCCAGGGTTCCGCTTACAACCCACAACATGCTCACACATTCCACAGAAAAATAAATACTGCTGTAACCACGTTGGTGCCACGCCAGTGCAAATGGCCATTTTCTTAAGTACTCGTTTTAAAAGCAACTTTGTTATTTCAGCATGTGCTTTGAAAGCTGGCTTTTCTATCTCTGGTGTGATGTTTTTATTGCAGGGACAAAAGTAAAACATTAACTCTTTCAACAGTTTGAGGGAGAATGGATATTTAATACAAAAACACAAAAAAAATGTAATTGGGGGAAAATGCATCACTCCTGCTTTCTTGGATCTCTGCTGGAGTTTCACTTGTGTGTGACTCCTTCACCTTCCACCAGCCACCCCTTTGGTTAGACTGGGTTGTGGTTCCTTCAAAGGTCTTGCCGAAACTTCTGGACAGCTATCAGCTGAAGAACTCTGTCCTGGTCAGAAGATTCAACATCCTCTGCCCGGGATGCTTTTCTGGCTCCAACCACCCTGCAATAACGTTTCTTCCTGTGTACCGGAGTTTACAAGGTCCTCTTGCACGTGAGGCCCTGTGCGCAGGTGTGGGCATGTGCAGGTGTGTTCATGTAAACTGCAGAGATCCTGAGGGCAAGACGAAGAAAACACAGCCAGCCCTTTCGGGAACGTATAATTCAGATGCTGAGGTGGGACAGAACAGATGAAAAGCAAAAGCACAATTGAGAGCAGTTATGATTAAATGGATTTCAGAGGGCCATGATGGTGCAAGGTAATCTTGGGTCTCCCCATACTCAGTATCAGGCCCGTCCACCTCCTGTTGACTTTTATGCATCAATGTCAGGCTCACATGACAGATGCTTACAACTTTGCTTCATGATCACTGTAGAAATGAGCATGGTTGTTAGCAACAGCTGCTGTGGGTGTGCTGGTCGTGGCGTCTCTCAGAGCTGGGAATGCCCAGTGAATGCACTCCCCTCTTTCACCTGACCACGGATAGTCACCTGATGGTATTTGGAAAGTAACGAGAGATCTTTCCACCACGACGTTTTGTGAGAAACGGTGTATTTACTTTTCCAAATGTTATTGTTTAATCTTCGAACAGCTTTAGATTTATAGGGAAGTTGAAAAGACGGTATAAAAGAGTTCCTATAGTTTCCATATTCAGTTTCCCCTAGTGTTAACATTTTACATTGCTAAGTACATGTGTTACAACTAATGAACCAATATTAATATACTATTAAGAGTGGAAGTCCATACTTCACATTTCCCTGTAGTTACCTCTTGTTCTTTTTCTGGCATCCCTTCAGGACACCACTTCACATTCAGTCATCACATCTCCTTAAGCTCCTCTTGGCCATGACGCCATGATAGTTTCCTAGACCTTGTACTAAGTTTCCTAGATTGAGTACTGTCAGATATTTTGTAAAATGCCCCTCAATTTGGATTTGTCCAATCTTTTTTCTTCTAACTAGACTGGATGACGTATTCACATTTGGGAATGTAAGCATAAATGTTTCCTACATAGGCCACACGAGTTGTTTTGAAAGCTATGTATGCTCTGTGAAGTTTGGGGATTGAAAACCAATAGATGCTCCACAGGGAACACGTTGATTACATGGGACATATTCATGCAAAGAGTGACTCACAGTAAATTACACTGTATGTGGTTTCTCAGACTCAGATGGGAAGCCGACTTCAGTTACCCCAGGTACATCTCAAAGTTTCCCTGTTTCACTACACTAAATAAATAAGCATAGCGTTAGCTGTATATATTTTTCAGTTATAGGTTAGTTATCTGCTGTAATTAACAACCTGAAACATTCAGTGACTTAACAAAATCAAAATATATTTCTCTCTCATACCATAAACACAGGATTTCTAGGTGAGGGTATTCTCTTTACAGTGGTGCCGTGGCACTCCATCTTTTTCTAAATCTATTATCTCCCAAAGCTTTCTGGTTCTCATCTGTGTTAGTTAGGGGACAAGAGAATAAAGCAGGCATGAAGACCTCAGTTGGAGATTTTTCAGGTCAGATCTTGAAGTGGCATGAATTACTTCTGCCCATGTTTCATTGGCCAATACTCAGTCACCTGACCCACTTAGTTGCAAGAGAGACTGGGAAATGCGGTCTAGCTATGTGAGCAGAAAGAGAAAGAAAGAGATTTTGTGAACACATAGCAGCCTCTGCCACTCTATGAATTTATGTCATACCAAACTTCCAGTAGATTAAAAACATGATCAAATGACTTGGAAGATGCACGCTCTTCTTTTCTCACACATATCCCTGTTTAGATTTTGCTAGTCTTCTCTAAGGATGCTGCAGAGGGTAGCCTCTACATAGGTGCTTCCACAACACTGATATTTCTTTAAAAGTGAAAGTCTGTCCTTTAAAGCAATGTAGAGGGAGAAGGATAAAGAGGTAGAAACTGGGGAGAATTACCCCAGCAAACAAAATATGCCTTGCACCAAATATATTTACAATTACTAAACCAGATGATTAGAAGAAATAGCTTATCACCTTCACTGATGGGAACACGGACCAACCGGAGACTCATAAAAGGAAGGGGAACATGAAAGCGTAATCTCAATCCAGAGTCAAATTCCAATACATACCTTTCTAGAGAAAAATGAACGGAGTCTTTCTTTCTCAAATAGGACGACTCTTTCATTTTTTAAATAACCTTCCTCAATCTGAGCTATAGTATGTCTGGATGCTAATTGTCTAGTAGTCTAGACAGTGATGATATTATGGCCAAGTTATGCACAGATAATCACTGTGTCACTGTTTCCAAAGCTGCCTACACATATTGCTTCACTGAACACACTTGGCATGTGTGATTATTCTCTTGATATTTATTTTCACCATGTAAGTAGAGAATGCTTACTTAATCAAACCATCCAGTGAACTGATCATTTTTTAAATGATTCAAATGCAATGTGAGAGTCTTGAAGCTAAGAGAAAAAAATTATGTTAATGTAACCCATACTTTCTGTATTCTGGGGCAATGAACCCTGTGGCATTTTGCTTGCTTCATTCGCTAGGGATACATCTTCCCCAAGTCCTTCCAGTATTTCTTCTGCAAATCATTCCTACCCTGATGGGTTGGCTTAACCAAAACTATTCTGATCAAGAAGTTCCAGGAATCTCTCTGGAGAGGTCCTTTTCTGCAGCCTGATCCAATGCACAGGTTACAATAAAGTGGATGACTACGTGGTTCTCTGGCTTTTTCAAAATGACACATTTCTTTTTAAAAACCACCATCTTAAGAAAGTATATGGGCAATGATGTCATGACACCCTTAACCCCACCTGAAGGAGGGAGACTGAAATCAATGCAGAAATGAAAAACAGTATGGTTTGGAAAGTAGGAGGATGTTCCAGACACAGTGGATAACAAAGTTTATTTCTGGCATGGAAAGAGAAAATGATCAAAGGGACCTGGAAGAAGTTTGTTTGGCCAAGGAAAAGGCATAGACGGGAGTAACAGGCAGACAATCGAGTTTGGCAAAAGGGTGGGTGTTGATACGGCATGCCTTTAAGGACAGTTTCAAGGCTCTGGTGTTCGTTTTTTATACTATTTCCACTATTAGAATGAGCCCTGGAATCACTGTATTACCTAAGGAGACTTGTTAAATAACAATCTATGGCTGGAGGGGTAAAAAATAGAATCTCCCCTCACTCCTGTGATATCAGTCTCCTTGGTCTCTCACCTAACATGGAAATGAGACACAACAGATGAATTTAAAATTCACCTGTGCAGCTTCTAAGCTCAGGCATCTTCCAGAACAGGTGAAGCAGGCCCAAAGGGGAATGCAGTCAAGTAGGGAGACTGGAAGAGGATTTTATGAGCCTACTGGAAGGAGTGGGTGCAGTTCACCAGTAAGAAGTTTGCTTTGCTTAATAATTCTGAGTAAAGCCAGTTCTTCCCAAAGGTGGTGGGTTGAATTGTGGCCACCTCCAAAAGATATGTGGCCTCAGAGCCTATGAATGTGACCGCATTTGGAAGAAGAAACTTTGCACATGTAATTAAGTTAAGGATATCAAGATAAGGTCATCCTGGATTTAAGGTGGGCCCTAAATCCAATGCTAGGTGTCCTTATAAGAAGAAGACAGAGAGAGATTTGACACCCAGAGATTCAGGGATATGTGACATGGGAGGCAGAGAATGGAGCTGATGCATCTTCAAGCCAAAGTATGCAATGACTGCCAGCAGCCACCCAAAGCCAGGACGGGGCAAGGAACAGATTCTTCAGCACCTCCAGAAGGAACCAACTGGCACCTTGATTTTGGTGATCTCCAGAACTGTAAGAAAACTGACTTCTGTTGTTAGAAGCCACCAAATACATAGTAATTTATTACAGAACCAGATCTAGAAAATCAATATACCAAACAAGAAACACTGAATCATGAGCCTATCCCTGTGCTCATCCTGGCCCTTACTCAGAGTATTTTAATTGTAGTAAAAGATATATAACATAAAATGTACCATCTTGGCCATTTTAAAGTCTAGAGTTCAGTGGCATGAAGTATACTAACACTGCTGTACAACCAGCACTACCATCCCTCTCCAAAACTCGAACATCTTCCCCAACAGAAACGCTGTCCCCATGAAACACTAACTCCCCACTGTCCTTCCCCTCAGCCCCTGGGCATCCACGGTTCTATTTTCTGTCTTATCAAGTGGACTAATCTAGGTGCCTCATATAAATGGTGCATTCAGTATTTGTCCTTGTACATCTGGCTTCTTCTTTCCACTTGGGCAACGTGTCCTCAAGGCTCAGCATGTGGTAACATGTGCCAGCATTTCATTCCTTTCTATGACTGAAACATACTCCGTTGTATGGATAGACCACATTTTGCTTATCCATTCTTCTGTCAATGGATGCTAGGGTTCCTTCCGTCTTTTGGCTGTTACGGATAATGCTGCTGTAACACAGGTATACAGATATCTCCTCATTCTCAAAATATCTTACTTATTTGTGACATCTCTTGAACTGCTTCATCTCTTCCTTCCCTCTAGCTAGACTGATTCCTGGTCCAGGTTCCCTCTTATCTTCCTACAGCCTCCACCCTTTCACCTTTTTTTGTACTTTCCGCTCTTAGCGATGCCCTTTTCAGGATAGCTCTTGGCAGTGAGGACTGCAGAGTGTCTGAGTCAATATTTAAGTGGGATTTGGGGACAGAAACCAATGGCTGGTGGAGGCAGTGAGCAGGAGCTAGGGAACTTTGTTGATGATGAATTTACACAGCAAACACAATGTTTCTGCTAATGAATGAAATTACAGATGAATAAAAATGGCTAAGTCTTTTAAAGGGGGCTAGTCTTCACAGTTTATATAAGACCCTGTTATGGTTTGGCTGTGTCCCCACCCAAATCTCACCGTGAATTGTAGCTGTCATGACTCGCATGTGTTGTTGTTGGAGGGATCCGGTGGGAACTGAACCATGGAGGTGGTTTTCCCCACACTGTTCTCATGCTAGTGAATTAGTCTCACGAGATCTGATGTTTTTAAGGGGTTCCCCCTTTTGCTTGGCTCTCATTCTCTCTCCTGTCACCCTGTGAAGAGATGCCTTCCGCCATGATTGTGAGGCCTCCCCAGCCATGTGGAACTATGAGTCCTTTAAATCTCTTGTTCTTTATAATTACCAGTCTCAGGTATGTCTTTATTAGCAGCGTGAAAACAGACTAATACAGACCCAGAAAGCATCAGTTGCCCATATCAAAGGATAGCACCACTGCCTTTTCTGGAGGTGGCCTGAGTGGTCTTACAGTGTTACAAAAGGCTTAAGCTTGATGCTTCCCCTCCATCCATCATGGGTATCCAAAGTCAAAGACAACCATACAATGTATCATCCAATAAATGGGGATACTTTTGAGAGTGAGAGGGGAGAGGTGTATAGTTACCCCCAAAGACAACTGGCCCCAATTGGGGATTGTCTGGGCAAAGAGATGTATGCTCACCTGCCAATGTTCACTTCTACACCTCACCCCGAGCCCCTTGTCCCTGCCTGAAGGACCCATGCAGCATTTAGGTTTCCTCAACCTGGGAATTCACAAATAGGATACCATATCTCCAAACAGGTATTTAGTGATATAAAATCCCAAGCTAATAAGTAACACGAGATAAACATTGTGCCCAACCTAAGGACGTATAATGTGAAATGTACTCTAATTATGCATTCTTCCTGGCTTTTTTCCTACGAAAATGACAGAAATAGCTAATGTGAGTCAACATACCTATAAAAAATAATATTGTTCATTATATTACTTGTCGAGAATCAAAAATTGATTTATGAGCCTATTGTATGTTCTTCTCCTTGTGGCATTTTTATTTTGGGAGAAACTAGTTTTTGTTGGCCTGAAGAACAATCTCACACAAATAGTACAAGTATTCTCTGCTAGGAATAGCAAACACTTACCTCTGAAGGGGAAAAATTCTAGCTTCTATTTATTTATATTTGTTTTTTTCCCTCAACAATTGCTGTTCTCTATAATTTAAATGTCTGCAAAAATAGTAGTTATATAAACATTAATGCATTAAAAACTATCATTTCAATGTAGCGTGCAAATCCTGGAAGCTGAACATTAAGGAATCATGAGATTTTCCCTCTAAGCAAGGGGAGGGACTTCACAATCTTTTTATCCCTAAAATGTATCCTTTGAAGCTTCTCAAGTTCACATTGTTAAGCGGGCCTGAATTACCATTAGCATTGCATTTGAGTAAATGCTCATTTTCCATCTGCCTCTGATCAGATGTACCTTTCCTTACCTGTGACAGACTTGATTATTTTATTTCTATATTTTATTTCAGTGTTAAGTATAGAATCTTTCTTTCCCTTTTAACACAAATATTTCTTTTTCTAACCATAATGTAATACATACATGTAACCCAGCAAACCTGGTTTTGAATAAAAATCACACAATTATCCCATTGGCTTTCATCAAATCATAGCTATGTGTCCACAGTGGGGAAAAAAAAAAAAAAAACTCCCAGAAAAGCTCATTAAATTATAAGACTGACATAATTCCAAAAGATGTTGGCCCAATAGAAGAAAAAGACAACTGGAGACGTGGGGGTTGGGGTGGTAAGGAAATTAACAAAAGCCAAAGAACAGCTCAGATTGGTACCTGTGAGTATCAGGACCCCCACCTGGAGCAGAGATCTCTCATGTGTCTGCCCAAATCTAGAATCAGCAACAGCTCACAGGCCAATCTTGCACCGAAGAATAAATTTCAGGGATTTCCTCCCTGAAATCCTTGGACTTATATGAAACTTCAAATCTTTAGGATGGGGTCTTCTGAGACTTCCGAATGCTCTCATCTCCTATTCCCCAAGAAGTGCAACACATTTAAGGAACTTTTTATCTCCTGCATAGTAAGCCCTTGAACCCACGAGACTGAACCCATGGTCCTTGTAACTGTAACAATTATAGTCCATTCATGCCACCTGCAATCATTGAGCTCCTGCCACGTGTAAGACACTGTGCTAGACACAATCCTTTACATGTTGAAGACATGCCAACAATAACCAGAGAACCTAACGATAGAGGGGAGAGTGAGGCAGCATGTGGAGTGACTGGCAGGGAGGGCTAGTTTTGCTCAGAGAGGTGGAAAGAGCTTCATAGAAAAGCTACCCTTTGAGTTGGACCTTGAAGGATGAGCAACAAAGCAGCTGGCATAGAAGGCGAGTGGGCAAAGGAATGTGGAAGAACCTCCCACCCATCCTGATGGAAAGCCTGAAGGTCTAATCCTTGAACTACTCAAAGACAAGGAAATACTCTTTTGAGACTGGAGCTAAGGGTGCAGCGAACAGGCGGAAACATAACTGATTCCAGGAAAGATAGGTTGGAGCAAGCAAATGGTAATTTAGGTATTTTGCAAATAAATTAATAAACACTTTAAAAAAAAAGATTCTTCCCTCTTGGAAGTATTTAGAAAGGAATGTTTAGTGGTATAAAAGAGATGGCTAATTATTCTGGTGAGTGTTGAGGGTGTCATGCCTCCCCCAAATTATCATGTTGAAATCCTAACCCCCAGTGTGATGGTATTCAGAGACAGGGCCTTGGGAGATAATTTGTGTTAGATGAGGTCATAAGGATGGGGCTCCCATAAAGGGATGAAGTGCCCTTGTAAGAAGAGACACTGCAGGGCGTGCTCTCCCTCTTTCTCTTTCTCTTTCTTTCTAACATGAGGACACAGCAAGAAGGTGGCTGTCTACAAGACAGGAAAAGAGAGCTCACCAGGAACTGAATCTGCCAGTGCCTTGATCTTGGACATCCCAGCCTCTGGAACTGTGAGAAAATTTTTGTTGTTTCAGCTACCCAATATACGATATTTTGTCCATGGCAGCTCGAGCAGACTAAGACAGTAGGACTATTTTGTTAACCATATTTTGAAACTGATAATAGTAATTTTGTACTGACAATGTGGGGAGGAAAGTTGCTAAACAGCTATAATATTTCAACAATGAAACGACAGCTTTTCTGAAGACTATAGGATAAGAGATCACATTGCTTGATAGCTTGGAAAACCATTTACAGCAAGAATGAACTTGCTGAAAGAGAATACCAATTTTTATTTAACTACAAAGTAGATGCTTGAGACGTGTGGCTAAATAAATGGACCAAAATATATAAAGAAACAATGACCCATGTTTCGTAGAACATAGCTGTAATTTTCCAAAAGACGGTAAAAGGAAAGTGATGAAACTTCACTCAGTATCGGGTTGAATCATATTAAAAGTAACATTTTGGTAAGGCAAACCTGATCTCATAAGAGCAGTTTCATCTGGTTTAAGATAATACTAAACAGTGATGTTGCAGTAATTCTTAACATGTGAGTTTTATGTAATTTATCACGTTATAGTGTTAGAAAATAAATTCTTAACTGAACACAAATTAGTAAAGTAGCTTTTTAGAATTTGTTTTCTTAAGACTGTGATCAACCAGATCACTAGTAATAAAACTGTAAATTATGAAATTAACAGAATTTGATCTTTGGCTATATTTTAGGGAATACTTTCTCATAAAAGATAATTAAATATTAGTTGAAATAAAGTATTTAATTTCAAGGTTATTGCTTTGTAATTGATTTCCTTTTAAGAGGAAAGTAAACTGAATTTATATTAAAAGTAGACAATTGTATTTTTATGCCACTTGAAAAAAATTGTTGTTTTAAATAACCACAGGATCATTAAGTTACATCCTTTGTGGAAGAAGGATCCCAGGCCAGGATTTTAAAACTCTATGTACTGGCTGTCTCTTAATACAAGATATTTTGGGAATGTATTTTTATTTTTCCCACAAAAATATTATTTATTTCTCTAACCGAAAATTTATAAAAGCTACACTTTCCTTGACATATTGGGAGACTAAGGCCCTGAGCCAATCAAATCTAATTGTGTCCATAAGAGAATATTTTAAATACACATACCCTGGCATGAATACACACATGCACACACCTCCCCCAACCACACACACACACACACACACACACACGCACTCAGTAGCAACAACAAATAGCATGCCCTGATAGCCCTTTTCCTGAACAGGAAAAAAAGAAAAAAAGAAAACCTTTCCTGTTAACAAATAACACTAATTTAACTGCAGTGTTTCCTGTAAGAATTTCTTTTATTTTCATTTTTATCATTTTAAATATTTTATTTTTAAATAGATAATATGCGCATGTGGGAAAAAAAGTTGAAGGCACAAGAGAATAAATGGTAAAAGCAGAATCTCTCTCTCACCCTCCTCAAGTCTCCCAGTTCCTTTCTCCGGAGTTAACTACTGTGAACTCGTTTTGAAAATCATCCCAGACATATTTGATGACAGCTGAACAGCTATTACAGCACAGCACAGCACAGCGGAACGAAAATGCCATCCACGTAAGCAAGTGAAAATTTTCTAGTAGCTACATTTTAAAAGTAAAAAGAAACAAGTAAAATTAAATGTAATATTTTATGTTATTTAAAAACTAATAGAGGCAAGATGCTATTTTGAAATGTAAACAAGACCAAAATATTAATGAGCTATTTTACATTCTTTTTCTCTACTAAGATTTTGAAATCCTATGTGTAGTTTATACTCAGAGTATATCTTAAATCAGACCAGCCACGTTTTGATGTGAAAAGTGGTCACTGTAGTAGACAGCGTGGTTCTATAAAGTCTATAAAGTATAAGAATCTTAAAAAGAAAAAAAGTACAAAGAATCTCTTCAAAAATCCTTTCATACAAAATACAGTATTCTTCATCTTCTTACTTTTCCAAACATTGTTAGAGCCATATACCTATAAGTGCACACATTATAAAAAGAAAATACAGAGAAAAAGTTTTAATCATCTATAGTCCTATTTTAGTACAAAGCTAGTTCTGAACCTCAAGAAGTATATAATATAAATACGTTTCAGTCAAAAACACACAGCTCTTTAGTAAGTTGTGTACACTAAACATGTACAGCATTTGTATGTTAGTTAGACCTCAATAAAGTGGTTGGTTTTTTTTCTTTAAAAAAATTAAATAAGTAAACCCACCATTTCCCAAGCAAAAGCAAACAACCCCCAAAACTCATAAATCTGAGAATGCTGCCCAAGATGTCATTCAGTTAAAATTCTTATTGTGGGGTAAGGGACTTCACTAACCAATAATAAATGTGTATATTTTTGTTTGAAATGTGAAATCAATCTGTTTCTCTCTTCCTCTCTCTCTCTTTCTCTCTCCCTTCTTTCCTCTTGCAAAGAGAGGGCCAATGGCGGATATCGCCAGCAGCTGTTTTGGGGTTTGGATTTATTGTTTTACTCTAGTTGGGGTGGGGGCCCTGTAGTACATTTGATTGAACACATAGCCCACCTTGCTTTGAAACAAGGGGGAGCAGGCTTCTTCTTTGCCTGGAGCCAGCTTTTGCCTTCATACAGCTGTGTTTGGATATGTAGATACGGTACAGAAATTTGGAAAATTACCACGTGAAATTATTGTTTATCTTTTCTTCTCAGGGGAACAAAGTTTTGAATAAGCTTTTCATTGACGAATAAAAATCTCAGTGTCTAGTTAACTACAAAGTATGCAATACAAAATCACGTGATTCTGTGCCGTGGAAAGAACACCAGGCCTGGATTCAGGAATGTTCCGTGTCAGTCCTCACTCTCACCTGGGGCAAACTTCTAGTGGGACCTCTAGGAGCCCACTCAGCCGGCTGGGCCCCATCTCCGTGTTCCCTGGATTAGGAGGCGGGACCAGGGATTTGTAGAACAATCCTACAGTTCTTCTTGCCATAGATCTGCACAATGTTTTCAAAACTTTCCTTTCAAAATAATGATTCTAAATCCTAGTTACAAGAAAATGTGTTATTCACAAAAGTACTATTGGATAAATTTTTTCTACCATCTCCTTATGGTTTACAGCAGGGATTGGCAAACTACAACCTCCAGAGCTAACTGTTTCTGTATGGCCATTGAGCTAACAATAGTTTTTATGTTTTTAAATGGTTGGGAAAAATCGGAAGAAGAAGATGTCATGACACATGAAAATTATATGAAATTCTAATGTTAGTGTTAATAAAGTTTTACTGAAAGCCGGCTACACTTACTCATTGATGTATTAACTGTACTGAGTGATTGCAACAGAGACTAAAATATTTACCGTGTGACCCTGTACAGAAAAAGTTTGTTGCCTCTTGCTTTACAGTGTTGGAAAACAAATGGTAATCTACAGAAAGAATAGGTAACATTGAAAGGCGCTTAGACTATGTGAGGCACTGCACTAAGTGATGTGGCTGAGTTTTTAAAATATGACCATCTTATGAAGTAGGTAGGAGCATGAACCCCAATTTCGTGGATAAGGAAATTCAGGCTTGCCCATGTCATGTACCCTCAGGCTTGCCACGTTGCAGAAAAGTGGCAGAACCTGAATTTCATTCCAGGTCAAGCTGCAGAGCCCTTCTTCTACCTCTGCTCCACAGCATGGACCTTCCTCCTCCTTTCACTCAAAAGACAGAGCTGTTTTGGCAATGCAGAAAGAAGCAATCTGCTTAGGAATCCCTGCCAACAAAGGTATTGGTGTCTTTGGGACTATTAAAAAGAACTTAAAATAACATATTTCACTTAAATCCATCCATCTACAGAATGTGTAACAATGCAAAAGTAGAAAGTTAAAGTTGTATCTTCAAAACAGCAAATAATCTGTTGCAATATTTCAGAAGCTGAGTGTTCTACTCAGTGTTACCAAAGTGCCAACTAATAGACTGCTATCCATTCCTGATCAAACTGTCACTGATAAAGAGTAAAACAATAAAAAGAATAAAAACAACATACTGAGTTTTTCATGGAACTAATTATTCAGCTTAAAGACAGTCCTCTATTGTGAGATTATATCCTCTCAAATTTTGGTGTAAAATATGGTCTCTATTATGAATAACCATGCTATACCTTAGGCTTTTTTCTTTAGTGTACTTGCTTGACAAAAGTAAAACATAAGCAACACTATTTTGGGCCTTTATTTGTTTTATTTTTTTATTTTGAAATTTCTTGGTCTGTGGAATCCTAAAGTCTGGGAACCTCTGGTTTGAATGTCCTTTGACCCAGTAATTCAATTTCTAGGAAATTATCCTCTGGAAATAATATGTGGCATAAAAAACAATCTATACACAAAAACATACACTGCACCATTATTTGCAAATAGCAAAATTTCAAAATAAGATTGTGCAATCCTCAAATTATGATATAGTCATGTAATAAAATAACATGTGGCCATTACAAGTCTTTTGTGTAATGTATCCAATGCCATGAAAAATACTCACAATATAATGCTAAGGGGTTAAAAAAAAAAAAGCAACACAATTCTATAGATACAATATGATTGTAACTTTAAGAAAATTAAATGTATTATCATAATATATTTCTAAATGTCTGAATGTAGGCACAGTTATGGCTTTTTTTTTTTTTCTTCAGATCAAGAATGTTTTTTTCAACTTCTTTTCCAATCAGTCTGGGCTTGTTTTATAAGCAGCCATAATTGCATGTGAAATCTGGGATTTTTTTGTTTTGTTTTTTGTTTGGTTTTTTTGGTGCTTTTGCCTTCCATTTTTTTCTCCCATTATTCTCATCTTATCGTCTTTTACTTCTGTGTCCTGGGAGAGCTCTAAATGTTGATGCTATTGTCTGTGGCATCCATTCCGCAGCCAAGGTGTGGAATGAAGCCTTTGATTCTATTTGACATTGGTTTCTTTTTGATCCTTCTCCTTCCACTCATCATTGTCATCTCTTCACAGTTTCTGCAGCTGTTCCAGAGAGATCATATATATTTGCATCCTCATTGTCAAATTATTTTCTTCTTGTTACCTTGGTAAATAATGTTTAGAAGGCTTTCACTGAATGGCATTTCTCAGAAGGACATTCCTTTGCTCTTGACCTAGAGCAATTTTTAGTAGGTTGTGTTTGACCTTGTTTATTCTTAATTGAAGAGAGATCTCAGCAGATCCAGTATTTGCTGACAGGGGAGGTGGCCCCCTGCTCCTCTCCTTTCTCCCTGCCCACATGGGGATGGTCCAACCCCTCTCAGACCCAAAGCCGGAGAGTTGGTGGACTTCAGGATCCCTCCCAGTGTTCTGCAGTGTGCATCCACTGGACTGAAGCAGGGTTTTCCCCAACACCTTCAGGGTTTCTGCCACTGTGAACCAATAGGGACAACAAGCTCCCCAGGCTGTAGGGTCGTGAGGCCTCTTAGTGTCCCTTTTGAACCTCCACCACCCATCCCCACTGTTATGGTCGAATTATATCCCCAGAAATTCTTACTGAAGTCCAAACCTCCAGGATCTCAGAATGTGACCCTGTTTGGGAATAGAGTGTTGCAGTTGTAATTTTGTTAAGATGAGGTCATTGTGGAGTAGGGTGGGCCCCCGATCAGGTATAACCGGTATCCTTATGAAAAGGGGAAATTTGGGCACAGATACCCACACGAGGAGAAAGCCATGTGAAGACACAGGCAGGGATGGGGTGATGCCTTTCCATGCCAAGGAAGTCCAAGGATGGCCTGCAACCACTAAAACCCAGGGGAGATGCATAGCACAGTTTATCACGACCTGAAGAAGAAACCAACGCTGCCAGCACCTCGACCTTGGACCTCTGGCCTCAAGAACTGTCAGATAATAAATGTCTGTTCTTTAAGCTGCCCAGTTTGTGGTGCTTTGTTACAGCATCTGTCACAAATGATATACCCTGCCCTGCTAGAGGATAAGACCTCATCTCTTCTGGCTCCATTCAAGTCAACCAGTGCTCGAGTGACATTAGAGCTGCCTCATGGTTCTTCACACACACTGTGTTGTTTCTCTATCAAGGAAGTCTCCTCTGTCTGGAATCTCCCCCTTATTTCCACCCTAATGCCCCATATATACAACCTACAACTCACCCTTACCACCTACCGTTACCCCCTCACTTCTACCAACCTATCTTACCCACCCACCCTTTCCACCTACCCTTACCCACACACCCTTGCCAACCTATCTCTTACCCACCAAGCCCTTTTTTTTTTTTAAATTTTTATTTTTTATTTTTTTGAGACAAAGTCTAGCTCTGTCGCCCAGGCTGGAGTGCAATGGTGCGATCTCAGCTCACTGAAACCTCTGCCTCCTGTGTTCAAGTGATTCTCCTGCCTCAGCCTCCCGAGTAGCTGGGATCGCAGGCGTGCACCGCCATGCCCAGCTAATTTTTGCATTTTTAGTAGAGACATTGGCCAGGATGGTCTCGATCTCCTGACCTCATGATCAGCCAACCTTGGCCTCCCAAATTGCTGGGATTACAGTCATGAGCCACTGCGCCCAGCCCCAAGCCCTTCTTGACTTGGAAACTGAGTTCAGAAGTCGATTGATCCACTCCAGAAAACCTTTTCTGGGTTAGATGGCCTTTCTAGAGTGACTAACTATCTCAGTTCATCTGGAACTGGGGGGGTTTCTGGGAGGCAGGATTTTTCATTCTAAATAAAACCGAGAAAGTCTTAGGCAAATGAGGACAAATTAGTTGCCCCATCTTTCTCAATCTTCCCGTAACTCCCTGTACATTTCTTTCTAAAATTGTTCTTCCTAAATGTATAATATGATGATCTGATTTATATTAGGATAATCTGGTTTGATCAGATTCACACTAGACCAGGAGCTCCTTCAGAACAATATTTTTTCCTACCTGTATCTCAACCCTTCCTACATAGTAGGTGCTTAGTTAACATCTTTATTTTTTCTTTTTTGAGACGGAGCTTCGCTCTTGTTGCCCAAGCTGGAGTGCAATGATTCAATCTCAGCTCAGTGCAACCTCTCCCCCCCAGATTCAAGTGATTCTCCTGCCTCAGCCTCCTGAGTAGCGGGGATTACAGGTGCTCACCACCACCCCCAGCCAATTTTTTGTATTTTTAGTAGAGATGGAATTTCACCATGTTGGCTAGGCTGGTCTCGAACTCCTGACCTCAGGTGATCCAAATGAATGAATGGTAACAGCACTGCCAAATCTCTTCAGGGGTACCTTTGCATAAATGCCTCCATCTACTCCACATTCATTCCTGGACAGCTACATTCTGGGTACTTTGCTCCAATGAATAGCTTTCATGTCTTCTCAACTTAGGAACCAGAGGCCTCAAAGTGACATTACTCTAGAACTGTTGTATGTAATACCTACTGTATTTCACAAACACACCAAAAGTAAACCATAACTGCTCAGCATGCTAACAAAGTAGTTTTCCAAGAATCAAAATTTGACATTCATCAAGTCTCTTGGAAAAATAAATTTCACCTGAAAGTTGTTTGGTTGTTGCTTTTTTAAAAATACAGCCTTCATATCAGAAGCTGCTACAAGTCCCCCTTCTTAATTGATAGCATGTGAATAGAAAAGTGATCAATTTAAAGAATACTAAAACAATTCTTTCGAATCATTCCTAAAAAATGATTCAGGAGCATCTTGGAGTAACTCTGTATAAAGTGAATAGTGTCAATCTAGTTCTCAAGGCTTTTTGAAAACAATGAGGTATCTGCTCAGAAAAATATTATTCTGATAAATTTTAAAAAATACATTCTGGATTATATAAATAATATATGTTTAATGTTTTTGTTTGTTTGAGACAGAGTTTCACTCTGTTGCCCAGGCTGGAATGCTTGGCACGATCTTAGCTCATTGCAGCCTCCACCTCCCAGGTTCAAGTGATCCTCCTGCCTCAGCCTCCCAAGTAGCTCGGATCACAGGTGCCCACCACCATACCCAACTAATTTTTGTATTTCTAGTAGAAACAGGGCTTCACTATGTTGGACAGGCTGGTCTCGAACTCCTGATCTCAAGTGATCCACTGGCCTTGGCCTACCAAAGTGCTGGGACTACAGGCATGAGCCACCATGCGTGGCCTGTTTAATTTTTCAAAATAAGAAAATATTAATGATTAGAAAGAAAGGAAATAAAAACTAACCTATAATTATACCATTCTTAACACAGTTAAATGAACATCTTTACAATATATAACTATAATTATCCAAAAGGATATTAATATCTATAGTATTTACTATATAAAAACATTTTTCATTATTATTAACAATTCTGTAAGGAATATCATTTTAAACAAATATTTGTGTATATCTTTATCCGTTCCCTTAGAATAAATCCTTAAAGGTGGGATTTTCAGGTCAGTTTATATTTTGAAATTCTTTTGCTTTAAATGTTTAATGTATTTTTTCTAGTCATATATTTTTGAAGTCCATAAAAATATTTATTAGCTATGATCATTTGTTATGGACTTGCATGGCTATTTTTCATTCTTTTCTAATTTTCACAATTCAATTAGAAAGATAACGTTATTGTAGATCAAGAATCTTTTTGATGACAAAATGTTTACTTTTACCTAAAAGAGAATTATGATGAAGTGATTGCATGTTAAGTTAGGTATAAAAATTATGTCTATATTTACATTGCTTAGGAGAAAAGTAATTTGGAAATGTAGGTTGGAGATGAGTGAGTTAAATGTACCAATGGTATTTTAGCTGTCTCACTGAAGAGACATTCCAAAATCTTGCAGCACAAGAAATACTTTGAAAGTCGGCCTTAAACTTAATCCCATAGGAGTGGGGCTTGGCAAACGAGTCAGCAACTTTCTTGTAACCCTAAGAAGTTCACAGATTCCAGTAAGCTTCCATGTGTTTTGCAATCCAGATTCTACTCCATGAATCTTTCTTTTGAGTTTATGAAATTTCCTAATTTTCCTAATACATCCTACAAATGCTCTCACTGCCGTCTGTCTCTCAATCATAGAAGTGCCATATCGATTTATAGTCTCCCAAAGTCAATAAACCCTCCCCTCCCCTCCCCAAGTAATGGGGAGAAGGATCTGGAATCACTTTATGAAGTATACTTAATAATAATATGACAACAACACGCCACGTTATCATAGCTCAAACTAAGCTGAGACAGCCTGGTCAGTACTTGGCTATCTTTGAAACAAAATCACATTCTTCAGGAAGTGGTGCTGGTAACTCAATAAGCAGCAGCTGTTCCTGGGTCTTTGAAAAAATGTTTCATCATTTGACCAGTATTCAGTATCCAGCATTATGTCCCATTACAACTGACGGCCAACATGGAAAACCTCTGGGCAAATAAATACATGAAAATAAAAATCGCTCTTAATCTGAGGATCCTATCTCAATTTAAATGTACTCCGTTCACATCAATTTCTCTGTAATGTTAATTTGCACTTATTACCCAGAAATTCCATACACATAAAATGATTGCTTCATTCCTTCCAATCTTTATAATGAGCACTCCATCCCTATGCCATTTAAAAGCTTTCTAAAGACCCTTTTAAAAGGAAAGGTGATATCACCGAATGTAATGTTTATTTACAAGATAGTATGATCCCAGGCTTCCAGATGCTCAGTATAAATAAGAACCCAGAAACATGCACTGCATTTAATAGAAATTTGAGCCCATCAATTTTACATGATCCTACCAAGGGGAGTGTAGAATGCTAATGATGCTAATGAGAACTAGATGTTGACAGAAGATTCATTTATAAATAAAAATATCCAGAAAGATGATTAAATCAGAGGATGGTTTGTCAATATCCACCCCACAGTAGGCCTATCAAGATGATCAACCGCAGTTTCAATAACAATTATGATTCTCTGTACTTATGTAGCACTTTTCATCAGTGAACTGAAAAAGATCTGTATTAAATGATCTTCAGAGCCCTTGACCCCCTGGGCTTGAAGTATCCCCTTGGAGAAAGAACCTAAATCAACATCGTGTTCATTATTATGTTTAAATGGCCTTAGCAATCCGTGCTCAGCCAGTGACATCTCACACTGTGCACCCACACCCAGATGACAAACAGAAGAGGCCTCTGGAAAGGAGAGAGAGTGGCAAAATCCAGCTTGTGCTTCCAGTCCGATTCTTTGCTATGCCTTACTTCCCCCAAGGTACCTATGGAGCTGAGATGTTCAGAGTTTATACAGTCCAAATAGAATTACTAAAATGTATACATTATGCTTTAAGGTTAGTAGGGGTCTCTACTCATTTTTAAGGAAAAACAAAAAGCTAACTATTTTTTTAATCGAGCTTGAGTAGTAGAAATACAAATGGAAGGACAATTCATAAACTACTGTGTATTCTCTTCTATTTTGACAGGTTACAACTGTCACAAATTTTGGTATGATATTAGAAAAAAATTAATTTATTGCCACTTGTCACAAAGATGCCAACTCTGCCAGCCTCTGAGACAATTTGGATATAAATATTTAGTGATAGATAAGAAAATCACCCAAAGAGCTTCCTAGGTCAGATTTTCACCATTCTCCTTTAGCAAAGGCAGAGACGATATTGGGCAGGCTGATAGGACAGCAAGTAACCCTCTGGCAGGAATGGAAATGAAGACAAGTATGAGGCATGGCTGAAGAAAATGAATAAATAAGGAAAAGGGAACTCAAAGACATAATAACTGCTTCAGGTGTACAGAGGCCCATGATATGAAAGAAGGAGATGCTTGATCATTACCATCCTAAAGAGGAAGAGTCAAGGCCAGTATGAGGACACCCACTGGTGGACGTTTCAGTTCCCAGTGACGAAGCAAAAGTCATGACTATTCTACAGAGTCGCATCATCAGGAACAAGAAAGGAGAGAAGGTATAGGTGTGCTCGCTATGTACTCACTAATTCCGCAAATACTTGCCAAGCATGTATTCAGTGTTGGGCACTATGCTGTAGATACAATGGTGAGGAAAGACAAATATGGCACGTGTTCTCTTGGATCTCGGTCTGGTGAAGGTTCTGGGCATCACACACATCAGTGCACAGCTCCAGCTTCAGCGCATCCTGTTGAGGGGCAGTGGGTGGACTGTGGGACCGTGAGGCTGACCTAGTGTTGAGTTCAGAGAAGCTTCCCTAAGACAGAAACACTTGAGATGAGATCAAACTAAGAGGAGAAGTAAGGCAAGTTAAAAAGCACAGGGGACAAAAAAAGATTCCAGAGAGAGTTAGAAATTCCAGCTCGAGAAAACGGAAGAAACGGGAAGGGGGTAAAAGAGACCTTTTAGGTCACATTTGAGACTTTTGTCTTATTTTAGGAAAAAACATAAAGTCACTAAAGATGGTGCTGTGGTTTGACTGTGAACCCCACAAAGAATGTATTGGAAACGTAATCCCGGACGCAACCGTGTTGGGAGATGGGGCCTGGTGGGAGGTGTTTAGGTCATGAGAACTCCACCCTCGTGAATGTATCAAAGCTGAATATTCCAGGGCTCAGGGCTGGGAGTTCAATCTCTTGCTATCTCTAGTCACTGTCTTGCCCATCCACCTCCCTCCACGGGATGACACAGCACCAAAGCCGGGGAGGCATCTTTTTGAGAAGTGAAGGAGTGGTGACCTGGTCACACTGCTACTTTGAAAAAGTCAAGTGAGGTATAGGATGGAAAGTGGATGGAATTGGCCAAGGTCTATCCAAGGAAGCAGAAGGGGTCTGCCCTAATGTCAGATGCTCCTGGATCTAGAATAACTTTTGTTTCATGCACTTACTAATTTAGTCAGTGTTCAATATGTTAAATGATATTTTGAAAGTAGAAGTTAGATTTTATGTCATCAAAATAACTTGTTAGTGTCTCTGATATTACTGCTGTGGTTGCCAATAATATTTCCTTTAGACTTCAGGAATATTATTCTGTGTTCTTAGCGATGTCAAAATAATGTAATTGAAATATGTCATGTTATTATATTATCAAAATAATCACAAGACAGTATTTACTGATACCATTTATTGTCTTATTCAGTTGTATGCCAGATTTCAGAAAACAGCAGAATGAAGTTAACCTGAACAATTGGTTGTTTGAAAAATCTGCAAAACTTAGGATAAACTTAAGTTTTCTCACCTCCATAAGTTACATTATTTCTTGTGATGACACATACTTAATACACAAATGAAGCGAGCCCATGATAGCTTTTACATAGAGTGATATTATAAATAAATGTGTTTATAAAGATTTTATGGAATAGTGTGGAGAAGTAAAGAAGAAGTTGCTATAACTCAAAGGTATTTTCTATAAGTGTCCAGAAAGCAATGTCAACAATTTCCAAGGGCTGGTTGTTAAATCAATGTGAGTGAATGTTATTATTCCTTTGTAGAAATATGTTATCCTTTCTACAAAGAACATGTATGCAAAGCTATTCCTAACTATTTATTTATTTTTTAACAGTGGTTTATTTTGTGGCTTAACCCAGTCACTTACAACAAACTAAATGAGCTAAGGATGAGTTTTTGTTTTGTATGTGCATGTATGTTTATGTGTACGTTAAGTCTTTGTTTTGGGTGGAGGGTGGGGATATGTGGGAGGAAACTAAAGTAAAGGAACATGATGAATCCCACTTAGAATCAGAAGAAAGGGATGTAAACTTTTAAAGAGGGCTATGGTCAAACAGAATGATACAATGCAGTATTCTCATTTTGCATGCGCTTTGCCATGGTATGAGTCTAGTTTGACATCTGACATTCTGAAAAATAAAAAGCAAAACCAAAAATATTAGCCAACAACAAAAACACATACACACACTACTGGGATTATCCTGTTAGGGGATAAAGCTTTCAGTTGCACAATACGGATCAAGTGCTTAAGAATAACAGACACACAAGAGCGTGGGCACGTTTCCCACCTTCCATCCATACTGTGAGAACAGACACAGAAACACACCTGGAGGCCCCTGGGCTGCAAGGGGAACCCATGAAAAGAGGATACTGTCTTCCTTAGAGATCTCCAAATTGTGCGCTCAAATTCTTCAATCCATTCCCTCACACATTCATTCATCATTTATTTAACAAATATCTATCAATCATCTCCAGCACGCCAGGCCGTTTCAATGATCCTGACATACGCTACGGGGTGAATGAATGAAGCAGGTGGTACTGCACCCATTTGACAGGTGTGGAAAGGGACAACAAAGGACCAAGGGGTGACAAAGTGGAAACCAAGGCCAGGGTCCCAGGTATCTTGTTCAATATTTGTTCACTTTCGTTTAGTTTAGAACAGTGATATTTTAACCATGGCTGATTTTGGCTTCTGAGGGGCCAGGGTTTCTGCTACAGGGCACAGAACAGCCCTAACAATAAAGAATGATCAGAAGCAAAACGTTGATAGTGCTGCTATTTAGAAACCCTGGTTCAGGGGGACCACTTGGAAACTTCAGTGGATGATCTAGAATTTATTTTTGCCTATCTGGGTAACGGGAAAAGTTTAAAAAAAAAAAAAAAGTGAATTTCTTCTAAGCTGTTGACACAGCCATGTGATTCTTTCATAAATGAGTTTTAATCCAAGTTCTAATTTTTGAAAAGAGGTGTTTACTTTGCAAACTTAACTTGCATTAAAAAGAAATTCTACAGTGTGAGTATCCATTGCCACCATAAGCAGCAGCACTTTTACCTGTCAGCGATGGTGCCTTAGTGTGGAGTCACAGAACGCACAGAACAGAGGACTGCTCACTGCTGTGTCAGGACACACAATCCATGTGTCGTTTCTCAGGTGAAACTGTAGCCCTCCTGCTGTAAAAGTCACCCGCTCAATGAGGTGTATTTACCCTGTATTAGTAAGAATCTGTAGTTCAAAAAAGCTGTATTTGGGGCAAAAATCAACATCTTCAAATTCAAGTAACCTCGCCCCCTCTCTCAGCAAGAAGTTTGTGTGAAGAGACAGCTGGAAATTCTAGCCCTTAAGATGTTAAACAAAAATGGGATAAATTTACTGTGTTTACATGGCATCTTTAGTTTCCAAATGTGTTTATTCTAATATCCCTGGGAGATAAACTGGGGCAAGACTCGACATCACTACTGACTGAACTGGGTGCAGGGCAGGGTGCTTAGATGTAAAGACAAAGTGGCTAACCTCTACGGCTTCCTGGCCAGGACAGCACTGGCTTTGTTATCTACCTCCCTCTCAGAGTCAGAGTCATGCCCTTAGATCACGACTGCAAGCATTTCAGAAGGCTGAATGGTTCTAAATGCTGTAGTTATATAATTTTGAAAATCAGTTATAGCTATGTTTTTGCTCTTCAAATCTTCTTCACTTAAGTAAAGGCCCCACTGGGAAATTTTTAGATTGCCTGTTAAAAAAAACCTTGTCCAAGAACAACTGTTCTACCAATAATCATGATATCAAAGAAAAGTGTAAACAAGAATATCTTAATTTCTTTCAAAGCATCCAATCCAGTCTTCTCTAAACAACAAAATGGAAAACCTCAGGCTTCAAAAACCTCATGGATTTTTCTCAGCTTTTCCACCAACACGCTGGACTCTATTCTCTCTCCTGTCTAATTGGGTCTGATAAATATATTTATGGAGGCAAAGAATGAGCCCATTTGAGTTTCTATCTTTGTCTTCCCACAGGGAGATGCACAAAGATGTTCAGTCCTTTCCTTCTGAAGGCTGGACAGTTCTGTGTAATGCACACACATATTTCTAAGCATTCTGCAGCACAGTGACAATGCTTAATGCAACTCACAGGGGTGTGAAGGGCTGAACAAGACCTTTGAGGTGAGTACATGTGATGAAACAACACAGAGAAAAAGTATAGCAGGGACTAACTTATTTACAGTAAAACAGTTCCTATTTCTTTACCTTCAGTCACTCTAATCATGTTGAAGTGAGGTTCAAAGAGAAAGAAATGGAGCCTGGACCACACCATGAGAACCTGGAAGGAAAAGTGTAGCCCTGAGCTCATCCCCTGCAGAGGGGCCAAGGTAGATGACAAGGATAGCTGACCTCCACCAGAAACTGCCACAAGCTCCAAGAAGCTCATATCTGGCTCCAGGCCCTTCATTACCAGAGGTTGATTTAGACCCTAGGAAGAAGACACTGTGATAGGACTTATATAATTTATATAATTAATAATTATGTAATAATTATAATTTATGTTATATATTACATATTATATTTATGAGTATATATAATTATATAATTTATATAATAATATAAAAGTGGGCTTTTAATATATTGAATACATATCAATATATCATTTTGATATTTTATATCATATTGATATGAATTATAAATTGCATTATATAATTATATATTATACTTAATTATATAACTTATATAATCATATTAACTATTAACATAAAAATTGGGCTTTTAATACATGGATTACATATCAATACAGCATACTGATATAAAAATTAATCCCTCAATTTAATTCCATTCATTTATCACCCACAGCATTTACTGAGTACCTGCAAGCCTGGGTTGAGTACCTCCATGCATTTATGGAGGACTCAGTGTCTTCCTGGCACCATTCTTATACTGAGGACACGGAGATGAAAATGCACAGCGCCCCCAGCCCCCGTGGCTCACAGCCCGTTGCACAGACTGAAGCATAAATAAATCATTACAAGGTGAAGGGAGCCACAACAGAGGTGTAGGCAGAACAAGACACAGCACAAACAAGGGCCTAAAATCTCCACCAAGAAGTGACGGGTGAAGTTCTCCAGTATGACAAAGGGTGTGATATTTGACGAGGGTGGGTACTCTGAGTGAGCAGAGATAACATGGAAAAAGGTATCTGAGTCAACTGCACAACAATTGACGAAGGGCCCTCCAGGAAGTATGCTATGCAAAGTATGGAACAAATGAAGAAAGAGAGTGCCTCCAGGGGACTTTCTAGCTCCTATTTTTAAAAGGATGTATGTTTTTAACTCCTTGAGATTAGCAGAATATGAAATGTACACCAATTACCCATACTTCTGATTGATTGCCTTTAATCCTCCATTCCTCTTATATGTGGTTACAAATCCCGCAAAATATTGATGAAATATCCTAAAATGATAAAGCAGTGATGCCAACAGATAGAAAGCCTAATGATACGCAGAAGCAGAAGGTAACATAGAATTAGTGAACACAGAAATGGAAAAATCTCAATCTCACTATTAATTGAAAGTATGCATTTAAAAAAACAGTAACTTTCTGTTTATTGTGTTACCACATATTTTGCACAGTGATCATGTCTAATCCTGGGAAGCATCTAGTGAATCTATATATTTACATGTGGCAATTGTACTACATGTCTTTAGACCCTTGACCTCAAAGGAAAGGAGAAAAGGAAAGCTCTATGCACGAAGATGTTCACATCAGTGCTATTTATGAAATCAATAACAAAAATAGAGAAGCAAATGAAACTTCCAAAATTAATAAGAGTGTAAAATCACTGTACATTTCAGATGAGTCATGGTATTCTTCTTATTATTCTTAATATTAACATTTATAATTATTAAAGCTCTTGCCACATGGAAATACTTTCAACATAATGATTATTTAAAAGGGTTAGAAAATGGCATGTATACTATGGTTTCAACTGTATAAAATATTTATTTACATAGACGAGAATCAGAAGGAAATATCAAAATAATAATATTACATACACACTTTTTTGTTATCTTGAATACTCAGACTTTCTGCTAATAATTTTTAAGCAGTTCTAATAAGACTAGAATTTGGATCATTTAATAAATCCCATAGTAAGGAAACAGTATACATAGCAGTTCTGCAGAAGTCTTAGACACACACGCAGACCTTCATATTAAGGTGAAAAACATACAAGCATATGAAATTGAGAAAAAAATTTCTCATATGGGTAGGAGTGAAGATTCATTCCAAATTTTGCCTTGAGTAGATCTGCAAGTTGTCATTACAGTGCCTTGTCTTATTTATCAGTCTGAGCACAATGGCAGAACACGGTCATCTAAATTATCCATTTACCTTGTATATGGAATTAAGAGCTCTGTGTTAGGGAGCTCCAAATGTCAAGAGGCAGAGTCATGCCGGGGATTGATTCTGCAGATTAGAACATCTCCACCAAGGCATTTGGCCTGTGAGATGTCTAAGTAGATTAATTGAAGTAGAAATGCATTATTTATTATTTAACACTTAGTGAAAGCAGTCAGCAAGCTAGGTTTAATAACGATTTCTTTTAGACACTCACCGATGCATAAGAATTAGGTAAACACGACCCAATCATTACTTGAGAGGTTTATCAGGTTTCAAAATCAGAACTTTTTTTTAAAAAAGAGGCACTTAACATTGTGATGTTCTTCTTGACTGTTAGAAAAGATAAGTTCTATGATAACTATGGGATCTCTAAGAATTAGGCTTATTTAGACAAGGAATGAGAGAGGACTTTACAATGTTGACAGAGGTCCATTCAGTCAGGGCTATGTTTCTGATCCCTGTAGATAAATCTAGAAGACAGGAACACACTAACTGACCTCGACACTCCTAATGGTGACTACTAATTATTTCAGAATTGGAGGAAGACTTGCCTTCCTGTTACAGCTGCCTGGATTGCTGGAGTCTGATTCATACCTATCCATGTAAGGGAAAGCTGACCTTCTGCCTGGACAGTGTCTTGTCACTCCTGGATGCCTGGCCCCTTGGTGTGTGCTCCCTCTAATTCATAAGTTGCAGCATATTTCTGGAGTCACTTTGCCCAGCATAGACTGATCTGAATCTTCTTCTTTTTCAGTGGAGTCAGGCTTTGACCGGAGAATCCCTAACCCATGGCTTCTTTCTGGCTTTGGAAGATGGGACAGAAGATGTAGATAGTTAACCATCCCCCAAGGATGGAGGATCTCACTACCCTTCACACCCAAAGATGACCTCATCATTAGCTCATATATGAAGTCTAATACTTCCAGTTGCATAATTTGGGGCAAAATACTTAATCTCTCTAGGGTTCACATTTTTCCTTGTAAATGACATCTATGATAGAGGGGTTACTGCTGGGATTAAAGACAGAAAACAGGCCAATGGCATTCTCCAGTGGCTTATAGACAAGCAGTGCCTGATGTATTTTGGGTCCTCCATAGCACTCCTTTTTAAAAAATTATGGTAAGAACACTTAACATGAGATCTGCCCACTTAACAGATGTCTAAGTGTGCAATACAGTACTGTTATCTACAGGTACAGTGTTGTACAGCATATCTATAGAACTTACTCATCTTACCTAACTGCAACTTTATGCCTGTTGAATAGCAACTCATTCATTTCCCCCCACTCCCAACCCCTGGCAACCACCTTTCTACTCTCGCTTCTGTGAGTATGACTATTTTAGATGCCACATGCCACATTTGTCCTTCTGTAACTGGCTTATTTCACTAAACACAGTGTCATCCAGGTTCATCCATTCTGCTGCATATTTCATGGTTTCCTTTTCTGTTCAGGCTGAATAATATTCTATTGTATGCATATACCGCATTTTCTTTTACCAATCTGCGTGTGTGTGTGTGTGTGTGTGTGTGTGTGTGTGAGAGAGAGAGAGAGAGAGAGAGAGAGAGAGAGAGACAGAGCCTCACTCTGTCACCCAGGCTGGAGTGTAGTGGTACGATCTTGACTCACTGAAACCTCTGCCTCCTGGCTTCAAGCAATTCTCCCGCCTTAGCCTCCCGAGTAGCTGGAACTACAAGTGCACACCACCACATCCAGCTAATTTTTGTATTTTTAGTAGAGATGAGGTTTTACCATGTTGGCCAGGCTAGTCTCGAACTCCTCACCTCAGGTGATTCACCCACTTTGACCTCCTAAAGTTCCGGAATTACAGGCATGAGCCACCACACCTGGCTTCTTTCCACTCTTTCAGCAATGGACATTTAGGTTATTTCTATACCTTGGCTATTGTGAGTACTGATGCAATGAATATGGGAGAGCAAATATCTCGCTGAGGTCTTGATTTCAATGATTTTGGATAAATACCCAGAAGTGGGATTGCTTCCATTGGTAGTTCTATTTTTAATGTTTTTCATTATCCTCCATAGATTTCTCTAACACATGCTTCTAACTTCAAATTTCTTTACTCATACAGATTCCAATACCCACCCACTCTCAATGCTACCCATTTCTGTCTTTTTCTGAGAATTTCTAAGTATTTCATGAATAAGTGTCTCTTTTCTTGGCTAATGGATAGAATTGAAATTGCTTTATAACTACCAGCGGTGACTTTGATGGGAAGGATGACAGCTGATGCTAAAAGATTAACACTGACTTCAGAGTGGTAGCAAAAAGAAGAGGGTTATTTCAGAAACCACAATTTATAAACAACAGATTTCCTAACAGGCTAGAAAAATAAGAAAGTAAAATTGTGGATTCCTATCCTTTCAGTGTTGGTTTGTTTGGTTTGGTTTTATTATAATTATATAACAAATACTAAACTTTCATTTTATATACAGAAATTTGAATACTAAATTTCATTATAATAGAATCTTTAATACAACCAACAAAAATAGTACAGTGTAACAAATACACCTATCTCAGAAAACACATTGAGGGCAATGTCAGAAAGAATATTTACTTATAAGTGCAATCAGTGGCTTCAATTATAGCTGAGTTCCAAAGACATAAAATGTAAAATGTAACTATATCATATGTGATGGTTTGCTTCCTGTGAACTTCACTCATTAATACCTTAAAGGCCTTCCCGTGATCTTGTTTAATAATATGTTCTTAAAAGGGTGTTATTCTCTGCAACACATATTTTTAATTCTGGATATTTAAAAAAAAAACTCAACATTTTTCTTGGCATTTTTTGCAAATGAATTGGAGTTCATTCAGACATTCAACTCAGTAAAAACAATACCACATATATTTCTGTAGAGCCACAGCTGGAGAGCATGGGCTTGGGAGAGCAGACCCCCGGGTCTGGTCCCAGTTCTCCTGCCCCGCCCAGCTTACTGTGTCACCTTGGCTGTCCCAAGACGTGCGTTCCTCCTTGGAGATGCAGTTCACAGCCAGAGTGATCACTAAGCTTCCTCCCTGCATTAAAATTCTATTATTCTAAGTCTTTCTCACTTCTCTGGAATTTCCTGTGATATGGATGCTTGCAATTATTACACCTCTGACAATTGATGCCAATAAAAAAGCATCTACAACATTGGACAATGAATTTCTTATGTTTTTATTCCATACAAAATCATGTAGTTAGGTTCAGAAATAAAATATTCATCACACATTTTGTGGTAGGCTGGTCTTGCTTCATGGGGTGAAAACATATGTTGCAAGAGGGAGCAGGCTTGCCTAAGGACCCATATGAACGAATTCAAGAAGAATCTAAACTCCCAACAATGCCTATCTCTCAATCAAAAGCTTGCTCTCATTACCAACCACTGTAAATATCAAAAGTTGATCAATGTAGAAGACTTTCATTACACATTGTTCCCACAAACTGCTGTGACTCACATGCTTAGGACCCCAAACACAGTGTTCTCGCTTGCATCCGCTGGGTACACATTGGGGAAGTCTCTAGGACCTGGTGGCAAGTAAGACTTTTGGAAGTCTTTTTCCTGGAAGAAAACGATGGCAGGACGGTGGACTGACTGGAGGCAGACAGAACGACCACAAAAGGCCAGAGAGTACTTGTAGCGTTACAGGCTGATCATTTTTAGTCTGTGTTATTATATTTAAGAAAGCTCTAAATATTTCTCCAAAAGACTGAATGTGCTTAAAAGGAGATACTTTTGTTATCCAATTGCTTGTTCTCTGCTCAAAGGACAAACAAATGAAAACATCAGAAATTCTCCAATAGCGGGAAACAATGCATAAGCAGTCAAACCTCCAGGAAAACTTCTGAAAGTTGAAGTAGGTGTGTGAAAAATCAGCTTCATTAAAGCAATCTATGGGAGCTGCTTGTCTAGTAATAGCTACTGTATTTTGTGGCACACACTTGATTCCTAGGGACTCCTGAAGTTACACTCAAGAGTGCATTTCATACCAGTCACTCCTCCATATCCAATATCTTATGTTACAGTCTTGCGGAGGGCGGAGGGGGAGGGACAAATGAGAAGGACAGCAAGAGGGAGTACATCAATGAGAAAGAATGATGCTGAGATAATTACAGTGAGCAACAAAGAATTCATCATAGGGACAGAGGACCAGACTAACGACCAGCTGCCGTATCTATTGCCTTGTCCTTGTTGTTCTCTTTTAGTAAGACCTGAGTATAGAATAGAGTGACGTAGTAGACCAGGATCTTACATGTCCATTCCTCTTCCTTAGGAGAGTCTTCAGATGATCCTCACACAGTGTGACCTCTCCTTTAGGACCGGGTTAGCTGTTTGACTGGGGCTGCAGTCCCTGGTCATTTGTCATGAGATTCTGGGTCTTCACAAACAGGCATAGAGAACCTGCTGAGTGTTTTTCCTTAGGCCTCAGTCTACTGATGAAAAGCTTCCTCAGTTAAAAGCCCATTCATCACCATTTGGGCACCCAAAGTAGACCCAAGCTATGCCTAACTCCACCCATTCACTGTGTGACTCCATTCCTGGATACAAAGTACATGGTATCAGGGGCGGTTCTTACAGTGGGGCTGATGGTAGGATTATGTCAAGGCTGGATTATGTCATTGCAGAAGGAATTGAGAGGGTACAAGTTACTGATTAGGAAAGACAGAGTCTTCAAAACTTAATAAGCCATGTTTTCAGTAACAAAAAGAGGAAAAAGGATTGGGTTGGATGTTAGTTTTTTCAAAGTTTAACACAGACTATTTTTTAAAAATGTACTAAGCATCTACAATATAATGTAGAAATGGAGATAATGAAATTATAACTATTCCTTTTTAAAAAATATTTTTTATTTTATTCAAATATTGTTAAAGACAGGATCTTGCTTTTTCACTGAGGCTGGAGTGCAGTGGTATAATCATAGCTCACTACAACCTCGAACTTCTGGGCTCAAGAGATCCTCCTGCCTTGGCCTCCCAAGTAGCTGGGACTGCAGTGCTTGCCACCATGGCCTGTTAATTTTTTAGATTTTTTTTAGAGATAGGGTCTCACTACGTTTCCCAGGCTGGTCTTGAACTCCTGGCCTCAAGCTCTCTTCCCGCCTCACCTCCCAAAGCACTGGATTATAGGTGTAAACCACCACACCTAGTCTATAAGCATTCTTAAAGAACTTGAAAGACAGGAGCTAACCAAAAAACAGACAGAAATGGGGAAATATTCAGCTGAATGCTTAATTATTTTGAATATGCAAAATTTAGCAACGTCAACCTCTAACAATTATTATGGAACTGGGAAATTATTTTCTGTTTACTTAAGAGATACCTCTATTGATTAAACACATATTACATGTTAAGACTTTCATGGGCATTGTACTTGTATAACTTTATTTAATCCCCAAATCCTCTGAGGTAAATCCTATTATCAAAGGTTGCAAGTTTTAGCAAATAAAAATACAAAATGCCCAGTTAGAACATCACACACCGGGGCCTATCACGGGGAGGGGGGAGGGGGGAGGAATTGCATTGGGAGTTTTACCTGATGTAAATGACGAGTTGATGGGTGCTGACGAGTTGATGGGTGCAGCACACCAACATGGCACAAGTATACATATGTAAAAAACCTGCACGTTATGTACATGTACCCTAGAACTTAAAGTATAATAAAAAAAAAACAACAAAAAAAACAAAATGCCCAGTTAAATTTGAATTTCAGATGAACAATAAATATTTGTAATATAACTATGTCCCATGAAATGTTTGAGACACAGCTACGTAAAACATTATTTGCCATTAACATGAAATACACATTTAACTGGGCATCCTATGTTTTACCTAGCAATGATATTATTATTATTTCAGTTAAATGATGATTAATCTTCAGGCTACCATCTTGGTCAAACTCTTGTTAGGCATTACTTGGTGTTAGCCAAAGGGTACAATAACTGGATGAGGCCAAGGTTCAAAGAAGCTTCGAGATATTTTTAAGGTGGCTTGCAGACTTAAAAAATGTGGCACATATACACCATGGAATACTATGCAGCCATAAAAAAGGATGAGTTCATGTCCTTTGTAGGGATATGGATGAAGCTAGAAACCATCATCCTCAGCAAACTAACACAGGAACAGAAAACCAAACACCACATATTCTCACTCATAAGTGGGAGCTGAACAATGAGAACACATGGACACAGGGAGGCGAACATTACACACAGGGGCCTGTCGCTGGGTGAGGGGCTAGGGGAGGGATAACATTAGGAGAAATACCTAATGTAGATGACGGGTTGGTGAGTGCAGCAAACCACTATGGCACATGTATACCTATGTAATAAACCCACATTTTCTGCACATGTATCCCAGAACTTAAAGTTTTATATATATACACACACACACGTATATAAAGTCATATATATATAAAGTTTTATATACATATAATTTTGTTATATAATTACTTTATTATATGTAATTTATATACATAATTTATATATAGATATAAATTTTATATATATAAAATCCTTTCCATTGTCTGTCTTCCCAACTCCCAAAGGTAGGCTGAACTGGGGGCTTAGAGAGGGCTTACATCACTTGCCCAAGACCTGTGCTAAGCTACCTCATGTGCCCTTAAAATTAAATATGACATATTATTCTGAGTTTAATACATCTAAAGTCAGGCTACCTTAACAAAACTTCTGGCTTAAAAATTAAACTGTGAGCACAAAAACCCATGGCAGAGCTGAGACCTGGTTTAAAATGGTGATGCCTGAGGAAAGCTAGGAGCAACTAACATTAAACCCTAGGCCCCCAACCCAACTCTCTCAGGCTTCTCAAGAAAGATAATTTTTATTTAACTGGTATTTGTATTGCATTTACTGTACTGGGTGTGGCTCTGTATCTTTTATTCTTCTGATCTTCATAAAACCCTACGACGCAGATCCTATTATTATTCCAATGCTACAGAGGAGGAAACTGAGGAATAGAGGGGTTACATAACGTCCCAAGGTCACACGGCTAGTAAATGAAGAAGCCAGGTTTCAAACCTGGGCAGGCAGGCTCCAGAATTCATGTTCCGAATCACTAAACAAAGCCAACTCAAATTCCATCTATTGTGAAGTTTTGGAAACAGATCAAGAATTCTCTGCATGTATGAAACAGCACATGATCTATTCATCATTTCCAAAACTATTTTACAAACATCATCTCCTTTGGATCTTAGAGCAACTGGATAAGGTGTAAATGACAGGTAATATAGTATTATTATTGCTATTTTGCAGACGAGATTAAGAGAGAGAAGATTGTGAGTGGTGATGCATGATGGGTTCAACATTAGCAAATTAGTAAACACGGAGTCTTATCTAAACCAGATTCTCTATCCACTCTACCTAGGATCAATACGGTAAGCAAAAATAGAACCCAGAAAATGCTAAGAATGATTGTCTTGCTCTGATTTAAAAATCTGGATTTCACAATGCAGGAATGTCTTTAAGTTTGGGATTACAAGAAATCTGAGGCAGGGCTGGGCTTGGTGAAGCAGGATAGAAGGGAATGAAAGCCATCACTCTCAATTATTTGCTCAGTAGTCTTGGGGTAGCTTGGTAACGATGCCAGAATGGGAGGCTTAGGAGTCATTATAAAGGAAATCCCTACTTTGGAAAGTGACACCAAGTGCAGTCACCAACAGAGAGCTAACACCTTTTTTCTGCCAACTGGAGGACTTCTACTACCAAAACTCTGATCTATGCTTAAAGTGCTTATCAGTGTACCAGGCGTGGTGGCTCACACCTGTAATCCCAGCACTTTGGGAGGCTGAGGTGGGTGTATCACCTGAGGTCAGTAGTTCAAGACTGGCCTGGCCAACATGGAGAAACCCTGTCTTTACTAAAAATACAAACAAATTAGCTGCGCGTGATGACAGGTGACTGTGATCCCAGCTACTCAGAGGCTGAGGCAGGAGAATCACTGGAACCTGGGAGGCTGAGGTTGCAGTGAGCCGAGATCATGCCCTCCAGCCTGGGTGATGAAAGCGAAACTCTGCCTAAAAAATAAATAAATAAATAATTAAAAAGTGCTTATCAGTGAAAAAGGTGAAAAGGTGATTATAGTTGAATGAACACAAAAGTTGAAATCTGGGTACCTCACTTCCCAAAAGTTAGTTAGTTTCCTAGGTACAAAGTTTTATTTCTGAGAAATCACTATGGCCTGGTATTAAGTAACAAGATGATGATGGATTTAGATCTAAAGCAAAAATGAGAGAGCTATTAAATAGAAAAAGACATTAGTGTTTATAATGTATATTTTAGAGAAAAAGCTGTAATGTATGACTTTTCCAATGCAAAGCAGAAATCAGCTGTGAAAATAGCTACTGTTGTTGAACTCGAAGTGAGTCACTGTCTGCAGAACTCTTTGAAACAGAAGAATGTGGGCCGCCAGCGCCCAGTCGCGGCTGTGATCTTGGAGATGTCGGAGCAGGCAACATGCCTGCTAATGAGACCTCAGAAGTGTCTGATCATCTCTTCTAATTGCTCTAAATAATTGGAGAGCCGCATGGCCTGGCCTCTCCTTCCTGAAGACGGTCAGTTCAAATATGCAAATATAAAATTATTTGAATACTGCTCTAATTGGCGTCCAAGCTACCCATTATTTGCTGGAGAACAAAACAATATGACTAAAACCATTGACTATCAAATCCTTCATTTTAAGCTTCACTGAGCTCCCCAAATTACCACAGGCAGTCCTGACAGGGACCACTTTACAAGGAAGTTGATGACCCCTAATTAAGACACAAGGCGCTTCTAGTTATGTTAATATTTGAAATTGAAATTGGTTTGACCTTCGCAATTCCATATAATACCACCAAATGAAACTCAAATCCAGGCACCTTAAGTTGACAAAATGTCCAATAGCCCATTAAACGCATTGCAAATTCAAGTTCCATCCACCCCCCGTATTCCCCCAGTCGATTGCATTACAGAATGACAAATCTAAAATATCATACCTGATCACATGGTTTTCTGTAGAAACTTTATCCAACAAAGGATATTGGACAGGCATTACAAATTCTTCTTCCTACCAGAAGTTGGGATCCACCATGCACACATGTTTAGCCACTCTGAGCTGGAGTGAGTGGTCTCTCTCAGTCTCTCTCTGAGAGACAGGACTAGCCGGGTTTCCCAGGCGGACTAAGAATCCCTAAGCCTAGCTGGGAAGGTGACCGCTTCCACCTTTAAACACGCGGCTTGCAACTTAGCTCACACACGACCAATCAGATAGTAAGGAGAGCTCACTAAAATGCTAATTAGGCAACAACAGGAGGTAAAGAAATAGCCAATCATCTGTTGCCTGAGAGCACAGCGGGAGGGGCAAGAATCAGGATTTAAACCCAGGCATTTGAGCCAGCAATAAGCAACCCCCTCTGGGTCCCCTCCCTTTGTATGGGAGCTCTGTTTTCACTCTATTTCACTCTATTAAATCTTGCAACTGCACTCTTCTGGTCCATGTTTTGTGAGGGCTGGAGCTGAGCTTTTGCTCACCATCTGCCACTGCTGTTTGCCACCACCGCAGACCCACCCTGACTTCCATCCCTCCGGATCAGGCAGGGTGTCTACTGTGCTCCTGATCCAGCAAGGTGCCCACTGCCACTCCCGATCGGACTTGCCATTGTTTCTGCATGGCCAAGTGCCTGGGTTCGTCCTAATCTAGCTGAACACTAGTCACTGGGTTCCATGGTTCCCTTCCGTGACCCACGGCTTCTAATAGACCTATAACACTCACCGCATGGCCCAAGATTCCATTGCTTGGAATCTGTGAGGCCAAGAACCCCAGGTCAGAGAACACAAAGCTTGCCACCATCTTGGAAGTGGCCCGCCACCATTTTGGAAGCGGCCTGCCACCATCTTGGGAGCTCTGGGAGCAAGGACTCCCCCATAACATCTCCACTTGTCTTCTCAGCAATCTCTTCTATTTTAACAAAAGTCTCATCTTCTTTCCTCTCCCTATTCCAGTCTTCATCTTTCATTGTGTTCCAAGGTACCTTCCCCTTCACTGACAGCGCTGCTCACAACTTGGAAATTTGGGTTTTTTTTTTAAACCTTTCTAAAACTATTTCTGCACCTACCTCAGTAATATCCAATCCCATTCTACCATAATTTTCTAGATGGAGTTACAAAACCCTGCCTTCTCTTTTAATTTGTGTTAATTTCATCTCTTCTTCCTAGATTCCATTTCCTCATCTTCAGAAACAAAAGTGAAACTCTCAACTTTTCCCAACTGCACTCAAATTTACTCTCTCCACCCTTCCCATCCTGACTGTATTTCTTGAAAGAGTAGTTGACACCTCCTGCCTTGACTTCCTCATCATGCAAGAGATCCTTGATGTTTTATAATCTGTTCTCCAGCCCTACACTAGAGATAAGTTTTTGGTAGAAATTAAATGTTAAGGAACTCTTGCTTTGGAGTCAGATCCCAAGCGCTGGACCCCCTGTTCTCTCAAGGGCTAATGCCTAGCTACGCAATTTGTTTTTTGTTTTTTTGTTTTTTGAAATAGGATTCTAATAAATTTCAGTGTCTCACAGAGTTATTGTAATTAGTAAGTGACACGGGTGCTTGACCACACTGGTCCAATTTTAAGTGGTCAGAAGTGCTGAATTTTGTGTGTTTTCCATTGTTGTTATGCTGTGAGGCCAAATCCCATGATATTCCTCAATTTTCATCTTCTTTAACTTCTCAGCACCATTTATTTCGAGATTGTTTAAAGTATTTAAATGTTCTCCTTACCCATGACAATTACTCATCTAATTCTGCCCTTATCTCTGATGATTTTTCTCCTGTCTTCAGTGGATCCGATTCCTCCCCCATCAAACTATACACTGTCTTTAGGAGTGTAATCAGCTGATCCTCACCTCCTCCTACACTATTTTCCCTTGTGATCTCCCCATGACCAGAGCTCCTATTATCCCTGTCTTATTTATGGGTAACTCCCAAATGTGGAAGGACAGGCTCAGCCTCTCCCACAAACTATCTGCTAAACAAATCCTGATATGCCATCATCTCACATCAGCAAGTTAAAACTAACAAATAAAAACCAAACACCTTTGCCCTCCCTCCTCCATAAGGTCTCCTATTCCACTCTCCCTTATTTCTGCAAAAGTCATTGGTAATTCCCAGGCCCCAGGCTGTGAAACTGAGAGCCATCTCTAACTCTTCTTCTCATTTGCTCCCAAACTCAGAGCATTATCTTTATCTCTTAGAGAGATACAGAGAATTATTATGCTGAATCCAAGCAGATGGTTGGAATAAGAAGAAAGGAAATCTTGGAAGAAAGTGTTGTTTTGGAAGTTGTAATGGCTGCAAAAGAATTAAGGAAAACAAAAGTTTCCTTTAACACCTACCACATTTCAAAGACCATGTTAGGTGTTTCTTTCCCGATATGATAATGAAAAAGTCATTATTTCAAAAAGAAAGGGAAGTGTGCAAAAATGAATTTCTGATGATAAACTGGGAATGTCTTTGATGAGGAAAATCAAGGAGCAGTGTCTACAAGGATGAGATGCCCAAGGGTCATCCAGTGGGCTGGGGCTTCTCAAAAACAAGGACAGCAGAAGGGGAGAGGAACTCATAACCAGTAATATTATCTTGTAATGAGATTATTGACAAAGTCTAGAAACATAAACCTTTAAAAAAATCCCCAAGGCCAAGAAGGAAGAGGTGGATTTTAGTGTTTTACTGCACTGAGAAATAGGTCAATGTACATCACAGACAATGGAAAGAAACTGAAACTACCTGAATTCCTATTTGTAATCATCTTTTCTGTTGACAGTCCTCTGCGACCTAAAAGGATTTAGTGCTATGATAAAGCTGAGGCCTGAGCTAGGTGAGAGTTGACATTGATTATTTAATTACTGTGTGTCATGGACACCTCATTTAATCTTCACAGCCACTCTCTGAATTAGAAAGTTAAGTTTCCAGATAAAGACTGAGACCCCATAGGCTGGGCACGGTGGCTCACAGTTGTGATCCCAGCACTTTGGGAGGTCGAGGCAGGTAGATCACAAGGTCAGGAGTTCAAGACCAGACTGGCCAACACAATGAAACTCCATCTCTACTAAAAATACAAAAATTAGCTGGGTGTGGCGGTGAGCACCTGTAATCCCAGCTACCTGAAAGGCTGAGGCAAGAGAATCGTGTGAATCCAGGAGGCGGAGGTTGCAGTGAGCAGAGATCGCGCCATTGCACTCCAGCCTGGGTCACAGAGCTAGACTCCGCCCCCCAAAAATAATTAAAAAATAGAAATTGAGACTGCATAGATGCTCACGGCACTCAGTTATTTAATGGCTGAGCCAAGATGTTTACACTGTTGACTCAAAAAGCCAATGAGTTAACAACTACATGATGCAACTCCTCACGTCTGTTATCTCTACAAAACTAACTTGGGGACTGGGACACTTTACAGGGGCGATCACTGAATCATTGGCAATCTCTGAGGAGATATGGAGGACAGGAAATTTTCAAAAAGAAGAATAAGGGCATCTTAGTTTTCAAAAAGAAGAAGAAGGTCAATTCTGCAAAATAATAATTTCTAACATGACTCAATAATCAATTGTTATGTAGATGGTTTGTGAGGACTTAAACAGGACATGGTTAATACTAGGAGCAACACAGATTCTTAAAAACAGACTAAGTCAGACTTACTGCATTTCCATTTTTTTCTGCTGTACGCTTACAAACGAGGGAGGGAGTCAGCAGACTGATGCATAAGCACAGAGTTTCACATTGGTGACGAACTTCAGGGCTGGTTGGATGATGTTTAAGTTCACATATAACATCTTCACCAAGATGTCACTTGGCCTTGTCAAATCTCTAGTGTATGGAACCCACTGCCTCACTGCCTTGCATAATAACACATTTCATTTGTGAAGAGTTGAGAGTATTTTGCATAGCCTGGATGAGTTAGCAAGTATTTTCTTATATTAAGTTGAAATCTAGTGAAGGTTTCCACCACTTGGTTTTGCTTTGAACATTTGGAGGAAATTCAGCATAGATCTGACTTTCTTGCCCCATAGAGAGTGGTTCATACATGAACACAAATACTAGGCCCCTTTCTCTCACCTCCTCCCTCTGTTTCTTTAATCAATCTTCCTTGGAGAGTTCAGTTTCCAATTTGCTACACAGTGTGAGAACCACGCAGGGAGAGTTTTGATATTTTTAAAGATCTTCAACTACGAAATCATTCCATCAATCAGACAAAACTACAGAAACATTATATCCACCATCCAGCTTTATCAGTTTATAACACTCTATCATATTTGCTTCAAATCTCTCTCCCTATTCAATGTATAATCATTGCGTGACACATTAGACCCCCCATTTATCCTTCTCAGATGCCATTTACTTCCCTCCTCCCCACTATGGGTTGAATCGTATCCGCCCGCAAAAAATTCACATACTGAAGTCCTACTCCCCAGTAACTCCAAATGTGATCTTCTATGGCAATTGGGTCATTGCAGATATAGCGAGTTAAGATGAGGTTATAATCGAGTACAAATAGGGACTTCTGGCCTCCAGAACTCTGAGATGATAAATTTCTGTTGTTTAAACCTTCCAGTTTATGGAACTTTGTAAAGGTAACTCTAGCACACTAATTCACTCCCCAGAGGTAATCACTATCATGGATTAAGTATTTATCACTCATAGAGATATGTAGTAATATATTAGTTTGTTCTCATACTGCTATAAAGACATACTGAGACTGGGTAATTTATAAAGGAAAGAGGTTTAATTGACTCACAGATCCGCACAACTAGGGTGGCCTCTTAAAATCATGGAAGAAGGCAAAGCAGGCACCTTCTCCACAAAGCGGCAGGAAGGAGTGAGTGCGAGAACAAGGAAAGTCACACTTTAAAACCCTCAGTTCTTCTGAGAATTCACTCACTATAATGAGAACAGCATGAAGGAACTGCCCCCATGATCCAGTCAACTCCATTTGGTTCCTTCCTTGGCATGGGGGGAGTATAATTTGAGATGAGATTTGGGTGGGTCACAGACCATATCAAGTAATATGTCTATAAATATGTGAAAGTATTGTTTTCTAGTTTATACATTTTATATAAATGTTGTGGAATTATAAATATTCTTCAACAACTTACATTTTCTTGGTATTTGAGACTTACCCATTTTGATACAGATACAGTGCACTTTAAATGGGCTACAGAAATGCCAAAAGTTAGGATGGCTGGAGCCTCAGGGAAGTTCCCATGGAAGGCTTTTCTTAAAACTCCAGTGTTCCATGAAATTACCAGCAATTGCTGTTCTCATTCATATAAGTTCCGTACTGTGTTCTAAGAATAAACCATGATTTATTTGTCAATAGCATAAGTACAGGTCGATTTCTGGACTCTCTTATTTTGTTCCATGTGTCTATTTATCTGTCTTATCCCCAAGTCACTCTTTCTTGATTACTACTCTACAGACAGCCTTAAAATATGGTGGTGTAGAGCCTCCTCATTCCTTTTCTAAATGGTTGAGTACTCTCGATCCTTTTCATTCCCATATAAATTTTAAAATTCCCTGGAAAATTATACAAAAGAAGCCTAGGAGATTTTAGTGGGGATTGCATTAAATCTATAGATCACTTTGGGTTGAATAGAAATCTTAACAATATTGAGTTGTCAATCTCTGAACATAATATATCTCTTCATTTTACTTAGATCTTCCTTAATTTCCCTCACCAGTGTTTTGAATATCCAGTATAGAGATCGTTCATATAATTTTTTATGCTATTGTAAAATGGTACAGCTTAAATTTTCTTGTCCAATTTATGTTGCTACTATATAGAAATACAATGTTTTATATATGTATATGTTATAGTTATGCTATATAGTTATGCTTGAAGATATCAGTACCATCCCCTTAGGATCCTTAAGCATAACTATATTTTCAACCTTAAAACTATATATATATGGTTTTATATGTACACACATATCTGATTTGTTTATAAACGACATGTATGGTTTTATATATATATGGGTAATGTATGTATAAAATTATATACATATACATATAAAAACATTGTATTTCTATATGGTAGCAATAAAAAAGGAAAGTAAAATATATATACATATATAAAAATATATATGTATACATATGGACTTTGTATCCTGCAACCTTGTTAAAATCACTTTTTTTTTTTTTTTTTTGAGATGGAGTCTCGCTCTGTCACCCAGGCTGGAGTGCAGTGGTGCAATCTCGGCTCACTGCAAGCTCCGCCTCCCAGGTTCATGCCATTCTCCTGCCTCAGCCTCCCAAGTAGCTGGGACTACAGGTGCTCGCCACCACGCCCGGCTAATTTTTTGTATTTTTAGTAGAGACAGGGTTAAATTCACTTTTTGGTTTTAGTAATCGATCCATGATTCTTTAACATTTTCTAATATACAGTCTGTATGTAAATACAGATAACCTAATGTTTTCTTTTCTAGCTTTAAGGAATAGGCGAGAAACTCTAGTACAATGTTGATTGAAAATTATGAGAATGGATATTATTTCCTTATTTTCAACCTTAAAGGAAAAACATCCATTTTTTCCCCATTAAGTATAATGTGAATTATAGATTTTTGTGCATGCCCTTTAGTCATCTGAGAGAATATCCTTCTATTTCTATCTGTTTTTTCCTTACTTACTGAGATGAAAACGTGATTTTTGTCCCTTATTTTCTAAATTGCATTGATTGATTTTGAATGTTTAGCCAGCATTATATTTTTTGGAAAAACACACACATACACACACACAAATGGCATGATACATATCATTCTTTTCTATATATTGTGGATTCAATTTGTTAATATTTTTTACAGAAGTTTTTCATCATATTCATGAATTTTTTTTTTGAAATGACTTTATCAGGGTTGTCCTGGCCTCTTGGGAAGTAATCCATTTCATTTATTTTTAAAAGAATCTGTGTAAGGTTAATATTATTTCCTCCTTAAATATTTGAGAGAGTTTACCATTAAAGCTAACTGGAATTGGAGTCTTTTTTGTGAGATTTTAAATTACAAATTTTATTTCAACATCAGACTATTGATAATTTCCATTTCTTTCTGTGTACATTCTGCAAATATCTGTTTTTTAGAAGAATTTATTTAAACCACCATGGCACATGTATACTTATGTAACAAACCTGCACGTTCTGCACATGTATCCCAGAACTTAAAAGTACAAAAAATAGTTTATGGTGTGAATTATTGCTAATTTAAAACCCATGTGACATTTTCTTTAATACAAGTTATTTAAGTTGTAAGATTATTAAATTTTTAGTTTAATACAAAAAAAATTATTTATTTCAATTGGCCTGATATCTTGGTATAAAAATTGTTCCTAACATTTTTTTTTTCTTTTAAGATTGAAGGACCTTAGTGTTGCTTTTATTATTTTATTCATAATATGGTGATGGTGATTTCTGTTCTTTGTTTTCCTATTACATCTACAAAGAGGATTATCAATTTTATTAATTTTTCAAACAAACAAGTTTAAATTTTATTTATTCTCTCAATCTTGTGTCCATTTCCTCTTTCATTTATATCTGCTGTTTCTTAGTTTCTCTTCTTTACTTCATCTGAGTTCAATTAGCTCTTCTTTTTCTGCTTCTTATGATGAAAGTTTATATCATTTATTTTAAACCATTTCTTTCTTTCCTAATATAAGCATTTAAGGCTACCAATTTCTCTCTAAACAGTACTTTAGATGACTCTCATACACTTTTATCTATTGCGTTTTCAATATCTTTTAGGTCAAAATATTTCCAAATTCCCAAATTTGACCCATGAGTAATTTAATTTTACGTAGCTTAATTTCCAAATATGTGAGGATGTTTTAGATGTCCTGTTAGTGATTTCCAATATAACGCTCTGTCTCTATATAATTTCACTTCTTTGAAATCTATTGAAATTTATTTTGTGGCCCAAAATGTGGTCTATCATGGTGAATATTTCATATGTCCTATAAAAGAGTATATTTCTGTGGTTGTTGGCTGTTCATTCTCATAAATATAAACCATAAAGACTTGGTTGATAGTACTGCTCAAATCTTTTACAGATTTATTGATTTTTGTCTAGTTCTATCAATTCCTGAGGGAATGGTATGGAGATATCCAAGTATAACTATAGCCTTGTTTATGTCTCATTTTATGTCTAAAAGTTTGCTTCCTGCATTCAGATTGCTGTTTTTGATGCATACATATTTAGGATTATATCTTCTTGAAAATTTTATCATTAAAAATATTATCTTTATCTCAAGTAATACTTGTCTTTCAGTCTATTTTGTTGATATTCATATAGCCACTTCTGTTTTCCTGTGATTACTATTTGCATGTTTTAGCCTGTCTATCCTTTTTGTTTAACCTAGCCATGCCTATATATTTAAAGTGAGTCTCTTGCAAACAACATATAGCTGAGTTTTGTTTTTTTTAATAAAAAGGCTTATAATGTTTGTATTTTAAGTAAATGCCTTCATATTTAATAATATGATTGTATGGCTGAGTCTCCTAACATTCTATTTGTTTTCTTTTGTCTCAGAAGTTCATTGTTTCTTTTTTTTTTCTCTTTTGCATCTCCTTTTGAATTCAATTTGTATTTTATAATATGCTCTTATCTTCCCTTATGAATTTTTAGAACACCATATATTATTTTTCAGTAGTTGCCCTAAGGATTATGATATTTGTCTTTAGCACAATATAATCTATGTTGAATTAATAATATAACACTTATTATATAAGAAACTAACAAAAGTATAATTTCATTTACCTTTTCCCATCCATTGTGTTACTATTGCCATATATTTTTCTACATATGTTATAAACCATACATTATTATTATTATTCTTGCTTAAAGAGAAATTAATAATTGAGAAAAGAGCATCTTTTATATTTTTCCACATATTTGTAAGGTATGTCACTCTTCACTTCTTCCTGAATATCCAGATTTCCATCTGGTAACATTTGTCTTCCACTTGCATAATTTCCTTTAACATTCTTTGAAGTGTAGGTCTACTACATGTTCTCTAAGTTTTGGTTACCTGAAAAATGTTCTCATCTTGCTTTTATTTTCACAGGCTATATATGCTACATATAGAATTCTATGTTAATCTTGTTGTTTCTTCAGCATTGTAGATATATTATTCCATTGTCTCCTGGTTTATATTGTTTTTGCCAGAAGTCTAAAATAATTCTTATCATTCTTCCTATGTATCTAATTTGTCTTTTTCCTCTGGATGCTTTAAATTTTCTGTTTAGTTTTTATCAATTTTATTATAGTGCTCCTAAAAATGACTTTGTTTTGTATTTTCTGTGTCTGGGTTTATTTGAGTTTCTTGAATCTGCAGATTGACATTTTTAGTCAAATTTGGAAATAACTTGATCTTTTATCCTTCCTTTTTTTCTTTTCCAATTTCTCTCCTTATTTTTTAGGATTCCAATTATAAATACATTAGATCACCTGATATTGTGCCACAGGTCACTGAAGCTCTCATCATATTTTTTTCAGTCTCCTCCTCTCCTCCTTCTCCTCCATCTCAGTATTTCAGTTTGGGTAGTTTCCATGGGCCTCTATGTTAATTCACTCCTTTTTTTTCTTACTACATTTTCCAATCCACTGGTAAGGCCATCCTGGGAAATTTCTATTTCTGCTATTTTATTTTTAAGTTATAGAAATTCTATCTTGTTCTTTTTGATACTTTTTGTTTATCAGCTGGTAGTTCCCATCTGTTCATTCATTATGTTGATATTTTCCTTTAAAATTGGAACTTCAACTTTGGTTCATTAGCACCCCAACATCTCTTAATACTATGTGTCCTCAGGATTCTCCATTCATCTCACAGTACCTAACAACTATGCTCTGCCTGACCTCATGGAGTCTTATCTGCCCATACAGAGCTTAATATGTCACTCAAAACTCCAGGGAATCCCTATGGTGATATATAGAACTCCTTCTCTGTGAGGTTCCCCTCTCTCTAATGCCTCAACCAACAAACTCAGTTACTAATGCTGCTCCAGCCTCTAGTCTGTTTCCTCTGCCCAGTGTTGGTTCTGCTTCCTTGTGTCACAGGTTGGAAAGTGTACCCAGGCAAAAGACTGAGTTGAATGTGGGGTTGACTTTATGTGTCTCCCTTCTTTTGAGGAGCACAGCCTTGCATTAACTGTAGAATTTAATATCTGAAAATAGTTGCCTCATGTATTTTCCTTACTTTCATTAATTGGCAACTATGTCTAAAACTCATTAATTCATCATGGCTGCAACTGGACATCTCATTTAGCATTTTATTAATAGTAGTGTAGCTAAAAGGGTATCTAAAAATATTCTATTTCATTCAGCTTTTTATTATAGTATGCTTCTTTAATTTGGTATTCCAAAGACAATATGATCCTTAAGTTCTCAAATACCATTGTATAGAACAAATGTTCATGAAACGGTCATAAAATAAATTAATGAATAAAAGTAAATGTAATTTTATTTTATTATTTCTAAAAGCTTTTCACCTTTCATTATTTCCCACGTGAATTTGCATTTTTAGGTTTGCTTTCTCCTTAGCTTAATTTGTTTCCATTCTGTTTCTCCTGGTGGAGGCTGGGATAAAGATGTAAGGTCAACGCTCACAGAGTTTCCAGTTTAGACACATAAAGGGGCCAATTAAAACAATAAGAATATAGTCTGTATCAGTTGGACCACTGAATGAGACCTTATCTCTAAATAATAATAATATTTTTAAAGTATTTGTAAGATAATCTTATCACCTAATACAATGAACACTAAACATACAATGAACACTTAACAAATGCATATAAAATTAGTTTTTTGTTCTTATTTTAGTTTTAAAATTCAGTTATTAGAAAAGGCAGAAGCTCACTAAGGAAAATCAGAGCTTTGTTTTACTTCTATTTTGCATGCTACATGGAAATTGTCACAATAAGAGAATATTTATGAGATTAAATTGACTTAAGAGCAAAGATCTATTGTTTTTTGAAGTGCCCTATCAAATTATTTTCAGAATATAGACTGGAAATATGCTCTGGAAAAACATCCAACTATTTAAACCTACAGTAATTTATGTTGATTTCTGTTGCCAGCTATTGCTGCTCAATGCTCAACATTACATCCTGTGTTGAGGTGAGTAAGGTAATGAAGCATTAAGTCAGGCCTGGACTGAAGAACAGGCCCCATCTTGGCTGCATGCCCATGAACGAACATACGTTAGGGCACAGCCAAACTGGTAGTGTCTGGCATTTCTTCCTGGCGGTCGCCACAGCTGACCCTTTTTTTTTTTTTTTTTTTTTTTTTTTGTAATACTGTGAATGTGTGCGTGTTCCAATAACTCAGCTTAAGTTATGCGTTGGAGATGCAAGACAGATCTTTGGCTTGTCTCTAGCTGAGCTTTCCCTTCAAAATTTCTGGCATGCTTTAGAATGAAGACTTAGACAAAATTTGAGACATATCTTTTATTAGGACGTAACCATCAGCTGATCAAATATAATAAACTTCCTTCTCCCACAGACAGTAAATGGATCTTCAACTCTCACTAGCACATTTACCAGTCTGATGAGATATGTTTTAAATTTTCCAGGAGAAGGGACCTCTATCTATCAGGCAGCTGTCCTGGGAGCTCTGCCCTGACTCATAAGTACCATGAAACTTACTAAACTCACAGTCTCTCAGAGAGGTTTCCATAAACTGACCTACTTTTTTCAGTCATTTCACAGAAATACTAGTGTTTAGTTGGTGACTTTGTATTGTCATCTAGGTGGACATCTATAAATATACTTTCAATTGTAGGATAAGATCAGGCTCAAGAATAAAGTTGATCAGCTTCCAGCATATTCATAAATGTCTAGACATTCACACTTCTTTGTAAAGAAACCCTTTATATTAAAAAGGTAAGACATAGCAGCCCAATAGGCAGAGGAGTATGATTCTTTTGGGAACCAAAGGATCCAGAAACTTTAATGTCTTCTTTTCTTCTCCACAGATGGCTACAAACACAATTGTAAAGAAAATCGATTTCCAGTGGCATCTGTCTCCTACTTCCAGACCCTTTCCTCATGAATTGGTTGTTTCCCAACCACCTCTTCCATCTTCCCTTCAGGCAACCTCTGTATTGCCATGCTCCCTTATCTTTACCAAAACCTTATCTTAGAGAAGGTCATTATATCAGTCATTCACACCTTAGTATAAACTAAAGTAGATGTCTTATCTTGATAATTATATTATACACCACCTTCCTCCAATAGAAGAAATTTCTAATATCAGAGTATAAAGAGTTATTTAACATAAAGGAGGAATTTCTTAGCACCATTGAACCTGAAAACTTACTCTCCTAATATGTAAGACCATCTCTGGACTACCCTAACCATTTACTTTTGTGTTCAATCTCTTGGCCAACAATTAGGATAAAATTAATTCTGGGACAACAGTCTTGAGCATGATGAATATGGTATTTGCTACAGGGATTCAGAGGAGGAAGACAGCCCTTCTGGTTGAAAAAATCCTGGAATTCTTTATGGAGGAAGTAAGATTAGTATTGAGCCTTGAAATGTACATGCTAGAATCTTCCTCTGTTTCTGTAGCTATAAAATGTTTGTGGTGAGATTTGATTAGAACAAGGTGCCTAGAAGAACCTGACCAAGATGCTCTACTGGTTGACTGCCAGAGTTTGGGATTTGTAGGGAAGACAGAATCACAGGTAAGTTTTGGCCTCACTGTGTCATTTTTAGAGGCCACCTTCAAAATATCCAGCTAAGTGCACGTTTTTCTCCTGTTGTCCCATGTGCACCAATCAACATTTCCTTTGGGGTAAATCCCCTTAAGGCTACCTCTGGGAACTGGGAGAGGCTGTGTAGCCCTCTCTCATTGATCCATCTCTAGACTGGATCCCATAGCTGATGGGCAGACAGTAGCTTGAGAGAGGCTAAGAGTTGGGAAAGGTAAACAAATCAACAAAGAGACAGATGATGACAATGTAAAAGCCAGTGCAGACAACATATTCACATCTATTTATCACATTTTTATTGAGTGCCTCTATGCTGCTTGCTGGTGCGATAGTATCTGCTGTGGGTTGAATTGCCATGGGTTCAACAAAATTCATATGTTGAAAGTCTAACCCCCAGTACCTCAGAATGTGACTAATTTAGAAATGGGGCGATTACAGATGTAATTAGTTCAGATGAGGTCTTGCAACAGGCCCCTAATTCAGTATGACTGGTATCCTTATAAAATGGGGAAATTTGAACACAGAAACACACACACTCAGGAAGAATGCCAAGTGAAGATGAAGACAGAGATGGGGTGATGTGTCTAGAATCCAAGAAACACAAAAGATTGCCAGCAGCCCTCAGAAGCTAGGAAAGAGCCTGGAACACATTCTCCCTCACAGCCTTAGAAGGAACCAACCCTCTAATGCTTTAATATCAGACTTCTGATCTCAAGACAATACATTTCCTTTTTAAGCCACCCAGTTTGTGGTGTGGCAGCCCCAGGAAACTAATCCAGCATCAAATAAAGTATACTTCCTCTCTTGGGGCCCTTATAGCCTGAAGAGAGCCAGGAGAACTTTGACAGGGTCTGGAGGAGAGCAGGGAGGTAACTCCACCGTGTGGTGCGAGCATGCAGGAGTTGGGAGGGGCTATCCTGAGGCCCATTTCTGGAAGGTATGGGGGAAGAGCACTGGATGAAGAGTGAAGAGGGCCAAGCTTAACTCAAGCTTTGCCACTCTCTGGGTGACCTTGGGACGTCACTACTTCTTGCAACTACAGTTTCCTAAATCAGTAGATAAAAGGTTCCTAAACTAGTACATCAAAGGTTAGGATGAACGAGGTCATTTCTAAGTTCCTCCAGCTCCACTATTCACCTGCCTCTGTGTCTGTCCCAGAGACATTGCTAAAACTGAGGAGGTTCAAGGTAAGAGTTTCCAAAATAATCTCTGAAGCCTTTTTAAAATTCACCGAGGGCTAGCTCTCAGCATATCTTGGGTATGAACGTTACATTATCCATTGGCTTCATTTTATTACTCTGCTTTGTTGTCTCTGGCTGTGCATGGGACTGAAGTTGCTCACTCTGTGAGGCTGGGTCTATGGATGTAAAATTCTCTTTAAACAGCATGCAGCACAGCACGCCATGGGGCCAGATGTCTTGTAAAGACCTCTCTGTTGATTATTTTCAAGAATGGCTTCAGACTATCATCTCTTTGGTATTTCTTTTTCTTCTTTTCTTTTCTTTTTTTTTTTTTTTTTTTTTTTTGAGAAACAGTCTCACTCTGTCACCCAGGCTAGAGTGCAGTGGCACAATCTCGGCTCACTGCAACCTCCAACTCCCTGGTTCAAGCGATTCTCCTGCCTCAGTCTCCCAAGTAACTGGGATTACAGGTACGCGCCACCATGCCCAATTAACTTTTGTATTTTTAGTAGAGACGGGGTTTCACCATGTTGGCCAGAATAGTCTCTGTCTCCTGATCTCGTGATCCACCCGCCTCCCAAAGTGCTGGGATTACAGGTGTGAGCCACCGCACCAGGCAAACCTGGTTGGTATTTCTAAGACTTTCGTATTGCTTAAGATCACTCTTGGAAATTACAACTCTCCTTCTAGCCTACCACCCAGCATTCCTTCCCCAGAACATTATCACCCTGTGGCCCATTATATACTGTATCATCTGTGATATTTACTTTCTGTCTCCCTTGCTGATAATGTCAGCTCCAGAAAGGTAGGACTTTTTAACTGCTTTGATTGCTGGTGTATCCTCAGTGAGAAACAACTGCTATGATTTGAAACTTAATTCCCAATGTGGTAGTATTGAGAAATGGAGCCTTTAAGAAGTAATTGGGTCATGAAGGCTCTGCATTCATGAGTGGATGAATCCACCCATGGATTAATGGATTGATGGGTTAATGGATTAATGGCTTATTGTGGCAGTGTAACTGGCGGCTTTCTAAGAAGAGGAAGAGGGACCAAAGCAAGTAGGTGAGCACTCTCAGCTCCCTGGCCATATGAGGCTCTGTGCCACGTCAGGACTCTACACAGGGTCCCCGCCAGCAAGAAGGCCCTCACCAGATGTGGCCCCTTGACCTTGGATTTCTCAACCTCTATAACTGCAAAACATAAATTCCTTTTCTTTATAAACTAGTTTCAGGTATTCCGTTATAAGCAACAGAAAATGGACTAAGACAATGAAAAAGAGGATCTCTTAAACATACATCTGCAACTGGAAGAAGTCCCAGCCCCCTGGCACCCAGCCTAGGACCTGGCATTTAATAAATGCTCAGTGACTGTTTGTTGAGTGAATACATGATTGCCTGTCACACCACACAGATTTACAGTCTTCACTGATAATTCCATATGTACAGACATGGATTAAATAATTGAGAAAGTGAAAGGACTTAATCAAGTTCATGTTAATTGAAGGTGGCAACTTACATCCTCTGTCTTGGTAACCAACCTGCATAGTCTTATAAAGCAGAACATAGAAATGCCTTGGTAGAAATTAAGCACAGAAAGAACTACTAAAGAGCATTTGGGCTGAGGGATCTTGGCCCTAGTAGAATGTGGGGCCAGAATTCTAAGATGGTCCCTAAGATACCCTCTCTTGGTGTATGCAAGCCCTACAAAATCCCTTCCTCCAAGTATCAGCAGAACCTTCGAATACAATAAGGTATCAGTCCTGGAATTATATTACATTATATGCAAATGGCAGATTATTTGGGATGAGCCTAATTCATCAAACGAGGTTTTTAAGAGTGTTTACTCCAACTGGTTGCAGAGGAGAAAGTTAGAGAGATGTGCTGTTGTTGGCCTGAAAGAAGCAACTATCATGTGGTGAACCACCTACAGGGGCCACATGGCAAGGAATGGCAGGCAGTCTCTAGAAGCCAAGAGCCTTCCTGGGCCAACATCTAGCAGGGAAATAAGGACCTCTGCCATACACAAAGAAATGAATCCCACTAACAGTGAGTTTGGAAAAGGATCCTGAGCCTCAGATGAGAACTCGTAGCACCTTCAGATGAGAACAGTACAGTAGTCGTTCAACATCTTAATTATGGTCTGTGAAACCATCAGCAGAAAACCCTGCCATACCCAGCCTGGACTTCATACCCACAGCAACTGTGAGATCATTGATACAGGTTGTTTGCAGCCACTAAGTTTGTGGTAATTTCTTATTGGGCAATAGAAAACCAATACACATAGTGAGCTAGCTGAGTTCGCTTCTTAATGGTTAAAAAGATGAACAAATAAAGGTTACCAAGGGATGTTGGGGGTAGGAGAAGCTTTTGCTTAATGGGTACAGAGTTTCTGCTGGCAGCAATGAAAAAGTTTGGGGTATAGATAGTGGTGATGGGTACACATCACTGTCAGTATATTTTAATGCCCCTGGGTTGTAAACTTACGAATAATTAAAATGATAAATATTATGCTATATATATTATCAGATTTTTAAAGGGGGAAAGATGAATAAATAAAAAGAATATTGGATCACTCTACTTCTTTGATTATGGTCAATGATACTCTTCTTAAGCTCCTAACCTCAGTCCTATTCAAAATTAATTCTAATTGACTCAAAATATCCTTCAACTTAAAAATAAATTTTATTTTTAAAAATATTTTTAAAATATTAAAAAATAAGTTCTCTATCAAATAAATGTTGAGTCTTGCTGACTCATGTAGTAGAGGGATTAGAGAAACCAATACAACTCAGTAAGAGCAAAAAATAGCTTGAATAAATATGAATCATCTTGAGCTTTGACAGACAGGAAAGGAAAAGACAGTTATATGCCCTGGCAAGATGAGAATGGGTCGGGTCAGAAGAGCAGCACCCATAAGGCAAGATGGAAAACCTTCTGGCATTTTACTCAAGCCCTATGGCTGCTCAGGGCTGACCTAAGCAGGACAAAGAGACCAGCAAGACAGGTGAAGGGCAGGACCCAGACAGGAGGTAGAGAACACCAGCCAAACTGTGGGAGAGGAAAGGGGAGAGCCCAGCAACGACCAGGAAGCTTTTTGTCTGGGGCCATGAACCTGGGACCCTACCCAGCAGTGATGGTCCAGATGACCTATCAGGGAAGAAGGTCCTGGGAATGGTGACAACATGATGCCACGGAGGGCTGGGATGCTCAGGACTGAGATGTAGGGATCATCTCAATGGCACCTTTCTAGAAGGGGAGGATTTTTAAGAGTTGGACTTCAGAATTTGGTTCCCTAGGCATTGATTTTTGTGCATGGTGAAACATGACCATCTCAGTACAGGCCTATAGTCCGATGAAAAGAAGAACTGAGCTCTCCTGGAAGGTAGACTTCATGGCTGTGGATTGTGGTCTGCTCCGTACGTCCTCAACAACTCCACATGGAGCTTCTTTCTTGGTTTCCTAATCTCCCATCCACACAATACCCACACCCATACATAACCCTCTGCCCAACCATTCTGCCTTTTGTTTTCATCTCACATCTTGTACATCACCTGCTTCTATGGAGGATCATGCAATTTATTATTAATAATAATAACAGTGGCAACAATACAAAACCAATATTGCTTATTGGCCATCCGCAGTGCCCTGAAGCCATGTTAAGCACTCAAGAGACCTTGTCTCCTTTAGTTCTCACAGTAGCTTTAGGAGATGGGGGAGGAAAGAGCTCACCTCAGAGAGGGTAAAAACCTGTCCAGTGTCACACAGCTAGTGAGTGGGTTATGAGTTTTAACTTAGGCTCATCTGACTCTAAGACCTGTGCTTCCAATTTAGGACAACCCAACTCTCCATTCATTATGATCCTAGGAGAAGGAACTTCATGAGAGGTGGGCCACGGTTTCTTTACGTGGCCTTTCTTGCCAATAGTCTGGAAGCGGCACTCTATGTCAGAGGCAGAAAGGAAGCAGGCATCTTGCCATCAAAAGGAGAAACTGGGGGCAGACACTTGACAACTTACAGAAATTTAAGAAAAAGCATAACACACATGAGTGTATTCTAATCAAGCAAAAGATGAAAGGCCTTATGGCAAACAGGATAGAAAATTTCAAAATAATAGAAAATGTGGTTGGTGTGAGGTCTTGTTTAGTGAGCATCATTCATAACGTTCACTAAACATTAGGAAACAAGACCAACACACTACACAGTCGTCCACAGAAAACAGTCCCGGCAGAACACAACATCGCTTCTCAAAACATCTGAGAGTATGCGTTTTCGCGAGGTGCTCCCTTAACATTTTAAATCTTCTTCCACTGCAGTATCTCTTAAAAAATAAAATGAAATAATGAAAGCTGTCTCTCACTTACACAATACTCCAAATATTTTGAGTGCTCACAGTACCTATATATATATATATATATATAAACACATTTGTAACCCTAGTTCTGGAAAGGTCCTTTATCTCTCGGATATTCTGCAATGGTTTCCATAACCTGGGATACTGCTTGTAAAATTTATCTTGACAAGCTAACAGATTTTCCCGAAGGCTGGCCAAGAATAATTTTAAAGAAATAAAGTGGCTTAACCCAGTTTTCTTGTGTATTCAGGAAAAGACAGGATATACATTTATATCCTTAAGAAGTAAGTAATCCAACTTTCTTTCCAACATGAGTTTAAACATGTTTGGAAAAAGGAAAAATAACTAACTTATTAAGTATGTCATTTTATTTTGATTGTTCCAGAATTACTTAAAGATAGGGAAGATAGGCAGCCCCCAAAATGTAAATTATAGAATAATCATAAAAGTAAAAATATTGTGTTAATTACTTCAAAAATAACAAATTGAATCGGGAATTGACATATTAAGAATGACACTTTCTGTGTCTGGAATTTTTGGAGAAAAAGTTACTATAGATTAGATAATATTTGAATAACTAAAGCCTGATTCTTAGCAGAAAAATCTCCTTTGCTTTGAAGTATTTTAAGTTAAATGTTTCTAAAATCTGCCTTTAAAAAGTATGTCCTATATATCAATTATTGTTCTGAGGTCCAATGAACAAATAAACCCGATGCTATTGACCCAAGTAGGACTGAAATTACCCACTCACAGAATGTTCCCTAAGGAACCCAGGTCTCAAACTTATACTTGTCCAATTTGTATTCACACTTAACCTTTTCCTTTTTGTTCCCTGTTTATCATGAGAAGCAAGACTGTGGAGTAAGTATTGCTTTACCTGAGAGGGAGTTAAGAGCTAAGAGGAGGCTGGTGGGGTACAGTGGCTCACGCCTGCAATCCCAGCACTTTGGGAGGCCAAGGCGGGCGAATCGTGAGGTCAGGAGATCGAGACCATCCTGGCTAACACCGTGAAACCCCATCTCTACTAAAAATAGAAAAAATTAGCCGGGCATGGTGGTGGGCGCCTGTAGTCCCAGATCGTGCCACTGCACTCCAGCCTGGGTGACAGAGCGACACTCCATCTAAAAAAAAAAAAAAAAAAAAAAAAAAAAAAAGAGCTAAGAGGAGGCTTTGCGGCTTTGCCCTTCTGCAACGCATGGGTTTTTGTTGTTGGTGGTGGTGGTTTTTCTTTTACTTTTTCTTTTTTTTTTTTGTCAAGAATGCTGGAGTTTTCACTTAGGTTGGGCCCACCTCCACGTCTCAGCTCCTCTGGGGTGGAGACTGCCATACGTCTGATGGCTGGCTAGAGAGGAAGAAGGAATAGGGCAGAATGAACATGTCCACTTTGCTCTTTAACAGAGGTTTATCTCCATTCATAGAAAAATGCTACCTGTGACAAGCAATTCCAAGCAAATTCCATCAAAAAGTGGTAAGATGGCACATAGTCATGGTAGAGTAAACTTCATAGCTGTGTGGAAAGGTGCTGTAGACAGACGGGAATCCAGTCAACTGACTTTCTGTGGAATGGAACGACTTTCTACAGGGATCAGGAGTAGAAAATAGGGAGGGAGAATGAAAGTCCAAGAAGAAAGGCTGTTCCTTGTAGCCAAAGGTGGGAAAGAAACCAAACTGTCCCCTCCAACACTAGGCAGTGATTCGGCGCAAATCCTCTGAAGGCTTGTATTCAGTTGGACTATTGTGTGGATACTCAAATGGCTAAAATGAAAACGTCTCCGTCCTTAGCAATATTTTCAATTCAAGATCTGATTAAAAAGCAATCATACAGTCAGCAAGGGCTGTGAAGACCTCTGGAAAAGGTAATGCCGTCAGAAATAATCTGAGCTTTTTACAGAAATGGAGTGAGGTTCCCCTACTCACAGACTAAGTATGTGTATGAGTCACAAGCCAATCAGAAAGAAAAAGAGCAGAGACAGAGGAAGCTGTTTAGGAGCATAATACATACTTTTAAAAAATTAAAGTTGGCATGGAAAACAGTAGCAATTTGCAATCCTTACACTTACTCTGCAGATCACTGGTGTTTTATTTTTGGATTACAAACAGTCATTAGAGGGGCCACGATCATTTTTGTGCGAATGGCCTCTAGACGTTTGAAGAACAGCTTGTTTAGAAAGCAGGGAGACAAAACTACGGGAGTGAGTAGACCACAACCAGCAGCAGAATTAGGGTGAAGAGAGCCAGGCACTCTCCTTGGACACAAAATTTAAAGAGGCAACAAAACAATGCAGGAATCAAAATCAATCATGTTTTAATGCAATAATTTTTTAAAAACCAAGATCAATACTAAAAGTCATGATGAACAAAATATCAAAATTTTAAATAAAGATGGAATCAGCATTCCTGAGCCTTAGGCACGAACAGGCTCAGCTCAGCACTGTTACAAATCCTGTCATTATTTAGACTTTGACAGTTTGTTCATCACAGATTTTTCTGCATTTTGATTTTAAAAATATATAGCATTAAAATATTATTTATCCTGATTACAGGGGTTTTTGTGTGTGCTTGTCCCCTTAAATGATATGCCTGACCTCACCCTAGAGAGATTTAGAGAAAGCTCCATGGATAACTGCTCAGGGCAGACAGAATGCCACAGACATGGTAATTCGCCATCTGTAAAAGCCACCGAGACACCTGGCGATGGTTTCTAAACTCTTCCCACTTGAGTGTTCCTAAATTAGCTCTAAATACTTACTTTTTAATTCAGGAAAGAAAAACAAAAATCACTGGCAAAAGGCATAAAGTTAAAATAATATTGAGAAGGATTTCTAGGTTAATACCTTGACTTCCATTTCAAGAGCAAAATTCTAAGTTTTCAAACAGATCTTTTCCATCTCCGAGATTCCTAAACTCTAGCATGTCTGTGAACTTGTTACTAGATACTCAACTTTCTAAATTCACAGAGACTGAGCTTCACTATATATTCTGCTTGTAAATCGATGAAGAGTGATCATTTTAAAACAGCATGAACCAGCACTGCTTTTACTTTTGTTTTTACATGCCGAAAAAGAGGAAATATCCTTTAAAATGAAAACAAATTTTCTAGCCACAGGAGGAAGACAACATTCAAGTAAATAAATTATACCTATAAATATTTTGGCTGATTGTTCTAGGGCTTGAAGTTTTAATTAACTGGAAATATTTTACACAACATGCAGCATTCACATATATAAACATATAAAATGTGCAAAACTTCTAAAATGGCCTGGTTGTTAAAGCGTTAAAGTATGTGCTAATGGAAGCCAGCGAGGGAGCTCGGCTGAAGATTTCTCTATAGGTCCTCACTTTGCAGCGTAGGCAAGATTGCTCTGCCACCTATTGGCCTTCCTTATGAAACAGATTTAATCTTACCTGGTAGCAAGCATTCACCTGGTCCTGGACTTGGAGAAAGCCTCACCTTAGCAAACTGCAAGCAACTCCATCTGGTCCTCTCTCAGGCTTTTGGTCAAGACTGGGTCCACCATGGAAAATAGCAGGACTCCCGCTGTCACCTCTGTGGACCCACTCTGAAAGGCAGCAGATTACTCCCCTCAGCTGCACTTAAGAGGGCCATGTATTCACAGCACAGGGGGCCAGAGGCTGTTCAACAAATGCTTGCTGGCCCCACCAGCCAGGACACAGCCAGGAATTTGGGCTGAATTAACCTCTCACTCTCTGTACATGGCCTGAGCACATCAAAAAAGGATGTCCTCCCGAGAGGTGTTTGGAGGACCAGGATGGCAAAGAAATACAGTAATTTAGCTCATCACTGGGTCCCACTCAGGGAATTCTATGAATGCGTGTGAGTTTACCCTGACCAGGTATCTTGACCTGGAATTTTTTGAATTAACTAGAATGAGATGTACCTAGCTGCAATGGGAACATCTAGGACAAAATGATGACACTCTTTTGTTTTTTTGAGACAGGATCTTGCTCTGTCACACAGTCTGCAGTGTAGTGGTGCAATCACAGCTCACTGCAGCTTCAAACTATTGGGTTCAAGAGATCCTCTAGCCTTGGCCTCTCAAATGCTGGGATTACAGGCATGAGCCACTGTGCCCAGCCAATGATAACTCTTGATTTTCTTTTCTTGCTGATTAAATAGCACCAACCACTAATCTTTAACAGATTGGGTCAAGTAATCAATAATATGTGTGTTTTTAGCAGGGAAATGACTTAACGTGTAACTCTAGGCCGTTGACATAGTCTTCTTAGGTCTATCTACCTCCTGCCTACCCTCCCCATCCACAATGCCACCATATTTGACAGCTTCAATGGCCTCTGCATTGAGCCTCTCTGGTTCTAGTCTTATTCCCCCATCCCAAGATCACCTACTCCTTCTCTAAGCTGCTTCCAGAGCAGTTTTCCGAGATGCAAATCTGGTGACAACATTCCTTTGTTTGAAATTCTTCAGCAGCTCCTCATCCTCCATCAAAGGAATCTCAGATCTTTATCATGGAATATGTGACCTTCTAAGATTTTACCTTCCTTTCCAGAGTCCTTTTCCATCAATCCTTCATCAGCCTAATCAATAGCATGAGTGGGGTGGAGGGAAGATTAGAACTGGTATAGCAGGAATGCTAAGAGAAAGCATCTTCCACTTGAATATTAAAATGTTCAAGGAAGAATGAAATTTTAAAGAATCTTTTAGAGTCCATTAACAAAGTTAATAAAACAGAAGAACATTAGATACACGCAAAGTCCATCCATGGTGCTGTGAATCCGTCCTATATACCAGGACCATGGGAGGCAGCCGCCTGGCACATCATTCAGAATTTTTCAGGACATAGTAAAATTATCTTCGTCCTTTTGGTAGCTTCTATTTAAAACACAATTTCAAAGGTCTAATATGACTCACTTCATTTAACAAATCTCTAAACAAGGAAAATAACGTTTGCAATACCCTTTTGCAATGGAGAAGTATACAGAAAGATCAAAGTATTTCCAAAAGTATTATGGAGAATTATTTATGTCTTCTAAAAGATTATATCCCTGTGCAGTTTCCTATGATAAGGACTTGGATTAACTTTGTTCTACAGAGAAAGAAAGCCTGATGCATTATATGCTTTTCCACTGCCTCCTTAAGTGGAGCCAAAGAACAAAGCATTTTCCAGAAGGAATGAAGTTACATCTGTCCTCAGAGCTGCCTAGAGATCAAAAGAATCTTTCCAGCAGTTTTATTGGAAATTTCAGAGGCCCTTAACTAATATGTAGTTTCATAAATATGGGTGTTACAGGGTGGTTGTCAATCATAATTTTTGAAAAATGTTACTTAACTCAAATAAATTATTTCTGATTTCTCCTTGTTAGTATGACGGTTTTCAGTTTGTTTAGAGGTAATCTCTCAAACCATTGCTTATTTCTTATCTGCCCAAAGGTAAATAAATCATGGTAAAGCAGCATTCTATTTTTCAGATGAGAAAAATGTCCAAATGAAACTCTGTGAGCCTATTCAACTCCTGGGGCTGCTATAACTAAGGTCCACAGAGTGGCTTAAACAGCAGACATGCATTGTTTTCAAGTCCTGGAGGCTCCAAGTCCACGATCAAGGTGTCAGCAGGGTGGGTTCCCTATGAGGCTGCGAGGGAGAATCGGTTCCAGGCTCTCCCTGGCTTCTGGGGCTGCTGGCGATCCTTGTTCCATGGCACATCACCCCATCTCCACCTTCGTCCTCTCATGGCACTCCGTTTGTGTGTGTGTGTGTGTGTGTGTGTGTGAAAATGTCTCCTTTTTATAAAGACACCAGATTAGGGCCCAGCATAGTGACCTCATCTTAACAAATCACTCCTGCAACCACCCTCTTTTCAAATGAGGTTACATTCGGGGACACTAGGGGTTAGGACTTCAGCATGTGGATGTTGGGGAGACAATTCAATCCATAACATTCAGGTAACCATGTTTAAGGCCTAATTTTTAAAAATCAAGAATAATCGGTTGCAGCTGACGATTCCTCGTGTGACTCTTGCCTCCTTCAGTTCTTAGAGGCCCATTTAGTCTGGGGTCATCCTGAAAGCTGGGGCCAGACAAGGGAGTCTGCGGCCACAGGAGTCTAACCTCACAGGGCCGCTTTTTCTGGACAGTTCAGGACACCAGGGCCTGGTGCTTCCTGGGCCGGCTCCTTCAGTGGCACTGGCTCACGTGCTGGGACCACCATCGTCCCCTGGTGAGGTCGGTCGGCACTTTCTTCCTGCAGAGCAGCTGGGAGCATCCTGCCCCAGCCCTGCCTCATATCAGTCCTGGTCTCTTGGCCTACAGATCTTTGTTCAAACTCAAAAAGATGCTTCTGTCTTGAACCAGGTGAATATACACTCACATCAGATACACAGAGAACAATATTTTGAAGAGTAATATTACAAAATGTGTAATTCCTAGAGTCTACACGTGTCCTTATTAATTGGCATACTTTTGATCATCTCCACATTATTTTTCCAGGTATCCTCCCAACTTGATAGTACAAACCACAACGTATCAGAGCTCTGAGCATGCCAGTGTCCTTTCTTCCTGGGAGAGACATTTCTGGCTCTTCCCTAAATGCAACAAGACCCTGTAACTCGACAGAGTTTTTCTTACTAAACTAGGATAAGTGCCAGCTGCACTTGCTACTCCGCTAATAGCCACTTGAGTCCCTTTTAGCAACTATGCGATGATCAAGGAGTCACTATCTCACCTCCTCCTATTTCTTCTCAGCCTGTTGGGGCGTCCTGATTTGCCCCGGACTTTCCCATTTCAGCACTGGTGTCCACGTTCTGAGAACCCCTTGGTCAGGCACACCTGGACAGTACCCCTACTGTTAATTTACTTTTTAATATTTTAATCAACACAGCCCAAATATTCTCGGCTTGTAGCTAAGAAGAATTTAAACAGATACTATCCCTAAAACAAGCAAAAAAGTGAACTACATGGAAAATTAGTTACCCCTTCCTCATAATTTTTCTGGAATAACAGAGGGCATCAAGAATCTCCAAACAGGTAGTTTCATCCTACCTGGGCCTTGCTAGAGCTCCAGTCCTGATTCTGCAGCCATCTTCCAAATGTCTGTGTGTGTGCCACAGCCCTGCTCAAACCCAGGCTGTTTCCACAGCCCCCAAACGTTTCGAGCTCTCTGTTTCCGCCTGGGGCTCACCTGTTTTCCTCCTGCTCTCCGTAAAAAGGCAGGTTCCTTTCTTCTCTCCTTCTCAGTCAGCAAATCATGCTGATTCTTCCTCTCTTAATAAGAACAACTTAGTTTATGTGATGCTTCCTGGGTTTACAAAGGGGTCTTGTAACCATTCATTATTAGATCTTCATCGCGACTTAGTGCAGTGAGGTGGTGAAGGAGAATTACCTTTATTTTCAGATACAAAGACCAACTCAGCAACACCGAGGCTGGTCAAACTCACATCACTAATTAGTAAGTAGCAAATCCTGGCTCTTGAATGTGGGTCTCTTTCCCTACGCTGTTTCTTCCTTTTAAAAGACTCTGATGTTCTGTGTGTGTGTGTGTGTGTGTGTGTGTGTGTGTGTGTGTGTGTGTGTTTTCTCACTGCTGACACCCTAGACGAAGCTGTCACCACCCGCCACCCAGATCATTTGGCCCTCACTGGATTTCCTGGCTGGAGATTATCTTGCCTCCAGCAAGTCTATATACTAGAACCACAAAACATGGGTTCCATCATATCCGCTCTGTTATAAACCTCGGTCACTTGTCACCACACACAGGAGGAAGTCTTCAATCCCTTTCTGGTAGCCAAATGCTTTCAAACCCTTGCCCCACTTCTGTTTGGCTTTACCCACTCGGACCCTCAAATATAGACTCCCAATCCAGCCCGCCACTGCAGTCTCCAGGCGTGGCACGCATCCTCAACCGCACGGCTTCGCTCTCCTTTCGCTGGGACAGTCCATGTCCCTTCTTGGAACAATCCAAGACCTTTTACTTCAACTCATGCACTGCTCCCCCCTTAAGGTCCCCCTCAACCACTCCAGCCCCCATTTATTGCCACCACCTTCAACCAAGTTCTGCGGCCAGTTTGCAGATCCAAATGGGCTCACTCCTTACCCACTATCATCCCCTCTAGTGTACCTTTATATGCAAATTTGATGAAAACTATGTTTTCCATTCTCATTAGCGGCTCAGGTTCTCTCTGATCAGTAGCTACATTCTGCCAGGCAGGTCACCCAGGGGAGACTCGGAAGGGAGCTCCCTAGGAGCACCCTGGAAGCACACACAGCTCTGGCAGGCATGAGGCTTCTCCTGTAACAAATCCATGCTGTGGGTGGGTGTTCCTCCTGCTGTGTTGCACACAAGCATAGCTCTCTGAACCTCTTTGTATTTCCACAGACTGCCCGATGCCATATAGCTTACAGAGCTTCAATTCGCTAGACTGGCATATGCTATCATGCTCCTGCTAATTTTGGTACTTCATCAAATACCACCTTACATTATACATTTTACATTTAAATCTCTAAGTCCAGCCCCCAGCAGACACATGTAGCTCCTGCCTTCAGGTCCACAAGAAGAAACACTGCAACTGTCCCCTGCCAAGAATGCTATTGGGCCACATGGCTGAGCAGAGAGCTTGGAAGGGAAGGAGGAAGAGTAAACACTAGGACACGAACCTGGAGCATCCCCCCGCCTGGGAATCTGCTTTTCAGTTTCTCTCTTGGATTCCTTTCTGACTTGCCTTTCTTGGCAATCCATGCGTCTGGGTAGGAAGAAGAGCCTGGAGGTGCCTTCCACTTGGAAGGGGTCTCCAGAATAAATCAAGAGTCAAGTAGGAAATGGAGCAGGGAAGCCAGGTAACCTGCCTCTGGCTTCAAGCCACATGCTGGCAAGACACAGATAGGTTTTACACCAGCATGTTAAAAAGCTGGCACAGATGGAAACAAGAACACTTCATTCTTCCATCACAGCAAGTGTTCATATAGAAATGCATTCACCTCTTTTTTTTTTTTTTTTTTTTTGAGACGGAGTCTGGCTTTGTCGCCCAGGCTGGAGTGCAGTGGCCGGATCTCAGCTCACTGCAAGCTCCGCCTCCCGGGTTTACGCCATTCTCCTGCCTCAGCCTCCCAAGTAGCTGGGACTACAGGCGCCGCCACCACGCCCGGCTAGTTTTTTTTGTATTTTTTAGTAGAGACGGGGTTTCACCGTGTTAGCCAGGATGGTCTCGATCTCCTGACCTCGTGATCCGCCCATCTCGGCCTCCCAAAGTGCTGGGATTACAGGCTTGAGCCACCGCGCCCGGCCGCATTCACCTCTTTTAATCAAAGTAGAGGTACTGGGGGAGGAGTGGGGAGATGGTACAGACCAATGTATATTGTCCAGACTGGTTTCTTAATTTACATGTATTTTTTTCTAAAATAAAATAAAAATTCCTTTGCCATTCTTCCCCTGTTCCTCAACTGTCTTTTGTACCCATCATAAAACTTGAATCCATTGACTTGTTACCAGGTGACAAGTACTTGCAGGCTGAGACCTTTCCTTTGTTGTGTCTATAATGCTCATGGCTGGATCAGGGCTTAGGACGCAGCAGCCACCTGTGCTAAAAAAGAAGTTCTCCAGTCCAGTTTAGTTTACCAAGGGCTGAACTTCCTTAGAGAGGTTTACACCAATGCCCTGGACATAACACAATACACCCAGTGATCTTGAGTTTTTTTCTGTCTCTCTCTCTGTCTCTCCTTCTCCCGCTCTCTCCCTGGAAGGGTTGCAGGAAGCAGAGCAGGGAGTCAAGGACTTGATCCATTTCTGGCCACACATGGTCATAATCAGCATAACTAGCCCTTGCCTACAACTGCAGTATAAACCGCAGAAGGGCAGGAAACAGGCTCTGGGCTTCAGTCATCTCTCCATCTGCTATCTGGTCATTGTATAAATACTTGCTGAACAAATGCATTTAACACTTTACACCTTGAAAAATTCGCATGGAGTCCATTTGTATTTCTTACTTGATAAGAAGACCCCTTCCCAAGTTATGACTTTAGAAATCTGGAAATTCAATGTGGCACACATATGCTGAGATCCCAACACAGGGGAAAAACTAAAAACAAACTGGGGTATTTTTTTTTAAGTAATAAAAAACAATAAGAAGTCTAAACCATATATAAATAACTGATGGGAAAAAACTCTTTTTAACAAATTACATCACAGCCAAAAGGAAAATAAAGTAAAATTCAGTGTTATTTTATTATTTTTACTGATTTGTAATTGTTTAATTATTATAAATGGGAGTCATTGCAAAAATAGCCATTTTTGTCATAGTAGCCCATTGATTAGTAAGTTCCACCGAATGTTTAACAATGTATGGAACATTTTAAACCAAAAAAGTTAAGAGCAGGGAATACATACTCCTTCACGTTGGTTTCGCTTGTAGCTCTAAATACTGGTGGAAAACCTGTTCCATGTCATAGAAAATACTCCTCTGAGCACTTGCACTGCACTGATTGGTCTTTCAATTGGCTCAGTCAACACTCTAGTCTTTCTACACAACAAGTTCTAATTGCTACAAGCAACTGGAGCAACACTCAGATTGTCAAGAAGACAGAAGCATCCTATCAACTTCTGTTTCAAACCATATGCTGGCAAGACACAGATAGGTTTTACACCAGCATGTTAAAAAACTGACACAGATGAAAACAAAAACACTTTATTCTCCCATCATAGCAAGTATTCATATAGAAGTACATTCCCTTCTTTTAATCAAACTAGAAGTACTGAGGGTTGGGGGGGGGATGGTATAGATAAATGTATATTGTCCAGACTGCTTTCTTAATTTACATGTATTTTTTTCTGGAATAAAATAAAGATGCCTTTGCCATTCTTCCCCTGTTCCTGACTGTCTTTTGCAGCCATAAAACCTGATTTTATTTACTTGTTACCAGGTGACAAGTACTTGCAGGATAAGTCCTTTCCTTTTTTTGTATCTGTAATGCCCACGGCTGGATCAGGGCTTAGGACAGAACAGTCACCTGTGCTATAAATGAGTTTACATCTAAAATTCACTCCTATTTGATGAATGTCTTTTCTAATTAAGTAATAGCAAGCAATCAGTAAAATGTTATAATAAAGCAGGATTTCTTCACACTGGCACTACTGACATTTGGGGCCAGATCATTCTTCTTTGCTGGGCTGTACTGTGCACTGCAGGGTATGTGGCAGCATCCCCAGGCTCTACCCACTAGACACCAGTAGTACAGAGTAGCCCCCCTAAAAATCATTGCTTCTGTTGAGAAGTCCTGGAATAAAGATGCCATATATACACAGATCAGACACCTTCCTACAAAACTACACAATTCAGGCTTATTCATTTTTTTCTAGAAAGTTCTATTCACGAAAACAACACTCCCTGGATAGGCTCAGAAAGAAACAGAGAAGAAGGGGAAAAAAAAGCTGATCTAAAGTAAGTGATCTCAAATCAAGCAACTTTAGTGGATTATTAAAAGCCGTTGCAACAAAAAACAAATAAACAAAAAACCATCGTAATCCACGTCTCTCTGACGGAATTGTCTGGGGTTATTTAACCCTCCAGCCAGCCTTTCTGTGTGTCATCCTCCACCCATCCTTGATGACTCGTCTCCTAAGGAGCTTGTTAGGAGTTCCAAACACAACCAAGGAGGAGTCAGGTCTCTCGCTGACAACAGATTATGCTGGCGTAGAGCATGCTTTCCAATTTACAGACAGAAGAAACCGACTGGAGAATGGTTCTTCAACTCATTGATTCATTTATGTCCTTATTTCTTCCCTCACACCCTTCCTTCCTTTTTTCCTCCTTTTGTTTCTTGTCTTTCTACTTCTCCTTCTCCTTTTCCTTCTTCTTTTGACTTCTATACTCTTTCATTTCTCTAGATAAACATCAGTGTTTTCTATCTAAATGGTGAAATTAAGAAATCCTTTTAAAATAGTTTTGGAATTCATGGCTTAAAAAACATTCAAGGCAGCAATCTTTTTTTTATTATTATTATTATTATCATTATTATACTTTACGTTCTGGGATACATGTGCAGAACGTGCAGGCTTGTTACATGTGCCATGGTGGTTTGCTGTACCCATCAACCTGTCATCTACATTAGGGATTTCTCCTAATGCTATCCCTCTCCTAGCCTCTCACCCACCAACAGGCCCTGGTGTGTGATGTTCCCCTCCCTCTGTCCATGTCTTCTCATTGTTCAACTCCCACTTATGGGTAAGAACATGTGGTGTTTTGTTTTCTGTTCCTGTGTTAGTTTGCTGAGAATGATGGTTTCCAGCTTCATTCATGTCCTTGCAAAGGACATGAACTCATCCTTTTTTATGGCTGCATAGTATTCCATGGTGTATATGTGCCACATTTTCTTTATCCAGTCTATCATTGATGGGCATTTGGGTTGGTTCCAAGAATTTGCTATTGTGAATAATGCTGCCATAAACATACGTGTGCATGTGTCTTTATAGTAGAATGATTTATAATCTTCTGGGTATATACCCAGTAATGGGATTCCTGGGTTAAATGGTATTTCTGGTTCTAGATCCTTGAGGAATCAAGGCAGCGATCTTAGCAGTGCACAGTTAAACCTCTTCAATCGTGTTTATAAAAATGCAATGCTTTTCCAAAAAATGGACTTCTATTGTTGGTTCTTTAATAATGAGAGAAATTCACACACTTACATGCACATACACACATGCGCGCGCACACACACACACACACACATACACGAGAAAAATGAACTCTGGCCCATCACAGTACTTTATATGTATTCTAAAATATTTTAAACCCAAGCACTAAACACCTTGAACCCTAACTTAGCATTCTGAACTTTACAAATACTGTGGAGTGCTTTCTGTGTAAAATTGAAAGTCATTTCAACAGAGTTCCTCCTGAATCAACCTCACCGTGCCTTGCCCTTGTGCTGCTTCCTGACTGGTGTCCAGCTGCATCTATTGTTAGGCTTCTGAGAAGCAACACCTCTTTCCTGATCCAAGTGGTCCACTTTGCAGAACTTGCTTGGTGAGAGTTCAACTCTGCTTGTGCAGCCTGATAAATTCTCCTGGGCTTCATTTCCCCACATAGAAGGAGGAACTCTCTGTGAACTGAATCCACTGTGCCTACTCCACAGGATTCCTGGTGAAATTAAAACCAATAATGCATCAGAAGCACATAGCACAGGGTTGGGCACATGGCCAGTGCTCGGAAAATGTTACCTGCTACTGTGCCTTTACTTTCTTACGTTGCTGCCTCCTATTGTTGATTAATTGGATCAGTAGCACCAATACCAGCATTGTCATCCTGAACACTCAACACTTACCATTTTTGCCACTTAGTCACACTCAGGCTCTGCCACCTTGCCTTGCTCTTTATACTTAGAGAGCATGCCTTGTGTCCCCAGCTTTATCGTAAGTTGTTGCAGGATGGAAAGGAAATCATGCCTGGTAGATGCAAAATAACCCTAATAACTAGCGCAGGACAGGGAGAGACGGCTACAGATACCTATGTTGGTTGGGTCTCTGTAAAGAGAAGCTTTGCTCACCCTGACATTTACAATGGACGGGAGCTCACTCTGTTTAAACACTGCATGTGCAGGAGCTTTCCTGCCTGATCTTGTGTCATCCTCGCAGACCCATTTTATCTGTATTTTGCAGGGATCTGGGGCTGGCTGAGGAGAGGTGCCTGTGAGACAGCGAGGGATGGAAATGCGCCTTGAACCTACTTTCTCTCACTCACTCTTACCCAGTGCCAAGTGCTGCTCTAAATAATTCCTATTTAAGTTATTTAATGTCACAACTTAATAATTCATATTATGTTATTTAATGTCACAACTGCCACTGGTGGTGGAGCAGGGGAGTGTCTGCTCTTATCCCATTTTACACTTACCTTCCTATCTTTGTTTCTAATGTTCATGAATTCTAAGTCTCTCCTGCTGGGAAGAACAAGGAAAAGAAGGATCCTGAGAAGAGAAGGAGACACGGTGCGAATGTCAGGGAGAGAGGGAAGGTTTGGCCATGAAGCTACCTTGGGAAAAAGAGAGGAAGCCTAGAGAGGAGGCTCTGAAGCTGAGCCCTGCACCCCGAGTGGAGAACAGCGCCACTGCACGCATGTGGGACAGGGCAATGCCACCTGCACTGGGTGTGTGCTGGGAACTCAAGAAACAACTGTCAGCTCCAATATAACATCATGATGAACTCAACGTGGACGCAAGTGTGTTTTTCCTCCTCCTTTCTTTTAGTTAGGGTACATGCAAGCCACTCTCCCTCTTTGGATCCATGGCTGAATCTGGAAACCAGCAGTGACCAGTTCTAGAGTAAAAAAATCAGGAAGAGGGCTGGCCGCACTGGGTTGGAGAATCAGACTTGAGGATACCATGCCATGAGGTGTGTGGCCTCTGGGCAACACAGCAATGCCAGTTTAGACTCATCTCCTTGAAACTGAAGGAAAAGCCAGGCTTGAAAATACGGGTTAGAACAAGGAATCTTGGGCCAGGCACAGTGGCTCAGGCCTGTAATCTCAGCACTTTGGGAGGCCGAGGCGGGCGGATCACTTGAGGTCAGAAGTTTGAGACCAGTCTGGCCGACATGGTGAAACCCCATCTCTACTAAAAATATAAAAATTAGCATGGCATGATGGCATGTGCCTGTAAAACCAGCTACCGGGTAGGCCGAGGCAGAAGAATCGCTTGAATTTGGGAGGCAGAGGCTGCAGTGAGCCAAGATCACACCACTACACTCCAGCCTGGGTGACAGTCTAAAGAAAAACAAAACAAAACAAAAAGCAAGGAATCATGGATGAATAACTAACTTAGCATGCAGAAGATGTCAACAATACCGTGTTTAACATACCAGCTGTCTTAATTTAGGGCCTTCCATGAGTTCATTCTCTTTCATTCTACATTCCCTGTGAGGTTTGCATTCCTCAGGTGTGAGTTAGCTTTAAGGAGAATTCTCAGACACCCAGACCTCACAGAGGAGAGACACCATCCTACAGCCACATGGCATTTAAGCGAACTCATCTGATAGTGTTTCAGGCTCGCCTGATTGGAATGGGTGGGGTGTGGACCCTAGACTCTAGGACAGAAGCTTGCGCTTAAGGAACTCAGGGCCAAATTACACACTGGCTGGAGAAACACCTCAGGTAGATCTAATAGGCCAGCACAGAAAGCAGAAGGAAGCTGTGTCCTGGAGGGAGCAGATGCTCTGTGGAGGAGGAGCCTCTGTGAAATGAAATGACAAAGGCTGACCAGAGCTGAGTGGAGCGTCTAGACATGGAAAGTGGTAGAAATGATTCCGGTACTACAAAAGGATTTACCTCAACCCTGGCTCAATGCTACCTCCTCCAAAACGTCTTATTTGAGGCTGTTTTTCCCCTCTGAATACACATTTCTAGCTTCGTAATAGGAAAGAAGAAGAAAAATGAATTTATTTCATGGCCAACTTTTTGTGGTGAGAGATAAGAAAAACAGACTTTTTAAAAGGTTCACATTTAGCATTTAAAGAAACCGAATTCTGAAAAATGTGAATTCCTTACCTGCATTCACACAGCTCATTTGGGAGGAAATGTGGGTTAAAGTACAAGTCTCGTGGATTCCAGCAAAGTTGGAATAATCCACCACTCTTTGTGTAGGAAAAAGGCACAATAGGAAAACGTGTATATCGGCCTTTTTTTTTTTTAAGACTGAGTCTCTCTCTGTCACCCAGGCTTGAGTACAGTGGTGAGATCCCGGCTCACTGCAACCTCCACCTCCCGGGCTCAGACTATTCTTCTGCCTCAGCCTCCCAAGTAGCTGGGATTACAGGCATATGCCGCAACACCAGGCTAATTTTTGTATTTTTAGTAGAGACGGGGTTTTACCATGTTGGCCAGGCTGGTCTTGAACTCATAACCTCAGGTGATCCGCCCACCTCAGCCTCCCAAAGTGCTGGGATTACAGGCTTGAGCCACCACACCCAGCCGGCTTACTTTTAAAGAAACAATAAAAATACAGAAAAAGGGAATACCAAAAACAGTAAAATCAGGTTACCTACAATGGGACGTAAGATGCCAGTGACAAGAACATGAAAAAGTGAAGCTACTGTAAGTAAAACGGTAATATTTTGATTTTTGAAGACACGTTTAGAGTCCACACATTTTTAGAAAAAAATTAGTAAGAATGAGGAGGAGGGAAAAAAAAAAAAAAAACTAAAACCAAAAGCAGACTGAAAAAAAAAGAAGATAATTGTATTTCGAATGAACATCAGACAATGATAAAGGGGAATAAAGAAAGTGAGAAAGCAGGAAAGCAGTACTGGAAAGAAGGGAAGGAAGGAAGAGGGGAGGGGAGCAGGGGCGGGGGAAAGAAAATCCAAGTAACTTGAAGGAGTGAAAATCCAACAAATTTATGAACACAATATCTGACTTTAGAACCTCTGTTTTGGGTAGAGTGGAACGAGGACAGGAGAATTGCAAACAAATCCTGACTACTCTTAATAAATAAATTAATAATTAGGTAATAAATTGCATGAATAATCAGATGAATTAAAATTCATCTAATCAGAAGAATTTCTTGTAGTGTATGGGCAAAAAAAAAAAAAAAAATTCCTGTAACTATTTTGGATGTATTGAAAGAGTAGCAAATATAAAAATGTGCTGATGTTTGAAAACCCTGCAGTGTAGAAAAAGGAATATACGAATATGTAATAGAAGAAGGCAAGAAGGGACTCTGTGGGGATAGATTTGAATTAGAGGTACTGGCATGAAGTCATGATTTCTAAAATATGTGTGCTCATATAGGTATATTTTTGTGTATATTTGCTCACATGAATATATTGGAAATATACATATGCATGTATATATTTCCTCTCTGTCCACTGAAAGGGCCAGGAAATTGTGAGAGGAAAATAAAATCTCAGAACCCCAAACTCCCCATGCCAAATGGAAAGTTAAGCTTAAGAACTAAGTCTCTCAAAAACCGCCTAGCTGTAACTTCACATGCTCACTTTGTCTTATGTAAAATGCAGATTTATTGAGCCAGAGATGAACGCACAATTGACTTTTCCTCCCACTCCTTTCTTTTCACATGTAAAACGTAGATCCACTGAGTGCCAATCACAGCCTTACAACCATGGAACCACTTGCCTCATTGCCTACCCTCCCCCAGCCCTCCTGCTAGTTCTTTCCACTTTAAATATTGAAGCCCTCAAAACCCTCTGGAAAAAGCACAGATCCTACTGTGACTTGTGTTTCTTTTTCCTGGGTGCATCCTCCGTGTTGGCAAAATAAACCTTTAAATCGATTGAGATCTGCCTCGGTCACGTTTTACAAAAACAAAGACATTCAGTAGCAATGAGTAGTAGAGCTCAGCTCTTCACTGCAAATGCCATCCCCCACTAAAAGGAACAAGAGCTCTTCAGAGGAATAGCTAATTCCAGGGCTTGGGGCAGGGTAGGTCAGCATGAGCTGGAAAGGAAGAAAGTAGCTTATAGAATGAGAGTTATGTTGTAAGGGACACAGGAGCCACTGAGGGAGCTCCCAGTGGCCAAATTGTGGGCAACTGGAACCCCAAAATAATGCAAGTAGAGTAACGAACTATTGACAAATAGGAATTCATGAATACACAGGCATAAAAAGTAGGGAGAGAGGGATGGATCCTACGGTAGAATGCCAAAATCTGACTGATAGATGTGGAGAGCATGGCGGAGTTGGAAAATCAGCATTCTGCAATAATCATGGCAAAGACTGGATCAGGCAAGAATTGTCCATGTATGCAAAATCTAAAAGGATTTTTTAAAATGAGAATCAGGATATTTTCAGGGTCTTAAAATGCCATCCCATTGACTGCTTATTAGTTGCAAAGGAGAGAAAAATAGTAATTAAACAGTGAAGACATCAAACACCACTTGAACGAACTGATCAATATTAACATCATCAAAGATGGCCCTTGAGTGTCCCCAGATATGGTACTCTGAGAAGGACACACACTTCCCTATGCGTTATTTCAGCATGGAGCACATGACCTGAATGTAATCTCTCTCTCTCACACACACACACACACACACACACACACACACACACAAATCAGAGAAGCCCACAATGAGAAATGTTCTATTAAAACAAGTAGGAGCGTGGGCTGATTGTATTCTTCAAAATGTTAACATCTAAAACACAAAGAAAGCCTGTGGAAATATTCCTGATTAAACAGGGAAACTAAAAAGACAGGGTGATTAAATGCACTACCTGATACCAGAGGGATCCTGTACTGCAGGAAAAATGTACTGAAGGACATTATTGGGTCAACGGACACAATTGGAACACAAATGGTAGATTAGATAAACATGTTATCAATGTTAAAATACCAAAGTTGATAAGTGTACCATGATTACGTAAGAGCATATCCTTATTCTTAGGAAATAGCCCAGGAAGAATTTAGGCATAAAAGGGCATGATATATGTAACTTACCCTCAATAGTTCAGAAAAACAGGTATTTGTGTGTCTGAACACACGTGTGTGCGTGTGTGTGCACAATGTACATGTGAATGGAGAGAGAAAAAACACAAAGACAAAGCAAATGTTAAAAATGTGTGCTACATGATTCGTGTCTGCTCTTCACATTATTTTCATTTTTGCAACGTGCCTTTCAGTTTGAAATTATTTTCAAATAAAAAGTTCGAAAACGATGCTTGTACACATTGAATGCATGTATAAATGGCTGTCATGAAACAGCCCAGCAAGTGTTGCTGGGAGGCCCTTATTAATCAATACATATATATTAATATGTCATTTCTGATGTTTTACACCACATTTTAATTGTCCACTAGAGCTTTGATTTCCAAACCTTGCCCTTTAATGGGCTGTATCTGAATCCCCTAGGATGCTTTTAAATAATACAAATTCCAGGAACCCAGACCCTGATATAGAAGGTCTGAGGCGGGGCTTGGAATCTGTTTTTCAAACAACCACTGGAAGAGAATACATCCATGCATATACTTACGAGCAACATATTCTCTAAAATTGTACGCAATTTTTGCGTTTGTGAAGTGACATTCCAATCATGTCAGTCCTTCACACTTGCACTATACACTTAATCTCCTTTGGTTCTTTCCTATAGACCATCGCTTCATCCTGGACTGTCCAGGCATCACCCACTGAATATCCCCCAAGGCCAGGTTAAACTTTGGTTCAGGGCATCCTACTCCCTGCCTCCTTCACTCAGTCCTCCTGCTCTCTACTGTTCCATAGACCACCACGTGTATCAGCTCTATTCCCCTTCTGATCTTCATCACCCCTGGGATCAAACCTGAGCTATCATCACAGCCTCCAAGTTTCACCTATTAGAGAAATGATCCTCAGGTAGAAGGGCTTGTAATCCTTCCAGACGTCTCTGTGATTCTCAGCCTGCCTGGTCACCTTTCCTGTTTGTTCCTTCTTTTTTATCAAAACATCTTTACGTGTTACAGAGAGATATTACCTCGGTTTCAGCATAGCAATTTGTTCATCTGATCACATCTAACTGAAGCATCTGTCAAGGATGAGATAAACATGGTTTCACAATGCGGACTGTCACCCAACCTGGCAGTCTCACCTCTCAACTGCCTTCTGGGCCTGCCTAGATAAAAGCTGTTGTTCTGTGCTATAAAATAACAATATAACGTTGGTGTGTTTTTCCTCCCCACCAAATAGCTCACAGCCATTCTCCTAAAATTGATGGTGTTTTCTTTCTTTGACACCTTTAACTGGTTCAATCACAAGCTCATCTGATTTTAATATCAGCGTCTCGATTCCAGTTTAATCCTTAAATAAAGGAGCATCCAAGTAACGAATGAAGCAAGGACTCAAACGGCATCACTCCATTTTATGAACCTGAGCATGCTTCACACAGTGCGCCCACTGCTTGACCTCATGGGCACTGAGGTTTTCTGTGTTGTAGTGACAAGTTTTCAGCTAAAACTAATCAAGAAAAGATCAACAGGTTGCCCTATAGGAATATAAACTAAAAGGAAATTTTATTGATTTGTGCATACACTTGTTATCTAAATACTTGTTTAAAAAATAATAGAAGGTTCACTCTTCACCTGCAGCCTCAACATCTTACTGAATCCATAAAAATTCAAAATGCCTATGTTTTATGAGTGAACAGGAGTGACCTTTCCCCACCCCTCTACCCAAGGCTCCAGGGTAACTTGAAAATGACAGAAGTCTCTGAAAATGACAGCTCTGCATACAGCAGTGGTTCTCCAAGTGTAGTCCCTGGGCAAACAGCATCACCTAGGAACTTGTTAGAAAAGCAAATTCTTCCTTCCACGTGTTCTTGTCATTTAGCTCCCACTTACAAGTGAGAACATTCGGTATTTGATTTTTCTGTTCCTGCATTAGTCTGCTAAGGATAATGACTTTCAGCTCCATCTATGTCCCTACAAAGAACATAATCTCATTCTTCATGGCTGCATAGTATTCCATGGTGTATATGTACCACATTTTTTTTTATCCAGTCTATCATCACATTTTCTTTATCCAGTTTATCACGGATGGACATTTAGGTCAATTCCATGTCTTTTCTATTGTTACTAGTGCTGCAATGAACATACATGTGGTTGTGTCTTTGTAATCGAATTATTTATATTCTTTTGAGTATATACCCAGTAATGGGATTGCTGCGGCCTATTGGACAGTAGAGGGTGGGAAGAGGGAGAGGATCAGGAAAAATAACTAATAGATACTAAGCTTAATACATGGATGATGAAATAATCTATACAACAGACTGCATGACACACGTTTACCTATGGAACAAACTTGCACATGTACCTCTGAACTTAAAAGTCAAAAAAAAAGAAAAACAAGTACTCAGGCCCCACCCCACACCCACTGAATGAAAAAACCTATTATGGGGCCAACAATGTTTTAACAAGCCCTCCTCCAAGAGCTACATCATTGTCCAGGTGCTGGAGATCTGAAGGCTGACATTAGCTCCAGGAATTCTGCAACCAACTGAAATCAAACAGGAAAAGAGAATATAGATAAGTTTTCTAAAGTTTTTCTTAAGCCTAAACTATGTGTTTCACTATCCAATTAAAGTTGAACATTCCATTATTTTTCCTGTTTTCTGAAGTGATCATGGAGAACATTTGCCGCATTCTTTATTTGGCTGGAGATGCTTGTAGTAACCAAGGCTGAGTTATGGTGCTTGCCTGAGGTGCAAATTCAAAGGCACAAAACTCATGAATCAAGACGAATATTAATGCAATATTTAAAAAGTCAAAACTAATCCAAAAAATTGTGATGAACAAAATAACAAAATTTTAAATGGAGATGAGGCCAGCCCGGAACTTATATGACTAATCCCTCTTACATCACTCTAATCCTGGCCTTGATAGTGATAACCTCATATTATCATCAATAAATTGTGATAACCTTGGAAAAGGAGTGTATCAGTTGTGCCTCATATATGCTCATTTTTTCCTGAGTGTTTTGCCAATGGCATGGTCATAGATGGCAGCGTATAATGGGAGCAGAGAGGACTGGGGAGCAGCTGAGTGGAGCTCAGGCAAAGTAATGTTCCAGAAGCCTAGGGACAGTGCCGTGGGGGGGACCTAAGCCAGGACTTAAGGTAGACGTGGGAGACTAGAAACAAGTGGGAGACTGGAAACAGGTGGGAGTGATGGACATAACTATTTGCCAAATGCCATCATGGGACAGGGATTAAAACAAGTAAAAAGTCACAGTCAAGTCCACACAAATAGCAGGAGACAGAAAAAGCCTGTGAGCCATAAAATCAGGCAAAGCTGAAAGGAGGGAGTTGACCTTGAGACCAGGAAAGAAAGGTGGCCTGCACTAGAAGAGACAGTCCCAGGAGGTAGCATGACATATATAAAAAGTCAACATGCCAGGCATAGTGGCTCATGCCCATAATTCCAGCACTTTGGGAGTCTGAGGTAGGAGGATCACCTGAGGACAGGAGTTCAACATCAGCCTGCGCAACATAGCAAGATCTTGTTTCTACATAAAAATTTTAAAATTAGCTAGCTGTGGTGACTTGGCTCTCACCTGTCGTCCCAGCTACTGGAGAGGCTGAGGCAGGAGGATTGCTTGAACCCAGGAGTTCAAGGCTGCAGTGAGTTATAATCATGCCACTGTACCCCAGCCTGGGCAACACAGCAAGAAAACACAAAAACACAAGTCAACAGTCAGGACATCACTGAGAACTATGCATATGTATGTAGGTCTGCAACCAGCTTTTTTCAATTAGCAATATATTCAGGAAAAATTTTGTATCAGAAAATATGGCAGTGCTTCATTTTAAGGCGACACCGTGGTATCTGTATTAGTCAGGACTTTCCAGAGACAGAACCAGTAAGAATGGATGGATAGAGATTTGATACATAGATGATTGACTGATAGGTAGATAGATGATAGATAGATAGATGGTAGGTAGGTAGGCAGGTAGGTAGGTAGGTAGGTAGGTAGATAGATAGATAGATAGATAGATAGATAGATGATAGATAGGTAGGTAGGTAGGTAGGTAGATAGATAGATAGATAACGTGATTTATTTTGAGGAATTCGCTCAGGGGATTGTAGGGTCTGGCAGATGTAGATGCTGTAGCTCTGGTCTGAGGGCAGAGTCTGGAAGTACATTTTCTTCCTCCTCTGGGGATCTCAATCTTCTTCTCTTAAGGCCTTCAGCTGATTGGATGAGGCCCACCCATGTATGCTATGCTTTACTAAAAGTCTACAATTTAAAGTTTAATCATAGCTAAAAAAAAAAAAAAAAAAAAAAAAAAAGCTTCCCATTAACATCTAGACTGGTGTTTAAGCAAACACTGTGCACCATGGCCTACCCAGGGCAACACAGAAAATTAACCAACATTAACCATGAAATTAACTGTAACCATTACAGTTTAGCCACAGTAATTTCTATAACCAGCTAATGATTGGTACAGATTTTTCCTTATTTTTCTATTATCATGAATAATGATACATACAAATAAAAACATTGTTTTATATGCTAAATGATGATACAGATTTTATATCCATATGTGACATGATACTGTTACATGATAATATTGTATTATTTAACATGATAATATGGATATTTCTGTTGCATACATTCCTCAAAGTGGACCTGCTGCTCAGAAGGTATGTGCACTTAAAAAATCATAATGGATACTGTCAAACTGCCTTCCACAAAGCTTCATTCCACAACAGCGTGTGAGAAAGCCTGTTTCCCCCTACGTGTTCTTGGACACTGGGTATTTCCAAACATCACAATCTTTGCCAATACACTTTTCATGAGCATAGCCAAGGGAAGTGGGTGGAAATGGGAGCAAGAGCAGTAGTGGCTGGAGCAGGCAGGCCCTGGGACTTTCTCCACACAGAAAGCATGCTGCCCACCATGAGCCATTAGAATGATTCACCAAGGCAGTCGATGTCTTAAAAACGAGAAGCATAAAAGAAAGGCACTGTGTCACTCAGGGAACATTGGCACAATTGTCTTTCTTGAGATCCCAGCTGATCCTGCCTCATCCTTCTGCAGAAATGACAAAAGGAGTCACCCCAGGGGGATCTCCTTCAAAATGTTCTTTCAAGGACACTTTTGGAAGAGGAAGGGAACTGGATTAGACCACTCTTGGATTTCTACACAGAAATACAAGATGGGCAATTTATAAAGAAGAGGAGGTTTCATTGGCTTAGGGTTCTGCAGGCTGTACAGGAAGCATGATGCTGGCAGCTGCTTGGCTTCTGGGGAGACCTTAGGGAGCTTTTACTAATGGCGGAGGGCAAAGCAGGACACCTTGGTATCCCACAGCCAAAGAGGAAGCAAGAGAGAAAGGAGGGGGATCTAAGTTCCTTGAAACAACCAGCTCTCATGTGAACTAAGTGAGAACTCACTCATCATCAAGACGATGGCGCTAAGCCATTCATGAGGGATCTACCCCCATGACCCAATCACCTCCCACCAAACCCCACCTCCATTGGGGATCACATTGCAACATGAGATCTGGAGAGGACAAACATTTAAACCACATCAGGAACCTGCCTGAGCTGCTGGGACCTCACCCTCATCTACCCTCTAGCCAGAAGATCCACGTGGCAGGCACTGTTCACACACTCTATGTGCATTGACCTAGCTGAGTTAAGTACAATGTTTCTCCCATTTTAGAGATGAGGAAACCAAGACACAGGGTATTTAGGTATTGACTATGATCATACAGTTGAAAAATTGAGGAGCCAGATTTCAAACCTATATGCATTGACTGGGGGACCATGTGAGAGGTTCCACTCACATTTGTGTAAGGTTTCAACTGGCCAGAAACATGAGCAAACTGCTGCTTTCGATGGGGCCAGAAGTGACACCCTTGGACTAGGAATTTGAAGAAAAGCCCCAGAGTAACATTCCAGGCACACACACATGCACATAAGTGCACACTGGTTCATGAAAGCACCCACACTTTTCCCACTCAAACTGCCATAGCATCCAAAGTCTACCATGAGAAATTCATGCCTATTCTTCACTACCCTTTCTTCTTTTAAAATTCAAATTCCACACCATGTCAGATTACAGCAATCATCAGGTTATTTGATTCCTGTGAGAAGATGATCAGATTCAAACTTAGGAATAAAAAGCAGGAAGGTGCTGGGTGAACTTAGAAGGGATGGTGCTAAGAGAAACATGGAGTGCTAGAAGAAGACCCACAGATGCATTCCACCGCTTTCTGGAGTGTTCCAGCTTGTCTGAGGATGTCTGGCAGAATGGTGGGGTGCAGCTGCCTGGAGTCAGTTTGCATGCAGGACCTAGGAACATTCTAGAAAAAAGCATGTGCAGATGAAATACAAAGGTAAGCAGACAAGGCTGGCTTGAACAAGAGCCTGCTTCCTCAACTTTCTGAGTGTATCAGGGTCTGTTTTCACTAGAGATTTCCTGAGACATCTGTGCGTAGGTCCTGCCTTGATGATCCTCTTATGACACACAGAGACCAAGTGGGAGAGAAGCTTCTCCACACTTCGGAAGGCACCTTGGGTGCAGAAGACTCCAGAAAACAGAGTAGCCTCATCACCCCAAGACCCAGAGATGCTGTAGATTGCTGGTGTGCCAGTGGTCATGGGCAGAAGGAACCAGGGCACAAGTGGTGGTGCCCAGGAGAGCCAGGGTACCTAGGAGAAGAGGCAGAGGTCCTCTGCGAGCAGGATGGTGGTAACAGAAAGGAGTGTTTGATAGGTGTATTTGAGAGCATCATCATTCACTAGGAAATATGTGCTCAGAAATATGTGAGGGAGACTTAGCAGAGAACTAGGGATGAGGAGGCTAGGCAATGCCATCTAGGAGAGGTGATAGCAAAATGTGGAAAAGAATTTTCCTATTATTATGAGTGAATTGTGTCCCCCATCTCCCAAGGTTTGTATGTTGAAGCTTAGTACCTCAGAATGTGGCCTTACTTTGAAATAAGATCATTGTAGATATAATTAGTTAAGATGAGCTCATACCAGCTTAGATCTACCCCAGAATGACTGATGTCCTTATAAAAAGAGGAAACTTGGTGGATGCAGTGGCTCTCTCCTATAATCCTAGCACTTTGGGAGGCCAAGGTAGGCAGACTGCTTGAGCCCAAGAGTTCAAGACCAGCCTGGGCAACATAGCAAGACCCTGTCTCTACAAAAAGTACAAAAATTATCTGGGCATGATGGTATATGCCTGTAGTCCCAGCTACTTAGGAGGCTGAGATGGGAGAACTGCTTGAGCCCAGGAGGTCAAGGCTGCGTTGAGTCATGATTGTGCTACTGCATTTCAGCCTGGGTGACAAAGCAAGACTGTGTCTTTTTAAAAAGAAAAAAAAAAAAAATGGAAACATAGACATGCACACAGGGAGAACACCATGTTAACATGAAGGCAGACCTCTGGGTGATGCTTCAAAAGCCAAAGGAATGCCAGGTTGCCAGAAATCCACCAGAGACTAGGAGAGAAGCACAGAAGATTCAGCCTACAGCCTCAGAAGAAACCTTCCCTGCTGACACCTTGATCTCAGTCTTCCAACCTTCAGAGCTAAGAGACAATGAATTTATGTTGTTTAATGCGACTCAACTTGTGGGACTTTGTTACAGCAGCCCTAGGAAACGAACACAATGAGGAATGTAGCGGCATTTGTACCCACAGGCCAATGTGACCTGAGTCGGCCAACATCTGCAACTAGACGCTCACCTTGAAAATCAATGCTCCTTAAACTCATCATCAGGACCTGATTATGATACAGTCAGCCAACTAATTACTGCCAAGAATAAGAAAGAAAAGTTTTCTATTTTCACCAGAGTGAGAAGGTCCAGCTGTTCCATTAGGAGCAGTGATTAATCCAGTTTTGAAGAGCTGGGTATTTCCTGTTGAGCTAGGTCTTTCCTCTGGGGAAATTCTTATTTTTCACAACCAAGGAAGAAAGTCTTATTCACTACATGGCAGGAACTCAAGAAACATGGTACTGAGGATGTTGATGACAAAGATGAAGGGAGTAGTAGTGGTAAAAATAGAAATTAGCCATTTCTTCAATAATCTTCGCTATAAGAGTTGGATGGAGCACAACCATCTTCCCCTGGAAGTTGTTCCTGTTTTCTCATTTCACCTTCTGACATCACTTGTAAAATGTATATTAAGAGAACAGCATACTATTTTTTGAAATGAGACACTTAAAATACCTTGAATCAAGTAAAAATATGAAAATCTTTAAATTAATAATAAGGACTTGCTGGCCTTTAGAACATTCGTTTGAGCTATTTTTGATATGTGAGAAAGCTGTGCATCTCGTCTCTTGTAACTTTCACTAATATATTAGAGAATATGTTATTCCAATTTGCAAAAATTATGTAACCAAGAATTTATTTGCTGTCTTTCATATGCCAAGCAGTGTGTAATGGAGAATAAAGAAACTCAATACGTGGTTTCCGCTCTGAAGGACCTTACTTGTTAAGCAGGGCAAGACCTTAAGACAAGAAGCAATAATGGGTGAATAAGGTGAGGTGTTGAATTTTTCAAGACTAAGAAAGCTCAAAGAAGGAAATATGCAGTCCTTGGAGAGACAGAACTCAAAGCAACCTTACAAAACCAGTCCTGTTTTGACTGGAGAGTCTGTCTGGCTTAGACAATCCTTTTCATCTTTTGGTTTCTAGTTTGGTACAGGGAAAATGTCCTTGATACTCCAAAGCATACTCATGAGAAATGCACCAATATTTTTAAAATGTGCATTTATTTGATGGTCAGCAAATGTTAGGTTAATTGTGATAAAACTTTTTCTGACCAAATGGACACCTGTTGGTTTTGCCTACTCAGCACCCATTTCCTTGTTGTTGTTGTTGTTGTTGTTCTTATAACGCAAATATTTTCCTTTGGAAATCACCTCTCACCCATCCTCAGATCAACCACATTGGCTGGGACTGATCTCACTTATCCCTATTTTCCTATGGGCCCTGACAGCAGCCTGGCCATTCAGAGCAGTCCATGCCTCAGGCCAGACTTGGGCTCAAGAATTGGCATAGCTTTGTGTATATGGAGCCAAGACATCCTTTGAAAAGTACAACGTTGTTTAATAAGTATTTAAGTGCCCTTTTCATCTGCCAATCAATTTATAATAAGGTACTGAACTACTAGTAAAGTCTAAATTAATGTCATAAATATGATATTCAAAAATATATCAATGTCTTGGGAGGGTTTTAAACAAGCGTTTTAGAAATACTTTAGAAAGAATTATCTGGGCCAGACAGATATAGTGCTTTATGGACTGAGTTGTAGGTTTATGATCCTTACATTACCTGAAGCACCGGATAAATCATAGGGCTATTTCAGCTCTTTCCATTGGTCACTGAAAGCTTTGAGTAGATATAATTATCAATGTTATGCACATTTTCTACATATTGAAAGCACTGGAAACTCTTTCAACATAAAGTGTCAAATCATGAAATAGTTTGAAAAATGTGTCAGGCTTCATTTTATTTGATAAAATGCTGTATTTAAATATAATTAAAATAAAAAGTCAAGACCATAGTAAAACTGTGGCAATATTTCAGCAAAAGGTGATTTTCTTTCTCAAAATTCAGAAATCTATCCCATCTCAACTGATGTTCCACGGACTATACGGTATATTTCCCGTATGTAAACAAGTAAAAATCACACAAGACTGCTCCAGGGCTTCTGTGTCAATATGTTATCAGAAAATGCCACCTATCTCTCTGCCTTCTTGGGCTTATTAAAATGAAATTTGGGCAGTTAAATCAATTTGATGAAAAATACGTTTTCTAAAAGTTCAATTTTATATTTTAAAATTAGAAATAAAAAGATCATACTAAAATCATTTGCTATGTTGAAAGCATTGCTCATTTCTTGATAATGAAGAAAAGGGAAATGTGACATCCAGTTGACAGGAAAAAAAAAAAAAGATGCTGATGGTGATGCCGACTTAAAATAAATAATCACAAATAGCCACGCATTTGTAGCCCGTGCACTGCCAGACTTTCCCTTCATGAAAGCCCTTGGGATTGGGGCCATTTTTAAAGGCTCTGGAGTGACCAGAACATTAGCTAATTTCAGAGAGTACAAAATGAAATACTATCTATGAATTCCAATAAGTATCGTCTCTAAAGATGACTTCTCAGAACTGCGGAACTCTTTATGGAGATTTTAGCTGGGATGATGGTGCTTGTAAGTAATCTCACCCCAAAGCAGTTCATTTTCAAGAAGACACATCACTAATTGTTCTCACTCAGAGAGCTACTTAATGCTCCCAGATCCTCCAGCCGCCCCCCGCCCCCCTCACTCCTCTCCTGTGTTCCAACGCTGTCTTCTCTCCTAATGAGAAGCCTGCAGCATCTATCGGCTCTCCCAGAAGCCCTGTACTTCCACCTCCTGCATGGGAATGTGGAACTGCAGAAGGGCTCTGAGCAACAAATGCCTCTTCCTTAGTGAGGAACGAGACAAAGATAGTTCATGGCAAGAAAGCTCAGAAAGTGCAAACAGAGCACCTTAAAAAACAATGACCAGCAATTTAGTACAGATAGAAGTAACAGTGAGTTAGCAAGCTCTAAAACGAAATTGTAAACCACTATTCTTCAAAAAGCATAGTACATTCTAAGGAAAAACCGAATTATTGCACACTCTAGAAATCTAAAAAAGGCAACTCTAAACCAAACGAAATGTTTCTACCCCAAAGAAAAGACAAATGCTGATCTTGGAGAGTTTACATGCTCCCAGAGATCTTTGAGGTGAAAATTCCCCAAATGGTTCCTTTTGACTACCTCGATTTCAGTGAGAAAGGAAGACAGCTTATGATGTTGAAATTAATGTGCATGGGGAGTATTCGTCCTGCATGGAAATCACTTCAAAGAACACCTTAAGTTGTTAATTTCATAGACTTAAAATACTTTAAGCTTCTTACCATTTATAGGAAAAATTAATACATTTTGTGATAAGCTGAAACTAAAAATTTTCAAGAATTTTCTTGTATGAAAAGAGGAGGAGATTAAAGGTATCTCTCTTGGGATCATGGAAAGTCATCAAATTGATACAAATTGAGTGCTAACTCCTTTTCTGTTCCTTTATATTGCATATCCCCCTGTCATTTATTCTCTTTGTGGTTCAGTGCCCTTCTTTGTGGAATCAAGCTGTTTTGAAAGTGCTAGATTCTCTACCCAGGAGGATGGTGTACATTCTAGGAGTAAGTGAGCCCCCACTGAGAGATGTGTGAATCAGTCCTATTGTAGAACGGCGGACAATGTGTAAACTCTCTTTCAGTACACATACACCTAGTAATTTAGATAATTCTGTTAGCCATATGTTGCTAGAGATTTCCCTTTTCCATAAGCAAATCACAACAGAAGGAAAGGTTGTTTGAGCATCAGCCAAAAAATAAATCAAAAAAGAAAGAAAGAAAGAATGTTTATTGATTGCTTTCTTGTGCTAGATTCTGAGACTCTGTGAGATAGCCCATTCCCCCTGGGTTTTACCTGCCAGCCCGGGAGCTAGGACACAAAGCCCCAGAGATGAACAGAGCAGCTTCAGCTCAGTGTTGGCTGTGAAGGCGAGAGGCACATATTCTAGGAATTGCAGAAAGGAGGTGATACAAGGGACTGGGCCGGGCAGCAAACAGCATTCTGCAGGGATTATGACTTTTTTTTTAAAGACCTTTTTATTTGGAAATAATTTCAAACTTACAAAAAATTACAAAATACCACAAAGAGCTCCTTTATGTCTTCACCAGATTTCTCAACTATTAACATTTTGTTATTTTTGCTCCATCATTTTCTACCTATGAATCATTTGAGAGTAAATTACAGACAAGATGCCTCTCTACTAAGCACTTCAGTGTGTATGTCCTAAGAAAGATATTCTCTTACATAAGCTCAGTGTAGTTATCAGAGTCAGGAAGTGAACATTGATACAATACTCTCGTCTAACCTTGGAGATGACTTTTTAACTGCCCCTTTTGCACAATTTCTCCTATTCCATGGGTTTCTGTGTATTCAAAACAATAAAAAACAACCCTCATTTTTATTTGGGTCTTAAGAGATTCCCAACAGGGAGAGAGGTGGACCTCAAACCATCCAAACCTCGGTCCAAAGAGTCTCCAGTAAGATGGCATTCAACTCTCAAAGGAAACACATTTTCAACTCGTCGTGTAGCCAGCTTCATTTCTCAAAGTTCCCTCCGACGGCAAAAGTTTGAACAGTTAAGTTTTTGCCAGAAGAGTTGTCTAGCAGTTGTTCCCGTCCCCTGTTCCTCCGTGCCAGCTTCCTCCCCCTCCCTGTCTGCCCTATGTCTGACACCGAAGCCACATCAGACGCTGGGAGAAGAAGCAGACACACACCCTGTCAACACATCTTTGGCTGCCTGACTCTCAGCACAGTAATGGCGGGGGGTCACCAGCAGACAGGATGCTTCCCACACGGGGATGATTTAATCCCCAGCGTTTTCATCCAGTGCAAGAGAGAAGCCGGCTGCTGTGGGCCCGGTGATGGGAACTAGGCGGGAGCCATGGTAAGAATAAAGGCGCTCCTGAGTGACAGGCATCACCCCCACTTCACTGGGGTTTTGCCACAGTAAGGCTCAAAATACCCGACAACAAAAAACTTCAGAAATTAATCTGGGATTTTCATTTTTAAAAGACTTTTGAGCCCTTTTAGGCAGATGCTGAAATCATTTCAACATGCTCTTCCATAACAAGGTTCAGTGTTATTTTAAAAAATTACTTGGAGCAGGGTGTTCATGCTTGGTAACAGATACATTTTAGGACTTGGCTCCTGGGATGGCCTGTTAACCAAATACAATCATGTGATTATTCTAATGACACATCTGGGTCCTTCCAGAAATGTGAAAGAATGAACAATCTAATAACCAATTCCTGGAATAAATCACATGTGCTTTTCCAGAACTTTCTCACAACCTAATACAGTTTTCTTCCACTACAAAAAGCATAACATTTAGCATTTTCTCTGGCACACACACAAAAAAAAAGCATAAAGAACCCACAAAAATTAAAAAAGTAAGTGTAGAGAAATATTTTTACGATTGTTTTATAGTTTTATTTATGATTAGTTGAAATGAGAACTTGGATCTTTTTTTTTTTTTTTTTTTTTTGAAACAGGATCTCGCTCTCTTGCCCAGACTGGAGTAGACTGGCACAATCTTGGCTCACTGCAATCGCTGCCTCCCAGATTCAAGCAATTTTCCTGCCTCAGCTTCCTGAGTAGCCAGAACTACAGGCATGCACTATCATGCCCGGCTAATTTTTGTATTTGTAGTAGAAATAGGGTTTTACCATGTTGGCCGGGCTGGTCTTGAACTCCTGACCTCAAGTGATCTGCCTGCCTCGGCCTCCCAAAGTGCTGGGATTACAGGTGTGAGCCACCATGCCCAGCCAGAAACTTGGGTCTAGACATTTTGCTCAAAATGCGAACCAATATGCGACATCAGCATCACCTGGGATTTGTTAAAATTCAGACTCTCAGGTCCCACCCCAGGATCCCTGCATCAAAATTTGGAGTTTAACAGGATGTCTGAGTGATTTGCATACACACTAAACTGTAAGAAGCCATTTTGTAAACAGGTATGCCATCCAGGCAGGGCTAAAAGAAGCCACCAGAGAGTGAAGAAAATCACAACAGAGTTCGCAGAAGAGTTAGGGGCCACAGTAAACTTAAGGAGTACGAGTATTTTCCAAAGAACCAAAAAACTAATATTCCACTTAATTTTTCCAAAGTAGAGTTACCAGATTTAGCAAACAAAAATACAGGGCACCCAGTCAAATTTAAATTTCAGAGCAGAAATGGACAATTATTTGGTATGTCCCAAGCAGTATTTGGACCCACTTTTACCAAAAAATTATTTGTAGCTTATCAGAAATTCTAATTTAACTGCACATTCTATATTTTATCTAGTAATCCTATTTCCGCACTCTAGGTTAAAAAGCAAATTGCAAATATGTCCTTCTGAATGAAGGTTTCCCTAATAAACCTTGACGAACTTTGCTAAAAGAATGATAGCCTTTTCTTTCCTTAGTTATTTTTATTTGTTTTTCTCTTTTTTCCTTCCCTTTCCCTTCCCCTTCCCCATCCCTTTCCCCTTCCCCTTCCCTTCTTTCTTTTTTTCTCTTTCGTTCCTTCCTTCCTTCTTTTATACCTGAAGTTCTTCTTATTTCTCATGTGTTCCTGAGAATGCAGCCAACCTATTTTATTATTTTTTACGAGAACCCAGGCAAGTGTTAATCTGGAATAGTTCTCCTTGTTGTGGCATGAGAACTGCTCACAACTGGAAAAAAATGGTTTTTACTTACTGGGAGCATCCTGGCTAAATTCGTAAACATGTCCTTCCATTACTGATAATAAACAACGTAGGACCATACCACCCAAATACCTATCTTCCAATATTTTAAAGTGCTTAATTATGAAATGACACTTATAAGAAAACTTAATAAAATATAGCAAATATTTTATAGTGCAAGAGCAAGATTTTACCTTCTAAGAACAGAATGAAAACAACCAAACAAAAATTCTGAGGCCCAGTGATTTCACGCAAATGAGAAACACAGAAAACAATGAGGAGGGCCAATATGCAGTAAAAGGCACATTGCATTCATAGAAAAGGAAAGAATTCAAGCATGTGTTAAAAGGGCCATAAAATAAAAAGGAGAAAAAATATAAAAGCCTATCTATTAAGCCGCAAAAATGTTTCTTTTGATGCTTATTTTTGTATTAAATAGCACAAGGATAATGCCATCAATTAACCATGACCTTCATAATAAAACAGAATTTTTTACAGCCAAAAAATACTGGAAAACCCAGCTTTTAGTTCCCATGCAATATCCTAAAATTACTAGAACAAGTTCGTGCTAATTTTCTTCTCTGTTACAACAACAGAAATAAAATCTAGCAGAGAACAAAACAGTTACCATACCCACAATCAACATCTCTATGCATCTTTTTTTTTTTCCAGCTGCTATTCATATCAAGTTTAAGAAGCCACCCCATAAGTCTCCCAGAAGCCTCTGAAAAATAAAAATAGGCAGAAAAGATGATTACTGAGGACTGTGAGTGGGAAAACTTTGTTCCCAAAGTTTTGCAAGAAAGCAAGATGATTGTAATAACATATTTGCAGTGATTCCTCTAAAAGGACCATGCACTATAATGAGTGCCGAGTAGTGGAGTTGGTGGTGACAGTTGGGTTGGCATTCTTAGACCCAGATGTTCTGAGCCAGCATCAGCCCTGATCTCCCTGATGACCTGCACACTCTTAAGATGTTGCTTTAGAAGATTTTTTTGCAGAGTGGAAAATACCGGGGAAAGATGCACCAGAGGAGTGCTGAAACCTAAATGCTGTCTTAGTTTAGTCAATTGTACCATCGAAGGAATTGAATTTCTCAGAGATAAGAGTTTTGTGTACACTATAAGATGACCTTTTCTATTCCTGATCACTAGATGGGGTGTAGCAGTCCAGATTATACCACCCCAAAATATGCCACTTTAGCATGAGAATTATTTTGAGCTGAAGGCAACTGTGAATCAATAGAAGCAGGGAAAATTCTCTGCCCTCCCCTTATCTGCCTAAAAACAGGGCATAAATTTCCCTTTGTGAAAGTGTCATATATTCCCCAATCCCTCCTGGACCAGGATGAAAAGAATGACCTTTATCACTGGAGAAATATGATTGACACTGAGATAAGTCTGCATAAACAAATTTTAAAATTACCCGTAACTTTTGTATTAATCAGAGGGACAGAACTAATGGAATAGATTAGATTAATAGAAAACTCCATTAACTACCTGACCTCCATAACCCCTCCTTTAACTGAAGGACCACAGTGACATTTAAGGTCCCCTGTGATGAACGTCAGTTCAGAGCCAGTGTCCAGTAATCCTCAAAAAGTCTGATCATTTCACTTTTCCCAATGCACAGTTACCCTGGTAAAAGACTGGAGGTGTCTTTGGGGAAGGATAGGAGAAAGATTGACTGCAAAAATTGTTGGTAATGTAGTGGGGTCCTTCCTCAAAAGGACCTAGACTCCTCTTCATTCAAGGGGTTCTGGGTCTGTAAACTGTCTCAAGTCTGGAAATTGATTGAGAAGCCATGATTCTCTGCTTTTATAATTCAAATTAGTCTTTCATCCATTTGACCTAGAAGTTTTCTGCTTACATAAATCAAGTAGGAATGCAGTAGGCGTCCTATCAATTTCACTTCTAGGAACACCATGATTAATTATCCAATGCCAGAGCTCTACATGAGTCAGACTATTCTGATTGCCACTTTGCCTCTGCTCTCCACTACAGTAGCAACACCCACCTTGCCATTGGTGGTTGAATGCTGCCACTTGGCCCCTGCCACCTAAAGATCCAATTATTGCCATTGTATTTAAATTTTGTAGTTGAGTGACTGTGGTTCCCACTATTAGATTTGACATACTGAAAAGAGCAATTACAGGGCTCTTCAAAGATGCAAGTGCTGCCCTCAAAATCCATTTTGCAAGGCATTGGTCAAGGGTATATCTTCTGGACCCTCCCAGCTGGGATGAGGAGGTCTAAAGTGACTAATTCACTCCAGTATCCCAATCTCCCTAAGCCTTTGGATTCCTTCCTCTACATTAAACCAAGGGAGATCAGGCATTTCCACCTTGCTCACAGGGGTCATTTTTTTAATATAAATTTTAGCTAACCAGGCAAATAAACCATTAGAACCTTTTTTTAACTTCCCGAGCTGCAGCATTAAAAAGAGAGTCCCTACTTAGTGGGCCCAAATCAATAAATTCAGCCTGATTCAACTTTATGTTCCTTCCACCATTATCCCACATCCTTAATATCCATTCCCATGCCTGCTCTCCAGATTTCTGTTTATATAAATTAGAAAACTCAAGCAGTTATTTTTGAGCATAGTGCACCCCCGCATGGGTCACACTCTCAACCTCACCTCTAGAGGCCTGCTGGGACTTTAGTCTAGTTACAAATCTAGAAGCAAACAGGGGTGTTAGGGGTGGCTCCTGAGGAGAATCAACATTATTTTGCCTAGCAAATGCCTCAGAGGAGGCCATCACTGTTGCCTCAGGCAGTGCAGGGTTTATCTCCTCACACAAAGGGGGAAAGGCTGATGGCAGCATGGGTCGGGGAGGGGATGTTGCCACTAATGGGAATGAGGAAGCTGTTTCTTCTAGAAAAAAGGTTCATCAGAGTTTACAAGCTCAGTGTCCCCAGCTTCATCAGGGTCCTCCCACATGTCCCCATTCCAAGGTGCAGGGTCCCATTCTTTTCCAATCAATGCCCTCACTTTAACAGTAGACACCTAGTGAGGCTGTGCATGCACCTTTTGTTGCAGGTCAGACACTCGCATGATAAGAGCTTGCATCTGTTTTTCCACAATTTCAGCTCTTTCTCTACAGGAGATAAGACTCTCAATCAGGACAATCTTAGCAGATTTGAGGCTCAGTACCTGCTTCTGAAGTTGGGAAACAGAATCCCTGAGTTCATCATTTTATTTCATCACTTTGTTCAGTGAACTTCGGAACAACCAACCACTTCATTATGTTCCTTGGTTCTCCACATATGGTCAAAGGTATTATGTATAGAGTCACTTAACTCCTTGCCTCTCTTGAGTGATAAATCAGGAGTGTCAAATGCATTTATTTTGCATAATTCTCTAAACGGTTCATACCAAGGACTATCAGTGTTCTCCATACCATTAGAAGTAGAGTCCTTAATATTTTTTGGTCTAATCATATTAAGCAGTCAGCTTCAGAAACCCCAAAATCAACGAAAGAACTCCATCCTTAATATTCTTTTCCTCTAGAACCACTCCTGGTACCAAAATCTATATTAGTCAGGGTTTTAGTCAGGGTTCTCCAGAGGGACAAAACTAATGGAATATATATATATATGTGTGTGTATATATATATATGTGTGTGTGTGTGTGTGTATATATATATATATATATATATATGGAGTTTATTAAATATTAGCTCACATGATCACAAGGTCCCACAATAGGCTATCTGCAGGCTGAAGAGCAAGGAGAGCCAGTCTGAGTTCCAAAACTGAAGAACTTGGAGTCTGATGTTCGAGGGCAGGAAGCATCCAGCACAGGAGAAAGATGTAGGCTGGAAGGCTAGGCCAGCCTCTCTTTTCACATTTTTGAGCCTGTTGTATTCTAGCCACACTGGCAGTTGATTAAATGGTGCCCACACAGATTAAGGGTGGGTCTACCTTTCCTAGCCCGCTGACGCAAATGTTAATCTCCTGTGGCAACATCCTCACTGATATACCCAGGATCAATGCTTTGTATCCTTCAATCCAATCAAGTTGACAGGCAGTACTAACCATCACAACGGTCATTAGTTTTTCCTATGAATTTCCTAGTTACTTTTCCACAGATTTTCAGTCCTAGAAGCCCAATTCCTTTTTCCTTTGTCCAGGTACTTCTTCACAATTTATTACCCTTTGTTAAAATGGTATATAAGCCCCAGAGTCTAACCACTTCTTTGTGTTGTCAACTCCTGTGCACATAAAAATATTAACATCAATAAAGTATACATGCCATTTTCCCTGTTAATTTGTCTTTTGTCAGTTTAATTTCTATGTCCCAGTTACTAAACCTAATAAGGTAGAGGGAAAAGTGGTTTTGTTCCTCCCCTACATGTGGCACAGAGTTGTAAAATATGTTCAAGTTAATTTAATCTGTTTTAAGATTTAATGAGACTGGTTTTATTTTAGAGCACAATGAACTTTGGAATTATTTCCTCTCAGTTACCTGGATGCAGGTATGACACATCTGCGAAATTATCCAAGAATTAGCTTTATCACAAGAAGAAAAAGTCAACCACCTACGACTGTTGCATTCCCAGAAACCAGGGGTGCATCTTAGAATTTCTGCACCTCTGACTTGGCAGGAGCCTCAGCTTCATGAATAGTTGCAGGAGGTAAGTTGATGCAATGGGATGCTGGGCAGGTCTCCCAAACCCAAATCTCCTGCCTCCTCATGTTCCCTGAAATTTCCATAATAGAAGACAGCAGCTTTTCGTTTCACAATTATTGATAGCAATCACAAAAGAATACCTGTGAGAAAGGTTACACTAACAATCCCACATTCAGTTTTCAATGGTTAAGAGACATCTTTTCCAGCAAAAGACGTGGATGAGACTGAAAAGGATATCACAGATGGAGGAGAGAAACACTTAAAATGGAGTCTAGACATGATGGAGATAAATTTCACCTACTTCTGAGTTTGATAGGTCAACCCCTACTAGGCTTCCATCCATCAACCCAAAGCAACTACTCAGATGTTACTTTTCAAGCATTGTTTTTTGTGTGTTTAAAAAAAAAAAAACTTGAGTTCATCATTTCATTTTTTTTTTTGCAAAACAATTAATTTAATTTTTGCCTTCAAAGAGCTTTTCAACTGGAGGAGGATGTAAAGAAAAATGCATAATTACGTAGAGTAGAAACATAAATATATTCTGGCAATTTACAGTCCTTTAGAGCCTAAAGTTTAGAAATACATACATTTCAATACATATTCCAAAAATACTTCTGCAAAGAGGCAACTCTCACCTACCAAGCTACTAAAAGAGTCCACCATAATGTCTAGATATAAAAATACATAATCATACAATTAGTGAAAACCTATTTTTCATTGTGTAAAATTTCAAATATCTATCAAAGTTGGTTCTATCACTGGTGTGCTTGAATTGGAGGGTGAGCAAAGCTCCTATGTTGCACCTGGGAACACACCTCTTAAATCTGTTAATATGTTATCTTTCTCTTTTTAGTTTTCTTAAAATTTGTTTGTTGAAAAACCTAAAGCATATTTTCTACTTTTGCATGTTGCTGACTGTATCCCCATGGTGATTCTTGATAGATTTCTTTTTCCCTTGTGTTTTCTACAGGCCTAGTAGTTAGATCTAGAGGCTAAGATTTAGCTTAGAAGGTTTGAGTGATAATGTATCAGGAGATGTGCTGTGTCCTTCCCATTGCGTCCAACTGGAGACACATAATATCTGGTTATCTGTCTTTTCATTATATTGGCATTGACCATTGGGAGTAGGTGATGCCAGCTTCATCCAAAGCTTCCCTTCAGCTTTTTGTCTAACAGTTTTAGCAGTCATTGATAATCCCTGCCTAGACTCATTGTTTCATTAGTGGTTACAAAGTGGTGGTATTCTAGCTCCTTCTAATGCCTCCTTTGTTTATAAATTCTTTTGCAATAGAAAAAGTTTATCTCCTCAACTATTTTGGTTATCCCAAGGTACAGCTCTTTCTGGAAATTGGGGATAAATGCTTGATTCTTTACCTTTATTTGCCAGTTTTCAGAACAATGAGTTGGTTTCTGGCATCCTACAAGGGGAGTGCAAAGCTTTTAAAATATCGCTATAAATGCTTGGATTTTGACATACCCTCTATGTTTCAATACATTGTGGATATTATTCTTTGTTTGTTTGTGTTGAAATTGGATTTCCTGCTGTTGCCCAGGCTGGAGCACAGTGTTGCAATCATAACTCACTGCAGCCTCGACTTCTTGGGCTCAAGTGATTCTCCCACCTCAGCCTCCTGAGTAGCTGGGACTCCAGGCATGCACCACCACATCCAGTTAATTTTTCATTTTTTTATTTTTAGTAGAGACAGGGTATCACTATGTTGCCCAGGCTGGTCTTGAACTCCTGGATATTGTTCTTTTTTAGATCCATCTTTGAATATAGTTTCTTCATCTTTGGCCAGTAGGAGGCTTTACCTGTTGGGTCCTGTGTGTTTTGAGTCTTTTGCCACTGCCTAAGCTGTCTCTGAAGGCTTCTTTGCTTTCTGGTATGACAAGATGTTACCAGCTCATCTTGAACATTTCTTGCCTCAGGCTGGAATTAACCTTTTTTTTTTTTTTTCTCAAGGAGCCCTGGTTCCTTTTCTGGACACATCCAGAAAATGTTTTTAAATAGAAATACATCAAGAGTTTATACTGATGTTTACAATCCAAGTTAAGAGCTACAGATTTTTAAATATAGTGTCTCTGATTTTCTATTTAATTATCTTAAGTCAAAAAACTTGATTTCTTATGACATTAATATAATTATTTTGTGCTTTTCCTGGTAAATGTAACGAAAAAAAATTTTTTCAATCCATACCAACATATTATTAACAATATAACTACTGAAGCAATTTAATATTTTGTTGCAGTTCTTTTTGTCCTGAGGACATATCCCACTGCAGATATACAACCAAACAGACAAGAGTGTAAATCACTTCAAATAATTCCTTTCTATGTGGTTAATACTCAGACTGATTTATTTCATTTTGTTTTTGAATTAAGGGATTTTATTTTACATTTTGTTTTATAATTTTGTCAAATATTTGTATATTTTCAAATGAACAAAACAAAGCAAACTGAGGAAAATCTTATTTCCAAATCTGTTGCTTTCACTGTTTCCTCCCTCCTCTAATTAATCACTTTTATTAATTTGTTGTTTACTATCCTACTGTCATTGAATGTGTTAAATATTAAATATACACTCACTTTTCTTAGGCAAAAGGTAGCATAATACACATTCTAATTTTCGTCTCACTTTTTGTACTTAAGAATATATTCTAAAGATTACCCCTTGGCAGTATATAAAGTTAGTCTTTTATCTCTTTTAGTAGCTACATTCATTGTGTATATGTAGCATAGTTTATTCAATCAGTCCCCTCCTGGTGAATATTTGGGCTATTGCCAGTCTCCTTCCACTGCCATCAGTGCCACAATAAATAGGCTTTTGCAATTTTTTTTTTTCATATTTGGTAGTCTATCTTTGGGATAGACTCCTACAAGTGGGATTATTTGGTTAAAAGATAATTAGAGCTATCATGTTGTTGAAATTGGCTGTACCAATTTGCATTTCCACCAACGATACATAAGAATGTGTGTTTTCCCAAGAGAATATTTTCAAATTTCAAAGTATTCAGTAAGAACACCCACCAATAAAGATCTTTATTAGGAGAATCAATATAAAGCTATTGATACTTAAAATACACCTAATAACAACAATTTTTAAAGCTTTTGACAGGTGCTTTTCATGCATATATACCTAAGAATTTGACTTAGAAATAACAGAGAAGTTGTACTGAAAAGATAGAACTAGAGAGAGGAGACCCAGTGGAAGAGTAGAAAAGTAGAGTCACTGGCTTCAAGAGTTGAAAAATAGATCCTTATCTCAGCCCTGCTGTGAGCTAGGTGTGTAATCTACATGAAATTGCCTGCCACTCTGGGTTTCATTCCCTCTGATGCATAAGCAGGGGGTGAGGTTTCTTACCTCACCCTGCTGTCAGTTGTCTTCCAGATCTCTCATCTGCGTGCCTGCATGCAGAAGGCGAAAGGAATGCTACAGGAAGCCATCAGACCAGGGTGGGAGTAACTGGGGGAAGCTCCACTTCCACATTAGACCAAAACCAAGTCAGAACACCAGACACTCCCAAGCTGGGTGTTGTTTGCAAAACATTGTGTTCCTGGGACCTGGGAGCAAGGCTGGGCAGAAGGTGGAGTCTTCAACATTTACCAAGTTCCTATTTTATGCTGGGTATCCTGTAGCTGCCCGGCATTCGTTAACTTGCTATTGTCACTGTAATCTGTTTTGCAAATAAAGACACATGGTCTCAGAGAGATTAAGGGATTTGTCCCAAATCACACAGCTGGCAGCAGAGCTGGGGTGAAAGTCTGCTTACTGCTTTGTACCTATGAGCCCTACACTGCTCAGAAATACTGCAAAAAGTTGGTTCTCTCCTAGACGACAGAGGCCATGTACTGAACACAATTAGTTAAACCCCGTGGAAAACTGGAGCCTTCTGGGCATGCTACAGAACTTCTAGCTGCCTTTGAACTGTCTCCCAAGAAAGCTGTCAAATGACTCACTGCCTGATAAGGAATTAGAAAACCATAAAATAAAATAATCCTGTCAATCTACTCACTGAAAACTAGAAGTTCATTTGTTACCAAACTCCTGGCCAAGCAAAAAGGTGTCAAAACGGAAATTAACACTTAATTGATCAATAACTATGCAGAAAGCATTATGTTGGGTGATTTACAGATGCTACTTAATTTAATTTTCATAATATTCCAATAAAATAAGAGTCGTCTTTCCATTTTACAGATGAAGCAACTGAAGCTCAGAGAGATAAACTAAATGCTGTAAGTTCTCGCATTTAGTAGTGCTGGGACTACAATTTCACCATATTTCTTTGTGATTTCAAACTCACTCTCAATTCCCCAAGTTGTATTAAGCCAATGTGACAGGACCAAAGGAGCCCTGCAGTAGATACAGAGCAGGATTTGTTCTCTGGTTTTCTCGGTAACCAGCTATGTGCATATCACATAAAGACTTCGGAGTTCAGCTAATTTTTGTCAACATCTTCTTGTTCCCTTCAGGTCACAGCCCACATTCTTAGGATGGCCACTCTGCCCTATGGCCACCATGGCCTATATGACCTCATCCCTGCCTACCCAATAGAAGTCACTCCTACCTACCACACTCTAGCTCCCCTGGACCCACTAAGTTCCTTCAGAGCATCACATCATCCCACCTTGGAGGCTTTGGGTACACTGTTCCTTCTGCCTAGGACTCAGTCCCACATGGCATGGGCAGAATCCAAACCCAGGTGGGAAGCTTCTGAGCCCACTGGGAACCCCACCTATTTGTAAGCTTGCTTTGTATTACATGACTAAGCACAGACACACTTATCCTAAAATGGGGAGCACATTCCCTGCTTTTCAATTGAACTTGAATTCTCAGAAACATCCCTCTCCCACTCCATCCCCTGGGTAACTCTTATCTATCCTTCACGGATGAGTTTAGCCATGTTTTCTTCAAAGAAGTTCGTGATCATTCGATCACATAAGATCACTCTGCTATTTGCCTCCGTAGTATCACAGCCTCCTTTCCCTTTTTTAAATAGCATTTGTTAATTTTAACATGATTTCTTCATCGTATTTTCTATTTCAAAGTTCATCTTCTTTGTAAGCTCCATGATGGTGACAAACACACTATCTGTCTTGTTCACTGATATTTCCCCAGAGTCACACACAGCATCTGGCTCCATAAACACATGCTCCCGACTCCGTCCCTCCTGCTTACCCCTTCCTGTAGCCTGGACAGGAGACTTGGGATTCTTCCAGGAGAGACGCTCTAGAGTGGACAGAATTCATCTATCTTTGGTATTTTTAAAAAGACTTGATTAGAAGCCAAAGTAACAAGTATGAACTTCGTAAGTCTAGATCAAATGATGAAAACGCTGGATGTTAAAAACCAAGATTAGAACTCCAGGTTGTGTCTCGTGACCTCAGTTGCCCATGAGTTTGGCAAACTGCAAAACCACTCATAAGAAGGGTTATTGCCTCAACTGTTGTTTTGGATCAGTTTAGTCAGACGCGCATATGGCAGAATTTTTTTTTTTTTTTGAGACAGAGTCTTGCTGTGTTGCCCAGGCTGGAGTGCAGTGGTGTGACCTTGGCTCACTGCAACCTCCACCTCCAGGGTTCAAGCGATTCTGCTACCTCGGCCTCCCAAGTAGCTGAGACTACAGGCACGTGCTACCATGTCCAGCTAATTTTTGTATTTTTAGTAGAGATGGGGTTTCACCATGTTGGCCAGGGTGGTCTCGAACTCCCGACATCAAGTGATCCACCCACCTGGGCCTCCCAAAGTGCTGGGATTACAGGCATGAGCCACTGCGCCCAGCCCAGAAATTCAACATTAGGCATATGTCATCAATTATAAGGCCCTGAGTACAGAGAATTCATCTTTTGCGGAAGCTTCCCCTGTGGCCAATTTACTAGAAAAATACAAAGAAACCACACCAGGAAGCAGGAGGTAATACCATCAGCAACATCTTTGCATAAGACAATATCTCCATCTAAACACACTCATTTTTATTTTTACTTTACTATAATTTGCTTGATAAAAACGCAAAATACTCTTCTGTGATAAATTACAAATAATTTCCTTCAATATTACAATTAACTTATATGCCTGAACCCCAAACCATGGCACACTAAGTGCCTGGCACACACTATTTTGATTGACTCCCACAGTGACTTTAAGGATGGGACTGGTGTTTTCCTTGTAGACAGCCAGGAAAGGGACGAACAGAGATCGAATACTGGTCCCACCCGGCATGGGCGGAATCCAAACCCAGTGGGAAGCTTCTAAGCCCACTAGGAATCCTTCCTGTTTGTAAGCTTGCTTTGTGTTAAATGATCAAGCACAGACACACTTATCCTAAAATGTAGAGCACATTCCCTGCTTTTCGATTGAACTTGAATTCTCAGAAACATTATTTATGGGGGAAAAGTCTTACAACTAAAGAAGTCAGCTAGCTTCTCAGTCCAAAAGCTATCTAGAGAAATCTTTTATTATTGTCCAACTAAGTTTGGCAAATTGCAAAACCACTCGTAGGAAGGGTTACTGCCTAAATTGTTGTTTTGGATCAATGTAATCATATATGCATATGGTTGAAATTTAACATTAGGTATGTGTCATCAATTTAAGGCCCTGAGTATAGAGAATCCGTTGCATTTTTTTTTTATTGTGACAACATTTACCAAGTTGACAGTTTTTAAGCATTTACCAAGTCAACCATTTAGTATTCTATAGTTCAAAGGTGATGGGTGTTACATTTAAAGGAAAGATGACATAGTCAACGATGCCACTAGCATAAAGCACCTAATTTCTAGCCTCTCCACTTCCAGCTCTCCTCTGTTAGGCTGGAAGTAACTGTCATGATCTCATCACTAGAACGGAAAAAGAGAAATCTACCCAGCTATGAGAGTGAAGAGAAAGCTCAAAACAAGTGGATCTATGGCGGTTGTGCTCAGACTTGAGCAGACATCAGAATCCCATGGAGGGCTTGTAAAGATCCAGATTGCAGGCTCACCCCTAGAAGTGGATCTGGGGTGGGGGGCGGGCATGATTTTGCATTTCTAGCAAGTTCTTAGGTGATGCTGACACTGCTGGTGCAGGGACCACACTTGAGAACCACCTACCCATGACACTGGTGCTCAATGTTTCAAACTCATGCCTACAGCAGACAGGATGCATCTACCCACTCTTTTTTTTTTTTTTTTTTTGAGACGGATTCTTGCTCTGTGGCCCAGGCTGGAGTGCAGTGGTGCAATCTCAGCTCACTGCAAGCTCTGCCTCCTGGTTCATGTCATTCTCCTGCCTCAGCCTCCCGAGTAGCTGGGACTACAGGCACCCGCCACCACGCCCGGCTAATTTTTTCGTATGTTTAGTAGAGACGGGGTTTCACCGTGTTAGCCAGGATGGTCTCGATCTCCTGACCTCCTGGTCCGCCTGCCTCGGTCTCCCAAAGTGCTGGGATTACAGGAATAAGCCACTGTGCCCGGCCTACCCACTTCTATACCTGGCACACCTGCACCACACAGGAATACCACACATCTGCACAAGGTATCACAGGCATACCCATCACACACATACACACCCTTTTTTGCATGTGTATGCCAGAAACACACTACACATCTGCACCACTCAAAGGTAACACAGACGGGCATCATGCACACAAACAGCACATGCCTTCGTTACACACTGTCAGGCACACACAGCTGCACCGCACGTCTGTAACTCACATCACACACATTCACCCTGTATGCAGACCGGCACTCACACACATACTGCACATCAACAGTGCGTACCTACACCACACACTCCTCACACCTGCTCCACATATTTGCATGCACGCATACCCCCAACCTACACATCACATGCGCTGTTCCTCTGCACCACACATGTGTCCCACAGCTACACCACACCCACCCTATTGCGGATTCTGAGCTACCTGCTGCTATCACCTTGCTCTTGAGACACTCCCTCAGTACTTCTCCTTTTCCCTTGCCCTTTGACCTCATCCTGTTTTTCCTCCTGGCTGGCCCAAATACTTTTCCCGAAGTGTCCATCCAAAAAGTCTCTCCACGTTGGAGGCATCTTTGTATTTTCTTCCCACCCCCATTTGACTTCGCTACTCTTTATGCACCAAGTTCTTTATGTTCAACTTCAGTCCAAATACTCTCATTCCAACTTCAATAAATGCAGCAAATAGTTACAGATCTTTTCCTGTGCAAAGCCTTAAACTAAGCATGTTGAGGAGGAAAAGTGATGAACAAGATGACCCTGACATTCATTCATTCATTCATTCATTCATTCATTCATTCAATGAATGTATTAGCTAGGTACTGGTGAGCCATGGCCAGCATAGGTAGGAGGTTACTTGAGAAGTTTCTTCCCAGAACTCTTCAAATTCCAGAGAGTGGACAGCAGGGTCCTCTTCCCTCCTCTGAGGTGACTTCTGGCCCCTACTACAACTCTAGATGGTTCTCTGAGTATGGAAGAATCATCCATACCATCAGACAAAAATTAACATTTTTATAATATTAACAATAATGCTAGCAGCAAAAAAAAAAAAAAAAAAAAAAAAATTGCCACCTTTTAGTGAGGACAGTATGGATATGCAGGGCATATCTACATACTAAGATATGTAGCACTATGCACCACGTATCTTAACTGGTAATTATTCCTCCAGATACTATCAATCCATTTTCTAGGTCAGAAAACAGAACCGTGGGATGAATCTTGCAGGTGGAGAACGGAGTTTCAATCCAGGTGACTGACATGGGCCAGCGGCTGCTTCCTTTCCATTTCCGCACATGCAGCCCCTTCTCCAAATTCAGACAGAGCTCCCTTGATTGTGCGATTGGAGGCAGCATCATTGCAACTCACAGAAATGGATGTCTCTGTCTCACCTGCTCCATGTCTGTTATCAGGGAGGGCAGTGTCATAAGGTCAAAGGCATTAAAGGTGAAAGCAGGCATCCAAGACAAGCAGATGAAATCACAGTAGGACTTTATTTCTTTGTATCATCTGAAACAAAGCCTTAACTTAGAGTAAATAGGCTTTGGCAAAGAGATGACTTCCACCATGAAAACCTTGAATTCCATTCTTAGGTTAGGATGCTCTCCCTGTTTTCATGGAGCCACATACCTTCATGTGGCTGGTTACATAGTGGGTATCCAGGCAGTGTAAGGACTGATTTAATTTCTCCGTGATTCAGGCTTGTCCAGACGTTTGTCCTCAAGCTGTATTTGAGGGCAGCAAGGATAAAGAGTCTCTTGGCCAGAAGACGCTCCGTCGTTCACCTCCCACTTGCCCTGTCTGCTGACCTCCAAGGAAATTTAGTCCTGCAGTTAACATCTGTGGTCCCATCAGCTGGGCTGAAATAAAAGGTACTTAATGCACGCAGCTCGTTTTGCAAGGTTAGAAGGAATCAATAGGAGATGTGTTTAATGTGGTATCACTATCAGGGCTCATCACATTTTCAAAATTGAAATATCCACAGTGCTGTATAATCTTAGTCTCACTGTAAAGAGAATGGGTTTAGGGTGCTTTAAAATGGATTTCATGCTTATTACGGATGTACACACAAAAACATTGGTGAGTGTCCTCTGGAATTTCACTATTTACTTATCTTCTTACATATCTTTTTCTTTTCTTTTTTCCCTTTCTGCTTTTCTTCCTTTCAAGCATTCTCTTCTCTCTCTTTTCCCATCTCTCTCTTCTCTCTCTTTCTTTTTCCCTTGCTTCCTTCCCTCCTTTCTCCTCTCTTTCTTTGTTCTATCTTTCATTCTTCCCTCTAATTTTCAGTGTCTAATTTCCTCCCATGGAAATTTGCCAGAACTTCAGCAAACCACCAAAAAAAAGCTAGCCAGGTGATTTCTCTTTGAGTTCCCTGGAGCACACAGGTCTCCTGTAAGACTGAGGCTTGAAAACTTTCTCATCAAGGAGAGGAGCTGATTGGAACCCACAGCCTTATAACAACACCGACTTTTCCATAAGCTTTCGTGAAATTATTCTAAGAGAGAAGCCTGTCTGAACAGAGCATAATTAAAAATAGCACATTGTTCTTTTGCTAAGTAGATTGCAAGGTAAAAAATCTTTGTTGATTTTCACATATCATACATAACACTAGGGGAAGATTAGAAATAGTAAGGTCAAGAGTGTATTATGTGTTTGCGGGGCAGTGGGGGTGCTGTTCAATTTCATAATTACCTATGTAGGGAAATCACGGTCCATAACAAAGGAAAGTGTCAGAAGAGATGAAAGAAAGCAAACCTTGCTTAACCAGTCCCTATCAACACTAGCACAAGGCAACCATATGGATATCCAGCTCTATGAGCATTTGTCTACAGCATTCTTAGTACATAGTTCTGATTTAAGAGTAACTCTGCAGTGCAGTCTAATGCTATTCCCTCAGATGACTGTTTAGAGAAGTGACTCAATTGCCTGACTTGGAAACTTACTGATAACTAACACTGGTACAATTTTCAACCAAAATGGCTAAACTGGGACTTAAACAGCTCATATTGGTTTGCTAGAGCTGTCATAACAAGTACCACAAACTGGATGACTTCAACAACAGAAATATATATCATTTCTTTCACAGTTCTGGAACCCAGAAGGCCAAGATCAAGGTTGGTGAGGTTGGTTCCTCCCGACAGATGTGAGGAAGAATCTGTTCCAGGCCTCCCACCTAGCTTCTGGAAGCTTCGGGAACTCTTCAGCTTGTTACATTCTCCCCATGTCTTTACATCACCTTCTATTTGTGTGTGTCTGTCTCTGTGTCCAAATTTCCTCTTTTTTACTAGTTTTTCTTGTTTTGTGAGACAAACTCTAGCTCTGTCACCCAGGCTAGAGTGCAGTGGTGTGATCTCTGCTCACTGCAACCTCTGCCTCCTGGGTTCAAACAATTATCGTAATTATCGTGCCTCAGCCTCCTGAGCAGCTGGGATTACAGGCGTGTGCCGTCATGCCCAGCTAATTCTGGTATTTTTAGTAGAGATGGGGTTTTGCCATGTTGGCCAGGCTGGTCTCGAACTCCTGGCCTCAAAGTGATCCACCCATTTTGGCCTCCCAAAGTGCTGGGATTACAGGCATGAGCCACTACACCTGGCTCAAATTTTGTTTTTGTTTGTTTGTTTTTTATAAGGACATCAGTCATGTTGGATTAAGACTCACCCTAATAATAATATCATCTTAATTTGATCATCTACAAGGACCCTATTTCCAAATAAGGTCACATTCACAGGTGCTGGCGGTTAGGACTTCAAATCTTTTTTTTTTTTTTTTGAGATGGAGTTTCGCTCTTGTTGCCCAGGCTGGAGTGCAATGGCGTGATCTCGGCTCATGGCAACCTCCACCTCCGGGGTTCAAGCCATTCTCCTGCCTCAGCCTCCAGGGTAGCTGGGATTACAGGCATGCGCCACCACGCCTGGCTAATTTTGTATTTTTAGTAGAGATGGGGTTTCTCCATGTTGGTCAGGCTGGTCTTGAACTCTGGATCTCAGGTGATCCACCTGCCTCGGCCTCCCAAAGTGCTGGGATTACAGGTGTGAGCCACCATCCCTGGCCAGGATTTCACATCTTTAGGGGAACACAATTCAATGCATAACAACAGACATTTGTTTTCATATCCACATGTTCATCACTTAACTTTATCCTTACTGAGTTGTAAATGCACACTGTATGTCACTTTACATATTCACACCAAATTCCCTTTCATATGACCTAAATACCTCTGAGTTGAGGGGCTTACATGCCAAAAAGGAAATGAAATTTCACTTATTTTCCCTATTTGACCATCTGGAGAATAAGCCCTTCCAATGGCACAGGACAAAGATGCAACCCATGCCATACGAGAAGGGTTGAGGTCCCAGCCAATCCAAACAGAAGTGTCCATTGTGGAATGAGGGTACCCATTGTCATAGCCACTGTCCTTCCTCCAGGAATTCACCAAAAGTGAGGATGAGGCCTAACTAGGCTAGACTTGGTTATATGAGCGCAGTACTCTGTCTTTCATGGAAGCAATAAAAACTAGTTCATGACATGGGTAAGCTACACATCAAATTCAGTCTTTTGGCAATATTACATAAAATCTGACATGACTAATGAGGTTGTCCATCCTATCTCATTAATATCCAAATTAGTAAATTTCTTTTGCTGATTTTCCTCCACATGTTTATAACATTAAATATGCAAAAAAGTACTTTTTTACTAATGCCCTTATACCAAGTTCTTTATAATTTATTCACTTTTTTCTTTTTTGTGAGACAGGGTCTCACTCTTGTCATTTAGACTTGTGATCCATCCATCCACTGCAGTGCTGCAATCTCAGCTCACTGTAACATCCGCCTCCGGGATTCAAGCGATTCTCCCACCTCAGCCTCCTGAGTAGCTAAGACTACAGGCACATGCCACCATGCCTGGGTAATTTGATGGGGTTTCACCATGTTGGCCAGGCTGGTCTTGAACTCCTGACCTCAAGTGATTCTCCTGGCTCACCCTCCCAAAGTGGTGGGATTATAGGTATGAGCCACCGGGCCTGGTCAGTCTCCATGATTTAAATATCATTTCAGTATCAGTGTCAAAAATTTGGTGAACATGTAAGTATCAAATAAGTCTACAAATCCTGGCCAGGCACGGTGGCTCAAGCCTGTAATCCCAGCACTTTGGGAGGCGGAGACGGGCGGATCACGAGGTCAGGAGATCGAGACCATCCTGGCTAACACGGTGAAACCCTGTCTCTACTAAAAATTACAAAAAACTAGCCAGGCGAGGTGGCGGGTGCCTGTAGTCCCAGCTACTCAGGAGGCTGAGGCAGGAGAATGGCGTGAACCCGGGAGGCGGAGCTTGCAGTGAGCCGAGATCTGGCCACTGCACTCCAGCCTGGGCGACAAGCAAGACTCCGTCTCAAAAAAAAAAAACAAAACAAAACAAACAAAAAAAAAACAAATCCTGTGACTATGGCCCCAGGAAGTAACAGGGGATTTCCCTTCAGAGAATCAGCATTTTGCCACTTCAGGCCACCACTTGAGGAACAGTATACCTAAAATATCATAGCTAGAGGTTAGGGCTTCCTTAACTTGATTAACCCAATTTAGGGCCCAGCTTGAAGCCACAGCAGACTGTACTCAATCTTATTATTTTATTTTAAAACGAAGAGTGCATGTACAAAGTTCCAAGTTTAATAATTTCATAAGCCCACTCAAGAGTGTCTCGGATCTGAGAAACAAGAACTTTTTACAAGAAAAAACTCAAAACTAAAGAACAATCACTTTTAAGCACAAAGGAAGGACAATTGAAAAAAGGAACTATGTGTTTGTAAAAGTAAGAATATTTTCCTTCTCTTGGATTTATAGTGAATTTCATTTTTCCTGAATAAATCACATAGACATTAATGTACCATTTAAATTTATTTGCAAATCAAGAACTTAACGACCCCTTGAAACTGAAGGTAATTCTGATATCTATAATATTCTTTTTTACCTTTGGTGGACACTGCAATGAGACAAATGCATGTGATTATTTTCAGTCTCCTGATATAGATGGATAAAAAGTACCAGAGCCCTATGAATGTTTTTTCGTATGATTCTTTATATGTAGTATGGCCACTGTTGAAACTTTGGGAAAATTCTTAATTTTGTTATGCTCATATAACCTACGTAAAGACAAAGACCAAATATGTGCCTAACCAAGAGCACCTCATGGCCTGATACCAGCAGAGTAAAGAATTGCAGCTGGACCATTCATCCTCCTGACTCCATCCTCACCCAACTTCCACTCACCCTCTGTGTCCTTCGAGCCACTGAAACCTGTAATTCAGCACCTTCCTCCTTCAGGAGGTCATCCTGGCTTTCCTGGTCTGCTTATGAACATTCTCACATTTACCCATTGATTTCTATCCTAGGAACCTCATTCCCCATGCTCTATCCCACATGGCTCATACTCCTAATAATGCACCAAAAGTGAAGAAGGAAAAGCTGAGCAATGGAACATGTTGACCTCGGTGCCCCGAGGAACCAGAGACTCATGTGACTGGATGAAAACCAAGGCTCTAGAGCATTGGTTTGTATAAAGGATAAACTATTTCCAAAACCACATTGTGATTGTGAGAGTCCAAGGATCTAGTGAACCTGGTCAGAGTAAGTGCTCGGCAAACGTTAACTATTTTATTAACAATAATAATAACTAGTTATTATTATTTTGCCATCTAGATAGGTATCAATACTTTACCATCTAGATTGTTGGTCAATACTTCACCACCTAGATAGATGTTATCTATCACTTGTTTACCATCATATCATGAATATATTTATAATTTTAACAGCAAATGAGACACTGGGGCTCATTGACTTAACCATTCTCATCCAACACATGGAAGGGAAAGGGGATCTCTACAGCCGCTACCAGTAGAGCCAGGGCTAGGACTCAGCTGCCCCAATTCCCTAATTCCTTACTTGCCCTTGGCACTAGGAAGTTTCTCTCTTGAATCCTGAGAATCAGAGGATTAATGTTCACCTTATCAAAGAAGATCTATTAAAATTATAAACTCAGCAAGAGAGGAGCCTATTTCATAGTTAGAGTCCCAAATCCCTCTTCATTCCCGTCTGCATTTGGGGGTACGGAATGCTTTTGAGATATCCCTCTAAAGCTTCAAGATACTCTCCTGGGAATGCAAGAGTCATGCCCAGGGTCATTTGATGTCAATGATGCACCAATAAAAACGATGCTAAAAATAGCATTAGTTAACATTTTCCAGAATCCGTATCTTCCTTAATAGACATTAAAAATCCCTAAAAATGCAAAGTTATTTTTTCTTCTGGTTGAGTAGACCCTCTCAACTCTATTGTTTCACTATCATGAGGAAAGCACACTGCTTCCCTACACTCTCACACACCACTTTTGACACCATATGTAAGAATAGTGTCACACCATCTACCCGGAGCTAGTGCTAGATCCCAGAGCTTAAGAGCTCTGCTGCACAGAACTGCCCCCACTTCATATGCCAATCACAGGTCCCAGGTTGTGGCTTGCGCTTTTGACCCAACAGCTATAAATTAGTGGTTCCCATGACTCCCATCCTTGGGTTTTACAATTTGGTAAGACAGCTCACAGAATGTAGGGAAGTACTTTACTACGTTTACCAGTTTGTTATAAAGGATATTATAAAGGCTGTACATGAACAGCCAGATGAAGAAGTACTAGAAGCAAGATACTGGGTTGACAGGGGAGAGGGTGGAGCACACAGTTTTCATGACATAAAGCTTTTTCCATGAAAAAGGTAATAATATATGTGTATTGATTTCCTAGTACTACTGTAACAAATTACCACAAACCTAGTGGCTTAAAACAACACAAATGTCTCATATAATTCTTAAGGTCAGCAGTCTAAATGGGTGTATTAGGCCATTCTTGCATTGTTATAAAGAAATACTCGAGGCTGGGTAATTTATAAAGAAAAGAGGTTGCGTTGGCTCAGGGTTCTACAGGCCATGCAAGCATGGCACTGGCATATGCATCGGCCTGGCCTCTGGAGAGGGCTTCAGGGAGCTTTTACTTATGGCAGAAGGCAAAGCAGGAGCAGGCAAGACACGTGGCAAAAACAGGAGTAAGAGAGAGCACAGAGGTGCCATGCACTTTTAAACAAGCAGACCTCATGTGAACTCAGAGAAAATCTCACTCATCACCAAGGGGATAGTGTTAAATCATTCATGAGGAATCTGCCCCCATGATCCAATCACCTCCCACCAAGCCCCATCACCAGTATGGGGAACCACATTTCGACATGAGATTTGGAGGTGACAGACACTCAATATATCATTCAGCACCATGGCCCCTAAAATATCATGTCCTTCTCACATTGTAAAATACAATCATCTCTCCCAACAGTTCCCCAAAGTCTTAACTCATTCTAGCCCCAATTCAAAAGTCCTAAAGTCCAAAGTCTCATCTGGAGATGAGTTTCTTCCACACATGAGCCTGTGAAATCAAAGACAAGTTACTTACTTTCAAGATACAATGGGGGTACAGGCATTAGGTAAACATTCTTGTTCCAAAAAAGAGAAATCAGCCAAAAGAAAGGGGCTACAGGCCAGCAGGGCAATCATTAAATCTTAAAGCTCCAAAATAATCTTCTTTGACCCCATGTCCCGCATTCAGGGCACACTTGGGTAAGGGATGGGCTCCCAAGGTCTTGGACAGCTCCACCCCTGTGGCTTTGGAGGGTACAGCCCCTGTGGCTGCTCTCACAGGCTGTCAAGTTCCTGTGGCCATTCCAGACCCCCACATTTCCCCTTGGCATTGCCCTAGTAGAGGTTCTCTGTGATGGCTCCACCCCTGCATCAGGCTTCTCCCTGAGCACCCAGGCTTTCACATACATCCTCTGAAATCTAGGTGAAAGTTGCCAAGCATCCTTTACTCTTGCATTCTGAGCACCTACAGGCTTAATACCATGTGGAAGCCACCAAAGCTTATGGCTTGTGCCCTCCAGAGCCATGGCCCAAGCTACACGTGACCCTTTGAGCCAAGGCTGGAGCCAGAGAAGTGAGGATGCAGGGATCAATTTCCTGGGTGGCTTAGGCCATTGGCACCTCGGACCTGGCCCACAAAACCATTCTTTCCTCCTAGGCTTCTGAATCTGTAATGGGAGGGGCTGCCTTGTAGATCCCTAAAATGCCTTCAGGGCCTTTTTCCAATCATGTTGGCCATCAGCACTTGGCTCCTTTTTAGTCATGCAAATCTCTCTAGTAAGTTGTTCTGCAGCCCACTTGGATGCTTCCCCTAAAACTAGACTTTTCTTTTCTACCACATGGACAGGTTGCAAATTTTTCAAATTTTTATGTTCTGCTTCCCCCTTAAATATAAGTTCCAATCTTAAGTCATTTCTTTGCCCCTATATCTGCCAGTCCACCTCTTAAAGGCTTTATTGCTTAGAAATGTTTTCTGCCAGATACCCTAAATCATCACTGTCAAGTTCAAAGTTCCACAAATCCTTAGGACATGAACACAATGCAGGCAAGTTCTTTGGTAAAGCATAACAAAGCTTCAGTTCCCAGTAAGTTCCTCATCTTCATCTAAGATCATATCAGCCTGGCCTTCACTGTTCATATCTCTGTCAGCATTTTGGTCACAACAATATGACCAGTCTTTAGGACGTTTCAGACTTTCCTCGTCATCTTGTCTTCTTCTGAGCCCTCCACACTCTTCCAACCTCTGCCTGTTACCCAGTTCCAAAGCTGCTTCCTCGTCTACAGATATCTTTATAGCAATGCCCCACTCCTTGGTTCCAATTTTCTGTATTAGGCTGTTTTTGTGTTGTTATAAAGAAACATCTGAGACTGGGTAATTTATAAACAGAAGAAGTTTAATTGACTCAGAGTTCTGCAGGCTGTGCAAGCATGGCACCAATATCTGCATCTGTTTGGCTTCTAATGAGGCCTCAGGGAGCTTTCACTCATGGTAGAAGGTGAAGCAGAAGCCAGCACATCATGGGAGAGCAGGAACAAAAGAGTGAGGTGGGAAGTGCCACACACTTTGGTGATAAGTGAGTTCTTGCTCAGAGTTTCACAGAAAACTCACTGAATTTGCATGGAACTCTGAGCAAGAACTCATTTATCACCAAGGAGATGGTGCCAAACCATTCATGAAGAATCTGCCCCCAGAACCAATTACCTTCCACCAGATCACACCTTCAACATGGGGAATCACATTTTAACCGAGATTTGGAGGGAACAAACATCCAAACCATATCAATGGGTCTCTAGGTTAAAATCAAGGTGTCCGGAGGGCCGTGTTTCTCCTGAAGTCTTCCATCTTCTATAGACTGCTCACTTTCTTTGGCTTGAGGCTCCTTCCACTGTCTTCAAAGCCAGCAATGGTGCCTGGAGACCTTCTTGCACTTCATCTCTCTGATCTCTCCTGCCTCCCTCTTCCACTTTTACAGACCCCTGTGATTACATTGGATCCAGCAGAATAATTTCAGATATTCTCCTTACTTTAAGGTCAGCTGATTAACAACCTTAATTCCATCTGTAATCTTCATTCTTCTTTGCCATGTAAGGCAATATGGGTTCTGGGGATTAGAATGTGGACATCTTTGGGGGAGCCATTATTCTGCTTTCTATAAGATGTAAAGTACCTGTTTAGTTCTAGTACTTTTCTGTCATAGAGAATTTATTTTTTTCAACTGAAAACACAGACAGCCTAATTAAAACTTAATTTAATGCTAATGCAGCAAACAGTTTTACCACTTTGGGTTGAATTGCTTCAGGAATTGGGCTTCCTGAGAAAATCTTCTCTAACACCCCCATTTCATAGATGAGCACCTGGGGCTCAGTGACTCACATGGCATTTAACAACCAAGACAAAATTGGAATCTGGTGTTCTGTGAAGTGGTTTCTCCTTATCACATTCCACCATCATGAAGCCCCTTGTAGTGACTGCTCCAGAAACTGGTGACTGTCCCCTTATTCAACAGAGTGGACTGACCCACAAGGCAGCCTGCACTGGCTGATCAAAACGCCCATGTATATTCCAGACAAAATTCGTGGAAAGCACAATTTTTTTTTTAATGTTAGGACAGAAAAAGTTTCATCAGCAGAGTATTTTTTAAAAATTCTGACATGTATACACAAGCCTTTCGTCCTTTGTATAATCAAAGGCCTTCGTACAATAAAACCACTAGGTTGGTGCAAAACTAATCACAGTTTTGCATCAACCTGACACATCCATCAAGTTTTGAAGGGGAAATATTTTATTAAAGAATCTTGTCAGCCGAGCACTGTGGTTCATGCCTCTAATCCCAACCCTTTCAGAGGCACATGGATTGCTTGAGTCCAGCAGTTCAAGGCCAGCCTGGGCAACATAGCAAAGACTCTGTCACCATAAAAAACACAAAAATTAGACAGGCCTAGTGGCACACAACTGTAGTTCCAGCTACTTGGGAGGCTGAGGCAGGAGAAAAGCTTACCCCAGGAAGTTGAGGGTGCACTGAGCCATGATTGTGCCACTGCACTCCAGCCTGGGTGACAGAGCAAGACCTTATCTCAAAAAAAAAAAAAAAAAAAAAGAAGGAAAGAAAGAAAAAAGAAAATTCTGTGGCCCAAAAAATTGGCGTCTACATGTGAAGGGATGTGAAAGAAGTTTGGAGAAAGCACACAGGTATCCCTGGGCATATTTGTTCAGGATCTACTTCAGCATACTAAGAGAAAAACCCTACAACACAATACGATAAAATGTCTATAATCCCACTCTAAAATCATAGGTGACACCAACAAAAACTGGGAAGTGGGCCTACATATAATATGGGAACTAAAGACTACTAATATTCTCACTTTACATGGAGGCTAATCAGTATTTAGTGCTTTATTTCTATGTCAGCAGCTTAATAAACATAAATGTGTTTAAAATACTAATATTATTAAAAGCATTTTGATAACAAAGTATACTACTAGTAGAATTTAAAATAAAATTGCTACAGAAAAGAGCAAAGAAAACAGAGTTCATATTTTTTAAAAACTTACTAGGGAAATAGCAGGAAAAAAATTTTTTAATGAGAATAAAACAAGATAAAGAAAGGAAGCACAATGACATCTGTAATAATAACATACACGTCTACCCTAAACTGCAAAGTAAAAGACAGCCACAGGGTTTGATTTGGTTAGTTCAAGTGGTGAGTTAATCAAATTCAACCTAGTATTATTTAACAGCCCTAACACTTAAAAGAAATTGGCACATAAGCATTATTAAGTGATTAGGCAAAGATGTAACAGCTAAAGGCAAGAAGAAATAAAATAAATATAAGAAGAGAAAATAGGAGTTTTCATATTCTTATCAGGCAACGGAGAATTAGAAGAAAAAGCCATTTCCTGAAATGAAGAGAGTTATAGTATTTTGATGATAAAATCCAAAAGGAAACCATTCATAAATCTTTAAACTCCAAATAATATTGTTCAAAATACAGTAATCACAAATTATTTGAGGAATAAAGAGAAGTTAACAGTAGTGGGACCTTCCTCCATCTTTCACAGTTGAAGTATGCAAATGCGTATACACCTGAGTGGGGCATAGAGAAAGAAGTTCCAAATAATAATAAGATTTATTATGTTTACAGAAATTTGGTGTCTTACAAGAGAAAAGGATGATATATTTCCTATTAAGCCTACAAAGAATATTGGCAAATAGTAATTATATAGTACGCTATATACTCTCATAAGCCCAAAAAATAGAAAAAAAGAACAGTCCAAAATTACCACATCACAAATTATTCCCTAAAAAAACAATTGCACCACAACATGGAGAAACTCCGTCTCTACTAAAAATACAAAATAAGCCGGGTGTGGTGGCACATGCCTGTAATCCCAGCTACTCGGGAGGCTGAGGCAGGAGAATTGCTTTAACCCAGGAGATGGAGGTTACAGTGAGCCAAGATCACACCATGGCACTCCAGCCTGGGCAATAAGAGCGAAACTCTGTCTAAAACAAAAAACAATTCCACTAAAAATCAAGCACACCACTAAGGATTATTTTGACACTAATGAAAGTGAAAACATAATTGATAAAAACGTCTGGAATGCTGATGCAGTTATATACCAGAGCAAATCTATAGCCTGTAAGACTTTTATCAGGACATCAGAAAGAATGAAAATTACTAAAATAAGTATTCAATTTTTAAAAATGGAAAAACAAGAACAAAGACAATTTAAGGAAAATAAAAGGGGGGGAAAATAACATCAGAAATTAATGAATTAGAAAGTAAATTATAGACAAAATACACAAATCTAAGAGTGGATTCTTTGTAGAAAAAAAATTTCTGATCAAACATTTAGCAGGCCTAATCAAATAGAAAAGAGAAAAAACCTACATATATAAAACTGCGAAAAACAATGAATATGACCACAGACATGAGTAAAAATTGTGTAATATTGTATTCTGACAAATTAAAAATTTAAATTAAACAGATGATTGGTAAAGAAAACATAGATGATGCCAAAAAGCTTAATGAATAAATAGGGAAGAAAATTTCACAATTTTCTAAAATTCCTTGTGGAGAAAGATGGAAGACTTTTCCATTTTTTATGGCAATCTCTACACAGATATTTGAAAAAGTGAAAAACTCCAGAAATATAAATTTACAGACCAATCTTCCTCATAATTATAAATGAAAAAATTCTAAATCAAATATTGACAATTTAATTTGGAAATGTAGTCTAAAAATATTATATCATGTTCAAGAACAATTTCCTCTAAGAATGAAAACATTATTTACTATGGAAATTTCAAAAGAATTTACTGCATTAGGTCAAAGAGAAGATGCTCAAGGGTATTGATTCTGGATAAAAGAAGTGACAAATTATATTTTAGAAAAGAAGTATCAATATTAAAATTCTTCCCCCAAAGAATTAATAGGCATAATTAATTTTGTTTAAATCCAGTAAGATTTTTGGAAACACGGTAATAAAAAGCTAAAGTACATCTGGGAGAAGGGAATACTTAATAATTGACCATTCAATTAGAAAAGCAAGAGATATATAAGTTGATTTCAGAAAATACATAAAATTTATGAATATGTAGTACAATTACATGTAGAAGCATATATATTGTGATATTACTTAAAATGACAAAAACAAAAACAAATTTGAAGGTACAATACAATACTCTAAACCTAGAATATTAGGTATAGAAATTATGGAATAACTAAATAGAGATTTCAAGGCAGATGTTAAACATCATGTAGAAAAATATTATACCAGTAAGTCCATGTTCACATATTGAAAATGATCCCAATCCTACAAATGTATATGCACGTAAACTATATATGTAACACATAAAATATATTTTGTGCTGTCCCCATAACACTTTTTATTTATAAAAAAATGCCGCAATGTGGTATCAGCCATAACAATCCACATCAACAATGTGACATTGCTATGTTGATTCTCTCTAAATGACATGTTTTTGGATGACTATTATTTTCTTTTTGTGCTTTTCTGTATTTTTCATATTTTCTAAAAAGAATGTGTTAAAATATCAGAAAAGATATTTTGTATTAATAACACCATACTAATATTGTGCATAATGTTTTGCATAATTCTAATCTTTTTAATCACAGAAATCTGAAAATCTTATAAAATTGTTAGCACTTTCCCCAGAAAAAATAAATGCATTTATACAAGTAAGCATCAAATTTTATATAACGTTACAGATTTTACAGACCCACTGAAGCCCATTCAAGAGCTCTAGGTGAGAAATACTGTGGAAAAGTTCGAAGAAATTCCTGATGTATTATCTCAATGGAGTCTCATCAAAACTTTGTAAATAGGAATAGCTACTATTTTTACCAATTTAAGAATGAATAAACTATGTCTCAAAGAGGTAAAGAACGCACAGTTGACAGGGACAGAATTCACACCAGTGGCCACATCCTGTTGCCTTAGCACTGTGAGTTTCATGTCGTAGCACAGGGTGGTTTATTATACACAGACACAGAACAGGATATTGTCAAATAACAAAACCAGACCTTGAATCCTGATTCACTCGTGAAATTTTGAAAAACCTCCTGACTTTATCATGCCTTGGTTTCATCATCAATAAAGTAGAGATAATAACACTTGCCCTGCATATCCCCTAGAGTTGTCATAGAGATAAAATGTAGGGGGAAGCATTTGCAAACATAATTTATCTTTATTATTATTAATACATAAACGTGTCTATTACGAATCTATTACAACTCAGGCCAGCACTGGGGTAAGTGCTGATGGGACCTAGGTGGGGGAAGAAAAAGACAAAGCATCTTACTAAAAGGCAATTAAAACGCACCATTCTAGTTCAAAAAGTCTGTTTCTATGAGTAATTAGCAATCTATTATGCATCTGACAATGGTTTGTTGGCTATTAACATCAGTTCCGTATGGCCATCCTATAAAGTGAATCAACATAGCAGGGAGTTCCCAGCTTTAAAAAATGTTTGCTTTCACAGGTATCTGTCTAATTTATGTCTGCGATTTAATTTCAATGATTAAAATTTTAAGTTAATTTTGAAGTCTGCTCTTTTTCCCCTGCATTCACCACAGACTTGCTGAAGACTCCAGGACAATTAAGGCACATAAAAGCATAACAAAGCTCCCTCTCCCTATTTGATGCTATCGGGCTTCATATTCTTAGTGTCAGAGATAATTCACATGCCTTGATACCCCGGATACTTTGGTTGCATAAGTAGGCTAGGTCTTTCATAAATGTGAGTTGAGTTGAAGTGTGTGAATAAGATGCTGAGCTAGTGCTCTCTGAGGTGCTCCAACTGTGACTAGCTGGGTACCATCTCACCTCCATGCAACTCAGTTTTCTCATCAGTAATCTGGGTATCATGAAGCCTGTTTTAATGGGAAAAGTCTCTGCAAATTGCAATGGCCCATGAAAGTGGAATAAATCATGATTTTTTGCATTTAGAACTTCCCTGAGCCAGTTCTTTCCAATATCTTCTTCATCACAAACAGTCTATGACATCACCTAATGTACTTAACAGTCTGCCTCTAAAACTGAACTGAGACTCACGGCCGATGTTCTCGTTTGGGGTTTTTGCTGCAGATTGCACTCACCTATTTAGATACCCCTTGTTCACTATTCACCAGGGGATGGGCCATCTGGATCCATTATCTGTTTTATTTCTTATGTACCCCACAGAAGGGTAGTTAAAGCGAAAAACTTTATGAGCTGATCCTTTCATTCTTAGTCACAACCCTTCTACAGTTGCTCTGCAGTGATGCTACGGAACCCGTAAGTGTGAGATCACTCCAGGCTGCTCTTCTAACCTCTAAATGGAGTCAGTCCTCAGGGATGGATGGAATTTCACTGCATTTTCTCATTTCATTTGTATAATGAAATCATTGTTTGGCCTTTCGTTCTGTACTTTTGCCCTTTTCGGTCTTAAGGTGGACCTTTCGGTAGCCCCTTCCTATTTCTCTACAAAAACTAAGAATCATAAATGGACTCTCATCAAATCTCAACAATTTCATGTATTTCCAAAAGTATCACATCAAATACATTCCACCTTCACAGCAGTATCCATTTGTTATATACTTGCATGTACTTATATACACATAGAAGTGAATATGTATATAAATCTATAATGTGTGGACGTGGTAAAACTCAAACCGTCACCGGAAAAATCAATCGCTTATCATCACTGATTGGATCAGTTGTGTGATGATAGGATCCACGTGTGATCACATTCAACTCCAAAGAGCAGCATGCAATGAAACATCAGCCTTCCCTGGAATCACCTGGGGTACTTGTTAAACTAGAGACAATCAGACCTTGCCCCAGAATGATAGGTGGTTTATGGAATAAACAGAGAGAAAGTTTTTTAAAAAATGTATCTGTTGATTTATAGCCAAAAATCTCCCCAACGTTACATGGAGAGCAACAGAAGGGAGAGTTGTTGAGTAAATTGCACAATATTCATCTAATGTGAACACCACAGTGATTAGCAAGAAGCCAGTTAAACAGAAAAATGCATGCGGTATTATGATAAATAAAAAGCCAGCATAATAATTGATGGATCAGAGAAAAAGATCAGCAGTATATCAACATACTTGGGAAGCTTTAGTTTTGAGCAAAGATGTTCATTCACATTAGTAGGGAAATAATGTATTATCTAAGAAATAGTGGTGAGGCATCTAGCTACCAAAGAAATCGTATCCTCCTTTACACTTACACCAGCACAAATTCCAGAAGAATGAATGAAAATAAAGCCATAAAAGCAATAAAGGAGAGCACAGAAAATATTATAATCTCAAAATAAGAGAGTTTTCCAACTGTAATCTAAAACCCAAAAGACAATTAAAAATACTGATCAATCCAACTGTGTCCAGGCCTATTTTTAGAAGCTTTTTCTCCCCAAATAAACACCATAAACAAAACAAAAAGACAAAGAACATACTGGAGAAAATATTTACAACTCTTAATGTGCAGGGCTAATTAATACATGAGTCATTAAAAGCCAGTATTTTAAAAATTCCATTAAAAGTGGGTAGATGACAGAAAAACATACAGAAAATAAAATGTGATAGTTTTTCATTATATACAAAGTTTCTCAACCTTACTTATTGTAAGAAATAGACAACAAAACTTCAGGAAGATACTATGTTTCACTTAGGTTAACAAAGATCAAAAACCTGATGACACACTATGTTGTGGAGAAATGAGCACTGTCATTTATTGCTGGTGGGCATGTAAATTGGTGAATCTCTAGTCAATTAAAATATAAAATGCACACACTATTTGACCCAGGACTTCCATTTCCCATAAATTTCTCACGTAGTTGAGAATTTAAATTTTAAAGGAAAATGATAACTCTTTCTTGGTCATAGTCCTAAGGTATCAACAAGTCACTACCACAACTTGTTATAAAGACATCAAAATTGGCCAGGCACGGTGGCTCATGCCTGTAATCCCAGCACTTTGGGAGCCTGAGGTGGACGCATCACAAGGTCAAGAGTTGGAGACCGTCCTGGCCAACATGGTGAAACCCCGTCTCTACTAAACATACAACATTAGCTGGGCGTGGTGGTGCATGCCTGTAGTCCCAGCTACTTGGGAGACTGAGGCAGGAGGAACACTTGAACTGGGAAGGCAGAGGTTTCAGTGAGCCAGGATCGCGCCACTACACTCCAGCCTGACAACAGAGCGAGACTCCGTCTCACACACACACGAAAAAACACATCAAAATTGGTCAGCGACAATCCACTTTAGTAACACACTTCTGAAAGCTAGCCAATCAGTAACAGCCTTACTTCTGAAATCCAACTATTAGCAACAGGCACACTCCAAATGCCAAGCTTTCACTGCTAAAGGTCAATTAATTTCCAAACACACTTCTCACAGTGTTTTAATTCCTGAACTTAATGCTTCCCAAACCCTATATATGATCAGTATTTGCTTTAACAGAACTGTGTCCTACAAGCACTGTTGTCTCTTATTTAGCAAGCAATAAAGTCAGATTTTTGCTTTAGATATTGAATGGCAGCCTTTTCCTTCCATCCAAGAACTAGAACATAGGAGAGACAGCATATGCATAAAGATGTCCTACTCTTTTTCAAAGCATTGTTTAGTATAGCAACACATTGCAAACAATGTAAATAATCTCAAAGGACCTGTAAATTAGAAACCAGAAACATCAGATGTGTCCTGGAAAGGGAACTAGCTGGCATGGGGCAAAGAAGGAAAGAGAGACAAATACATTTCATACACACAATTTTGGAGTTCTTAACATTTTGCCCCATTGGCAGGTATTACATATTAAAAAGTAATTGATTTAAAGTCAGAATTTTAAATTGTATGTGTAAAAGGAAAAAATACACATGAAGTTGGTAACAAACCAGTAACTGTTGCTATGCTAAATTATCAGTGGAATAGTTTTTTCAATGTCTCTTTCCCTAAACCTTTCATAATGTTGTGATATAACTTGTAATTTTAAATGGAAATTATTTCTAAATTTCATGCACAATATCAAACCAAAATGCAGCAAATGAGATTATTCCATTTTAAACTGGCATATAACCACAATATTGAAGGCGCATAAAGCTAATTTCTCTTATTAGGAGAAATAACCAAGGAGAAAAGAGGAATTAGAGAAGTCCAATTACATTGCATGAGAGAAATTGACAGAACAAAATCTTCCTGTAACATTAAAAGGCTTCAAGCAAAGCCCGAAAGCTCTGTGAGACTTAGAGCTAACACTTCCATTCCCAACAGCTTGGAGAGCAACACTCTTGTTGCACTGGCACTCAGGTGCAACTATAGACACATGCAACTATTTACTTGCAAAAATAGACAAGTAATGCATGTGTATTGCAAACTTCGCAATTATTTGTCTATTATTTAAAGTTCACCTAGTAAAGAGTAGATACATATTTTGCTTTATTTTAAATTAGTTCTTTCTCCCTGATACACAAGTCCAGGGAAGATCCCAGCAGCCTCTACTTCCAGAAGACAGCTACACATACAGCACAATAACCATCAGAAATAACATCTCCCACTATCACACTTGCTGAGTCACTCAAGTCCTCAAGAAGAAAAAAAAAAATAGACCTTAATTTTCTTACCACTGTGTAGTGTGTTCTTGGAATTCAGAAGCCAGGTTAAGCTTTTTTCTTTCAACCGGAGAACTCTAAAAGGGGAAAAGAGTAAAACAATTGAAATCATGTTGCTTAAAAGCTATCCTGAGCTGTTGAGTGGGGAATAAAATAGTGCATTAAAATGATCCAAACTATCAAACAGAACTATTTTCATCCATCGTTGGATAGTGACACATAACTCAGACTGTGCTGACTTGCACGGTGAGGTTAAGTTGCAGGGTTTCAGCCACTCATTAATCCTAAGGAAACTCACAAGGCATATTTGTATTATTCCATCACTTAAGACAACTTTAATCCAGTCCCCCATTCCATTTTCATTTCTAGTCTTGAAATACTTAACACAAGGTAAATTGATTACAGAATAAAGTAACACTCTTGGCATAGAATTTAATTTTGCAGTTTATTCATTTTAATTGGTGACTATACTCAAAACCCCTGACAAACAAGAAATTGGAAAGATCTGATGATTAAACTGTTAATCCAAACTTCCTCCTGCACAAAAAATTGTAATTTTTAGGACTAAAACCAAAAGGCAAACTTTGAATATATTTGTATTTCTTTTCATGTTCAAGAAATCACTTAACTAATCACTCGTATCAGTCTTATACATAAAATTTAGAGTTTTAAAAGTTTTTTTCAAAGGCTGCCATTAGGCGATCTGGCAATATCTAATAAAATTAAAAATACATAAGGCCAGGCACCATGGCTCATGCCTGTAATCCCAGTCCTTTGGAAGGCCAAGGTGGGGATACTGCTTGAGCCTGGGAGTTCTAGACAAGCCTAGGCAACATAGAGACCTAGACTCCACAAAAAATTTTTAAACATTAACCAGGCATGGGCATGCATGACTGTAGTTCCAACTACTTGTGAGGCTGAGGCGGGAAGATTCTTTGAGTTCAGAAAGTCGAGGCTGAAGTGAGCGGTGATTATGCCACTGCACTCCAGTGTGAGTGACAGAGCAAAACCTTGTCCCAAAAAATAAAATAAAATAAAATTCTAATGCTACAATTCCATTTCTGGAGCTCTGTAAAGGCACACGCACCATGACACTCATTACAGCATTGCCATTTGGAGGTCAAGAACTAGAAACCATGATAATGCCCATAGATGAAAGAATGGTGCGATAAATCCATGGAGCAATGTTATATTCACTGGACAGAATATGAAGCATTCATGGAATGTAATTAAATAGCATTAATTATATGTTAAAGAATTTTGTCAATGATTTTGATTGGGAAAAGCAGTAGGCAGAAAGAGAGCAAAACGGTTTTGTAATCAAATGGTTACTCTCTCTCTATATATATATATATAATATGTGTATATATGTAGATATTATATATCTACATATATAAACAAATTGTAAAACTAAGCCTTCATATCAATTATTCCCAATCAAGAGTGATATTGCCTGCTAGAGATATTTCATGATGTCTGGAGACATCAAGGCTGTGGGGAGCATGTTCTTAGCACCTGGTGGGTGGAGGCCAGGGATCCCGATAAACATGCCTCAGTGCACAGGACAGCCGCCCACCTCAAAGACTTATCTGGCTCACGTGTCAATAGCACTGAGGCTGAGACATTCCTGTATGTGGAGATGATATGATTTTATAATTAAATTACATATGTATAGAAAATGTTTGGAAGCTCACACACCAGATTGTCCACGTAGCTCATCTAGTGAGAGATGGCGGTGGGGATGAAGGCTGAGATGCTAGTGGAGAGGAAGAAGTAGTAGATGGAGGTACCCAGGTTAGGGTCAGTTTTATAATACAATCTTTTCTCTTATATCTTGATATGCTTCGGCTCTGTGTTCCCACCCAAATCTCCTTTTGTAGCTCCCATAATTCTCACACATTGAGGGAGGAACCCAGTGGGAGACAATTGAATCATGGGAGTGGGTCTTTCGCATGCTGTTCTTGTGATAGTGAATGTGTTTCATGAGATCTAACTTTTTAAAAAGGGAAGTTTCCCTGCACAAGCTCTCTCTTTGCCTGCCGCCATCCACGTAATATGTGACTTGCTCCTCCTTGCCTCCTACCATGATTGTGAGGCCTCCCCAGCTGTGTGAAACTGTAAGTCCAATTAAACCTCTTTCTTTTGTAAATTGCCCAGTCTTGGGTATGTCTTTATCAGCAATGTGAAAACAGATGAATACATACCTGTATCAAATTACCTTGAAATTATTACAGTCATGTTTCTTTTTGTTTCTTAGATGCAGCAAAGTAAAGGCATAACTTTAAAATTTCACTAAACCACACTCTTCCCAGATAAATGAAAAATAAATCCAACTTGGAAGGAAATCTCAACTTAAAGGCCATCAAAGGGAGAGAAATGATAACTCAGCCAGTCTGGTCTTTGGTCAATCTTTGTACAATATTGCTTCTATTCTCCTAAATAATCTTGTTGATTTCAGTTAATTTGAACTGGCCTCACCCTCTTTCACTGTTCATATAAGTAGTTTGGTATTTTTATTACATGATAGGGCATTCAATTTTAAATATAGCAGAGCACCAAAACTACGAAAAGTCATTCATTAACTTTGCACAGATGTGAGTATGGCTCTTGTAGTTGTTCCACTTTTCCTGCTAGCAAATCCACAAGATACACTTCAAAATGAGTATTCTGCCTTATGTCAGATGTGAACCACACCTAGTCAATGCCGTTTCTGAATTAAGAGGTAGTACTTTTTGTCATCTTTCCTAAACTGTTAGTCTTTAGGTGTTTTGTGCAGATTTTAGCAAAAGCACAGAGCTTCATTGTATTCTGAGTAAACCTTTCTTTCACGAAAGCCATTGTGAGGCTTGTATATGGCTATATGGCATTACGGTCAGACGTCAGTGCCACCAAGAAAAAGTACCTATTCTCACTAAATGCCACATATCAGGTTACTGCATACACATAAAACACTAGGAACACAGAGGGTGCTATGGGATGCCAAACTGATCCTCACTATTCATCAGGGGAAAATAACATTTTTTTGGTACTCCTATTTCTAACTCTTTCCAGGACCTTGCCCCTTGATTCCATTCACCCTGCTCTCACTGGGGTGATAAATTCTCCTTCTCCCATCAATTCTTCTCTCACTCCTTCCTGATGATTTTATTTTATTGTGGAGTATTTCCTTACCGGACTGTAATGTTTTGTAATTCTCAGCATAAAGTATTTTTCCACCTGAAGTCTCCTTACCCAAATATCTATCCTCAAGCTATTGTCTGATTACACTTCCAATCTCATGAAGATGCTGTTCCCAGTCCAGCCTACATATCCACACTCATTTGTGTGTACTAAGTGCTTGTTTTCTGATTACCCCTCTGATGAGATGACACCACAACCCTTTGATACCCACTCTGTTCTGATTCTCAAGGTCTATTTTAACTTTCTTGGTTATGTCACAAAACACAGATTATAAGACTATCAGAGTAAAGCCGGGAGCACTGGCCCACAGTAGCCAATAGGTTTCAATTCCCCTGCTAATGCCATTCATTGGAAAGTTTGCTTTTGCAGTGTCCAGAGGAATGCCTGTGGGGGAGGCCACCATGATGCACTGGCAGTGTCGGCATCAGTAGAAGTGGGTAGTGGCAGTGGACATGGCCAGCACCTGTTTATTGCCCAAAACTAGTCATAAGGGACCTTTCGATGACAGGGAAAATCTAGGGTATATGTGCCTGGTCTATGTCCCTGAAGTGCATTTAATTTAAGAGTGTGGATATATACATAGACATGCACACAAACTACATGTGTGTGTCTCCAATGTGGAAAAGACCAAAAGTGTTTGTAAGCTGTAGACAAGATACCAGCAGAGATTTCTTCTTATTTCTTCCACATTTTCCAGGAAAGTCCAAATTCCTTCCTGACATAACCTTCTTCCCTAGCCGTCTGTTGGGCAACTCTTTGAAGAACCACCCAGAACATGCTTCTTGCCAGCTCTCGTGACTGGTTCCTTCAATGTATGCAAGTGTCTGATCAAAGGTCACTGTGATGGTTAATATTACGTGTCAACTTGATTGGATTTGAAGGATGCCTACATGGCTAGTAAAGTATTGCTTTTGGATGTGTCTGTGTAAGTGTTGCCAGAGGAGACCGACATTTGAGTAGGTGGACTGGGAGAGAAAGACCCACCCTCAATGTGGGTGGGCACCACCCAATCGGCTGCCAACATGGCTAGAACAAGACAGACAGAAGGGATTTGCCTTGTCTCAGATGAGACTTTGGACTTTAGACTTTTGAGTTAATGCTGGAATGAGTTAAGACTTTGGGGGACTGTTGGGAAGGCATGAGTACATTTTGTAATGTGAGAGGGACATGAGATTTGAAGGGGCCAGGGGCAAAATGATATGGTTTGAATCTGTGTCCCCACTAAATTTCATGTGGAATTGTAATCCCCAATGCTGGAGGAAGGGCCTGGTGGAAGGTGAGTGGATTATGAAGGCAGAGTTCCCACGAATGGTTTATCACCATCCCCTTGGTGCTGTTCTTGTGACAGTGAGTGAATGAGTTATCACAAGACCTGCTTGTTGTACAAGTGTGTAGCACCTCCCTGCTGTCTCTCTTCCTCCTGCTCCAGCCATGTAAGACTCCTGCTTCCCCATTACCTTCTGCCATGATTGTAAGATTCCTGAGGCACTAAGAAGCAGAAGCCACTATGCTTCCTGTATAATCTGTGGAACCATGAGTCAATTAAACCTCTTGATATGGTTTGGCTGTGTCCCCACTCAAATCTCATCTTGAATTGTAGCTCCCATAATTCCCACATGTTATGGGAGGGATCCAGTGGGAGATAATTGAATCATGGTGATGGTTCCCCTATATTGTTCTCATTGCAGTGAGTAAGTCTCATGAGATCGGATTGTTTGATAAGGGAAACCCCTTTCACTTGGCCCTCACTCTTCTCTTGCCTGCCACCATATGAGATGTGCCTTTCACCTATCATTATGATTGTGAGCCCTCCCCAGCAACATGGAACTGTGAGTCCATTAAACCTCTTTCTTTTGTAAATTGCCCAGTCTTGGGTATGTCTTTATCAGTGGCATGAAAACAGACTAATACACCTCTTTTCTTACAAATTACCCAGTCTCAGTTATTTCCTTACAGCAGTGTGAGAATGGACTAATACAGTCACCTCCTCAGAGAAGCCATGTCTGACTGCTGTATGAACAGGGCCTGGCCCTGCCTCCTGGCCGTTCACCCCAGCCTCACTCTATTCTATAAGCCAGCATCATTTTCTTTACAGCATGTGTCCCCTTCTGATGTAACACTATCGATGTTTGCTGGGTTATGTGAATCTTAACCCTGTGTTCATCCCCTGCCCATGCTCACTGTGTTGTGATCACCACCATGGGAAAGGCTGGGCTGTCCTCTGGACCAGGCATCTACCACAGGGCAAGGCATGAGGTGGACACTGGACAGAGGTTCATGCAATTTCTTAATCTGTTTTCTGTACAGATGAGGAAGAAAGGCCCAGAGAGATGATACAACCCAGCCAAGGTCACTCAGCAAATACTAATAAGTGAACATTTCATTTGAGCCCAGAATCCTTTACCCTCAAGCATTGGCTCAGATTTAATTTACTTTGTTTTGTTTTGTCTTTCAGAAAAAACTATAAATAACTGAGGCAGACTGTTTTTTCCCCAAGGGAAGTCCAGAAAAGTGACTGTATATTCTATGAAGAACATAAGTATGTCTCAGTCATGAGCCAAACATTTTCATGTTAATTCTCAGGAATTCTCAAGGAATTCTGAGTTCTGACCTTCCCCTTCCCATGGTGAACTCAGAGCCACAAAGTCTGCTGCACACAGAGCTTCTACAGATGCAAATCTGAGAGCCCTGTTGGCTCAAAGGTATCCCTGCCGCTTATGCTAAGTTGCTTTGCCTCAGCTTCCAAAAAACCTCACTGAAAAAGTAGGCTCAAATTCTAATACCCCTTATCTTGAGTCCCTGAGACAAGTCATCTCCTCACCCCAAGGCTCCCATCATCTCCTTCTCCTTCTCCCTCCTCTTCCTCCTCCTCCTCTTCTTCCTATTCTCTCATTTGGCTCTTCATTCGTGTTTCGATTGTTCCTTGCACCTAGTTCTTTTACAACACCCGTGGCACTTCATACCGTTAGGTATTTGGTTATATACACAGTGAGCATCCTAGATTTCAGAACCAAGCATGTGCCAAGTGCCTTATATGTTACAAAGTTAATTTATTCAATCCTCCCAATACATTTATGCAGCCAATATTTGTATCCCAGTTTTAAAGATTAAGGCAACTGGGTCTCCGACAGATGAATTCACTTGCCCCCTGATAAGAGAGCTCACAGAGACGGCCTGTCCCAAAGTCCAGCTCATCTCTTTACATCCTTGTAAGTCACTATAATCCCTTTGTGACTTACGTGAAATGCAGAATGGGGAGAGCGTGTAGGGAGAATGGGAGACAGGCAGGCAGTACAGAAGAGGTAAGAGATTGGGCGTTGGAGGAGACTTTGTGTTTGAATCTTTATGAACTATGGACAAGTGATGTAACCATTCCAAGCTTCACAATTCTCTTACAAGCTTTACAAATCTCTCTTTCAAAAAGTAAAGACAGAATAATATTTTCCTCATAAAACTGATATAAGATTAAATAAGAAAATATATGAAATGTATATTTGCCCCAGAGTCTAAAGGATAAGTGATGCGTAAATACATTATCGAGGAAACGCCAGAGGGGCGCCAGTGTGTACATCGGCAGGGCTGAGTATCTGGAGGCCCTGGTTTTGGGCCTGTGTGTAAAACCGTAAGGTATAACAAGATAGGAGTCCTGAGCTGTTCTGACCCCGGAGATGTGGGCTTAACTACAAGTGCCTATTACCATGTCTTCCCCAGCCACCGACAAGCTAGAATGCCTAAGATCGCCAGACTGCCAGGAACAGCTGGAAGGACACCAGCATATGATAGAGGACAGAGATCCAGAGCACTTCAGGAGACCACGGAGAGCAGGCACCATCTTCCACTGAAGGGGAGGCTGTTATTAATCGGGGAAAATAATTGTTCTCAAAATCCTGGTTCTTTTAAAATGCAACTACCATATTTTATTTTTCTAGTGAGTAGAGTCACCAAATTTAGCAAATAAAAATGCGCTATAGTTAGTTACATTTGAACTTTAGGTAAGCAACGAGTGAATTTTTATTGTAAGCATTTCCCATGGGATATTTGGTAACCTTAGCTCTGAGCAATGTTGATTTCTAGGTATCCCTTCTCTAGTTTAACCATCGGAGATGTGACTGTGTTTGAAAACATTGGTTCCCAGATGTCACAGGAATGGTTGATAAAGGATGGCTCTTACAACTCTGAATCAAGGAAAGGCCCAGGAACTCACAAGTATTCTACATCTTAACCACTGTCCCCAAACAGCATTGCTATTGCTATTCTTAATTCTCTCTGCAGTGGCAACTAAAACCCCTCATTCTGCACATGTGAAGTGTCTCTCCACTGTACATTGTTTCCTTTTAATTTTCAAAATTCGTATTCTTCACATTAAAATACCAGACACTTACATTAAGACAGAGCCTCTGTCTGTGGCTCAGGCTGGAGTGCCGTGGTACAATCATAGCTCTCTGCAGCCTTGACTTTCTGGGCTCAAGCAATCCTCCCAATTGCCCCTTCCCTCGTAGCTGGACTACAAGCATGTGCCCCAAAGCTCAGCTACTTTTAAAAATTTTTTGTACAGACATGGTCTCGTTATGTTTCCCAGGCTGGCCTCAAACTCCTGAACTCAAGCAATCCACCTACCTTAGCCTCTCAAAATGTTGGAACTACACTGCACCCAGCTCTTTCTTCTAAATAAACAACATTTTGATTTCTATTTTTAATCACTCCATCCCCATACAAGATCACTATTAATCCTCGTTGAAATTTCCCACAAATTCAGTGCTGTCTTCCTTCGCACTATCAGAAGTTACCCTTATGGCCTATGAGGAATTATCGGGTTGGTGCAAAAGTCATTGCGATTTTTGCCATTACCTTCAATGGCAAAAACAGCAATGACTTTTGCACCAACGTAATACAAATACTTAAGATTGTGATGTGAGTTCTTTAAAAGTTTGATTATCCCAAATTTGTATTTTAAAAAACTACTTTGAAATGTTTTAGGTAAGTATCTATGAGTCAAAATATTTGTGAAGGGGGAAAATGAGAATTTATCTGAATAGGAAAATAGTATTTCAAAGATCCTATCTCCAACTTTACTGAGGTATGGCTCACGAAGGGCAGTGAGAGACTGTCCCAGTTTTGCGTCTGGTTTCATGTCTCTATTCCACCCATATGTGGAGGTCATTTGATAAGCATGGGTCCTCCTCATGGCAGGGGCAGTTCCTTATCCATGCTCATGGCCCTAATAGTGGTCTTTCATATCATTCCTTGGGCAGAAATACATTTAATTATTGTTATGCAAGAAATGTATCCTTATAAACCATGGAACTTGTCAAAAGGTGGTTTGTAAACGTTTCTCATGCAAATAACCCTCTGGTGATTGACAGCAGTCCCTTCTAGGGCCTCTTGCCTGCAGTGCTGATTCAGTGGGGCGGGATGGCTGGTGGGTAGGGCGGGGGATGGGGGTGAGGTGGGGTGGTGAGGAGTGGGGCCAGGATCCTGAATTTTAACCACTACCCCAATCTGACCCAAGTGCCCCTGATTCTCTGAACGCAGTTCGAAGAATACTGCTGTCCCCTCTATAAACTGCTCACAGATACAGGAAGACGCCAGCAAAGTGACAGAGAAGGCTTATAGGTTTAAGATCTTAAAAGAACTTCAATCCAGGGTTAAAGAGAAAAGCAAAACGAAAAGTTAAACTTCAGAAGGATACCTCAGTCAAATGAGCCTTCCAGGGTTCCTTATTCTTCCCCAGTTCCTGAGCTTGATATTGACCTGGGAAAGGTCAGGCTTTAAAGTTAAATGCAGGCCGGGCGCGGTGGCTCACGCCTGTAATCCCAGCACTTTGGGAGGCCGAGGCGGGCGGATCACTAGGCCAGGAGATCGAGACCACGGTAAAACCCCGTCTCTACTAAAAATACAAAAAATTAGCCGGCCGCGGTTGCGGGCGCCTGCTAGTCCCAGCTACTCGGGAGGTTGACGCAGGAGAATGGCGTGAACCCGGGAGGCGGAGCTTGCAGTGAGCCGAGATGGCGCCACTGCACTCCAGCCTGGGGGACAGAGCGAGACTCCGTCTCAAAAAAAAAAAAAAAAAGTTAACTGCAGAACTTTTTAAAAGCTACCTCTCTGGGGCCAAGGAGGGTACACATGTGGGGCAGACCTAGCAACCCAGCCTGGATCGGGCATGACTTGTCATGCCACAAAATTCCCCTCTGCATCTGAACATAGTCTTTCTTTCTCAGATACCCTCCATGGCCACTCTTTTCCTACCACTGCTCTCTTCTGACCTAAACTGGTAAGTACAAGTTTTCCCTTTGTTACGCAGTACAGGCATGATCTGCTTTTATCATTCAATGGCAACAATATCTTGATATGGTTACTTGGTGTCCTCTGAAAATTATTTCTTCTCGGATACAGGTCGCGTTTTGATGCAAATAAAAAAACTTGTCAAGGACAATAAAAGTCTTGGCTTCCTGCAAATAGCAAAATTGAGATAAGGAAGCAAAGTTCACAGCAACATAGCTGAGTGGGGCTCAGCTCCAGTGCCTGACTGCTTAGGTTTCACAGCTCCACCTCCACCATCGGACTACCCCTGGGTAAGTTAATGAACCTCTCTGTGCCTCGGTGTCCTCATAGTTATTTATTTTTTATATCTCTTAATTTTTATTACTCATAAAAGCTTTAGTTTGAATTTAGCTTTCTGCCTCTGTGCTTGTTCCTTCAACACTTTTGACAGTGATTTTCTGCTCCTCAATAAGAAAAGCATGCTTGATCCCTTCACAAGCACAGTTAGCACACATGGAACCACCACAGGCCCTGCTGACATGTTTCTGTGTTTTGGACAAGCTCATAAGATTTTAGGTCTCACAGCATGAAACCCTTGAACACGCTGAGTACAGATTTTGGTGCTATCCCAAGCTTCTTGGTGTAAAGGTAAACAAGTTTACTACCACGGGTTCTGGGTAGCCAAGTGTAGTGAGAAGCTGGATTGCGGGAAAACCTGTGACGGTTTGTCAAACACTGGACCATTCTGAGTGCCTCTAGACATCGTCCCCAGAAGACGAAAAAGCTCATCTTTAAATCAAAGAAAACTCCAGCACGGCCAGGCGCGGTGGCTCACACCTGTAATCCCAGGACTTGGGGAGGCTGAGGCGGGTAGATCACGAGGTCAGAAGTTCAAGACCAGCCTGGCCAAGATGGTGAAATCCCGTCTCTACTAAAAATACAAAAGAAAATTAGCCGGGCGTGGTGGCACGCACCTGTAATCCCAGCTACTCCAGAGGCTGAGGCAGAGAATTGCTAAAACCTGGAGGGGCAGAGGTTGCAGTGAGCCGAGATGGCTCCACGGCACTGCAGCCTGGGTGACAGAGAGAGATTGCGTCTCAAAAAATAAATAAATAAATAAAACTCCAGCACCGATCTGGTGAAGAATGCTTTGAAATTTAGATGTCGGTAGTGCATAGAATCCAGTACGCTCGGTAAATATGAGCTCTCATCATCACAAGAAGAGAATGTTCAGAGCATTGATGCCTCCATCGGCTCCTATGAACAATGATCATAGTTCCTGTCTTTCTGTGACCTACCCAGTAAGAAACTATTATTGCCACTGGTTAGTTGCATCATTCCACTGGCCACGCAAAGTACATTCATCTCCCCTTCCTTCCATAGAGCATGAACATATATGCAGTCTCTGAGACTCTGTTATGCCTATGCTTTTCAAACCTCCGTCAATTACAGATGTGTGTGTGTACGTGTATGTGTGTATAACTGCAACTTTGAGAGCAATGTTTGTCCCCAAAATAAAACAAGGATTCATTCTCTCTGTCTGCCCTTCTCTGATTCTCTTATCTTTCCTTTTTCCCATTCTTTCTTCCATCCTTTGTCTCTGTCGCAGTCTCTCCCTCTTCCTCCCTCCCTCCATCTCCGTCTCCCTCTCTGTTTTTCTCTCTCTCACACATACTCTCCTAAAATAGAAGTATAGTATTAAGAAGAAAATAAGTAACTGCCTAATTTCCTAAGATAAACATTTCATTTTATTTCCTATGGTTCCCCCCAACTACCCATGTGAAGAGAATTGAGAAACTATACTACCCTAGAAAATCAAATGACTAGAAATAAGCTTGCAACAGTCAATCTTTAAAATCCTTTCATTCCTTCCCTACACTTTCTCTCCCTTAGCTATGTACCATTTGCCTGTAAGGCTGGGTGTCCTGGAAAATAAGTGAACATGTAGATTTGCCCATAGAGAAGCCATGCTTTCTCTGCAACTCAATTGTTATTAAATACTTCAGAGCCATCATTTGGTTAAGATGAGCTAATAACCACCCTTCATCCTAACTCCTTTAATTCTTTGCCCTTAAACTGCCAAGAGGGAAGAAAAGTTGGAAAGCCCCAAATTCTTTCACTGGGGCTATACCTGCAAGCATTACACTTGTAAATGAAGCCTCAAAGGCGCATACGATGGAATAGTGAGGAACGCTGCAGAAGAAGGCATCTATGCCATGAGGAGTTGTGCAGCTTCAGAATCCAGTGGACTTTTTTCAAAGGGAGAATGCAATTGGGGAAGAGAAAGTGGAAGACAGAGGGTCTGAGATCATAAAGTCTTATTCTGATGAGAACTAAAACATTTCCTAGAAACCAGAATGGGAAGTCAGTTTTTACAGGTCCTAGCATTTCACAACTTCCGAAGATGTGCAGGTGGCTAAAACTGACTTTTTATTTCTTGAAAAAAAAATCTACCTGGCATTGCATTTGCAAGAGGGCTCAGGCCGGCTGCTGCTTTGTGTCAGAATAATTATCACCCAGAAGTCCACGGTACCATTTTCTCATGAGAACTACACAATAGCCAAATTTTCTGGAAACTTAAAACATCTCAAAATGCATGGTACACTTTCTTTTTTTTTTTTTTTTAAACCAAAATTTCCCTAAAATAGACTGTTTTACAAGGTTAATTCCTAGAATTACAGAGGAAAAAACCCTGAAATTTTGAGTTCATGCAGAAGAAATTAACTACAGTAGCTTGTACTTTCTGAAATCATATTCTGTGACTTTGTAATAAAAGTTCCAGGCTAGGCATGGTGGCTCATGCCTATAATCCCAACACTAAGGGAGGCTGAGGTGGGAGGATTACTTGAGGCCAGGAGTTTGAGACCAGCCTGGGCAACATATTAAGACCTTGTTTCTACAAAAAATTAAAAAATAAGCCAGCTGTGGTGGCACATGCTTGTGGAAGCTACAGGAGGATTGCTTGAGCCCAGGATTTCAAGGCTTCAGTGTGAGCTGTGATTGTGCCACTGCACTCCAGCCTGGACAACAGAGCAACACTCTGTCTCAAAAACAAACAAACAAAAAATACAGCATATATAAAATACTTTCTTGTTTTTCTGACCAGGGTTTCAAAAAGGGAACAACCCAAATGTGATGGTCTACCTAGTAAATCACAACCATATTCATATCTATAAACTCAAGTTGCTTAACAAAGGCAAATTAGGATTTTTTTTCTCTTTAGGTATTTGTTAACACCTGTAAAGAATGGGACACAGTGGAAACTTGATGCAATATATAGTAAAACAACCAGTGTCAAAATGAAGAGTCCAGGCACAGTGGCTCACGACTGTAATCCCAGCACTTTGGGATGCTGAGACTGGCAGATCACAAGGTCAAGAGATCGAGACCATCCTGGTCAACATGGTGAAACCCCCGTCTCTATTAAAAATACAAAAATTAGCTGGGCATGGTGGCAGGTGCCTGTAGTTCCAGCTACTCGGGAGGCTGAGGTAGGAGAATCGCTTGAACCCAGGAAGCGGAGGTTGCAGTGAGCCGAGATCACGCCATAGCACTCCAGCCTGGGTGACAGAGCAAGACGCCATTTCAACAAATAAATTAATTAATTAAAATAAAATAAAATGAAGAATGTAACTGAAAGAAATAAATATGACGTAAAGAGAGATTTATTTGTATGTTATTTCCCTAAGACAATTTCCTTCTAGAAACTTTTAGAAGTTGAATGACTGTGCAAAAGTATCTTCTTGTTTCTTAACTCGTATTGCTGGGATGCATTTCACTGAAAGTGGTAAAGTAGAATGAGATCTCTGCTTCCCTTAGTTACTCTCAAATTGAATGGCTGGTTAACAAAAGCCATCTTAGGTATGAGTAGCTCAAAAACCTCCTCTACATATTACAAAGCCCTACAACAAGTGAGCCCAGGAGGTCGATGAAAATGCAATGTATGGACTTTTCCTATCCAGGCAGGACTCATTTTCCATTGTTCTTATTTCTGAAATGAAGAGCATTTCCCAAGCTGTTTGAGGAAGTTGGGCTGCTTGATGATTTAAGAGACATGTGATGAACACCCAAGTTCTCCATCTTAGTCACCACATCAGCATCAGGGATGTGATAATAGCTGTACTGTCCTAAATGCATACTTTCCAAAGACTGGTCTTGTTTGTTGCTTTCTGGAAAGGAAGTGACCAATGCATGCCTTTCTTCTTTAGGAACATCCTCCATTATATGCAGCTTCAGTAAACATCTCCCTTTGGTTTGATTTCCCACTCTTCAGACAATTAATTATACTCTTCAGGCTCCTAAGAGTAAAATCTAAATTCATTACTTTTTTTTAATTTATGACTTTAAACAGAAAATTAATGTTACTGGAATAAACAGATCTTTAGAAATCAAGCCAGTAACTGTATCCCACCCACCCCCTACAAAACAAAACAAAACACACAATTAAAATAGAAAGTCAAACAAAAATTAAAAAGACAAAAATTAGACAAAAATTAAAAGCCAAAAGTGCTATGTAATTGTGTGTACAGTTTATCACCCTGTAAAGATCTAGATGAACTGGTGCAATGCAAATAAGACTTCAAATAAGTTCATCAATTTTAAAAAGAAATGAATTCCTTTTCCCCCATAAAATTAGAAAGTGATAATAGGGAAAACAAGAAAATGTTGAAAAGATAACAGATGGGTTGGGGTTATTCTGTTTCAGACTTTACCCAAGAGAAAGCGATTGGAGAGTTGCCTAATCCTGGTATCATGTTTCCGGCTATGACAGGAAGAGATAGATCATAATAGATAAAAATGGAAAATGTTGTGAAAAAATCAAATACTTCTAAGAAAGACAAAATGCAAGACTCAGCTGTGGTGAGTGTTAAAGGAAATGAGTGTCGCAACTAGATGAAGCTCAAGACATATATTTAAACATGTTCTAATGGCGGAACAGTGAGAAGAACAGCTAAGAATAATGGCCTAAGACGGTCTCAGAAACCCAGGGCCCAGCCCCCGACTCCTTACCCTCAGTGATTCTCCCCATCAAACCCCATGATCTGTCTTATTCTCAACACCTCCCTTGATGGAAGTCTAATCTCAGCTTCTAGATATTCTAACCAGAGGTCTAAGTCAATTCTTTCTGAAATTTAAATTCAATTCTTTTTTTTAACCTGACTCTCAAGAGAAAAATTCAGGTACTTTCTACTGCCAATTCCCTTCTCTGAACTGAAACATAATGTAATTTACTTACTCTTCTCCCCATGAGATAGCTTACAACTTTTTGACCTCTACCAATGGAATAACTCTCAAAAAAGTAAATGATCCTTACCCTCACACACCTACTCCTATGATCAGGTACCTCTGATAAATATTCAATTATGTTTTCCACTTCTTCCCAGGGAGCTGCATGCAACAGAAACTGCAAATGGCATGTGAAAGTTTCCTAATTAAAAAATAAACCATATGAGTGATCGTCTGCTTAACGTCTTCCTCCTCACTGGAATACAGGGTCCATAACAGCAGAGAGCCTGTCTCTCATTCTTAGCTGACCCGTGGCAAGTACTGAATATGCATTTGCTGCATGTCTGGATCACTGAGTGAGGGAATGAATGGACCAACACAACTCAGGGCAGAATTTGTCTTTTCTCATAACCCCAGACTTTCCCATCTGTTTCGTTAACATGAGACACAACACTTCCAGAGAAGTGAACAAGCTAGTACTGAGGTCTGGGGGGCCTTCACGGAGAATGCTGGTGTTCTTGGAAAAACACGATAGTGGTCGAAGGAAAAGGAAATGCAGCCATCATTTGTTCCAAGGGAACTAAGCCTAAATCAAACACGTTTGACGACTCAGATGGGCTCCAAAAACAAATACAGAAATATTTATTACCCGAGTCGTTAGGCAGATTTAGAACAAGCAGACTTGTTTAGATCTCCTTTTATAAATAGAGTTAAGTACAATATGCCTTTTCAAAAATATATTTTCTAATTGTAAAGACTCTTGAGATTGTCTGGAAGAGAAAAAAATAATAAAAATAGCAACATTCCTTGAAACATACCTTTCTGATTACTCATGAATCCTCAGGAAAACATTTTGGGGTGAAAGATATTAGTATTTAGTTTAAAAATATAATCAGCAAATCCAGGAGAGAGCAGCTTCCCTGAAGATAGCTCCCAACACTGATCCTGGGATTGAAAGGGGCATGGAATGTTCCATCACCTCACTGACATCCTGGACCACCTGGGAACCAGCTGCCACTCTCATCTTTAACCCAGACACCAACTTCACAGTCCTCATCAGGACCATGATCTTAACTTCAGATACGCATCAGAAGTAGAAGAAAAACAAAGCTGTGTTCTATAAACAGTAGTAGTATCTTACATTTTGCATAGTGCCTTGCCATTTACAATGAGCTTCTATTATTTCACTTAAAGACCAGGACAATCCTGTGATGCAGACATGCTAGTACTATGAATCCCTGTTTAACAGATGAGGAAAATGGATCTAAGAAGGTGAAGTGAAGGTTGCTCATGTGTTAGACAAGTCTAGAGCCTAGGATATCTAAACCTCAAAGGAGTGGGAGTCTTACTACCAGCTGTGGTTAGATGACAGCTACCATTTGCCCTCTATTCAAGACAGATATCACAAATTAGATTCAGAGCCTAGCAAGTAAGCATTCATCTGTTAAAACTTTATTTTTCCATAGTAATAAGCTAATTGAAAGGAAGCAGTAGAGAGGGAAGTCATACTTAGTATCTCTGTGTCTCAGTTTTCTCATCTGTAAAATGGGTCTAACTATAGAACCAAATGCACAGAGTTGTTGGAGATTGTAAAGACTCTGTAAAGGTGCTGATGATGGCTTCTGGATGGTAGTCATAGCTTAGCTATTACCATAAATGAGATCGTCCAGATAATTGCAATAGGAAACTTATTTTGCATCTCTTCTTTCACAGGATATCTGGCCTGAGGTGGATTCAAACTTTAAAAGGTGGATTAATTACAGCAGTAAGTTAATAAGTCACTATCATGTAGATTGTAGGAGTGTTTGCTTTAAATTATATCTAAACTAAAGAGAGTCTGTGCTAGAAGGATAAGCACATACTTGGAACCAAACAGATGAGGCAGCCCTGAAAATCAATCTCTGCTGCTGCTTTCTGGTGTTGGGTCCAGAGATACTCTGACCTTCTCGTTCTTGATCCATGTCCCCATCCACTGCTCATGCTTAGACATGAGCCTTTCTTACTTCCTTTTATACACAGAAGTGATGCTAAAGCAGGTGCCTTCCACTTCTTTTCTGAGAAATCCTGCAGTACAGAAACTTGTTAAAATTAGTTTAACCCATCATTTTCCAAACTTAAGTAAATACAAAATGTTTTTTTTTTTAAGTATTAATGTTCCACAAACATGATCTGGAAAACACTGCCTTAGAGTACAGAATGAGCAAAAGTCAGGAACCTCTTAGATACCATTGAAAGTTGACAGTTGGGAGGTATTATCGCCTATGAGTAATCCTGGGACGTGAACCCAGAGAATAACTTTTTGGCTGCCCCAGTTAGTTCCCAAGAACATGGATGAACCTCGGTCCCAAACTTTATATCAAGTTAGCTTTAGAATCTTTCCAGATACTGCTGGTTCTGGCTACACAGTAGACTAAGTTATTATGGAAATCTTAATACTATAAAGCAATAATAATGTTGAATAAAATAAAAATAAGTTAAAAATATAACTGTGTACACAAGAAAGAAACTAAAATCACAGATTCCAGAAATAAAGAGGGAACTGAAGGCAGTGTCTGTAAGCACTGGAACTGAAACTGGTGAGCCTAGGGAGGGAGAAAAGAAAGGGTTTGGGAGGAAGGAGATTCTAATGGCTTGGGAAGTGAGAATCCCAGAGCTTGGAGACCAGGTTTTTGGCTCACTCAAGGTGGGATGTTGACACTGAGACATTTTCATAAACTCAGAATTTTCAAATGACCCCACCCCAATTCTTCTCTATCCAGCTAGTCAACATTGCAAAGATTTTCTATGCCCAGAGATCTTCATGGAGAAAGAAAGATCCCCATGAAAAATAAAAACCCTATACCAGCATGAGGCACAGGTTGAGAGACCTTCATTATACTACCGCTCTGGTATTCAAATCCCCAGAATAAGAATTTAACATAAAGTTTGCCCAGCCTGGTGACATGCTGGAGGACTCACATTAGCAAATGCAAAATCACTTCAGAGAGACTCTCCCTAACTCAGGCCACAAAATGTATTTCTTGTGAAAACAAGTGCATAGTAAAAAATATTAAAATACACCAACAAATGCTCCATTAACAATAAACTCAAAAAACAGAAATACTTGAAATCTAAAGATATCAGGGGAAAAATCTGAAAAAACCTATCAATTCAAGATGTTAAAATAAAGATATGAAAGAAAGAATAAAGCTCAGTAGGTAAAAATAAGACTACATGTACAAAAAAGCATAAATTTTATAATAAAATAAATCTTCTAGAAATTATAAAATAAGATACTAAACTTAAAACTCAGTGCATGAGTTAATCAACAAATTAGACAAAGCTGAAAAAAGAAATAGTGAACTGAAAGTCAATGCTGAGGAAAATTATACAGAATGAATCAGAAAGACAGAAATTTTAAAAATGGCTAAGTTATGATATAGTAGATAGAATGAGAACAGCTAGCATGAATCTAATAGGAATTCCAGAAGGAACAAATGGAATGTGAGAGAAGTAATACTTAAGAGACAATGGTGAAGAATTTTTTAAAAACTGATGAAAGTTGTAAGTCCTTAGATTAATTGAATTAGTAAATTCTAAGCTGAATGAAAAATAAATTCACAATTAGACTAAATAAGTGGAACTGCATAACATCTAGGACAAAGAGAATATATTTGTAAAAGCTAATTTAAAAAATCTACAAACTGACAGCAGTTAGATTGTGAAGAACTGATCAGCAACAGTAGAGCAAAGAAGAGAATGAAGTAATACCTTCAAATGGCTAAGGGATATTACTAAATTAAAAAAAAAAATGAGAGTGTTTGTACTCTCAGACCTGCACTGAAATAATGATTAAAACATGATCTCTGTAAAAAAGGAAATTGAACTCAGAAAGATGTGGTGAGATTAGAAAAAGCAAAAACAATAGTGAGTAGTGAGTAAAGGCATTTATAAACATAGTTCTATCTCGTAAACATGAGTTATAAATATAACAATAATGATGGTATTTATATAAAAGCAAGAGACCAATGGAACAGAACAGAGCCCTCAGAAATAACACCACACATCTACAGCCATCTGATCTTTGACAAACCTGACAAAAACAAGAACTGGGGAAAGGATTCCCTATTTAATAAATGGTGCTGGGAAAATTGGCTAGCCATGAGTAGAAAGCTGAAACTGGATCCTTTCCTTACTCCTTATATGAAAATTAATTCAAGATGGATTAGAGACTTAAATGTTAGACCTGAAACCATAAAAAAACCTAGAAGAAAACCTAGGTAAAACCATTCAGGACATAGGCATGGGCAAGGACTTCATGTCTAAAATACCAAAAGCAATGGCAACAAAAGCCAAAATTGACAAATGGGATCTAATTAAACTAAAGAGCTTCTGCACAGCAAAAAGAAACTACCGTCAGGGTGAACAGGCAACCTACAGAATGGGAGAAAATTTTTGCAACCTACTCATCTGACAAAGGGCTAATACCCAGAACCTACAAAGAACTCAAACAAATTTACAAGAAAAAAACAAACAACCCCATCAAAAAGTGGGCAAAGGATATGAACAGACACTTCTCAAAAGAACACATTTATACAGCCAACAGACACAGGAAAAAAAATGCTTATCATCACTCGCCATCACAGAAATGCAAATCAAAACCACAATGAGATACCATCTCACACCAGTTAGAATGGCAATCATTAAAGTCAGAAAACAACAGGTTCTGGAGAGGATGTGGAGAAATAGGAACACTTTTACACTGTTGGTGGGACTGTAAACTAGTTCAACCATTGTGGAAGACAGTGTGGTGATTCCTCAAGGATCTAGAACTAAAAATACCATTTGACCCAGCCATCCCATTACTGGGGATATACCCAAAGGATTATAAATCATGCTGCTATAAAGACACATGCACACGTATGTTCACTGCAGCACTATTCACAATAGCAAATACTTGGAATCAACCCAAATGTCCATCAGTGACAGACTGGATTAAGAAAATGTGGCACACATACAACCATGGAATACTATGCAGCCATAAAAAAGGATGAGTTATTGTCCTTTGTAGGGACATGGATGCAGCTGGAAACCATCATTCTCAGCAAACTCTCTCCAAGAACAGAAAACCAAACACCGCATATTCTCACTCATAGGTGGGAACTGAACAATGAGATCACTTGGACACAGGAAGGGGAACATCACACACAGGGGCCTATTGTGGGGAGGGGGAAGGGGGCAGGGATAGCATTAGGAGATATACCTAATGTAAATGACGAGTTAATGGGTGCAGCACCCCAACATGGCACATGTATACATATGTAACAAACCTGCACGTTGTGCACATGTACCCTAGAACTTAAAGTATAATAAAATAAATAAATATAAAAAAATAAAAGCAAGAAAAAATAAAACATTAGACCACAACATGATAGACTATTTGGGGTTTTTACAGTTATAAATACCTTCTAAGGTATTTACATTGTGGAAAAGAAGAATAGAAAAGGGTAGAGATAAAATTTAGTGTTGTTTTTTTTTAATGTTAAGTTTACTTGTTAACCTAAGAGTACATACTGAAAATGGAAATAAAATGCATGCTTCCCAAAGCAAAGAAAAGGTAGGGTGGGGGTCAGGACATAAAAGTCAATCGAATATGAGTATAAATATTAAATTTTTAAAAAAGAAAGGAAAAGTATAACAAATGCCTCAATTTTAACAAACAACTGTACATATGAAAAGAGAGAAAATTAACCCTCATCTTGCACTATGTGGAGAAATATGTCCCATATAAATTAAAATCATAAAAATAAAAAATATACAGTATATATATATACACACTTATATTTTTATAAACACATACATCTTTATGTATGTAAATTTTATATATATATATACACATGGCTAAAATTGCAGAATACGGTAATGATGTCTTAGAAAACCAATAAAAGAAGCACAAACCAAAAGGAAAATGATTGATACAACTGACTCTATTGTAATTAAAATGTCTGTGTATCAAGAGGGACCATTAAAAACTTGAAACAAGTAAAGACTTGAAGGAATTATTACTACTTTCTGTGGCTGAGAAAATGTTTCAAAGATGGCTGCTGTGATATATTCCATTGCATCCTATATGTCTTTCTCACAGTGTGATGTTGACACTCTTCCCACAGAGTGGCAAATTTCACGTCCCGTACCTTTGACCCTAGCTGAAACTTCCAGTCTGCCTTGATCAACAGAGTACATGGAGAGCAAGGCTAAGTCAGTTCTGAGGCTGAGCCATAAAAAAATATGCACTTCTGCTGTGTCTCCTGTGAGGCTTGCTCTCGGAACCCACCACCACACTGCAAGGGAGCCCAGGGCACAGTGGAGAGGCCATGTGTAAATCTCCCAACTGATAGCCTCATCTGAAGTCGAGTCAACCTCCAGCAATAGCTACCAGATGCGTGAGTGAGTGAATGAGCATTTCATTAACCCAAGCCCCAGCCACCATCTGACTCCGCTGCATGAAAAACCCCATGTGAGCCTCCTGGTTGGGTCCAGTCAACCCACAGGACCATGAGAGAGAACAATAGAGTTACTGGTGTGGTTTGAAGCTACCTACTTTGGGATAATTTATTGCATAGCAATGCATAACTGACCACTATTCAAAATCAAAAAGAGAAAATAATAAGTAACTTGGTGAAAAAAATATGAACAAGTAATTCACAAAAGAGGAAACATGGTTAGATGATAAAGATACAAAAAAAGACTCAACCTCATTTATATATACTAGAAATCAGGTATATAAAAATAAAAGCAACAGCCTAAGACCATTGTACACTTATCCATATGTCAAAAACTTAAAACTCTTTTAATAGCAGATATTGAGAGATGCAATCTACAGTTATGGTTAAGAGGGTAGGATCAGGGGCCAGGTTGCCAGACATGTAATTCTAGTTCCACTCACAAACTTTGTGGCCTTGAGAAAATAATATAAACTTTGTATGCCTCAATCTCCTCATCTGCAAAATGGGTTTTTGCCTAGGATTGTTGTGAGAGTTAAATGAGTTAATATGTGTAAAGTGCTTAGACTGTGCCTGGCAGAGGAAGCAATGAATAAGTGTTTATGATGACAATAACAATGACAACAATGAAGAAAAAGCCCAGAAGTCTTCGGCAGTTTTGGTGGGACTGGACTATAAATTGGTATAACCAAGATTGAGAGAGCAATTTTTCAATTCTCTTGTTAAGGTGAAGATGTCAATACCCTTCAACTGAAGTACTCCAATTGCAGAAATGTGGCATAGAGAAGTGCTAGGACATGCACAGGCAGACACAAGCAAGGATCTTCACTGTGGCCTCATTTTCTAATTGCAAATTCTGGAAACAACCTGGAAGTACTCAGAGTGATTAGAAAAAGTATAGTAATGGGCATTAGCTCGGTTTCTTGGCAAAGGAGCCTCCAACACTGAAGATACCATTTTATTCCTGGGGTCGAGGGCTCAGACTGATCCATGGAAGAATGGCATGGGAACAGAATGAAACATTGTCTGCCATCCAGTGTTGGAGTAGAAACATCACTTACAGTCAGAAGGAGGAACACGGGGTCGATAGTAATGGAACCCCCAAGACCCAGTGTAGAAGGCAGAGCTGATGAGCAGTTCAGGACAGGATGGATGGTATAGGACAGTCGTTTCTGTCCTGTGGGTCTTACTCATCCAACCTTAGCTTTTCTGTGTTTTCTTACATTGGTACAGAAAGATGAATAAATCACAAGTGTGAATCATCACGGAGTAGCACTCAGAAGCTCCAACTTTAATCCTGTTCCTCTGCTCTAAGAGACACAGTGGGGCAGCCCCGGCCAGGGTGGTCAGTCCAATTCAGGTTTCATCAGTAACAAGCAATGCAGTTGCATGGCCTCTGTAAGTGTCAGTGAAAGTCTTGAGTTCAAACCCCATCAATGCCATTTAGGAGTTGAGTTTCCTGGAACAGGACATGCAATCTTAATGAACCAGCATCTACATCTGTGAATTGGGACTAGTCATATCTCCTTCCAGGGACATTATGAGACTCAAGTGTTTGTTAAAACACCTTATAAATTGTACTCTCAATGGCAAGATTGACTATTCTGCTTGTGAGAGAACCCTTGGATTTCTGTGATCCGGTAATTCCACATAGTGTAGCTTGGATATCAGAAATAGCAACAAATCTGGAGATGATTTAATACAACCCTAGAGTTCCCATTATAAAATTTACATAGCCCCATTTTTTTGTTGTACACATAATAAATCGTGGTGTTAGTCATTGGTCTTTGAGGACAAGCTATTAAAGCAATAGAATTCTTAATTAATTTAGTGCAGAGTTTATCAGTTCTGTGTACAAAGCTTACTCAGAGCCCACTACATCACCCAAGTGTGGAGTTGGATAAAGTCAGCTCCCATGGAATAAGCCTTATCTTGTGACCTGCAGTTTCCAGAAGCAATTCTTCCTAAGTTGGAGATTTGTTATCTGCTAGCTACTTCGTAATGCATTTCCTGGAATAAGTCATGAGTAGTTGAGTCAAAACCTTCTATAGAATTAGCTCAGCACTAATAGAAAAGGGTCACTGTGCTGCCATGAGACTCACAAATATCTCAATGTACATGTCAAAACTAGACCTCAAGTGTTCAGAAAGAGACAGAAAATGTTATAAAGTAAAAGAAGTTTTCAAAGCATTCTTGACATTTAAAAACCAGTAGCATTATATGGTGTGTAACTATAGAAAATAATTTATCTAAATAATAATAATTCCCATATAATTATTTTTCACTGTGCACTTTTTCTTCTTAAGTTCATGTGCAAATCTAGTCATAGTAAGTTTAGAATGTGTAATACATAAAAGCTTTGACACATCCTGTCATGCCATTTTAGGAAGCATAACGATGTCCCATCACTTTCTCTCTGCAAGGGAACCAGGGTGGGGGGAATCCTTAATTCATTTCAAACACTTTGACAAAGTCTACATGTGGAAAAACACCTGTGTCTCATTTTTTACTCTGCCTCTTCCTCTGTACCATCCTTAATTCTCACAACAGCATGTTCTTTACGGAAAAAAGTGGAGCAATCTTAAGCGAAGGGTGTTCCCTATTGCTGATGTGGCCAGGAATAAATAAAAGGCAGACTAAGATGCATTCATTGCTGTATCTGCCCCACGCCACCCTCCTCAGGCCCCCTCCCACTGTCTCCACCGCCCGATGCTCCTCAGATGACCTCATCTGCCTCTTTACCTAAAACTAGGGGGTATCAAAGACAATTCCCTTGTTCACTTTTCCCTCCACCTCTAAACTAATCTTAATCACCCTTCCCCCCCTACTCCGCCTCCATAAGACATATATTTTAGTAGATAATCCCTTCATCTGGGCCCTTGATTTTAACCCTCCCATCTCTTTTGGACCTTTACCCAGCAATTACTGCCTTTTACCCTGTATCTCTATTCTATGCCTGATGCCTCTACTGGTCTTTGAATTATAAGCACCAATGGTCTTGTCCATATTACATGTGTATTTTAGATGTATTGGATGTGTCTTTTTCTGCATGTGTTTATCTATATTCAAACCCTAAAATGATCTTTTCTTCTTGTTGTTGCTTCCATATTTTCCAAACAAGCGAAAATTTCTTCCTGCCTTCCTTAGCATCCTATTGAGGAAACTCTCTAAAAGGCCACCTGTAGCATGAATCCCACCAAATCTCCAAGCCTATTTTCAATCACCATTTGCCATGGAACTCTCTGAGACATTTTCTCCCAGCATTGCAAAGCCATCGTCTTCCCATTACTCATCAGCTCCTGCTCTTGAAAGCATCTTTCCTAAGCTCAGAACCATCCAGCCTGTCCTCATTTCTCTTTGACCACTGCTCCTGATTTTCTTTTGCTTGTTTCTCTTATTTCCATTTTCAAAGTGTTCAAAGACCCTGCCCACCCTCTTCTTTTCTCTATTCTCCCTCTCCCACAAGTGATATACAAGTTTTCGGTTTCAGCTGTTGCTGCCCTAAGGATAAGGCTGAGGCTTATTTCTGAAGCCTTGATCTCTTCAATGAAGGGCAGGGACACATTTTCAGCTGTTATCTGCAGTGTTCACTAGCACTTCAGGCTTCTTTCCTTTCAAAGTTGATTCTGCCCTCCCCTTAATCAGCTCCCCCTCCTAATATCCATCCTACTTTTATTAATGGCAACCTGTCTGGCCAATTACCCGGCCTCAAACCGTGGAGAATTTTTTAACCCCTCCCCTTTTGCTTCCTATATTCAATCAGATATCAGGTCTTGATTCTACCTAAGCAATGTGTATCCTCTTCTTGCCACATTACCTGTGTCACTATCTGTAGTCTCTTCTGTTCTAATCACATTTAAAATTATTCTAAAACTAATATTTGGATGCATGAATCATGTCTCTTCACTAAAATGTTCAATGACACCTAACTGTTTATAAGAGTAAACCTTATCTCCTCAATGTAGCAAAGACCTTTGGGACTTGACTTCCAACTAAATCTTGCAATCCTATTTCCTATAACCCCCTTCACTACCATCAAACTCTTATCTGTGGCCACCCTGTGTTCCCCTGTAGCCACGACTTATCTATAGTCCTTCTGCTAGAAATGCTTGCTCTCCATCTCCAGATGTATGGATCTGTGGTGCCTTTAAAGGTAAGGTCGAATAATTTCTTTTTCTGCAAAGCATTTCCTAATCCTTTCAGTTGACTGTAATCTCCCCATCCTTTGCAGCCCAAATTATTTTCCTGCTGTCAAAATTACATAACTTGGCCCAACGGCATTCAGTAGGGGGAAGAAAATAGACACATACTACAATACTATGAATGGCATCTATTTTCTTCTCCCTACTTGACTAGAAGGTCCTGGAAACAGAGATCATGGTTACTTCTCCTCTGTGCACCTCCTTACAGTGCCATAGCACAGTACCTTGCACTTACTAGATGCTCAATAAATGTTGATGTATGATATGCCATAGCAGCTAAGAGCCAGGTTTCAGAGTTGAAATCAGAGTCACGGGATTATGATCAAATGAACTCAAGCTCTCTAAGCTTCATTTCACACATCTGCTAAATGCAAATGACAGCAATACTGCTTCGGGGAATGATTATTGAATTAAGTGAAAAAAATGCATAGAAAACCCTTAATATAGTGCCTGGCACATTTTATGTTGTACTATTAATGCTTATGGTGACAGTACAGAAATGTGGGGGTTTGTTGTTTAAGTGAGTATAAAACGTTGTAATTTTTCTCTGGGCAATTGGACAGTGGGTATAATAGCTTTAAAAAGTGTGTATAACATTTGATCCTGCAATTCCATTTCTGGAAATGCATTTTAAGGAAATAGAGGCAGTTCAATGCAAAGACTATCATGACATAGAAATGTGTATAATGCCTAAGGAAGAAAAGCAGCACAGATTTGTAACAGGAGGACATTGGTAAACTTTGACACATCTGTAAGAAGAGACATGAGGCAGTTACTATACTTGCTCTGGGAAAAAATGCTTACAATATATTGTAAAGTGCAAAGTACAGGGAGTAAAATACTTTCTAGAATAAAATTTTCTTGTGGTAAAAGAAGGTGCATGTGTCACTAGAATTTGTATATGTGTGAACGTACGGGAATATAGGACACAAACAAAAATGTTTGACAGAGCCACTATATGGCATGAAGTGATTTTTATTTCTTCCCTGTGCTTTTTTTCCTTTTAAAATTTTCTGTTTTATACTTTGAACATGTATATTTTTGGTAGCCAGAAACAAATGTTACTATTCGTATGTCTATTTTTTTCCCTTTTTCTCTTCAAGCATGCCTAAAAATAAATAATAAAACATTCTTTTTAACAACTCATCTCCCTGAACCCTGCAAAACAGAGCATCTCCTTCCTCCTCAGCTGTTAAGTGTTCCTCATCTGGATTGAGGGTAAAACAAACTCAGAATAAATAAACCAAGGTTCATTCATGCATTCATGACAAGGAATGTCAAGGCAAAAATCATGTAAAGAAACCCATCAGAGCCCTCTGTAAACCTTAACTTGTAGAAAGAGAGGATGTTTTGTGTCTGGGCCAGGGTTGTGGAGGTGGTTGAAAGTGGCTCCCATTGGTGACTGGTTGTTCTAGGTGGTTCTAGGTTTTGGATGTGTCAAAAGCACAGCCCACTCCCCACCATCACAGTGGCAGGAGCACTGGGCTTTAGCCACACCAGAGGCATTCAGCACCACAGGTATGTCCAGAAATGGAAAATTCTTGGAGCTTTTGCCAATTTCAGGAAGGCAGGGTAAGAGAGAATGGGTAGGGAGGGCAGAAAGTTGCCCCTTTTATAAAACACTTATTGATATTGGTTATCAAATCAAATTGATTATTGGAACTTGAGTCAAAGAATAAAACAATCTGAAAGTAGTTAAAAGAATTATACAAAGTATATGTACAAATTACACTACTTTTAAAATGTGAGCTATTATAAGTCCTAAAATGATAAGTCATTTATACTGAAACAGAGTTAAACCATCGCTACTGTGAAAATAAGTTAACTAGCAAATGGCCTGGAAGATGATAACATTTTGTGCTCTCTTCCTGCCAATGAACAATAGACATAAATGCTTCTCTTCTTTCAAAATCTCTTCTGAAAAGAAAGCCTAATTCAAAGCAACAAGTTGAATAAAGCTTCTATGAAAATGAAAGCAAAACTCTTAGACTAAATGCAATTCAGGGACCTCCACTTTAATGGATAGTCAGTGCATCCCACATCCTGTCTCCAATGATAGTTAATGCATGCAGACTATGAGGGGGAAACACCCAAACCATATCACTTACAATAATGTAATTCTGATGTGAGAACTCATAGCCTTCCTTGACCTCAGTGATGAGCATTTGTCATTTGTCAAGCATTAGATTTAATTACCCTTATTTATGTACTTATTCAGGCTTCCTGGACATGATGGTCCCTTCTCAACACATAGCAAAAGCAGAATGACCAGCCATTGGGAAATGCAACTGAAAACCCAATTTGGAGATGTATGTCTCTAGTTTGACAACATCACCTACAGCTGATGACCTGCTGTACTGAGGGCAGGGTAGCTCCCCCTTTCAAAATGCACCCCACTGTTTGGCTGCCTCTGTGGAGGTCAGGAAAAGAAAGTCGTTGGAACACACAGTGGACAGGTGGGCTTCTATGGTCCCTACACATGTTATCAGAGAGCTGGGGGGAATGGAGACTCCACTGTCCAAGAGCCTCAAGGGCAAAAAGAAGCCTGGCAGGAGTAAGGAACTGAGGCAGCAGGCAGGGAGCACCGACATCATATTCTATGCAAGTGTTTTCTTGTTCCTCCTGAGCATTCGAAAATGAGAAAGGGGCATGTGGGTCGAACCCCTGAAAGATTGACTTTTAAGTGCTTTTTCCCCTGGAGAACATGCGATGGAGAGGAAGAGAAAAGTGAGCTTGTGATGGAGGCGGGAGCTATTTGAAAAATGATTGCTTGTCTCTGGGTATCTGATGATGTTAGGGAAACAAGAAGAAAGGCTCAAGGGCAAATGGAACACTCAACCCCAAGTGAGACCTCCATGTGGGGCTTTCTCATCTGTCAGAGGGAGGCTTTGGGCATGCTTAATTAAAGAATCAAAGTAGGATTTTCAAATTGCTTTTCTGTATCCACTTTATTCTGTTCATTTTTTTTTCTTATTCGACTATAAAATACACACTTTTTTCATTCCTTGTTTGTTTGTTTGTTGAGACAGCATCTTGCTTTATCACCCAGACTGGAGGGCAGTGGCACGATCTTGGCTCACTGCAACCTCCACCCCCCAGGTTCATGTGATTCTCCTGCCTCAGCTTCTCAAGTAGCTGGGATTACAGGCACCCACCACCACACCTGGCTAACATTTTAATTACACTAAAATTAATAGTTAACACTTCTACTGCTAAGTTTCCATTATTTTCTAGTCTAATTATTTTACCTCCAAACAGAACTAAAATAACTTCTTAAATTTCAAGTGACCTTAAAAAATGTGCTCATGGTTGATCTGGAGATTGACCTTTAATTTGGGAAAATGACCTTATTTGTATCAAGAACCTTTATTTTTAATGAACTTTACAACTCCCCACGCAAGTGGACACACAGTGTAGCAACTGAATGCATGTTTTTTGAATGAGTCAATGAAAAAATGATCTTGAAGGATGATGATTATTAAAGAAAAAGGTGGAAACCCAAACCATTGTCTAGACATGAAAGTGATGGACAGTTTATGCAAATCATTCCTAATGCACAATTTCCCAAGGAATTTTCATGTGGTTCTTTCAGCTTTCCTTGTAGATTAAAATCAGCTCAGTCCTGATGTTTTGAATCCTTTCTATAGGAAAGGAGAGTAGGAAAAGAAGAAAACCAAATAGGATATATGCACAGAAGGAAAACTGCATTGTTGACGGAGTTTAGCTGAGGGGGTAGGGTGTGTTTAGTCCTTTAATAAATTGTTATCTTGTATTGTTGATTAAGGCAGGATATGTATGCCTTGTATTTGCTGCATTTTTGATATCCTTGATGTCCTAAGAGGACATCGCACCCTGGGAAAAAAGAGAGGCTGGCTGGAGCAGCAGGCAGCACACACCATTAGAGGCAGCACTCGGTAGCAGTGGCCTTTCCGGCAGCTGGCGTCATTATAGGAAGAAATGGTTTCTAATTGTGCTATTGATTTTTTCCCCTCTTTAATGGATTATTCTCCAAACACACTCTAAGTTGAGACACTACCACATACCACAGGCATGTTGCCAGGGATGTATGTAAAACTATGCATTGCACGCACATGGAGCTTTTCCCTGTGTCTTACTTAGCAGGTGGAAAACCCCAGGAAAAGGGATCTCGAGAACCATAGGTGAGCATGTGCTTACTCCAAGTGCAGCCTGGGCGAGTGCTTTGCATATCATTTCACTTAGTCCCGAGAATACCCTGATGATGTAGGGTCTACTCATTTTGTAGATGAACAACTAAAGCTCAGAAAGGTAAAGAAACATGGCCAGGAGCACACAGCTAGTAAGACACAGACCAAGGATTCCATTCCAGGGGAGTCCAAGTCTCTTTATCTTGGAAGTGGGGGCCAGAGGACAGGGTCCCCACAAACACGGGACCTGACAAGACCCTGCCCTCAGAAGAGCCTGTGCTTGGTTCGATTCTCTGCAGTCACTGTCTTGAAATGCTCAGTAATTTTTGGGTAAAGAGTCCCACATTTTCATTTTGTATGTGGCACCTGTTATGGCCCCAGGATTCACATGTTGAAGCCCTAAGCCCCAATGCAATGGGATTTGGAGACAGAGTATCTTGGAGAAAGTTAGAGTTACATAAGTCATGGAGATGGGACCCGCATGATAGAGTTAGTGGCATTATAATAAGAAGAAGAAGATGGATTTCTCAATCCTCTACTCATATCATGTAAGAACACAGTGGCCATCTACAAGCTAGAAAGAGAACTCATAACAGAAACTGACCATGCCAGCACTCTGACCTTGAACTTCCAGCCTTCAGAACTGTGAGAAATAAATTTCTGCTGTTTAAGCCATCCAGTCTATGATATTTTTGTTATGGCAGCTTGACCTAACTAAGACTCATAATCTAGATCAAGTTCACACACATCACAGGAATCCAGCATGGTCTCACCACAATAGTGGGTAACCTTGACCCCACCCACCACCCACACTTCACCTTGACTAACATACAATAGAGGCACTTCACTGGCATGCACTGTATATGGAGTGCAAGCTTTGAGAAAGGCAAAATCAAATCCAAGCATAATAGATTCCTACTTTTCTGTTACACCAGCAAGAAGAAAATGTATGTAACAAATTGTTCCTACATTACACACACACACACACACAAAGTAGACAAGTGATATGCCATATTAAGAAACAAATTATTTGTGGACACTACAGAGTATTTGTACCTGAATAGTGTTCAATTGAAGTGAATTCCAATCCTTTGAAATCTAGGAAGTCTTATGGGAGATATTTTATGACTTTGTTGAGTGCAAGTAGTTTATTTGGAAGGTACAGAAATGGGAGAATGAAACAGGGAAGGAGGAAAAGCCAGTGAATAGATGTTACTGAGCTGGACAGCAGTGGAAAGCCAGAGAGAAAACTTTTAGAAAGCACCTTGCGTGTCCTCTGAAGAATGGGAAACAGGCATCTACCTCTGGCTCCCATCCTCCAGTAATTAAAAAGTACCTTGGAAAGTGTATCTCCCCCGCATTTATGGGCTGCTCTGTGATGGATCGTGGCACTCCTGCCTTCATAGAAAGCCCTGAAAGAAAGAAGTCCAGGGATATTGAGGGTTGCCCTTGGGGTGGGATTCTATCAGCCTGCCTAGGAGCTGTCCATTTCCATCACAGCTGAAATCAGAGGGGACCAGCACTTGTGCTGCAAGGCATCAAAGCATTTGTTCCACCTCTGATTTGTTGACCCAACAGATTCATCTCTCAATGCAATTATTGTTCAATGTGACTACTCTCCTCAAAACCCTTCAGTGGTTCTTTGCTGTCTCCTGAATAAAGAACAAATTCTTCAGCCCAGTTATCAAAGGCTTCAACATTCCAGATAAATTTTCATCCAAATAGCCTTAGTTCTCTCATTCACACACAAACTCTGCTCTAAGAAGCACAGTCTCATGTCCCTCTAGACACTTTCCTCACATCTTCATTCAATTCCTCTCACGTGAAAGAAACTCCTACATCTTACATATCCTTCCAGAACTAGCTCAAATCTTCCCAACACTGTTCCTATATACCTCTCCACTCCCTGGGAACTTAACCACACTGTGTGATGTGTATTATCTGTTTTCCCAACAAAATGTATACACCTTCTGAAGAAAATGAATTTTCTTACTCCTCCTTTATCTCCTACAATATCTATGCCATTGCACAGTTACACATTACACCAAAATGTGTATTCAGGTAACCAGAAAGATGTATGGCCCAGTAGTTGCGTTTTTCTGGTTAATTCTAATTAATTTCTCTTTATTTTAGAAAGTGAGGGTGTTGGCTGCCCAAAGTGGGTTATTATAAGGATAGAAAATGATCTCATAGGTAGGGAGAGGAACCAAAAGCACAGCTGGTCCACACAACCAGGAAACTCTCAGGAAAAAAAAAGCCTCCTCATTACTCAACAGCCCTGTGGTCTTCCTTCTTCCTCTATTTCTCACTGTCTCTTGGGATTTTTCCTCTCTGCCTCTTCTGTCTCTTCAATGAAGTCAATGTAGACACCAGCTCTGAGTCTATCAGGTGCAATAGCCATCACCAATTGGAGACAGTCTCTGCCTCTGTTTAAATTTGTAAGAGAGATACTGATTGGTCACTGGCCAACAAGCTGATTGGTTGGCATTGGGTCACGTGTCCATTGCTGCTGCAGTCACTTACGGCAAACCTGGTGAGGTAAAGGAGCCAAGCATGGCCACCTGGGTCAACCTCCTCGGCAGGGGTTATGAGAACAAGTACTTAGAAAACAGGTCCAGGAGTCTAGCAGATGCACTAAAGTATGCCATCAGGTGTGAATCATTAAGAACTTGTTAAGACCTTGAATAATGTGTGTGAACTGGGCAGAGCTCATGAAACACGTAGAAGAGATACAATTAGGATTTGCTAAATACTGGTCCTAGGAGAGCACGGTGTGTATGCAGGAGCGTTTCTATACGAGCCATGCTCTTTCATGCCTGTCCTTCCATAATTGTGGGATGCCCTTTACACACATCGCCCATCATCAAAGGCCAATTCACTCATCAAAGGCTGGAACCAACAAAGAGCTGCTCTGCTTCCCTCGCAGAAATAGTAGCTCCTACAGCAACATGTCTTCATTCATTTTTTATTCATTCATTTATTCATCTATTTAATTATTTCTTGAGTCCCTTATTCATGCCAAGTCTTCTTCTAGGTTCTGAGGATACAATTGTGAACAAAACAAAGCCCCTGCCCACATACACTTTCTATTCTGTCTGAAGGAGACCATTAAGAAACACTCATCACACAGACACTTGGTCAGCTATGGAGAAAGTACTAAGACAAGTAACACAGGGTAAGAAAATAATGATAGAAAATGGTATTTAGGGTGGTCAGGAAAGGCCTTTCTTAAGAAGTGATATTTGAACAGAGACTGGTACAAAGTTGTAAAGCAGATGAACACCTGGGAAATATGTTCTAGGCAGAGGAAACAACAAGGGCGAACCTCCTGAGGTGCCATGTTTTGAGTCTTAAATGTACAGCAGGAAAGTCAGTGGTGAAGAGGAGGAATGGCTGGAAATGAGATCAGAGAAGTAGCTATGGCCCAGTTTATATACACATTTCCCCAATGCCATCTTCTATTGCAGTATGGCTAATACTATAAGTAGGGCTGGCATTATAGACATACAGAGTTACACAGGGACCCTCATTCACAATGGTTCCCAAGTTGATTCAATGATATGTTATGTGGTCATCATTTTGAAATTCTAAGTTTTTGAGCAAGGGGCTCCACAAATAAGTAGCCAGCCCTGCTGATTATAATTATTTGTATAAATGTTGAATTCTCTCTTTTTTTTTTTTTAGATTTTGAGTTCCTGAAAGCAGAGGATGTCTGATTTATTGTTATAAATTTTTATTTGTAAATATTAATTTTAATCACCCTGAAAATTGACTACCATTCATAGCTCAAAAGCACTGCACCAAAAGAAACATCAAATGACAATTTTTTTTTTTTTCAAATATTCAGAACAAATACTACTTTCAAGAAGGAGGTCACCTTGTATTCCACATAAGTGCAAAAGTGTTTGAAGCATGAACAAGGAGTCTCCATTAATATTTTTATAAAAGCTAAGAAATTCAAAACGGAGTTCACCCTTTGAAATAATGAAGAAGAAGTAATGGGCCTACTCACTGAATACAAATTCAACATATTTAGAGTCACCTTTGTTGTTCCTTTTTTTTTTTTCTCAATCTTAACCACCACTGCTGCCTACTTTTATTGTTCCCACTATAGAAAATGCTCAGTATACTCCTTTATAATTAATTTCACAGTAAATTTGCATGCAATTGACCTCTGCATGGCATTGACAAGAAGGATGCCCAAGATAAAAACGGAGGGAAGAACTATTCACATCTGAGTTTTTCAGTCAATCCAGTCTCCTTATTGGTTCCCCTTTTATTTCTACTCCCAAACTTCCAATGTGTCTAGAAATGGCCTCCAAACTACTGCAGAGCTACCTCCCCACAAATACACTGAATTCATCAGAATGTATGTTAATACCAATGAATAGTGCTCCATTGGAATTTCCTATTTTAACAAACATATAAAAGAACTCTCTTCTCTCTCTTTCTCTTCTCCACCACATTCTGTTTTTTGACTTGTTCACATTGAGCTAAACAGATGGGTAACTGAGCCTCAAATAGGATCATTCCTTCTTAATGTCAAATGGAAGCAGAAATGAATAAATTTAAGATGGAACCAGGACCACCATTTTGTGTGACTGTAGTGATTTCCAATGAAATATTTCAACACTCTTCATTACTGCTGAGATTTTCATAGCTTGGACCTTTCTAGTCCCAATTTATATCATGCATTTCTTTTCTCTAGATTTGAAAAAAAAAAAAAAAAGAAGTAATATGAAGTATTTAACCCTTTCCTGACTCCACATGCCTTCCATCTCCCCATCTAAAATGAAAACAAAACAAAACAGGAAACAGCCAACATAGAACAAACTCTGTTCTTTTTTATTACTGAAAACTCTCTTAAATCCAGGTTTCCTGCTCTAATTCTATACGCACATTTCCAGCTTTCTGATTAATTTGCATTTCTGGGTCAGCTGCCAGCACCTGATCGGTCAAGTGCTGAAAAACTAACCTTTTCCACTCCTACCTCTGTTTCAATTGTATAACCAGCGCTCTCTCACTCGCTCTCTCTTGTCTCTCTCTCTCTCTCTCTCTCTCTCTCTCTCTCTCTCTTCCCCCACCTCCCTCCCTTTCTATACCACCCCTCTCTGGTCTTCTTTACCCCCATCTCCCACCCAACATTCTATCAATGGCTAAGTGGTTAGTTCCAAATACCTGATACCTCTATCTCCCTCATGGATCTACGATTTTTATTCCCACTGGCAGGTCTGCTAGGCTAGTGCAGTAACCTCCCAATGGCTAGCCAGCCTGGAGTCCTCCTCAAACTCCCCATCCTCTATTCTGCTGCAAACATTAGGATTCTAAGAATGGTATAATCTCAAGCTTTTCCATAGATCCCCTGCTCCCCATACCTACTATATACAAAGCAACATCCACATTCATTAACCTGGCACCAGAATCTCTCTAAATTCCTTTTGATTTAATCTGCCATTCTTGCCTTACATATTGTAGTGGATTGATTTGGGTCCCCAGAGATGGTATGTTCAAGTCCTACCCCACCAGGTATCATGTGACCTTATTTGGAAATAGGGTCTTTGCAGAAGAGAGAAAGTTAAAATGAGGTCGTACCTGAGGTGGGGCCTACGTCCAATGACTGGTATCTTTATAAGAGAAAGGGAGGGTGATTTGGATGCAGAGATATGAAGGAAACCCAGGGAAGAAGGTTGTGTGATGGCAGAGGGAGAGACTGGAGTAACGCAGCTATAAGCAAGGGAAGACACAAGAAAGGACCCTTCCCCAGAGGTTCCAGCCTCCAGAACGGTAAGCAAATAAATTTCTGTTGTTTAAACCACCCAGTCTTTGGTATTTTATTATGTTTATGACACCCCTAGCAAACTAATAAGCCATATTTTAAAAAGGAAAAAGAAACAATTGGAAGTAATTTTAGTGACATAGTATTGGCCCAATATAGCCAATATATTATCATTTTAACATGTAGTCTTTACAACAACTATTAGTCAGATATTTAACATTCTGTTTCTGGTACTGTACAGAGTCTTTGAAATCCTTAGATACCTCCCAAATTCCCTTCCCTTCCCAAGACACTCAGCCTTGTCTCTCTCTGTTTCTCCCAAGTGTCCAATGTCTCAGGCACCCCAGTGAGTGAGATGGAGTCAGTGAGCAACAAAACTTAACATTGCGCCCACTGGTGCGGGATTACCTGTAATTTAATGTTTACTTTTTCTAGTAAAGTTTAAGCTCTACAAGGGCAAGAACCAAGTGTGATTATTTTACCAAAGGGGGCATTGATATTTCTTGAATGCAAGAAATAATCATTAAATGAATGAATAAACTTGATCTTTATAGCATAGGAAAGTTAACCTAAACTGCATATTTGACAGATGGCCTGTATCACATTGTAGCATAATAATGGCTTTCTCCATGAATGAGTTTCTGACCTTTCCATTAGAACTTTAAAAACCAGGAAAGAGGATCTCAGGTTAAATTTTTCGGTGTCTCTCCCAGCACCTCATGTCATCCAATATGCATAGTAGATACTCAATAGGCTATAAACAAAAAGTATTTGAAGATATGGATTGCAATGATTTTTATCTATTTTCTTACCCATTTTGTTATTACAAATAGATGTAAGCAAAAACAAAAAAAAAGAAGGGGAGAAAGAATGGGACCCCAACATGAAATGATGGCCACTTACTTATTGATTTGAGTGGAATTTCTTCCAGACATTCAAATGGCACTTTAACTAAAATCAAAGCCTGTCAAATGTGACTGCAGAGAATCGAGATTATGCCAGGTCTGTGCAGTGCTCAGTACTCACATCTTACACCTTCGGATACTTTGTCCCAACTCCACCCAGCAAAAGGCCGGTAACACAGACTACCTCCTACCTCCAAAAAGTTTGCCTTTTAAATTAATAGACTTTAATTTTTTAAAAACACTTTTAGGTTTACAGAAAAGTTGAGCAGAAACTACAGATAGTTCCAAAAGACTCCCCCCTTGCCCCAAGTTTCTTTTTATTAACGTATTTTATCAGTGTGGTACATTTGATACCAATATTGATACACTACTATTAACTAAAGTCCAGAGTTTACACTGGGATTCCTCTTTGGGATTCCTCTTTGTGTCCTGTATCCTATGGGTTTTGACATATGCATGATGTCACGCATCCCCCATGATGGAATAGTGTCACTGCCCTAAAAATCCCCTGTGCTGCATTTACTCACACCTCCGTCTCTCCCTCCAAATCCCTGACAACCACTGATCTTTTCACTGTCTCTATAGTTTTGCCTTTTCCAGAGTATCATATAGTTGGAATCATACAGTGCGTAGCCTTTTCAGATTGGCTGTTTTCACTTGGCAAGAAGCATTTAAGGTTCCTCCATGTCTTTTGTGGCTTGACAGCTCTTATCTTTTTATTGATGAATAACATTCAATCCTATGGATTATTCCAATTTATTTCATCACCTACTGAAAGACATCTTGGTTGCTACACATAAGGATGCTATAGACTTTTGTGTGCAGGGTTTTCTGTGGACACAGCTTTTGAGCTCATTTGGGTAAATACTGAGAAGCATCCTTGGTGAGTCTCCTGATAAAAAAATGTTTAGTTCTGTAAGAAACTGCCAAACTGCAAGACGTGCTTTTGATTGCCATTATCATTTTGTCTCCTTTTTTGGAATAATGATGTTTGAGAGTTAATCCAGCCCACACTGGTCGTGTTATACCCACAAAAATAAAGGCTTCAGGGTAGAAGGAAGGGCAGGGGAAAGAGAAAGGAAGAAAGTGCATGTGAGAACAGAGCTTCTCAGGATTTTCAGCCAGCTTGTCAAGGGGGAGGGTTTCCTGTTTTTCTCCTCTGTGTTACAGACCAAACGTTGCTGGTCTCATCATCACAGACAAATTAACGCAGCTGCCAGCGCTGCTGGGAAGTCCTAAGTCCAGCAGGCAGCTTCTCAGTTGCAGAGACACCTTTGGGTAAATTCGACTCCTCCAGGGCCTGCTTGGAGGGATTGTGTGAGCTGTTCAGCAGTCGGGGCACAACACACAAACCAGCAGCAAGAGTCTTCTCCGCATTGTGGTTGGCATGCATTTAACAGGCAAATCTGAACCCACATCTGTTCATCCCCATAACACACAGAACATGCTCTGATTGTCAATGCCAAAAACCTGAAGTTCTAAAAAGCAGCTGCTGAAAGTTCCTTTCCTAAACAGTCTGGGGCTAAACCCAAAGCATGTGTCCATTGGTGAGAGAGGAGGAGTGGGCTATATTCTCAGATATGGGGCCATAATCTTAGAAACTTCCCTGCCTCCCACCTCCACCCTCAGCAGCCAACATTAAACAGGAATAACATCGGAAACCATAGGAGCCACCCAGACACAACACAATTTATAATATTTTAATCACTACTGAGCTAGACAAATGTCTTCCAACACAAACTTCCCACACATCCTCCATTCCTTTTATTTTACTCCCACGAATCCATAAAGTTCCTGCATGGAGATATTGCAAAACCTTTGTGCAAATGGGATATAGCTTCCAGCCTTTTGCATGATTTCGTGGGAGCTTTGGTACAACAGAGTGGTTTAGTATCTTGGAAAGGCTCCTTCCAGAGAGAAACGGGATGACATTGCACATTGAAGGTGTCAATCTAAGACTAATTTGCAAGTGACACCTCTGTACAGAGTATGTCAGTGCTAGAAGCCTAGGAACCTGGGTGGGATCTGCAGCTGGCTTCTGCTAAAGCAAAGTGTGTGTAAATTTGGAGAAAAAGCTCAGGAACTGTGCATTTCAGTTCTCTCTTCTCTTGTGAAGGAATTGCCCTAAGTGTTCCTCTGAAGCGTATAATAAACTGAAAAGTGTATTTATTTATTTTTATCAGGAGATGTCAAAAAGAAGCCTATCCTTTATATTAGAGTTAAAATTAGTACCTTTCTGTGCCTGGAAAAATTCTCCTGATTTTTAAAACAGGTCTCCATACCTTTTATAAGCCACAAAAGGGCTTCTTTGGGGGCAAGCCGCTGTCTGCTGGTCTCAGACAGACAGAATTCTTGCAGTAAGCCAGGCAAGCAGTATATATCTAACAATGTCTATTCTTCCTCTTCTCCCTGACTTATTTTATTATTATTTTTATTTTTTTGCCAGGAGCAAGTATCGAAGTATAGAACCTTCAAAAGTGCTCTGGATTCCATTACAAAGAAAATCATGAATAATGCATCCCTACCTCCTTATTTAATCTCAATCAGTGAGAGCTAGAAGTGCATTACTGTGTCCAGCTGCATTCCTGGCTCTGGAGGCTGGAACCTGGGGCTGAGGGAGCCACAAGCCCCACAGGTGCTGTGCACCGCAGAGCCAGTTAACCAGCAATCCTGCTCAAGCCCTGGGAGACTGCGGCACCTACGGCTCAACCCTTCTGGAAGTCTGGCTTGCCATGGATGGTTCCCTATACCTAGGGAGCTGCAGAACCCACTTTGAAACTGGCATGGCTTGTGTATCCCGGGGTTACATCTTCCTTTGTTTTCATAAAGCCACGTTGTATTCCTAATAAAAGGAACAAACAGCCTATCCCACATTTTGAAAGATCACGACAAGAAGTCTGCCCAGTCTATTATGATTCGATGTCCCATAAGCTAAGTCTCTCTGCACCCATGCACATTGAGCACGAAATACAGGCAAATTGTTATTTCTGTCCATCAAGAGCAAATGGTGATGAGAGCTGGCTTTCAAATGTTAGATATTGCAGTCTTTTTAATTTCTGGGAGCATATCGTGTATGTCACTATGTGCTATGCCTTTATGTTAAATAACATGTTTATGTTGGGATACAAAACAGTACGATGGCCACATGAAAAAGACTTCATAAGGTACATACATATGTCACGTAGCAACATAGTTGAATCAGTGTAGGTTCAAAGTATAGAAAAAACAGCTACTCTTGGCTGGATGTGGTGACTCACTCCTGTAATCCTAGCACTTCAGGAGGCCAAGGCAGGTGGATCACTTGAGCTCAGGAGTTCGAAACCAGCCTGGGCAACATGACGAAACCCCATCTCTATAAAAAGAATTAGCCAGATGTGGTGGTACACGCTTGTAGTCCCAACCACTCCAGAAGCTGAAGAGAAAGGATCATTTAAGCCCAGGAGGTCAAGGTTGCAGTGAGCCAAGATCACACCACTGCACTCCAGCTTGGGCCCCAGAGTGAGACCCAGTCTCAAAAATAAATAAATAAATAGTAAATAAAATGAACAAAAAGAAACAGCTACCTTTTGTAATGGAATCAGAAGTTTTATATAACACTTTTGAAATAATCAGGAATGCAAATTTAGCTGGGACTTTGTGTTGACATCTTTATCATTGTGCCTATTTTTTATGTTTTGTCATGCTAACATTTGCTGTGTGCCCACACACACACACACACACACACACACGTGCAATTCTTTTCTACTCTATTAGCCTCTGGTTCGTACGTTTCCATCATTAACTGAAGCATTTGCAGAACGAAATGGAGGTTTAGCACTTTGAGAGTTGTTTTATTTTTACAACCTTGGCAAAGCAAGTGTCATTGATTAAATGTCTGAATTCCAGGAGAGAGAAACTTGGCAGATTTTTGCTAGGATGTTGGACTGGTCCCAACTAAAGTAGAAATTCCAAGTGATGGTTCTTATTTTAATGTATGCTAATAGATATCCTGTGGCTTGTCATTGGGTCTCCAAGGGGAAAAACAAAAGGCGTATGTGGTGTGTTGGGGAGAAGGATAATAGTCCCTGCAAATAGGGTGGAGGGAGGAGGAATCCTGAATATGAGCAACTGCTTCATTCATTTGTATCTCTTAGAGTAACATGTGCCTGCATCGGTACTTAATAAGTCTTGTTCCAGAGTGTCCCCAAATCATTATCCACTGGTTTCACTAGTTTTGGTGAAAAATGATGGATCAATGCTTCATCCTAGCTTGAGATCACTTTTGGATGCTTTTGCTGTTTTGACACCGGTATGTACAGCTGGATCCAAGGAGATACCACTCTTATATAGTTTCACTGCAGCCCACACATGGTTTTGATTAATTTATTAACCCAAGATGTCCCTGGGGAGAGGGGGGTTACGGGAAACACCTTGAATTCTTTTGTTTTAACATTGCAGCATTGCTATTCATAGAAACTACAGAGCCTTTAATTCCCCTATCTGTTCTTGCCAGCAAAGTAAAATATGTTTTTAAGTGTTTGAAAACAAGGGAGAGTAAATGTGTTTTAAATGTATCTCACACACACACATACACACACACACACACACACACACATACACTTGCCCATTATTGTTCCTGGTCACTTCTTATATCCAGAGGCTGAGAACTTAGACTTGCCCTCTGACCTCCTAAATTATCAGAGGTAAAACTCCCTTTTAAGCAAGATCTGTATCTTGGAGAGTTTCCTTTCCCTCCTTGCATTCCCCAGGCCCATCTTTTCTACAAAGTGCTAGAGTGTCAGTTTTATGGGATGTTGAAACCTTCCCAGTATAAATTCTGCCCACATTACTCTTTTCAGGAAGGCTCTGCAAACATTTAATAATAAAAGTGAAGTGGGTGCGACTCTTAGTTAATAAAGACCTCATCTTGTGGGAAACATGAAGCCTTGAGCATAACACCAGAGCTATCTTTTCATCTGGGCCTGTCCATCATCACAGTACCCAAGTGCTTAATTTAAACTGCCACTTCGCCAAAAACGCAACTGGGCAGAGAATGCACTGTTCATGCCAACCACTGAAAGGCCAAATTATTCTATTTCTAGCAACAATCACCTTCCTCAGGAATCTATAATTTTCAGCTTATGATAAACCTTCAATACTTTGGATTTCCCGGGGGAACGTCAATATTAAATTAGAAGGTAATTATATAGCATTTTGCATACAGGCTACATTTTTATAGTTACATAAATGCATACTTTATTCAAAGAGGTCTTAACCATATGTGTCCCAATTCAGTTTCTAACAAATTTCCTTTCACAAAAAAGATAAGAACTTATAATGGTCATATAATATAGACAGGTTCTTTTAAGACATATGAAAAATTAAGTTGAACATCTTCTGGATATGTGCCTGATTTTGTTTGTCCAAGCGTTAGCCTTTGAGCAAATGATGCAAACTATCTATTAGTGGTTTAGGAAATAATGGTATTTTTATTATAAAATTAATGATTGGTCAGAAAGGAAACATTTGCCAATATCATTCTCCTTCAATGTCCTTCAATTCTGAAAAAATAACTAAGATGACATTTTTATTAATACTTAAAAATTGATACTTAAAAACTTTCTTTAAAAAATTACAGTCTGAAATACAATAGATTCTCAAAGAAAAATACACATTCTCCTTTCCTCTTCATTTAGTATCTGTTGTTGGCCAAATTACAGATGATGCCTTGCCTTCAGGGTAAAAATCCAACTTGCATGTAGGAGTTGAACGAAATTAAGCTCCACAAGGTGTGAATAACAAGGGCTGGCCTGCTCTAGTGACAATAGGCAGCTCTTCTCAGACAAGGACCTTGAAAGCTCGTTAGTGCTAATTGAACTACTTTGCAGCGTATGTCCCCATCTGGAGGCTGACATCAAATTTGAGAGTCATAAGGAAACACAAAGGTCATTGTGGCAAACCAGGGCCATGCCATTGCACAATTCTAGCCAGAGGCCAGACTCCTCGAAGTCTAGGGGAATGGTGCCCCCTGGAGCTGTGCAGTGTACAACCTGTGCATCTGGATAGGTCACTCCTGAGGCCAGCTGACTCATTTTATAAGGCAAGAAACTGTGGCCCAAAGAATATATATGCCTAGATGAAAGTTAAGCAATGAGGCACATTTCAACTCAATATGAAGAAAACATTTTTGAAAGAGGAAGCTGTCAAAGATGATATTGGTTGACTCAGGAGGTAGTGAGGACCCGTTATAGGACATCTGCAAGCCTAGGCTGCTCTACCATCTGGTATGGACTTTCAGAGGGGGCTTGAAATTAAGCTGTGGGTAGGGGCTGGCCTCCATGGCTGTTAAGGTTTTTCCCAACCCTAAACTCAGGAATCCATTGTTCAAACACAAGTTTTCAGGCTACTGAGCACCAATCAAGGTATGGGGACACTGAAAGGAAACAGAAATCAAAAGATCTAGTTTGAGAGGACTCTAACTTAACTACAGCAGGCAGCAACATTAGTGACTTTCTCAGTTGCTACAAAAAGTAAACCATTGTTACAGACACAATTTTCCCATTCCGCCCCCCCCCCCCCGCCCCCACCACACATTTGTGTCATATCCAACTTCCCCTTCCCCTCAGCGTTGCAGAACTTACTGATAACTAAGCCATGTCTACCCTCTAGGAGTAGTACAAGAGTCCTGGTAAAGACCTAACCGGAAGTAGAAATTATGTGTGAGCTGCATGAGTGCATGTCTGTGTGTGGTGTGTGTGTGTGCATGTCTGTGTGTACACAGGTGTGTGTGCATGCGCACACTCCATGGCTGTATTCCCGTAAGCCTGCTTTGCAGAATCAAAAAGTACTTCCAGCATCCACATTAAGGCTGTCCCCAGCACTGCACGCCATTGACATGCTGTAAGTCACATAGGGTCAGGCAGTCAAGAAGGGGCATTTGTAAGGGCTAGTGGCATGACAGCTCCCATCTATTCTCTCACTTTCTTCAGAAGTGAAAAACTAGCCCGGGATGGTGTTTCATGAGATACTGAAACTAGAAGTCCCTTAACCTCATCCCTAAAACTCAAAAGGCAGGGTAGCAATTAGAAAGGTCATGGTTTTTTGGATCTTCCGTCCTGAGTTCCCATCCAACCTCTGCCACCTTGTAGCTATGAAACATCTGCAAGTCCGATGAAACTTTCTGAGCATGGGTTTCCTCATCGATAGAAGAGAGAGAATACCTTCTGCTGCATAAGGTTGTTGTGAGAATGAATGAGATAACACATAAAAAACTCTGTGCCTGGTACCCTAGGAAGACAGATGCAGGTGGTTATATTTCAAACCCACAATTCCTTCCTCCTGATGGCAAAGCAAACGAGCAGAAAGAGTTGTACATGAAGAGGCGTGGCTCTCTCTTTGGTAATTTTCAACTTGTGATAAATCTCCAATACTTTGGATTTCCCAGGGAAAAGTCAATATTAAATTAGAAGGTAGTTACATAGCATTTTGCATAAAGCTTGCATTTTTATAGTTGCATAAATGCACACTTTATTCATAGAGGTATTAACCATATCTGTCCTAATTCGGTTTCTAAACTACATTCGGTTTGTCGTGCCAGTAGTCCAATGGCATTCCCAGGGCTTGTTTGCGAACCAGCTTCACTCAGGCAAGGCTTTTCCATGTTTGGGTTGCCCCTTTGAACAAAGCAGGTAACTTAGTTATATTATTAATTACAACGTCTGCACTTTTCCCCAAACATTAAATGGTGTGGTTCTTCTGAGATGCACACTGAAGAAATGAAGCAAATTCCTAGGTAATTCAAGCACAAGCTGAATGGAAACCTCAAATTTCAGGCAAAGGGAATACCTTAGCATGAATCACATAAAGTAGAACCTTGCAGGTGTAGACAGGCTTACGGCATCCTATGCCACCTATGTGAAGTAGGAAATGCAAAAGGAGAGGAAAGCCATCACCCCAGAGAAGCAGCTCATTCACAGTACAACAAGGAACTCCAAAGCCAAATGAAATAGCATTCCTAAGCTTCCCATGACACAAGATTTCCTATCATATTCCTTTCAGAACCAATGAGGTAAATTCTCCAGGAGAATAAAAGACGCAGGGGTTTGCGGAATGTGCTGTCCAGCAGTCCCATCCAGGGGCCCTGGGACAGGACCCACAATGGGGCTGTCATCCTTCCAGAAAACAGGACCCCAGGGAGCATGGTTTTGGGGAATGATGTAGATGGCGTAAATATCAACCGAGTCACGTGACTTCACTCCTCCTGGACCATTCTACTCCTCTCTCAGCACCCCAGCCTGTACAGAACAGATGAGAGAGTCGCAGGAGGAATGAAAATGCAGGACAATTTTGAGGACAGGGGAAAAAATCTATACCCCAAATAAAGTTATGATTGCATGTGGTCAAAAAAGAACGAAAATGTTGAGAACGTTTTGTCATGCACGGTAGGTAGGTTCCATTCATTTACCAGGGCAGGAAAAATGTTAAGTGTCCACGATCCTCAGAAATGCTGCTTCTGAATTAAATCCCTGGGAAATTTTCTGAAAGTGCTCCAGCACGTTCTGTTTCTTGATCAACTTAGTACGCCCAGTGGTGGTCTCTTTACCACCCCCAGGAGATCTACAAAGAGTAGATAATAGCAGTGTTTTACCCTGCCTCGTACCAGATGTGTGGCTGCAGGAAATTTGCATGATCTACCTAAGTCTTAGTTTTTCACATTTGTAAAGCGGGACTGATAATACTTACTTCAGGGCACAGTTGTTGATAGATAGAGGGTGTGGGTGGGCTTGGCCTCCAGAGTATGTCATGCATAAATCAGTCTTCATTTAGGGGATTTTTTTCTCTAGGATCAACTTTACTCTATAATTCTCTTTGCTGTTGTCACCCTGCCCCACCCAGTCCGCCCAATTCTGCAAATAATAGACTTTCTTTTTCTGACTCATGATAGAAAACTTGAGACATACAGGAAACTATGAAGAAGAAAACAAAAACCTATACTCCTACAATCCAAAGGAAACACCAGTAAAATTTTCTTAGGTATACTTCCAGTCTAAAAAAAAATTTTACAGCGAAGTTCCAATTATTGATATAACTTTTAGGTTCTTTTCTTTGCCTGTCATTTTATGATGACAGTTTTCTCTTGTCACTAGAACTTTTGTTTGTAATGGTATCTGTGGTTTGTGTGTGTATGTATGTGTGATTATAAAAATGATATACTTTGCCTGGAGGCCTTCTTGTTTCATGACAAGAAATGGAGCACCTATAATTGCCCAAACTCATCATGGCCAAGAGGAAGGGCCAGCTCCCAGGATAGGAACAATTATAAAATGGGACTTGGGAAAACCTTTCTTGGTGAAGCCACATGGCAAGCGTATTAAGGGCTACATAAACGCAATCAGCAAAGATCCACGACCAGAGTCCCCACACCAGCTCTGGGATGGGGCATGAATATAGATAGACCTGTGAGTCATTGAGCCCTTGCTTAAAAAAAAAAAAAAGAGAGAGAGAGAGAGAGAGAGAGAGAGAGAGCTCTGGAAAAGCCATGTGGCCCACTAGGAAACTGAACTGCCTGAAGTATAGCTAAAATGCAGTATTCCTGGTGTACCTATGGTAGGTATGGTTCTGTTATACAAGAAAAAGTATAGTTTTAAGGAAAAAAAGGAAAGGAAAGCAAAGAACATGATCTGCAAGGGGCTAGAAGTCTTCTGAATAAATAGGGACTTTAGAAACAGACAATGGGAGAAAATGTTCAGAATGTAGAAAATAATAGTCATGACCAAATTATTTCAGGATAATTCCTGAGAAAAGGATGTATTTTCAATTGTATTTTTCTATACACATTTTAATAAAAGTTGAATCGTAAAGCTTATCCAACTTTACTCCTGCTTTTCTTTTTACATGTGACTAAAAATTTCGTACTCACTCCATTAAAATGACTGCAAAATATTCCAGCAAGAGGATGTACCAGAATTTATATCATTGTGTGTATGGTTGTTGTATAATTATAAACATCTCAGTAATAAATATCTATGCCGAGAGCTTGGTTTTAGCTTCTTGTTATTATACTTTCAAGGAGTAGATATCTAGTAGGGGACCTCTGGGTGAAGAGTATCGACTTTTTTGTAAGATTCTTACTATGCAACACCATTTAAGTTTCAGAAAAATATTTCAATTTCCACCTCCCTTAGCAATGACTGAACAAGTCTACATGGGCACACCCTTGCTAACAATGGCTTCATCAAGATGGATATTTGCTAGTTTGATGTACAAAATGCCATTATGGTTTAAATTTGCATTCTTTAATGTGATTTCTTTTATTTTGATTTTGATTTACTTGAGATTTGCTTGAGAAACACGTTTTCCTGTTTGTTTACTGCTATTTGAGTTTCTCCTGTGACTTGTCTTCGTAGCTTGTGCCTATTTTGCTCCTGGAGTTTCCATGCCTTTCTTGCGAATTGGTAGGAGTTCTTTAAACAAGGATGACTGCTAACCACAATCTGTTATATTGAAGCAAATAATTTTTCTAGTTCATTTGTCTAGTAATGTTGTTTATAGTATTTGTGACACTCAAATGTCTTTGATTTTTATTATCTAATACTTTTTGGGTGATTTTTTTTCTATTAACTTATGCTTAGAAAAATCTTTCCTAATCTGTTTGCAAGACATTCACTTCTATTTTCTTATGCCATTTTTGAAAATGGTTTCATGGAGTATTTTGAGAAACACTTTTAAGAATTTCAGAAAACAGAATTTCCATTAGCCACAAAAGCAGTGTTGGGGGAGTGCAAATGCTGCTGCCTGATTTCAGAAGTATGGGACTGTCATTCACTGGCTCACCTTTACAGCACATGGGCTCAGATAGTGCCATCCAAGGTTGGTCAGGGAGGGCTTAAAACTGGTTCTGGTGACTACATTATCCTCTGTTCAAAGAATAATCATTTTCCCTTCTTGAAATGAAAACATGGAAAATTTGTATTTTTGGTATCTATCCATCTCTACCTCTTCCACTTCTCCCCCACTTTCCTCTATCTCTATTCACTTCTCTTTTACACTGCTTTATATGTTCTCTATTTCATATCTGTCTAACTTCCCTATTGACCTATTGACCCATCCATCTCTTAACCTATCTACTTACCATCTTCCATTGATATCTAACTCTTTAATAATGCCTATGAGCCAGTATCTATATTTATCTTTCCATTCATCTATATCTATTTCATTATTTCATCTCTTTATATTTCCACAATAGTCTAAAAAGGCATCTAGAACTTTTTATTATCATTCAGATTTCTACAGTGTTGATTCTGTAGTTTATCTAAAATGGATTTTAATCCAACGTTTGCAACTTCTAGTTTCCTTGCAAATCCGTTGCATTTTCTCCACTTCTCATTTCATATTGGCCTGCATCTTAACCAGATATTCCTTTCCATTTTAGTCTCCTATGCTCTCACTTCACTTTTAAATTTTATGTTATGAAATTCATATTGTCATATCTTATATTGAGAACACAAAACAGATGTTTGTAAAGTTTTCCTGCTGGCGATGTTTTATTTTAATATGCTTTATCTCTGTGCTACGTGCTGAATTACACCCCCCTCCCACAAAATTCATATGTTGAAATCCTAATGTCCTAACGGACCTCACAATGTGACCTTTTTTGGAGACAGAGCTGCAGATACAGTTAGTTAAGATGAGATCACACTGGAATCAGAGGGATCCCTAATCCAGTATGACTGGTGTCTTTATAAAAAGGGGAAACTGGAACACAGACATGTAAACACAGAGAACGTCATGTGAAGATGGCTGCCACAGGCCAAGGAACTTCCAGAAATGGCCTTTCCCTAGATCCTTCCAAGGGCACATGGCCCTGCTGAAACCTCAGTCTCAGACTTCTAGCACCTCCTGAAGTCCTGGGTGTTTCTGGACTACATCCAACTACAATGCAATACAGATGTCTGTTATTTCAGCCACTCTGCAGTACTTTGCTAAGGCAGTCCTAGCAATATACCCCGTGTCATCTTTTGTGTTTTGAAATTTATTTATGTGTCTGGTGTTTTACTCGGTTCATGCACATTATTGACTGTTATGGTTCTGTCCCAGGTAGCAGTGACTGTGTCAGTAAACCAGGCTGGATTTTGTTATTGTTGCTGCTGTTGTTTTACTGTCTACTAGGTTATATTAGGAACGTTCCCTCTCTGATCTAAAGACAAGGATGAGTTGATGTCTGTGTCTCCTGCTCCACACTCATGTCCAGCATCCAGCAGTCACTTGATCTGTTCTGGTTATGCTTCATTGAGAACATTCTTCACCTCTACCCTGGGGCCTGACGACCTGAAAATGCCGATTTTCTTAAATATTTTGGTTCAAGGTGTTGTTATTCCCTTTCTAATGCAATACATGAACATTACAACCTTCAGAAAAGGTGGTCCCCAAGATGTTTTCCTTCCCAGACCATTTCTTTTCCCAACTCCACCCCTCCCTATACAACTCACACCACTTCTTATCTCTGCGCCAGCCCGGATGCATTCCCAGGGCCTACAGTCTCATTAAAATTTGGAGATGTTTGGAAGGCTGTGTCTCTCTGGGTGTAACAAGACTAACTGTTCAGAATATCTCAAAATGCAATAGTCAATTAGGATGCGTTGGTGCATCCTAACTCCTTTGTCCCATGAAGGCTCTGAGACCCTGCGGGAGGTATAGCCATGACAGCAGGTGCAGTCTCTCACCTCCATGAGGTGATTTTCTTTATGGGCATGTGAATATTCCTCCTTAGGTCTGGCAACCATTCATACATAGTCCTACTTTTTAGTCTTGTTGACATCCTCTTTGCATAGCTTTTTGGATTTTAATAAGTACTTTAATGTCCCAGGAGGAAAGTAGAGAAGGCCTGCCATTGACTCAAAGAAAAATGCCGTTTGTAAAAGCTGCATCACATTCCACCATACAGACATACCCTGTGATTTTTATTCATTCCCCTATTGCTACATTTCACTTTCTTTATTTATTTTCTCCACAAAGAACATCCTTACAGACAAATTCTTGCCCACACTGCACAGTATGTCCTGAAAACAGATTTCTAACTTTGTAATTAGTGAGACAAAGACATGATCACTATTTGTTTTGTTTTGTTTTGTTTCCAGACAGAGTTTTACTCTTTTAGCCCAGGTTGCAGTGCAATGATGCGATCTCAGCTCACTACAACCTCCTCTTCCTGGGTTCAAGTGATTCTCTTGCCTCAGCCTCCTGAGTAACTGGGATTACAGGCACACACCAGCATACCCAACTACTTTGGTATTTTTAGTAGAGATGGGATTTCACCATGTTGGTCAGGCTGGTCTCAAACTCCTGACCGCAGGTGATCCTCCCACTTCAACCTCCCAAAGTGCTGCGATTACAGGTGCGAGCCACCGCACCTGCACACGATTCTTAAAATATACTGGCAAAGTGTTTTTGAGACAGCCTTCCCCAGTAAAGTTCTTACCAACAGTTTGTCAAAGTGCCCATTTCACTTAATTTTTCATAACATGATTTTTTTCCGATAATATTATATTTGAAAAATAAAGAAACAAATATGTGGGAGTGGGTATAATAAAGATCCAACTGTGCAGAGTCTGTGCCTTCCAGAAGTTTATATCCCATTTGGAGGAAACGTTGGTACCGCAGATGCCTTGAAGAAGCCAGAGTAAGAAGACAAAGGCTGATGTACTGAGGTGGCTGGGCAGGACCTCTCTAGGAAGATAACATCTGAGCCCAGGCTGGACAGGGGAGCCTTATCTGAAGGGAGAACTTCAGCAGAGGACATAGCAATGCCAAAGCCTAAGGCCAGTATGAGGTGGTGAACCTGAGATAAAGAATGCCCGTGAGGCCCCAGTGCAGGGAGCAGATCGCACAGGGACTTGTGGAGAGCTTAGATTTTAATTACAAGGAGCCATGTTGGGAGATTTTTGTTTAACAGAGGGATAAGGCAAGGACTAAAGGAGATTCCATTTATAAAAATAAGCCTACTGGTGAAGGAGAAAACAGACAGGAAGGGCACGAATGGAGCCTGGGAGCCTGCTGGGAGGTTGCAGCATAGTCCGGAAAAGTGATGAAGGTGTAGGATTGACTCATTGAGGTGCTGAGAAGTTGTCAGATGCAGGAAACATTTTGGAAGTAATTGATGGAAACTGGCTTATAGGAAACAGAGGCTGAGGTTACTAACCTCCGCCACTGATAGAAAAGGCTGAATGAGACCAGGAACATTAATATTTCTGTTGCAGCCATGGAACAAATGGGGACCCATGCTGAAAATGTAGATGTGAGAGTCATCTCTATAATCTGGAATCTTAGCAGGGGAAGCAGAATCTAGGAAGGGCAGAGAAAATGGCCTTGCCCAGAGCCCCTCACAGAGCATGGCAGAGAAAATACAGAAAAATCCATTCAATGTGAATGAATCAACCATGAATAATTTCTTAGAATAAGTATTTCTCATACAATCTTTGGGACATACTTATGTTAAAAAATTACCGTTTATCTGAAATTAAAATTTGACCAGAGGCCCTGTGTTTTTATTTGCTGTATCTGGAAACCCTGCGTGGGGCATTCCAATAATCCTGGTGGAGGAGGATTTGGTTAAGAAGAATCAAGTGGAGCATTTGTATAACTGGAAGAAAAACAGGTGCAATGAATGGTTACTTTTATTTGTCAACTTGGCTGGGTCACAATGCCCAGATATTTGGTCAAACATTATTCTTCTGGATGCTTCTGTGAGGGTGTTTCGGGATGAAATTAACATTTGAATCAATAGACTTTGAATAAAACTGATTGCTTTCCCTAAGGTGGGTGGGCCTCATTCAATCAGTTGAGAAAGTCTTAACAGAACGAAGACTGACCTCCTCTGGGCAGGAAGGAATTCTGCAGCTGAGACCTCTGGACTTTGAACTGTAGCATAAGTTCTTCTCTGGGTCTCCAGCCTGCCAGCCCACCCTGAAGGTCTTGGAATTACCTGCCTCTATAATCACATGAGGGAATTCATTAAAATCTCCCTCTCTGTCTCTCTCTCTCTACAAACACACACACACACACACACACACACACACACACACACACACCCTGTTGATTCTGCTTCTCTGGAGAACACTGACAAATACACCAGGAGTGTGAGGTGTCCCAGAAAGGCAGAGGTCAAAGAGCTTTGTGGGGAGGGAGAACTGACTTGGCACACATAGTCCACTGGTGAGCTTAACCTAAGTTGTGGCATCTTATCATTTTATTTGTATTTATTTAATCAGATGTGAGATTCCCGACTTTTTCTTAATGATTACCCATTTCTAAGTTCTTTATAACTACAGCCTTGAAGCATGGAGTAACGTCTTTCTTTTCTGACATGAATATCTGCAATTTACTTTTGGCGGATGCTTTTGGTGGCCCACGTGGCAAATAAATATAATGCCAGGTGGTGGTAAGTGCTGTGATAGAAGGCAAAATAGCAGAAAGGGGAGAAGCTGTGGCTGCTGTTGTCAACACGGTGGTCAGTGAGGAGAGGACATCAGAGCATAGGCCTCAATAAAGCGGGGGAAAGACTGAAGCCAGTATCTGGGGGGAGATCATTGCAGACACAGGGAGCAGCAGCCTGTGCAGAGGCCCTGGGTGGGAACACGCGGTGGTTGGTCTTCCTGCTGGGGACAGGCAGCAAATTGCAATCAGAGAACTTGGGAGTCAGAGTTGGGTAAGTTCTTGTCCCAACCCTGCCATTCATCAGCTGCTTCACATGGAACAATTCCCTTCTCTTCTTTCAGTGTCAGCTCTCTTGATCTGAAAAGCAACGCAGGTGGATAAGTAATTCCTTATGGTCCTGGTTATCCTTCATATTTAAAGGCAAAGAAGTGTTGTCGTCATTTTTTTCCAGCAGAGTGTTATTTTCAGTGACTGCAGTTTTGCATTTGCTATATCTGCCTATTTTGAGTTCACATTCTAACGTGTGTAGAAATCTTTTGTTTAGAGATTTAACATTGGAAGTCGTCTTTGGAGTGATGGAGCATGTTTCATCTGCGATGAATGATAAAGCTTCCTGTCCTCCCATCTTGCTGGAGTTGTGTTTTTACACATCCTGTGAAGGGCAAGACCCAGTGGGACACTGTTTTCCCAGAGAAATGATTAGACTACAAGAAAAAACTGGAGCCATATAATTTATGGCACTATGTTAACAGGAGCATAGTCAACACGCAAAGCCGACTCTGCCAGATAAGAACTTGCTTTGGAAACTGGCCCTGCACAAATCATACACGTAGCAGCGGCACATGGATGGGGACCACATTCTCTTGTATCATTAGCTAATAAAGAGCTCGCAGAGGAAAAGCAAATATCCCAGTTCTTTTTAATGACTGCTACTCAAAATAAAAGAAAACTTTTGTTTTGTTCTATTGTTGAATTTGCTAAAATACTACCCTTTTTATTTCACCAAGGCTAAAAAATAAGGAAAATTGGCACCAAAGGAAGTTTCTCACAAACTTATCTTTTTCAGGACAAAGAAGCAATTCGGTCAGATGGAGAACAATATGCAAATTGTTAATAAGTGAAGAAGATCGTTCATACCCTGGGCCCAGCAGGACAGACAGAGGTACAGATGGGAGCAGTCTCCCTCTTCTCTGAGCTAAAAGACCTGAAGTTATCTGCATCCAAAACCTGGGTATTAGGGCTAAGGGAAGGAAACGACCTTTTCAGGTTTCCTCCAGTCTGTTTGCAGGCCTATGGTAAAGACCAGGGTGGGCTTGTGGATTCTCAGTCAAACTCCCCCTGAAACTGTGGGGAGGTGATTAAAGGATTAAAATTTGCATGCAAAGCAATAGATATTCAAACCCTTACTACCCACCCCCCACCCTCAATGTAACAGAGAAGATAAAAGCTGTTTCCTTTCAAAGCTTCAGGTTAAAGATGGAAGAATTAGCCAATATGTAATTTTATAGCGGGGCACTCAGAAAGGGCTGAGAGGAGAGAAGGCAATGATATCCAAATAGCAATCTGTGCTTAGAAAAAAAAATAACCTCTGAAAAGGGAGAAATGTCATTGTCTAAGGTGGTTCTCTAAATGGGGGGGGAGGAGAGTGACGATTCTTACGCCTTCCCAGGGGACACTTGGCAACAGTACAAATGGGGGTGGGAGGTGGGGATGCTACTGGCCTCTAGTGGGTACAAGGTAGAGGGGATGTTAATGCATAAGGCAGCCTCCCGTAGCAAAGAATGAGCCAGCGTCAGTTGACAGACGTTGAGATGGAGAGGCTGAGAAAGGTTGAGAAACAGTGGTCTAAGAAGAAATTCTGGTCTAAGGATCTGTTCTGGTTTTTATCCAGTTTATCTGCTCAGGATGTTTCCAGACCCATTTGACTATTCCCAAGGAACCTCAACCCGACTCTTAAAGTGAAGCCCCAGGGCTTTGCTTTGTTCAGCCTTAGTGCCTGGAACCTCCTGGCCTATGAAAGCCTTACACCCGGGGAAGCAACTGGAGAGAGGAATCCCTGTCCAGGGCTAATTGATTCCCCCAAGAACTGTGTATCTGCTCTCTTTGCGGTCAAGGAGAGAGGATTTATGAGACACATTAAAACCTATCTGTGTCTTTCTTTGTAAATAAATTGTTTAGAGTTCTCAGATTTCGATCTAAATAGTTACAAACTTTATCAGGCTTTGCTGTAGTGTTGTTCAAAATAAGATCCTGCAATTATCACTCAATTGCTGCCTTGGAACTGAGACAGGCAGGCGCCGTTGCCACAGCCCAGGACGGCACACTGCTCGGAGATACACATCAGGGAGATGCTTCCACTCTATGTTTCCAACAAAGCACAGGACATTCTTTGTAACACATGTCTGTGTGTCCTGAGAGGGTGGATGAGGATCCAGCTGTACTATCTGCTTCAAATTTATAAGAACCTTTTTGAAAAGGAGATTGACAAGGGCTTGCAGCCCTGGTACGGCCTCTGTCAGTTGCAGGGAAGACAACAGACTGTTCACACCTGTGTACTCCGGGAACCAGGGGATGACATGCCACCACATGCTCAACTTGAGATGACTGGTAGAAGGGAATCTACAAAAAGACTTGGTCTTCCAATTACTTCAATTCATCTTTTAAAAGCATAGCTGTACTTCAATTTAACAACCATATTCCTAAAAATGTTAGGCCATATCAGCAAACATTTTTGTCCTTTTTTCCATGATCACTCCCACAAAAAACAAAAACAAAAACAAAATCAAAAAAACCTTTTGGACATTTTTCTGATTGCTTCCCCATTCCCCACCTCCTTGAAATTTTGATATGATGCACTGTGTATCTGGTTATGTATGATGGTCCTTAGGAAGGCCACACACCTTCATAGTAGCTAGGATCTCACCTTGGGGGCAATACCAGTCTCTTTTATCATGTCTGTGCTACACTGCATCCGCCCATCTGATTTGACACTGACAGTAGCCACTATCAAAAAGCATTCAAGAAGCCGGACATGGTGGCTCATGCCTGTAATCCCAACACTTTGGGAGGCCAAGGTGGGTGGATCACCTGAGGTCAAGAGTTCAGGACCAGCCTGGCCAACATGGTGAAACCCCATCTCTACTAAAACTACAAAATTAGCAGGGTGTTGTGGCACATGCCTGTAAGCCCAGCTACTCAGGAGGCTGAGGCAGGAGAATTGCTTGAACCTGGGAGGTGGAGGTTTCAGTGAGCCAAGATCACGCCATTGCACTCCAGCCTGGGCAATAAGAGTGAAACTCAGTCTCAAAAACAAACAAACAGAAAAACAACGAAGCATTCAAGAGCCTGAATTTTTTTCTTTAAGTCTATTTTTAAATGGCTCTTTGTGGGAACAAAGGGAAGAAGATTAAAATTATCTGCTAGATAGATTAATCAATTAATGTCTGCAGACAGTCTTTTCTATGAATGGACCTATTTATAAAACTGATTTATACAACATTCATTGTTCAAACTTACTTTTAATGTATACTTGGAATAATTTTTCATGTAATTGCATACATTTTGAACATCCTTTTTATAGATGTGTAATATGCCATGCTAAGTATGTAGGTTATCAAATTTAAAGAACTAGTTTTGTTGGCTATTTAGGCTAATTCTGATGTGTCTATTAGAAAATGCAGCAGAGAACAATGCAGCTCATCTTCATGATTTTTGGATGCATTCATATTATAAAATGTTAGGACTTCTTTTGCCTTTTAATTAAAATGTACCAGCACTTAAATGATCCATTATAATTGAAAAATCTCCCTATAGATTAAATAAAGCAAAACAGTAACAGATCTTTGCATGTCTGCGTCTGTGTGCAACTTAGACTTTAATTTGTTATTTAGCTTAAAGCAATGTTTTCCTAAATGCTACTCTAAGGACTTGTACTTACCACCACTTCCACCAAACACAGAAACCTTCCAGAGGACCCTTGCCCTCCAATGAGATCTCTATTGTCTTATATTTATTTAACCCTGCTGTCCTAGGTATATCAGAAGTCCCACAGAGTATGCCTGCTTTAATTTCCCAAGGGACCGTATAAAACATTGTTCCTGGTCTGCTCAAGTCAGTTCAGTGAATTACCATCAGGACTTCTTGGAGTCTTCTTTCCCCTAAGATGCCCCAGTTTCCATGTTGTTGGCGCATGTCCAGGTGCAGTATCCCCTCCAAACCTATGACTGGATCACTAACTGGAATTCTCCCTGGGAGGCTGCCCCTTCCTTCACATTCTCAGCTCCATGCCCTGCCTCCCGCTCCTCAAGTAAACAGTTCTTGAGATTTGACCCAGGAAATGTCAAGTCCAACAGAAACTCCCAGAACACTATACCCCGGCCCTATTTGTTTTGAAAATAGTTTGGAAGTATACAACTGCAAACATACAAGTGCTTAATTATTGCTCAGTATCCATTTTATTTCTAGATATTCATCGAATTCCATTCAAATGTCAATATTAGCAATATTACAAATAGATGGCTGCAATTTTTCTACTGATTATATAAAGACAGACACTTTAGGTAATGGTCACATATGACATGATTAAATTGTTTTGCTGTCATTGTGTTAATTGTGTGCCAAAGTAAAAAGTATTTATCTGCATATTAAAACCTGCTGGATATTACCAGTAATTATGGCAGTAGCAGTCAAATAAGTGTCCTTGTGTGGTTGAGAGAGTGTTCGAGGCTACGACAAATATCATAAAAATATGATAGTCTATCATGCATTTGAAATACGATCCTCTGATAAATGACTACTTTTTTTTTTTTTTTTTTTTTTGAGACGGAGTCTCGCTCTGTTGCCCAGGCTGGAGTGCAGTGGCTGGATCTCAGCTCACTGCAAGCTCCGCCTCCCAGGTTTACACCATTCTCCTGCCTCAGCCTCCCGAGTAGCTGGGACTACAGGTGCCCGCCACCTCGCCCAGCTAGTTTTTTTTGTGTGTATATTTTTTAGTAGAGATGGGGTTTCACCGTGTTAGCCAGGGTGGTCTCGACCTCCTGACCTCGTGATCCGCCCGTCTTGGCCTCCCAAAGTGCTGGGATTACAGGCTTGAGCCACTGCGCCCGGCCAATGACTACTTTCTACTACATGTTTGTTTTCCTGCATATGAGGCAAATGGAAAGGAAAATACTTCTTGAATGAGCTTGTTCACTGACTTCAGAAATAGTGGAAACCTTTGCAGTGTCTGCATCTCCCTGCTCTGTACTCAGCCTGGGGCAGCCACAGAAGGCTCCCAGCCCCTCATCCAGAGATACCAGAATTACCACAAAAGTTGAGAAGCAGCTGTTGCTTGGCAGCTGAGGCAGAGGATATTATTGTTACTGATTATTGTATCCTGATTACTGTTATCCTTCATGTCATCTTCCTGGTAAGGAGACCCGTAGACAGGTAAGAGCCCATGAGAGTAGTCAATTTTGATCTTTGTGTTCATCTCTGTGGTTTTCTTTCCTAATCGATAAAAAATGTCTTTGTTGAAGAAGGTGTTATGTACCAAATGTTTGTGTGCCCCCCAAAATTCACATGTTGAAGCATTAACCCTCAAAGTGACTATACAAGGAGAAAGGGCCTTTACAGAGGTAATTAAGGTTAAGTGGAGTCATAAGGGCAGGGCTTGATCCAATAGGATCAGTGTCCTTATAAGAAGAGACAGGAGAGTGCTCACGTACTCTCTCCACCATGTGAGGACATAGCATAGCAGGAAGGCAGCAGTCCACAAGCCAGGAAGAGAGCCCTGACCAGGAACCAAATTGGTTAGCACCTTGATCTTGGACTTCCAGCCTTCAGACCTGGGAGAAAATAAGTTTCAGTCATTTAAGTGAGCCAGTCTATGGTATTATGTTGTAGCAGCCTGAGATGACGATTACAGAAGGGAATTAAAACAATGGGGATTCTGGCTTAGCTTTGGCACCTGGATTGTCTGTCACCTGTAGATCTATTGAGCATCCAGACGAGATTCTCTGAGTTGAGTCTGTGTGATTCCTCTGAGGCTTGTTGACCGAGGGAAACAACTGGACTACAGTCCAAAGTTATATACGTGTGTGTGTGTGTGTGTGTGTGTGTGTGTGTATGAACCTCGCTGGGTACCTGACTCTGTGACCAGTGTTGGAGACTCAAAGATCTGTAAGACACAGTTCTTATCATTGATAGCCTACAGGCCACATTTGAGAGGCTTCCATGAGGGAGGTCTTGTGATTCATGGCCACATCCTGTCCCCGAGCAAAGAACCTTACTGTGAGTTCCTCAGATTGTTGATGTACTGATTAATGCATGACCTACTGACATTAAAAAGGACACTGATTTGTTTCTGAATCATGATGTTTTTCTGATTTGTCTCTGAATCATAAAGTTTTACTGATTGTCGTACACATCCACATTTTAGCCTGTATATGGCAAGCTGTAGCCAATGATTATAACCTCTGTATTGCATCTTAACAAAAAGGGTAACTCTATAGAAGGAGTGGCTCCCTTCCTTCTCAACATTCCTCTAAAAGCCTTCCTACTTTTAGACCCTAGAACACACCTGACTTTGTCAGTGTGTCTTCCCTGGTCCATCCTCACACTTGATTTCCAATAAACCTGTGGAGTCCTGATAAGATTAAGATAAGATAAAATAAGATTAACCTCACTTGGTAGAGAGCCCCAGGTGGGGAAGAACAATGAGCAATTGTTCTGAGAGTCAGCCAATCACAGACAAACCACAGACATACAATGACCTTATTCCACCTATAGTCCCCTCCAGCTCTGCTGGCACCTTGATCTTGGAAGAACCACCTACCAACATGGGTGAAGGCAGAGGACAGGATCTTCCTTTGGGGTGATTGCTCTGGTGCCTCTGTTCAGGGAAGGTGTCACATTCTAAATAGCCGAGCATGGGCAGGAAGCACGCCAAGAGTGCCCAGGTAAAGAATAGTGTCTAGATCTGAGGACACAGTTTCCCAATGAGCTTACATCCCAGCACATGGGTTTTGAATCCAAAACTGGGGCTCAGGGTGTGGGAGACATTAGGAGAAAATGAGACTTTTGAGAGTAATGCCCAGGAACACCCATGGAGTGGCTGAGCCAGAAAGCTGCAGATTTGTACGGATATCACCAAACATTAAGCAAAAGGTTTTTCCTCCCTGAAGACCAAAATGACCAATCATGGTGATCAGCCTTGGAAACAAATTAGAAAAGGCTATGCTTGGGAAGCTGGGAGGTACGATGATATTTTAGTGCCTTAAATCTGAGTCGGGGTGGAGATAAGATTCTCTGAGTTGAGTCTGCGTTATTCCTCTGAGGCTTGTTGACCAAGGGAAACAACTGAACTACAGTCCAAAGTTATGTGTGTGTGTGTCTGTGTGTGTGTATATAAACATATATAATATATATATAATATATATGTTTCAAAGTTTTGCTACTACTGGACTGCAGTCCAGAGGGGATGGATATATATACACACACACAAAAAATACATATATATATGTGTGTGTGTGTGTGTGTGTGTGTTATGTATATAAAGTGGTGCAATGGACTATATTTTTATGTCTTCCCAAAATTCATACATTGCCAAGGAGAGGGGCCTCTGGGAAACCAGTCCTACTAACCCCTAAGGTAATGGTACTAAGAGGTGGAACCTCTGGGAAGTGATTAGGTCATGAGGGAGGAGCCTTCAAGAATGGTACTGCTGCTTTTATAAAAGGGATCCCAGAGATATTGTTTGCCCCTTCTACCATGTGGGGGCACAGGGAGAAGACAGCCATCTCTTAGGAACTAGGCCCTCACCAGACACTAAATCTGCCAGTGCCTTGATCTTGGACTTCCCATCCTCCAGAGCTGAGAGAAATAAATTTCTTTTGTGTGTAAGCCACCCAGTCTATGGTATTTTCACTGGGGCAAACCAAACAGGACTGAGAGAAGTAGTATTGCTGGAACAGGGGAAACAATAATGGTAAAATATACAGGGTGGAGGGGCCCTGGTCTTCACAGACATCACCTTCTTTCTTATCCCTGGACAGAAGCAGCAGAAAACTAACAAGCACTTCCAGCAGCAGGTGCATGGTGAGCACATCACTATCGCAGTCAAATCAAGCTGCCATACAGGACACCAAAGATGGGGCAGCATACACACCAGGCATGGCTTTCTCAGTTTTGGAGGTGGTAAGTCCAAGATCAAGGTGGCAGCCACTTCTGTTCCTGGTGAGAGTCCTCTTCCTGGTTTGCAGATGACTGGCTACTCTCTGAATCCTTATATAAGGAAGAGAGCAATCATCTCTCTCCTGTGTCTTCTCCCAACAGCACTAATCCCATTCATGAGGGCTCCAGCTTCATGACCCATCACCCCCCAAAACCCCATCTCCAAATACCATCACTTTAGGGATTAGGACTTCAACACAGAAATTCAGGGAGGGGGCCACAAACACTTAGTCCACATCATTAACTGACAACTTCTCTCCTAGTTCCCTATGGATGTGTGGAAGAACGGGTGTCTGTCAAAAGTTAGACACACCAGGGGAAAGGGAAGCCTGTTGATTCTGTAGAACCTTCCTTGTACTCCCGTCTCCAATTCAGGATCCAATGGCAGGACAGTGGGCAACGAAATCCCCTGAGAAGCTCATGAGGTCAGCACGGAAGATGCCATGAGTCTCCTGTGATGTTGGGAAAGGCATCTCTCTCAGTGGATACTGTGGGGAGGGAAGAAGGCTCTGGGAAACAATGCCTCTCTTGCCTTTTTAAATCTAAGAATTGCACATTCAGAGGGGACTGGGAGTACAATCATATCATCGTCTCCACATTTAATTTGATAAAGGATTGACGGTTTTGAGTTATAGACCTTTAAATATGCATGGGATGGGGGTGGCATTAGATGAACCCTAGTCTCAAGTCGCTGGGTGAGATGAAGTCAAACAGTATCAAACCCTTTCATTCTGCTAAAAATGAGCCAAGACCATGAGCTGTAGGCATTTGCTCCAAAATGATATCTTGCAGCTTTGCAACTTCCCTTTCTATGGCTGCTGCTGTCCAAAATGCCACTTCCCTCTTAAGTTCTTCTATGCACACTTAGAAAGATAAAAATGCTAAGCAGTTGAAAAGGGTTGAAAAAGAAAGATGTAGGTTTAGGTCCGAAGCCTGGCGCACCAGGCCTAATTTCAGACAGGGACCCTGGGCGCCTGCAGCTCTGGTTCGGGTTGAGTGCCTCCTGTCAGGATGTGAAGCTGCTGTCCCCCCCGCGGGGGGTCTCCAGCACTGCTCAGGACTCAGCAGTCAGCCTCTCCTCCCACTTGGGCTCATTTACAGAGAGCATCTCCAGGAACCAGTCATGGGGAAAGGGGAAACGCAGAGTGACAACCCAACACGTAGAAAGATCTCTGCCGCCTCGGTCAGGCTTGTCAGCCTCCCAGCCCTGCTCCTGTGGGAGGATAAGTGAGCAGAACTCAGCGCGGAGATGAGCCGCAGGCCAGCAGCCCCTGCCTCCGCCCTGTTTGTTGTGATTGCAATGCAAGGCTCTCTGTAGGTGTGGGGGATTTGGGTTAAATGGGTCTCCAGTGGTCCAGCGCTCCCAGCAAAGGCCGACCACAAGAATCAGCGGGCTAGTTATTTACCATAACCATATACAAAACCACAAGCATCAGCGTTCCCTCAAATACATCCGAGACGCTGTATATCTCTTTATTAAAGCCTGTCAGGGTTTGTTATTGCACAGCTTGGCCTTGAACCCCAACTAAACCAGGCTGCTTGAGCGAAGAACCAAGCAATGCACGTGTGCAGGCAGGACCATTATAAACCTGAGGCCATAGGCAGAGGCAGGGGGAGGAGACGTCTTCCTCTCCTGCCTCTCTCCTTTCACTTTCACTTTGAATTGATTTTTAACTACATTCAAGCTCACGATGATAGATGGCTGTAAAATATTTTAATCATTCATAAATAAAGTATTTGTCTAGTGTGATTTATCCGGTCTCCTTCACTTTAATGTACACAGCATACATCACGCTAATCCATTACTATCAATCATAGTTTCAAGGTAGGCAAGGTAAAAACTTAGAATTGTCATCCTTTCTAGGCCTTTGGACTAAGATCAGTTTTGGTTGCTGTTCTTATCTGTTTGCTTAGTTTTACTTTCCCTCATTCTCAGATTTTTTTTCAAAGCAATGATGTATGTATTCTAGCACATTGATGTCATTTTGAGTTCGAATGCCCCACTGGTTAAGAAAACAGCACAACGTGGAATTTTCCGCTTTCAAAAAGATCTTTGCTACAAAAAAGGTCTTTGCTACAAGACGACTCAGATAAAGAATTTAAGCCAGGCACGGTGGCTCACGCCTCTAATCCCAACACTTTGGGAGGCCGAGGTGGGCGGATCCCAAGGTCAGGAGATGGGGACCATCCTGGCTAACACGGTGAAAGCCCGTCTCTACTAAAAATACAAAATATTAGCCAGGTGTGGTGGCGGGCACCTGTAGTCCCAGCTACTCGGGAGGCTGAGGCAGGAGAATGGCATGAACCCAGAAGGCGGAGCTTGCAGTGAGCCAAGATTGCACCACTGCCCAACAGCATGGGTGACAGAGTGAGACTCCGTCTCAAAAAACAAAAAACAAACAAAAAAAAACAAGTTAGCAATAGTCAAGACAGAGTGGTGGTGATTAAGTGATGTAATCAAAGGATTGCAAGTCCTATTCTAACTAACTCTCTAACTTCAAATTTGACTATAGGGTGGCCAACCTATCCGGGGGTGCACTGAACTTTCCTGGTTTGGGAACTGAAATTTTCGTGTCCTGAGAACTTCCTGAGTCCCAGGCAAGCCAGCCTGGCTGGTCACCTAACTATGACAAATTCAGTTTTTGGCATAAGTACAATCTGTTAAAACTTGTGTTAAGACACAAGAAGGCAACCATCCATCTATGGTGTGCACTAGATGGAGAAGCTCCCCACTGGTGGAACACAGGACAGTCCGCACAAAGGGCAAACTCTTGCTAGTTGACTTCTCCTGCCTGTCGCCACCACCTCTAGATTTTGAGTAGTTGAAAGTGGTCTCTGCAGGTACTTCTGAAGCTACAGGAATCTCTGGGCCACGGATGTCTTCTTTAGGGCTTTTTCCTCCCCTGGTAGCATTCATAGGCTTTCTCAAAAACAGGGCCTTCCCTTTAAAGGACTAGCAAGATGAAAACAGCAAGGCTGCCCTTAGGTAGAGCTGCAAACTTCACAGAGAAGAGGACAACACTCAGAACACCGTGTTCTGTCACCACTGCCACCTGTCCTGCTTTGGCTAAAGCTAATGATGACTGGGGAAGGAAAGACTCCCTATCTTCGGTCCTGGAGCAGCCCTGGGGCCATCTCTTTGCCTCTTAGGTCCACAAAGCCTCCTGAATTTAGCACAATGCTGGCCCCTGGGGTCACCCTTTGAAGAGCAGGATAGGGGAACTTTGCAGAATGTAAATTACACATACAGTACAACCTTCTGGAAATACAGTGCATGAATGCACTTTGACCTCCTGGATCATGATTCCTTTGTCCCCTACATAAGGAAAACAGAAGACATGTTCTATAAATAGTTTCTCTTTCACCTTTTTAAGACCTTTCAACTTTCAACTTTTTTAGAAAAAAAAAAGTTGAAAAACTAAAGAGAATGAAAGAGGAGGAAAAAGAAAGTTGATCAATACCTGTATAACTGAGGAAACCTTTTCCCGTTTCTATTGTATATTGAAAAACCAACTTAGGAATCGCCCTCGCTTGCTAAATGGTTTACAGAGGTCAGTAATGAGGAACTCCAAGATGCAACCTCAGTTTCACTTGGCAGCTTTACATGGACATCCTCACATTTGGAAACAAGAAGTGAATTTCATCTCCACACACCTTAAAACATCCATCAGGTTAAAATAAGGAGCAGTCAACGTAAATGTTTAACAACCAGTTCTCGGTGGGAAGGGCAGAGGGGAAGCTCTGATTTGTAGGGTCTGTGGATTCCCATGATGTAAGTACTCCCACCATGCTGAGTTCAAGTTACCAAGGTGATGTCACTGAACCAGAGCTGGGAAAACATTCTCCAGGGCTGGGTAAGTGATGGGTAAGCAGGCATCTTCAGCACAAGAGGAGAAACAGAAGGAAGACTGGTTAGAACAGTGGTTCTCAACCCTGGCTGCATATCAGCATCAACTGTTGAGCTTAAAAAAAATTCCCAATGCCCAGGCCACATTCCAACCAATGAAGTTGGACTTTCCATGGGTAGGACCCAGGGGTTTCTGTGCCTGAAACTCCAGAGGCAATTCTAATGTGCAGCTAAGACTGAGAACCACTGCTCTTTCATGGAGCTTGAATAGTATTCCCTTTTGCAGAAATGCCCCAAATACTTCTGAGATATCGTATACCTCTTTACAATAGCTTGTCAGGGATTTGCAGTTTGGAAACTGCAAAACCGTGAGTAGGATGGCAATCATTCTTGAGTGACACCTTTTGGCAGGGCTATGCTTGTCATGGTCACACAACCATGGGGGATGAAATGAGGACCTAGGGGAAAGAATGTGATAACCCCAACATGCACAAAGTGCTCTGAGGCCTCTCAGCTAACAGATGGCTGCAGGCCTGGCAGCACTTTTCAGCCTGCTTTGATTGCAATGTAATCTATAGTTGTGGTGATTTGGGTAATTAGATATCCAGTTCTATGTAATATATTCTGTGTTTTCCTTTTTATTTAGGCAAAGGCATTGGTATAAGAATGAATATTTACCTGAAGCAAGTAAAGATATTCGCATATATTATGCATATAGAAAAGGTGAAAAATGCTAGAAATAGCACAAAAGTCAAAGAAATATCATGATATATCTCTTAATGAAGTTTCTGACATGTGTCTACAGTGTGTTTAATAACTGTGTATGCTGTATGTTAAGTATGGAAAGAACTCTATCGAGATTGAGAGAACTCTTGTTTTGGTCAGGCACTGGGGAGAACTGAATCTACTACTTCCGTGTTTTTAAGAAAATGTCCTAATCCTAATACTTTGGGAGGCCGAGGTGGGCAGATCTCTTGAGTCCAGGAGTTCAAGATCAGCCTGAGTAACATAGCAAGACACTGTCTCTACAAAAAATTAGCCAGGCATGCTGGCACACACCTGTAGTCCCAGCTACTATAGAGGGTGAGGCAGGGGGATCGCTTGTGCCCAGGAATTTGAGGCTACAGTGAGCTGTGAATGTATTACTGCTCTAGCCTGGGTGACAGAATGAGACCCAGTCTCAAAAAGAAAAGGAAACAAAAGAAGAGGAAAGAAAAGAGAAGAAAAGAAAGAAAATAAAATGTTCTTGTTGAAGTACATGCACACACAGAACAGTGCAAAAATCATAAGTTTATATCTCAGCAAATTTTCTCAAAATGAATATATCCATGTAATCCCCATGCCAAATCAGAAGATGGACATCCCAGTACACCAGGACCTTCACTTGGTCCCACCTGACACTGCTCTTCTCCCCTTGATGTAACCACTATCCTGATGGGTCACCACACATCAGCTCCCCTGGTCTTTGAACTTCATGCAAATAGAATCATCCAGCATGCACCCTTTTGTGTTGGGCTTCTTTTACTCAACATTATTTGTGAGCTTCATCAACAATGAGACTTGCAGCAGTAATTAATTCATTCTCACTTTTGGATAGTATTCCATTGCATGGATTATGCCCCAATTCATTGATAAATTCTGCTGTCGATCTAAGTTTTGACACTTACAAATACTTCTCCTATGAACATGCTTGTACATGTCCTTTGGTGCATGCATGTGAGTTTACAATGTGTCTTTGTTTTAAATTTCTTTTTTTTTTTTTTTTTTTTGAGACGGAGTCTTGCTCTGTCACCCAGGCTGGAGTGCAGTGGCCGGATCTCAGCTCACTGCAAGCTCCGCCTCCCGGGTCTACGCCATTCTCCTGCCTCAGCCTCCAGAGCAGCTGGGACTACAGGCGCCCACCACCTCGCCCGGCTAGTTTTTTGTATTTTTTAGTAGAGACGGGGTTTCACCGTGTTAGTCAGGCTGGTCTCGATCTCCTGACCTTATGATCCGCCTGTCTCGGCCTCCCAAAGTGCTGGGATTACAGGCTTGAGCCACCGCGCCCGGCCTGTTTTAAATTTCTGTCCAATAAAACTCTGTCCAGTGTCTGGTGAGGTTGAAATTCACATAGCACTTCAGGTTATGACCAAATTGCCACTGATGACCTGTTTTTAATGTTCTTACAGGCAAGGCTGTTATATTTTCAAAGCCAAAAGGTGAAAACGTGAAAAACTGCCTGAATACTGAGCCCCTAGCATGGGATAAAGAACATCTGGAAGGAAGTCAGAAAGTCTGAGTAATTTGAAAAAGTGCAAAAAGAAACTATGTAATCCATCCGAGGTGATATGGTTTGGCTCTGTCCCCACCCAAACCTCATCTTGAACTGTAGTTCCCATAATCCCCACGTGCCATGGGAGAGACCTGATGGGATGTTACTGAATCATGGGGGCGGTTACCCTCTTGCTGTTCTTATGATATTGAGTGAGTTCTCATGAAATCTGATGGCTTTATAAGGGGCTTTTCCCCCTTTACTTGGCACTGCTCTGTCTTGCCACCATGTGAAGAAGGACATGTTTGCTTCCTCTTCCACCATGATTGTAAGCTTCCTAAGGACTCCTCAGCCATGTGGAACTGTGAGTCAATTAAACCTCTTTCCTTTATAAATTACCCAGTCTTGGGTATTTCTTCATAGCAGTATGAGAACAAACTAATACAAGAGGGTACTATGTTTGAAAGGAGGCTTAGAGAGAAATGGTTCTCTTTTTTACTAGGTGAGGAAACTGAGGCCCAGGAAGATGAAATAACTCATTCAAGGTCACATAGGCAGAAAGCAGCTTAACTGTGCCAAAGATCTTTTCAACTTCTAGTTGGTTCCTTCTATAACATTAAACTATCTACATTTTTAGAGCTAGACTGATGAATTTTAGAATGTGCCAACGTAAGTCAAAATGTGAAAGAGGAGAACTTGTTTCAAACACCACAAACTGAATTTCTACCCCAATAAAGAATTCATAAACACACTTCTCTGCCTCTTGACTTTTCTCTGTCCTCACTCAAGCTGCTTCCCAGTGATACCCAAAATCCACCATGGCCTCCTCCAATTTGTTCTCCAAGTGGACAGCATGGCCTTTGCATATGTAAATCTGATCCCTTTATGCCCTTGTAACACTTGTATTGTTCTTAGGATAAAGGTCAAAATCTTCAGGGTGCCCTAAAAGGGCCTGGAGAGTCTCATTCTTTCCATTTCTCTCTTTGGAATGCTCTCCTCCTGTGCTATGCCGCCTTTACACCTCCAACAAACCCTGCCCTATGAAGCCTTCTTTCCCTTAGAAGCTGGTTTAATTATCACTTCCTTGGGAACCTTCTATAAGTTCCTGACTTGGTCCATGCCCCTATTACACCAGGCATCTCCTCTTGGCAGCATCCATTGTAGCTGTAATACTACATTTACTTATCTGGTCTGTCCTTCAATTTATGTTGGTCTCCGTCCTTAGACTCCATGAAGGTAGGGTCACATCTGTTTTTGCTCATGATACCTGATCCTCAACAAATAGCTGTTTGGTGAACAAATGTCTGAATGATTGTTTTCTAGTACTTTCTGTTTCATCATTTGTATTTGTAGACTATCAAAAACAAGTCTGTTACATTTATCAGAATTTTACAAATTTATCACTATTTACTTAAATATCAATAACTATCAATTTAGATGAAGATATGGAAGACAGGCTAATCACATTTTCAGGTAACAAAAAGTTAGAAGCGACAACTGGGTAGAAGAATCAAGATTGTAAAAGTTTGGAATGACAAAGTAAATTTGAGCAATCTTACAGCATGCATGGGACAAAATACCATGTCCATTTTTGAAGTTCCAGAGGTGAATAATCATGATTCCCGAATTGAAAGAGCTTATATCTGATGGAAATATAAAATGTGAGCATGATCTTACCACACACTTCATGTGCTTCCATCTGGTGTGAAATTATAAGGTCTCTAAATTAGTACCTTTTCCCCAGGGTTAGGCCTGATTATATGGAACTACCAGACGTAAGACAGCATATGATGAGTTCAGCTTTATTCCTGCTATTGAACAAATAATTTTTCAACTGCTATGAGGTTTTCAAAAACTTTTAAATGTGATTTGGTGAAATTTTTTAATCTCACCAGAAGAGTATCTGGGCATTTTTCTCCGTCTACTATGACTTCATCAAAAATATCACGTACATACATTTAAAACGTCTATCACACAGCTATCATTCTGAGTGCACTTCTCCCTGCAACCACACCTGGAAGTCTCAGGGGTTCTTACCTACAGTAACCTAGGGCATAACCTGGCTGGTCCTCATACATGGCAGTCACCAAGATCCTATCTAGATATCTCTTAGTAGATTTCTCCAAAATTGGTGCCAGCTACCAACTTATACACACCCCAGTTCATATGCCTCTAGGCCAACATTAATTGTACTGAACTGTCACCTTGATTCACGAAAATACAAAACAAAAAAGCAACTTTTTAAAACAGATTACAGACACAAACTCTGATGTAAGTAGTAACGCAATAACTGACTGAAATGCTGCCTTTGCCTATGCATGGATTTAATTAATATAGTCTTTACCCTCTAGGGTGGACAGAAATTCCAGAGCTGTGCTATGGATTATGTACGTGGAGGTTGTTATAGCCTAAGTTTGAGAGCCCCACTCCATCATCAAAAAGAAAGAAAGAAAAAAGACCAACTATCCATTACAAAGGGAATTGCATAGTTAACCCTGGCCAGGATTCACGGAGAGATAATTTTATTTATGCTGGCTTCTTCTTTCTCTCTTTTAGATATTCCCCATTGGCTTGGACATGACTAACTTCCTTTCCTCCATATCCCACAATTTGGATAAAATAGGCAAACCCAGCTTTGAAAAGAAATTGACACTAGAAATAGAATCCAAATAGGAAACTCTGTGATCAACTTATTTAAAGTATTAAAAATTATGTTCCAATTTTCAATATATGGTCTCCCCAGGTAAAGTTGAGGGAATAAGATTTGGTGCCATTAGATTGGCAAAACAGAAATTATGTTTGGTGATATGATTTGGCTGCGTCCCCATCCAAATCTCATCTTGAATTGTGGTTTCTATATGTCATGGGAGGGAGCTGGTGGGATGTAATTGAATCATGGCAACTGTTTCCCTCATGTTATTATTGTGACAGTAATTTTTCACAAGATCTGATGGTTTTATAAGGGGCCTCCCCAGTTGCTCAGATCTCATTCTTCTCTCTCCTGCTACCATGTGAAGAAGAACATGTTTGCTTCCCCTTTCACCATGATTGTACATTTCCTGAGGCCTCCCCAGCATTGCTGAACTGTGAGTCAATTGAACCTCTTTCCTTAATAAATTACCCAGTCTTGGGTATGTCTTTATGAGCAGCATGAGAACAAACTAATACATTTGGTAAATGTTTTATGAGCAGACAATAGCCTCTTAAATATTTCTGAAAATGCTAGAAAGTAAAGGGAAACCAAACCAAAAACTGTGTTGCAGAAATATCTTGGGGCTCTTATTACTTAAAAAAAATACAGAGCATTCATTATTCAGATTTGTGTCTGTTCTATTTTAATGCTATCCAATTAGATGTTCCTCCTGACAGGAGTTGGTTCCATCTAATAAATTCGTTAAATTATGTCAACACTTATATGACAAGACTTGCAAAATCTTGTTCAGTACTCCCATTACACCTCGTCAGTCCTCATGTAGAAAAGAGAACATCAACAAAAATGGAAAGTCAAAAATCTTCCTCATAAGAAAAAGAAGCTAATGTTTGAAAAGTCAGAAAGATTAATATTTTCTCCTCTTTTGTGGATAGTCTCATACCCTTGGGGCCTCATTTTCAAACTGGCTAAAAATGAAAGGATGAAAGAGTCCACAAATGCATAGCATAATTAGTCTGGATATACTGCAATGAGACATTAAAGGTCAATAATTATTGTTGGATGGAGTGTCTCCTGTTAGATGTCAAAGCATGATGATTCTGTCTGTGGCTCAATGTATGGTCATAACATTTACAGGATCAGGGTGTGGTGAAGATGGCACAGTAAGCACCTTGGCCAATTGTACCTTAATGTATAATTGAAAATGAACTTAGTTGGTTTTAGTGAAGACATTTCTGACTTACACAAAATATGTATTGGATCCATTGCTATTTCTCAGTAGGTTCTAGATTTGAACTTTGAACTGAATACTGAAAGTTCAAACTGGACCCAATGCATTTGTTCCTTTCCTTCCTCCATGGATCTCCAGCAGCCCTGTTTCTCCAATCACGTGAGGTTTTGTAGTGTGGATCCATTACTCTACTATGTGTACTCATGTTTCAGATGTCCGTCTAGACACCAAATTCTAGACTCTTAAGAGGACAAAAATAGTTCTTGGTGGGGAAGGAGCAAAAACTCTTTATGTCTAAGCCTATAGTACATAAACAAACATGCAGCATTACAATTTTAAGGAGGAAGGAGATTTGTTTTTAAGAAATGTCTAAAAAGGCTCCTTAGAGATACAATAATGAGAAAATATATATTGTACGATGCTGGTCTAACTACTATAAAAGCTGTTAAGGAAAGGAAGCTTGCCTTCTCTTTCATAGTTAAGAAAACTGATATAATTTTAGAAAATAAAATTTGGGGGGAGGAAAGGAAAGGGAATACTCCTTGCCCCACCACTCCAGGATTGCTTTTTACTTCTAGTTGATATGTGCACACATTTTATATGATGATGATCATCGAACCGAGAGTCCACATGCATATTTACATTCTGATTTGTTTGTGTAACTTCTATCATCACCTTGGCATATTTATGTTGCAGAAAAAACATAGAAGGGCATTACATAATGGTAAAGGTTCAATTCAGCAAGAAGAGCCAAGTATTATAAATAGATATGTACGCTACACAGGAGCACCCAGATTCATAAAGCAAGTTCTTAGAGGTCTTGAAAGAGAATTAGACACCAACACAATAATAGTGGAAGACTTTAACCCCCAACTGACAATATTTGACAGACAGATCAGGACAAAAAATTAACACAGATATTCATAACCTGAACTCAGCTCTTGATCAAATGGACCTGATAGATACATACAGAACTCTCCACCCCAAAACAACAGAAAATATTTAACAGTAGGGAAGATTAAACAATCCACCATATTTAACAAGCAGGGGATGATTAAACGATGCACGGCCTACCTCTTTGCGATGGGAAAAGATGGATTTAGGAGGCACTCATTCTCCAAGCATTCCTTGTGGCTTGCACCATTTATGGGCTAAATTGGTGTCTACTATTCAAGAAACTATTGAAGTGTTTTTGAATGTTCTGAGCGGTATTAGTCAAACATAGACCAACCATTACATAGTTATAACCAGAGACACTCTCTTTAGTAAGGTGCTGGGATGGTGGCGCAAGGTTCTTGTGGATGAAATCTAAAGGAGGTCAGGCACAAAAGTCAATTAAATAAAAAGGAAATGTACAAAGTGAAGGGTCAGAGGCTTTGAAATTGACCCATCTATTACTATAGACTGGTCCCTCATATTTGGTATCAGAAATTACAGGACAGGGCGAGGTGCGATGGTTCATGCCTGTAATCCCAGCACTTTGGAAGTTCGAGAGTGGTGGATCACTTAAGCCAAGGAGTTCCAGACCAGGCTGGGCAACTTATGGAGACCCTGTCTCTAAAAAAAAAAAAAAAAAATTAGCCAGTATGGTGGCACATGCTTGCAGTCCCCAGTTACTGGGGAGGTTGAGGTGGGAGGATTGCTTGAGCCCAGGAGGTCAAGGCTGCAGTGAGCTGTGATCATGCCACTGCACTGTAGCCTGGGTGACAGAGTGACACCATGTCTCAACAAAAAGAAATTATAGGAGAGAAGGCACAAAGCCTTCATGCTAGACCAAAGGAGAAGAGGAAACTCTCGGGTCATTGTTGCTTCCTAACACAGAAGTCCTAGATGAGGCCTGACCTTGCTCTTTAATGCCCTCCCCAGGGGTCTGGTGACAGTCAGCAGCCAGATGCCATCCAAGAAGGGCTTAGCCCTTTATATCTGTTTACCTCCACAAAGGACCTGCACACACAAGTATTTGCGAATGATGCTGTCTTTCAAAGCCTCCTGTGCTGTATACTGCTCTACTTGCTTGACCTCAGGTAGATTCAGAACAAAACTGAGAATTGTTTCTTGACCAGATGGAGGGTTATTCTGCAGGAATTAGGAAGACTGTGTTGCAACATGAAAATGCCTAGGTGATAGAAGATACACAAACAGATCAGAATGTAAAAATGCATGTAGACTGTGTGTTCAGTGATCATCACCGCATAAACGATGTGCACATATTAAGTAGAAGTAAAAAGCAATTCTGGAGTGGTGGGGTAAAGAATGTTTCCTTTCCTTTTCTTCCCCCAAATTTTATTTTCTCAAATTACATCAGTTTTCTTAAATATGAAAGAGAAGGCAAGCTTCCCTTCCTTAACAGCTTTTACTTAGACCAGCGCTGTGCAATATATATTTTTCATTATTGTATCTCTAAGGATCCTTTTGAGACATTTTTTTAAAAAACAAATATCCTTCCTTTCTGAAATTGTAATGCTACATATTCACTGTGTACTGTATGCATTATCTATGGTTTAGGCAAAAAAAGAATTTTGCTCCCTCCCCACCAAGCACCGTTTTTATCCTCTTGAGAGTCTAGAATTTGAGTCCAGATGGGCATCTGAGACATGAGTACACATAACAGAGTAAGGTAGTCTCACCTTTGTTCATTGCCTGGAATAGACAACTAGATATTGGTTTTAGTTTGAGGTAGTAACAAGAGCGCTAAGATTAGCGGATTGCTGCTGATTTGAATGATCTTCCAGAGACCCAATCCATGTGGAATTAACCCAAAAGCTTAGACCCTTTCTGATCCCTCTGATGAGGGTCAAGAGGCCCATGGTCAGCCTGAAAACCTCTGATACTGCCCTTGAGGCAGTCCCAATTCCCAGTCACCCCATGAATGAACATTCACATTCACTGATGAGTGTTTTCCCAGAGAAAACAGCCCAGAATCCACCTTCCATCAGCTACCCTAGTAGCTACCTGGAAGCAGAGGACTGAAAGATTGATGCTCGCTGGCTGAGACTTCTTCAGGGAAGCACAACCCAGATGGCTTTGAAATGACAGTGTCTGGAACCCGCACAACTTACTGTTGCTGTTGCAGAAGAGCTCATCAAAGGAGCTTCCTCTGGAGGGAATTATGCACAAACAATACTAAAAGAGGTTTCAAAATAACTTCACTTTTTGGGAGAAGGAAAGGAGCACTTAATTTCTGGACTTTATCAAAAGTCCCTGTCATGTCTTCAGAAATCCCTTGATGGGCTGTTTTATGACCCATTGGCAGATTAGGCTCTTCCTGCTCCACACGAATTGCTAAGCACTATTGCCTAATAATTGTGCCATTAACCTATGTCAGCAGTGAAACTATTGTGATCCCCGTGCCATGCTCAGAAGAGCTGTTTCAGCTAACCTTTTGAAAGTAGAAAATAATTAGACAGTGGAATCGATTTCTCTTTGAATAGTTGTTAACTTACACTGGCCCAGTGATATTAATTTTTGACACATTTCTATTTTGACATATTTACTTAGCAAAATGGAACACTGAACCTTTCTGCTTTCCTAAGTACATGTATTAAGTGCTTACTATGTAGTTACTACCAAATTAAAAATGGAAAAAAATAAAATAACCTCAGTTGTATCTCTTATTAAAAATATAACATAGATCTTAAGTTATACTCTCCTTACTGCATACTTTCATCTATTTATTTGCCATTTATAATAGCAAAAATGTTCACTCTTCCTGAATGTTAATGGCCAATGAGAAATGCATGGCCTTGGGCTGTTCTTCAGATCAACACGGAATTCCCAACCACGCACTAATTCCTGCAGAGTGTCTTGGCCTTGGATGCTTGTGCTTCAATAGTCCACATATGACTCTCTTAACCAAACCAAATGCACTTATTTCCCATTCTGGACACCAGAGGTAGAGAAGCTCAAATCCTACCCTGCAGTCAAAGGCTAAGGAATAAGGTAATTTAAGACTTCAGTGGTGGTTCCAACTTACAGCACCATCTGCAACCCTATTGCAGGAACCCACCCCGAATATTTCAATACAGGTTCTTTCTATTTTCCCTAAGTGTCAGCCAGTCAGAGAAATAAAGAGAAAGAACATAAAGAGAGGAATTTCACAGCTGGGCCGCCGGGGGTGACATCACATATCGGTAGGACTGTGATGTCCACCTGAGCCACAAAACCAGCAAGTTTTTATTAGGGATTTCAAAAAGGGAGGGGGTATACGAATAGGGAGTAAGTCACAAATATCACATGCTTCAAGGGGGAAAAAGGAGAATAAAGATCACATGCTTCTGAGGAAACAGGACCAGGGCAAAATCAGAAACTCCTGACAAGGGTCTATGTTCAGCAGTGAATATATTGTCTTGATAAACATCTTAACAGAAAACAGGGTTCAAGAGCAGAGAACTGGTCTGACCTCAAATTTACCAGGACTGGGGTTTCCCAATCCTAGTAAGCCTGAGGGTACTGCAGCAGACCAGGGCGTATCTCAGTTCTTATCTCAACAACATAGGACAGACACTCCTGGAGTAGTTGTTTATAGACCTCCCCCCAGGAATGCAATTCTTTTCCTATGGTCTTAAATATTATATTCCTTCCTAGGAAAAAAATGTAGTGATATCTCTCCTACTTGCACGTCCATTTATAGGCTCTCTGCAAGAAGAAAAATATGGCTTTTTTTGCCCGACCCCATGGGCAGTCAGACCTTACGGCTGTCTTCCCTTCTTCCCTAAAATCGCTGTTATTCTGTTTATTTTCAAGGTGCACTGATTTCATATTGTTCAAACACACATGTTTTACAATGATGTGTGTACAATTTGTACAGTTAACACAATCATCATCACAGGGTCCTGAGGTGACATACATCCTCAGCTTACGAAGATAACAGGATTAAGAGATTAAAGTAAGGCAGGCATAAGAAATTATAAGAGTATTATTAAGGAAGTGATACATGTCCATGAAATCTTCACAATTTACGTTTCCTCTGCCGTGGGTCCAGCCAGTCCCTCCATTCCGGGTCTCTAACTTTCTGCAACACAATCGCACAGGAGACCTCAAAACTATCAGACTCCACAGACAGTGCTAAACTGCACCCTGTGGATTTGACACGAACCAGTTTTTCTTTCAGTGTCACTTAACGTCATGTGTTACAAATGCTTATGATCTTATGCATTGTATTAAATTTTGAAACATCAGAAGCTTAAAAACTCTACAAAACCCTTATCATTACATGTATGTAGATTTGTTTCCATAAAGTCAACAGAAATTAAGGGGAAACTATAAAATGTAAGTGATAAAAAAGTGTTAAATAATACAGTTTTATAGCAGGCATACAAAGTTATTACAGGAAGGGATCTTGGAGCTCGGTGGTTCAGCGTCCAGGTGTGTGTTCAATGGTGTGATGACTTGTAAGGTCACGCACGGGCCCATAATGTATCCCAGAATTGTACCCAGGACCCAGAGCTTCATGAGCAGCAGGTCTTCTCATGCCCAGTCTCTCACCATGTGTGTTCTAACAGAGGCTTCCCTCACTTCTGGACAGAATCATGGCTCTTTCTTTCCATCTGAATGAGGGCTTTTCATACCATCTCTTTCCCTCTGGGCCCTTCCTCATGACCACTCCCTTCTCCTCTCAGGTATGTTCAAGCACAAACCCATCCCTTGCTCTGAGGATCTCATCCCGGCTGCATGGCATTTCCAGCCATACACCTCTTTAGCTGACGTTTCCTCTAATTCCTTTCTTGACATCCTTCATTATGAGCTTCATCTGAATGAAGGTCGCCTTTTCCCATTTTCACCCTCCTGTGTCTGTAACCCCTTATCCTAGGTTCCCATCTCTTAAATATTCCACATTTTTATATTGAAGCATCAGGGCAGTGCAGCGGTTATAGATATGAGCCCTGATTTTAACATGTACTAGCAGTGTGACCTTATCTGGCCTTTCTATGCCTTAATCTCTTCATATATAAAAAGTGACTAAGAATAGTATCCAAGTGGGGACCAAGTGGCAGAATCCACATGAAATCCTTAATGTTCTTTAATTCCTATCAATCAAAAATCACCCAGGGTGTCAGATATCATCCATGGACTAAATCCTGCATCCCTTCTAATGTTTTCCCTCCCTCCCATTTCCAGGTTCCAGAGAATTCCCATACACACTACCTGTTTACACTGACCCTCACTATAAAAGCTTTTTGTTGAATCTTGCCTTACCATTAAAATGTGCCTGGTCTGTGATCCATCCTGGGGAACCAATAGTAAGATTATCTTGTTAATTTGAAAAGAACATTTTTAACCTGAAGTGTTAGTGCCAGATATCAGATTACTAATTATTACAGAGCCATGTGAACTAAACAGGGTCAGATGTGTGGGACCAAGGGGGTAGTTACAAGCACCTCACAAATCAAGCCACTTTTCAGGTAAAAGTCTTCCCCACCTGCAGGTCACCAGTCTCCCAGTCTCTGTGCTGATTGGTGCATTTGTCTTGCTTCCCTTAATACATTTTAAGTTCAAAGGCAGATACCGTGGTTAATCCAAATGTTGTTATCCCCCTTAAGATGATGCAATAAGTCATCATGGCCATAATTATCAACATCATCATCATCATCAGAGAGTCAGTAATAGCAGGCACCCACGTTAATCAATACCTAGAATGCAGAAACACTCTAAAATGCAGTTAAAGCAAAGGAAAAGATACTATTGCTACCACTAATACCCAGAAAAAAAATCTAACTTATCAAGTCCATCTTGCTCATCTCTGGTTTTATGACATCATGAAGTAGGCAACTCCAAAAACCACATGATGACAAGTAGCAATGCAAAGCATTATTTGTAGTGACATTAGCATCACTCAGCCTTCCATCTGGGTCTTTAATCTGTAAAAATGCATTAACACCAACTAACTGCAGTCCACAGTCCAGCCATAGATGTTTCATTCATGTAAAATATTGACATGTTGACAGACATAATTACTGAGCTTTGTTGACTCAGAGGGTCAGTAGGATTCTCCCAGCACATTCTGAATCAACAGTTTGGCTGTGTTTAACAGCCCCTACAAGGAGCTGGTTTCACAAAGAGTGTGATAATTCTAGGTGAAGAGGGAAGCTCATAGGACCTGAGATAGAATCACAGAGACCTGATACAATGTAGTGGCTTTGTTTTTTAGCTAGGGTTTTACAGTTCTTCATAGGGAAAAGAAAATAAGCAACCCATTAAACATTAGCAGTATTATTTCAGAAATTTCACCAAACCCTATCTAAGGCGTGTCCTGCCCAGCAAACTGTGTATGCCAAGTGCTTTGTAAGTTGCCTGGTACATCATTAGGGCCCAGTCAATATCTGATGTTGTCATCACTTCTTGTTTCTCCTATCCACATGGAAAAGTCTTTTTCATATGTGATAGCATTTCCCAAAGCAAATATTCATACCCATGTATAATTAATTATATACTTATTTGTGATATTGTGATATAATAAAACATATCTATCTGGTCTTCATCCCTGGTTCCCAGCACAGAGCTCCTGTCTTTGTGCCGGCTGCTATAACAAATTACCATAATCTGGGTAGCTTAAACAACAAACATTTACTTTGCACCATTGTAAAGGCAAGGAAGTCCAAGTCCAAGGTGCCAGCTGATCTGGTGTCTGGTGAGGATCCTCTTGCTGATTTGCAGATGACTATCTTCTTGCTGTATCTTCACCTGGCAGAGAGAGATTCAGCAAGCCCTCTTCACATAAGGACACTAATCTCACTCCTGAGGATTCTATCCTCTTGACCTAATTACCTTCCAAAGGCCCAGCCTCCTAATACAATCACATCAGGAGTTAAGATTTCAACAAAACGTTTTGGGGAGGGAACACAAACATTCAATACATAGTAACTCTTAAGCCCTTATAATTTCCTGAATAGGGTGATAGGAACATCTTTTGTTATAATGTTTCATCTCAGTCCCTGGTTCCTGACATAAGAGCCTCTAAGATCCGTGGAAACCCCAGAGTGATAAGAGTGTCCTTTTCAATGCTAACAAAAGGACTAGTGGTTAGTGACTGGTGGCTCCTAGATAACTTCAGAATGGAGGGACAGAAAGACGAAGGCATGATTAAAAGGTTGAAACTTTGTATGGCACCCCAATCCCCTATCTCCAGAGAGATAAGAGATTAAGTTAATCATCAATGGGCAATGATTCAATCAATCATTCCCAAGTAATAAAATTTCCATGAAACTCCTGTAATCTACAGGTTTCAGAGAACTTCCAGCTTGTATTCACATGAAGGTGCTGGGAGGATGGTGCACACAGCAAGGGCATGGGAGCTCTGCACCCTTCTCCTCTGTATTTTGTCCAATGTATCTCTTCCATTGACTGATCCCGAGCTGTATCCTTTATATTAAACCTGTAACCATAAACACAGTGTTCCCCTGAGTTTTATGAGCCATTCTAGCAAGTTATCAAACTTGAGAAGGTGGTTATGTGAATCTTCAACTTGCAGCTGATTGATTAAAAGCACAGTTGGAAATCTGGGACTTGCAACCAGTGTCTAAAGTGGGGGAAGTCTTGTAGGACCCACCCCTTTGCCTGTGGGATCTTCCTCAGCTCCAGGTAGTTATGTCAGAACTGAATTGAATGGTAGGATACTCAGTTTGTATCCAGGGAGTTGGAGAACTAATTGGTTTGGGGGAAAACAAAGCAGTTCAGACAGTTTGATTTTTACAGCTTAATATCATCATGATAATTACAAAAGCGGCACCTTGGATCACAACATTCTAATGTAGACATGGCAGTTACAGTTAAAATTAGTTCATTCTACACTTATCAGCTGCCAAATTCTATGCTAGATCCATTTAAATAGTTAGTCACCTATATTGGTTTAGGGTTATTTATTTTAAAAGAAAAAAATAAATTTAAACTAAAACATTGTCTGATACTAAACCAGGTTGGCACCCCCTCTAAGAAACATCACCTGGCTTGGTGCATCCTCTCAGAAAGAGAGCCATCCAGTGAAACGGAAGCACACCCAAAAGCTCTGCAATATTCCTAGAAACTCTCGAATCTCCTTGTTAACAGAGCTACAGAAGGGAAACACAGACAGGAAGCACCTGTTTGACTCAGACAGCGGCCCTAATGCAGTGCCATTCAGGAGTACTCCCTCATTTGAAGACCCCTCAATTACATGAAATTATCAACCCTATTAAATTCCAGCCACTGCCATTAAATATCATTAGGGCTAAATCAGTTATCTGATCACATCCTGAAAAAGTGGATTTCCCGAATAAGGACCTCCCAATTAAGAGAGGCGTCCTATATCAGAAAGCCTAAATTCCCTGAGTAGTCACTTAATTACCATATCTGCAAGTTTCTACCACGCCGATCTCAAGCACAAGTTGCTTGCAAAGCAATGGAATGAAGCCAGCAGACGGGCAGAGAGAGGAGGCGCATTCAGTTATGGGTCTAGGTAATTAACTCTTCAACAAACAGCCCCGGCACTCTACAGAGTTACTCTCACCATGCTCCGCTCTCACTGCAGAATCTGCTCTTGTAGGTAGATGAGCATTTAACCTAGGCATGTTTCCCTACGGCATCTTCAAAATCAGTGCAAAGTATAAACCCAGCCCCTAGCTTGCTTGTTGTTCTCCATGCTTGACACATATCGCATGTCGCCTTTTCTAGGCAGTGTCTTCTTTGGGTGTGCATTGCTATAATTTCTACACCTAGACATGGTTCTTACATTTACGTTTCTTACAGCACTGAACATAGCGTCTTGCATATAGTAAACACTCAACACTTTTTATGAGTGAGTGAATTATGAAGCTGAATATGAGATTCTAAACCCAAAGATTTAAGAAATGTAAAAGCTAAGTCTTTTTCTGGAGCGGTGTTATAATTACACCAAGATGATCCATAAAATGCCAAATAGTGAGATGAATTTTTGGCAAACACTACAAGTCTATTATGAAACAGCTTATCATAATAGACTTGGATCTACTTGAGCCTAATCATATCTCCCTAAACAGAATTACTAAAAGCCTAATATAATACAACTAGCTTATAATCCCTGGGTATCCCACAAACAAATCAAACTCAAGTTTCTAAACCAGGACACGTTATTTTTCCTTTCAATTTTGTGTCTCCTGTGTATGTCTAGACTCTGTTAATGGAGTCACCACTTACCAAGAGTGCCAATGCCAGAAACTTTAATTTCTATCATTTCTTCACCTGCCTCTTGCTGGTCCTCCCCAGCTCTCTGATGTCCCATTACATCTATTTCCACACGTATGAGCATTGGCAGAATGTTTCTTTCATTGCCACCTCAGAAATGTCCCTCAAGTCCAGCTTGTCCTAGCTTCACAACCCCTGTCTCAGCTCAGACCCAAATTATCTTTCTCCAGACGACTATCAACAGCCCAGCCTCCATGTGTCCCTCAACAACATCATTCTTCCTACTATATCCAGGGTAATCGTCCTCAATTAAAAACAGAGGAAGCCAAAAAGTTGGATCACTTTATTCTTTTTTTTTTTTTAAGAAAAAGAAAAAGTCAGTTATTGCAAGATAAAAATCTACAGTCCTTCATTTATCATCAAAACTCTTTGCAATCCTGCTTGGATGGGCCCAGATACGTGCCTCATCCTGCAAAATGGAACAACTGTGGGTTCTTCCTGTAAGGTGCCCTGATCCTATTTAAAGGGGCCCTTGTCTCTCCACCATTTGTTTCAGTAAGCAGAAAGTTTTCACAAATTTTAAAAATTCCAGTAGGAAACCTTTTCCAGAGGTATGTTTCTAACATGACAATCCATTTCCCTTACTTCTGCATATTTTTTTAATGGCGCCTTTGTTGCCTTGGGTGGCTTTTTTCCTTATTGCTCATTCTTAAGCAATTGAAGTCCTCACCAGACCTGACCTTTGATGGCAGACAGGGTGTGCGTGTTGCTCTTGGCCCGACTCTTTGCTCACTTGCCCACTGTGTGCTGGACAAATTCTCTTCTTGGATGTGGAGCTCAAGATTGCTGTATAAAGCTCCTGACCCAAGCTAATGGCCATCAGGTTGTCTTTTCTTCTCTTTGTTTAAGTAAAATGTTTTAAGGTATCATTTACATACCTCACATTTAAACATATAGTTTTTAAAAACATTTTTATCAATACCTAATATTTGCACAAATCTACAGAATGGGGGTGACATTTTGTTACATGTAAAGAATGTGTAGCGATCGAGTCAGGGTACTTAGGATACCCATCACCTCAACCATTTATCATTTATCTGTTTTGGAAACATGTCAAGTCCTCTTTTCTAGCTCTTTGGAAATATGCAATACATTATTATTAACTCTTGTCACCCTACCCTGCAATCAAACATTAGAATGTATTCCTTTCATCTACTCGTATAAGCAAAAGGTTTGATAAGTTTTGAGAAATATGTACTCCCGTGAAACTCACACTCTTATTAAGATACAGAACATTTCCATCACCCCAGAAACTCCCTCTGGGCCTCCTTACATTCAATCCTTCCCATCTCCCAACCCTGGCAACCCTCATCCACTTTCTATCATAGTTTTGCCTCTTCTAGAACTCCCGTGAAGGAGTCATATACGACGTGGTCGTTTGTCCCCGACTTCTTTCTGCCAGTATGTTTTTGAGATCCATCTGCATCACTGTGTGGCCTGCCAGTTCATTCCTTTCGTTACTAAGCAGGATATCAATGTGTGGCTACACCGCATTGTTTCTCCATTTACCTGTTGATAGATACTGGGATGTTTCCAGTTTGAGGAAACTAGAAAATACATGTTTTTGTAGAAAGAAAAAAATAAATCATGGGTTCATATCGTATTTCAAATTTACATGAAAAACTACAGAATTTCTACTTGATTAGTTGATTTTATTTTGTATCTCCAGGATGCAAATCTGATTTTCTAATAGCAGTAACAAAATCACTTATTTCCTTGTCCTATGATATATTGATATGTATACCTGTATAATTGTTTGAAATAACAATACTGATATTATTCTAGAATTATTATAGAATGTAGTTTAAGATTTTTATGTTCTCTCCTCAGCTATGTCCCACATGGAATATATAACTAATTTCTGTGCTGTCTGTGTATTTTTAAAATTTCATTTTTGTTTTGATGCGTAATGTTTAGTCTATAAAACATTCACCTGGTTCCAAAGTCAGATCTATATAGGAAGACCTATTCAGAAAGGTCTAGTGTCCAACCTTGTCCCAACATTTAAAAATAGTTTATCTATCATTCTACCAGTTGTTTTAAAAAATCTAGACATGTGTGACTATCTATGGGTATTACTCGTTTCTTACACAGAATGCTAAACACATTGGTATGGTTTGGCTGTGTCCCCACCCAAATCTCATCATGAATTGTAATCCCATAATCCCCATGTGTTGTGAGAAGGACTCAGTGGGAGGTAACTGAATAATGGGGGTGGCTCCCCCAATACTGTTCTCATGATAGTAAATTCTCATAAGATGTGATGGTTTTATAAGAAGTTCCCAGCTTCACTCGGCACTTATCCTCTCTCCTGCTGCCCTGTGAAGCGGTGCCTTCTGCCATGATTGTAAGTTTCCTGAGGCTTCCCCAGTCATGTGGAACTGTGCATCAGTTAAACCTCTTTCCTCTATGAATCACCTAGTCTCGGGTATGTCCTTACAGCAGCATGAGAATGCACAAATACACACATGCTCCTTCACCTTAAAATATACCTATAAGATTACTTCATGAAAACAAATCTTTCTCATTTTACACAGCTGTTTTTGTATGTATGTACCACAATTAATGTAACCAATCAACCAACAGCTAATGGACATATGAGTTGTTTCTAGACTTTTGTGTTTGTAAACCATGCTTCAATAAATAATCTAGTGCAAATATCATTTTATATTTTGCCAGTATCTTTGGGATTGTCTTCCTGAAATAGTATTGCTGGTTCAAAGGGTAAATTCTGGAGTATTCTTTCTAAATAGTGCCAAATTTCCCTCTGTATGTGCTGTGTCATGTTGTGCTCCCACTAGCAATGCACAAAGTGACACTTATCCCAGCCTTAACATAGAATGTGTTGTCAAACTTTTTCATGTTTACCAACCCCATAGTTGAGAAATAATATCTCAGTATAGTTCGAATTTGCATTTTAGCCAGTTGCCCTTTTAATGGGGAACCCAATCATTTTTCCCTTTACATCTGCATTCACACCTACAGATGTTTTCTAATTACACAGAAGCCCCTATCTCCCTTTGCTGGCACAGTAATTTCTGTTCTCCCCCAGAATTCCCTAACCCCTTGGTCAGGGCCACAGCCTGGGTGGAATTTCACCACCTGACTCTCCCTTCCACAGTGGAACCAAGTTTGCCTCAAATGCAGTTCTGGAGTGACAGTATCCTGGGATAGAAGTGATGTGAAAGGCAAAAAAATACAACTTTGCAACTCTTTCCAGAAATATATTTTTCAATAATTATAGATGTCGTTACTTTTACATTACAACTTTCATTTTCCCTTCCTTGCTCAGAAAATACCACTGTAATGGATTCAAATATTATGGGAACAAGTTGTTAGAAGAGAACACATTATCTTACTCTGCCACCTGGACTTTGAGTTCCGAGGCCCTGGGTTGGTAAACTCTAAAGAAGATAAGCTGGGCTCCTCATCTATGTTAGCTATGCTCACAAGGACATCTGTGATCACATTCTTTTTGCAGCCATGCATCAGACTTGGGGAAAAAAGATAAGAATAAACCATTGTAAAATTCAGCTACCACTTAACATCATGGTGGCAGAGTGAGAAAGAGTCAATGTGAATCCGATTGCCAAAGCATTACCACAAAATAAAAGTCTACCTCTCCTGATATCTCCTGCCATTTCTTTCTGGGAAACTCTGTCCACGTGGCATGGACTTCGTCAGCAGGGGGACTGAGTCCTGGAAATGCATGGAGCTCTCCAGGCACTGACAGGAACTGACCAGGCTAACCAGAACCTCCAAGGACTCACCCACAATCCCGCCATCGGGTCAGTGCTTTTGTTCTCTGCTCTGTCTCACACTGTCCTCTGGAGAGGTTTAGGCTCTAAAGCCAAAACCCTCACCCTTTCCACAAACAGAGTTTGTAATATTTTAGTGTAATTTCACTGAGCATGTTGGGAAATGAAATAGCAGCCCACACCCAGCAGTCTACTTAAAATGTCAGCAAGAAAGGCAAAAATTCACTCCCAGTGTGACAAAGAGCCATTCCAATCCTTAGAGAACGAGCTCAGACATCTACTGAGAACCAAACAATCATCTGCAGAGGGTAGCCGGGCTAAAGGAAATTGTTTAATCAAAATGGGCACGCTGGTTTCAAGAGCATGAAGGTCCAACCTCACATGTGCTTTGGTCGGGAGAAGCAAAAAAGCAGGAGGAACTGGGGGCCACATTTAGATCCAGATTACTGGGCAGAAAAGTACAGACATAAAAACTCAGAATCAGACGGTGGGTTGGCAGCAAGTGACTTTTTTCCCATTAAGTAGTTTGTGGGTGGAGGCAGATCTCCAAATACTTCGTGGCAGTGCCACTGAGTAAAGCATGGTTCGTGCCTCCATTGGTTAACACCAACACTGACACATGCTCCATCCTCCTGTGGAACGAGAAATACTTTCATTGGCATTATTTTTGGGTAGACCTTTCTTCCTCTGGTCAAATTATTTCGCATGATACATTAAACTAAAAACTGTCCGCAGAAGTGGCAATACTGCAGTAGTGATGATCTCATTTATTTGAGGTTCGACACAAGCCAGCAGAGTGTTTATGACTCCCAAGCAGCCATCAACAAACCCCAAAGGCTGTTATCAATACTAAGTATTTGCCTTAACTAGGACATTCCAATAGTGGCTTCCCATAGTGGTCAAGTGGTAACCTCTGTGGTCAGCTTTACTTGGTGTTACAAGTTATATAAGATAATAAATACTGGAAGAGCTGGTTTAAATTCCATCTACCTGGGCTGATGGTAACTGTGCCAAAGAACACATTGTCATTAGCATGTTCAGTTGAGAATTACATCAGATTGCAACGAGTGTAATGACCTCAAACATTTACCCGTAAGACCAGGGGCTTATTATGATGTGCCACTAATGTAAAGAGACTGTAAAACAGTGCCTTTCAAACCTTAAAGTGCATGCAGATCACGCGGGGATCTTGCTAAACTGCAAACTCTGATGCAGTAGGTCTGAGACTCTGGATTTCTAAGAAGCTTCCAGGGAATGCCCATGTAATTGGGATGTAGTTGGTCCATGGCACCCACTTCGAGTAGCAAAGACGTAAAAAACACCAAATGTAGAATTCAAACATTGTCATAATTTTTCTCCCTTCAAGGCAGTCCTAGGAATGTAAATTCCAAATTTGTAGCCACTGATCAAAATGTTCTTTAATTTCTCTTTTAGATACAATTTTGCAAAGTGTTCTAAAATCAGTTCAGGTTATTTTCTAATTACTCCTTCCTTTTGGTTCCTGATAATAATGCTCCATTGGCTTGTTCAACTCATCTTCTAGCCTTGGTGCCAAAAAAGGCATGAATTCAAAAGACGGGCTCCTGCGTCCACGGGCAAGTAAACATTTTTCAAAATTGTGCGGAGTGATGGGAACTGTTCTAAAAGGACCTGCAATCATTTGGAAACTAAAGTCAAATTTCTTAGTTAAATACTAGTCTTGATCATTAGCTCTTCCATGCAAAAATAATAAAAAAAATAATAATAATAGCAATAATATAACTAGTACTTAGATGCATTTTGGTTTTGTTTTGTTTTGTTTTTGAGACAGGATCTCGCTCTGTTAAGGTGCATTTAGCCATTGGCTATAAGCATGCTATAACAGCCTCCCCCCCCCCCCCCACCATATCACCTCTGGGCAGCATCTGGGAACTTTGTGGGACTACCTCCATGCAACATCAATGAAATAATAGTAATCTTTATATTTCATATGGTGATATTATTTACATTCGTATTTGCTATATAAGATTTACTATGTGCCAGGCACATTTCTCAGGGCTGTTTTACATGCATCCACTCATCTGAGCCTCACAGCAACTCTACAAGCAAGTTACCCTTCTTACCCCCAGGTGCAGGCTGAGACACCTGAGGCACAGAGCGATAGGGTGGGGGGTTTCACCAAGTTGGTGAAAAATCAAGAGCCCAGGCTCTGTCACTCCTGCACCTTGGTGGCTGCTGTCATCAGGAGTTGGTTTGCTTGATGCAGATAGGTAAGTGAAAGCCACTACCCACTATGACTTCTGTGGAGCTTGGACTCCCCAACACACATTTCCCACCTTCGCAGCTGCCTGTGCATGGTGATCACGCCATAGCAGGGAGGTCGGCCTTGGCATGCTGAAGTCCAGAAGGAAGCACTGAGTTAAGCTCACAAGAAAGAATCAAGGACATTTGGGTCATCATTTGAAAAACCCTTGTTATAAGTACCAACATCATGAAATATTTTTATTTTGGGCATGAAGGAAGAATTGCTTCATACAGTGGTAAAAAAATAAAATAAAATAAAATAAAAAATTCTATGAAACCTCTGCATTGAAAATGGCTAAAAAATATTAGGACCAGTTGTAGATAAAGATGTTTTATCAGGTTCCCTTGTTAAGGGGTCTGTTCTGGAGCTCCTAAGACATGCCAGGAGATCCAGCAGTAAGTTAAGAGTGACTTCAAAGACAATCCTGTTAAAATAGACACTAAGCGTGGCACCCTGGGTCTGGCTTCAGGTAGTAATTGATGTTTGGGAGGTACACATTTTATTTTATGAAAGGAACAGATAAGTTTAACATCATCAGATATTTCTCTCTCTCTCTCTCTCTCTCTGGAAGCAAAGAGTACATTTGCTGTGTGTGAATCAATTTAAACTGGTGTGTGATGGAAATACTTCATGGTGAGTTACCCATGTAACTGAAAAAAATTATAATAATAGCAAACACGTAGATGGTTTATGCTGTTTATAGGTATTAACTATTTTAATCAACAAGTTGATCCTATGAGACAGGTACTATTATTATTCCTATTTTTCCAATGCAGAAACTCTATAGGGTTCTGTGACTCAACTGAAGGGCCAGATGGGGAGTAAGCCATGGGGATAGAATTTAAGTTGGGGCAGTCTGTCCTCAGTGCCACTGCTCCTGCCCTCCAGGAAACTGCCTCTCCATCAAAGTTCCTCTCCTGATCTTGCCTCCAGGGACCTCTGCACAGGCTCTTCCCCTCTTCCTGCAGAGTCAAAATCCTGCCCCTAATCCTCAAGGAATGACTCCTCTGGACTCCCTCAGGGTTAGGGTTGCCAGATAAAATGCAGGATCAAATATTACATAGAACAGGTTGGGCACAGTGGCTCATGCTTGTAATCCCAACACTTTAGGAGGCTGAGGCAGGAGGATTGCTTGAAGCCAGGAGTTCAAGACCAGGACAAGACTAGGGCAACACAGTGAGACCCCATCTCTGAAAACAAAATTAGCTGGGCATAGTGGCACATGCTTGTAGTCCCAACTACTCAAGAGGTTGAGATGAGAGGATCACTGGAGGCTGAGGCTGCAGTGAGCTATGATCATGCCATTGTACTCCAGCCTGGGTGGCAGAGTGAGACCATCTCTAAATATATATTTATATGCAGACACATATATACACACATACATGTGCACACACACGTATAAACATACACACATATTATATATTGCATAGAACATACTTATACTAAAATTCTACTTGTTGTTTCTCTGAAATTCAAATTTAACTGGTTGTCCTGCATTTGTATTTGCTATTAGGTTGGTGCAAAAGTAATTGCAGTTTTTGCCATTACTTTCAATGGCAAATACTGCAATTATTTTCGCACTAACTTAATATATTTGACATTCCTACTTAGAGTTTAGCTTCAATATCATCTCCTCAGAGGCCTTTCCATAGACTCAAGAGCACACTCCCTCCCCACATTGCCATTGTCCCCTCACTGTAAATCTCTGCATGGTACTTGAGCACATCTGACTCATGCTATAAGAATGCCAACCACTGAAGCAGAAGACAGACATGCTTGTCCATCTGGGCTACCACTCTATAGACTGGATAAAGATAATGTGGCACATATATACCACGGAATACTATGCAGCCATAAAAAAGGACAAGTTCATGTCCTCTGCAGGGACACGGATGAAGCCGGAAACCATCATTCTCAACAAATGAACACAAAAACAGAAGACCAAATACTGCATGTTCTCACTCATAAGTGGGAGTTGATCAATGAGAACAAATGGACACAGGGAGGGGAGCATCACATCCCAGGGCCTGTCAGTGGGTGGGGGGTTAGGGGAGGGATAACATTAGGAGAAATATCTAATGTAGATGATGGGTTGATGGGCAAACCACCATGGCATGTGTATACCTATGTAACAAACCTGCATGTTCCGCACATGTACCCCAGAACTTAAAGTATAATTAAAAAAGAAAAAAAAAAGTCTAAAAGAGTCTCTGATGAATAATAGGTACGTGATAACAGTATGTGGAAAGAATAAATGAATGTGTGTCACCTGCTGCAAAGACTACTGGAGGATGTTTCCTTACCTCCAGAGAACACAGAAAAGTTCACCAGAAGATGTGCTGTGCGCTCTTGTCTTTTCCATGCTTTGTGTAACTTGGAACTAAATACACTGTCCTAATTTCCTACTTCAAGGGCGATGAATTTCCCGGTGCCTGATGATTATTTATATTTTAAATATTTTGAAAGAAATGTCAGTTTCCTTGCAACAAATTAAGTGTATGTTCTTGGAAATGGAGAGCACGATCCCCTGAGCATGCATGGTAAATGCCCTCGAACACCCAAACAGAATCCACATCTTTGAAAAACACTTTGAACACAGTAACAGCCAGGAAGAAATGGTCTATTTTCATACAGCAGCCCTCCATATAATACAGCAAATCATACACATTAATTCACTAATTCTTTTTTACCTGTTGCTTCAGGTGAATGAAGTCACAATGTGTATAGAACAAGTGAGTGACCCTTTACAAAGATTCTTGTTCCCACTAGAGATTTCAATGTGGCAAGGAAATAGCTCTAGGGTAGATTATTTTATTGTTTGATAAAAGGTGAATCCAAATGAAGTAAGAACAGGAAGCTTGAGACTGTTTGTGCTGCTCAATCCACACCATTTCCAGAACGGGTCAAGCACTCAGAAGTGTACTGTGGCTATCTGGCACTAGGAACTCATGGAAAGTAAATTTTTTGTGTGTTTTATTTTTCATTAAAACAGACTAAGAAATTGCTTAAAGGCAAGTTCCATATGTTTGGCTGTTGTTTAAACCTTAATTTCTTAAATACATTTGAATAAAACTATGACAGAAGAATCAATGGTTGCTAATTTTTAAAGAGTGCTTTAATTTAAATATTAGGCAAAGAAAATGAATTATTGACTTTATAGTTATAATATCTTAAGTTGGAAAGACTCTTTTACTTTAATCATTGTGGAGAAGAAGTATAAGAAAACTTTTAAGACTATTAGGGGTGCAGACCACAGCGTGCAGGCTACATCTACTCTGCATGCACCCTTCTGAAGTTCTTATATCCTAACCTCCTTTTCCATCCAACCTTAAATGATACCACAAAAATGCACTTATCGACCAAGGCTTTTTGTTTATGTCAGAACTTTTCTCAGAGTGAAAAACACCAATAATACACATCCTCCATTTTCCTACAAATCCCTCTTCTTTCCCTATATCTTATCAACCTTTCAACGATTTGATCAACACTTTCCATTAACAAACTTTTAAAGTAAGAAAAATGGATGATGACTGCTTAAAATGAGAATCCTAGCGTAAAAATCATTGATTCTTTATCTGGAAATTCCAAAATGTCACCCAATGTAAAATGAACTGATTAATGAGAATTTTATACTAAACAACTTTCTCATAAAATACTATTTTTTAAAAAATAGGGAAGAGTGAAAATGAACTTACTCTGAGGTAAACTAAACTACTTATTTTGTGTTTGGGGGCACCTGTGGAACCATTTAGAGGTACAGAAGCCCTCTCTGAAGAAAGAATGATTTGACAAGGTTATTTGAAACTTCCCAACGGCAATCTTTTCAAAGTCTCACTGTTCTATTAGTTACTGAGAGAGGGATATCCAAATCTCCACCTATGGTTGTGGATTTATCTATTTCTTCCTTTAATTTTGTCAGCTTTTGCTGACAAGTCACAGCTCAAATGTGGGAAACACTGTTTCGGGAGACCAGAGAGGAGCTACGACCATTGAACCTAATGAACCATGATGTAGCTCTTTGAACTGATGTTCACAGAAGCCACTGCCCTATACGTTTGGCAATTCTATTTTAAGATACGATCAGGTTTTGGTCTGTATGCAAAACTTTCCCTGAAGTGTCACTAACCTTTTCCTGAGTTGTCATTTTTCTCAAACTGTTGACTAAGGGTGAACATCTGTTAAGAAATGCCACCTCCCGTCTGAAAAACATGGAGAATGCAAATCCACTGTAGGCAAGATAACACGCAATCACTATAATGCACAGGCTTTCCTTTAAGTCAGCATTGCCATGTAATCTCTTCAGCATGCAATAGCTGCGTAGCCATTGGGATGTTTCTTAACTGCTCTGAACTCAATTTCATCATCTGTAAAATGTCTATGAAATAACTATATCATTAGGTTGAAGGCCACGAGGATTTAAAGAAATAAAGTGTATATAAAGTGCTGTTCATATAGTAGGTGCTCAATAAATGCTAGCTTCTCTTCTGTATTTCCGTTTATATACTAGCAAGGTCGAGAGCAGATGCATAAACAAGACTGAATTTTCTAGTCCATATTTATAGATCTTAACTCATGTTCAGTAATTAACACTAATACACACAAACGAATATAAAACAAAAATGACTTATACACACTTTCAGGTGTCTCACACACAAATGCTTTAAATGCTGTTGAAAAGTTTTGGGACCTTTTCGGTATCTTTGAATATTCTGTTCATCGATTTTCCTTTGCCCCCCAGGCACCATTTGGAGGTCTCACCAGATCCTTCTCTCGGTGACTCCCTCTGGTTGGCGCCATGGCTGGCAAAGTCCTAGGGGATGCCAAGACAACTCCCTTCCATCAGAGCATCTGGAGAAGCACACCACCTACAGTGCTCCTGGGACAGGTCCAGGATTTTAAATGTCTATTTAGAACCATTATCTGTTCTCTATGACACATATAGGGGACAGTCCAGGAGCATTCATTGCATCAAGATTAAAACATACTTGGTTGTAGGTAGGGAAGATACACATCACTTGGCAATTGCAGTGCATTTGCTATGCAGGTTCTCAAAGCCTTGAAGGACAGTAAATATCGACAATTCCCCATTGCGAGATGATGAGAAATATAAACTAAATGGCAGAGATCGAAATCTCTTCTTGGGCATTCCATGACACTTCAGACAGCTTAGTGCCAAGAACACCAGATTTAGAGTCTAAAGACCTGGATGTGGACCTGAATTTTAGTTTAGATACTGGTACGCTTCCGAACCTCAAATACGAGACCTGTAAGATGGGGGTAATAAAGACTTCCTCCCAGCGTTACTGTTCAAGAATCAGATAAAGCAAACATGTGAGATAATGGGGTCATCTCTGCTTACCTTGTAAGAGGCAAACGCTAAATCATTTCTAAGAATTATCAATGTCTATAACTTCAGTGCTGTGACTATTCTCACCTTTTGCCAGTAACTTTCCTCCAGCTGGAGTAAACTGTGAAACTCCTCACTGGTATCACGACACTGTTTAAGGAGGTGGTTTTTCAGATGAGAGCACCAAGGCCAATGTAAATGCCACATGCATCAAATTCATGTGTGCTGAGTCACAGACTAATAGTCTTTGAGCTCTGCACCTTCTCTGTGACAAAATAAACTTGTCATCAGTAACGAAACTTAAAACTTGGCTGTCGAATCTTTAATGCTCTTTGCCTTTAAAATAAAATTTGAAAAACCTGCAGTTCTATATATTGACATCTTTACCTCTGATATATTAACAAACCATTAGCAGTTTAGGGGCTGAAAGGCCCGAGTAGTGTTATGCATGATGTCTGGGACATAGCTGAAATTCAAGGGTTTCACACCATGACCTGTCCATTATTTCAACTGAAATCTCACTCCTGTACCTCGGGCATCCTAGGCACAGGGGATATTCTCAGAAAATGGGATATTGGTGGCACTGGAACGTGCAGACAAGACCTTATTAACTAGAATTATCATTCAACTTTGTAAATTACTTTAAAACCGAATGCCATTCTCATGGATAACAAAATATGACACCCAAGCCAGTTCTCAACACTTTGAGATCATTTGAGTTTGGATTAGACAAAACTCCATAAAATATACACATTTGCATGCACAGAGAGAGATCAATATTATGTGACCTGTACTTGGCTTACCAATTATAAGTGGATTTTTCATGTATTTGTACATGGTTTATACCCACATATAGGCATATATATTTACAATGAAGCTAAAATTTTTTTAAAATGTGATCCAAATCAAGTTAATACTCATTAAGAAAGGAAGAACAAAGTACAGCAAATTCTCCATTATTTGTGTCAGTAAGGTTAAGGCACAGATTCAGATTTTGCTTTGAAATGCAGAATGTGATGATTTTCAGCATGTTTATTCGTATTAAAAATTTCCCCTCAGGACAGGTGGAGAATAGATAACTCCACAGCTATGAGAAGTAGTGTGGGAGTGAGTCAAACAACAAAATATACCAGGTGCATGGAATTTTAAAAGCTTAGAAATCACAATATTCCCATTTTCCAGGTAAGAAAACTGAGTCTTAAGCCACAGTGGTAATAAAGAAAAAAATGTTCATGACATATGTTAAAGACAGGAAGGCAGACTTTATTCAATGGGAGACTATTGTAATAGAGACAGGGGCCACTGCAATATAATTTTTGAGTGGGAGAGAAAGATTGGGACTAATTCCAAACACAGCAAGACCAAGTGGAAATTTACAGCCAAGGAACAGGGTAGGGACCAGTGGATGGAAAATTACTAAGAGGAAACATCAGAGGTAAGGGGAATATACTTATTTAAGACAGGAAATCAAACACATTATTTCACTAATTCTTTTTCACCTGTTGCTTCAGGTGAATGAAGTCACAATGTGTGTAGAACAAGTGAGTGACCCTTTACAAAGATTCTTAGTGGGATTCTTGCTGAAGACAGGCCAGGGTGATCAGCCATTATGGGGGATAGTGAAGGATTAGGAATCTGATCAGACATAGACGGTGATCGAACATTGAGGGGGAGGGGTTCTGTGTCAACTGACTTAGCAGGATTCTTGCCAACAATGGATCATGCATAAGAATTCAAACACCAAGAAATAGTCAGGGAGAGACTTTAGAAGGAGAGAATCTTAGCTGGGTGCAGTGGTTCACACCTGTAATCCAGCACTTGGGGAGGCCAAGGCGGGTAGATCACGAGGTCAGAAGTTAGAGACCAGCCTGGCCAAGATGGTGAAGCCCTGTTTCTACTAAAAATACAAAAATTATCCAGGTACAGTAGTGGGAGCCTGTAATCCCAGTTACTTGGGCGGCTGAGGCAGGAGAATCTCTTGAACCTGGGGGGCAGAGGTTGCAGTGAGCCGAGGTCACACCACTGCACTCTAGCCTGGGTGACAGAGCAAGACTCCATCTCAAAAAAAAAAGGATAGAATATTTGTCATTCATCAAAGCGTACCACAAAGCCTATTCCTTTTCCTTTTGTTCGTCTTTAGCTAACAAACACTTAAGTCAGTGTAACTGTGCACCAGGCACTATTGTAAGGAGCTTTATACATCTTAACTCAATTATCCCTCTGGACCACTCATGGAGGTAGTACCATTATTAGCTTTGTTGTACAGGTGAGGAAACTTAGGCCAGAGAGCTTAGTAACTTGCCAAAGGTTGTATAGCTGGTAGGTGGAGGAGAAGGGATGGAGTGAATCTAGGTTTTGTGGGGCCTGAAACTTACACAATTTGTGGAACTATATAAGAAAAATAATACAAAATAGAAAATACAAAATAAGTCATGAATGGGAGAATAAATCATAACAAATTACTGACACCTTGGAGATTCAGGGCCTTTTGAATCTAGTTGGAGTAGGGAAGCCAGTGTGTGGTCAGGGAACATTGCTAGTCAATTGACTATTGATGAGATATCAATATCAACTATTCCATTCAAGAGATATTAACTATTCCATCCAAGAGATATCAACTATTCCATAATTTGCTCCCAGGACATTCCATCTGCATTTCTAACTCATCTGCTTTGCATATTACATTCTTTGACTTCATCAGGGCCTTCCTTGCCCTTCCACTTCCCCTAATCTTACTCACCCTGCTGTCTGGGATCAAGTTCTATACCATCCTTGACACCACTAAAAGCCAGGGCCATTCTTCCCTCTGTGGTCTCCCAGAACAGTGTTTCCCAGGCTTTGAGCTGTGACTCATCAGCAAAGGCTGACAAAAGTAAAAGAAGAAATAGATAAATCCACAAGCATAGGTGGAGATTTTGATATCCCTCTCTCAGTAACTGATAGAATAACTAGACTTTGAAAAGATGGACACTGGGAAGTTTCAAATAATATTGTCAACAATTTGACTTGTCCAGCTGTAGTAACTACAAAACTTCAGAATACATGTTCTCTCAAATGCATGTGAAACAGCCACCAAGGGAACCACATCGTGAGCCATAAATCACATCTCAGTAACCTTCTGGGAATAGAATATATTCTCTGATGGCAATAAAATTAAATTAGAAACCAATAGCATTAAGACATCTAGAAAATCTCCAAATATTTGGAAATTAATAACATACTGCTTAATGACTCACGGGCCAAAAAGGAAGTCAAAAATTAGAAAATGTTTGGAGGACCTATCATCCTTTGCTACAGAAAACTAAATGTATTTCCCATCACATGTATAGATATGCAGGGAAAACATCGGATTTTAAGCTTTTTCTCATTTATGCCACATCCTGTGATCAATTAACCCTCAAATTACTAAGTTAGTAACTTCCAGCTAATGCACGTCTCTTGTAATTTTCAAGGACTAAGCAGAAAGAATAAAACTTTGTATTTAGAAAAACACAGAACTTGCAAAACATAAAAATAGCAAGAGGAGGGTGAGTCACTTCTCCTGGAGTGCTTCTGAACTGGTAACCCATTTGAACCTAGCTGCACTCGCAGTTGAGAATCTTAAATCTGCATATGCAATTTGCCATTGGTTCATTTTCTTCTGCAGAAGATGGGAATCTCATTCACATTATTTTTGTACAGTCCTCTATACGATACCTTCCGCAGCTAAGTACTATGGAGAGATTGGCAGGATGGCCTCCTGGATGACAGCAGTGTCTCTCTTGGAGTTACGTGCCCATAAGCCAGCTGGACTGGAGGCTCTTCTTGCCCAGTAAGAAAGACTAGGCATAGTCTCGACTGCTCACCTTGCCTCTGCTCAACAGCCAACGTCTCCAAACCAGGTTTGTAACTCCCCAGAGCAACTGGCACTTAAGCTTGATCTGCTTTTCTTCTGCCATTTTAGTGGCCTTTTCAAAGAACTCTCTAGAAAAGTAGAGCAATAGGGAGCAGGGTCCCTGTCCTGGAACACAATCCTGATGTATCCAACCACTTTTGGCTTCAATATATTTCTCCCCAGTATCTGAGAAGTGATGTCCACAATAGTCTGTGTCCTTCTGCCTGAAAGTGTGATACTCACTCAGTACCTCCCTAGGCCCTTTGCTAGACAGGACTGAATGCATTAAAGTGATAACAGATGGACCATTAACTGGCTCTCCCGGATGGAGTAACACACCAACTCAACACAGAAGATCACACTGGAGTCATCTCAGCACATACGTTCAGAAATACTCATTTTAAAACATCTTACAGTGAAATTTATGGGAAGAAGTCAATAATCTACATTATTACAAGTTTATAAATAACTTTTTCATCGGTAGACAGTTAATATCTTCACAGAGCTATAATTTTTCCACTGAATCCTCTGTATATAAGAACACCTTGCTTAAAAATTAAAAGTTAATCTTTTTAAAAAGAATATCTTCTGTGTTTATACAACTGGGTCTACAATTTCCGCACAGAGAATGTGTTCTGTATACATTACAGAGGCTTCCGCAACCACCACACATGGCCAGCTTTATTTTTTAACAATAAATATAACATTGTGCTTTAGAATGTTTCATTGTCCTTTTTATTTAAATAAGTTATCAATGTGCTTGCTGCACCCATCACAAGGCCTCTGGGTACATTTATGAGACATATGTGGTTAGTTGATTTTCACGGTAAGATCCAGTTTTCCCTCTATGACTAATTCTAGTGTTTCAGACAAATATCATAAGAAATGCCTATCTTTGGAGCAGATAGATTTTGCAGAACTGTGTATATCTGTGCTCTGGACCTCTTCACTGTAGTTACGTCATTCTGAAGAAATGAGTAATATGTACCATATCCTTCCAACACCAGAAAAAAACACCAGGTGGGGATTGGGCAACAAGACAGATTAGCATTCTGATTGCATCTAAAGCAAAAAGTAAAATTCTTAAATAATAACTTTTGACATCCCTGGAAAGCCAGTAGCAGACCATCTTTAATTTAAAAAAAATTAAAAGGTTGTCTCTAATATTTCCCTGACGGTACCTTATACCACCAGTTTCTTAAGCACCTTCCATGGCCCTAACCCCAGCTATAATTCTGGCCCTCACTGGAGTTCCAGTCACATGAAAGCAAGGACTTGCTCGTTTTGTCCACTGCTAAACCCTCATGCCTGTCCCACTGCATGACACATGGAGACACTCAAGAAGTCTCCGCTGGTAGAGTGTGTCCACTACTGTATGGGAGCTTAAGGCTAGAGGCTCATTCCAGCAGGCTCATTTCCTGGTCTGCCCTCATGGAGAAAAGAGAAAGAGAACAACGGAGGGAGGGAGGGACAGGAAGACAAGGAGAAGAGGAAGGGGAAGAGTAGGATAAGGAAGACGAGGAAGAGGAAGAGGAGGAGGAGAGAGAAGAAGAAGAGGAGGAGGAAAAAGAAGGTGAGGAGCGATGTCTTGTGCTTTCATTACCCCAAAGCATTTGAGTCAAGAGTTAAGAAATTATGTACTCAGACAATAAATTAAACTTATCATTTTCTACCTGATATTTTAAACACCATATGGTTACCACCTTAAGAAATATGAGAAAATGTAATCATATTGGTTAACAAGACTTCCCATGTTTTGTTCCATATTCATAGAAATGCCATTCCTAAAGTAAGCTTTTAGGTAGAACAAAAAAGCAAGAATCCCACTACTCCATATTCTACTGCTTACTTCCTACCAAGATCCAACCAATGGAAGCACAGGCAGGTCTTCTTTTGTCATGCTTGTCTCCTGCCAGTCTTCCCACCTTATCCACAGAAATCATTTTAGATAGATCCAGAGTGTCACATCCAGGACCATCAAGTGTTATACTCAGGACCATCACTTGTCATGGAAGCAACCTACCCCCTTAGCCCACAGGACACAGCTAATGCCCTTCTGAGACTATTGAGCTGTGGTTTCATGGAAATTTCAAGGAAGGTTCTCACTAAGGTCGTGACCTTAGCTTGGAGCATGGTCTCTAGGGCTGGATGACCTTCTAATAGTATGGGTTCACCATGCCTTTCCTTCCACCATGAGAATCTTCTCTTGGGCCTCCACATCTCTATGGGTTTCAGTACTATATGCAGAAAGCCCCAACTCAGTGTCACTACAAGGTGCCTTGACCTTGACCTCCTATAGGAAAGGCACTGAGTGTTATTCCAAGGATAAAGACCCATCATTTTAGGACCAATACAGAGTTCAAAAGATCACAGCATGAAAAGAGAGATTGGAGCAAAGATTAGCACAGCAACGCTTCTATTGCCAAGGGCAACAGGTTGTACCTAAAAATATTTCTGTTTTTAAGGAGAAATAGTTCAAATGACTTCTTTAAAACAAATAAGCCTGAATTACTACACTTTACAGATTCCTGTTTGTAAGAAAGAAGGTTCTAAGTGAATACATAAATAAAAGGTTCTGATCCCATGGTCCATGCCCAGGACACATTCATTGATGACACACATTCATAAATACTCTCTAAGAACTATACAGCTGTGGTCAGTCATATTGTTTCTTGATTAAGTTTCATTCAGATCCTTTTTAAAAAATACATTTTTAGCTTATCTCCCATTTTAAAAATACATTTTCTCATTCTTGCCATTCATGTACTTTGAAATGCTTCCCTAAAGATCAACATCAACAGTGTTGAATAAAGTAAATATTTGGGAATAGGAATGAACCCTAGTGGAATGGGTTCCTGCACCAAAGATCCTATGAATCCATGCTTCATTGTGCAAAGTGAACCCCTACTCTTGTGGACCTGCTGCTGGAGCTCTGATAGGTGTTGAATGATCCCAGAACCTGAAGGACCTATCTGAATTCAGATCATTGGTCTTCTTATCACCCTCAGTAGCTATATCTTTGTCAGTCTACAAGTACTAGCCTTGAAGTTTTATGACACTTTTATTTCTCATAAGGATCATTTTTTTTTCCATAGCAGACAGACCCTACATACCCCTCAAGTAAGCCCTTTTTTGCACTATAGAGTCTATGTCAAGGAATCCTCACTGGATTTACATTCTGATTTTCAAACATTTCAATTTGTAAGTAAGTGTATGTGTTGCCTTCAGGGCAGTGTAAATAGCTTGCCCAAAAATCTCAGCATAAATTTTCATCTCTCCTTTCAAGGCACCAATTCTCTTCTCTACCTCTGATGATGTATTGACTTGGGTATTAATCATCTTTAAACATTTAATTAGTGTCTGAGTGTCATGTCTCACCTTCAGTGCTGTTCCTCACAAAGCTGGATCCAGTACAATACAGCATATTTAAACCAATGCATAAATAACAGATTTGTTGCTGCAAAATACTTTTCTGCAGCATCAATAAAACCTCTCTAGCAAGCACAGAGAGCCAATGGTCAGAGTCCCAGGGGGCCTTCCACACAGGATACGCATCTTGTTACAGAATTCCTCAATGCCTTTTTGCTGTCTCCCTAATGACCAGTTAAATGGTCTCCCTAGAGGATGCTTGAGTCAGCGCCAGCTTGAAAACTGCTGAGGAAACATCCTCTTTTACTGGAAATGATTTCCATCCAACGGCCATGTGCCATATTTAGACTCATGGCTTAGTAACACCCAACAGAAGGGGCTAAGCTTGCAGAAGAGGAGGCCCTGTGCTGTGAGAAAAGAACTTGCTTTTGTCTGGCCAAGTGACCGCAGGGGCTGGAGCTGGTGAGTCTGTGGTGGTCTGGAACCCGAGGGACAGAAACGCTCCATTCTATCTGGAGAGACAGGCGTCTCTTCTGCAGAGCAGCTGGTTCTTCCCATGCTGCTTGTCTTACACATCAGAGACCTGACTGGGGAGGTGGTGATTCAAGTCTAGCCCACGTCTGCCTGGCAGTAAGACATCAAAACCCAAAGACTCTGTTTGCCTGCGTTCAACAGGCGGGATGGATGGCAGGCAAATCTATCTTCATCTCCCTTTAAAAGCAAATCACACAAGAATGCTATTAACATATCTTGAGTCATACAGTAAAATTCTGCTAAAGAGCAGAACCACTGAATTACAGAGCTTTAAAATGTATCTATACATATTAACACTAATAATTTAATATAAACATTTAAGCGTGAATATGGGATTTTAAGTGCTCTCTTTTCTCTCTCTGTTTTCCTTGGCCTCTCTATTCTCCCTGCTCCCCAACATCCACCCACACTAACTCATACAATCAACTTAGCTTGCACCCTTCCATATTCCTCCTCATGTTCATCTAGTTTTATGCAGACACACATACATACATGCAACACAGATACATCCTTTATGTCATCATTTTCTTAAAAAGTAGAATTCCATGACAAACACTTCTGTGCACCTTGTTTTTCTCTCCTAAAAAGAGAAAGGAAAACACCTCCATGTCAACCCCTATAGCTGTGACTTAGTCTCTCTAATAGTTGTGTATTCCAGGCTATGGAAATTTCATAATTTTTCCATCCATTCCTTTATGGATGAGGCAAAACTTCTTGCAACTCTGTCTTGCTCTATTTCTATAATTTCCAACTGGAAATCAAAACAAAGAATTCTTACGCAAATCTTAAATTTATTTTCTTTAACAAAAACCAAGAACATTTCTCCCTTAAGCCCTAACACAAGCTCATCTTATTTTCAGTGCAGAGGGCAATGCTGTTTTAAAATGTGGGTTTTATGATTATCCAAGGACTATGAGGCCAACAGCTCAGGAAAGGACTACAATTGCAAAGATAGCTCATGACTCACGGTTCCCCCGAGGAGGAGGCAGCCATGTCATGCAGGGTCATATGCAGAAGCACCAGGGTTGGCCAGGAGGCTGAGGGAGTAAGGGGAAGGCATGAAGAGAGGCTTTATGAGGGATTCCAAGGAAAGAATGAGTATAGCAGGATAAGCAAGCTAAGCAGGTTTAGGGTTAGCTAGCTTGAATAACTTCTGCAGGCTCGAGGGTTTAGCAGCTGTCCTGGGTTGTCCAACATCTGCTCTTGGTGTGACTAGGTAAGGTGAATAGTGGCCCAGAGGTGGTTGGAGGGTATGGGCTTTGGACTGATTGGCTTGCAATGAAAGGTGCTCTTCTAAGTTAGTTGATTGTTATCTTTGGGAATTAGCTAACCCTCTCCCCTCCAAGGGGCAGTCCCTCCTGACCTGTGAGGCTGTAGGTGCTAGGGCTTCAAGAATAAAGAAAATAAGAAATAAGTTAATACAAATATCTAGACACTCAAGCAATATTTGATAAATGATAGGCATGCTAATCAAGGAAGCACAATACACTCTGCCTCCTGCCCAAAGGCACAGCTCCACAGACTCAGCCAGGTTGTTGCATAGAGCCTTAGTCTCTGAGGGGTGCAAATGAGCTCATTCCCAGGATGCGGTGGGGAGAAGTACTGTTGGGGCTGAGTGGCTGATAGCTAACAGGACAGCATAAAGTATGCTGAGCTACAGCTGGGTCAGGAAGGATGACCACAGCCGCCGTTTGTCCTACAAAGTTTGCAGTCCTATCTAGAGACACCTACTTGGCCTCAATTTCCTTGCTCCTTTGGCCAATTGTTGCACACCCTTGAGCAGCAACTGGAATGGCAGAAGCCCCCTCCCTAGAGTAGGGGAATCTGCTGCCAGTTCTTTGACCACGTTTTCTTCTCCACTGAAGAAGCTCTCTGTCATTCTGCCTCCAGCATCCCCACATCCTCTGCTCATGGGAGGAAGGATGAAATCAGAATTCTCCTTGCCACACATGAAGAAGGATCTCATTAGACCTTGTACTGGGGCTTCTTTGCTAGTTATGCCCCTATCCCCACACACACTGGTACATAATCATTCTGTGTTGTATGCATTCATTCCTCATCATTTTGTCATGCATTTATAAAGAGGATACAGGGTTAGAGATATGTTATTCCTGAAAATAAATATCTGTAAAGGGGAGCATGAGTGCAACATGACAAAAGAAATCAAGGTGTTTGGACTTTTCCTCTTCCTCCTCGTCAGCCTTCCTTCCTCTGTTCTCTCTTCACTGTTTGGCCCTAATGCAGGTGTTGTTGAGTTTGAGTTAACGGAGAAAGAAAAAACTGAGTTTAAAACTAGCCAGTCCAATTTAATTCATTCAATAAGCATGCACAGTGAGTCCATTCTATACTAAGGTTGCAGATGCTACACTGAGCAGCATGGTCCCTGCCTTCAAAATGCTTGTTATTTAATGATAAAAAAAAATGATTATAAATTGAGCACTGTCAAAAACTATCAAGGGTCTGAAATTACAACCTACTTGCAAGCTAACAAGTTAGTCCTCCACAATTTCATGGATGCTGGTAGAAGACAGAAGACTTCTGGGTCAGAGAGAAAGAACTTCATTACTCACAGCACAGCAGGCAGCATGAACTTCGCATTTACTTTGGTTTCCCTTACCCCTCCTGCAGAGGTGAGGAGGAGAAGCCCATGTGGATGCTGCATACACAGTGAGTTTGTGTCACAACTGAGGAACTACAAGCTTAGAAAATCCAAATCTTCATAAAGGGCTACAAGCAAACCTGCCTAGCCCTTTAGCCCAGCAGGAAACACTATCTCTGTCATCCAAGGATTTGCACAACACAAACATTCTTGAAAAGATAGTCCAGAAGAAAATGTAGTTACTCTTCTTCTTAAAAGACATGCAGAACCATGAGGGACCTTAGGGAATTGTCTCCCTAAAAGCATTTACCACCTGTCAGGAATTGTCCTAAATTCATGATCTCACTTCATCATCACAGCCACTCCACTTGACATCCCACTTCCTATTCTGCAGTGTATGAAATTGGTGCATGCCTCAACTTCAGGCTCAACAATACGTAAATACATAACTAAAAGTGGCCAAAGAAATTGGATTCAAATCTGATTCCAAGATATGACCTGCATCCTCAAGAAGTTTGTCCATCTTCTCGTGGGGGGACAATCAACTGTCCAAGAGATATATCTTTTCCAGGTACGTAGGTAGGAGTTTTGCAAAAGACAGGGCAATATTTACCACTCACTTCCCTGATACGACCTACCAAAAACAAAACAAAACTCACTCAGGAGGATCCTGACTATGTACTCAGAAATTATACCCATGCACAGATAACGATGGAAGTCATAAGACAAATCTCGAACAGATTTAACGAGCTAAACCTCACAGGCAACTCTTTTCCTCCATGAAGGTCTCTAACCTGGTCAAGGCATCAAAATGATCACTGTGTTACTGTAGTATGTATTTATCTGACAGGGTAGAACAATACCTTGAAACTTGCAAATTGAAGTATTGCAAACATAGGCAATTATGATGTTTAGCTCGTGTTTCTCCATTCCAGAAATAATTATTTACATCCTCCTAGGGCCAAGCTGATTCTGCCTGCCCTTGCTTTGTGGGCATTTTTCATTCACAGCCAGATCTTCCAAAAGCAGAGTCTCTGAATGTTTTAACTGTGGGTTTCCTTTTTTTCAAAATCTGGTACATGTTTTTGATGTTTAATAAAGCATAATGAAGAGCAGTGACTATGATATCTTCCCAAACTTGGACATTTTCATCTCATCATTCCATGTTTAACCTGGGAAACAGTGGCTTGTGTAATGAATGTGCCAGTTTTATGCTTTGTGTTAATTTGACCTAAGTTAAATACAATTAAATTTTAAATTAACATATCCTTATAAAAATAACTAAAATCTTTATCTTCTCTAACTCTTCCTCTGAAGAGAAAATTATGCTTCTGCCCAAAAAGTAGCAAGTATAGTATGTGCCCAACTTCAGATTTAGCAGGGTGGTGTTGCCCTTGGATATCAGGAATATCTGGATGCAGGGACACACTGATAGACTCCATTCCCATTACTACCCTTCACCAAAAAAGAAAAAGAAAATAAACACTTTAGGCTTTTTTCAGTTACTGAAAATGTGTGAACGAATGGTGTTCCATGTCTGGTCTTCATCCTAACTTCAATTCCCAAACTCAACCCCAGGCCACCCCTCTACCTCAATTCCAAAGAACCTCACTTAAATTCCCCCTTCAGTCAATGGACAACACTGAGTGTTACTATGGGTTGTATTAGTCAGTTCTCATGCTGCTATAAGGACATACCCAAGACTGGATAATTTATATAGGAAAAGAGTTTAAATGGCTCACAGTTCGGCATGACTGGGGAGGCCTCAGGAAACTTATAATCATGGTGGAAGGGGAAGCAAACACATCCTTCTTCACATGGCAGCAGGAAGGAGAAGTGCTCAGCAAAAGGGGAAAAGCCCATTATAAAGCCATCAGATCTCATGAGAACTCACTCACTATCACAAGAACAGCATGGGGGAAATGGCCTCCATGATTCAATTACCTCCTACTGGGTTCCTCCCACAACACATGGGGATTATGAGAGTACAATCCAAGATGAGATTTGGGTGGGGACACAAAATCAAACCATATCATAGGTTAAATTGTGTTCCCCACCCCAAAAATGTATATGTTGAAGTCCTAACCTTCAGTACTCAGAATGTGACATTATTTGGAAATAGGGTAATTGCAAATGGAATTAGTTAAGATGAGGTCATTAGGATGAGTTCCTAATCCAGTATGACTGGTGCTCTTATAAAAAGGGGAAGTTTGGACACAGAGACATGCACACGGGTGGGAAGGATCCCAAATGAAAGGATACGCAGAGGGTTGGAGAGATGAATCCACAAGGAACACCAAAGATTGATAGCAACCCCAAGAAGCTGGAGGAGAGACCTGGAACATATTCTCCCTCCCAGCCTGAGAGGAACCAAGCCAGCTGACACCTTGATCTCAAGTTACCGGCCTTGAGAACTGAGAGACCCTGGGTTTCTGTTGTTTAAGCCCCTCAGGGTGCGGCACTTTGTTACGGAAGCCTGAGCTGACTAATACAGGTGTCTTCATATCTCACTGAGGGGAAGTGACAGGAAAGTAAGAACAATTTATGTTCAAGGCTCCAGAGGAGTCAATCAGATTCTGGGGAAGAAGAAGGTACAATGCTGGCTTCTCCATACAGCCTAGTCCCCAACACTTGTAGGGCCCAGGGCAAGATCTAAAGCACTCCTTCACCTATGTATCTATATACTGTGACTCTGATAAACAAACTATTAAACAATACATGTATCTTGTCCCTCAACCTGACAATTATACCTTTATAATAGCAACATAGGAAAATATCTGAAACTATGGTTTTTAGACAACCAAATACCAGCAAAATGTAGTAATTCCTATTATTAGATACGTTTAAGTGTTCAGCTAGTGGGTCAGCATCTTCGGCACAGTGATAAAATTAAAATGTACATACTATTGTGTTTATTCCCTAACATTTATTTCTTTAATTTCTCTTTTTTTTTTTTTTTTTTTTCAGACAGAGTCTCACTCTATTACCCAAGCTAGAGTGCAGTGGTGCGATCTGGGCTCACTACAACCTCCACCTCCCAGGTCCAAGCGATTCTTCTGCCTCAGCCTCCTGAGTAGCTGGGATTACAGGTGCCTGCCACCATGCCCAGCTAATTTTTGTGTTTTTAGTAGAGACGGGGTTTCACCATGTTGGCCAGGCTGGTCTTCAACTCCTGACTTCAGGTGACCTGACCTGCCTCAGCCTCTCAAAGTTCTGGGATTACAGGTGTGAGCCACTGCACCCAGCCTATTTATTTCATTTCGAATGTCTATAATCAAAGCTGTCACATAAAATGCATTACATTGACTCTAATGCCACCTGAGACAATATATTTTTTATTAATTTCGATTTCAAAGAAAAACTTTGTTCAGGCAGTAGTGAGCAGAATCACCAATAACAGATTTAAAGTAGTACTTAAATTTGGAAACAACACATTAATTTTACATATCATCTTCAAATCGAAAATATTACAAAATATTTTAACTTCATCCTATAGATTGCTATTACTTATATTTCTGTTTCTACAATTTCTTAAAGCAACATCTAAGTAATATATAAATATCTAGGGATATGTGAAAAATCAGCTTCATGCTTTATACATGTTCCATCAAACTGACCTACACACAAATTCAAGAATAATAGCAATTGTGTAATGTTGCAAAATATTTCTCAGGTAACATGAGATCACCTATTAAGAACACCAAGCTAATTCACTGGTTCATGAGCGCCCTTCCAAACCACAAACTGGAACACAAACAGAAGCAAGAAGATGGATGTTTGGAAGGATTCAAAAATGATCATTCATACTGCAAGAATATATTGCCACCGTATCTGAAAGACAGCACAAGTTCATTAATTGATTCTTTCTCTTACTTCTCCCTAAGCTGTGTCCATCTCCAAGAACAACTATTGACAGATCAACTATAGTATACTTGGGACATCCTTATGCTAAAAATATTATTCATTGTTGACCTGAAATTCCAATTTAATTGGGTATCCCTTGTTTTTATTTGTCAATAATAGACCTACATTCTTTCATGGCATTTGGACTGTTATCTTTTGCTTTGAGAAGCAGAAGACAGAGGTGCAGAAGCATCTCCCTGAATGGTGTTACTCCCTACAGTGGATGTTTTAACATCTCAAGGTGCCTTTGCCTGTGCCCAATGCTGGGTCCCTGAAGTCAGAAGTACTCATCTGTTCTTTAAGGCAGGCTCACTTTCTGCCACCACAGGGAGCAGTCATTATGCATACTCCTGTTGCCAGCTCTCAGTAAACCAACACCATTCTCTTTTCTTTTATATTTCATTCATACACATCTATTGTGTACACACTATGAGCCAAGCACTTCGTAAGGCACTTCTAGTGAGAAGGAAGAAGTCAGGACACCACAGATATGAGTGAGAAGGAGCCTACCGGCCCGGTGCAGTAGCTTACGCCTGTAATCCCAGCACTTTGGGAGGTCAAGGCAGGCAGATAACTTGAGGTCAGGCGTTTGAGACCAGCCTAGCCAACACGGGGAAACTCTGTCTCTACTAAAAAACAAATACAACAATTAGCTGCGCATGGTGGCAGGCGCCTGCAGTCCCAGCTACTCAGGAGGCTGAGGCATGAGAATTGCTTGAACCTGGGAGGTGGAGGTTGCAGTGAGCCGAGATTGCACCCCTGCACTCCAGTTTGGGTGACAGAGCGAAACTTCATCTCAAAATAAAAAGGAGCCTACCACACAATTGTTGACAGTCTATCACAGAGAGTAACAATATCAGCCAAAGGTGGCATCTGCAGAGATCAGACAGGGGTCATCTCAAAAGGGAACAGCCCTTAATTTCACCTTACATGTAGATGGGTTTGACAGAAAAACAGGAAAACAAAGGAGCATGAATGTCCCATTAGAAGACATTATAGGAAACTGTCATGGGACAAAATTCATATGTCTTAGAGATAAAAGCACAATTGGAGCTATTTATTGTTAAAGCACAATTATTTCTTGTTTTCTTCAGTAATAGAAAAGTTGGACATTTTTCTTTAGAGAAATCAACCGCAATTATCCTGTGAAGAAACTCAGTAACACTAGTCAAGAATCAGGCTGGTCGCTTTCACGGAGAGGGAGTTTCGGCAGCTCTATTGTTCTAGCATTAGTAATGCATGAGACCTACGCCTGAACACTTCCAGTTAGGGAAGCTCTGCGGAGATCTTGCACTGTGCCACGGATGGCCTTGTGCTTTTGGCTATTAAGCTGGAAATGCAAAACACGTTTTGTGGTTCAAATAATCTCCAGGAGACAGTTTCCTGGAAGTTTTAAGTCCTATTTCTCATATCACCTCCATCTAAATTGAAGATTTCTATGACCTTTTCATCTAATTACACTAGTATGTTGTACCTATTTTTATTAAATGGTTCCATTACATAAGCCATTATGTGCTAGCACCTCCTTGTTGCTAACCTCATGAGCCCACCTGCTACTTCTCCTCAATTTCACATCAAGGACAGCATTCTTCAAGATGGAATTTGTTATGTTATCTTAGATCTAAGATTTTCACAAATCACTTCACTAACACTTAAATATCAGAGACAGACACCTAGAATTCTACCAAAATCCTTGTGCACCCACACATGAAGTGGTGCATAGACTGGTTCACAAGACAAGGAAAAAATAGAAAGCACTAAAAAGCAGGAAGAAAAAACACAACATTCCAGAGAAGAAATTAGGAAAATTTACAAATGGGTAAAAACTGGGGAGAGGATGGAGAGTGGCTGGAGAAGGCCCTCTCGAGGAAGCAGTCATTAAAAGACATAGCAGAAGAAGCCATCATGGGCAGCACAAACCAGCCCCCATCCCACTTCTGAATCACAGAGAAGTTTGCAATGTCAAACAATATCCTTCTAATGTGTTATGAGAATTCTATCAGACCCGGGCTAAAGGTAGAAATGAACAGATACTTATGAGAATAGCATCAGGGAGAGAACGTGGAGAACTGCGTCACCACGTAGTTGTACAAGTGAATTGTCTAATATAATGGTTAGAGTATTCACATTGCATGGCCTTTCCGCTAGTTTCTACCCCACCATATTTACCGTATCTGAGTTCTAAACTACTATTTTTATTTTATTCCCTCCCGTCCAATAGTTGGCATTCACCTAAGCAGTCAGGAACATCTGCTGTATTTGTGACAATTATTCAGAAAGTATAAAACAAAATTATATGCAGCATGTAGCAGTGACATTTGATTGCAAGGGAGAGAATCTAACTAGAAATGTTGACTCACTGTGTTACACAGCATCATGAAAAGAGGCTGACGTTAGCCGGCGGTAGGCCAGTAATAATATGCCTACACCATATTAATCGCAGATAAACCAAATTGCATTGCTAATTTCATTTGCATTTGCATTATCATTGTGTATTAATTACTACAGTTAGGCCACCAAAGACTAATATCCAAATCTGACAGCACCAATTCCCTGGATACATTTTGTGGTTGCTGAATGATTATTGTTCAACAGTTTGCTGCTTTTGACAAACACAAAGCAACACAGGCTTCCCAGCCCTGAAAGAATGAAGGAATAAATGAATGAATATCAGGCATGGTCTGATGCAGAGTTCCATTCCAGCTCCAGTGATACGGTCCTTGCTCAAAGATAAAACAGCCATGTTTCTCAGGACGTTCCCTGTTAATGTGTGCTGTTTGAAAAGAGGTCAGGGTCAACTAGGTATGGGAAATACCAGGCTAAACAAACATGGACCCTATTGTAGACCTTCTTAGAGCCTTTAACATGTTATTGTACATGTGACTCTCAGAGAGGGAATAGAGTTTGCAGTGTTCCCTAACACTTACTTGACCATCTAGTCCTTTTTCTCACTGCCAATCTTCTGGAGTCATTATTTCCCAGGAATGCACTTTAGAACAAGCTGAATTTGCAGAATATAACTGTAACCAGAACCATGGGCATTCCATAAAAGTAAATATAAGTCATATGTTAGAAATATTCTACTGTACTTAACAGAAACTCATAGTCACCAATCCACAACATCCAGATAACCCTCCTGTCTACATTGTGAATCTAACGTTCCCAGAATTTCTGCAAATTATTGGGGACTTTCACTCTCCTGGACACTTCTGGCCTAAAGCCCCAGGTTCCAGTGAGCTAGGCATCTATGGAACATCTTTTTCCAGTGCACACTGTCTCCTTCCAACCTATGTTAAGCCAAGTATGCAACCCTCCTTCATTTCTAGATTTCCACCAAAACCAAGCAACTAAATAAACAAATCCTTTCATGAGGCTTGCTCAATTCTGTGGAGGCATTTGGAGGTTATACTGCAGCAATGCAAGCAACCTGAAATTGCATATCAGACACACTTGTGCTTTCTTTGTCCAATGCTTTATTGAAATATAATTTACATATCATAAAATTCACCTGTCTAAAGTAGAGAACTGAGTGGTTGTTAGTATATTTACAATGTTGAAACACACCTGTTCTTAACTTCCTCTATAATTTCTGACCGATTGGGCTCCAGTTGTCTTCCTCTCTTTCTCTGTATCTCTGTAATCCTCAAATTCAATTTCTTTTTTCTTTTAATTTCCATAGGCTTTTGGGGAACAGGCGGTGTTTGGTCACCTGAGTAAGTTCTTTAGTGGTGATTCGTGAGATTTTGGTGCACCCATCACCGAGCAGTATGTCCTCTAGTCAATGTGTAGTCTGTTATCCCTCACTCCCCTCTCACCCTTTCCCCAAAGTCCATTGTATCATTCTTATGCCTTTGCACCCTCAAAAGCATACATATACACATATACATATATATATATATATACACATATACATATATATACACACACATGCATATATATATATAATGACAATAAGGCAAACAATTGACACTATTTGAGAAGCAAGGTTAACAAGACACATACACACACACACACACACATATATATGCCTTTGAGAGTGCAAAGGCATAAGAATGGCACAATGGACTTGGGGGAAAGGGTGAGAGGGGAGTGAGGGATAACAGACTACATATTGACTATATATACATAACTATATGACTACTATTCAAATTCAATTTCTTTCTTTTGCAACCCTTTGGCTTTCTTGTCTGCAGCCAAACCCACGCCTTTGAATCCCATCTCAACTCCAAACAGCTTGCCTGGGTAACTTTCTAAATAAAGACAGGGCTCTTCCTGAGAGACATTCAGATGTCAGACATTAAAATTAAAAAAATAAACAAGACAAAAACAAAAATAAGAATAAGGACTTCCTCGCACTGGCCTCTCCTCTATGGGAGCCTCTCCATGACTTCAACTAAATCGCTTCTGGCTTCTGCGTAAGCAGCCCAATGCCCTGCGGGGAGTCCCTGATTGCTGCTGTCCTTGCTCATCCTTGATGCAAGTGGTCACTTCACCCCTCCTTCCCTTTGTGAGAGTCTTTATGTAGTGCTCTTGACCAGAACGCGGCAATATAGCTGCTTCTCACTGCTTGCTGCTGCTCAGTACATCCCTTCCACCTAGTTACGTCCTTCAGATAAAGTTTCCATAAGACCCCAACAGAGAGCCTGGTTCAGACTCCACAGTAACATCATTCCAGCCTCTATCCCAGCAAGAAGGGAAGATGCATGAGTAACCAATTCTATAGAGTAGGCAATTTCAGTGTTTCTGTTTGGTTAAAGTCATGGCCATCTCAACAGCCATGACCCAAACATTTTTAAACAAAGGAGGGAAGGAGGAAAAGAAACAGAGGAGAAATAGTAAAGGGGTTCAGGATGCTGCACAATCGGCGGACAGGCCAGGTCAGATGTGGGGTGGAGGTAAGAGGAGAGCCTCAAACCTCTTCAACAGCCACAGAAGCTAAAGAAAGCACAGGAAGGCCTGTCCTTCAGGCCCCTCCCTAGGGATTTTTTTTTTTTTTTTTTTTTTTTTTTGAGACGGAGTCTCGCTCTGTCACCCAGACTATAGTGCAGCGGCCAGATCTCAGCTCACTGCAAGCTCCGCCTCCCAGGTTTACGCCATTCTCCTGCCTCAGCCTCCCGAGTAGCTGGGACTACAGACACCCACCACCATGCCCAGCTAGGTTTTTGTATTTTTTAGTAGAGACGGGGTTTCACCGTGTTAGCCAGGATGGTCTCAATCTCCTGACCTCGTGATCCGCCCGTGTCGGCCTCCCAAAGTGCTGGGATTACAGGCTTGAGACACTGCACCCAGCCCCTAGGGATTTCCACTGGTGGTGAGTAAATGGCTCAGTTGCAAGATGTAATTATGAGTTCACTGTTCAGGAGACACCTAGAATTCTTTCCAGAAAGGGAACTCTGCCAAGATTTTACCCCCATGTTATTACCACCATCATACTAAGCTGTCCACATTTGCATTTGACCCACAGCCTCCCTGTATTCTGTATGTGTTCAATTCCTGCATGTTCTGCAGAGGCCATCTAAAACTAGGTTTTATTCACTTCCCACCTTGCAGCATTCAGTTTAAGGAACTTCAGCTTTCTTGTATATTTCAACACAAATCTTCATGGTTTAGATCCTAGGAAAATCTCCCTTCAACACTGAGATCAAATAGGTGGAAGCTGTCGACATGCAGTAAGGTGGCATTGAGAGGAAGCCAAGGTGGTGTGAAGGAGTTCCTGGTAAATCCACAGTGTATGTACATCATGGCCTCACTTCTCAGAAAATGACAATTAGGCAAATAATTGACACTTTTTGGGAAGCAAAATGAACCAAGACATGGGAGTTGGAAAGGCATCTGTACAGATACTGCTGGCCCCCTACAATAATTCCATATTTGACGGGCATGCGGCAGTTCAGAAAACAAGCACATTTTCTTCTTTGCAGCTGGGATGTTGATTTGCAAATGGGCCTTTATATCTCCAAATAACGAAACAAACATGTGTTTGGATTTTAAGGCAATGCCATATTGTTATAAAACATTCTAAGTGCTTGACTCTCAATTCCTGTGCTTATCTTGGAGCAGATGGTCCCATAGAATGTGAAAGGAAGAAATGTATAAAACTTGCAGGTCATGCCCCAAAAGGGGAGCCCATGTTCTCCCTTGCTCCCTTTCTCCTTCATACTCCCCTTCTTGTTGACTAGAAAGCAGCTTGGCCATGAGCCACCATGGATCACACAAGTGTGACCAACATGCTAGGATGATGGACAAACAAGACAGAAGGATCCTGGGCTCCACTGACTTCACTGAGCAAACCTGCCATACCAGCTTGAACTTTTGCACTTCTCTCTGGTTTGGGAGACTGTTACATTGGTCACAAAGACAAACCCATCTTCTTAGCAATATGTGGACTCTGGATCAGACTGTTCCGGGGGCATCTGTACACACATGGATGTCCGAGCATACAAACCAGCACTAAAAGTACATCAAAGTCCAAACTTGTCTCCACATTTGGGCAGCACACTTTTGAAATCCTGATTGGTGGCCGGGTGTGGTGGCTCACGCCTGTAATCCCAGCACTTCGGGAGGCCAAGGCAGGCAGATCACAAGGTCAGGAGATCGAGACCATCCTGGCTAACATGGCAAAACCCCGTCTCTACTAAAAATACAGAAAAAAAAAATTAGCCAGGCATGGTGGCGGTCGCCTGTAGTCCCATCTACTTGGGCGGCTGAAGTAGAATAGCATGAACTTGGGAGGCAGAGCTTGCAGAGAGCCGAGATCACGCCACTGCACTCCAGCCTGGGTGACAGAGCGAGACTCCGTCTCAAAAAAGAAAAAAAAGAAAAAAGAAAGAAATCCTGATTGGTTTGGTGCCTTAGTAAAATCAGAGGGAAAAGTTGACTGTCTTTCTCTCAATGTGGGGACAGGCCAATGTCTCCCCTGGGCTCTGCCAGCCATTTCACAAAGATACACCCCAGCCATAAAAACAATATACGATTCTATGTATCCTAGAAAACAATGTGCAGTAATAAAGTGGCATAAAGGAGCATATGTTTTTTAGGGATTGAGAAGGAATTTCACAATAATGTTTACATAAAACAGTGAAGCAAATTTAGAGAAAACAGCACCTTTGCAAACGTTTCCACCATTGGCACACTGACCACTGACAAGATTCAAAAATGTGTTAGATTCAGACTGGACAAACATTGAAGTCAATTTAAAAGCACGTTTTGTTTTGGGTTTTTTTTTTTTTTTTTTTTTTTTTTTTGGTATTTGAAAACAGTGAACTGTTAAAGTCTTTAAAAAAAACCCCTATTATGTTGACAATTTAGTAAGCTCATTCGTTTACAACTGGTTGGTTGTTTTTTTGTTTGTTTGTTTGTTTTATCCCCAGTGTGTGTTTTTTTAAGTGATACCTCATTTATTTTAAGCCTGGAATAGAGCTTTCTCTGCATTTGAGCAGTCCAGGATGGAGCTACTGAGAAAGGTCTGTAACCAGTGAGATCCAGGAACTATGTGTAACCAGTCTGCATGAAGATAAGCACAGAGGCTGGAAGTTAAGTACTTAGAAAGTTTTATAGCAATATAACATAACCATGACATCCAAATGCATGACCGACTTTCTAATCATTAGTTTTCATCATATTTTACCAAAGCATCAATACTCAACGGATTTGAATTTTTTTAAAATGGCCGTTCACTAAGATAGCAATGGTCTAGTAACCAACTTGCAGATATAAAGACCCATTTCCAAATTTGCCTGCAGCTTCCTATGCCTCCACTCACACACAACTGACATCAAAATTTCTTACATACACAGGCACATTGCACGAGCTACTGCCCACAATAAAAACAAAGCGAGAACTTATTTCACATATTATTGCCACCTGACGATAGAGCAAGACTGTTTCAACAGACACATTTGCAATTCATAGTTTTATGATAACATAAGAATTGGGCAGTAATTATTTTTATAAGAGAAAACAACTTGCATTTGTGTGTGTGCATGAGTATGAGTATGTGTCTCCAACATAAAAACAATAATCGCCCCCATGTCTTCTCCATTCTGTCTTCAATTCTGGTTCTTAGGATTTTCTCCAGGTGTTAGTAGCTACACCTCTGGAAAGGGTCTTTTGTTAACACCAAAAGCATTTTGACTTATTTCTTTGGGGAAAAAAAAAAAACAGAAATGAAAGCATGCCCTCTTTTAAACTGGAAAGCTTTATTTTGCCCCTGGAGAAAAGCAGCCTGGTTAAATGTCTGAACTTATTGTTATTATTATTTTATTGAGCAATAAACTAAAGTGTGATTGAGCCACCAGTGACTCGGATATATTGTTAAGCTTGGAATCACATGGTTGAATGACTGGCTGGCCCAGAACGTGGGCGATTCAAATGATTCAGAAGACAAATGAGGCAGGAGCAAGAATGTCTCACACCAATACAAACCCAATTAACGTCAACAAAATCCTGCAAAATTTATTGTTGCTTGGCCTCTGAAAATGGTGGAACCAACTCTTTTCCTGTGCCTGCAGGGCAAATTCATTAGATGGAAAACGGCATTTTGTTAACCATGAAGTTCAGTAACATAAACAAGGAGTCAGTGCCATGGTCCTTGGGGCACCTGCAGAGGGTCAACCGCAAAGGAGGGAAGGAAGAGAGAGACGCTGATCTTGCTCTGCAATGCCCATGAGTGGTGACACAGTTGGTGTTTCATAAATCATGTCTTCTTAAAGTCACAGTCCAGGATAAAAACAGGACATCTGATTGTCATTCAGTTCGTTAATTAATGATCATATATAAAGAGAGAAACAGAGAGAAGGGAGAGGAAAGGAGAAAAAGAGATTGATATTTTGCCTGCAAGTTCACCAAAGATTACCATGTTGGTTTGTGCTTGCTTTTTTGTTTCAGTTTCTTGAGTAAGAGTGATTCACTTGTGCTGATTCAGCTTGAACCATGTTTACATCAGATGCTCTTATGCCCACAATTGACAAATCTCAGAGTGGTCATGAAACAAAACGGGTGTCAGTGGCCCCGAAGTCATCAAACCTACAATTTTGACCTCTATGCTATGTGCCCACAGAACTGGACGACGCTTCTGAACTCATCTCACCCTAAGCGCTGTGAAACGCTCCGTCACTGTGATATTTGACAGCAAGGATGGCGCCACCTCTGAGAGAACTCATGCTGCAGAGCTCAACAACATACCCCTTGTTCAAAGTAGAGATGATGGGCGTTGAAAGGGCCACAACACAGAGGGCTTTTGTGTGATCAGACTTACTCTGTGTGGGGTAATAGGAGTGTCGTCTGAAGAGTGGTTTGGCTGGATAAGACCACCAAAAAAAAAAAAAAAAATTGTACCAAACAATCAAAAAGTTCAATCATGGATTATCAAGAAGACCATTTTCCCACCCACACTTGATTCTGAATTCAATCAAACCCTTAATGACTCCTATGAGGATTTCAGGGTGTTCTATCAAAACTCTGTTGAAATAGACCCAAACACAGCAAAATATTAAGGTGAAATATTATCAGTACCAGAAATATTATCAGTACCAGAAAAAGTATCTCCAATACTTTTTCTCAGTTTTTGGTCTCTTACGATTATGATGATGATTCATTTGTGCTGATTCAACTTGAACCATATTCATATCAGATGCTCTTATGCCCACAGTTAACAAATCTAAGAGTGATCATGAAACAAAACAGAACTCAGAAAGCAGGAAAGTATCTCCAATACTTTTTCTCTTATAAAGAACATACCATTTGTTGCTAGATGCAGCCCACTATGGAAGCAGGAAAAAAAATCTACTTAGTCGCTGAATCAACACTTACCATGTGCCTGGCATGGCGCAAGGCTCATGAGGTGGGATTTGTTTCTTCATGCTTTTATTTTGTTTCCATCGTTAATAGTGATCAGAGCTATGAAGAAAATCTTGGAGGGCAATGAAACAGAATCACAGAAGGGAATTTTGTTTCATTCAGAACTGGGAACAGCCTATTTGAGGGAGGACAGTCACGTGAGATTTAAAAGATAGTGGTTAAGCTACTGTGACTCCCAGTGTCTTTTAACTTTGTATTTTTACTGAGACCCACAAGAGAAATTCATAGGGGACTGCTGGTCCTGGATTTTTAGGGACAACCAAGATTGACATGTGATTAATTTTCTGAAGACAACTAGATTCTGGCCATGACAAGGGGCTTCTGGGATGAAAAGTTAGGACCACAGAGGGCCAGGGCAAAAGTGGGAATGGGACCAAAAACACCAGTAGGACCAAGAACCAGTGAGGACAGGGCAAGGGAGAAAGGAGCATCAAAGAGCAGGTAACATGGCCTCCAAGAAGTTCAGGTGCAGAATGAAGGACATCAGGAGAATATCTGTCCATTAACCTACCTGGAGCCCTCTTTGTATTCTCCTAGACACCTGAAACTATTCTGCAGCGTTTTTCGTTGCTGATTTAGGCATTACAAAAAATGTAGAGTTTCACTGCTGATTTTTCCCCAGACCATTTGTGCATTCTTGCTCTGAGCACCCCAATCCATAATCATTGTCAGCTGAGACGAAACTAGCTGCTAAACTACTTACCAATGTATTCAGTCTCCCAGTCTCCACGGCATCGATCCCAGCAGAAATGCAGATCAGCTTTCCAGGGCGAACCTCCCTCCTGAAGAAGTGAGTCTAGGCCAGCAACTGCCACCCGGAGGAATCCTGAAGTGCCCTCCAGTTGTGTAGGGTCTTGGTTGTCACATAGTGCATTTGACACAACACAAGCAGGGCTCCGTAATCTGCTGCCTCCAGCAGTAAGATAATGATGTTGTAGTTTCTCTTCTCTTCCTCTTGCCCACTAGAATTTACTTGGATCCTAGCGAATAAAGAAGGGAGAAGGGAGATCAGTCCTCTCCGTCACCTGCTAGCATCCACCACCATGTTGGAATAGTTGGGCTCTGCAGCTGTGTAGACGACAAGGTGCATACCAGTGCCACATGAGCCATGTCTCAGGACCAACCAATGGTCAGGGCACACAGCGTAAAGTGAGAGAGAGGAACCGAGGCTGGAGGGCTCAGGGCACATGTCCAAAAACTACAGACACTAAAATGAATGGAGTCCTGTTAAATAAAGTGAACCCTCTTTTCCACAATTTCCTTCTCTTTCTATCAGCCTTGGCAATTGTCCCCACGACAAGAAGGAGCCTAGCTGGGGCCACTCTGCAAATTCATGAGGCAGGGGAGACATCCAAGCTCGGCATATGCATGATGATTACAGGAAGAGGAAAACATCTGAACTATTTAGCATCTCACAGTTCAAATGGGGCAGTTGCTGAGACGCTGGTGCAGAAGAGACAAATGGGGTGGGGAAAATTTTCTAATCTTAATAAAATCCTTTTGCTTTTTCCAGTAAGTAAAGGAGTGAGTGATGATGTGTCTGACCCTTCTTTAATATCATCAACTGGAGTGAGAAAGACCTGAAAGAAAATATTTAGAAAAAGAGTGTTCATATTATGCCTTGCCTGTGCTATGCCTTAATACATTCTCTCATTAGCAATAAGCCAATTCCATATAAACAATGTTTTCTCAGCAGGCAACAGCAAGTTAATAAGGTACTCTTAACACTCATTAAAGCTCATATGCTTCAAGAACATGCTTAGAAATATTGTGGGTTTCCTGGCGCTCGGCACACATTTCAATGGGGAATAAATGGGTGCATGGAATACAGTGAAGAGCAAGTTCCTTCAACACGTTCTGTCTTTTCTTGCCACTGCTCAGTCACAAAGGAAGCAGTGAGCAAAGCAATTATTTGGGCTTTACCTGGAAACAGGAAAAGACCAGACATCTAAAATCGGACAAAATGTACATGTCAGAGACTAATTCAGACTTTTTTAAATGACTTTTTTTGTTACCTTGGGAAGATGTTTTAAGTTTTTATTGGAAACAAATGTCACTGTTGAGGCAGATGGGAAAGTAATCTAAATTTAGAAAATGTAAGTCATTATTAATTGACCTTAGTTATCAGAGAAAGTTTTTTTCAAAGATCTGCTAACTTCAACTCCAAACTGGACACAACTGCTTCCTTTAACTTACTTCCTTTAACTCCTCAATCAGCTACAATAACTCATATTTGAGATTGATTATATTTGCCTTTAACCAAAACTTGTTAGAAACAGCCTGGACAATTATTTTTCTTTCCTCATTCTATTTGTTTTTGTTACTTCTGTGGGAAAATGTGGCCAGTGTTTGCAAAACACCACAAGAAACACCTCCCAATTGTTTTCTGGCATTATTAACTTGCTATTGTTACCAGCAACTCTGCATCTCCACAACTACCAATAGAGTTTATTGCTTGTTTCTTTACTCGGATTGACTGACATTAATAGGGTGAAATGTAACGACTTACAGTATTTTGGAATAACAAAAATGATTATTTTGGAAGTTCTTTGCAATATTCTACACAGTTCAAAAGCCAACACCTAAAAATGTATACTGCTTGGAGAAATATAACAATTTAGTTTCAATTATAAATTAAATACATGTAAACTCCTTAAATCATTCTTATAATTGGCAACTGTAAATCAGTTACCAGGGTCTTTCAAGAATATTATTTAAAGCCATATAGTATAGAAGTGTTTTCTATTGATTAAAAATAGATGTAGATAGAGATTCCAAACTAGATGCTTATCCACATCTTCATTTACCTTACTTTTTCTTTCTCTTATGAAGCAAAACTGTTTTTACAAAATAGGATTGTTATTTCTAGGCTCCCCTAACGACCCATTATGATCAAAATGACAAACTTAGTAGCTTTAACTTTAACTGGTTTGGTACAGTGTGCTTAAATTTGGTAAGTAGATTCACTTCTCCATATATTTCACATGTTAAAAGGTTACTTTTATTTTTAGTAAAAATAAAATAATTGTGTTAGTTTCAATAAAATTACTTCCTTTTTCCTTTTCAACTCCTGCTTTCCTTCTTTCATTGGACATTATGTGCACTTCCAGCACTGCCAACATTTTACAGTTTCAATACCCTACTGTGAACATACTTATTTTTAATTTGAAGCAAATTGAAACACATTTTAAGAGTTGAAAGTTCACATCCTCCTTTTAAAAACCTCAGTGCACTTCAGTGTGTCACAAAGTCAGTTCTGATTACCACTGAGTTAGCAGTCAAATTATTTGTATCCAAATTAGGATTTCTCATCTTTCTTTCTAAAAATTGTCTGCGTTCTGAAGTTTTTAATAGGGAAAAAAACCCTTATTTTTATGACTGTTTCTGGCAATTAAATAATTTTTGAGACAAAGGGATACTTTGGCTCAAAAATTACTTTAAGAATAAGAAAATCGAGCTCTACTACATGTAATTTATCACGTGGCAAACAAGAAAAATAAAATACAGAATTAACTGACAATTAACTCATTAACAATATTCCTTTGTTCAGTGTCTGTTATGTTGTTATTGGGAATCCAGAAAAGCAAATCTATTGAATAGAATTTTTTTTTTAAAAAAGTTAAGTTTTATATTCTACTCTGAGATGTTCTGGCTGTACTGTCACCTGTCCTAACTGAAACAAGGGTATTAAACATCATTTTTAATATAAATACATTTCATTGTCATTTAAGTTATTATCAAGCCGCTGAAGGGCCTAAGAGTTGATATTCCTTCACTTCAAAAGAGAATATTCCCGGTGACGATGTGCCCAGCAACTGCACTCATGTGGTTTTGATTTTTATTCTCTTCTTGTCTTTATAATTTTTACTTTGATTTTTTTCATATGGTCACAGAACTGACTTAGCAGTGCGACTTTTTTTCTAATTCATTCATTTGGCCATTCTAAACCTTTCATTAAGCATCTGATATACAGTCACGTAGTTTATTTAAATAAATAGGCAGTAGTGCAGGACAGACACTAACATTAATCCCAGCTGTGTCACTACTTAGTTGAGTGAACTTGACTTTGACCTTGCTTAACCTCAATTACCTCACCTGAAAATGGGGACAATATAATGATTATATAGGATTATTCAGAAGGTGACATGAGATCAACATAAAGCACATTGCCCTGTGCCTAGCGTATTGTAAACTCTCAAGAAATAGTAGCCACTATGAAAGATAAAAGCGAGTTACTAAAAAGCTATAAAATTATACGAATTTAATTGTAGAACTTACTAGAAAAGCATTCATTATGTAAAAGAAATCTTAGAATGGAAAAAGGAGCCTTAAACATGAACATGATTGAAGACAATAGGGACTGTTTCAATATGGCCAGAGTAATACTGACATGGAGCCAGTATACTGATGTTTAGGACATTAAGCCCTTCTTGTCCCACCAGAATTCTGGGCAGCTCTCTGGGATTGATATACATTCTGGAACTTTCTAAATGAGCTGATAGGCCCCACAGTCAAGTTACCTTTGAATCCTTAGTTGTGAAAAGCATGGTGTTGGAGCTCCCAGACCATATAGTTTAGTTAATGCCTCCCCTATTTTGCTGTAGTATTTTGTTCTGAGTTATTTGTGCTTCGTTACTTTCCAATCACAAACAACTATGTTTATTTTACTCCTCCTAATGGATGTGCCATGCTACAGTATTTCTCTACTAACAAGCTTTACATCTTAAACACTTTTAGGGTATGAATTACCAAGGGAAAGAAGTACTTTCCACTCATTTGCCTTTTAGCATTTACGTTTTCTTCTTAGCTATACAACAAGGAAGAGCATTTGGTATATCCCAAGCCCCAGAACTGGGTAATGAGTTCTTTTATTTATTTAAAACATTTGCTTCACTTGTTTAAATATCAAATAAATCATTAGTAATTTCTTCAGTGTTCATTACATATTTAAACCAAGAACAAACAGAAAAACAAGTATGATCATATTGTGAGGTTTATATGATAAAGAGTAAACTGAACTCTTGATTTACCACAGAGGAGTGTTGTGCAGAAAGCATGATCATCCACTTCCACGGGTAAGTTTTCTGACTCTTCATAAAATTTGCCAAGCTTTCCTCACATCATTAAGGTAAGAGTCAAATTCTAATGCAAGAAATCATTTGTTTTTACCTCAACAATTGTATCTTGACTTTTACTTATAGCCATGTGAATGTCTTCCAGTCCCTATGTCTCTCCTCAATCAGATTAAAAAAGAAACAGAGAGAGAAAGAAAAAAAATTCCCTTTCAGTGCATCCCCACAAAGTAACTCATGAAGTTCATCATCTGTGAAGGACAGAAAAGGCAAATTAACAGTAAGACTGAAAAGGGAACAGGCGGCATCTTGACGTCTTATAGAAGAACTTTTGGATGCGCTTCCTTTCGTGGTTCCCAGGCCCAAGTGAAAGTTCCCAAGCACCTTCTTAAGCAAGTTTCATGTTGGGAAAGTTTAATGTTACGAGTCATGTTGATTATGTCAGTTAATTTTTTTAAGCCTAAACAAAATTAATAGCATCATGCATGACTTACAATAAACCCTAATGAAACGCTCAGAACTGTTTAAAAAGCTGCAGCAGGTTTTTAAGGAAATTGGTTGCCTGTATTTACTCTTTGAATTAAGTGTTAAAGGAAAACAGAATAATAATATATAAAACCTGGGTTTCCTGTAACAACAATAATTATGATAACTAACATCTGTATATGGCTTTACAGTTTGCAAAGTGCTTTCTCATACATTACCTCATTTAGCGGAGTGGAAATGTTTAATGATCCCAGTTCCAAACTGACTTTCATTAATAGTATATATGTTATATTAATAAGCACATTTAGAAGAAACTATCTTTATAAGCACTCTGCTAAGTGTGAACAAAAGGCTGATAAGGAGATGCTGAAATCCAATATCAACCCCATAAATCAAATAAACATCAAATAAAATCTGTCAAACACTTCATAACATTGGGTGCGTGTCATCAAACTCAAGGCAAATCCTGCTGTGTCACCTCGAAATGATGAAGAGACCTAAGGTGTGAGAGCATGCTGTTAGAAGTTTCATTAAAGCCTTATTTACTAGTTCAGAACGAATTTACATTGATCTTTTAAACTATTGCTAACCACAAGTGCATTAAATCTAAACAGTCTTCATTTACTGAGAAATAAATGTGTCAGCAGAACCATGACTTTTGTCCAATGTTGTTCCGGCATTTAAGGCATTTAATTCACAAAGGCTCAGTGTTAAGCTTTTTATTGCTTGTTGTGCTAAAGCATGTTCGTAATTGCAAATATATTTCCTTCCTGCATCATTATCAAAATTGTTATCTTAAGGAAATATTGTTTTTAAATAATCTGCTGGAAAACCAGTGTGGTACGTGGGCTTATTCAGAATAATTGTTTCCTGCTACAGATGGGTTAGCAATTAAGTGGTAACATTGCTTAAACAATTTTAAAAGGAGGTGAGGATAAACGGAGTCAGATTGTGCTGATCCGAGTTATAAGAAGCTTTGGCATTTTTGTGGAGTCAACATGCACTCGTGGCTGATTTAATCAATACCTCACTGTTTACATTTTTAAGTAGCTTTGTTATTGGTTCCAGGGCCTAATCTAATAAATAAGCAATTGCAATGTATTGTATAATTTTGTGAGATGTAAATTACGTCAAAAGTCACCTTGGTCTTTCTGTCTTTGAAATGGAGACAAACGTCTTGGATTTGACTTTGACCTTTTCCTATATTAACTTAGGAAAAAGACTTGAAATCAGGCTTCAGATTTTAAAAATCCCAGTAACACTATTATGAGAACACCAATACTAAAGACAGAAAATTAGGGACACTATTTTAAATAAGAAAAGAAACGGCAACACCTGACTTCAGATACTCCAGGGATTACATGCAGTTTTTAAATTGTTTTTCAGCAGCTAAATACAACAGACATGAGGTTTCCATTTCAGCGAGTGAAAAATTCACTGACAGTACTCCCACTAAACCACACTAAATAAGTTGCATCATGCTGTCCAATACATGGGACTTTAAAAAATGCTCACTAAAAGATAAATCCTTTGCCTAATTGTATTTAAATTCAAGAAGAGAACAACTCTTTACTGAGGAGATGAGCATAAAGGCACTTTTATGAGTATTCATTATTCCTGGAGCTAGTCCTATTGATAACTAGAAAGTAAACCACAATAAGCCAAGTTTCCAATGGGAAGCAACGGAGGTAACCCACATTTCAATATCACTGTCCAGCTAAAAATAAAAATCCCAGAAACTGACTAGATATTGTTCTATTTCAAAAGAAGTGAGGACTCCTTCTTGTCTCTATTATGACATGGAATTATGTCTCAGTTTATTTCAGGGGAGAAATAATTTAAAAATGAATAGCAGCGCGAGACTCAAAATGGGTGGACTCCTGCAGGGGACCAGTGAGTAATTAGCCACATCCTGCACAGCCAGACTGAATGACACGGACAACACAAGGTGATAAGTGAGAGACAGAGACAGGTAACCACTCCCTGCCTTCATCCACCAGTCTGTGCTCTCAGAGAAATGCCCTCTCCGCCATAGGGATCGGGGTGCTGGCAAGGGGAAGCACAGCGTTCCGAAGGTACAGATGGCACCCACCCCAAACTTCAATGATGCATCTAAAACCTGGACTGCCATGCAGCCAGGAGGGCATCCGACTTGTCTAGGGCATTTTCTATTCTTTCCCTGCAGAGCTAATGGGGCCAGGGGGGTCCAGCAATGGGATGGAAATGGATAGTAGCCACTAAATAGGTACAAGAAAGGGATGTCCGTGTTGGGAAGTTGGCTGCATCTCTGAATCCTTTCTCTCAAAGAATGGCGGTGTTACCTTGACACGATATGGACATCCTCCCAAGGCTTTGCACGCATGAATCTTTTAACATGTTCTTCTCTCGCCGCAAGCTTTTCTCGTTGTCACCCTCCTCCTCTCACAGGTCCCTCATCGTTATAAGTATTGCAATTCTGGAGCACTTGTGTGCCCTTCCAGTGGCTTCGGGGCTCCTCTCTCTGCCCTTACCTTCACACACCTCCTACCACTTTCTTTTTGAGCAAACACTACCTGTGGTTTTCTAGCAGTTTCCACCATCCATTTAGGTACTCCAAAGTGTTGGGTTATTGTTTTAAATGCCTTCTTGAAATCAAGGCCAAATTCCTTTCTGAGGTCAAAGCTCAGCTTTATTCTTGGCCACAGTGACCTAACATTCAGCAATCTTCTGCCCTCCATAAAAGCAAATGGCATGCACTAAATTGTGCTGCACGGTAGTAACCCTTCGCTGCTCTAGAACTGCAGAAATGCTCAGCTCAGTTTACCTTCTTTTGGTCTGGTCGTACCTTAGCTTTTATAAGACACCAAGTACAGTCACAACTCAGTATCCATATGGGATTGGTTCCAGGACCCTGAGGATTATCTACAAATGCCCAAGTCCCTTATATAAAATGGCACATTATTTGCATATAACCTATACACATCTTCTATGCAGTCAAGTGTTACTTAACAACAGGGATGCTTCTGAGGGATTTATCGTTAGGTGGTTTTGTCATCGGATGAACATCACACTGTACTTACACAAACCTAGATGGTATAGCCTACCACACAACTGGGCTGGATGGTACTACCTATTGCTCCTAAGCTACAACCCTGTACAGCACGCTGCTGTACTGAACGCTGTAGGCAACTGTAGCAAAATGCTAAGTATTTGGGCATCTAAGCATATCTAAACATAGACAAAGTACAGAAAAAATAAGGTATTATAATCTTACGGGATCACCTTTATACATGCAGTCAGGTGTTGATCAAAAAGTCATTATGGGGTACATGACTCTACTTTAAATCCTCTCTAGATTACTTGTAATAACTAATACAATGTAAATGCTATGTAAATACTTGTTATACTATATATTTAAATTTTTTATTATTTTTCACTATGTCATTTATTTTCTGAATATTGATTCTCAGTTGATTGAATCCATGGATACATAACCCATAGATATGGAGAGCTGACTGTATATGCATTTGCATTCCCTGAAAATTCAGACATGTTGCTTCTTTATATCACTTTCTATCTAATTCTTCTTGTAAGAAAATCTTTGTTCAACGAAAATGTAGGGTCCCCTGGAGATTTTAGAGGGCAGAAAAACATCTGAGTACCTTCAAAAGTACAGTAAAGTTTCATTAGAAAACCTGAAACAATATATGCATTCTTTTTATGAAAGGCAACATCAATGCTAACGTTCAAGTTTCTGTCTTGACGTCAACACAAAAGTCTTGGCAGAACAAATCAGACTGGCAAATGTGTTTTATTTAGCATATGCAGCCTTGTTAATTTTTTCAGTGGATTTGATTGCCATACTTAAAAATCTGATAGCCTGACAGTAGCGACCACATTCCCAGAGAATGAGTGAGCAGTCGTTGCCCTCCACAGACTCAACATGTGCTTTCCAGGTTTTCAGAATCCTAGCTCACTTATCTTGAATACAGAACCCATGCAACCCCTCAGGGCACTTTTCAATCAACTTTTTAATAAATTAATACATTACTTGATGAACAAAAAAATACATTTTTACTCATAAAGGGTTCTAATGTTCTAATTTTTCCATGTGCTTTTGTATACATTTTCTTAATTATTCCAACCATCTCCCAATCCAATGACTGTACCTATTTGCTGTTTTTGATAGATGAGGAAACACGGTTAGCTCCTTTGCAGACCTGGCATCTGACAGAAACCATGAGCATCCATCCAGGGCATTGAATGCTAACCTCATTCAAGCTTTGCAAGTCAAGGGCTGAAGAGCCATGAACCCACCCAACTGTTCACAAACAGTGCCCTTGTCCTGAAGATTATGCTGTGTGGTTTAAGCACAAGAAACTACTAGCAGCAGCATCTTTAAATATTTACAAGTCTCTAATATATGTATATGTTTATGTTTTGGTCAGTTTGTCTAACTGGTGGGAGCTTGGTTTTTATAAATTCAGGATATCTTCAACGCATGAACTTTTAATTCACATCAAGAATCAGATATAGTCCCAGCTACTTGAGGGCTGGGGCAGAAGAATAGCCTGAACCTAGGAGCATGAGACTGCAGTGAGCTATGACCATGCCACTGTTTGACAAAGTGAGGTTCCAACTCTCTTAAGCACATATACACTATGGAATACTATGCAGCCATAAAAAAGGATGAGTTCATGTCCTTTGCAGGGACATGGATGAACCTGGAAACCATCATTCTTAGCAAACTAACACAGGAACAGAAAACCAAACACCACATGCTCTCATTTATAACTGGGAGGTGAACAATGAGAACACATGGACACAGGGAGGGGAACGTCATACACAGGGGCATGTTGGGGGGTTGGGGACTAGGGGAGGGATAGCATTAAAAGAAATACCTAATGTAGATGACGGGTTGATAGGTGCAGCAAACCACCATGGCACATGTATACCTATGTAACAAACCTGTATGTTCTGCACATGTATCCCAGAACTTAAAGTATATATATATAGAAATATAGATAGACATTTTTCAGCTGTAACCTTATCTGCCCTATTTACCTAGTATGAATTATAATAATTATAGTTGCCATTTCAATAATACTGAGTAGTAAGTGGAACAGATCCCACTAGAAAAAAACTAAGAAGAAGAAGACCAAGATTATATACATTATAATGGCATCATTTCAGGAGCTTATGTAAGGAATAAGCCATTCACTAATGAGCATAAACCATATTTACACATTAAGTAATTCTAATCTTCAATGCATTGTTCTTTTTTTTCTTTCAATATTTTATTTTCCCCTGATCTTCCTTTACTCCTCAGCAGGACTCACAGGCATGTTCTTTGCTAAAACAAGGTCAATAATATTGTCATTTTCAACTGTGCTATCATTTTCACAGGTCCAAGTTGAAATGAAATCAATTATGAGAACAAATAGCATAGTTCTATCACTAATGAATGGATTTAGCATTGTTTCCCATATTCCTACCACTTAAAATGGAAGAAATAGAGCAAATGTGGTATACAGAAAGCTCAAATAGTCCGTGCTAATGGTGGAAATGCTTAAGTATCATCCGTATACAGCTAATATAAACCAAAGTGGTTTATTACCATGGTTTTGTGATTTATGACTCACATTATGACTTTATTTTGAAATGGTTGCATGAAATATTAATGTGTGGTGAAAGAACACACAACAAGGCGTAGAGATCACGTTTTATCAGATGTGCGGGTGCTCAGTGATTTCTTCCTCGTAAGACACTGAGCTCCAATCTCAGGATCCTATTTGTTCTCTTATTGTAATCAGTCCCTCATAATCAAACTTTCCAAGGTGAGGCAGCTCTACTTTTGCTCCTAGATTATAGGTTATGTACCGTTAATTTTTAAAAAGATGGAGTAGTTTATAACAAATGTGAATAATTTATAGCCAATGTTCTCAGCATTGATTAGCGTCCTTTGGAAAAAGAACGTCTTCTTGATACGCATCATTTCTCTAATGCCTTATGAACAGTCAGAAAACCTGTTACTGCACTGCTTAATGGACAAATCAAGTTTAATTTTAATCATATATAATATGAAAGATAAGTCCCTATGTTTTTCCCTGTTTGGAATTTGCCAGGCATTAACACTAAGCATTAGCTCAAAGCAATCTAAAGAGAAGTTAACAATAGGAGAGTTGCCTCTCCCTCGAAATTTACATTTTATCCAGTTTCTTCAAACTCTTGGATCTATGGTTTCTGTAGTTGTTTACTGTGCTACCTCTTAGGTCATTCCTCATCCCACTTCGCGAAGTTCCAATCTGGGGCCTTGTTTAAGTACCAGATTCCACAACAACTTTACTGCACAGTAAACCAATTTACACTGAGTTCCTTACTTCATTTTAATCAACTATATCTGACACATAAAAATGGAATATCTTTTTGAATCATCACGAAAGTTATGTTTGGATTCTATTGTACTGAAGTCTCCAACCATAATTTTATTCTACTGTTACATATTTTTAAATGTCAATTGCTATAAATAAAAATAACATAAAATAATAGCTAATACTGCACTTTCTATGTGTATGATGTACACTGTCTAAGAGCTTTGCATATATTAACTCATCTATTCTCTCAATAACCTGGAAATAAGTACTGTTCTTATGCTTATTATACAAAGAGGAAACTGAGGCACAGAATTGGTAAGTCGCCCTGATACCACCACCAGTAGCTGCAGAACTGGAATGAAGAACTGAGTTGGTTTGCCTTCAGAGTCCATGCTCTGACCACTATACTACCATTTCTATTGTCCTTTGCCCAGAAACATTTGGTTTCAAAGTTCTTTGTTAAAAAAATAAAAATAAAAAAAAATAAAAAAAATTTTTAAAAAAAACAGAAAATGATAAAGATCTTATGATTTGGGATTGCAGGATATAAACCTAACTTTACAAAGGTCCGGTGTTAAAAATAGATGTGTCCTTCAATATCTATGGCTATCCAAATGGCTCCTTCCATTCTCTGGGAGGGCTCCGTGAAGCAAATCCTCCTCCAAAATCCTCCCAGAATAGTAAAATGCAAAGCAAAGGGCACTTTGGTCAAGGAGAGCTTGCACATAAATCCAAGCTAAATCACTTCCTACCCGAGTAATCCTGGGACTGTTACTGAACCTCTCTGAGCCAAGATTTTTATTTCCAAACTGAGATACTAACACTCACCAGTAGTACAGTTGTAATGATTAGAGATAATGTTTGTAAAGTGTTTGGCATCCAGTGGACTTTTGCTATGATATATAATAGTTGTTATCACTGTTTTTGTTCTATCATTGTTATTCTTTCTGCAAGCCTATCCTCGGAATGTGTCACTACATGAATTCAGGGAATGCAGCCCTTGGTAACATTAACCCTTAAGATATTTAGCTAACTCCCCTTCCCCTTTCTAGGACCACTCAAACTTTTCTTAGAATGTATTCAGTTAAATCCACATGCATTCTTTTTTTTTTTTTTTTTTTTTTGAGACGGAGTCTCGCTCTGCCGCCCAGGCTGGAGTGCAGTGGCGCAATCTCGGCTCACTGCAAGCTCCGCCTCCCGGGTTCACGCCATTCTCCTGCCTCAGCCTCCCGAGTAGCTGGGACTACAGGCGCCCGCCACCTCACCCGGCTAGTTTTTTGTATTTTTTAGTAGAGACGGGGTTTCACTGTGTTAGCCAGGATGGTCTCGATCTCCTGACCTCGTGATCCGCCCGTCTCGGCCTCCCAAAGTGCTGGGATTACAGGCGTGAGCCACCGCGCCCGGCCCCACATGCATTCTTAGCCTCAAACAGCCAATGATGAAATCCAGACAAGAGACACCAAAAACGCAGGGGAGGGTGTGACGGTTCCACATAAATATCACTGCTAAGGAAAAGTCTTTTCAGGGAAAACACCTCACTCTCACCTCTGTGGCTTGATTGTAAATACCTGACCTCCAGGATTCCTTGCCTGTTAATGATGAGTCTGTTCTTACTTGGGTAAGGGCTTCACTGAAGAAATAGAACAAAAAGCAGGTAGGAAAGAACACCAGCATCCCTGTGATTTGGGAAAAGATGACAAAGGGAAACAGACAGGAGAGAGAAAGGAAGAAAGAAGAGAGAGGGAGAAAAACTGTCTTCCAGAGAGAAAGCAAATCGATAGTAGACACTCTGTGGGGAATAACTGTGGTGGAAATAGAATGGAAACTGAGCCAGGGTCATTTATTGTTTTGTGCATTCAGTTATAGGAAAGAGCATGAATAACAAAGAAATCTGTCCACAGACATGGAACTCCCCCACAACAGAACAGGTCAATTCCAATGCTATGGTTTTTTGGTTTTCTATTTTTACTTTTTAAAATGAAATAGCACAATACATTCTAATGGCTGCTTAGGTTTGTGGCTTAGTTGTCACTGGTCAAGAGGAGGAGGTCTAACTGCTCCTCCCAACCTCACTGAAGGTGGATGAAAATGCAGCCCTTTCTCTGCCTAAAGGCAACATTCTCAAATATGTGATTTTTAAAGTTGCCTCTGTCTCCTAAGATATACTCATGAGGTGAGAATTGCCTCTGTTTAGAGCAATTATCAAAATGCTGCTTATTTTTTTCTTTATATTTATTACCTCCACCTCCTGGGTTCAGGTGATTCTCCTACCTCAGCCTCCCTAGTAGCTGGGATTACAGGCAAATGCCACAATGCATGGTTAATTTCCATATTTTTAGTAGAGATGGGGCTTTACCATGTTGGCCAGGCCGGTCTCAAACTCCTGACCTCAGGTGATCCGCCCACCTAGGCTTCCCAAAATACTGGGATTACAGGCGTTAGCCACCATGCCCAACTCATGACCACTTTTTAAAAACTTTTCTGCCTCCTTTCTCTCATCTTTCTGTCCCAATTTTAATCTTCCCCTGAGTCCAGCTCAGAACCCAACCCCTATGACAGGACTTCAGTCTAGCACCCTGCATCTCTCCTTTCAATGACCCAATTGCCTGGCTGAAATGAGTAAATGCCATAGGAATGAGATCTATATCAACAACTATCAATGTATGCTCTATATTAAACATTCTTAAAAGCCAAAAGGACTATTTTGTAGGGGCTACCACACTAATTAGAAGGCAAGCTATTTTTTAAATACAACCGTGTATGTATACTAAACACAATCACTCTCAAATACTATGTTTCACATATTCTGGTTCTAGTGTTGTTGACAAGTAGATTATTAAGTAAACCAGTTCATTCATGGATTATCCATACACATTAAAAATCAGAGTTTGGCAAATGTAAACAAGCTATTTGGGCTTATCAAAGCTATGTTTAGACTATTGCTTTTTGGTTATTAAAAAAAGAAATTCTCTTTGTAGCAACTGTGAATGGAAGTCCATTCAGAATTTGGCTCTCTGTTTGTCTATTGTTGGTAGAAAATGTCATACATATACACCATGGAATACTATGCAGCCCCAAAAAGGAACAAGATCATGTCCCATGGAACTGAAAGCCATCATCCTCAGCAAACTAACACAAGAACAGAATACCAAACACCACATATTCTCACTTGTAAGTGGGAGCTGAACAATGAGAACACAGGGAGGGAAACAACACACACTGGGGCCTGTTGGTGCGTGGGAGGAAGGAAAGAATCAGGATAAACAGCTAATGCAGGCTGGGCTTAGCACGGGTTGATAAGAGCAGCAAACTACCATGGCACACGATTACCTATGTAACAAACCTGCACGTTTTGCACATGTATCTCAGAACCTAAAAGAAAATAAAATTTTAAAAAAAAATTGACTTTTGTAGAAGAGAAGAGTTCCCAGGATATTTGGAATATCATGCATTCTAGACTCTGAAAGGAGTTATGAGTTCCAGTTTCAACCAAAAATTTTTTCCCTAACTAGTAATTTCAAAAGGAGAAAAAGGTAAGATGTGTACGCCATAACTCAGGTCATTTTCACGAGAAGAAAACAATATCTAAAACAAAAACAAAAACCAATCAGGCCCTATACCTTATACGAAGATAAAGGAAGATCTTCCTCAATTTCAGTTTACTTTATATATTCTTTGAGAGGTAACCATGTCTTATCTCCCCCCAGAATTCCTTTTAAAAGGAAATTTCCAAAGCTGCTTTATTCTGTGAATAAAGCAACATCCTAATTTGTTCAGTGGTTTCCACAATACACAATTTTAGAAGGCCTAGTATGTACCAGGCATCGTGCCACAGCCGAGAGGATCCAGCAATGAACATGAGATTGCCCTTGATTCATGAGATTTACAAGCTAGTAGGGATAGAGAACACTTCAAAAATTTTTTTAAAAAATAGTTTTTTTTTGTATATTTAAGTTTTCTACATTCTTATATATGTGATGTATTTCATATTTTGAAGAATGTGCAGAAAATAATCAAGCTTCCAAATAAAGAGATTTTTTAAAAGAACTGCAATAGTGAGAATTTAGGAGAACAGAAGATCAGAGGGTTGCAGGGGCTAACCTAGACTAAAAGCCTATGCAAATAAGAGGAGAAGGGGGTAAGTACGCACCTGCTTCATCTAGGTGACCAGCAAGCATTTAGCAATAGTCAATTTGTCGTCTTTTCAAAACGACAGCTCCTTATATTGTCAAATCTCAAGAAGTGATATTTATGGTTAAAAAACCTCAGACCCAATATAAAACCCATAAGGGAGATGGTTTTGGAAAGGCAGAATTTTCAGCTATGATGTCCTTTTATAAACAAGCAGATACTTTCCCCAAATATAATTCAATGCCTCAGTCTACCTCCTGCTGAAACCACTAACACCACCACTAAAGACTGAATATATGGGAAAATTTAGGGGTCACTTTCAAAATATGTCCAGGATAAAGGGAATTTAAAAATGTAAAGTGCCAAAGATGCAAAAGAAACATAAATGAAAAAAATATCTAGCACTAAAGTTTTCAAAAGCTTGGGAATCTGATTTAAAATAAAAATTAAATAAAATCAGCCAAGCGGTGTTAGTAGGTTAGCCAATCAAGTTGCAAGAAGACAGAAAGACAAAACCAACATCATCGGCATTTGACACCACCACTGGAGGAAAAACAGGGGATGGCGTTCTGTTTATGGCCTTTTAAAAAATGCCATTACTTGGACAAGAGTCATAACAGAAAAGCACAGCTTATTTCAGTTCTGTGAACTGTAAATACCAGTGCCAACACCCATAAAAAGTTCACCATTGGCCAATTGGTTTTGCCTGGCCAATTGGAGATGGTAAAAGGCCTGCTAAGGATGACACTCTTTCTGATATAAGTTGTTTCTTGCTTTTTCTCCCTCTCTACTGTGTGTCTTTAAATTCTTTATAACATTCCTTTCTCACTACCATTCAATTAGCTTTCAGATGAGTGAGGAGCACCTACGCACCAAGATTGCCACCGTACCAAGTACCATCACAAGAGTTCACAACCAGCTGCTTAAAAGTAATTGGCATCATAATGTGCAGAAAAAAATACTTTTCTAATGGTTGCCTGGAAGATTTATATCACTAAAATGTAATTAAAAAGTAGATTTAGAAATATACTCAGCAACCAAAAAGATTAAATATTAATGTGAAGTGTAATTAATAAATTATACATCTCTTGATTACTAATGGCTTATTGACTGTAAAAGCATAACATTATGGAATATTAGGGCAAACAAAGGCTTTTGGGGAATATTGTTCAGCTTCAAGGATGCTGCTGCTGCTGCTCTTGAATTTCCACAAGAAATCCTGATTTTTGAAGAGAAATAAAAATTTGCCTAATTATTTCCATTATTATTCTTCACTCATTCTATATGTTACTGAGTCTGTCGTTTTTTACAAAATGAAAACTTGGTAGTTTCCTGAATCCTTTTTTATTGCACTAAGACAATTTCTGCTGCATGTTCTATTGGCTATCCAGTTGAAATTAAGTTTTACATTTAAAAGTAGTTCTAAACCTCTCATACAAAAATAAGGTGTCTAATACTATTGGCAGTGACATCAGTACAGAGAAATATCTGGAACGAGGTGGGTGTGTGATAGGTAATGCCTGCAGGGCAATGCAGTCTGCAGAGTAAGGTAAAACCATGAACAGAAAGAGGGGGCTGTCCAGACATCAGTAAATGTAAGTAAACTGCAATCACTTCATACTCTTTTGAAAAATGTTCAGGCCAAGTGCAGGGGCTCATGCCTGTAATTTCAACACTAAGAGGCCAAGGCAGGAGGATCACTTGAGTCCAGGAGTTCAAGTCCAGCCTGGGCAATATAGTGAGATCTTCTCTCTATAAACTAAAAAAATAATAATGACCTGGCATGGGGTCACGTAGTTGTAGTCCCAGCTACTTGGGAGGCTGAGGTGGGAGGATTATTTGAGCCCAGGAGGTGGAGGCTGCAGTGAACCATGATCGTGCCACTGCACTTGAGCCTGGGCAACAGAGCAAGACCCTGTTTCAAAAAAAAAATTCAAGACCTTCATCAGAATCTTAGAATGTGGGAGTTATAGAAAGTGCCTTGGGGGTTATGTAGTCTACCAGCTTCATTTTGTATAAGAACTTGAAATTCTCTTATCCAAGGCAGTTGCATGACTTAAGATTTCAAGAATAGTCAATGGCAGAATGGGAACAATAGCTCAGGTTTCCCCACGCTGATAGCAATAGGAGGCCAACAAATTCTTAGGCAGACAGGGATAGGTCTGTGGTGAAACTCAACCTTCAAGCCAAGGACAGTCTGAAGCCCTCAAACTACCAGTTCTGGATAGAGTCCACAGACTGGAGTGAGAACTTCCATTCCCATTGGGTGCAATCACCCCCTGACTGGTCCCAGGCCAAGATCTTGGGCCAAGCCTTCACTTCAACCCCAATTTGTCCCAGGCCAAGCTTTCATTTCAGTCCCTGATTGGTTCTTTACCCTATCATATCTCTTTCTGAAAGGCATTCTTCCCAAGCCTACCCATAAACCAATCAGCACACAGTTCCCCATTCCAAGCGCATAAAAACCCCAAACTCAGCCTCACAGCTGGCAACCTCCTTCCAGGTCCCCTGTCATTGCTAAGAGCTTTCTTTTTGTCACACAATAAAACTCTACTCTGCCTTACTCACTCTCCAGTGTCCACAATACCTCATTCCTCTTGGTCATGAGACAAGAAGTTGGAACTCGCTGAACTGTGGGAGTGAAAGAGCTGTAATACTCCCTTCTGCTTGCTGAACTATGGGAGTGAAAAAGCCACACCACCACCAATCCAAAGTTTTTTCCTTTGTTTCTTGTGATAATTGAGGAACTACAATGGTCTGATTTGTTATAGATCTTAACCTGCAGGTCTTCTGATTTTTGTGTTTTTCTAAGACATTTCATTATGTTATACACAGAAGCAAGCAATGTGTAAACCATTAGAACCAAGCTTCAAATAGCAACCATTAGGATCAATCAAGGGCTGAAGTGAAGGCTTGGTTTAGGACCGTGGCCCAGGACCAATCAGGGACTGAGTGTACCAAATGGAATAGAAGTTGTCACTCTGGTCCATGGACTCTATCCAAAACTGGTAGTTTGGCGTTCAGGATTCAACCATCCCATAGTTAAGATTTTCTCCCAAATCAACTCCCACTATCTCTTTGTCTAAGACAATTTATGCTTTAGGCCAAAGCATCTTCCAATGGAGAAAAATCAGCAGAGCAAGATAGGACCACAGACCTAAAAATTAGTCTTTTTTTCCTTCTGAAATTAGACAACAGTTTATTCCATTCCCTAGCCCTCCAAAGCAGAACAAATAACTCAATTCAGCATTTAGATCAATAAAAGAAAGACTTTGGCAGGAATAATATCTGGGAAACCTTGGCCAATAAATTTTGCTCTGAAAATTTCCCAGAGCTGGACCAGTGAGTGTCCCCAAAAAATTCATCTTATTTTTAAAGTGGAGTGTTTCCTGAGTCAGAATTCAAGGAGAAGGAAGTCTCATCTCTTATTCTACAGAAAGCCCGTGAGCAACTAGACCTTGGCTCTCATCGCACCTTCAATGTTTTTTTCTTCAGGTAGGCACACTCTACCTGCATACTTTCTTCATAGCATGCATCATAATTATATTTTTTGTCTATGTATCTAACTATTGTATCTATTTATCTGTTTTAGCTACATTTTTGCCTTTCAGCTTATTTTATCTATTTGTCTGTTTAATGCTATTTAAGGCTATCTTTTAGAGTCGACTCTAAGCTCAATGAAAGGAAAAAACTGTACTCATTTAACACCATGGACAAGCACCATGGTGGAAGCCTGAATGCTCCATAAGTATCTGCTGGGCAGTAACGGCATGCACAAGGACAGAACATTCCTGAAAAACCCCCAAGGTTGCTCTAGCTCTGCCTGGCATTGACATTCTAGGCCAGTGGTTCTATTTCAATAGTGGAATTTCTCCCAGTTTTCCCTGTGCAGCCAAAAATGTGAGAAAGGAGGAGGCAGTCTTCCCTCACTAGGAAGATGGCCACCATCCACATGGAAAATGCTGTGAGGACAAGAATGGGACAATATGCTCCATTTCACTTCAAAGCCAATGTGGATTGAGGTGCACAGCACTTCACACAAGAGGAAAACCAAAACAACTTCTAGAATTGAGCAGTCGGTCTTACCCCAGAGACAAGGAGGAAAGGATAACTAAACTATAGCCCTGAACAAGAAATAAAATCAAAGGGGGAAAAAAAAAGTAGGCAAGGCATTCCCAAGTTATCTTAAATATATGATTCTAGTAATTTCATTAATAAATACATGATTTTTCATTTAACAGATACATAATCCTTTTTTCACTTGATTTTAGTTCACAAACCATAAATTCTAGTTCACAGAATTTTCCTTGGCTACTTATAAAACATGTCACTTATATATCCTAATATATGTCACTCTGTAGAAGTCCTTGGTTGAATTTTTAAAATTTCAACGTAAGTTCAAAGATGTCAGATTTGTTGCTAAAGATAAGATTTTAACATTTTGACAGTATGACATCATATCACTTCTTGAGCAGCGTTCCTGTCTCAATTCACTCCACTTTCTCTAAATTGCCATTTCGTTGCTTTTCTTTGACCACCAATTCAGTAGCTGACAATAACAAAACAACCTGGAAACTATGTGGACAAATTAACACGGACTCCAAGTTTCGAAAATACAAACTCATTTGCTCAACTCTAATAGAAATTATATCACTGGAAATTACTTTTCTAATTATAAATAATGACATAATCAACAAATCCTTATGACGCTATATTTCTGCAGGCAAACAATGTTCAATGTCACCAGCAACACTACTCATTTAACAAGGAAATTTTTTAAACTGCTTAACAAATCATCAGTGGTTCAGAAATGTCATAAAATTTCTCATTTCAAAAACGAGAAAATTAAGGCCTTGTGGGGTTGAATCGTTATCAAGTAATCAGTCGGCTCGCTGCCCAGTGTGGGCCTGGCCAATATTATGGCACTAGCCTTTGAGAAAAGGAAAGCTTTATTTTGAATTCACCTCACTGACCTGGGGTTTGGGTTGGGTTTTATAAGCATAGGGTGACGGGCAAGTTCAATCTGATTGAATCCTGGATCCCGTCATGGGTTATCTGTTCTTAAATCAGTCCCTGATCCTCGGTCAGAGTGAGCGCTTAGGTTCCCCCTGCAGTTAAACACCTGGTTCATCTGGGCAAGCTGAGGTTATGACTTTCAACCTGGGAGTCCATGGCAACTGAAAAAACTCAAAACTTCTCTGAGTAAAGTTAAGTCTGATTCGTCTAGTATCTTTATAAAATGACTTAAGGTCCCACAGTCATTTTAAAGTAATACATTACTTAACTGGTACTCATTTGGATGCCATTATTTTATTTTATAAAACTAGTCATCCTGGCAGAAGTGTACCTGATTAACACCTTGACAACTACTTTGCCTATTTTATTAACAGCTGCATTTAACCCACGTGGCAGGATAACTAATTTCTGTTGTTTTTGTATTTTTGCCTCCTCCTTCCAAGATAGCAGTAGAGTACTGTGTTAAATCTTGCTTCAGAAGAGCTTGTTTAAAATAGTTATGAAGAAAGTAAAATGCATAGAAAAACATGTTATAATTTTAAATTAACAAAAGATGTCTACTGTAAATAAATTATGCATGCATATAAGGTCTGAACAAAAACATGAAAAGATGTGCTCTGAGTATCAATTTTAAACACTTCTACCAGTATGATATTTACTCAAACAAAAATTAAAATTTAATATAATTAAGTATGTATTCCAAGACAACAAATGGAGGTTGACTGTTAATTCTGGAAAAGATTCCAAATACTTTGACCAGTAGTGCCTAAAAGTATAAAATCCATCATGTGGCATTTTATCAGACATGCTGTGGTTATTTAATGAGACTCACTTTTGCAGTTTCTGTTGGTAACACAAACATTTTGGACTTTCATTGTTTATAACCACAATCCCTTATGACAACGTCAAGATCCAAAAATTTCTGGAAACTGAAATGTTTGTGCTAATTCATCAGGGGGCAAAACCTGCTCTGCAGTCACATTTAACTATTAATAGTCCTTATCCCACTAATGGGACTACTGATACTTTTGACGATAGAAATAGTAACAGTTTTGATTGTGGAACAAGGCTGCAAACCCTGCCAGGGCTGTTACAGCGTGTGTGATGCGGGTATCATATGACCTTCCAAAATCGGAAAACCTCCAAATTTCAAACCTCGATTCAAGAGATAGATGTTGGGCCTGTATTCTGTCCTTTTTCACTGTGGAATGTTGTCATCCTCTAAGGAACAGCATCCAAATCCCTTTGCTGTGCTTCCTCCCTTGATCACAAGCCACACATAACCCAAATTTGAACAGCTCTTGGTGTTAATCACCTGAAAACTTCTCAGCAAAATGAGTCAAGGAAAACCATCCTTGGCACTTGTGGATGGCTTGTTGGAAACCCACAAAGACAGACGGGGGATCGTAGGCTATAGAGGTGGTGACAAGTGAAATCTAATATATGCTATTTTAAATACTCACCTACCTAAAATATTCTGGAAGCTCTCAAGAATGTAAGACGCTAATATCTCTAAAATGTTTTCTATTTTAAAATGAATAACAATAAGGGTTTGTGATTTGGTTTTGAAAGAAAATTATTTCGCAGCAATTTAAGCACCAAAAATACAGAATAATCTAGTATTTTACATTTATGCAGAGGTGCTCTGGAAGTGGAAAAATAGGAAGAATAATTAAGCTTTGAATATTTCAACTTTTAAATAATTTTTAATATTTGGAAAAAGAGGTCATTAAATGTTCAAATCCATGTGGACTCATGCATACCTGTTACACAAAAGCATCTTAATATCCAAGTTGACTTTTTCTTGAAATAAGAAGTATTTTCTATCACTTTATAACCAAATCTTAGTCTATGTCTTCCTGTGCAAATTCATCAAATTTACAAAATGAACAGGCAGCACAAAGAGAGCCACTGAACCCTCGATGAGTAAAGTACTCCATGGATAAGTCATATTTTGGGTAACATATTAACTCTTTGGAGTCTGCTCAGGGGCCATTTAGCATATTTAAATCACGAATAAGAAAATCAACATCAATTAATATGGTCCCAGTGCCCGGAGGGTACTTGGCACTGTCTATTGGACTCATGTGGAAACACAGTCATTAACTGTCTCTGTTCTCAAAGGGCACTTTCCAAACATACGATAACACTCATCTGATTCTTTCCCCAAACCTCAGAAAACCAACAGAAAACGTAATTTTAGCAAATTAAGAGACTTTGTTTTTTAATGGATACTGTACATCAGCTGGTTTAAATCTGTGTCTTTGAGGTGGTAGAGGAAGGACTGGGGGAAATAAAGGTACAAGGCAGAGAACTGACGACAAGAAGAAAGAAAGCAGCAAAGGCCAGAGAGAAGACTCTGGTTCCTTGTGCTGGGTGTCCATGGAGTATCCCCTTCCCCAGGGCACACGGTTCATCCTTGCATTCACTCATTCATTTATTTCTGTATTCCCAGAGCTTGTTCTGTGCCAAACATCGTCCTGGGTTCTGGGGACAAGAGGGAATAAAGTAACCCTTTTCTTCAAATATACAGTGGGGACAGTAGTGGTCCCTACCTCTTTGGGTTGTTGTGAAGATAAAATGAGCTATCAGAATAAAGCCCAGAGCATATCTTACAAGGAACAAATACCCTAATATTTTTTAATAAAAAACTAAAAGAAGTCTAGTTTGGAAATAGGCACGTAGACATTGTAAGTGCAGTGTGATGAGGGAAAATAGAGGATACTCTGAAAGCAGAGAATCCAGGCTGCAGGAGGGAGGAGAGGAGGAGTTTAGGAGGGGCTCCAGAATCCTGTTGCCTGTCTCTGCATCATGCAGATGGCAGTGCTGTGCAGGTTAGGCTACCCTATGGAGCAGGCACAGAAGCCACGCTGCAAGGAGGGAGGAGAGGGCTAGATTAGGAGGGGTTCCAGAATCCTGTTGCTGTCTCTGTATCATGCAGATGGCAAGGCTGTGCTGGTTAGGCTGCCCTATGGAGGAGCCAGGAATCCAGGCTGTACGCCCTCCCCTAACCATGTCGCACCTGGGGCCATATGCACCACAATTAGGGGACGTCTTCTCTTCAGACAAAGGTAACTTCCTCTCTGCAAGCCCCATGCCCTCCAAGAGGGGAGCCTCCCAGGCTTTAAGCAAGAGGAGAAACTGATCAGGTCCCTACTTCTGGAAAATCACACAGGATGATTGACTGTGCTTTGCCCACAGTCCCGGAACACTCTCTTAGGTATAGTCACTGTGTCCGGGCTCTGTCTGTGGCATTTTCCTGCCCTTTCCCAGGGCTGTCTCAGAGGTTGGGAGAAGGGCCAGACTCTAGCAGACCTTGACACCACCTAGAAAAGCCACCTGCATGGGCCCCCCAGTCAGAGGTGCTGAGACTGCCTACTTAGTTGCCAGCACAACCAGGTGTGGGCCAGCCTGTGGGCCAAGTGTCTTCAATAAAGTGGGGGACACTGGAAACCGGCTAGTACCACATAGGGCTGAATGCAGCTGCTGCTGGGGTTCATGTTCCATCAGTTAAAGTCTAGAGAGGAAGAGAGAAGGAGGGCAATCCCAAATACCCCACCTGGAGGCGGCAGCATGACATCCCTGGCGGGTGACATAACAGGGATGCAGCAGGAGGTGAAGGTTATGTTCAAGGTGGTTTCTGCACCTGTTGAATGAGCCTTGGGAACCTGCTCTGTGCGACGCCCTGAGCCAGGGCACCAGGGATTCAAAAGCGAATAGAACACAGCTCCAGGGTGCATGGTCAGCTGCATCAGACAGATGCACAAATACTTGAAGTAAATGGTTTGAGGGAGGGTGCTATCAGCATACAAGAGTCCACACAGGCCATGGTGGGGCGGGGGCTAGTTCTATATGCCGGAGACTCAGAAAAGGGTTTTCTGAAGGAAGTGAGCTGTGGACTGAGATTGAAGCTAAGGGGCAGGGGTGGGGTGCAGTTCTAGGTGGACCCAGTGCCACACAAGCAAACAGAAAGAACCTGGCAACAGCCTGGAGCCTCTGGGAAATTCAGGGACTTTAGTATAACTGGAAGGCAGTCAGATGGCAACTCTGCCAGGACAGGACACAAAGGGGAGGCTGGTCCAGGCCAGAGACTTGAGGCACTGGAATGCCAAGTGAAGGAAAGAGGTGTCCTTTGGGTAAGAGTAAGCAAGGGCCCCCTGAACTTGGGTAGTAATAGGAGATGCTGCAGAGGAAACGTCAGCAGGATTTGTCACCATATTGCCAGGAAGAGGCGAAGGAGCCCAGTAGGTTAGAGGGCTCCAAGCAATAACAAGGCTGGAAGCAATAATGCCAGTGCCACGTACCAGCCCTTCCCGCACCCAGAACACCTGGTCCCATCCATGCCCAGGGGCTCGGGACTAGTAGTGGCTGGGCTGGATTGTCACTGACGCCCCACTGCTGGCTCCACTGGGCCAGGCTGAGCTTTCTGCATGGAGGGAGCTGGGGCCAGGCGATGTAGGCACACCCTGGAGAAGGTGAGGGGCTCTAGTCCCAGGCTCCTTTCCCATTTCCTGGCCTTCCCTTGTGATTGTTTCCCTCCCTTTTACCACCAAGTCACCCTGCGTACGCCACTGTACGAGCAGATCACAGGATCTGCCTTCAAGTCTGCCCTTGAGAACCCCAGGTAAACACCATACTCCTCTTTCTCAAGAGGCTTCTCAGTAACACTGACAAATGCACTTGCTGCATCATCCAAGGCTGTGCTCTAAGAAAGAGATCACTGTTTTTCGGTAGAGTTAGAGGCGGCAGACGATGCCCAATACCCCCACCAACTGCTTAAAGCGTTTATCAGTCAGGGAGCAGGCTGCCCTGGGGAGTCATCTGCATCAGCTCAGGCCCTGGGCCTCTCACAGTGTCGTCCTCCAGGCCCATGGCCTCTACCCCGCCTATCTGTGCTAAAGGCTAACTATGGCACCCCTCGAAGAAGGGGGTCCTGAGTTAAACCCCAAACTCCAGAGTCCCTTATCCCATCTGTTTCCTCAGTCCATCCCACCCTCCATTCCAAGGTCTTACTCCTCCACTTTTAAACCTCCAAGGAAACCAAAAATAACTCATCACATAGCTCAGGGCTTGGGGAAGCTACCTTCAATACCTTAGAGGATTACAGAGGAAGTGAAAACAAAGCAACCATGACTCAATCTCTCTGCCATTTATAAATTATGAAAATAAATATTCACTTAATTCACAGGGGTGGTGTGGATTAATCTTTGGCTTTGAACTTTCAAGGTTTCAGAAGTTCCGAAAATTGAGTAGGTCTCTATGCCATATAAATGATTGTTTCTACTGTTAAAAAGAAAGACATGAGGATAATTTTTTGCCCACAAATTGGGAACCTGGATAATGCTGTGATGCCATAGAGTTTATTTCAATTCTTTAGTTATGTATGTAATAAAGAAAAATTCTCAATATACAGAAACTTGAAAAAAAAAAAAAAAAATGAAAGATGTTCCTGCTGCATGTTAGTCAAACTTCTGTTTCCTGAGTAAACTAGGGACCCTCGGATCAGATTTCTAATTCCAAATTCTAATAAAGTATTACATAGGTAACATTGGAAGTTATCTAGTGCCTGTGACCTTTATTGTGCTCATTTATAGAAAGGGGAGAAACGAAACCCACCTTTCTTGTGTGCGTTCAAAAGTGACAGCAGGGATGTGGGCATTCAGGACACTGAGAAGTTGGCTGCACCCCTTCTTTCCTAATGGATGGAACACACAGCACGAGACTGTAAAAGCCAAAGTCCTCGTCCATTATGGTCTGAGGATTTGCCTGCTTAGAAACATCAGAGACCAAATTATTTTAAAAAAAGGGAAAAGCCAAAAGTAAGACTCAAAATCTTGTGACTGAAACATCCTGGGGCTTTAGGGGATATCAGGGTTAATTCACTGCCCCCTGGTTTACTCTTCCCCTCATAGACCCCGTTTTTCGAGGTCAGACCTGGACAATTCTCTAAAGACACACAGCAGCAAATAGGAGTTAAGGGCAGAGTGAGCTGGGTCCAGCAGTAGGGAGAGGAGAATTTCTCAGCATTGTTTTCAAGCTCAGGTGAATGTCAGGAAAAGAACTCACATCGTTCCCAACTGGGCTCTAGAGAGAATTCACTGAGCACCAACTATTGGCTAGAAGTGTGTTGAACACTCTAAACGCCTTACCTGAATCTCATCCACCCCTCTTAGAAAGTAGGCATGTCAAAATCCTACTTCTCTAAGTTCTTAAAGGGAATGACAAAGACATGTGCAAAGTGACTCATTGACATAAGCCGTGGTTTAAGCCTGTCTGCGCTTTCTGAGAGTAATCATATGCATCATTTAGTAAGTCCCTACTCCGTACCAGACACTGTGCCAGGTGCTCCGTACGTATTATTTCTAGTATTCCTCCCCAGATCCTACATGTCAGAGATTATGACTATTCCCATTTTATAGATAAGAAAACTGACTTTCAGAAAAGTAAAGTTACTTGCTCAAGGACACAGAGCATGTGGGATTTACAGCCAGAATTCATCTTTCTCTCTGCTCTATTTCCTCAGGATTAAAGGCTCACACTTTAAGCACTGATGAGGCAGGATATTATTAAAATAACTCCAGGTTCTGATCTATATAGACTTTGAAAATATCCCAGGGTAGCCACTTCCTGGCCTACAGAACCCTAATTTTGTTCAGGCAGTAACATGTCATCCTGGATGAATTATTTGTTCTAAGAAAATAATGAAAACCCCAATTGTCTTAGCCAATGACTGGTATAGCGGTTGCTATGTGACTCTCTTCTGACCAAAGAGATGAAAAAAGGCCTGTTCTTTACTTCTGGGAAAGACTTTTCTCCCTGACTGAGAAGACCTGTGGAAGAGAAAGCCCTTTTGTGGCAGCTCCTCCTGCTGTCTGGAACACTATCATGTGAGGACATAATGGTTGGAGCAGGGGCAGCTGTCTTGTGAGCATGAGTGGAAGGCAGTGGGCATTGCTCCTACTCTAAGGATATCGCAATGAAGAAGAAAAACTTTAGAAGCTTGGTTTCCTAGTAACCCCTCAAGCCTACCCTGAGACCACTTACTTCCAGAATTTTTGTAACATCAAATAAGTGTTCTTATGGCTTAAGCCACTGTCAATAAATTTTCTATTACTCCAAATGTGTCCCAACTGATATAGCTATAAAGTAGAATTAAATCATAATGTATATTTATTCTGCAAATGAAATTTGAGTGTTTTTGGTGGCTGAGTTGCTGACTCTGAATATGGCTCTACTTCTCAAAGTCACCTAAAAGGACTGTTAGTGACTTGGAGATTTGACCCAACTCTAGTTCTTTCTTTGCTTCTGTAAGACAGGCAAAACTTTTCCGCAACCCTGTTAGGCTCTGCAGCAGAGGTAAGTTCAACTAACAAAAGCCAGATTAGCAGGAGAAATGCATACAGATTTTATTTGATGTTAATTTTTTCACATGACACATGGGACTTCATAGAGAAGAAGTGAAAACCTGAAAGGTAGAATTGAGAGCTTATATACCATTTTAACAAACAGTGACACATTTGTGGAGAAGTGACAAGATAAAGAGGTTTAGGACAATAAATTGTGGGAAAATTACTAGAAAATACAGCGGGGTAACCAATCGAACAGAAGGGTTATTTTAGGAAGGTTTATTTGTGCAGACTCATCTTGGTATCATCTTGCCATCTCTGATGATACAAATGTTCTCTTCTTCCTGGTACCAGGAGAACACCTTTCTCATAGGAAATTTATGCCCTCCTTTTAGGCAGAAAAGTAGCGGGCAGATAGGCCTTCCTACATCTGCTTTTCTTAATGGCCTTCAGCTCAAAATAATCAATATGCCAAAGCAGCATATTTTGGGGTGACATATTCTGATCGCTTTTACTTCAAAGTAAATAATATATCTATGATTTTACCTTCCTGTTTAAAATATAATAAATCTTTTCTATTTAAATAATTTATATTTAAGTTTTAAATGTGGGTATAATTAAAACATTAATTTTATGATAGTGTTATATTACTAAATAGCCTACTAACATTTAATCACAATGCTTACTGCATTTTGCATTTAAACTTTTTAAATTAGTATGTAATTATTATAACTTAACCATTAAAGAAATGCATAAAGCAAAAGTGAAGGCTATCCCAGAATTAAAACGTGCTAAAACTTCTTTTACTAATTATAAAATTAATTTACATTGTATTTGATCTTCACCCATGTTGTATGAATAGCTTAATTCCTTTTAAATGAGCAGTATTCCACTACACAGACATACCACAGAGTAATTATTGATTCTCCTATTGATAAACATTTAGATTATTTCCACTTTGAAACTATTATGAATAATGCTGTATTAACATCCTTATACTTTTTTTTTTTTTTTTTTTAGTGGAGCTTTTTTGTTTTCATTTATCTGGACTGGAGAGCAAGCAAAGCTAAGTTGTAAGGATAGAAAACAGAACAATGGTTGCTGCTAAGGGTGGTACAACGGGGTTTCTGAGGTCATGGAAATGCTCTATGCCCTGACTGTTATGGTGATCGTGCAGGTATATACATTTATCAAAACTTATAAAACTTTGAGCCTTAATGTGTGTAAATTATACTATATCTATAAGAATTATAAAAAAGAAAAAGGAAAAAAGAAAACAGTCCAAAAACAGTATAAGATTGTGGTAGATGCAGAGAATCCATGGTTGGCATTCCTTCCGGCCATGCCCTTGCACGCCTTCCAAACTGCAAACGCTGGAAAGTTGAGAACCACATTTCTCAGATTCCCTTGAATCAAAGGGAAGGAGCCAATTGGATCTTCACCCATGTTGTGTGTATCAATAGTTTAATTCTTTTTTAATGAGCAGTATTCCATTGCACAGACATTGGAGTCAAACTGGCTTCTTCAAACTAGATACATTCATGCAAGACTTGCAAAGGAGAAGCAAACACGGGCAGAGGTAGAGGCCATCATCCCATGAACTGGAAGGCAGCAGGGATCTCCTGCAGTTCCTCTCCCATACCAATGGCCAGGGCAACTGGACCTCTGGCAAGGCCAAATCACCATCCCAGTGTCCAGTTCCCAGCCTCATGCCTGCTGATGGGCAGTAACAGCAGCAGCAGCTACAGAAAGAAGCTACAAGTCTGGTTTGTTTTGTTTTGTTTGTCTAACCAGGAACCTTTTGGGGCATGCATAATAGTTGACAGTATTATATAGTGAATACACATATATCTATCACCCAGATTCTACAATTGTCAACATTGTGTTAGATTTGCTTTATCGTTTATCCACCATATATTCATCCATTCCTTGGCCTTATTTTCTTTTTTTTTTGAGACGGAGTCTCGCTCTGTCGCCCAGGCTGGAGTGCGGTGGCGCGATCTCTGCTCACTGCAAGCTCCGCCTCCCAGGTTCACTTGGCCTTATTTTCTGACTCATTGATGGTTTGTATTTTAACTCAGCAATTCCATTGATGGCCTCCCACTTCCATCCTGCCCAAGGCAGTGGCTTCTCCAGAGGACCAGCACCCACACTTGTTCTTGGAGTCTTCCTGGGAGCCAGCTAGGCCTTCCAATGATTGTGTAGGTTCCTCATTCATCATCCCTGCTACGGTCTGTTTTACTACAATGCATCTTTCAAAGGCTCCAAGACAGTTCATGTAGAATTAGGAGTTAGGAGGTGATGTCCCTTTAACATGACAAGTGTGTTGGTTCATACAAGTTTCTTAGCAAGAGAAGCAGGAAAAGAAAAATCTTCAGCTTGGCTACAAAATATTTCCTAGTTCTGTCCCAGGAAAATTAAACCTGATCACCTACAGCAGAGGTGTCCCTAACCTTGAAGGCTCTTGCAAGGGGCTGGTTGCTCTTTCTCTTGTGCTAAGAGCTTCCATCTGTATTTTCTCAATCCACACACCAGCATTTTGCTTTTTTTTACATTTTTCATTTTTAACATACTTAAAAGCAGGGTGCTTCCTGAGAGAATGCACATGGTTTGTTGTTGTCCTGCAAAGGGGATGTTCTGTCACACTCCCATTGAGTTGATAGACACAAAAGCACCATCACCAGTCAATTTTAAATTCGTTTTGTCATTGTTCATTTAATGGATTAGAAAAAACGGCATCTTGTCTTAATTTGAGTTTCTTATTATTGAGAAGGGTTGAAGAGTTTTTGTTTACTAGCCATTTACCTTTTTCCCCCCAACAGATTGCTTGCTTTTTTATTTTAAATTGATCTGTAAATATTTTATATGTCAATGAAATTGACATTTTTGTATGTCAATGAAATTCACTCTTTGTCCAATGTATTTGAAAATGTTAGGGCTCACCATTTGCCTTTTGGGTTTACTTATTTTTTTTGTCATGCAGAAATTTTCAACTTTTATGTAACTAAAATCACCAATCTTTCCCCTTATTTTACCTCTGATTATTATGTCATGTTTACAAACTTCTCACCCTTTCCAAAAACATATAGTCTTTCCCTCAGTATCTTTGAGGGCTTTGGTCCAGGACCTCTCATGGATACCAAAATAGTGGATACCCAAGACCCTGATAGAAAAAATTGCATAGTATCTGCATATCACCTATGCAATCCTCCTATACACTTTAAATTATCCCTACATTATTTATAATACCTCATACAAAGTGAATACTATGTAAATTGTTGTTACACTGTATTGTTTAGGGAATAAAGAAAAATGTCTGTACCTGTTCAGCCACACACAGTTTTTTTTTCCCAGACATTTTTGATCCAAGGTTGGTTGAATCCACATGTGCAAAACTCATAGATATGGAGGGCCAACTGTATATATAATTATTTATTTTCTAGTAATATAATGTTTTTAATGGTTAACTCTTTGGTCCACCTGAAATTGTTTTGGTATTGAGAGTGGATTTTTTAATCCACATGGGTAGTAAGTTGGATCAACATAATTTATTGAATTATCTTTAATTTATTCGTGAATGAATGGGCTTCCTATAAATTTTGAGCTATTTCTGGAACATTCTGTTCAATCCCTATGTCTGCTGTTACTCCAGGTCCAAATGTTTTGATATTGTAATAATATCAAAACATATAATATTGTAATAATACAAGAAACATTCAATATATGGTGTAAATTGGCTCCCCTCTTAATACTCTCTTCAAATGTCATATTTTTTAGAACCTGTGGTCAGAAGCCAGAAACAGGAACTTCTAGGGAGGAGCAAAAAGAACAGGAATTTATTCTGAGCAGGGTGGCCAAATATACATATTCAATAAGCTACAGGAGATATGAATATTTATGAGAAGAGATACATGTGCATGTGCAATTGAGCTTCCTGCCTCTCCGTGTGACCCATGTACAAAAAATGGTGGTACTAGCATGACCTGAGGGTGGAATTTCCACTCTTTTGAAGTCTAAACGTGAAGCAGAGGACATGCAAACCCTTACTGCACATTCTTTATAGACTATCCAGAATCATTTCATGGTTGGTGATCTCTTATCAGGGAAAAATGAAGGAGCGTTGCAGTTGCTTGCTGTCAGTGGTGGAGTCTTTTGAAAGGGCTTCTGTTTAGCCCTTAGGGAAGAAAGCCTAATTGTGGTGAGTAAGGGAGGGGGCTGTATTAGTCAGAGTTCTCTAGAGGGACAGAACTAATAGGATAGATGTATATATAAAGGGGAGTTTATTAAGGAGTATTGACTCACACAATCACAAGGTGAGGTCCCACAATAGGTTGTCTGCAAGCTGAGGAGCAAGGAAGCCTGTCTGTCCCAAAACCTCAAAAGTAGGAAAGCCGACAGTACAGCCTTCAGTCTGTGGTTGAAGGTCCAATGGTCCCAACATTGAAGAACTTGGAGTCAGATGTTCAAGGGTAGGAAGGATCCAGCATGGGAGAAAGATGAAGGCAGGAAGACTCGACCAGTCTTGTACTTCCATGTTCTCCTGCCTGCTTTTATTCTGGCTGTGCTGGCAGCTGATTAGATGGTGCCCACCCAGATTGAGGGTGGGTCTGCTTTTCCCAGTCCACTGACTCAAATATCAATCTCCTTTGGCAACACCCTCACAGACACACCCAGGATCAATACTTTACATCCTTTAATCCCATCAAGTTGACACTCAATATTAACCAACATAGAGGTATAATGAGGCATGTTCAACCTCCCATCCCCTCATGGATGAGAACTCAGTTTTCAAGGTTACTCTGGAGCCTTCTTAGCCAAGAGAATGTCCATTCAATCAGTTGAGGGGACTTCAAGGTTTATTTTTGGTTTATAGGTGGAAGACTCAGAGCCCATCAGGAAAGCATGAAGAAAGCAAACTAAAAGAGAGAAGGTGGTGGACACTTGGAATAATTTAAAAAAAAAAAAAAAAGTCTTCTTAGAATTGTGTTTTCCTAAACTTTGGGAAAATTTAAAAAAACAACTCTCTGCTTTCAAACAGTAACTTGGGAGAAACAAAGTCTGACCGTCTGCTGGTGACGGATTATCAACACCAAGTGCAGTAAACCTCATTAATTTTCCCTAATTGGGCAGAAAGTTTTGGAAAAGTCTGAAGTACAGAAACAAATTCAGCTTAATTTCAAGTTCATATGGTAACAAGGATGACAGGGCCTCAGGAAGGGAGAGAGTAGAATGTCTCGGAGAATTTTTTAAGGGTTTCAAGAATAGATTTTTTTAAGTCATTAGGAATTAGAGCACTCACTGATTCACAGAAGGATTTAAATACAAAATGGTTTTACATGTATTTAGAAACCTTTGTTGGCCTCCAACCTTACGAAGACTAACTATTTTCCTTTTTATACTTTTAATTTGCTTGGCAAACCCTCCCCCCCACTTCAAGCCCTAATATATCAATGTACTTTACCAGCATTTTAAATTTATCCCCGATTCTGAATTAGTGAACTTCTCACTGGGCAAGATTACATGATATTTTTTTTCCTCAAAATCCTCGATACTTTTATGCTCCCAGGAAATGCACCTGTCAATATGTCATGTGCTTTCTCTCATTTGCTTAAAAGCAGGAACTACGTTTCATTTTTCACCCTGGATTCTAAAGCAGTTGGAGAGCTTGAAAGTGAAGGGGCTGTCAGAGAGGGAGCAAATACATCTAACTGTGGTGAAAAGGTGATGAAAGACTTGTGCCTACATTTCCTCAATTTGTTCTTAAAATAATTGTTGACACACTCTGATTGAGAACCAACTCTTGATTTTCTAAAGCTTCGGTCACAGAGATTGGGAATAAAAGACACTGTTATTTAAAACACAAATGTGACCAATTAGTTCCCACTTTTTCCTCTTAATATTTTCAAAGATACTAATAAGTAGTTAAGTTGACTTCTTTGAATTTGGTATTTTGCTCCTTCCCCCTGCCCACTCTTTTAGAGATATGCAGTTAGACAGTGAGCTACTTAAGAGCAATGACATGAGGAAAATTTGAAAATATGACACAGGCTATGTAAGGCCTATGAGCATTTCTAATAGACCAAACAACTCAACAGTGGATTTAAAGGGGAAAAAGATTTGTGTGATATTGGGAGGGTGTGTTAGTTTGTTCTCACATTGCCATAAAGAAATATCTAAGACTGCGTAATTTGTAAAGAAAAGAGGTTTAACTGGCTCATGGTTCTGCAGGCTATATAGGAAGCATAGAAGCTTCTGCTTCTGGGGAGGCCTCAGGAAACTTACAACAATGGTGGAAGGCACAGGGGAAACAAGGCACTTTGCATGGCCAAAGTAGGAAGAAGAGAGAGAAGGGGGAGGTGCTACACACTTCTAAACAACGGGATCTCATAATTCCCGCACTTGCTATCATGAGAATAGCATCAAGAAGACTGTGCTAAACCACGAGAAACTGCTCCCATGATCCAATTGCTTCCCACCAGGCCCCACCTCCAGCACTGGGGATTGCAATTTGACATAGGATTTGGGGAGGGACACAAATGCAAACCATATCATTCCATCCCTGGCCCCTCCCAAATCTCATATCCTTCTCTTATTGTAACAGAGGGGAGAATACTAAAACTGGGGAGTGTGCCAAATAGCATCAGTGTTGCAACAGTGTCCCCAGGCACTCACGGTCCGTATCACAGTCAGACATGATACTCTTTACCTGCTATATAAACACAGACAACTCCCAACCTCCTTCCTTATTGACTTCACCTTTACAGTGTACCACGAGTAGGCTGGAGGTGCTGGAAGTTAATGTCCCTGGAGCAACTCTCAGCCCAGAATGAGAGGGAATTGGAGGACCAATATTCAGCTTTTCTCCCCTTAGGGCAGGACAGCTCTGAAAGCATATTCTACCCTACTGTTCAACAACACACCTTGCAAATGAGTCACTGACCAGCCTTTGTTCTGGACTACCTTGTCAAGGATGTCTGTACAGAAAAACAGCCTTGGAACATAGAGATAACACCTGCCTCTGGAGTGAAGAGCAGGCATGCTTACTGCTCATTATATGAGATTTGAGTTCCCTAAATACAAGGTTCCAACCTACTGCTTGTGTAGGCAAAATCTAGGCCCCACTGTACCATGCCCACGGGACTAGGGGGGCAAGAAGAACCAACACAGTGGTGTTCATGCTGCCTGTTGTGCTGAAAGGAATAGAGGTCTTTGTCTCCGATATAATGGTCTCATATCATCTGCCAGCATCCATGGCATGTGGCAGGCCAACTCATTAGCTTCTAAGTATGGGGAAGATCTCAGATCCATCACAGTTCTTCACTAAACTCATAGACCTCACATCATGGAAAGCAGCCAATTGCAGGATGAAATTTTAATTTGGTTTACATTAAAAGAATAATTTTCTAAAATCGTTTATTTTAAAACTTTATTATATTGTTCAGATAGAATCAGAATTAAAATGGAATACTTTGATAAATGGATCTCCTGTGTTCTTCTAGTCACAAAATTTGAAGTTGAACCACTCAAGTCCCCAGCAAGTGGCAGACATACCATGAGCAATAGAGTTAATACAATGGTTATCTCAGATAGTGTTGTTGTTTAGAGATTCAGGAGACAAGTCCAGCTCCTCTTCCCGAGAATGAATGCAGCCTACAGGAATGAGGAACTGCGAGCTTCCGGGGTATATAGTAACGGGTATGTACACTGTGTACATAGTAACAACCAAATACAATGAATTCATAACTTTTCTCACTTGTGACCCTATAGGTCAATATTTATATTTTATTTGTTTATTCATTTATTTATTACAGCACAAAAAAGTTTATTAAGCATATGCCATAAAATGATGAATGAAGGAAAAATCTAATTAATGATGGAAAAGAAAAAAGTTGTTTTGCAAGTTAAACGGGAAGAGCAAACACACGTCTGGCACTGGGATTGGCGATGGGCTTGAAGTCCAAAGCATTTTCGTACTTGTCCATAGGTAACCAGACCATGTGCAGAACAGAAACAGGAAGCATTAGGAAGTTCATCATCTCTCTGTAGCCCCATGGAAAGCGGTTACCTCTATTTCACAGATCATTGAAAACAAATCAATCCCAGTATGGCTTAAGAACCTTGGTTTTGCTTTCACTAAAAGTTCTCACATATATTAATAAAAAGCATTTCAGAAAAAACTCTTTCTAGACTACCCATTAAAAAATGGCTTATTTTACTATCACTGGTGCTCTCTATACTTAAAATTTCCCAATCACAGAAAGCACAAAGTTAGGACAACACTGAAAAAGTTAGTTATGTAAGCTTCACTGTCGGCATAATAAGCTTCACTTCAAATCAAAGACGGAAGACAGACCCAAAGCCAGGGAAATAATTTCACCCTTGCTTAATATGCTTTTCAGATTAATCTCAGAATGACACCAAAAGGCCAAGATAAGAAATGCAGGCAGTGAATACAAGCAAATAGCATTTAATATTAGAAGTCTACATATTGCATAAGTGATAAAATAGTAGGTATTAACAATGTTCTCAAACACCTTAATTTGTCTTCATTTTGCTTGTTTGTTTAAGAACTTTCAGTTTCAAATGGAAATAAAATTAGTTTTCTCCCTTGGAAATAGGATATTCATTGCCTGGCCTGATTTTGACACTGAGGTTGTAAGTAATTTGGACAACAAACGCCCTCAACCACACAGTCACTTACTAAGTACCTGTGCCACACCAGACATTGTGCTCGATGTTAAGAATTCAAAGAGGAATATGCAGGGCCTAAGCCTTTGAGGAGCTTGAATTCTGATAGAGACATTTTCTTCCCAAGATAAAAAAATGAACACGTGACTTAGTTTTTTTATATAGGCTCTGAAAATTGGAATTTTTTCCCAAATTTTCTGCAAAATGGAAACTCAGGGAGAAATGAAGACAAGGTTTTATTCAGCAGGTTAATTACATATTATAACTATGGTAGGAGCTTCCAATTTCCTTGCTGGGGTGGGCAGAAAATACATATCAAAATCGCTTACGTTCATGTACGTTTTTTAGGTTACCTCTCACTTTAGTTGCTTGGTTTCTTGAAATTCCTTCAACCAGAACAATGAAATGGTCTTGAGTCTGTGTTTGATTGGGCCTTGATGGGACAATGGCGCCCAAGGCCAAGAGCATCTCCAAAAAGGTGAGAAACGGGATCCTCATAGCCCAGCCTAAATCCCAAAGACAGAAGATCAGCTGTGGATTGAGGACCAAGCCTCCACTGACAATACAGGAGGCTCCTTGGGCCGTCCTGTCCTTAACGCTAAAGACAGAGTGTGAAGAACCAAATAACGTTGAGGTATGTTCCACGAACTGTTCTCTTTTATACAAATTATTCCAGGGAAAGCTCCCTACCTCAATTTATGATGCTCATATAACCTAGGAACCAAAACAAGGACATTACAAGAAAAATTTACTATAGGCTAATAATCTATCTTATGACTACAAATGCAAAAACCCTAAATAAAATATTGGTAACCTAAATCCATAAAACTTAAATAAATACATGATGGCCATGTATGATTTATCTCAGAATACAGGAATAGGTTAACACTGGAAAAATCTCCAAATATAATTCGCAGCCCATTACAAGAGAAAAGCTATACGACCACCACAATAGATGCAAAAAAAGCACAAAGGCAAAATTCAACATCTTGCATGGTAACAAAACAAGTATCCTAAATAAGTTAAGAGTGGAAGGAATTCACGTAATATGATAGATGGAATCTATCCAAATTATACAAAATAGTCAAGAATTAGAAGCATTCTCCTAAAGGGAACAAAGCAAGTCAGGAACAAAACAAGAATGCCTACTCTAGCTGCTTCTATTTAACATTGTACCAGAAGGCCAAGATGAGAAGATCACTGGAGCTCATGAGTTCAAGACCAGACTGGGTAATATACGGAGACCTCATCTCTATTAAAAAAAATAAAACTAAATGACATTGTTCCAGAGATCCTAGCCAGCATCACAAGGCATGGCAAAGAAATAACTGATATAATCCTTAGAAAGGAAGAAATAAAATTGTCATTATTTGTAGGCTATACGATTACTTAGAAAATTCAAGAGAACCTACAACTCATTAGAAATAGCGGTAAAGAAATAGCTCAGAAGAACTGATTAGAGAGATTAACAACAGACCAGCTTACGCATGTGCATTTCACATATGACAGAAGGGTAATATAAACCAGTGGGGAAAGAATGAACTATTCAAAAAATGGTTCTGGGTCGACTGACTATCCATTTGGAAAAAAACAACTTTCTCTCATTCCAGTTACAAAAAAATAAATTCCAGATGAATTTGAAAAGGTTTCCTAAATTTAACATTCATGGAAGAAAAACCGAGATTTGTTTTAGAACTCCAAGGCAGAGAATCATTTCTAAACCAAGGCACAAAAATGACACATAATAAAGAAAAGAGTGATACATTTTTTCGCTACATTAAAATTTGGAATCTCTGTGTGGCACTGTAAACAGAGTGAAATCTAGAAGCCAAATACTGGAGAAGACATGAGCGACACAAATAGCTACAAAAGAGACTTTCTTTTAGGTCTTCTTGGTCAGAAATAGGTCTGGGGAAGCAAGGAATAGGGAGAGACAGAAAATAACAGCTGGATAGGAGAAGTAAGTTCTAGTGTTCTATACCACTGTAAGATGACTATAGTTGACAATTATATATAGTTTCAAATAACTAGGAGAAGGATATTGAATGTTCCCAACACAAAGAAATGATAACTGTTTGAGATGATGGATATGCTAATCATGCTGATCTGATGATTATATATTATATTCATTGAAACATCACTGTGTGCCTCATGGGTATGTACAATTATTATTTGTCAATTAAAAAATAAAATAATGAGTCTGATGACCATCAATCATCGCTCATCCACAACGAGGAAGAACTGTCTTCCTTTCTTAGCAGATTGTCTCTTTACACTTTAACTAAATTGGGTCACTTTTCACAAAAATGAAAGGAGAAAAATGTTGGCTGAATAAACAATCTATAGCATCTGGCAAAGGCAGTTCACAGGCAAATGACAAAAGAGCAAACCAGAACGGCTGATAAACAAATGAAAAGTTGTGAACCTCACTAGTAGTTGGAAGAATAGAATTTAAGAGAGAGAGAGAGGTCACCACACAACCAGCATACTGAAGCATTCTAAATAATCTAATAACACCAATTTATTGGGGTTTTCTGAAGCCCATCTCTGCTTGCCTGTCTTACAAGCCTCTGAAATTCAATGTGTTCAAAAGCGAACCACTTCCTCCAAACCCTTTCTTCTTCTCAATCCAGTAAATGCTACCACCAGTAACTCCAGGGAAAGACTTGCGTCATCCTTACAACTGCCATAGCCTCGCCCCTGTTATCCAGTCACCCTGACAATATCTGTAAATCCTCTGGGTCTGTCTCCACACCTCTAGAATCCATCTCCACTGCCTGGAAGATGTTGTCATCATTTCCTGCATGGATAACCTTTACATCCACTTAACCAGTCTTTCTTCCTCTTTATCTCACTGCCTGCCAAGCATTATTCAGTGAGCAATATGACTAACTCTCCCACAATTAAATACATTCTATAGTCTTTGTTATAAAGATCAAGTTGAAATCCCAAATGGGATGGCCCTTAACAATTTGCCTGTTTCTCTTCCAGCCTCATATACAGTTTCCCCAGTATTCCCCCTTCCTACTGTGTTTCTTCTCCCCAAGTATAATACACTCATTAGAATTATTTCAGTAAGGATCTAGGAGCAGTAAATTCATCTAATATTTGTTTGAAATCTTCTCTTATTGTGCTTTCATTATGGAATGATTATTTATTTCAGGACAACGGTTATTTAAGTAACAGGAGTTTAATGGCCTCCTTCTAGTTTTTGTCTGAGATTATCCTCACTTATTAAACAAAGGCTACTTCACAAAAGAGATTCACTACTCTAATTACCTTCTTTCCTTCATTTATTTCAGACCACACTGATGATCCTGCAAGAAACCCAGCAATGGGGACAATACTCATGTCTATCCAGCTTTGCAGGGTAATATAAGCTCAAAAATATTCATGTACCTTGTCATCATTTAAGGCAAAGTCAGACTATTATGCTTAGCTTCCTATGATTAAAAAAAAAAATCTGTAAGTGATAAATGTCTGAGATGACCATCCCATTACTGGGTATATACCCAAAGGATTATAAATTATGCTGCTATAAAGACACATGCACACGTATGTTTATTGCAGCACTATTCACAATAGCAAAGACTTGGAATCAACCCAAATGTCCATCAGTGACAGATTGGATTAAGAAAATGTGGCACATATACACCATGGAATACTATGCAGCCATAAAAAAGGATGAGTTTGTGTCCTTTGTAGGGACATGGATGCAGCTGGAAACCATCATTCTCAGCAAACTATCACAAGAACAGAAAACCAAACACCGCATGTTCTCACTCATAGGCGGGAACTGAACAATGAGATCACTTGGACTCGGGAAGGGGAACATCACACACCGGGGCCTATCATGGGGAGGGGGGAGGGGGGAGGGATTGCATTGGGAGTTATACCTGATGTAAATGACGAGTTGATGGGTGCAGCACACCAACATGGCACAAGTATACATATGTAGCAAACCTGCACGTTGTGCACATGTACCCTACAACTTGAAGTTTAATAATAATAAATAAATTTAAAAATAAAAAATAAAAAAATAAAAAATAAAAAAAATAAAAATAAAATTTAAAAAACTGTAAGTTAAGTAACTATTTTAAACTTTCCATTTTAGTCCTATATGTAAAAGCCAGACATGAGACTCAACGTTCAGAACACTGAGACTAACTTATTTTGTAAAATAGATCATTTCCTATCAGCTGGCCAGTTTAGATAAATGCATGTTATTAATTAGATTACTTGTACCCTCACATTGGCACAACTGGGTAACATGTATTCATGTCTAAAACACTAATATTTGCATTTACACAAATATTACATCAAAAAATTTGTGTAATACATTTATTGATTTATAGCAAAGATAGAGGTTAAAGTTGTTTTGAGTTCTATTGTATCACAAAACTATTAAATTAGTGCTCAGAAGAGAAAGACATGTTTTGAGAAAATAGAAGAGATTCCAGGAGTCTACTGGCCAAAAGGAAAACATGCCAAGGAGTGACATACACATACAGCCACATGCTTCTTGGAGTGTGTGATATGGTTTGGCTGTGTCCCCACCCAAATCTCATCTTGATTGTAGTTCCCATAATCCCCACAAGTCATGGGAGGTACCCAGTGGGAGGTAACTGAATCATGGGGGCACTTACACCCATGTTGTTCTCATGATAGTGAGTTCTTGTGATAGTGAGTGATGGTTTTACAAGGGCCTTCCCCAGTCACCTGGTTCTCATTCTTCTCCTTACCATGGCAATGTGAAGAAAGACCTATTTGCTTCCCCTTCTGCCATGATTATAAATTTCCTGAGACCTCCCCAGCCATGCTGAACTCTGAATTAATTAAACCTCCTTGCTTTATAAATAACCCAGTCTTGGGTACATCTTTATTAGCAACATGAGAATGGACTAATACAGTGTATGAATTTATTGAGTGAGCTAGACACACTTATTTTGTGCAAGGGATATATTTGACCTAAACATGCATAAAATATAGATATTCACTTTTAAACCAGCAAAAAATATCACTAATTCTTCCTCCTTAATTTGCATTTCTTTTGTTATTCATGTATGAAATCTCAATACACCATATAACCCTTGGCATAAATTCAGTCACATATTTGATCTCTTGATATTCGAATGTGTATAAGCGTTGTCTCAATGTAAAAAGGCTGTAAGTTATTCGGGGGCAAGGACAATGATTTTCATTGTTGTTATTTGTCATTCTTTTCTAATTAATAGATTTGAGTTCCCCAAATGCCGCACTTCCTTTTACCACCAGGCCTTTGTACGTGGTATTCCCCCTAACTGAAGCAGACAGTTCCTGCCTCTCATTCTCCAAGAAATTGAACTTCAAATATGGTAAAAGGATATTATGAGAAATTCTATATCAATAAATGTGACAACTGAGATGAAATAAACACCTTGACAATCACATCTTACCAAAACTGATGCAAGAAGAAAGAGAAAATATAAATAGCTCCATACTTATCTTGGAAATTGAATCTGCCAATATAAATATGAATAAAAACATAAATTTTCCCACAAAGAAAACTTCAGGTTCAAATGACTTCACCTGTGAGTTTTTAATGTAAATATGAAATAATGTCAATGCTACAAGAACCCTCTAAAGACAAAATTCAGCTTAACTTTGACACTAAAATCTGCAAGTGCATTACAAGATGAAGAATTATAACCAAATTCATTTCTTAGATTACAAAATTCCGAGCAAATTATTTGCAAACTGAATCTAGTAATGCACAGAAAAGAAAATCACATTACGATAAATTTGAATTTATCCTAGGAATGCAAAGTTGGAATAATATTAGAAGATCAATTAATCTGGTTAACCACATCACCAGATTAAAGGTAAAATAATCATATAGTAAAGGTAAATATATATGTGTGTATATATGTATATATGTGTATATGTGTATATATAGTATATATGTATATATATATAGTCCTTCCAATAGATGCAGAAAAACAATTAGATAAAATTCAACGTTCATTCATGTTAAAAAAAAAAAAAAAAAAGACTTTTAACCAACTAGGAATAGAAAGGGACCTTCTTAACCTATAAAAAAAACTATAGTAAATATAGTACTTCATAGTAAAACATTGAAAGATTTTCTTGGGAAATCAGGAAAAAGATTCAGGTGCATTATTACTTCCATCAACATTATAGCAGATGTTCTAGCAAGTGCTAGAAAAAGTGCAAAGAAAATAAATAAATAAAAATCGTTACCAAAAAACACAACTTTTATTATTCCCAGGTCATATGTTATGTATGATTTGAGCATCTACATTCATGAGTAAATTTGGGATGGAACTTTCCTTTCTCATTCTTGTTAGATCTAGTATCAAGTTTATAATAGCTAACTTTTTCAATGCTCTGAAATAGTGTATGTATATATTAACCATGTCTCTCATTTTCTGTGTCCTGATGTTTTGACATCTGAGGCTTTGCTAAGCCTAGAGGGACTGCTCCTCCCCAAATTTGTCTATTCCTAGAGATAGTAAACAAGGCACCCATAAGATTGCCTTTCAAATGCAAACCAGCGAATCCAGAGCCCATAACCCCAACCACTGCCTTGGCTGGGCTCTCAAGCTCTAGGCTTGAGAGCCATCTACCCTGTTCACCTCAGAGCTAAGCACCAAACAAGCAGGGACAGCCCCCATGCTTCGGAGCCCACTGAAATTATTTAAACTTGCCAGTTCTAAACCTGTTCACCCTGCCTCACCCATTACTTTTAACAGAAGCCACAAAAAGTTCTTGCTGAAGTTTCTCCCTCTTCCTCTGCCTCCTGACCAACCCCTGTGCTTCCCTGTGTGGCCCCCAACAGTGTGGCATGCCCCCTTCTCTTGAGATCTGTGAGTAATAAACTATCTGTTCAATGGCAGTCACGTCCTAACCTGTTGACCTTGCCATACCTAAATAATAAAAACTATATCTCAAGACAATGTAAAATTAAAATTATTTGTAGAACTTGCCGATCAGTTCTGAAGACTTTCTGCATGAGATTTTTCACAACAGCTTTTTATGTTTATAGAATTATGTAAAATTAAGTATTATTTCTTCCTGAGACAATAGGAAGTAATATTGTTCCAGTGATATGCTGCTTTAGCTGCCTTCCTCAAGTTTTATGATGGAGTATTTTTGTTTTCTAAATACCTTAATTTTCCATCATTTTTCTTTGTTTCATGTTCTAACCCTTTGATTTTGCAAACTTTTTTTTAATTTCCATAATTATTCCTTTACACTCTCGTCTGAAGAAATCTCATCCAACACCCTGACCTTAAACACCAACTAAAGACCAATGATCCCTAATTTTATACTCTCAGCTCCTGAGCTCTAGATATGTAAATCAAACATCCTACTTAATATTTGCATCCGAATGCCTAATAAGTATTCACAGACTTCATGGCAAGCAACATGCCTGATTTCTATTCAGAAGGTCCTTTCCCTCAGGCTACTTCTTTCCAGTCACCCATTTGTCAAAAATATTAATTTTTCCTTTCTCCTTCATCCCTACAACTTACCACTCACAAGTCCTGTCACCTCCAGCCCTACAGCACCTCCCTGGCCAGTTTATCCTCCTTCCCTTCTACTGTGGTCATCCTGGTCTAAACATCTGTCATCTCTCACCAGCACACCTGCCTTGACTCCCAGCTAGAGTCCCTGCCTCTCCCTTTATCGCCCACCACTCATTCTCCGCACAGTGGGTAGAATTATCCGGACCCTATCCCTGCCCTGTTTAAAACCTCCAAGTGTAGCTCATCAAACCCCTTTACCAATGCCCATTAGAACTGGCCCTTGTCTCCCTCACCTTACATGATTTTTCTCTTTGTTTTTATATTTCAGCCACACTGGACTTTTCATTTTAATAAAAATCATTTAGGGCCTTTTATGCCCAAATTTCTCTTGGCCCGGAAGGTTCTTGCCCAAACATTTTTCCTTTATCTGCATCTCAGACAGGTCTTCTCTGGTCATTCAGTCTAAAATGAACTCCTTTCCTGCAGTCCTTCATTGTTTTAGAGATGAGTATGTTGCCAACACTGGCCTTGAATTCCTGGGCTCAAGCAATCCTCATGCCTCAGCCTCCAAAGTAGCTGGGATGACAGGCATGTGCCACTGCACCTGACTTGAATCTCCTTTTTTCATTACACCACTGTTTTATTTTATATTTTTTCTATTGTACTTATTGCAACCCCAAATTATCTTATTTCTTTTTGTTGTACTTTCCTATAACCTGTTTCCATGAGAGCCAAAAGTCTTGACTAATTTTTCACTGCTTTAGCTTAGGATGATACCTGGCACACAACAGATGCTCACTATAATGGTCTGAACGATGAATTAATAAATGGACATGAGAATACACTCACGATGGGCCGTGACAAGTGTTTGAGAAAATAGTTTGAGACCATGTGCTGCAGAGCCTGTGTTGGTTAAGGGATGGTGAGAAACAGGTGGGTGCCTAAGTACTCAACGAAAAAGTCAGGCAGCAAGGAATATGGACACTGTCATTACCTTTGACTTCTCCCGCCTTTGAGTTAAGATTCCTTGTCAGGCTGAAGGCTTGCAGTGTAGTTGCCTCTTGTTTGAAATTTAGTCACCAGTACTGTGAGAGTCAAATAAGCAGTGGGGCATATTGTAATAAGTGACTATTCTAAACTCTAGGGAAATCCAAAAATGGAATTCAAGTCTTCCTTAAAAGAAAAGAAGACATCTTAGGAAATGAGGTCTTTAAGATAAATATTACTAAGCATCAATTTGGGCATTATCCGAATTCTGACATCACAAGTGAAAACAATTTCAACTCCACTTACAGAGATGTCAGATTCAGGGAGTTTTACAACAGGAAATGGAAAAAGGTTAAGGCTTTAACTTGATTCAGATGTCATTTGATATATATACATAGGAAATTAGGTCACTGAAAATAATGTTTTCAATCGAGAAATTTACAGCCCAGAATAAAATGATGTTTTAATCCATTTTAGCCAGTGTTCCTTATCATTTAGCTGGTGATGTGATGTGTTATCCTGCACTGAACACTTAAAAGCTACAAACAATGGAAAATTTGAAAAAGATTGCTATGCTTGTTTCTCTTACTAGCATTTTAATGACAGTAAATTTAAGCTATTGAGCACAGCTATTTGCATGAAGAAGAAAAAAAAGAGATTGGTGACTGCCATCCATTAAGACATGGGTGACCAAGACTTTGATACCAGCCTGGACAACACAGCAAGAACCCATCTCTACAAAAAATAAAAATAAAAATTAGCTGGGCATGGTGGCACATGCCTGTAGTCCCAGCTACTTGGGAGGCTGAATCAGGAGAATTGCTTGAGGCCAGGAGTTCGAGGCTGTAGTGACCTATGATCGCACCACTGCATTCCAGCCTGGGTGACAGAGCAAGACTCTGTCTATAAAAAATAAAATGAAGACTTCATGGGTGACTACAAAAATGCAGGAAATATTCATTAATGTCAAAGTCACTCAGTGTATGAAGCAAACTACCTGTGGGGAATCAAGCCAAAAAAGTGTGGATGAACCCTTATGTCTACGTAAGCAATCAAGACCCAACTCAAATATCACCTTCTATGTGAACACTTGACACTCCTCTTAAGAAGGATTATCATTCCTCCCTGTTTATCAATTTGTAAATCTCTATTCTTATACACACTTCATTAGATAATAAATCAGTCTCCCACACTCAACTGTCAGCTTCTTAAAAACAGAAATCCTTTTTTAATCAACTTTGAATCCCCAGCTCCCAATAGTGTCAAGCATTCAAGAAAGATTTACTGAAAAAGCAAAGTAAACAAGTATTTAAGTGAGGATCTCCTATATAACAAGTGGTGATCATTGTCTCATTAGCAATAATTTTTTTAATCCAATCTATTCCTGACCTTAAATACTTTATGCTCTGGTTCTGGGATCTAAAGGGGAGGGGGCCTGCTTTCCATTTCTGACTCTGCCTTCACCCTCCTCACTTTGTAAGGAGCATAACAGCAACCTGCCTGTATTTTCTCTGGCAAAAGTTGCTTATGTTCCAAATCAACACACACAGTCCTAATAATAAAGAATCATGGAATTGTGTCACATCATCTCAAAACTTGACTATTCCTAAAGTCCTTTTTAAAATTAAAGAAAAGGTCCATGAAATTCCAAACCATTTTCTAAAGCAAGCATCTGATTCAGGTAATGCTAAAGAACAGGCTTGCAACATTTTTTAAAGAAAGAAAAATTTTAAATGTAACATGTGCAAGTCACTATACTAATTTACTTAGAAAATATGTCTAGTAAAGAGTGGCTTCTAGCATAACTTATACATTTAATATGTCCAGCTATAAATCAAAACCACTCACCACAGGGTTTTTCTACAGAAATTGTCCCACTCCCCATTAATTTTGCTGACTGGAATTTCAGTGGAAGATTAAGCAGTTAATTTTTCAAGTAGTAGCACAAGCTCTCTTTTCTCTTAATGGAAGATGGTGAGAGAACAGTATTTTCCACATTTCTGGCCTATACGTAGAGATGAGAGAGTCTGGTTTTACCAGGTTGCAAAAATAATGCTCCTATTTAGGTTTTCTTTATTTACCATATCCATTGTGTAGAAGTTGAGAATGTTCTTATTCAAGGGAATTACAAAATACATATTTTATATTTATTTTATTTATGGGAATACATATAAATACATATTGTATATGTATTTTATTTACCATGTATTTATATATGGGAAAATCTGCTATACTAGAGATATGTAAGTCATGCCATCTTAATTGTGTGAAATAGTTACGATTTGAAATATTATGTTCCATTATCCCCACAAGAATACTCAGACCTATCGCACATTGAGTTTGGTATTTGCTTTGGATAATAAGGACCCTGTAATGACCACACTATGTCACCCAAAGTGAGATACAATAAATGGGTGTTACAACACAGCCTTCCTTTTGGGAGTTAGTTCTGTTCTTTAACTCTGATTTTATAAGCAGCCTCACTCTACTTTAACCCTTTTAAAAAGCTACTTAACCATATATTTCCCACCAGGCAGTCTTAAAGATTATTGTGACCTTGCCTACAATATAAAATTTTGTGGTAGTGTTGACAGATATTTCCTAATCCCAATAATCTGCAAGTGCCTCTTAAACATCTTATGCTAAATATTATGTCTTGTATTAATATTAATACAAATTTTTCTAAATTGTTTTCCTAAATCATGTGACAAGCATTCCAAAAAGGATGTCCTGCAGAAAGAGAACACAGAAGTACAGCTTACAAAGAAAATAAAAAAAGATGTAGATTCTGCTTTCAATTTATTCAAAATATACTGTTCTTTCCAGTTAAAGAAGAAAATGATTATATATTCAGTTATCTTGAAATAATTAAAAGGTCATCAATTTTCTGTCACAGATGTGATATGGTTTAATTACATTCTATAAATGTATTGACCAGGCCATCAGGGGAGACCATCTTGCTGAGAGGTTATTATCTTAACAACAAACCGATGTCCATTGAGTGGAATAGAAGTATGCATGTAGAGATTTGTGTACATGCGTGGATTAAAAAAGGACTGAGAAACTGAGAATGACAGAGTTGGCTGGAACCAAAGAGAGCATGAGATTTGCCCATGTTTTCCGAAGATAAAATATTTATTCATAGAAATACAGAATTTGCTTATATTAATAAATAAATTTTTCCCTGTACAAGAACCTTTTATCCATATCAGACTATTGAAACTGGGCAAAGAAAATGGCAGACAAAAATGTAATTAAATAGAACATCTCTCAAACTAATCACATTTTCAACGTCCCCCATTCTATATTAAAACAGTTAAAAGAAACAAGTCTGCACGTGTCTTGGAAAGCTAAAGGATTCATGCTGGTATCACCCAATCATGTGTCTCCACCAGCTAGGAAAGCCCTACATAGGAAGTGGCTTGGAAAAAACAGAAACGGTAGCTTCCGCCATGCCTCTGTTTACTCCAGGATTCCATCCAATAAGCTCTACCGCAAATAAGAGGGTGGACTATGAAGTCCATGCATCCTACATTAGGCCAGTACCCACACTGGCTGCTCCCAGAAGCTGCATGAATGTAGGTATTCAGTTCCACTTATGTGTTGCAAGCTTCTTCCTCTTGCTTATCTGATCTTATCTGATCCCAACAGATTCCGGCTTCTGCACAGAGCCATAGTGATTCCCACAATCTACAGTGGCACCCATATTAGAGTATATTTTGAAAGCTCCTAGGGATTATTCTAAAGTGCAATAAAGTTGAAAACCATAGCATTCCATGCTGCTGACTCCAGCCCTTCCGGAATCCTTATATGCCTCTCCCTAAGTGAGACCTTCTCCGAGTGTATTTTACTTGTGTTCCCTAGTTTGCATATCCTGCTTTCTGCAACACCTTTCAAGGCTGAGACTGAGTCTCATTTATCTTTAAATCACTACAAACTTAGCCCAGCCTTTTGCAGAATGTCAATATACTGATAAATAAATAAATGGGTAAGATGTTGAATAAATGGCTCCACATTACTAGTCTTCTGTTTTCTATTCAGAAAAATGAATATATTCTCCTCCAACCCACAAAGATATTGGAAAAGTAAATTGAGTTTAAGGAAAGCATTTGTTCAAACAAATGTATGCCATATAGAGCAATAGTATTGTTAACATCTAAGAAGGTATGTTCACTTTCCCTTGATCAAATAGGAAAGCTGCAGATAGGATGTTTAGTAAAAACTTATATCAATTTACTCATTCAAGCCTCTCTCAGGAAATCATTCCTTTTCAATTTGTGGCTTTCAGTCATCATCCTGGAAGTAACTTCTATAAAGCAGAACTCTTGGCTGTAGCGATTTTGAATTCCTCTCAGAGAGACAGATAAATGATGAGCTAAATTTCATTTCACTTATGAATGAGACTGGAACGTGAAGATGTGGACCCAGAGGGTCACATAAAAGATTATGTGAGAAGTCAGTCCTGCTCCTGGATTCCGAGCTGGATCAAACTGAAGAGCAAAACAAAATCAGAAGCTACTATTGATACTAACTCAGCAGCCAAGGCTTGAAGAGGCAAAACCTAGACTGCCCCAAGAGAGAGAATTATGTATACCGTGCTTGAAGAGTGCTCTGGCCAACCATGCTACTGCCGTTGGGATATGGAAAATAGCAGTATTCCCTTCCAATTGCAGCTGTAACAAATGACCACAAACTTGGCAAAAAAACAAAAAACAAAAAGCAAAAAAAAACAGGACATAAACATCCCAGAGATTTATTCTCTTATAGTCCTAGAGATCAGAAGCCCAACGTAAGTCTCAAGTAGCTCACATGGAGATGTCAGCAGAGCTGGGTCTTTCTGGAAGATCCAGGGGAGAATCTGTTCCTTGCTTCTGCTAGCATCTGAGGGCAGCAGGCAGCAGGCAGCCCTGAGCTCCTGGCCACATGGCTCCAATCTCTGCCTCTCTGGTCACACGGCCTTCTCCTCTCTTGTAGTCAAGTTTCCTCTGCCTCCCCCTTGCAAGGACTTTTAGGATTGCATTCAGGGCCCACCCCAATAATCCAGGATAATTTCTCCTTCTCAAGATCCTTAGCTTACTCACATCTGCAAAATCCCAAGTCCTTATTGCCATGCAAGGTAATATATATGGGTTCTCAAGATTTAGGTGTAGACATCTTTGACAGCCATTATTCAGCCTACTACAGACCCATAATCAGATAAAAATAAGGTGTAGCCACAAATAACCATAATGATAATTAAATGTAATTAAATGCTGCAAGTAATGATGTTCTAAGAGAAGTACAGATGGAACCATGTGGAAGTGAGAGAGGGGATGAGTCCTTCCCACCAAGAAGTGTCAGGGAGGGCTCTGAGGGCTACGGTACGTCATCTTGTCTTGAGAGACCAGAAGAATTCAGAAAGATTACAACTCAAAACATTAAGTAAAAAAATCGATCATCAATACTCCTCCCATGATGCACACATACCCAAAATAAAACAAAACAGCTTTTTAAAAAAGAATGATATTGGGAGAACTGTGGACTTGTCAGCTAGTAACCAATGGTGCAAATTGACAGTAAGTAGGATGTTCTAATTTTGGAATCAACAGAACAAAATAATCAAGAAATAAGGCATCTCATAAATAAAAAATAAATATAATGTATGGTTTTTATTTTATTTTTAAGAAATATTTTAAATGAATAAAAAGGGGTAAACCATTTCATAAACAGCCTTGGAGTGGGCAACTGATTAGTGTGTGTGTGTATATATATATGTATATATATATGCACACATATATACACACACATATATATATTTAGATTAGAATCATTCCAAATAAGTCAAGGGAATTTAAAAATTAAATGTGAAATATCAACATACAAGAAATCAAGAAAAAACAGAAATAAATATTTACCATCACTGGAGAAGGTACAATTTATTAAACTTAGAATAAAAACATTAACATATTTAACTGTGTTATAAATGCAAGCTTCTGTTCTTTCAAAAATAAATAAATAGAAGCAAATTAAAAGGCATCTTATTTGGGGGGAAATAGAGGAGATATTACATAGACAAAGTACTAATATTCTTAAAAAGCTCAATCAAATTGAGTTTTAAAATACTGAAGCCTCAATAGATAAATTGGCAAAGGATGTGAATAGCCAATTTCCAAAAAGGAAACTCTAAACAATCAACAAATGTGTGGAAAACACTTTCCTTCACTAGCAATCAAAGAATGGCACATTTAAAATAAAAATGGAGTAACATTTGACCTCTATCAAATTAACCAGATTTTTTTAAGAAAGATAATGATATCCACCACTGCCGAGGGCACTGTGAAAGGGTACTCTACAATATTGCTAACATTTTGGTATAATCCTTTCGGAAAGCAATTTGGCAAAGAGCCTTATGATGTTTATACTCTCCAATGCAGTACTTACACTTTTGAGAACGGAGCCTAAGAAAATAATCCTGAACATTGAGAGGCATTATTTTTAATAGCAAAAAAAAAAAATTCAGAAGTAATCTAAATACCAGACAAAAAAGTAATAGTTACACAAATCACATATGTTCACTCCATTAGTTATTATTTAACTTTAAAAAATTATGTTTAGAAAGAATATGCAAATATGGAAAATATATGTCAGTGTTAAAATATAAAATGAAAAACATGTCAATGTTCAATTAAAAAGCAAAAAAATACTGTATTCATAACATTTCTACTTAGTTTTTTTGTAAAATAAATATCAGAAGGACATATAAGAAAATACTGTATTATGTCTGTCTCTAGATAGTGAAACCATGAATGATTATATAAATATTACATATGCTTTTTAAATTCTTATTTTTTAATTCAAAGGCCTTATCCTTTTGTTGTCATTGTCAAACTTACAGTATGTCACATAAAGCTTTATCTAAAACTAAATTTTTTAAATGACCAAAATTAAAGTTTTTCCTTCGATGTTCAAGAAATAATTTATTTCTTTTTTGTAAATAGTAACTGGGTTTTATATTTACTTTTTTGTTGCTGGTATGTAATAATGCAAAAATTATAGATCTGAGATTTCTCTCAAGAGAAAATCCAGACCTCTTTCCTTCTAAGAAAACTGTTATCTGCTACAGCATTTTAAATCTACATTGATTACGCCACGGCCATCATAAAGTGTTTCTACTTGTTCATAATTTCCCCCATAAACTTTAAGTTTCAAATAAGAAATGATACGGTTTTGTAAAAAATCTAATCACGCTTTTTGGCAGATATGGATCTTGAGATAAAAGCTAAGTTGATTTCATGATTTTTAAAAAGACTCCCCAATATTAATACCATATATGAGTATAATTGTATTAGCAATTAGCTTTTAAACTGTTTGTTCATTGAAGGTAACATTTGCAAATCATTTTAAGAAATTCATCAAATGACTCTCCACTGTTGGATTTGGCAAAAATGGAGTTTAAAGTTGAGGGAAGGGGCAAGGAATGCAGAATCTAGGGATCTTGCCAATTTGGGAACCAAAAACCAAAGGAGAAATTCAAAAAGGAGGTGCCAAGGACATATCCTAAGTCCCGGATCCTCAATCAGGGAGCCAGTTGGTGCTGAGAACCAAATGGAGCATTCTGTCCTAGAAACCAGACATGGAATCCACCTGAGAATGAGGTTCGCTTGGGGTATTTTAAGAAAAGGAACCCACTTTTGTTCCCTGGTATGTCCAGTCCTGCACCCTCTCCCTTCTGCTGGGCAGCAGCCACCCCGACTGTATCTTCTACAAGAGTGCTGTGCAGCAAAGCTGTCCATCATGGTGGGAATGATTTCTACTGCTGCTGTCCAATGCAGAGCCCCTAGCCACCTGTGACTCAACTTGGAATATGGCTTGTGCAACTGAGAAACTGAATTGAAGGATGTCTTGGCCACTGAAGGAACCCCATTCCCATGGACCAGGAAGGCTGCCCTGGTCAAACATCCTATTGCCTTTAGGATGTAGGGGAGCCTTTGAATCGCTTCTTTCACTTCTCTTGCCTGGTTTGTAGCTGTGCTGGATCACGTGGAAGGCTGTGGCCTCCTGATACACTATGACATTCTAAACAACCTTACCAGGCTTCGCCTCATCATGAACACCTCAACATTCTAGAACAGCCAGTGCTGGAACCAATAGCCACATGCAGCTATTTAACTTTAAATTTAAATAAATGAAATTTAAATAAAATTAAAAATTCAGTTTCTTACTTGCACAAGCCATATTTCAAGTTAAGCCACAGGTGGCTTGGCGCTCCGCATTGGACAGCACAGATGCAGACCATTCCCACCACAATGGAACGTTTCCCTGCACAGCACTCTTGTAGAAGGTACCTGGTCTAGCAGATGCTGAGTGGGCCTAGTTTCCTCCTTTTCTAAGACACAGAAACACAGAGGGTCTGACTTAAAGAGCCTCCAGGGAAGAGGCCTAAGTGCTGTTGGCATTTAATTAATTAATTAAAATTTGCCTTCAGCCTTGTGTAAGATAGACCCCCTGACTGTGGTCAGCAGTTGCACGCAGACTTTGTCATTTTGCTTACTGACCACACATTCTCATGGATCAATTCTAAATTGGATTATTGTTAGTTTTAAAAGCGCCTGAGCAGCAGAAAGCAGCCGAGATGGCAGGCAAAGGGGAGATTGATAGCAGAATAAACAGGGAAAGTGACAAGATCTGAGGCTGAATTGATCACTGTCAGCGCGTCCGTGGTCAGCTGTCTGCCCTTTAGTGCCCAGAGTAAACATCAGAATAATGTTTAGACAAACACATTTGATTTTTGAGGTAATGGGTATGTCAACTAATGACAAACCTTAGAAAGGTCAAAAGGATATCCATTTTTCAGACTTTTTCAACCATTAATCGTTGATTTTGGTCACAGTGCACTTCTAGGCAGAGCATAGAGGGAACTTTGGCATGGGTGGGGACCAGGACAAACCTCCCTAGAATTCACCTGGCCATCAACATTTTCCTCTATAATAAAATTTTGTTGGAAGCAGAGAGTTCATTCTTTAAAAATGGAGGCTTCACTCGATGCAGAATTTCAGCTGTCTAAAGAAAATCTGCAACAATCTTCTCAATCCTCCAAAGGGACATGGTCCATTAGCACCCACTAGAATTACACGGACCTTGCCTGTCACCAAAAACCTAACAAAGCGTGGAAAATTGCTTTATCAGCAGCAGTTTACCATTGAGGAACTTACGCTATTGTTCCAAAAATAAGATAATGTTGGTGAATCATGAGTACCCAAAATTACAGTTTGGTACAATTTATAATTGGCTGGGTTACGTTTTAATGCGATTTATTTTTCTTTATACTACTGTCCATTAACTGTGACTTGGGAGGCCAATTGGAATTGACGGCAACTATACTGAGAGCTCCAAAATTAATGTGGTTTTTCTGATCATGTAAGGCATTTTTCTTTTGCCCGCAGAGATGTGGCAGATGAAACCAGACGGGAATGGAACGTGGTCTAGAAACTGGCTTGCCTCTAGAAAAGCTGAGCACTACAACTCTGCTTCCCACAGAACGTCATGGTGTGAGGGTGTTTGCTTTGTTCATATCATAATCAATCAATCTGTTTAAATAAAGCCACTTACCAAAATGCTGGGACTCTCTAAAGTTCCTCAAGCACATAAGTGCACCTTGGAAGTCAGAGAAATGTGAAGACTGTATTTGGGTTGTACCTGTAAAATATGTGTAGGATGCATATCCCTCAGAGAAAATAGAGGGATGGGAGAGAAAGCACAAAAACATATGGACGGCTGTTTCCTTAGTTGTGTAAAATCCCAGCAAACTTACTGCAGAAGGTGGGTACGTAGGAAATAAGTGTGCATTTGAATACATTTGCAGGGTGGGTGGTGTCAGCTCAGGCTGCCATAACAAAACACCCTAGACTGGCGTGAACAACAGACAGTTATTTTCTCAGTTCTGGAAGCTGGAAGTCCAAGATCAAGGTGCCGGCATTGCTGAGTTTGAGTTCTAGTGAGGGTTGTCTTCCTAGCTTGTAAACAGATACTCACTTGGCGCAGGGGAAAGGAGAGAGGGAGATCTCCCTAAAGTCTCCTCTTCTAAAGGCACTAATCCCATCATGAGGGCCCCAGCTTCATGATCTCAATCTAAACCTTTGGCTTTCCAAAGACCCCATCTCCAAATACCATTGCATTGGGAGTTGGGCTTCAGCACATGAATTGTCAGAGGGACACAGCTCAGCCCACATTGGGAGGCACATGCTTATCAGTTTTTGGAGGTGGGTGTTACTGATGTTCACCAATTTCCAGTTCTTGTCTATTTCTGGTGAAGCACTAATTACATTTCTTCACTCCCTTGAAATTAAGCTTAGCTATGTGGTTAGTCATGGTTCATGAAATATGACGTGTGTCACTTTTGGCATTTCATGACTGTTACTCAGCTCTCTTCCCATGTGTTCCCCTGTTAGCGAGCCCCAAAGCCCCTTGGGGAGGTCATGATGTCATAAAATGACAATCTAGTTACTATTGCTGCAAAAGAACTAAATGGCGTAAAATAATCATTGACTTATGCTCGTGGGAGACAGGGATCTGTAGATAAATCAGGGTATGTGAGTCCTGAGTCAGCGGTAGAATATGCTGCAATTAAAAACTTGATGTAAGAGTATTATTTGGCAAAAAGAAAAGGAAGGTGTACTGATCCATGCCACAGCATGGATGAATGTTGAGAACATTATGCTAAGTGAAAGAAGCCAGGCCCAAAAGGTCACATATTGTATGATTCTATTTATATGAAATAACCAGAATAGACAAACCTATCGAGACAGAAAACAGATTAGGGATTGCCAGAAGATGGAGGGATGGGGAACAGGAAATTATTGATTAATAAACATGGGGTTTCCGTTTGGGATGATGAAAAAGTTCTGGAACCACATAGTGGTGATTATTCCACATTATACATGGACTTAATGTTACTGAATTTTATATGCTACAAAGGTTAAAATGGTAAATTTTACCTCAAAAAGAAAACTAATATGATATCCAAGCATATTACAGAAAAACAGCACACAAAATCAAAGAACTAACTACCTCCTAACACTCAGAATATAAGATCCTTATTGGGTTACTGGGTAGTGTGTGGATACATTCCATTAAAAATGGTTGACTGAGAAATTAAAGAGCAATAGAAATAATAAAAAGCCTAGAAAGAGATGCTGTGCCAAAAAGTGACTAGATGTAGAGTGATTAACACTGGACAAGAGGCAGCAATAATATTTAAGGATAGGAGGGTTTATCTAAGATTGTTTGACCTGCCCATAGAGGTTCTATTAGGATAACAACAAAATAGTGTTTCTGCTTAATTCCCTACCATAATTCATTTAGGCAAAAAAGTCCTATCCCAGAACCACTGGGGTGCTTCATGCCAACTTTTAATAAACTTGGTAGATAGAAATCCATTTTCATTATCTTCCCAAATTTCAATGTGTGGTGAAATTCAAATCTTTGTGTAATATTTTCCTCACAAATAGGGAAAGCTGACAGTTGTGCCATTTACAAGACAGAGCATGAATTGGTGCCTATTGGAGAAGGTAAAAGATCTCTCTATTTAAGTGGATGGCTCATGTTATGATGATGTCCATTCCAGTTACTATTGCTGCAAAAAAAAAAAAAAAAAAAAAACTAAATGGCATAAAATAACCATTGACTTATGCTCACAGAAAATAGGGACCCACTGTGGCAGGTTGTCAGCCAGAACCAATGAGCAGAGTGGCAGCTGCGACCTGAGAGGTAATTCTCCAAATGAGAAAAGCCCTTTATTTGGGAGGAAAACTACATTGATAAGGTCAACTAACAAGCTACGGCCAGAATGCATAGCTAAGATGACCCAGAGAGTAAGGGAAAGGCCCAGATAGGTACAGTCAGGCTCCCTTCCTAAAGCTGGTATTTAGCACCACAAGAATGTATTTTGTTTAGGTGTTTCTAAGGTAGTCATTTTGAAATTCGTAGACTAGCAGGCAGTAATAATTTCATAAATCAAACTGCCCAAATCCAACGATGAATATCTCATGTACAGTGGCAGCATCTCAGAGTGAGGGCAGACTTAGAGGAGGGACTGGAAAAATTCCATCTGGACCACTGGCCTTAAGCATAAAAATACAATAAATGATTCTGAAATGACTTTCACAGATAGACACATGTTGCCCTATGAGCATCTTCAGGAATCTTCTTTAGAGAGGGCTTATTGTACACCATGAGTTAGAATTGCAAATCAGCATCTAAAGAGGGAGAAAGGGGTAAATTTAAAAAGCAGATTTCCATAGAGAGACACACAGGCAGTCAAACAGGGACAAAGAAACAAAAATGGGAAGTGAGAAAGTGGGATCAAAGGAGGGACAGAGATGAAAACAAGAAAGATGCCAAGAGAGAAAGACTCATTTCATCCCTTGAAATGTTCTGGTGCCCAATGGAGTAATGGGAGATTCTGTCATAGGTGGACAGCTAAGAGGAAAGGAGGGAGGACGTGGTTGGCTTTTCATTTAGTCCTGCCCCTTGGCTTATTCTTTCTGATCCGACACAGCAGAGTCCACTTGTTCACTGGCCAAATGTCAAAAAGTCACCATAAGGGGCTGGCAAGGAAAATGACCAGGAGCACACGGCACGCCGGAGTCACTCGTCTTATCCGCCCCATTGACATAAATTGCACAAAAGGACACTCTGTCATCATGAAAGGAGAAAGATGGGTACTTGGATGATCTTGAGCTTAACCCACTTACAAAGGACTTGGGAAACCAGGAGACCAGCCAAGTCTCCATATCCCCTGGCCCTAGGGTGTATCACTTATGCCACCATCCACTCACCTATATCTGAATGCCCAAATATTCTGCAAACCTTTATAAAAAATACAACTGTGCGGAATGCAGTTTATGCTCTCAAGAAGAAAGGAGGTATTTTTGTTTGTTTTTGTTTATTTGTTTTGCTGTTTCAGGTCTGCAACACTCTTCAGAATGAAACCAGTACTTTCTCTACACTGTGACTAGGAACCTGTCTTTTCCCCAGGTCTCTTGCAAAATTTCGAGCACCTTCCTCACACAAGTTGCAGGAAGCATAGAGCTTTGAAATTATAAGGATGGAAAAGGAAATGGAAAGCTAGGCCCAACTTTTAGTCTTCTGGGACTCCAGATCATATTTATGTGTTCAAAACAGTAACTTTCCCCTAGAAAAGTGGGATGCCACCATTCTACACACTGGGTGGACCACTTCCTAGCTGCATTTGCTACAAGCACATAGGGCCCTGGCAGAAACCTCCTTTGATTTCCACCATTGCCCTTTTAAAACATAACAATAGCCAAAGTCTACTCTCTCCCTGCATTGCATCTGTTTCATCTGCATCCCGGGTTTCTGCAATAAAGCAAACCTCCAATTTATTAATTTTTTTGAAAAGATAACTTAAGTCCAAGGTTACCAAATGTCTTCAGCTAACCAAAAATGTAAAGACCAGTAAGGATTTAGAATTCCCTATACTCGTCCCCTGATCGGTAATCAGGTGACAGGTTGTTTGTTTGTTTTTTCATTTGTTTATTTGTTTTCCAGGCACGTTATGATGTGAGGTTCTTTAGCTACATATATGTGTCTCCTTCAGTGGTCTCAGTTTTTCCAGCTTTGCAGGATATCACTTGGAGATAGAATGATGCAAACAAAAATTTTATATTTTAAAAAACTTTTTAAACATAAAAAATTAAAAATAAACCCTAGATTCAGGGGTTTCCAAGAGCCAAATGCTCTGAGGGCCAGTCCCAGCTACTTTCCAGCTGTGTGAGCTGAGGTCAGTTACCAAAACTTCCCATGCATCAGTTTCCTGCATTGACAAAGCTCTGGTAAGGATTTCTGCCCTACATAGTTCACAACACTAAAATGAGAAAATAGGAAAGTGCTAAGAATTTTAAAGAATTCGAATATGAGGTCTTATTACCGCTAACACAGACTTCGGCCCACAACAATCACTGGAAGACTTACGGGTTATGTATGTTCCAGTCACCTACAAAGTAACAAATCAGCAGCTTCCTATCCAATCTACTACATAGCTTCCTCCCATAACCTAACCCTGTGTATGGTAACAACCCACCTACAAACGGATTTCTCTCTATGATATTTAACACCCATTAATATTTATGCAGCTGTGTTTAGGTTAAAAAGTAAGTCAAGCCAAGGTAAGAGGCATTTAAAAAAAATTATTTTATAAGTTAGTCAAATTGACTTTTTTCCCTTTTGCTGTAGAGTTCTATAAATTTTAACACAGCTGTAGGTTTGTATAACCACCACCACAATCAGGATACGGAACAGTTCTATCACCCTAAAAAAATTCCCTATGACTCTCCCTTTATAGTTCCACTCTTTCCCCTGCCCCAGCTCCAAAAACCATTGATCTGTTCTCTAGATCTATTCTGACATTTTCAAAATAGGTCACATAAATTGAATTATACAGTATACGGCCTTTTGAACCTGCCTTTTTCCATTCAGCATAATGCCTTTGAAAATCATCCAAGTTATCACGTGTATCATCTGTTCTTGTTTATTGCTGAATAGTATTCCATGGCATGGATATACCAGTTTGTTTAATCATTCAACTGGTTTATTTGAAGGACATCTGGTTTATTTCCAGATCTTGGCAATTTTAAATACAACAGCTATAAACATTTATGTGTCTGTTGTTGTGCAATCATAAGTTTTCATTACTCCAGGATAAACCCCAAGAGTGGCATTGCTATTAAACAGTGACTTGTAAATATCAACATCACATTAAACATCCAGATTTTATTCAAGGCAACCTCATAAGAGACTGATATCATGATTTATCAACACTCAAAAACTAATATGCCTTAACCCCTTTGAAAATTTGAGTTGTTTCATCTACAGCCATACCACTCTGAACACACCCCATCTCATCTGAAAATTTAAGTTGCTTTGATATATTTTGTGGTATTTGATTTTTTGTGGTATTACTATTTTGCATAAATGTTAATGAAAAATATCATTTTAACAATTCTAAAAACATTGCAGTGATGCTTTCAAGAGTTCTTCCTATTGACTTAGAGATTCTCATTCAATTTCCCAAAATAAAGTAAAATTTAAAATCTAAGTAGAGAGGAACCACCACTTCGGAGTCTGAGTTAATACAAACTTGCTCTGGCATAACTGAAAAATCACTATGATAAACTTTGTAAAGAATACACCACCATCCCCCCCGACAAAGTACACCCTAGAGTGTCTGAAGATTATATTATGAGTGGCACAAATGCCTGGGTTTGGCATTTGTTAAACAATTCTAGAGGAGCTGCTGTCGCTGGGGTTCTGTGGGTTCATCCATGGCTGACACCTCTCATCCTGAATCCCTTGGGTCCCATGGGCCCTGGAACGATCTATATTCTCCCGGTTGAAGATGACAGCATAATGTCAGTGTACTTAAAATTCAATTTCATTCTTCCTAATCTATGCACCATTATGCAGGTCTTTGAAATAGTCTCCAAAGAAGGTAAGTCTGTATTGATTCCATTCCCTTACATAGCAACTGGTGTGTAGCAACCCATAGTATAATATGAGGGGGAGAAAATATTGATTCTGGGAAACTTAATATTATTAAAAGACAGTTGTATTAAATCTCTTTCCTGGACTTAGCTGAGCACTTTTTTTTTCCTTTTCTCATTTTCAAAAAAAATCAATGAAGCTAATACTCTTGTTAGTTTTAGAGTTTCTACTACAGCAGTTTCATGTCATCATAGAACCTACGGGAGGTTTGTAGGCTCAGCACTTGAGGCTTGGAGTCCTCTGCTGACTGATGAGCATAACATGTCTCTCTTCAGTTATTCCGGCCACTCAGAGCGGGCAAGTAACATTTAAATTTTATTTTCCATGGTATCTGTTTTCCTTGGTGTGTAAAAGTCTCAAGATATGGCTTAACCTTAGTTATAAACGCCTAAGTGCATGTGATGAAGCTCATTACACACATGCAATTTTCAGTTTGAGAGAAGTCTAAAGAAATAAAATCAACATGGGGGTAGGGGGAGGTTTTTTTGATGGAAAACACCTGCCAGTTGAAAATCCCAGATTCTCTTTTTTGAGGACCATCCAAACTTGAGCTTTTTTTTTTTTAACGAAAAAGGAACAGCTGCTTCTGATTTGTGACAAGATGAAAGCATTTTGGAATCTCTCTCCAGATATCCAAGTTCTGATAGAATGTCTGCTGTGTCATTATCAAATATAACAAGACTGTAACATGGCTTCAGAGTCAATGAACCAAACACTGGAATCTTCTTCTAATTATATAATATAAAACTACTTATAATTCTGATGCCATGAATTTGGAATTCGTGATTAAGATGGGTTAGGCTTTGCTAAGCAAGCGTTTTCTTCATAGATACTGCAAGTCATATTTTAAAAATAAGATGGCAAGAATAATGCTGAAAATATGTGAAAAACAAACTATTTCCAAACCCCTGAAAGACTCTAGAAACCACAATTAGCATGAAAATATTTGTGGTGCTTTTAATAGTTATTTTATATCTCTGTCTCTGGCTTCTCTGGAGAGCGATGCTCTCAGCTGCCAGGAGAACAACTAAGTCCACCTGGATATTCCAGACCCCATAAATGCATATGCTCCAGACTGGATGTGATTTTTGTACTCCTGCTAATTGTTCCTCCTGTTTTCCCATTTTCCCATCTTCACTGTCATCTACAAGAGAAATTCAAAAAGCGACCAAAGATCGCTGACTTGGTGGACACAGCTTAGGAAATTTCAGTCTCATTTGCCTCCTCTCCCCTAGAACACAGTTTGCTGCCTCCTCCTTGCTCACCTGGATCATGGCAAGGGCCTCCTGAAGGGCTTCCATCTAGTATCTCTTCCCCAACCTCTGCAATCAGAGTGAGCCTCCTGGGGCTGGGGGTGGGGGGAAGGTGTCAAATCATATTGAAAACTGCCACGGGCTTGATATCACCTGTCGGATAAAACAGTCATCAGCATTGCATACTAGCAAGGCTTTGCATGGGAAGATGAGGAAGAAGAGCCCAGACAGGCAGCAATGAAGAAATACTTATGTCAAACTTGGGTCATGGTAAGAAGACCAAATTAGCTCAAACAGGGATTTTTTTGTAAGTGATGGTTATAGAAGGTAACTACAAAGAAGTAAAGGGGGTCCAGATCAGTGAAGACTCAAAAGGCTCAGTCTGAGACTTTCTGACTTTATCCCTCATGCCACGGGGAGCCATAGAATGTTCATGAGCAGAAGAGGCAGATAAAACACAGTCCAGTGGGAATCACCAATCACTCCCCCAATAGCACACACACCACTGAATGTCATTAGGCTACTAGTTATTTTTCCTAGTGACCACCCCCATTGTCTTTCACTAAGAAAAAAAAAAATTATTGACAAGTAATTCTTTAGGTGCTTCCCTTTCATATATTTTCAATTTTTAAGTACACTTTATACTGGCTTAACAAACATAAATGCCATTCTAGAGATTTACAATATAGTAGTATAATATTAGTGTATGATTTAATGTGTTGGTTCTTTCTCCAGAGACTAAAAACAAAGAAGCATAATATATAGTTAGATAAAATATTAACATATTAATGAAAATACTTCATTTCCCTGAACCAAAGAAAACAAAAATGATGATGAGGAATGCATTAATGAGGGTTTTAAGCATAAATGACAGAAATTCTAATGCCATTTCCAAATATGCTAAATTTCTTAAAATTAGAAAAAAATGTATCCATACTTACAGATCATCAGAGTCACTTTCTATCCTGACCAGTATGTCACAAGCCCCTAAGCTGACCAGTTGTCACTTCCAAGATATCTGTAAAGCAGCTCAAATTCACCATGGCCAAAGCTGAACACATTATTATCTTCCCCAAATCTTCTCGGTCTCTGTTAAGGGAGTAAGTGTCCACCTGTTCCCCTCAGCTAGAAATGTTGTAATCATCCTTGTCTTCTTTTTCTCTCCCTAAACCCCTGCATTGGTTCCTCATAGTCATCACTTTTATCTCCAAAATGTCTGTCTGAATCAGGCTCACTCAGCATTCTCACCATCAATGCCTTACCATCAATCAACCTCCCAAAAGATTCCAGTAGCCTCCTGAACAGCCTCTTATACTCCAACAGTTAGCTGGTCTCTTCTAATTTGAACATTCCTGGAATCCCCTCTCTCCCTCCTCTACCTGACAAACCTCTCTTACCCTTCCGGCATGAACTCAAATGTCACTTCCCTTGCATTCTCATCATCTCCCACTTCCTTGCCAAAAGAATCAACAGTTTCCTCCTCTAGATTCCCTCTCCTGTGTGTTCTTTCTTGATTACAATACTCATCCCATTTCTACTATGACTCAATGCTTAAGAATCTGTGTCCTTGGCCGGGCGTGGTGGTTCACGCTTGTAATCCTAGCACTTTAAGAGGCCAAGGCAGGCGGATCACAAGGTCAGGAGTTCGAGACCAGCCTGGCCAACATGGTGAAACCCCATCTCCACTAAAAATACAAAAATTAGCTGGGCATGGTGTTGGGCACCTATAATCACAGCTACTCAGGAGGTTGAAGCAGGATTGCTGCTTGAACTCGGGAGGTGGAGGTTGCGGTGAGCCGAGATCGCGCCACTGCACTCCAGCCTGGGTGACAGAGCAAGACTCCATCTTGAAAAACAAAACAAAACAAAAGAAAAATCTGTGTCCTCTGATACATTTGTGCATTTATTGGGGTTCAGGACCATGTGTTATTCTTCTCTGAGTTTCTGGTGAGTGCGGTTCATGCCACCCTCACCATGCTCTCCTTTGAGTAAAGTGATGCATCTGATCCAAAATGTCATCATTTGCAATTTAAGCTTTTAAAATTTTCATAGCTGCACATCTTGACTCATGTAAATTACCATTGCCCAACCTTCTTTTGTAGTTGTTTCTATTTGGTCTTCTTAAGAATGGAGCACTTACATGCAGAATTTGGCACAAGATTTTACCCCCAGCAGGATGCCTAAATGACAGACAGAGGAAAGGGCAGATAGGGTAAATGATCTATATGTACTTCAGCAGGTACCTCGATAGCCCACACCCCAACCCTGGTATTGGTTTCTAGAGAAAATAGTTATGCAGAGAGAACCATCTGTGCTCCCAAAGCAGAGACTAGAATGTTCTACGATTGATAATCATCTGTGGGCCAAAGTAGCAGCATGGCCTCTGAAGCGATCGCTCCTCATGCCAACTAAATGGCTTTCTCAGCCCACACCTGCCCTGAACTAGTCAATTACCAACGTTGAGAAAGCAGGAAATGAATGGCTCATGATTTTAAGCATCAATAATTTAAATAAAAAAGTCATAAAGAGTCATCCTTCTTCCTGGAGTGTAAATGAATGTGATTTTAAGTGTATGGTAAAGACACGATAATTGCCAGCAAATTAACTCCCAATGAAGATGAAGAGGGATATCTGTCTCCTTTGACTCTTGGACAATTTCCTTCCAAAGGGATTTTATTGTCCCACATTAGGAGTGAGAACTCAACTCAGTACAGGCTGTGCTTCTGTGTTGAAGAATGATCACCAGGCAGTCACATAGGAGCAGCTTCGGCCAGCGACATTGGTATCCCCACTTGGGGCTGACAAGGTTATGTACTCTGCAACTAGTGTTCTGCAAATCCAGTCATGAGTCGGTCCAGAGTTGTTTTTAGGTAAGGAGAAGTCAGTTCTTCTCTCACCCAGATCCTCTCTGGCACACTGACCTTTGAGAATAAGAAGTGTGCATGTTTTAACTCTATGCTCAGCAATGTTCTGTTGAATTTAATCAGAGGCTGCATAATTTTCTAGAACTCAAACTGGTGTCAGATCTCCATTAAATTGCAGGTGGCTTCCCCACCCTTTTTGCCTTCATCATCTCTCTCTAGTTTGAGAGTCCTCTCTACCCTGCAATTTTCACCAGTCTGTTTAATCCAAAGTAACTTTGTGAGACAACTTCATTAAAACTAAGGTATTGGTGGTCCTATGTCTTATCTCCTCCACTGGAGGAGATCACTTAAAAATCATTTGGAAGTTTCTTTTGTTGTGCAGAAGCTCTTTAATTTAATTAGATCCCATCTGTCAATTTTGGCTTTTGTTGCCATTGCTTTTGGTGTTTTAGTCATGAAGTCTTTGCCCATGCCTATGTCCTGAATAGTATTGCCTAGGTTTTCTTCCAGGGTTTTTTGTGGTTTTAGGTCTTACATATTAAGTCTTTAATCCATCTTGAGTTCATTTTTGTAAAAGGCATAAGGAAGGGGTCCAGTTTCAGTTTTCTGCATACAGCTAGCCAGTTTTCCCAACATCATTTATTAAATAGGGAATCCTTTCCCTGTTGCTTGTTTTTGTCAGGTTTGTCAAAGATCAGATGGTTATAGATACGTGGAGTTATGTCTGAGGCTTCTGTTCCTTTCCACTGTTTTGGTACCAGTACCATGCTGTCTTTGTTACTGTAATCTTGTAGTATAGTTTGAAGTCAGGTAGCATGATGCCTCCAGCTTTGTTCTTTTTGCTTAGGATTGTGTTGGGTATACAGTCTCTTTTTTTATTCCATTAGGGAGTTGAACAATGAGAACACATGGACACAGGGAGGAGAACATCACACACCAGGGCTTGTCAGTGGGTGGGGGGCTAGGGGAGAGATAGCATTAGGAGAAATACCTAATTTGGTGACAGTTTGATGGGTGCAGCAAACCACCATGGCACGTGTATACCTGTGTAACAAACCTGCACATTCTGCACATGTATCCCAGAACTTAATTTAAAAAATCATCTGGAAAGGATTTGGTATGTACATATCACAATTTGTCTATCCATCCACAAACTGGTGGACATGAAGGACTGATCCATGGTACAACATAAATGAGCCTTGAAAACATGACATTAAGTGAAAGGAACCAGACACAAAAGACCTTGTGCTGTATGATTCCATTTATATGAAATGCCCAGAATAGGCTAATCCACAGAGATAGATGCAGATTGGTTGCTACCAAGGGTTAGAGAAAAGGGAAATGAGAAGTGACTGCTCAGTGACTATGGGATTTCCTTTTGGGGTGATGAAAATGTTTTGGAACTACATAAGGGTGATGGTTTCACAACATTGTGATTGTACTTAATGAGACTGACTTATTCACTTTAAATGCTTAACTTTATGTTATTCAAATTTCACTTCAATTTTAAAAGGTGGGGGAAGTGGGGGAATCTATACTTGACCAAGTATGAATCTTTGATGGTGAAATTTCAGAAGTAGCGGGAATAGAAAAGAAGTTTCCTATTAAAAAGCTTTCACAGGGTCTCTAAATCTCTGGTATGCCTGCCTCTGATGTCTCACCTTTGTTGGGGCCCTTCTGTAAAGCCAAGTTAGTGCAAAAGACACCAAGCTAGCCTTTCATTGGATATATCCATCTTCTGTGAAGAAAAATAAAAATATTATATAATAAGCAACCAGTGCTAAATGGGATTATTATTACTGTCAATATTCTATGCTGACCTTCTACTTTCTGTGGCCTAAAATTAGATCATGTATTGTTTATGAAACTTTCACTTGGGGATGTGTTTTAGGTTGCATGGGTTTTCTGCTGCTGTGGCAGCAGGACCAAGCCAAGGCAGAAGGCCCGGTGTTACTCACAGTTGGCTTTATGATTTCACCCGAGGACAGGGACCAAGGCATGCAGCTGAAAAAGCAACATCGGTCTCTGGTCTCTGATGACACATGTGTTTCTTCTTTCTTTCTCATGCTTCTAGCAAAACAGAGTCCTGCCCAGTGCCTTCCCCAAGGAGACCCTGGTTGTTGAGACTCTAGACCACAGCATCTAGAAGTCTGAGGCTTGAAGACCATCTCACTCAATTCCTGCTGGGTCTCTGACATGAACATCAGTCCTTCTCAGGGCAGGAATCTGACATTGCGAGAGGGAAAAACAAAGAAATGAGCTTTGGGCATGTACAGTTTTTCTGTTCTGCTTTTTTGAACTTGAGAAGTAGTATGTTCAACATTGTCTTTCCACAATAAAACCAGAAACATGGTACATATCTCTCAGGGTTCAGTCAGGAGGCAGCCATCACTCCAGCTATTTTAACAAGGAAAATGTAACGCAAATAACTGTTAACTATTTTTTTGTTTGTTTTTACAAATTTTTTATAGGTTTAAAATTTCTCCAAAGTTTAAAAGTGAGGTAATGTTGTATTCTTTTTTTTATTTTTTAAATAGTTTAAGTTCTAGGGTACATGTGCGTAACGTGCAGGTTTGTTACATATGTATACTTGTGCCATGTTGGTGCACTGCGCCCATCAACTCGTCAACACCCATCAACTCGTCATTTACATCAGGTAAAACTCAGAAAGCAATCCCTCCCCCCTCCCCTCTCCCACTTAACTATTAAAGGTGGTTAACTACTGACATGGTTTTGTTGGGTCCCCACCCAAATCTCACCTCGAATTATAGCTCCCATAATCTCCACATGTCATGGGAGGAACCCGGTGGGAGGTAACTGAATCATGGGGTGGATTTTTCTTGCGCTGTTCTTGTGATAGTAAGTCTCATGAGATCTGATGGTTTTATAAACGGCAGTTCCTCTGCACAAAGCTCTCTTGCCTGCCACCACGTAAGATGCCCCTTTTCTTCTCCTTCGCCTTCCACCGTGACTGTAAGGCCTCTCCATCCATATGGAACCGTGAGTCCATTAAGCCTCTTTTTCTTTATAAATTACCCAGTCTCAGGAATTTCTTTTTTTTTTCTTTTTCTTTTTTCTTCTTTTTTTTTTTTTTTTTGTGATAGAGTCTTGTTCTGTTGCCCAGGTGGAGTTCAGTGGCACGATCTCAGCTCACTGCAACCTCTGCCTCTCAGGTTCAAGTGATTCTCCCGCCTCAGCCTCCCAAGTAGCCAGGATTACAGGCACCCACCAGCACACCCAACAAATTTTTAGATTTTTAGTAGAGATGGGGTTTCACCATCTTGGCCAGGCTGGTCTGGAACTCCTGACCTCGTGATCCACCCACCTTGGCCTCCCAAAGTGCTGGAATTACAAGTGTGAGCCACTGTGCCTGGACCTCGGGTATTTCTTTATAGCAGTATGAAAACGGACTGATGCAACTACTAAAAGGAACTTTAAAAGGACCTTAAGGAAGTAGCAAAAGAGCAGCTATTACCTCTAGGCTGAAGGACAGTGAAAAATTAAAGGAACTAAGGATGGGCAGAGGGGCCTTCTACCTCCACTGAGGCTGAGGTTCAGATCTCTTCAGAGATTTTTGCCAAATGTTATTCTTGTTCATGCCAAGCCTGCCTTGTGGGAATGAGTAAGACAGATCACCATTCCATCCCTTATTACTGACCAGTTAGATTGCATGGCACAAAGGTCAGTATCCTTGGTGTCTGCAAAGTACTTCTTTCCCTCTGCATCGTATTTGCCCCATTCCGGAGGCCACACAACACAACTGTAAGAGTTGAACTCCAAGGAGAAGACTCTTGGTAAACTTATTATTAGAGACTTTTATTTAAAATATTTTTGCCATTCTTTTTTCATCACATATTTTTTTGGGCCAACATTTTTTCCCAATTTTTATTTGCTGCCACAGGAACTCACAAATTGCTGGTGGAGAAGCTTTCTGGAAAGCAAAGGCATGGGGTGGTCTGCAGAAGCAGGCCATCTGTTGTTGCAGGAGGCTGTGGGCAGGAAGAAGCTTCTGAGAAGCGACCAGTGCTGGGGAGAGCATGGCCTGAGGCAGAGCTGGGACTCAGGTGCATGTTCCAGGTGCTACTGCATTGAATGATAATAACTAGCCAAGTCCAGAACTCAGCAGGGACGTTCCTGGCACTACACCACTCTGGCACCCTCTACTGATGACATGTACATTCACCCAGCTGGCTAAGAAGAAATGTTTACAGGGTCCAGCTCCAGTGTCACAAAGCAGAGCAGAGAAGGATGAATTTGAAGCTGAGAGACAATAAATTGATACTTGCCATAGATGGGGATTCCCATTCTCCATCTGATCTCACTTCCAGTGTAAACCCTTCACACCAGTGAGCTGCTATCAGAGTGTCTTCATCCATGAAAGGAACATAGACAGCCGGCTTCACCCAACTCCAGCTGCCAGTACTCAAGAGTATTTCTAGGCAGGTCAAGGAACATCACTAAACTTCCTAAATCGGTAACAGAAATATTTTCACAATGTCTTAGGTAGAGGAAAAAAGTCAAGAGGAGGACGTTCGTAAAGTTAAGTGTGCCCAAAATGGCTGTATTTTCCTTTGAAGTCAGTTTTCTTTTCCTTTTGAGCACTCAGACTTTCTATCTTCCTTTAACAGTTAAAGAAGACTCACATGACTGGGTTCTAGCCAATGGAAGATAAACAAAAATAATCTATCCCACTTCCAGGTCTGTCCCCTAGAAGACCTCTGGCACGATCCCTCCTGCCTTGTCTTACCCTAGACCCACACACTGACTGCAGAGCAGATCTCAGGAAAGAGCAGAGCATCTAGGAAAGTAGCCTGTTTCTGAGTCACCACCTGGAGGAGGGCCTCCCTGAAGAGTTTCCCAGCTGGAAATATTCTAATTGGATTGCAAGGAGAGGAAGAAATAGTCCTTCATGCCCTGGTTCTATAAACATGATTCCCAGACCAGTGGCATGAGCATCACCTGAAAACTTGTCAAAAATGAAAATTCTCAGGCCCCACCTCAGACTTAACCAGAAACTCTGAGAGTGAGGGACCCAGCAGTTAGGTGATTTGGGTGTTCTAAAGTTCAACAATCACTGCCTTATTGTGTAAAAACACTAAAATTCGGAGGGTTTTTTCCTTAAGGCACATAGACAACCACTCACATAAAACTCAAACTAAACCCCTCTTCATAAAAACCTTAAATGAAGTTAATAACCAGTTAAAATGTGCCTGCCCAGTAACAGCCCTTTCCCAAAGCAGACCTCCTCCTTGCCTGGGTACTAGACTGCCTCTGTAGGACTAACATTAGCCACAAGATTAGAAATTATGGTTTAGGAGTCACGCAGCTGCAGGATACCAGATTCTGACTCTCCCTAAATTGCCCCTAAGATCAGTGCTTGAGATATTTTGCAGACCCTGGACTTGATGGATCAGCTGGCCCCATCCAGATCAATAAACTGGCTCACTTGGTCTTGTGGCTCCCACTCACGGACTGACTGAGCACAAGAAGACAGCTCCAACTCCCTACAATTTCATCACTGACCAATCAGCACTCCTGGCTCACTGGCTTACCCCCGCCCACCAAGTTATTCTTAAAAACTCTGCTCCCTGAATGCTCAGGGAGACTAATCTCAGTAATAATAAAACTCTGGTCTCCCACAAAAGTAAAGAAATAAACAAACGAACAGGCTGGGCGCGACAGCTCACGCCTGTAATCCCAGCATTTTGGGAAGTTAAGGCGGGCAGATCACATGAGATCAGGAGTTCGAGACCAGCCTGACCAACATGGTGAAACCCTGTCTCTACTAAAAATACCAAAAATTAGCTGGGCGTAGTGACAGGCACCTGTAATCTCAGCTACTCAGGAGACTGAGGCAGGAGAATCACTTGAACCTGGGAGGCGGAGGTTGCAGTGAGCCGAAGGTGCGCCATTACTCCAGCCTGGACAACAAGAGCAAAACTTCGTCTCAAAATAAATAAATAAATAAAACGTGTCTGCCACCTCACCAGGGATTGTTGTCATGTCTCCATCATCCACAACGCTCCTGAAGAGTCCATACATCCACAAGACCCCTAAATAGACCAGGCAGAGACAGCACTGGTGTTGCAGACTTCATGCTTTTTAATGTTTCACTGTTTTACTCCCCATACTACCTATTTTGGATCTGCACATTTGTTCTAAGCCTGAATCAAGCTGATTAGGTTGTTATAAGGTTGAAGGTTTATTAACCTCAGATATCACCTGTGACATTTGACTAGACACTAGAAAACAAGGGCTGTGTTCATTAATTGAGTTACTTTAGACAAGTGACTTAACCTGCTCACTTTTATCACTCTCTCTGAAAAGTCAAATAATCTCTGACATACCTGCTTTAAAATCACCTGCAGGAAAAATTCTCAAAAAAGAATAAGACAATAGATTGCATTTCCATATTTAGAGATATTCTGTATGATCGTTTTTACATTCATCAAAGTTTAGACAACAGAAAACACCAACGAGTTCCTCTTCCACTCCTTACAACAGCTGTGTACAGGAGACTTTGAAGAAACAAACTAAGTAAACTCATATTCAATGTAGAACTATCCAAGTGCAAAGTTTTCTACTTCAATTATTAATTTAAACATAAGGTCACTTCTAGAAAAATGTGAGTTGTTTAATTTCTCAAATACAAAGCCCAAATTTGAAAAATGTCCAAGAAAAAAATAATCATTTAAGGAAAATAGGAAGAAATAGGATCCTCTGATGTCAAAGGGATATTTTTAGTGAGACACGTCGGTAAACCAGTCCTGCCAGGAATGTAATACTTCAAAGGAGAGTCCTAATATTTAGCTTCAGCTCCACACAAAGCCACATCTTCAGCACTTAGTTCAGAAGTAATTACCATCTAACTGGCACTGGGGTGGAAGGAGAAAAGAACTATATTCATCTTGTGATTAAATGGCAATTAGCAACTAAGTGCCCTGCAATAATGTGGCACTTACGACCTCCTCACAGCAGCTTCCCCTGCCAATACCACCAGGCTTCTGGGTATCAAAGCCCAGTACATCAGGGCTAGGACCCCAGGGAATCCCAAGGCTGACCTGCCCACCAGCTACCATAGGTTGGGTGAAGGCACAAATTAGTGCTTAAGAGCATGGACTCTACAGCCAAGCTGCCTGGATTCCAAACACAACTCCACCACTAGCAATCTGCCAACTTGGTCAAGTTACCTAAACCTTTCTGATCATCAGTGTCCTCATCTGAAAACTGGGGGAAATAGTTGTTTCTAAGATGTAGCTTGATTGTGAGGCTTAAGTGAGTTAAAAATGCAGAGCATTGGCCAGGCACGGTGGCTCACGCCTGTAATCCCAGCATTTTGGGAGGCTGAGGCAAGCGGATCATCTGAGGTCAGGAGTTCAAAACCAGCCTGACCAACATGGAGAAACCCTGTCTCTACTGAAAATACAAAATTAGCCAGGCATGGTGGCAGATGCCTGTAATCCCAGCTATTTGGGAGCCTGAGGCAGGAAAATCACTTGAACCCAGGAGGCGGTGGTTGCGGTGAGCCGAGATCGCGCCATTGGACTCCAGCCTGGGCGACAAAAGTTAAACTCCATCTCAAAAAAAAAAAAAAAAAGGCAAAGCTTTTAAGAGAGTTCCCAATACATGGTGAAGCCCCAATCAAAAAAGGCTAATTTTTCCCTAGGCTTCAGTAGCTTCCCCTTCACAAGGCTGGGATAGATTAACTCTTTTCTGCCAATGCATTGTTTAATGCTAAATACAATATTTAAATGTATTGTACAGCTCCAAACAAAAACTAAACAAAACAAGCATCTTTTCAGTCATGAATCCTGGTTCATCCTATTCCCAAGGGTCTACCTTCAGTTGTTCCAAATTGTGAAACAAATAGAAGCAATTTTTAAGAAGTCCTGGACAGAAACCATTTATTGCCCAAGAATAAGTCTGTGGCTCTGGACCAGAGATTGGGAAGTCCCACCTCTCCAGCAGAAGTAAATGAGAACGGACCAACGTCATGCCAAAGGGAAGACGTACGTGGCCAGCTCTTGATGATCTACAACAAGGTAGCCTCTGAGGCTGGCATCTCCTCTTGTCAAAGTGATTGTGAATTTGATGCACAAACTATTTCCAAAATTAGTTTTAAAGCATAAGTAGAGGATAAATCTGTCGCAAACCATAGCACTTCTTTAAGGCTATTTCTCTGTAGCAGCAGGTGTCTATTTGCTCTCGCAGTTCTTGCCCGACTTTGCTCTGTGTCACAGAAACTTTCATTCCCCACACTCCTTGCTATCTGGCTTCTAAGTAGTTTTGGTCAGTAGGAGGCAATGGTAAGAGTGGAGAGTCTTACGCTACATAGAACAGGACCCCCAACAGTGCCCACGTCTCCTCTGTGGGCTGAGCTCCCACCAGAGAGCCCTTCACTCTGGGTTCTCAACTCCAGCCAGGCAGCCCCAACCCTGGGGCAGGGTAACCCCACACTGAGCAGTGCCCTAGTTTTGATATCTCATCCTTCCATTGTTCCTCCAGCCCAAGGGGTGGCGGTAGAATATTCTTATTGCAAATTACTGATTGCCTGGTGGTTCTCTGGTGGTTTCTCAGCTCTTACATCACCTGTAAAAACCAATTCCCTTTATTAAATTCCCTCTGTTTGAAAAGGCTAGGCTGGATTTTTGTTTCCTGAAGGGTTGGGGTCTCTGACTAATAAGCCATTAATTGTACTTATGTGTCATTCTCCATGATTTCAGTGTTAAGAGCACTGGAGTAGGAGTCAGGAGTCCTGAGTTCTGGTCCCAGGTCTGCGCCTAATTGACCGTGTGACCATAAACATGCTTCTCTGTGCCTCAGTTTCCTGAGCCGGTTCAAGCACATTCACGGGCAAGCTGTTTCCCATTAACAGCAGAATCAGGACAAAGTGATCCCATCTGTTTTAGGGCTGAGGGAAGGATTGCAGGCAGGCTTGGGTCGTTGCTGCGTATGTGTTTGTATGTCTTACATGAGCTTGTAATTTCCCAGGGAACTCACAGGTATGTAATTTCCTCAGTGTTCATGATTTTCACCCTGATTTTTCACATTTAGAATTAAAAATAGCCTAGCACATTAACGCTGCAAAATAAGGATTGGTGAGGCTAATACTATCCAAATTAATACCCCAACAAAATTTGTATAAAAATACTGGATAATAAACATGAAAGTATGGTAAATTCGGGGCCTCAGAAAGTAGATTTGTGTTTTCTTTCTCTTTTCTAAACTAGCAGTTCCAGTATGACGAGTTATAAGCATAGCCATGCAAAATTTCCAGTGTGCTATCTGTAACCTGACCTGTTTAACTTTTTCTAATAATTAATAATTTTGAATTATTCTTATTTGATATTAATGTCCATAACAGTTGTTTATTAGCCTTTCATTGATTTTAAGCCAGAGTTGCGATCAGCACATACATTTTTTCTGGAGATGGAATCTCACTCTGTTGCCTAGGCTGGTCTTGAACTCATGGGCTCAAGAGATCCTCCTGCCTCAGGCCCCCAAGTAGCTGATATTACACATGTACACCATCATTCCCAGCTGCAATCAGTACATACTTAAGTCAGTTATCAATTCATGCCCTTTACTGAAAGAACATTTAAACATAAGACTATTTTTATATGCATGGGTCTACATACATATCACATACACACACACACACACACACACACACAAACACGCACTGAACTCTGAAGGTATTTCTACAGTGAAAACTGTAATAAATTCTTTCTTCTCAGGCAACATAGTCCTAAACTTCACCCTAAATAATCTATTTTTTAACTCCTCACTGCTTCTTGAAAGATTGATCTATCCCTTTTATCAAAAGCAAAAGCCAGTCCCAAACTATTCACGTGTACCTTCCATGACCAATATGGTAGCCACCAAACACCAGTAGCCATTGGGTACTTGAAATGTGGCTGCTCCAAATAGCATTGTGCCAGAAATGTAAAAAATATACCATATTTTGCACACTCAATGTGAGAAAAGCATAAAATACATTATTAATAGTTTTATGCTAATTGCACATTGAAAGTATAATATTTTGGACATGTTGGGATATACTGTTAAAATTAATTTCATCTGTCCCTTTTACTACAAAATTTAAAGTTGCATTGCATCACATTTCTACTGGACAGCACTGATTCTACAAGTTAAGGAAAGGAAAAGCCACTTCTACCATTCTTTGCCTTTTTACGAGAATCTTAATGAAGAGGAGCAGTATTGATACATTGATGGGGTGGGGGTGGGGGAATGGCAGAACTTACAGGAAAGATGGATGTGCCTGAGTTTTAACTTGCTGACACTCAAATCAAGCTTCGGCCTATAGAGAAAAATTACAAAGACCCAATTAATAGTGCTGTACACTGGAAACAACATCATTGTGTTAATAGCTTGTGCTGCCTTCAAATGTCCAAGACAGAAGAGCTTAAAGCATTTTATTTTTATTGACTGAAGGCTGAAGGAAGTAAGGACGACCTCAGAATTAAAGTCTCAGAGAATTGAACTGGCCCCTTTGCTCCCACATTTGATGATCATTCAAAAAAGTGTACATGTAGAATATGTCTTACAAATATACAGAAGGCTAAAGCCTTAGTATATTCAGAGGAAAAGATCACACATATATTCTACCTTACATCTAAATAATTCCATTCATCATCTTAATACATGGGCTTGGCATGGACCCTGGTACACAGTGGGTGCTTAATGTTTGTGGAACTGAACTAAACGCACAACCTAACAAGCATTACAATTACTGGGACTCAGGATCCAGTCATGCTGTTTAAAACAGGGAAGCAAAGACACAGCTCCAGAAATTCAGAAATACAGTTGCAGAAATTACCAAAAACATGCCAGAGCTATTAAAAGGATGGAAAGCGGAATCAAACATTTTCGGAGAGCCACAGAGAGTGCCACGATGCCTTTCTAATAACTAATTAGGACCTTGCTTTTCTGCAGGGTGGTATAATAACCATTTGGCTAGTATTTTAATGGGCAAAAGGGTCTCTTCACCACCACAGTCTGTATTCCTTTGCATTCTTTTGTCTAGGCATTTTACACTTACAAATATATTTACACATATTTAAAGAGTGTATTCTTTTTTCCTTGAACAAATCATGTGGGCACTGGGGTGGACCTCCAGGGATTTTGGGTGGATGAGACCAATAACAGGAATTGCTAATGTGGTTTCTATTGAATGTGATGTATTCATGAGGTAGAATCATTTGATAAACCAAGAGTACTACATTTTTACTCCATTCATCTTTGTCTTTTGGATTCCAGGGTGACTCTGCCGACAGTGCCACTATGAGCTGAATGAGCAGCCTTGCCTGAAGAAGGTGGCTTCAGGAACAAATGTCGCTATTCCTTGACTCTTGTGAGCTCTTGCATTTCAGCCCTGGACCCTCACCTTGAAGTTACTCTAAAGCTATGCTTTGCAGGTTTGCTCTTATTTTCCCAGAGAATTAAAGGGATGAACTCCAAGGCTTTGGGAGTTTCGTCTTCTCCCTGTCACATAGTATGTAACCTGGATGCAACCATCACGGTCTTTAAAAATCCCAGGGGCTGTTATTTATCAGGTGTACTAAGCTGAATAGCGATCCCTAAAAGGATATGTTTATGTTCAAACCTCTTAGGACCTGTGAATGTGACCTTATCTGGGAAAAGCATTTTTTGCATATAATTAAGGATTTCAAAATGAGATCATCCTGGATTTAGGATGGGCCCTAAATCTAATGACAGGTGTCCTTATAGGGGAAAAACAGAGGGAGTTTGACACTGCTAGGGTTTGGATATGGTTTGTCTCCATTGAAAGTCATGTTGAAGCTTGAGTACCAATGTGGCAGTGTTGGGAGGTGGGGCCTAGTGGGCACATTTGGGTCCCCTTCCCACATGCCGAATTCCCGTTTGACTTCCACCATGCTATGGTGCAGCTCAAAAGCCCTCACCAGAAGCCAAGCAGATGTCAGAGCCATTCTTTGAACTTCACAGTCTGCCGAACCCTGAGCTAAATTAACCTTCTTTCTTTAAAAGTTTCCCAGTCTTAGATATTCGGTTAATAGCAACACAAAATGGATTAAAAACAGAAGCTCACTTCCTTTTCAAGCAGGACCGGTAAAGGTTGTCAAGTATAATTCTCACATAGTGCTGGAATCCGGTTCCCACCTCCATCCCTCCAAATACACACACATTCACACATGCTCCTTGTCTGTACCCATGAACCTCTAGGGAGTTCACCTCCTCCTACAATGGCATCCACCTATGGGCTCCCCTGAGAATCTTTGGAGAGCAAGAACTGTGTTCTCCACCTCCAACTGCTCCCAGCACCTAGGGCCATATCCAGCACACACAGGGGCTTAAGACATGTTTGTTAAGTGAACAAACAGAACTAATCTATGATTAAAAATGAACTCCCAGTAATACTTGTCTCAGTCCTAGTTCTTTCCTCAAGAGTCTGCTGATTGATTGTGCTTCTCCGTGGCCAACATGACATCTGGACATCCAGTCCATCATCTGACTTATATAGACTTCATCACATAGGCCACTGTTGAGCAGAGGCATAGACAGACAAGACCCTGACCTCTTATGGGAATTTGCATGTATGTTCTTTGTTCAAACTCCCACTCCTTCAAACCTCAACTCAAATGCAGTGACCTCTGGGAATCCTTTCTGAATTTCCCTATGCAGGTTTTACCTCCTTCTCTCACTGTATTAAAGAAAACTCTTGGTATTGAAATCTAGTAGACACTCAGTAAACAATGGTCACTATGACATTTTTTTGTTGGTGGTGAAGGAGGTAGTGGTTTCAATATGATTCCCTCTGCTTGAAGTATTTCCCTTATTTATACCAATTATCTTGATTTATTGTAATTTATTTGCATGTCTTCTTTCCCCTCTATACTAGACGCTCCAAAGGGTGGAAGCCAAGTTTTCCCCTTGAAATCATGAGTATCCATTAGGCAGAAGACACTGTAATAATAATAATCTCAAAGAAAAATACGGTCTGTGCATACTATCCACTAAACCAAGCAACAGCAGGGTTTTAGCCTGTGTACTAAATCCAACCGTGGTCTGGTTTTATACAGTGTGCTGAGAGAATGAGAGAGATGTTAAGAGAGGAACCGGAGGTGGCCCCACAAAACCCAAAGCACTTACCATCTGGCCCGCTACAGAAAAAGGATGCTGAACTGAACACTAAACACACAAGCATCTGGCTTGTAATTTAACTGTGGCTTTAATTTCTTATATGATGACCTCATATTCGCTTACCCAGAAATTCTACCAAGGGCTCAGAAATGGCTCAGACCCCAGACTGGGCCTGGAGAGCCTTGATGGGACTAATGCATCCACACACCAAAAGGAGGCAGTTTTGTGTTTTAAAAGCATCTGCTAGTACTTCAGATTTTAAACACTTGCTCTCCAGTCATTGTAAGTTGAGCCTCTAATTTTTAAAACATTATGAGTCAGGAGGAAGGAGGACTGTCTTCAGTTGCTTGTGGGGCCAAGCCCTCACCAAAACCACTTCAAAAAGCAAGTTCCTTAAAAAGGAACCCTTAACCAGGCTGAGCTGGTGTAGGAAGTGGACCTGCAACACAAGGGTCAGAACACAGCACTGTTCAGTCAGAAAAAAAGATGGAAACCTGCCCAAACCAGAAACCCGAAGTGTAACGTGCATGTGTATTCACGGGGAACGTCACTGGACACCGCTGGTGGGTCTATACCACGTTCTAGGGCAAGTTGGTTTTGTTTTCCTACTCAAGGGAAAATTTGGTTTCCATAGGCCCTTTAAACCGGCATAGCTTTGTGTTTTTGTTGCTTTACTGTTTTCTTTTTTATAAGTAAAACTTTTCTCTGATAATGACTGCATCTTCCTAAAAGCTTCTTCTGAGTTCTTATTTTCAAAGAAGCTGAATCCATCTTGATATTTTCCTGCCATAATTGCCCCAGGCCAATTTCTTCTAAAGGAATTAAAAATGCAAATCTAATATTCTAATTGCATAATAGGATAATCTTGGCAGCTAGATCAATACTATCTCCCACTGTCAATAATATGGCGGGGATGCGTGTATGTCAGAGCCCACCGGTCTCACTTTATCACTGGCCCCATGGCCCATCCACATCTATAAGATGTGACATTTTATTAGTGGCCTTCCATCAATCAACTCTAATTTGTGCGTCAGAGAGATGTGTGTTGTCATCTCAGCATCCACGTTGCCCTGAGCACCAGACAACACAGAGTTGAAGCCTCATGTTTCCAAGGACTAAGTTAAAAGATAGGAAAAGGGTGGATGACAGCTCCACAAAGGATTTCTTCCTGGAGGCCATCCAATGAATTAAGAAAGCAAAGAACCTACAAGTCATCTCAAAGAGGAAGACTTCAGAAAACAAGAATATGGACAGCTCCCAAACCTGTCAGTGCAACTACAAACCACTGCAAGCAGCACAGGCCTGGAGTCAGGAGACCTGGTTGTGAGGTCTGGCTTGGCCATTCCATGCTGGGTCACCTAGCCTCTATCTGCCTCAGTTGCCTCTCGTGTAAAGTAAGAGTGTTGACCTAGGTTGTTCCTACCTAAAACTTACTTGACTTCAAGTATAATAAAGATTGTACTCTGACCAGGTGCGGTGGCTCACGCCTATAATTTCAGCATTTTGGGAGGCCAAGGTGGGTGGATCACGAGGTCAAGAGATTGATACCATCCTGGCCAACATGGTGAAACCCCGTCTCTACTAAAAATACAAAAATTAGCTGGGCATGGTGGCGTGTACCTGTAGTCCCAGCTACTCAAGAGGCTGAGGCAGGAGAATCGCTTGAACCCGGGAGGTGGAAGTTGCAGTGAGCACCACTGCACTCCAGCCTGGCGACAGAGCGAGACTCTGCCTAAAAAAAAAAAAAAGAAAAAAAAAAAACTGTACTCTGAGTAGCACGGGTGAAGATGTCTGTCAGTTTGATAGAGATCAGAGACATCATTGGTACTTCTGGGCAATTTGCCAATTAACAGTAGAAACATCATAATTAACACTTATCATCCAAACTATGTTTCCATTAAGATGTGTTTTTCCAATAGCTCTCCTTCACCTTTTAAATGTTCTCAGCCAGGCACAGTGGCTGATGCCTCTAATCTCAGCACTTTGGGAAGCCAAGGAGGGAGGAGCACTTGAGCCCTGGAGTTTGTTGAGACCAGCCTGGGCAACATGGTGAAACCCCCCGTTTCTACTAAAACTACACACACACAAATTAGCCGGGTGTGGTGGCATGCACCTGTAGTCCCAGCTACTTGGGAGACTGAGGTGGGAGGGTCACTTGAGCCCAGGAGGTCAAGGCTGCAGTGAGCCATGATTGCGCCACTTCACTCCAGCCTGGGTGACAGAGTGAACCCTGTCTCAAAAAAAGTAAATGAAACATAAATGTTCTCTCTGTAGCTGAAATCATTCTTCAGTTCTCAGATACCATACTATTTGGTTTAAAATATTTTGGTTCAAAATATTTGGCTCAAAAAATCTGCTTCAATTTATCCACCTTAACCAGAAAAAAAAATACTTGCATAAACTGTGTTTAAAAAATCATAAATTTCCTTAAATATAATTAAGAAATAGGGTATAATAAAACTTTAGATTCTTATTAAATCTGATTTTAGGGAAGGCTAATTTTAAAGAGACAATCAGAACAAAGACTTAAGTTCTTTGATGAACAAAATACCTTTCCAAATTTATGACAGCATACAATGTAACTCAAAATGCAAGTTATTTGACTTTGGAGAAAAATGCTCTGTATGTATTTTACTTGTAACTGTAGTAAGATTTCTTATTGATATGGTTCTTTGCGGTTTATTCAAATAACAATTATCCACTACATGCTGGGTATTGTGTAAGAGGCTTTCATACATATTTTAAAATTTGGTTCTTAAAGTGACATTGGGGATTAGTTGAGACTGGCATTATTGTCCCTGAAGGAGAAAATGAAGGCTAGAAAACAGTAAGAGACATCCCCAGAAATTATCAGCAATGTGAAAAGCGACAGAAGACTCAAGGATGAGTTTAAAAAAAAAAAAAAAAAAAAAAAAAAAAAAAAGCAGGAAAAAGAAGAAATATTCCTGAAAACTTAAGGCAGGCAAATTTTCCAAGAGGGGTAAGGGAAGGGTTTGGAGACAGAGAGGGAGCCGGGGCAGAGGAAGAGATACAAGTCCTCTGTGAAATACAAACCAAGGGGCTTAGTATTGATTCTTGGGAGAACACGAGAACTAATTGTTGCAGGTTGCTCTTTGTGAGCTCGGGGACGAGAAAATAGTGACTGCCAAGAGTCTCTTCCACAGTCACCCGATTGAATCTCGTTTCCTCTCCTGATAGGGTTATCAGACGGGGGGATCGTGGATCTGGATTTCAGCGAGGCACTTGACAGAGCTGCTCAGGATATTCTTATAGACAAGATGGAGAAATAGGGATGGGAGTAGGATACAGCTAAGTGGATTTGCAGCTGGCTGAACAAATGCATCAAAGTGTTGAATAATAGAACGATGTCAGCCTGGAAGGAAATCGAGCCTTGTGCTACAGGGCTCTGTTTTGGGCCCTGTTCTGTTCAGCAAGCTCATGGGTGGCTTGAATAGAGTGGTACGAGGAATGCCTGTTAGGACAGTGAATGACATCCATATGGGAGGAATTGCTAACACATTAAACAAAAGACTCAGGATCCAAAATGTTCTCATCCTGCTAGACCAATGACCCCAAACCATTGAGAAGAAATGTAATCGGAATGAATGTAAAGTCCTTTAATCAATTCCAAAATCAGTAACACAAAAAAGGATGTGAGATTCTTGGCTTAGGAGCAGTTCATGGAGCAAAGACCTGGCCCCCTGGCACAACGTGCTCCCATAATATGTTGCAGCCAATAACAAAACCTAAGGGATTTTGGACTGCGTTAGCAGGAGCCCAGGGCCTCCTCCAAGAGTAGTTTTAATTCCACTACATGATAGACTGATAAACACCCGGGTGCAGGTGAGGTGTTGCATTTTAAGACAAATAGAAAATTCAGACGAGGGAAAAAATACCAGGGCAAGATGTGGCTTTAATACAAGGTGAGAAACAGTTCATGTGGTTGGTGACATTTAGCCAAGGAGAGGCAAAGTGGCAATCTTCTAATATTTGAAGAGCTGACATAGGAAGAATGAGAAAACAAAATCTTCACTGCTCTACATGGATTAAGAGTTACAGAATTGTGGATTAAGTCTCAGGGCAACTGAAACATGCAGTTCTCACATGAGCAACTGAGTTCCCAGCACTGAGGAGATTCCCAGGCTGGGCTGGTGGAAGAAGCATTTCTTTTCAGAGTGAGAAGTTGTTTTGCCTAATTTTACAGGACAAAATAATTTTGGTATGTGCAGAAGTGTTGACAATGAAATTGCCATAAGTACTGCCTGCTGATTAAATCCAACACATACGCCTTAGCCAATGATTATTTCAAGGCACTTTGTATACATAGGGAAGGGGTAATGAAAAAGTGAAAATGACCACATCACATTGTGTTCCCTGGAGGAGCTTAAAAATCTAAAGACATGTAAGTAAGTAATTTCACTTAAATAAAAGAAAAAATAAAATAGATTATTATATTTTATTATAACAGATTATAATAAATTATAATAAAGAAAGAGAAGCCATGCATGGTGGCTCATGCCTGTAGTCCCAGAATTTTGGGATGCCAAGGCTGGGGTATTTCTTGAGGCCAGGAGTCCGTGACCAGCCTGGGTAATATAGTGAGACCCCATCTCTATAAAAATAATAAAAAATTTAAAAATTAGCCAGGCATGGTGGCACACATCTGTAGTTCCAGTTACTCAGGAGGCTGAGGTGGGAGAATTGCCTGAGCCCAGGGGTTCAAAGCTTCAGTGAGCCATGATGGCACCACTGCACTACAGCCTGGGTGACAGAGTGAGACCCTGTCTCTAAAAGAAAAACAGAAGATAGAAAGAGCTACAGGAATAAAGAAAGGGTAAGAATTCATTTTAAGTTGAGTTAGAGGCTGATCAAAGGCGGCTTCACAAAACAGGTAGCATTCAGCCTGAATGCATGTTGGGTTTCCAGCTCAGGCATCCAGGCAGCTCAGGTACAGCCCTGGTGAAACTCTAGATGTGGCCACTCTGCATCTTTTCCCATATTGAGCCATTTGAAAGGCCATCTTGTCTGTGCTGTTATTTCAAAGAGATTTTGTTATCTGCCCATACCCAGCAACTCGATAGTTTAGATCTCCTTTGCTTCCTGCCTTCCCTGTCATCCTCACTGTTACTAACCTCCAATTCTCTCCAATTCTTCTGCCCATGGTCACCTGTAGACACAGCCCTGGCGCAGGAGTCACATTCCATCAGTTTTACCATGTAAGGTAACCTGATCACAGGAAGGCCATCCCCTCACCACTGCCATATTTTTGGTTAGAGCAATGCAGGGGTTACAGGACTCTTTCAGGTCTGTCTGCTATAGGTACCAGGCGGGGGTCTGGTCCAGGTCCAGACACCTGGAACAAGAAGGTGGAATGATGGGGCAGGTGTGAAGCAGGTAGGCACTTCAGAGCTGGGCACTCAACCTTGGGGATGCCTTCGGGGGTGCAACTATGTTCCTCTCTCCTCTTGCCGAGACAAGTGGCTTGCCATCCTTGGTCATGAAGAAGACACTTTGCTTTTCAGGCATGACTGCATATCCCATGCAGCAAGGTGAGCTAAGATGATACCCTCTGCCACCCTTCTTAAGCTCTCCCCCTTCAATTTCATGAGGATCCCTCCTAGCCCTTGAGGGTAGTAATCCACTCAGCAGTGGTTGCTGACATCACTGGGATTTACAGGTCTCAACCATCACACGGGCTCCCAGCCTATGGGTAAGTAACATTATCCCCTAAGCTATATGTCTCTGTGGGGCACTTCCCAGACATTACCAGCTGCTTAGACGTACAATTCACTTCCAGTAGTTTAAGCCCGAACCAGGACTCAGAGATTGTTGCTGCATCTCTACCTCTTCTCTATCACAATACCAACTGTGGCCTCCCCTGAGAGCCAACTATTTAAAAATTAATCACCAGGTTTCAGTCCACAAAGAAGATCCTGTTCTATTTATTTCTCCTTTTTCTTCAGATCCTCTCCTGGAAATCTGATGGAAAGAGCCATATGACTTGCCATTTTCTTCCTCTATAAAGTGGTGTGAAAATTGCACAGAAGGTCATCAGGAGGCACTTCCAGTCCAAGACATCTCCTCACCCACAGAAGGAGAGGGGGGTGTTTCCAACATTGGCCAACTGCTGTAAGTCTGATGTGCTTTGGGGCATTGATTAATGGTAAGAGTAGGTAGACTTCTACATGGCCTCAATCCTTCACTCTTCCATCTGTAGTCATACCCTTTGCAATATGACTTTATGTCTCTTCCCATCAAGAAGTGGAGTCTTTTTCCCTATACCCTGAAGCTGGCTTACTGTTATAATTTGCTTTAGGCAAGACAATGAAGTGGGAGTGGAAGTCTGCCAGTTTGGGGCCTCGGTATTAAGAGTCCCTGCATGCTTCTACCTCCTCTCTTCGAATGTACTCAGCCTCCCTGAGAACAAACCCAGGCTAGCCTGCTGGAGGAGGAAAGACTGCTTAGAACAGAGACTTGCCATCCCATCATACTCTATCTCATCATTCACCATCCCAGCATAGCCAGCCCCCAGCTGACTCAGAAGGTAATTGAGTCAACCACGACAAGAAAAACCACCCAGCTAAGCCCAACCCGAACTGCCAACCCCCAGACTCATGAGTGAAACAAACGGCTATTGCTTTAAGCTACTCTATCTTGGGGTGGTTTGTTATGCAGTATGAGCTAACTGATGCAGACTCCATGGTTTATCAGCATAAACTTCCACATTGGCAGTTTCAAAAAAGGCACCACCTGGCTCATCTCAAACATTCAGCAGGGTGATGGTGTCCCAATTTGTTTCCTTCACTTCATCTTCTGGAACCATTTTCTTGAGCCTGCAGGACCTAACATTGAAACTGGAAGAAAAGGGTCTTGGGGGATGGGTTGAGTTGCCATATGTTTCCTTTTCACAAAAGTCCTTGCAAAGCATATTTCTTTTATTTCATCCTTGGATGATTGCCTTCAATCTCTTTGTTTCATAAGCTTCTATTCTCCCAAAGAGCTGCGACAGCATTGATTTCAACCTATGATTGCCAGTGAAATATTAAACCCTATTGATTTGAAACTCAGGATTAGTTGCAAGTTGGATACTCTGCATATTTTGAAGATGGGAAATTTTATTTCTTCTACTTGAAGAGTAATCACAACCTCACAGTATTCTTGCTTTTTTGATGTAGAACTTCAAATCCGATTTCTTATTTGGTTCCCTAAAATTGTGAAATGCACTATGTTCACTAACTAATCACTTTACTCTTTCAAATGAAGCCTTCATACTTATTACTAAGTGTGCCAATGTGAAAATACATATTCTCTCTAATATCTATACATTGAATACTGTCATTATGATTCCTCCACCTCCCCAAACATCAACAAAAACCTTATTGGCTATAAGTAAAGATATCATATTCTGAGTAGGAATTCAGCAGAATCGATTTTCTTTTACTAAGCAGAGTTTATCATTAGTTTGATGTCTACTGAAAGCACACCACTGTGTCTAAGACTCCCATTAGCTTGAAGCTCACCCCAGTACATGGCTACTACTGAAAATCTTTGTCCTAAAATGCCCTCCAAGAATATATCGTCACACTGCTGAAATAAAACTTCTCTGGATGACTCAAGACAGGATCTGCAATGGGTTGTCTGAAAACCAAGTTCATCTGAAGATGCAAAAGGCTAAAGACGTGGCAATCAATTGCCTCCCAATTCTTAATTCACAGCTACGTTAATCATAAGCCTCTCCAAAATAAAAACAGTTAAACACTTTGAAACAAAAGACATTTCAAAAAATGTATATACCAGTGAACATTTTTACTCAACAGACATATATCTATGTAATAGCTGTATTCAACTTTAGAAACCGTTGCCCTAGTATGTTCTAAATAGAGCCTAGGAACACAGGGTCCCCCTCCCTCTCCCTTCACCTGCGGTCTCCCCAAACCCTGACCCGCATTCCTCACCCCTCCCTAGTATTCATCCAGGAGGAGGCCCAGTGGCAGAGCCAGCAGTCCCAGTAGCATAGCAGTAGGATGGAGTGAGAGTAAAGCCCCAGGGGAAGCTGCAGCCCCGCAAACCTCAGACTGTATTTTCCTCTGTCTCCCATACCACCATTCTAAGACTTTCCTCCTCTTTCACCCCAAGCTTTGGCATTACTCCTGAGATAAAATGTCCAGAAAGTGGAGCTGCAGGGGTCCCTTCTGAAATGTAGGTGAGATGCCCTAAGAACCTATTCCCAATTTATTCTTTGATCTACCCCTTCCTTTCTCAAGCAGCATTCAAAGGACCAGTCTGACATCTGCAAGCCATGGCAGACAGAGATACAAACCTGTGATCCTAAGAGTCTTCAAGGGAAATCCTGCTGAACTTAGCCTTTCCCAAAAGGGTCACAGATAAAAAATGAGCAGGTGAAGAGCAGACAAGCCCACTCACCATTGTTTGTGTCTCTATCAACTTATGAGCTGCTGATTTCATTTCTTTGAGTATATACCCAGGAGAGGAATTGCTGGATCATATGGTAGTTCTATTTTTAATTTTTTGAGTAATTCCATATTGTTTTCCATAATAGCTGTGCAAATTTACATTCCCACCAAGAGTGTACAAGGGTTCCCTTTTTTCCACAGCCTCACCAACACCTGTTACCCTGTGTCTTTTTTATAATATCCATCCTGATAGGTGTGAGGTGATATCTCATCATGATTTTTTGCACTTCCCTTGTGTGGAGCACTTTTTCGTCTATGTGTTAGCCATTTTTATGTTTTCTTTGAAAAATTTCTAGTCAGGTCCTTTGACCATTTTTAAATCAGATTAATTTTTCTTTATTATTGCGTTGTATGAGTTCCTTATATATACTGGAAATATACAAAAAAATTAAAACTTAGTTTATACCCATCCCCCAAAATATTGATAAATATTTTTGGCACTGTATCACCAGCTATTAAAACTAATTATTTAAGATAATGCATCATATTCAAGAATTAAAAATGAAAATTATATTTAGCAGTGTTTTATAGCTTGGAGAAATGTTATTGAGGCTGAATTCCACTGAAATGAGATAATGTCTTACAAGTGACATACATGTAATTATTAATAAATATTAATATATGACACGTTTTAAAATAAAGAGATGTAAGTACATTTTCAAAAAGTAACCAAAGTAGAAACACAGAACCTGAACTTTCAGGCACAAATAGTACTTTGACATGGTCTCTTTCTTTCTGTTGACATTTGGTTGTACATTATTCAAAGATGCTACAGAAAGTTGCTAATAACTGGCTGCCAGAGATCAAAAATCTTGTCTAAAGAGACAAAAAATATTCACACATACAAAAAAGGTTTTTAAAATACTCAGGAACTTTTAAAAGACATCTCATCATCAAACTGTAAGGTCCCCAATGACAAGAAGCACATGTGTTTTATTTTCTAATATACGCCATTGGACTCAGTGACTGGCACACAGGTGGCCTCAGGATACTGTTCTAGTTGAAAACATCTAGGCACAAATGATAGGCAACTCTTTAACCAGAGCATCTGAATTTGGGCATTTATTTTTTTTTTAATCTGACGAAGTATATAATCAATATTTCTGATGAGAACTCAGTCTTGCTTTTATATTTTTCATGTCTTATCAATGTTTTAATTTTCAACATTTAATACCTCAAGGCTCACTGGTACCTTGTACACCTTAGCATCATCATCATACTAGACCAGTGTAAATGCCAGGAGCCTAAATGATCCACTTTTCAATTTAACTCATTTAGAAATTTCCGAGATTGAGCGAAATAGACAGAGTCTCACTCTGTCACCCAGGCTGGAGTGCAGTGGTGCGATCTTGGCTCACTGCAACCTCCGCCTCCCGGGTTCAAGCAATTCTCCTGCCTCAGCCTCCCAAGTAGCTGTAGCTGGGACTACAGGCACATACCGCCACACCCGGCTAATTTTTTGTATTTTAGTAGAGACAGGGTTTCACTGAGTTGCCCAGGCTGGTAGCGAACTCCTGAGCTCAGGCAATCCGCCTGACTCGGCCTCCCAAAGTGCTGGGATTACAGGCGTGAGCCACTGCGCCCAGCCAAGGCAGAAATATTTATTCCTGATTTGCCTGGCCTATGCAGAGAGCTCTTCTGAACTCATGCTGTGCTAGGTCCTTCCCTATAGGAGAAACCACACTCGGCAATGGAACCCTCATGTTTCCTATCCTCCAGCAATTGTCAATCTATTATGGCCAGCGTTCAGTGAGACTCCTATGACATGAAACTTGCAGCTTTTTTCACCAGGAACTGACTTTAGTCAATTTCAGCAAAGGGTGGGGTTTAGTAGAAGGAAACTCACAGAATCAGGAGGGGTCTTCAAAAGGACAGGCCCAGTCCTGGGACCCCAGCAGGAGATGCTGGAAACTTCTCTCAGGCATTGTGGGACATTGACTCATCTCTGGTTTGGCTTCTATCACAATGTGGTAAGTTTCCATATTCTTGAGAGAATGTGGAAACCATTCTTCAACCTACAAGTACCATCAACCTATAGGGACACGTACTTATAGGTACTACAGGGTCACACGTCCACTTACCAGTGAGATAGAGTCCAGGGGAAAAATCTCCCCAACCTCAGAACTCACACTGTCCCTAGAAGAATGTGCCCAAGTCACCTGTCATCAGGGTCAAACAGGTGCTGGTTTAGGGTATAACCACGTACAAAATGGACACTGAGACTAGCAATGATGTTATTATTACTGCTAACATTTATCAAATGCTTATTATGTACCAGTTGCCCTTCTCATCTTAACGGCTATTTATTAACTCCTCCTTTTCACTACAACCTGTGAAGTAATTCTTTTTCAAATAGAAACATCTGGAACCCAGATGTTCCAGAAATAGCTCACCTGAGAGACTCTCTCTGAAGAAGACCTTAAATTGGTTGAGCCTAGGAGACAGACACTGTGGTTAGCAGGGTTCTAAGATGGTTCTCTGCTCCTCTCCTGAGTTGCAATGCCTCCTATAATCCCCTGCCCTTGATGTATAGAGGTCTAGGACCCATCTTGCCAGCATAGCTACAGAGATCCCTGCTGGCCTTGCAGGAGCTAACTGCCATGCTGCAACCTGCCTATGGAGAGGGCCGTGTGTCTGGGAATGGTGGGGGCTTCTTGGAGCTGAGGGCCTCAGTCCTACAAACACAACAACCTGAATTCTTCCAACCACCAGTGGGCTTGGAAGAGGACCCTGGTCTCAGGTGAGACAGGCACTGCAGCCAACACTTTGATTGCCGCCTTTGAGACCCTAAGCAGAGAACCAGGTAAGCCGTGTCTAGGCCCCAGCACCATGACAACTGTGAGATAATAAATATATATTGTTTTAAGCCACTAAGTTTGGTCAGTTTGTTATGCAGTACAGGAACCTAGTGTAGCCACTATTAAATTAAAATTGAGACTGAGCCTGAAGACTCCCCGAGTACACAAAGCCTTAACTTTCATTGATTTGCAAAAATAAGCAAAACTGAATTAAAGCTATTTCTTATAAATGCCTATATTAAAGAAAAACAGAACTTAAGCCCAACCAATCAGAAAAAGCTAACAAACTTATAAAAAGAGGGACTTTCTAGTAGGATAGATCATAGCTATAGCCAATCAAATGTTTTCTCTTTGCTTTACTTCTGTGTTCATCTATAAAAGCCTCCCCCAGCTGGGAACGGTAGTTCATGCCTGTAATCCCAGCACTTTGGAAGGCTGAGATAGGTGGATCACTTGAGGTCAGGAGTTCAAGACCAGCCTAGCCAACATGCTGAAAACCCGTCTCTATGAAAAATAAATACGTCAATAATACAAATATTACCTGGCGGCATGCACCTAAAGTCCCAGCTACTCAGGAGGCTGAGGCAGGAGAATCACTTCAACCCAGGAGGTAGAGGTTGCAGTGAGCCGAGATCGCGCCACTGCACTCCAGCCTGGGTGAGAGAACAAGACTCTGTCCCAGAAAAAAAAAAAAAAAAAAAAAAAAAAAAAAGCCTTCCTCCTCTTCCCTCAGTGGAGCTCATGAACCACCTCTGGTTTGGTTGCTGTTTGCTCAATAAGTGTTTTAAAATTTTACTACGCCTCAGTTTACATGCTTAATGACACCAACAGGGACAGGACTTGCACAGAGCATGAATAACCCTGATGAAAGGACAGTTCCTATGGGGTGGGTCAGAGGAGGGAAGAATCTACCAAAACAGGACCACCACACATCCTGCCAAACAAGGGGCTTATTCTGCAGCTAGCCAAGTCTATGGGGGCAAATCTGATCTGGCTTCCATTGTGCCTGACACCTCCTTCAGGCTTTGTATAGACTTAAGAGCACTGGGGAATGCTTCCGAAAAATACACAGATGAGCAGTACTGCGTACACTTCAGGCAGATTTCAGGCCCCTGAAATTTCCCCTTGTGTCCTCTGCTTCCATACCCAGGAACCCCGACTCTGGATCATACTTTCCCAAGGTGGGGCCATATGGTACCCAAGGAAATGAGAAGTGGTTTTGGGGGGAAGGTCAAAAAATATTATCCTTTTCATGCATGTACACAGATATACATGTGATACATAAACAGATTTACAGTATATCTATGGTGTTATAATTTCATGGGAGACAAGAAAACAATGTCTTAAAAAGCTTCACATGGGGAAGATAATGAAAGAAGGTGGAGAAACACTGGTGTGGACGATAATAGTTCATGGTCAAAGCAGAGAAAGGCTTTGAGACACTGATAATACTCTACGTCTTGTCCTGGCTGGTGGTTACATCGATGTGTTTGCCTTGTGAAAATCCACAGGCACATGCTAAAGACCTGTACGCTTTATGTAAGGCACACTTCATCAAGGGGGAACGTTTAGCAACAATTGGAAAAGCAGAATCCAATGTTCTGACACTTCTAGCTAAAGATGCTATCATGTTGGAGTGAAATGCACAGACTCTGGGCAGATATCGAGGCTCTATCTCAGTTCCTCCTTTACCTTGTGTGCGACCTTGGCTAAATAACACACTTCTGAGCCTCAGTGTTCTCATTGGGAAAATGGGTTTAATAATGCAGTCTGCCTCAAAGGGTTGTGGTGAGATTAAATGAGTTTATACATGTAGAGTATTTAGGACAGTATGTGAAACAGCACACGCTACAGAAGTTCTACTAGTTCTGCTGTCCTGTTTGTTGTTGTTGTTTGTTTGTTTGAGACAGGGTTTCCCTCTGTTGCCCAGGCTGGAGTACAGTGGCACAATCTCGGCTCACTGCAACCCCTGCATCCCGGGTTCAAGCAATTCTCATGCTTCAGCCTCCTGAGTAGATGGGATTACAGGTGCGCATCACCACTCAGGCTAATTTTTGTATGTTTTTAGTAGAGACATGGTTTCACCATATTGGCCAGGCTGGTCTCGAACTCCTGACCTCAGATGATCCACCGGCCTGAGCCTCCCCAAGTGTTGGGATTACAGGAGTGAGCCACCGCGCCTGCCCATCCTGGTTTTATTGAAGCTCTTTCTGCCTTGTCCTTTCTCTATCAACTTTAAGTTTCTGAAGAACAGGGAAAACCACCAGCGGTTATCTTTCCCCAGCCCGCAGTGTGGTGCTTTGCAAAAGCTAGATGCTCACAGTGTTGTGGTTGAAGTTGTGGAATCATTTACTTTCTTGTGGCATTTTGATACAGTTCAGAATTATTGATCTTGGTTTCTGGGAACAATATGGTTACATATTAGATACTTTCAGACCAAATTCTGTTTTCTCCTTTAAAAATAAGGTAAAGGGTCACAGTTCCCTAGTCTTGACATAGATGAATGACCAACTGGGAGTCAGGAGCCCAGGGCTCTCATTCCACCTCTGCTGGCCACTGGCTGAGGGATCTTTAATAAGAAATTATTTCTCCCACACACACAGGCCTGGGTTTTCTCATCTGGACAATGAGACAGCTGGATTAGACAACCTCTAAGGTTCTTCCTGTGTGGTTTTGTAGTTAATAATAACAACAACAATAACAGGAGCAGCAACTTCACCTTTAATGTGTGCCAGGCAGAAGTCAGAGTACAGTACTCACCCCTTCAGTCCCCATGATATACGTGCTCTCATTATCCCCATTTTACAGATGGAGAAACTGAGGCACAGTAGTCCCCCCTGCTGGTAAATGACAGAACCAATATCTGGCTCCAGAGCCTGTATTCAACCATTACCAGGTACTGCCACCTCCAAGTTCACAAAGATATAAAACATAAAGAAATTATTCACATACTTCCCCTAGCAAGCAGTGTATAGAGCCAGCACTCTCAGACCTCCGTGACATCGTCCCTCAATTCACCTTTCAAGAAGCAACTCTACATCCACTATTTCCTGAAACTTTTCTGAGTCAACACCAACAGCCACACCCCCTACTTTTGCATGCATCCCCATCTGGGCCTCTGTGTGACAGTCACAGTGTTTTGTGTTGGTCCGTGTTATTTTATTGAATTGTCCCATGTCCCCAAGTAAATGACTACCCTTCTGAGGTCAGAGACTGTCTTCATCTATTGATATCCTCCTTCAGGAGCACATAGTAGAGGTCAATAAATATTACAAACAGAGCACCACTTACATTTACATATACAGTCGTCTCTCGGCTTCCAAGGGAAATTAGTTCCAGGACCCCCTGAGGATATCAAAACCTGAGGATGCTCAAGTCCTAAAGCTGCCCCCTGGAACCCAAGGATATGAAAAGCCAGACCTTTATATCAGTGAGTTCCACATCCTGCAAATACAGTACTGTACTTTCCATGTGCGGTTGTCTGAATCCATGAATGTGGAATGTAGGGACATGGAGGGGCACCTGCAGTGCATCCTACTCTGGGACAATCTATTAATTTAGCTGATAGAATGTGGGATGGGGAAAAAGAGAAGGCTGGACTCCTGAGTTCGTGGTTGTGGTTGGATGGTGGCATGGTGAACCAAGACAGGCCCTAGAGGAGGAGTGTACTTAGACAGGGAAGATGAGGTACAAAACAGAATGTGTTTATTTCTACAACACAGTGTGAGGACTGAGCACCAGATGTGCAGCAAGTTGCCACAGGAACTTCCTGAGGAGCCCTGGACTCTTCACTCCCGTCCTCACAAGAGTGACCCTGGAGGAGCAATGCATCATTGCAATGTCACTTCCATGTTCACCTTTTTGAATATTAATGACCCTGCTGGCCTGTGTTCTGCTGGCTGTACCTGTCCCTAGAGGAAGTGGAGGCAGAGCAGATGAACTCAGGGTTTGGGACTGAAATTCCATCAGGCCTTTGGGTCAATGGAAATCTTTTATGCTATGACACTGACACAGGCTCATGTCTTCTTTCACGTAATTCCAGAAGCTGGGTGACAGTCGTGTTCATCTCTAACCCCAAATCCTGTGGCTGTGGGGCCAGAAAGCACACGAGCAGAATCGGGGGTCTGTATTGAGCAGACCACTCAACACAGGTGGCTGTAGCTACAAGTGCCATGTCCTGACACCAATGGATCCCAACCCTGCTGTCTGGGGGAAAAGCCAATTTTAAGATTTATACTAGGAATACACACATGAAAAGAGGATTTGATCTTTTTTGGCATATCTGGTTTGCAGCTGTGTGTCCGCACTGGATTGTTAATAATATCAGAAACATATCTGAACCACCTAGAGATGTGTCTCTGTTGTCAACACTGTCTGGAAATAGCTGTCAGGCCCACACTAAACAAGGCTCTCAAAGAAGGGAGTGAGGAGAGGTTATGTGTTCTAATAGAAGTTATAAAAACCTATCAGTTCAGGAAGAAAGACCAAGCTGCAAAGACAGGGTTGGAAAATGTGCCATCACTGCTTGAGTAGTAGCCAAAATACCTGGAAACCTGAGAGAAGTTGGTCAGGGCCAATGCACAGTCTAAAGTAGTGACGGCGAATATGCATCTAACCTTGCAGCGTTTGTTTACCCATATCCTGCCTACTGCCCGACTATTGTCTGCAGCCGTGGGCTCTGTGTGATTAAAGGCCACGTAGTGCAATCCCCGTCTGAGGCTAACACACACCTACACTCACACATAAACTGCAGTAGACACAACAAGCATCCATCCATATTCCTTTGACCCTTCTCTTTTCACTGCCTCTGGCCCCAATTCCAAATTCCAGCACCTGCACGTCTGTCAAAAGGCCTTCTCTGGTCACCAGAGCCTGATCTTCTCATAGACATTGTGGATTGGAACTGACAGGAAATTAATGCCTCCAGGGCCAACCCTTACCCAGTGACTGACAGGAGTTGGTAGGTAAATACACCCTGAGGTGGGAATAATTTGAAATTAATGTTCAACACTGTTTACCAGAGTCCCCTGAGGGAATGAGGCTCTAGTTTCCCACAAAAATACTTGCTGAACTTGAATCCTTGTCTCAAAATCTGTTTCTGGGAAATCTAAACTTGGGCACCTGGATGTATATTACACACATATAAACACACACAGTACTCTACTATTCATAGAAAGTTTTAAGTTGTACAACACCCTTTACTTATACCATCTTATTTTATATTTATGTCAACTTTGTTATTGTTCCCATCATTCCATTTTTTAAAATGAGGAAACCATCTCACAGAGGCGAATATAGATCACCAAAAGTCGTATAGAAGGCTCAAAGCCACTACCTGCTGCTATCAATGCTTTTGGATTTTCTACTGCACCTACGCTACCCCAGTGGAGGACAAATCAACAAAAGGACACACTTCCAAAGAGCTCACTTAGAGTCAGAGTGTCTCTTGGTAAAAGCTAAAATTGCTGGAATGGCAGAGCCATGTAACTCTTGGTATGAACTGATCCCTACTCATCTCCCACAAAGTCTCCCTTATTATCTCCTAACACATGCTACAAACAATAGTAGGTATTCAATAGCTACATGATAGATAGAAAGATGAATGGATGGATGGATGGATAATGAATGGGTGGACGGATGGATAGATGGATGAATGAACAGACGGATGGATACATGGATGAATGGATGATGAATGAGTGGATGCATAGATGAATGGATGGGGATGGATGGATAGATGGAGGGATGGATTAATGAATGGATGGATTAATGGATGGGGATAAATGAATGCATGAATGATAAATGGGTGGATGGATGAAAGAATAAGTGGATAGATGGGTGGTAGATGGATGGATGGACGGGTTAATGGATGGGGATAGATGAATGGATGAACGATAAATGGGTGGATGGATGAATGAATGAGTGGACAGATGGATGGATGAATGAATGACGCTGGGCGCAGTGGCTCATGCCTGTAATCCCAGCACTTTGGGAGGTCGAGGTGGGCAGATCACGAGGTCAGGAGATCGAGACCATCCTGGCTAACACAGTGAAACCCCGTCTCTACTAAAAATGCAAAAAATTAGCCGGGCGTGGCGGCAGGTGCCTGTAGTCCCAGCTACTTGGGAGGCTGAGGCAGGTGAATGGCGTGAACCCAGGAGGCGGAGCTTGCAGTGAGCCGAGATTGCACCAATGCACTCCAGCCTGGGCGACTAAGCGAGACTCCGTTTCAAAAAAATAAAAAAGATGGATGGATGAATGAATGGATGCAAGGAGTGGATGGATGAAAGGATGGATGGATGGATGGGGATAAATGAATGTATGAATGATAAATGGGTAGGTGGATAGATGAAAGAATAAGTAGATGGATGGATGGATGGATGGATGGGTAGATGGACGGTGATAGATGAATAGATGAATGATAAATGGGTGGATGGATGAATGAATGAGTGGATGGATGGATGGATGGGGATAGACAATGTATGAATGATAAATGGGTGGATGGATGGATGAATGAATGAGTGGATGGATGGATGGATGGGGATAGACAAATGGATGAATGATAAATGGGTGGATGGATGAATGAATGAGTGGATAGATGGATGAATGGATGCAAGGAGGAGTGGATGGATGGATGGATAGATGTATAGATGATGGATGGATGACCATATCAGTCCACATGAATGTCTGAGCCTATTGTAGGCTTAGCCTTAGCAAGAACAGGGCTGAAGTTACAACTTAAATGTGATTTGCATGTAACTTTTGCTTATTTTATTGTCTATTTACCAGCACCAAACACATCTGAGATGGTGTGTATGAAAATGCCATCTACTAATGATGTCAGAAAAGAAAGAGCTTGAGAAAAACAACTGTCAATTACTCACCAGAGGTGAGGCTTATTCTTATGCTTTAGGGAGAATAAAAACCACCTGGGAAGCTTATAAGCTTGTGATGCATCAGCATCACAAGTACACATGTTGCTTGAAGAGGGAGTCAGAAGCAGAATGTAAAAGGCATCAACCCCACCCTAGATATGCACTGAAAGTGTTATGGGCAAAATAAAATAAACATCCTAGACTGGGAGGATAAGTTAGGGGCCTAAAAATTGAACTCCACACCCAGTGTATACATCTTTTCTAATGCAGGCAACAGAACACTGTTCTCATCTTTGCTCGAACACATTCTGTTACGGGAAGTTCTTTACCTCCTGTAACTGTTCATTCATTTTTGAATAGTTTGGTTACAAAGTTCTTAGTGGTTCCATTTCTCTTCACTGATGCTGTAAGGATTGGGTAAAATCCCCATGTACCATGGTACCCAATGGAATATATAGGGACAAATGGTGTGTCAGTTCTAAAATAAGCACCCTTCTTATTTCTTCAAGTGTCCATGCTATAGGGTTTGATGAATTCTTAAGCATCTGGGTCGACATCCTCTCAACCTACCATTGTTTATCAATGTTTCTCTGAGAATGTGGTACTAAATTTATACTTCCAGCTGTGCTCTGATAAAAGTAGAGAGGGCCCCATCACACCCTTTATTATGGACAATCTACCTCCATCATTGCCTTCTAGAATCACATTAGCTGATCTGGTAGCCACATCCTATTAAGCCAAAACTCAATTAAAACCTCTGGAGTCTTTTGTCACTAGAAACCTCTCTGTGTGTGGCCATTGATTCAGTTATCAGCACTCTGAATAAAGCCACTCATCCATGTTGTGAATTATCTGACTATTCAGCCTGCATTTTGGCATCTCTCCATGTACTCCACGTAGAAAGAAATGCATTGCATCTTCAGCCTTCCTCTGTTCACTAGACCTGGGTAGAGCTATCAAAATCAATTGTCTGACCCCTGCTCCTGGAGACACACCATCATGATATTAGAGGAGAGGCACTGGTATGGGATGTGAAAATACCCTCGCAAAGACACCAGATAACACTTTATTTCCAGAGAGTAGATGTATAAGTAATTGTTCTCATCATTTCAAAAATGACCACCCCCTATGCTGATTCAGGATAATGAAGAAACACAGGGCTCTCTCAGCATACTCAAGAAATGAAACTTTAGTCTGAAAGTCTGCTGTTTTTTAAAAAAATAGTTTACTCCATTTACATTTATTCTGATTACTCATCATTTATTTGGATATATTTTTGCTATAATTTTCCTTTCTTTTCTGTTTTTTTCTTTCTTTTTCCTTACCTGCCTCCTGCTCTATTTTGTTTTTTTAATTTTTACTCTTTTTGATTTCTTAGTCTTCTTTTGGAATTATTTATCCATACTAGTATACTTCCATGAATATGATATTAAGCATAATTTTCTATTATTTTTTCTATTCTGAAGCTAATCAATATCTCTACCTTGTAAAGACAGACCTCTAACTTGCCTCCAAATTCTGCTTTTCTATCATCTTTGGTATTGTTGTTCAGTATCTTATTCATTTTCATTTTTTAAAACTCTTCAAATATTATTGATATTAATATTATTCTTATAGTAGGTTTGCAAAATGTTTCCCCAGTTTCTTAACTGCCCTTGCTCTTTGCCGTCCACTGGGTCCTTCCAGCTTCCATCTCCTTCTTTTAACATTATTGCATTTGACCTTTCACATAGTGAGTCTCTTAGTCTTTGCATGTCTAAAAGTGTCTTTATTTTACCTTCATTCATTATAGAGCAAGGAGGGAAACTATTTTATTGAGAGGTTTCTGAGGGGACTGAAAAGAGGGGAAATGATGAGGTTCTTTGCCAGAGGCTCTTTGGGCAGCTCAGGTTCAGATCTGCTGGGGAAAGCTCTGCTCCCTCTTGAGTGATCATTTAACTGAATAGAAATTTGAAATTGATCGTTTTTTCCCTTTACCATTTAGAAAATAATATTCAATTACCATCTAACATTTGTCATTGCCAATGAGAAGTGTGCTGTTGGTCTGAATGCTGCTCCTTTCTTAGGTAAGCTTTTTAAAGATTTTTATTTTTATATCACCTTGCATATTCTGTAGTTTCACTACAATGTGTTAGGTGTGGATTAATAATATGTATCCTTCTCAAGGTTTAGGGTGCTACTGGAAACTGGTCTAATGATTTTTAACTACAGAAATTCTCCACCAATTTTTAAAAATATTGTCCCCAGCACTTTGGGAGGCCAAGGCTGGTGGATCACGAGGTCAAGAGATCAAGACTATTCTGGCCAACATGGTGAAACCCCATCAATACTGAAAATACAAAAATTAGCTGGTTGTGGTGGCAGGCGTCTGTAGTACCAGCTACTCGGGAGGCTGAGGCAGGAGAATCGCTTGAACCCCGGAGGCAGAGGATGAAGTAAGCCGAGATTGCACCATTGCACTCCAGCCAGGCGACAGAGCGAGACACTATCTAAATATATATATATATATATATATATATATATATATATATATATATATAAAATATATATATGTTATATGTATGTATAAATTATTTATTTATATAGTATCTCCCATTCATTCCATAAATTCCTTTTGGAAATCCTGTTAGCTGTATTTTGGAGCTTCTTGTTTTACTTTTATCAGCTCAATTTAAAACTTGTATTTGTATCTTTTTACCTCTTGGAGCTGTATTCTAAGTGAATTTTTCAGGTTTATCTTCAGAAATGTTTCTCCAATTGCATCAGCAATCCTTTGTATCTTTTACAAATCCACCTGCTTTTCTTTCGTCTTATGTTATAAAATCTATTCCTCACAGGGTCACGTTGAACATCTAAATCATGCTTATTTTCAGTTCCGTGGACTTTGCTCTCATCTGCAGTTCTTTGGGAACACTCATTTGTTGTATCTGTGGGCTCTCTCTCTCAGCGGTAAATGCCTTTGTGTGTTTGTAATGCTGATGGTTACTTGAGGGAAATAAGAATGTACCACTTGGCACAGTGTGCATGATGTAAACTTATCTTTGTTGTTATGTTGGCTCCTGAAGAAATTCTGCCCATGTGCCCTGGGTTATGAGGGTGATCCCACAGGGTAGTTTAACTTTGGCTCCTGCAGACCCCATGAGGTCCACCAGCTCCAGGTTTTTTTTTTGTCTGTTTTTTTCCATCATCTCTATGCTAAACTGGTTTTTGTTTTGTTTTGATTTTTTTGAGACAGAGTCTTGCTCTGTCACCCAGGCTGGAGTGCAGTGGCGCAATCTTGGCTCACTGCAGCCACCACCTCCCAGTTTCAAGCTATTCTCCTGCCTCAGTCTCCCGAGTAGCTTACAGGCGCACACCACCATGCTCAGCTGATTTTTGTATTTATAGAAGAGAGGGGGTTTCACCGTGTTGGCCAGGCTGGCCTCAAACTCCTGACCTCAGATGATCTGCCTGCTGGCCTCCCAAAGTGCTGGAATTACAGGCATGAGCCATCGTACCTGGCCTAAATTGGTTTTTAATGAGATGTATTGGCTTGAGTCTGGCTGTGTGCATTTAGTCTCATGCTCACACATTGTGGAAGCTTGTGCATTCTGATTTCCCTCAAGTAACTCTTTTTCTACCCAAGATATGGAATACAAAGCCCACATCTGGGGCTGGTGAGTGGGGCTTTTAATTCCCATCTCAACGGCAGGACAATCTTTATTGCTGGGAGTTCAGTCCCACCTCCAACCACCCAAGGATCTTGCAGCTTAGACTCCCTCTCAGTGCAGTTATTCATGGTAGACGCCTTAACCCAGAGTCCCCAGGCCTTCTTCTGCTCCAACTCTGGCTTCTTGTTTCGGCGCCTAGAGATCTTCCTTTTCCAGCCCTCCAACTCATCTGTGGACTTTCATGTTTTTGTTATTTTTGTAGTAGAAGGGGACTTTCCCAATTATCTCAGTTGGCCATCTTTACCGGAAGTCTGAAGGAACTTTGGAACTTTAGAGGAAATAATTCACAGGCAATGCTTTCCCCTCAGCCTTTAATTGGATGTTTTTCCAGCTATACATCTCTGCATCCAAGTCCTACAAGAGCAAGCAAGTGCCTTTGTAACAAGACAAAAAAAAAAAAAAAAAAAAAAGAGGCAAAATATTCACTAAGGCAAAAGCCAAACCTTACAGAAACTACTCGGAAAGAGAAAGCACCATATAATAAGCAAGTTTTAATGTGCTCAGTGAACAGTAGTCTTGGTATCTTCTATGTGTTCATAAAGGTAAGATGTTGGTTAAGCAAAAGGAAAGTTTCTGCCTTTGTATCCTGGACCCCAAAGCAAAAGAACTCATATTATAGGAAGCAACATTTTTCTTATAAATATAATTTGGAGAAGAGGACTCTTTCTTTGCAATTCCTCCCCTTCACCCCAACTCCAGTCAGAAACTCTGAGCAGTTGTGTGTGTTTGCAAAGCTGAATGAGCCTGAAGTCGAGCTGTTCAATAATGTACAATAGAAATGTTAACTGCAGTATTGATTTTTCATTATGTTTGTATTGCCTGTTTAATTTTATTTTCCTTGCAGGAAACTTTTTAATCAAAAATCCAGTTATTGAAGAACCCCATAAGCCAACCAGTGCTGGTGAGACTGGAGGAAGCACAGGCATTAAGCCTCTCCTGCCTATTCCTTCTTCCACCTTCACCCACCCCCAGTGAGAGTTCAAAACCGAAAGCTCCTTCAACTGAGAGTAAATGCGTGTGACCTTCAGTTCCACAGAGGTTAACCTACTCTGATTAACTTTTCCATGTTATTCCATTAAATAAAAACAGTTTTGACACCCAGAGACTAAAGCATCCTAGAGATAATACAATAACCCTATGCAATCATTTCAAATTGGATTGTAATAATTCATTTAAGTGACCATACATATTTGTTATATGTAATATGAAACATCGCAAAATGAAATCAATAGAAATGTTTCTTGTTAATGAAGATATACTGGGCTGTTATGTGTGGGTTGTGGACTCAATACCCACAGAAATCTTATTTGTATTATAAATTTCAGGGTATCCTGAGAGTTACAAATGAAGATAGCATTTCTTAAAGAAGCGATGGCTGGTCATTTAGAAAATTATATCATAAATTTTATGTCATTTCTTGGTCTTTCAAGGTCTTTGCCCAGCAACGTAGTCTTATGATTTAGGTAAAAATTCTGACTGAGTGATTACATTCAACTATTTGCAAATGGACTTTTCTCCAAACTTTCATTTTTACATTCCAGATTTAAAAATAACTTCACTTTGATAAGTCTGAAGATTTTACCTCATAATATTTTAATACAAATTGTAGAATATTTTATTCCTCTTAACATAAAAACTGAAGATACAGAGGCAGTGATAGATAGGTATAGCTTATAGATATAAGTATAAATATATAACTATATACATAGGTACAAGCCAATTAATGAGACTATGGCGGGGTTTCACTGGAATGCTACCTTTAACTTCACATATGAAATATAGTATATAGTAGAGTGTATATGTTTATATATATAAATAAGATTTTTAAGTTTTGCATTAAGTAAACTCACACAGTGTTTTAAAGGCACATTTTAATAAATTCTTCTGCATTCTGAATGATATCACAGTGAGATTTCACTACGGTAAATATCTGCAGCAGAAACAAAGAATTAGTGAATTCATTAGCTATATGAATCTATTTACACTTCTGTTGTCAAAGCTCAGATTCTTTACTTCTAGTGAGACCTTACTTACATCTTGAACAAGACCCATTAGATGATCCTTACCTCTAGTGAGAATGCAGAATTATAAAATGCAAATACAGTTATTTGCAATAAATAAGTGGTCATCCTAGAAAATACAGATTTAAGACAGGTTCATAACAAATAACAGTAAGCATTTTTCTTCATCTATTACATGTTTTCTTGATGCTACTCTCTTTCTTTTCTGCCATACCTGTGGAATCCTCAGTTTTAAATAACTGCAAATTTGCTTTTAAATAAAGCCAATTCTTAACCTGCTTTGACTGATTCAATAATTTTAATCTGAAATCTAGTTCTACCTGCCTCCCTCATGAGACTGTTGGATTTGGATGGTGCCCATTCCACATCCACTAAAGGGTTGTTCACATAGAGAAGGGCTGGGCTTGCCTTTGTCTTTACCTCCTGATTTGTCAGTCTCTTAAATATTTTGAAACTCAGAACTTCAGGCTCTGTTGCCCTCTAACTTTCCTCTGTAGTGTTTTCTACCCTCCTCTCCTTAACTCACCCCATTCACTTCAGACTTTGGTTTTGCTGTTTGGATCCTTAAATGTCCACGTGTACAAGTCACTGTTCCTTGAGGTTCTTCACACTCTTTCTACAAACCACACCTGACACTTTCACCAACAGGAACTGCTCTGCTTCTAAAACTGGAAACTCTGAGATTCTCTTTGTTTTCATCCTCTACTCATTGACTCTCACTTGTGCTTCCAATCTGTCATGGGGGGGGTCTTCAAAAAGTTTATAGAAGATGCATACTATGAGGAAACTATGCATAGATTTCAAACCATATTTTGCACTGAAATAAACTCGTAATAACTTATTACAGCATGTCTGAACAGAATCAAATTTGAGACACTAAGAATAAGACATCACTTTGAAAAAAGCCCCTTTCAGAACAATGTGAATTCTGCTAAATTGAAGCAAGAACAAATGTTAAATTTATAGTGAACCGTTGTGGAAGAATGGTGAAATCACTGACGCTTTACAAAATGGAGACAATGGCACCAAAGAAATCAGCAGTTTACATATGGATAACTTGTTTAAAAAGGGATGAGACAGCATTGAAGATGAAACCCACAGCAGCAAATCATTCACATCAAATTGCAAAAAAAAATAAAATTAAATTAAATTAATCTTGTTCAGGCTCTAATTGCAAAGAAGTGATCATTAACAGCAGAAAAAATAGCCAACACTATAGACAAATCAACTGGTTCCGTTCTCAACAAAAATAAATAAATTTGGTTCAAAATTTTAACAAAAAATTAAATATAAGCAAGCTTTCCAGTCAATGAGTGCCAAAACTATTGTGCTCAGTTCAGTGGCAGACCAGCGCAGAGCTTTCAATGGAAATTTTAAACAAGTGGGATCAAGATCTTGAAACATTTCTTCAAAGAACTGTAACAGAAGATGAAATGGCTTTATCAGTACAATCCTGAATGCAAAGCACAATCAGAGCAATGGCTACCAACAAGTGGACATTGTCCAGTCAAAGCAAGAGTGGACCAGTCAAGAACAAAGGTCATGGCAACAGTTTTCTGGGATGCTCAAGGCATTCTGCTTGTTGACTTTCTGGAGGATCAAAGAACAATAACATCTGCTTATTATAAGAGTGTTTTGAGAAAGTTAGCCAAAGCTTTAGCAAAAAAAAAAAAAAAAAAAAAAAAATCAGAGAAAGCATCACCAGAGAGTCCTTCTTCACCACAACAATGCTCCTAGTCATTAAACATGGGCGATTTGGGGAGAGTTTCAATGGGAAATCATCAGGCATCACCTTACAATCCTGATTTGCCTCCTTCTGGTCTCTTTCTGTTTTCTAATCTTAAACATATCTGTAAAAGGCACCCATTTATCTTCAGTTAATAATGTAAAATATGGGGCATAAACATGGATAAATTCCCGGGACCCTCAGTTCTTTAGAAATGGACTGAGTGCTGGTATCATCACTTACAAAAGTGTCTTGAACTTGACGGAGCTTACGTTGAGAAATAAAACTTTTAGTTTTATTTTTATCTTTTAATTCAATTTTTCACGACCTTTTTGAAGTTCCCTCATATTTCCACCTCTTCAAGGGCTATTTTGCATCATCACAGATAGCCAGAATCTCATCCTTTCTCCTGGCTCTGCCCTCATCCTGATAACATTTCCAAGCTCTACTGCCTTTAAAAAACAAAGGCAATTCCCTGGGCTCCCATTTCCTCTCTAGTGCTTATCTCTCTCCTGCCCTTCTCAGTGAAATTTCTTGAAGAGATAGCTTACACTTCTCTCTGCTTCTGCCCTTCCCTCTCACTGCTCAATTTTACCACCACATAAAACTGCTCTGGCCAAAGTCCCCAGTGCCTCATTAATTTCCAAATCCTATTGAATATGTCTGTATTTATCTCTATCCCCTGTGGCTATGAATTCCCATTTTTGTAACATTTTCATTCCATGAAGTCCCAGCTCCATGAAAGGTTTCTCTTTTTCCCATCTGTTCTTGTTTTAATTTTATTTTGATTTTAAAAGAACTAGTTCAAACACTCACAAAAGCACAGAGAACAGTATATCCATCTTTGTTTCACTTTCTCATCCTTTTTTGTCTTACTTTCTTACCCTCTATAATTGCCCTTGGTGACCTCGTCCACTGTTATGTCCCCCTAACCCCCAACAGTGTTCACCACAAGGCCATCCCTACATCTCTTGATCTGTGGGTCTCTCTATCCTGCTCCTTCTTGCCACCCCCGCTGGATGTGCCAGTGGCTGCTCAACACAGCTGACCTTTTTGTCACTCACCAGCCTGCTCTCCTCCTTCATTGTTTCTGCTGACCAAGTCAGAAACATATGCACCCTTCTGGCAAAATCCTGTTATTGGATCTTGGAAACGTCTTTATACTCTGTTCCCTTCTCCTACCTGTCCCTCCATATACCCCTGAACATGGCTTTAATTCAGGCTTTTGTCCTCCTCATTGTATTTAGTGTAACAGTCTCCTCATTAGCCTGCTCTCTGCAGTCTTTCCCCATCACCCTCCAATCCATTCTCTACCCATCTGCCACACGCGTATTTTTTCTTTTTACAATTAAAATCCTATCATGTCACTTCTGTACTTGGGAGGTATTGGGGACCCTTCCTGAACTCACCATAAGATCTAGACTGTAACATGGGATACCAGCTCCTGCATAATTCTTGGCTCCCACTCACAAACCCTCTGCTGTTCCAAGCTAGACCACCTGTCCTTCCCAGAATGCCGTGCCCTGGGTCCTCCCTTGGCCACAGGGCTAAATCTGTCTTCCATCAGGGCTGCTCTAGTGTGCTTCCTTGTTTGAGTGGCTTTGCCTGTATCTCAGGTCCGGGATGACACCGCCGCTCGGCACACACCTCTGCCATTGCTCTTACCATGCTGCGGCTACTACTGGCATATTTGTCTCCCTGACCCATCTGCGCAAGCCCAGGAAGCAGGGACTGTTCTGACCAGGATTTACTGCATTTCCTGCATCTAGTAACTGCTCAATAAGTACCCAACATATCCTGACTCACACACTTGTTCATATGCATGGAGATGGTATACTGGGACTTACTAGAAAATCAAAAACACAGGGAAGGATTGTAAAAACCCCAGTAAGGGCACAGTGTTCAGGGTAACTAAAACAAACATTTAAACTGAAGAGCCATACTTTCAGTTGCTTTAAAGCAAGTCAAATGAAGTTAGCATCATAAATTACTCCCATGTCCTCTAAAGCCATTACTTGGTAACCCATAGGCATATAATCAAATGCTTACTTAAAAGGTTGAACCCTTATGTAAGCACAGAAAACTGGAGCCTGATTTCTATGCATGAGGTGATGCACCAATGACAAACCTTTATACCAGAGCACGACTCTGAAACTGTTCACATTGTGTTGCGGGGTGACTATGGGCAGAAATGCAGACCTGGCTATTTAGAGGAGAAAGAGGAAGAAGGGCAGGATCTACATCTAAGAGCCCGTGCCCACAATTGGCTAAGAAACAGAGTTAAACCAAGTGCCTCATCCCTAGAGTCTGGGGAGGCAAAGGCTTGTCTTCCTCTCATCAAACAATATATTTTATATCCCCCAACTTGCCGATTAGAGTAACTGGATCACACTAAGATAACTTATTTCCTTTTCTTTGATTAATAAGCTCAAGATTATAATGTATTGAAAGTGAAAATATTATTATATATTCTCCAGAGGTAGATTCCCATGCAATCTGGTTATTCTTTCTTTGTTCCCCCAACAAGTCAAATTCTCTGGTCTTTTCTTCCATGTTTGATGTCCCAGGAGTCTGGCCCTAGAAATGTCACCAATGAGCCTCCTTGCTCTGAGGCTTCTGCTTGGGCTCAGCCAAAGGGAGGCACTGTCAGGAGATTAGGGTTGGATGAGAGAAAGGCCAGGATACTTATTCCTGCCACATCCTCTGTGCCAACCCTCAGTTTTGCCCCTGGCTGCACTCCTCTGCCTGTAGCCCCAAGCCCCATCAGGAGAGGCCTTTCCCGTAGATGTCATCTACTCACCCTGTCCCTTCAGGCACCAGGGCACTAACAGATTTCACTGATGCTCCCCTCTGGGTACACCACCACCTTGATTCCTTTACCCCTTGACCTCTGAAATAGCTTCTTCAATGAACTCCTGGAATAGGCCATCTCTTTCCTGCCAGGAATCTTCTGGGAAAACCCTCCTATGTGACTTCCCATTCCATGAGCCTCACTGTAGAAGCCACACACACATGTGGCGAGACAGTAGCCCTTCGTGCTATGGTCCATGGACAAGCAGATCTTTGCCATGGTCAGTATTAACCCCCAAATCCCTTCCCCCTTTGTTTTAGTCAGAGTTCCCCAGAGAAAGAAAACCAATAGCATTGTTTAAGAAATTGGCTTATGCAATTGTGGGGGCTGGCAAATCTAAAATCCGTAAGGCAAGCCAACAGGCTGAGGTAAGAGTCGATGTTGCAGTCTTGAGTTCAACAGCTAGAAACTCAGTCAGAATTTCAATGTTGCAGTTTGGAGACAGAATTTCTTCTTCTTCGGGGAATCTTGGTCTTTGTTCATATTAACAAAGACACGTTATAGAAGGAAATATGCTTTACCTAAAGTCAATTGATGTAAATGTTAATTATATCTAAAATACACCTTCACAGCAACATCTGGACTAGTGTTTAACCAAACAACTGTTCTCTAGCCAGTTGACACATAAAATTAACGATTACGCCCATCTACCACATGGATTCAGTCTCCTTTGGAGCAAGGAGGTTTCTCTTTACTTCAAAAGCTAATAAGGGCTGGGAACTCACTTATGTCCTCTGATACAGTTTGTATTCACTTGTGTTCTCTGATACAGGAGGTAAGGAAAAGAAACATGTAATTATACAACAAAAATAACCACCTTCCTACCATCGAAGGAAACCATCCAAAACGCCATCAGAGCCTGCACAGAGTATGACCCTGTCTTTTTCCTTTTTTATTTTTTCTTTTTTTCTTATTGACACTGATTGGCTTGTGCTTGAAACTGCCCAAGAAATTTAGAAATATAGGCAATAGAATTAGAAGGAGTTTGAACTGTGACCCCAGAGATCAAACTGTGACAACTCGGTATGTTAAACTGTATTAAAATGTATGGCTTTGAAGGAAGGGATCAATATGTTTTTCTCTGTTTGTGAAGAGCCTGCATGCACTAAATGATAGTGAGAAACAAGCAGCCCCAGAACACAGATGCAGCCGAAGGATTTCCATGGCTTGTGCTCACTCAAGTTGACTATCTCGATGCAAAGGGAAAATGTGAAGGGCTTCCAGAAAGAACAGCTGAGATATTTGCTCATTGGTTTATTTGCAAACCAAGAAATCAGTTTTTAGTTGCATATGACTTTAACAACCACATCACTGCCTCTTTGGGCCTGATCCAAGACACTATTTTAACTTACAGTGAAATATGACTGAAAACCCAGCTTCTCCTAGCCTGTGTTCCATGGGAGGTCCAGTAAGAGGTTGAAGGGTTTTGCAATGGCTGTTGTCCTCTGCTTGTTGCCTCAACTCCCATCAAGACCTCTCTCCTCGAGGTATACCCTTCCTCCCCCACCCCTTCAGAACTAAGGGAGGTACCAACTTCCCAAAAGCCCCTGGCTGCATTTCCCTCCCTTCTTATGAAACCTAATCAACGGTTCCATAGATACTTTTTTTTGATAAACATAGAAATTGAACATTCTGGTCTTAAAGCTGGAAACTTACATTTGCTTTATCTGAGTTCCTTCTTCAGTGACCTTCAGGCCTCTCAAAGAAGTATCAAAGGGCCAGGCACGGTGGCTCATGCCTGTAATCTCAGCACTTTGGGAGGCTAAAGCAGATGGATCGCTTGAGGCCAGGAGATCGAGACCAGCATGGCCAATATGGTGAAATCCTGTCTCTACTAAAAATATAAAAATGAGCCAGGCATGGTGGCGCATGCCTGTAATCCCAACTACTCTGGAGGTTGAGGCACGAGAATCGCTTGAGCCTGGGAGGCAGAGGTTGCAGTATGCTGAGATTGCACCACTGTACTTGCCTGGGCAAACAGAGATTCTGCCTCCAAAAGAAAAAAAAAGTATCAAAGAACTGAAACTCGACAGATCACCACAACCAGACAATGAGATATGGGGGCCCTCATTCATCATGATTGCTTCCTTGCCCCTCCCTAGTTTCTATTTTCTTATACATTGTTTCGTTTCTTTCATTTCTTCTCTGCTATATAACCCCCTAGGTTTAGTCCCTCAGGGAAATGAATTTGAGACTGAACTCCCATCTCCTCAGCTGCAACACCTGATTAAAGCTTTCTTTCATGGCAATACTTGTCATCTCAGTGATTGGCTTTCTGTGCGGTGAGCAGCAGGACCTAGACCAAACCCCTGGTGTTTCAGTGACATTTACAGCCAACAGATGAGGAGCCACATGCCAAAAATGAAAAACCATTTAAGTCCTGGGAGAAAAAATCAGTGCCATTAATCCTAGAAATCTTTGTACCATCTCCCAGCAAGAATTATTCCTTAAAACAGGTTCACAAAGGAGTTATGGGGTGGCTTTTTCACAATGTCCTCCAAATCACGACGTAATTTCCTTTCCACTTGCTCTTGTTTCTGCATGCATTATTTTCTTTCTTTTTTTTTTTAAGACTGCTTTCTGCCTCTGTGGTCATCTTCCTTTTTTATCTTTCTTCTTTTTTTTTTTTTTTTTTACCATTCTTTTATCAGTTTTAATTCATCATGATCTTAAGAAGCCTCAGTGTAGGCTGTAGTCTCTCTCTCTCTCTCTCTCTCTCCCCGTCCCCCCCAGAAAAGGACGCTTTCTTAATGGAAAAGGCTACTCAAATGCAGAGGACCTCTTTACCATGTGTATCTGTTGCAATAGGACCAACTGGAGTATCCAATTATAATAAAAGGAATTCAACAGAACTATTATCCTAATAGACGGAACACTCCTTCAGTAATCATCCACATGAGCCGAAGACCCAGATTCTCTCATCCATGCACCAAAACAAAGGACTTTTTAAATAAGAAACAAACATAAGGGAGCTGCGAGACATATTGCATGCAAGCGGTTTGCTTTCATGCTGTAATTCCTTAGATAAATAGAGCTCAAAATTTACTTCTGGAACTTCAGAGCTTTCCTTCCTGTGTAAGTTTTTCTTTTGTTATTAAGATGGCTTTGCATGGTTTCAGCTTCCACAGTCATTTTTATGGTTTCACATCACCAGGCAAAGTGAAGACAGCCTATACCTACAGTGCCACCATGAGAACAAGATGGACTTTTCTTTCCTCCCTTTATGAAATCTCTGCAACTACTTGCTAGAAAGGAGCCAACAGGAAAGAGACATTGGAAACACAGGGAAAAACGCTAAAGAGCACTTTGGAACAGATACTTTCCCTTCTCTTCATGCAGAGAAGCCATCCACCAGACATCGTCGGATAACGGCTCTTGTGGAAATCGCCATTACTGGGAAGGGCATGGCTACTGGGTCCAGGTGCCTCAGATGCAGCTAGCAGGATGCACAGATTAATATTTTTCTTTCCCAAAGAGGGGACTGGGGCTTTGATAAGGGATTTCTCCAGCGACACACAGCTGGCAAGGACAGTCAGTGGCTGACACACCTCTCTCAAGACCCAACAGCAGTGAGTTAGGGACCCCTCTCTGCCCTGGATGTCAGTCAGTGAGTTAGGGACCCCCCTCTGCCCCAGATGTCAGTCATTCTTGGGTTGCAGCTTACCCACTCCACACTGACATGGTTGCTTTATTCTCTGCCTGCCCGTCCAGGCTGTGAGCCACCAAAGTGGGAGCAGGTGCCCTTCTCTCCTGAGGACCCTTGGGCCTACTGTAGGGCCTGGCTTAGCAAAGGCAAAAGTGAGTAGTCCAGGAGTGGATCCCTGCCCCGGCTGAGTCTGGGCATCTGTCTGTCCCTGTATCCATGACCTCTGTAAGCCAAAGGCGTCCGTAGATCCCTCTGTCCCCTCTCCCCTGCAAAACTGGCTGCTTAAGCACTGTCTTTCTTGCTAAACCCCTACAGTGTGCTCTTGGCTGGATCATTGCTCGTGGGGTATCCCTTCCAATCTCAGCGGCCAGCATGCCTTCCTCGTGCTCTTTCCACACCTGCCTCCACCCCTCAGAGGGGAGGCTGGGCCACAGCCACAGCTGAAGTGAGGAAGGTTCAAGTCCCTCAGGGCATGCTCCTCACACTCACACATCACAGATGGATGCCTTCTTTGGGTACCCTGTGCCATCGGCTTCACACTCACTCTGTCCCGTGCCCTTGCTCTTTTAGCATTTGGGACACACAGTAGCTCTGGAGCTGCTCCGCCTCCTCCTTTCCCTTATACCCTGATTCAGGTCTATAACTGTCTTCTCATGAATTCCCACAAATGCTGGTCAAGGGCACCTTGGGCACAGGGCAGACCCCATCCCAGAGTCCCCCAAGATTCTGCTTCTTGATTCTTTTTTTTTTCTAATCACTTAGTTCTCCCTGGAGCATTTAATAACATTCTGTACAGAGCATTTACTTTTCCAGTGTTACTGCTTCTCTCATTACCTGTCAAGGAAAGCCCTTCTCCATTGGCCCACAGCTGAGAAAATCCCTGAGCAGAGACTTTATCTGACTTGCCAAGAGCCATCCAGCCATTCAGTGACACTCAAGCATAGAGATGCCGTGCTAAAATCTCCTGTCTCTCAACTATGGGCACCTTCTCTGGTCTCATGGAAACAAGGACAGCCTTGGTAGAAAGAACATTACACAGCAGGGGCACATAGCGCAGTATACATGTATAGTTTGATGCTTAAAATGACGGTCACTAGAGTTAGACTGACCTAGTTTCAATCCAATTCATCGTGTTTTAGCTGCATAACTTTGTGCAGGTTAGTTAACCTCTCGCGGTCCTAGTTTTCTTATCTGTTGCATGGGAATGTCACCTTGCAAAACTGAGAAGATAAATAACAAAAATGCTTAATGCAAGGTCCAGCATAAATGAAGAGGCAATTATCATGATTAATTTAAAGAAAATAACCATATAATTGAATTGACCTAATTAAAACAGAAACAAGAATTGGATGACAGGTACGGCAAAAGCTACCTCTTCCCTGTCATCCCTCCTGGAGCCCCATGTCTTTTTCCTCTGCTCTTCCCATTGGCACAACTCCTCTAAGACTCCCTCCCACCTGCAGCCTCTACAATTTCTCCCATATTTACTTTCTTGAGGAGCTCAAGTGCTTCAAGGTTTTGATTCTTCTTCTTGTCATTGCTGATTAAATTGCACATACAGGATCTCCTTCTTCTTCCTAGTGTCTAGGTTCTTCCTGTCTCTGTCAGTGTTTCCCAAAATTGTCAGATCATAATACTCATGGGGGTAGGGGGAGGACTTGTTTTAAAATCCCTGAATCCCAGGTTTCCTATGAGTGCAGGAATCTGCAAGTTTAACAGGTCTCCTAGAGCGAGCCCACCGCCAGGCAAGGCTGAGATTAAACAACTAGTTGACCCCAGAAATCATGGTCTCCAAACTCCAAACCAAGTTGCATGACTGACAAAGGAATGCGCACTGTTTTCTTTTGTAATAGCAAAAGCAGAGGGGAAGAAAATGTGGAGCCCAAAACACCAGAATGTCATATTTCTATAGCTTATGAAGACAGCAGGACACTTTAGATCTTTAGAAATATGGGATCTTTAGAAATATGTGATGTTCAAATGGCCACTATATCTATATCTGCAGGACGCTTCTACTGAGAATCACAAGATTTAACACTAAATGTGCTTATTATTAGTTAGAACACCTTTGGCTATGACCAGTATGCTATAATAATATAGACACTGCCACTCATTTAGCAAGATGTCTAAAAGCAGGTGGTCCCGGGAGAGTGTAGGGCAGTTAAGCAGTGCCATCGATGGAGGACCTAGCATCTTGTGATCTTTCTGCCCTGTGCTTCTCAGCATGCTAGCTTTTCAACTCAAGGCTGCGACACAGATGGGGGCTGTGGTTCCAGCATTATCCCATCATTTACACAAACATTTTCAATTCAGGAAGAAGTGCCAAAGCCAACTTGCCATATTCTCTTTTTTAAAACACTTGACAGGCAGGGAGGGGGGCAGATTCTCCTTAAAAGCACTAGCCCTTGTGCCTTATTGGGTAGAACTGAGTCACAGGCCCACCACTGCAACACTCACTAGCAAAAGAGAGTGGGATTATTTAGTTTGCTTTAACCTAATCATGGTTCATCCCCGAAGCTCATCTCCACTGAGCTGATTTCTAGAATAAACACAAAAAGGAGGAAAAAATGACTCTTAAATACGAAACCAGTGGATTTAGGAAAATGCAAAATATCACAGAGCCAGAACTCAAACTTTTGTAAATCTGTTTCCAGAGCCTTTATGCCAACTGATTCCAACGACATTCAACTTCACTTCCAAACAAACCCCTGTATGCTTGCTGGCCTTCCATCAAAGCAAAGTTATTGTTATATTTGTGCTGGATTGCTATGTTACATCCAGACTCTTAACAAAAACAAACTAAGCCCAAACACCTACTATTGCCACACAAGAGCACCTAGTGGCCTCAGGGTTCAGCAGGGCGGCAGGGAGGAGTTCTAGCAAAGCCTCTCCCACCTGAGTGTGGACCCTCAGCTGACGAGGCTGGTCTTGGCTGTTCTGTTCCATTTGCACAAAGATTCTGATAGACTCCTCCATCTTTAGATTGCAGCAGCTGGGGGTTAGCATAGAATTTCTCTTCCAAAAATAAAAAAAAAAATTATCTTTTAAAAAAGCATTTAGTAGTTATGAGATACATCATAAAAAATACTGTCTACATGTTAATTATTGAATAAATGTTTATATTATTAACTTATATCCTATCCCTTTCCACAAGTGATCTGGAGAAGCTTTTAAAAATATAGTCAATCTGAATAAGATGAGTGGATTGTATCAATGTCAGTTTCCTGGTTGTGATATTGTATCATACTTATGCAAGACGGTATCACTGGGGGACCCTGGGTAAAAGATACAGTGGCTCTCTCTATATTATTTCTTACAACCTAATGTGAATCTACCACTGTCTTAAAATAAGCAAGCTAAACCGTAAAAATAAATATAATCAAAAGAGTAAAATATATTCCTCATCTCAAACATGTATCGTTTCTTTGTGTTGGGAACACTCAATATCTTGATTCTAGCTATTAGAAACTACATAATGTCTTGCTGTTAACTGTAGTTGGAATCCTACAGTGGGACAGAACACTGAAACTTACCCTTTCTATCTAGATGGATACGTTAATTACCCTGATCTGATCACTATAACATTACATATATTGAAACATCACTACGTACCCCATAAATAGGTACAATTATTATATGTCAATTTAAAACTAATTTGAAATTTTTTAATTAAAAAAATTAAATACTAAACTATAAATACTAAGCATATCACAGCAAAAGGGAAAGTGGGTAACAAAATGGTAAATCTGGGAGTTAGAGAAAAGCAAAAATGCAAGCCCACAGCTCTCTGCAGTTGCTAGCGGTGATCTGAAAGTTTGATCTAAGCTTCCTATCCTGGTGGCCAAAGAGGGAATCAGTCACAAGGATCTCAGTGTTCACAAGACATTTTTTAAGCCAGGGTCGGTGCAGGTGGCTGCAGTTCTGACACTGGAGGAATTTGTTCCTTAGATCTCTCTGCATATCTGTTGTATAACTTATGCAGCAACACTCCTACAAGAGATAACAGAAAAATTCACAGAACTATTTTTTAAATGTTCTTGAATATATGTAGATAGTGGAACTCCTTGGTATAAATTTCAGTGGGGGAAAAAAGCAATTTTCTAAAGGGCCAGTTAATTTCATCAGTGGGTAATGAAAGAAAGTGTTGTGATGTAATTTGGTCACCTTTCTGCTGTCGTTACCTAGTGATCACTGATGAACATGTTCATTCTGACACTGAAATACACATCCTTCAGGACCAGTGCGCAAATGCATCTCTTCAATACATTTTCTAGTGTCTTCCTTTTAAGCAAAAATCAACTACTTGCAGGCAACTCCCAACCCCTCCCCTTCCTCTCCCTCAATGCCATGCCCAGCGCCGCTCCTTGGCTGCATGACCCCAAATGCAACTTACACGAGGCACCGGTCACAACACTGGCAGAACCTCTACAAGTGCCTGACCCAAGGAGCCACTCCAGAGAGCACGCACAGAGCAGCTGAGGCCACAGTGGTTCTGGGCTCACTGCCAAGCTCTCTCTCACTTGTCAGCAAAGGCAAAATTGGGATTTTTTCTTTTTTAAACAGTCCCTGGCCAAGTGTTTCTGCGCTGGGTGTTACTTTGCTTCAGATAGGCACAAATCCAACCTCTCCTCTGCAGCACAAGCTGGAGAAATCAAAAGTTTAAGAAATACCTTAAATGGCTCCATCCACTCAAACCATGCTGGGTGGTGCAGCTCAAAAGGCAAAGAATTCAAACACATGGTCCCTAACCTCGCAGAGCTGATTATCTGTCCAAGGCCAAGGGTAGATAAAGTTCTGGAGAAGCAACACAGAACTGAATCAAATGAAAATCAAAATGCTGTAAACTCAAGATTTAAGTGCTGGGTTTGAGGGAACAATCTGGGAGATACACCCAGGAAGTGGGCTTTAAATTGGTCTTGGAAAGAGGACTTACATAGATTGTCAGAGAAGAGAGAGTGTTCCCTACGTGAAGCATAGCAGGGGTGGGGGGGAACCATGATGGTGAGAATTTAAATATTGAAATTCATCCTTGGGGGACAGGGCATCGATTGACATGGTTGGCATAGCAAGGCCAGGGTGGGAATAAATGGGAGAGAAAGTTAGAGAAGGAGAAGCAGCTAATAAAAGCCTTTGAATACTACACTGTAGCATTTAGAGGATTCACAAAGAATGACTTCAGCAGGTACATACTAGCCAGCCTAACCAAAAGCAAAGACAACGGAATGTCTCATGCATAAGAGGTTCTCTGCCTAAATTATTTTTGATCTATTGGCACATCTTTTATAATCTACTAAAAAATTAAATTTTTCATTCATCTATTGTATTCAACAAGCAAAAGCTGCAAGCCCAGATTATTAATAATGTCAGATCTTGTATTCCTAAAACAAATGCATAACAGTCCCATTTCTGATGACAAAAAGAGAGTCATTTGTTTCAATCATGGAGCACAATCTTATTAAACATCGCCAACCTACTGCCAAGCTGGCTGCTCACCAATGCACAGCTACAGAACAAATGGAATCCGGAGGACTGTCAATCTTCAGATAGTGTCACTGCCCCCAAAATAATAAACTTAGGGGGAGATAAATCTGTTATGACTTGAACACTTTTGCTTCTTAACTCTGGAGTCTTCAAGTTCAGCAATTTCATAATTCTTTCATGCGGCAATAAGGCTGTTTGGCAAATGCTGGTGAGAATGGCTAAACTGAGTTTACCTGCATATAAATCTTATACACACTCATATCATCAACTGACTTACCCTTTCAGGAAAGTAACTTAGTAAGGGAAATAAAAAGCATTAATAATATGCATGCCTTTTGATCCATAAGTCTGTTCCTCAGTCTAAGGAAATAATACGGAATACAGAAAAGACGTTGCACTTAAGAATGTCCATCACACTGTTGTTTCTAATGGCCAAAAAATAAAAATAAATGTTGAGCCAACCCATTTTCCAATAGAAGGGGCATATTTAATAATGCCCCAGGTCTGGAAAGAAATGTATACACTATGCCCTATATAGTGTGATTTCAAGTATATGAATAAGATTCCCAGAATGAAGAACAATCAAGAAAAGCACCAAAATTTTGACAATAGTTTTTTTTTTTGAGTGTTGAGATTTTATGTGCCTATTTATGTTCTTTTTTCTTTGCTGTATTTTCAAAACTTTCTCAATGATCACGTATAACTTTTAAAAGCAAGTACAACACAAGAACAGAAAACCAAACACTGCATGCTCTCACTCATAAGTGAGAGTTGAACAATGAGAACACACGGACACAGAAAGGAGAACACACACCGGGGCCTGTCGGGGGTTCGGGGACCAGGGGAGGGATAGCATTAGGAGAAATACCTAATGTTGATGACGGATTGATGGGTGTAGCAAACCACCATGGCACGTGTATACCTATGTAACAAACCAGCACTTTTCGAACATGTACCCCAGAATGTAAAATATAATTAAAAAAAAAAAAAAAGAACTATCAAAACATTTCTGAACAAGTTCCTCCTGGAAGGTCGTTGAGCTGGGATGCACCAGGAGGAGCGAAGGGCAAAGGTAAGGAGGGGAAAACAAGAAGCGAGGGAAGTTCCTGTTGCCCCAGAGGAGAAACGTGTTTCAGGACTGCCAAAAGGAGCTTAGAATGACTTTGAGGGAATGAGGCCAGGGTTAGGGTGTTTCCAGGGTCCCAGAATAGGACCAGCTCCCACCCAGATGCCCTTGAGGTAGGAGACATTAAATTTCAAAAAAAGAAAAAAAAAAAAAAAAAAAAAAAACACTGAGTTTAGAAGGACCCAAAAAGAAGCAATGTTTATGTTCCAATTCTTAGAATTCTGGGCGACCACTTGAGGGTGGTGCCTAAAGTTAACATGAGGTGATCCCAGCAAAGTAGAAATGTCAGAGTAGGATCTGGAGGCCCTGAAATAGCCACCACCCCAGATGTCCACAGCCTGAGAAGCAAGGCATAGAAAGATCCAGAAGTTGCCATGAGCCTCAGTGGTGAACAGGTCAATGGACTGAAGAGGCACAGAGTGCAGACAAGGAGGGGCCAAGTGACGACACTCATGACCAAGTAGCCTACAGGAACCTCAGACAAGGCCAGCAGATGCTGCAACATACCCGAGACCAGAAGGGTCTACTGTTCTGTCCAGTTTACCCCCACAACCTCAAGCACGCAGAGTTAAGTAAATTATACTCCTAGCTAACAGCTAATGACATACCATCACTTAATGGTGCAATCTCCTCATTAGGTTCTGATTGATTAATTGCCTTTTATTCCCGTTCCCATAACCACCTATCTCTCCTGCCATGGGCATGCACTCCATTGTCTTTTACTAATTTGGATGTATTCTTGAGATTTACGTAGTTTTCATTTGAATAACTGGTAATATGCTAAGCAATGATGGTTTTTCTGTTTTTGTTTTTGTTTTTTTTTTGAGACGGAGTCTCACTCTGTTGCCCAGGTTGGAGTGCAGTGGCACGATCTCCACTCACTGCAAGCTCCACCTCCCGGGTTCACACCATTCTCCTGCCTCAGCCTCCCGAGCAGCTGGGACTACAGGCACCCGCCACCACACCCGGCTAATTTTTTGTATTTTTAGTAGAGACAGGGTTTCACTGTGTTAGCCAGGATGGTCTCAATCTCCTGACCTCGTGATCCGTCCAACTTGGCCTCCCAAAGTGCTGGGATTACAGGCGTGAGACACCGCACCCGGAACCTGATCCTCTTTTCTTCCTTTCTCCACTCAGCACTATGTGTTTAAGGTCTAGTCATTCTGATGTGTGTATGCCTACTTTCGTTTTTCTTGATTTATGAAACTTTCCCCACAGCAACAAACACCTCAGATTCAGTCAACTCCAGCACAGGCACTTCTGCAATAGATATTCTTTTGTGTGTTTTCTTATGGACCCCTTTGAGAATCTCTCTGATATTTATCACCTGGACTGGAACTTAAGAGACCTGCTCAACCTAAGTCTTGTTTCTTGCCTTTAAACATGGTTCATAAGTCTTCACTTCTATCAACAATGCTTGAAAGGTGCAGTTTTCCCAAATCCACACCCACGCACGCACACATATACACACACCCCTGTAAGAGACACAGAGTACATTGCCCAGGTGCCACTTCAAGGAAGGACTTGCTGCCCAGCTGCAGGGAGTGTGGTCAACAGGTGGCCTCCAGCTGTCAGCAACTGCAGGGTCTTGCCTTGATTGCAGAACACGTCGTCTTTAACCTCCTGGAGTTGATTATCTGACCAATGCCAAATACAGATTGGCAGATTGGCCCCAGGTTTCACCCCTCCCAGGGCAGCCTGCTGCTGGGTATATAAAGGGCCAGCTATTTCAGTCAGGTGCCTGCAACCCTGAAGGGCAACCTCCACTCCAGCTCCTTCTGGGTTGGGTGAGACTTTGTCCTGTCACATCACACCTCTACTTCTCCTGCCAGTCTTGCATCCTCCCCACTCTCTTCTCAGCTCATTCCAAATAAACACCTTAAGTCAAACCTTGATTCAATGTTGGCTCAGTATGTGCTCTGGGAGAGCCCAGCCTACAATAGCATGGCTCAACTTCTTAATTTTGCCAATCCACTGTGTAGAAAATGGCATCTCATTGTATTAATTTTCATTTCACAGCTTCCTAATAATTTAGAACACTTATTAATACAAATATTACTTGTTCAGTGATCCCTTCCTCTGAATTTGTTATAACCATTTTCTTAGATTTTGTGGCATTTTCTTAATATGCAAGAATTCCTTGATCATCCTACATAAGTTTTTTTTTTTTTTTTTTTTTTTCTTCTGAGACGGAGTCTCACTCTGTTGCCCAGGCTGGAGTGCAGTGGCGAGATCTCAGCTCACTGCAAGCTTCACCTCCTGGGTTCATGCCATTCTCCTGTCTCAGCCTCCCGAGTAGCTGGGACTACAGGAGCCCACCACCACACCTGACTTTGTGTGTGTGTGTGTGTGTGTGTGTATTTTTAGTAGAGATGGGGTTTCACCGTGTTAGCCAGGATGTTCTCGATCTCCTGACCTCGTGATCCGCCTGCCTCAGCCTCCCAAAGTGCTGGGATTACAAGCGTGAGTCACCGCCCCCAGCCTATATAAGTATTTTTCATACACACACACACAGAGTGAAGTGATTACTACAGTCAAGCACATTAACACTATAGAAGACTTCCTGGTTTAAGATGTTGCAAATATCTTCTCCCAGTGTGCAGGCTATTAACTTTGTCTATATGAGGTCCAACAATGACAATGAATCAAAATTCTTAGCTTTGATGTGATAAAATCTACCAGGCTTTTATGTTTTTTTGTAATATTGAAGTCCTTTTCTCTTTTTTGAGACGGAGTTTTGCTCTGTCACCCAGGCTGGAACGTAGTGGCATGATCTCAGCTCACTGCAACCTCCACCTCCTGGGTTCAAGTGATTCTCCTGCCTCAGCCTCTCAAGTAGCTGGGACTACAGGTGCATGCTGCCATGCCCGGCTAATTTTTGTATTTTTAGCAGAGATGGGGTTTCACTATGTTGACCAGGTTTTGTTTCGAACTCTCTGACCTCATGATCTGCCCGCCTTGGCTTCCCAAAGTGCTGGGATTACAGGCGTGAGCCACTGCACCCGGCCTAATACTCACGAAGATATTCTTCTACAGTTTTTTCTATTACCTTTATAGTACTATATTTTATATTTAGGTTTTTAATTTTATCTGGAGCTCAGCTTTGTACATGGTAGTGAACATGACTGGGATTCAGTTTTTTTTTACATTCAGGTGGAGAGGAAGTTTTCTCAGCAGAAATAAAGGAAAAAAATAGTGATATCACCACATGGGAAGGGGAGAGGTAGGCAAGGGGAATAACAACCACTGGTAGAGGCATATTATTTACAGATAGAAAGTTAACCACTAGAAGTAACTAATAACAGCTAAAAACGGAAGCAGTTAAAGGTAAAGGCCTCCAGGGATGGAGGAGGGCAGGAAGTTAGGGGAAAGGGGAAGCAGCGGCTGTAATGTCCTTGTTTCTCTTGTATTACCTCAGTAATTTTTTATTATTCTTACTTGAGTTAAACTTTTAAAAAATCACACTTGTTATGAATCCTTCCCAAGGGACCTCTGATTTCCTGAGTCAGAGAATCATCCAAGTCCTACTTATTCCCCACCCACCCATTGCATGCATTCCTTTTCAAATGACTCCCCAAATGCATACATCACCATAGACACACTTTATGACACCTCGGGGATGAGAATCAGCCCAACTGAGATAGAGAGTGAGTGGAGGGTCCCCAGTGGATGATGAAGCCACAAGGCCAGTGGGAGATGGGGTTTGCAAAGAGTCTATGGGTCCCTTTATTTTCCCACAGCAGATGTGTTCTTGCTGAAAAGGGAAGGGCATATCCTTAAGTTATTCTGCAGTAAGGTATCTGTCTGTGAGTATATACTGCTCTCATCCTCCCCTAAAGATAGTTTAACTGTCCACTGTCTACTCTCCAGCAAATTCAGATCACCGAGAACCACCATATACTATTGTATAGGTTCTAGATGTGAAGGCCCTAAAAATGCCCTAAAGCTATGTTTCTGGATGAGGCGTCGTCGTGCTTTGCAAAGAGCACTGGACTGGGAATCAGGGAGCTGCATTCTGTCCACTGGCTTTGACCCTGAACCAGTCCTCCAAACTCTATGAGTTTACATTTCCTCTAAGAAAATAGGTTAACAGATATTAGTTTCTAATACCCCATCCCATTTTAACTACCTATGATTAAAACATATGATTATATTCCTGGAGAATCCCATGGTAGCGAAAATATTTTTAAAAATGTGTTTTGAATCCAACAAGTATATTTCACCGAAATTGATGACAAGGCAAAAATCTTTATTTGTGCATTCAATTGTCCTTTTAAAATATGTCCTTTAAATGCATTAACTGGTTAGTAAATAACTGAAATAATTTCACAATCTAATAAGTGCACATTAGAATCCAACACAGCTTCTGAGTGTTCTACTTAAGAAAAGATGAATCCTTAACATTTTTATGATTCTTAGACATTTATAATATTGCCAGTTCATTAGATGAATATATTGCCATACTTCATGACTGCTCAAAGTTTTGTATCAGCCCAAATATTTGACATTTTGGAAAGTGAGAGACATCTCTGTGGGCTAACCTTCCTTCTTGTGTTCACACAGCATTTCATCAGACCTATATTAAAAAAATCGGCAAGGTATTGTGGTTTGTGCCTATAACCCCAGCAATTTGGGAGGCCAAGATGAGAGCGTCGCTTGAGACCAGGAGTTTGAGATCAGCCTCAGCAACATAGCAAGGCCTGTCTCTATAAAAAAAAATAAAAATAAAAATTAAAAATCAGGCCTGGTGTTGTGGCATATGCCTTTAGCCCTAGCTACTTGTGAGGCTGAGGTGAGAGGATCACTTGAGCCCAGAAGTTTGAAACTGCAGTGAGCTATGATTGTGCACTCCAACCTATGCAACAGAGATAACCTATAAGAAAGAAAAAAAGAAAGAGGAAAGAAGAAAGAAAGGAAGGAAGAAAGAGAGAGAGAGAGAGAGAGAGAAAGAAGGAGGGAAGGAAGGGAAGGAAAGAGAAAGGAAGGAACCTGGGAAAGGAGGGAGGGGGAAAGGAGGGAGGGGGAAAGGAGGGAGGGGGAAAGGAGGGAGGGGGAAAGGAGGGAGGGAGATAGGGGGAGAGAGAGAGAGAGAAAGAAAAGAAAAGAAGGGAAGGAAGGAGGGAAGGAAGAGAGGGAAAAAGAAAGGAAAGGAAAGGAAAGGAAAGGAAAGGAAAGGAAAGGAAAGGAAAGGAAAGGAGAAAGGAAAGGAAAGGAAAGGAAAGGAAAGGAAAGGAAAGGGAAGGAAGGAAGGAAGGAAGGAAGGAAGGAAGGAAAAAGAAGGAGAAAAGAGAGAAAGAGAAGAAGGAAGGAAGGAGGGAGGGAAGGAGGGAAGGAGGGGAGGGAAGGAGGGAAGGAGGGAGGGAAGGAAGGAGGGAAGGAGGGAGGGAAGGAGGGAGGGAAGGAGGGGGAGGGAGGGAAGGAGGGAGGGAAGGAGGGAGGGAGGGAAGGAGGGAGGGAAGGAGGGAGGGAAGGAGGGAGGGAGGGAGGGAGGGAAGGAGGGAAGGAGGGAGGGAGGGAAGGAGGGAGGGAGGGAAGGAGGGAAGGAGGGAGGGAGGGAAGGAGGGAAGGAGGGAGGGAGGGAAGGAGGGGAGGGAGGGAGGGAAGGAGGGAAGGAGGGAGGGAGGGAAGGAGGGAGGGAAGGAGGGAGGGGAGGGAAGGAGGGAGGGAAGGAGGGAGGGAGGGAAGGAGGGAGGGAAGGAGGGAGGGAAGGAGGGAGGGAGGGAGGGAGGGAAGGAGGGAAGGAGGGAGGGAGGGAAGAGGGAGGGAGGGAAGGAGGGAAGGAGGGAGGGAAGGAGGGAAGGAGGGAGGGAGGGAAGGAGGAGGGAGGGAGGGAGAGGGAAGGGAAGGAGGGAGGGAGGGAAGGACGGGAGGGAGGGAGGGAAGGAAGGAAGGAAGGAAGGAAGGAGGGAAGGAGGGAGGGAGGGAAGGAGGGAAGGAGGGAGGGACGGAAGGAAGGAAGGAGGAAGGAGGGAAGGAAGGAGGGAAGGAGGGAGGAGGGAAGGAGGGAAGGAAGGAAGGAGGGAGGGAGGGAAGGAGGGGAGGAGGGAGGGAGGGAAGGAAGAAGGGGGAGGGAGGGAAGGAAAGAAGAAAAGAAGGGAAGGAAGGAAAGAGGAAAAGAAGGAAGGAAGGAGGGAAGAAGGAGGGAAGGAAGGAGGGAAGGAAGGGAGGGAAGGAAGGGAGGGATGGAAAGAAGAAAGAAAAAAGAAAAGAAGGAAAGAAAAGAAAGGAAGGGAGGGAGGGAGGGAGGAAGCGAAGGAGGAAGGAAAAGAAAGAGAAAGGAAGGAAGGAGGAAGGAAGGGAGGGAAGGAAAGAAAGAAAAAGAAAGAGCGAAAGAAAGAAAAGAAAAGAGAGAGAGACAGAGAGGAAGGAAGGGAGGGAGGGAGGGAAAGAAGGAAGGAAGGAAGGGGAAGGAAGCAAGGAGAAGGAAGGAAGGAAGGAAAGAAGTGGGGGAGGGAAAAGAAAAGAAAGAAGGAGAAAAGAGAGAAAAGAAAGAGGAAAAGAAAAGAAATCTCCCCTATTTCCTACAGTGAAGCCAGGTAACAGCTTCCCTAAGCCCTTCTAATCATTTGTCAAATGCACCTGGAAAAATCCCACACCTTGATGACTGAATTTTCCATTCCCAGCTAAAGAAAGTCAGGAGATCCAATGTTTGTTTTTTCTACTGTTTGTAGGGAAAAAAAAGTGTATGGCATTTTCTACCCTGCAGTGCTCCCTGTTATGGGATGTGGTTGGTGTCCCAGTGTACATTTGAACAAATGATTGGTTATTTCATATGTATCAGTATATTATAGTTTTTCTACAAAAAGGGAAAACATTATAATATGAATTATTGAACATAACTAATTAAGCAATGTATGAGTTGTTGGCCATTTAGGTCATTCCAGCTTTTCCCTGCTGAACAACCTAAGGATGACAGAACCAAAAGCTTAACTCAAATACAGTCAGAAGGAAAATGCTTTTTAGTTATATAGCAAAAATGGAAAATTGGAGTTCTTTGCTGATGATGGGAAAGAACAAAAAGACAACATCCCATTGTGGTTCAGAGACTGAAACCTGAAAAGGGAAGGAGAATCCCCTAAAAATGGGTGCAGGAATCCCTACTCTCCCTTTCTCTCCTCTTATTCATTCCCCTTCTTGGCCTCCTCTGCCTAAGCTGGAGTCAGGGACTTGTGTGTTCCCCACAGAGACTTGCACCAGGCTGCCATCTGGCCCTGGCCCTGACCCAGCGGGCACTAATTATCCTCAGTCAGCAGATCTGGCATCTCCTTCTTGACATGTGTCCCCTCAGGCCCTGTATGGTATTTGATGACGTGGACCACAGTTTTCTTCTGAAATTGCACCCTCCTCTTCTGGCTTCTAGGATAACTCTTTCTAAGACCACTCTCTGTTCTTCCCATCATCAAATGCTGCTCTTCACCACGGTGCTTTCCCTGACTTTCTTGACAGCTTTTCCAAGGGAAATTCCATCTTTCATAGGGCCAAACCTTAACCACGTGATGATGACTCCGACTGAATTCTCTATAGAGTTCCAGGACAAAATTTTCAGTTTCTAATTGTATCTTCTCCATCGTGCATTTTAAAAATTTAAATACATTCATTTCTCTCCTGATTCCACTAAAAAGAAAAAAATTTTGATCTCTTTGCCAAGTTCTTTCAATTAATGTTACTATATTATCCCATTCATTCGGGTTTGAAATCTCATAGCCGTCTTTAACTCTTCTTTATTCCTATATCTAATCAGCCACTATCTCCTATCAGTTCTATTTCCCCAAAACGGTCACATTTTGATTACTTGAGGCTGAATTAAACATGGTTGAGGCTGAGCAGTGAGTTGGGGCCCCTTTACCTCTTCAGCTCTCAGGTGGAGAAGCAAGAACCCCGAAAGCAGAAGAGCTGCCTTTGATGTAAGCAGGGAAGAGAGATCAGAACTCTGGCCTCCCTTTCTCAGCCTCCTGCCTCCACCCCAAGTCACATATACTCCCAAGACTGGACCCATTTCCAAAGCGAATGATCAGCATTCATCCACTAACCAGAAGCATGTCCCAGCCCTCTTCTGTGTCCCGCCATTAGAAAATCACAAGCTGACGGTAGCTTCGATTTAGTTCCAATTAGGAATTAATATCATCTTCTTCACTACCAATTTCTCCCAGTTAATGGAATATGAATGGTAATTCCAGAATCTTTTATCTCCTTTCTCACTACCATAGCCCCTATTCAAATCTTCAGCATCTCACATCTAGATGACTGTAGAAAGAGCCTGCTGGTCTTCTCTGCTTACAGTCACATTCCAATTCAGCTCCCACCTCGCATTATTCTAATATACACCCTTGGTCATATTGCTTCTTGATCAAAGGCTTCAACGGTCAAGTATTGAACATTGCTTATCTATCATTGACATTGCTAGTATTCCTGCTATAACAAGTTCTCCCTTATTCAGAATCCATTTAAAATGTAGTGCAAAACACACACAAACTGACAGTAACCTAAGTGCCCACCAGTAAGGAATTGTTAAGTAAAGTCTAGTACATCCATGACATGAGATAATAGGAGGTTATCCATCATATGGAATAATAGGAAGTCATTTGAAAGGATGAGATGATAGCCGGGCGCGGTAGCTCATGCCTGTAATCCCAGCACTTTGGGAGACCAAGGTGGGCAGATCACGAGGTCAGGAGATTGACACCATCCTGGCTAATCTGGTGAAACCCCGTCTCTACTAAAAATACAAAAAAAAAAAATAGCCTGGTGTGGTGGCATGTGCCTGCCACTTGTCCCAGCTACTTGGGAGGTTGAGGCAGGAGAATCTCTTGAACCCGGGAGGTGGAGATTGCAGTGAGCTGAGATCGTGCCACTGCACTCCAGCCTGGGCGACAGAGCAAATCTCCATCTCAAAAAAAAAAAAAAAAGAAAAGAAAAAAAAATAATGAGATGACGGCATACAAATATATCTACCACATATATTCTTTGTTTTATGTTTTACAGGCAAACCAAAATTTAGGGAGAACACACATCAAACAGTTATAACCCATAGCCATCTCAGGAGTGAGATTAAGGGAAAATAGGGATTCCATGTTTATTTTGTAATTGTTTTATAAGTGTCTGTATTCTTAAAACGTGTTACAGCATGCAGGTATTATTTTTAAATATCTAAAGCCAATAAAGGTTTATAAATGCATTTGTTATCTAAGAGCTTCATTCAGAAATTATCATTGTATTTTTATTTGGGGGACATTAACATGTTTATGTATAAACCTAAGATTTAATAATATAATGTACTCACTAGACTGTGTTCATTAAAGGTAGAGTTTGTATAGTCAATTTGCTTTTGTATTTTCCCAGAATGCTTCTCAGAATCTGTATAGTGCCTGGCATATTAGAAGAGACGTGTGCGTGTGCGTGTGTGTGTGTGTGTGTGTGTGTGTGTGTAAGATTTGCTACATATTTCTCTAACTTCATAGAATATGATGGAACATGTACTGTGATCCTAGAATCATTTCTCTATTGCTGTACACAAGCCCATATATATGACAGTAGTTTTGCATATTTGCAAATGCAAATATATACACAACCAAATGGGAGAATGATCTTCATATTGTCATTGTGCTGACAAACCTGTCTTGATCACTGCTATGGGGACTCCAAATTACCGAGGGTTTTGAAAAGGACAAGAGCAATTCCACAGGGAATAGGCAATTAGGTTTTGGAACAATGTGCACAGGCTGGCGTTAACTGGTTCCCGTGAGTCAGGGCCATTCCATTTTGGGGATTAAACACATCAGCAGGATGTCCCTTTCTGTGCAGCTGACCAGGGGGAGTTCCATCCCATACACCGAGGGAGAGGGGTCCCAGAATCTTCTGGGGAATGAGGAAACAAATTCCAACCCTCAAATAACCTGATTGGAAAGGGAATGTTTTTATATACATTCGTCTCCAAAATCCAGCCAGCAAATGATACACATTAGCTGGTGTTTAGCTAAATGTTAAAAATCTTATTGAGGCAAAAGCAATTCTAGAAAGGAACAACAACAAAAAAAGCCAGCTCAGCCTCTGCCCCATGGCCTCGATTTCTCTCCCAAACCCCATGAAGCTGAGAGGTTGAAAGTCTAGAAACAGAATTGAACATGTCTAATCTCTTTTACAACAATGTTCTTATTTTAACCCATGTCATCAGGGGAAATGGCTGAAAATAGTGACAAATACAACATCAATAAACATAATAATAATTGATTTCCCAGAGATGAAAAATTTGAAATTAGTGGCCATTTCCCCCTAGAGCATTGGTTGATTAATTTAATGTTCATCTTAGTCTTTCAAAGACATCCTCTTACGCTGAGCTGCTCTGCCAGACTTTGTGATGGGTTTTGTGGTTTAGGGCCCGGTGGTTAAAGTATATTGCACAGTTCTGCAGTTTTAAAGAGAATTCTGATAGTTTAAGGATGACTGCAGCCAACAATAGCAAGAACAAAAGTTAAGACACATCAAGCAATTAAATTGCCAGAGATTGGAACTGGAATTTTTCATACAGGATATAAGTTCAGTGACTGCACTACTCAACGTTTTTCTAGCTTACGTATCCAAGCAACAGAATTTGAGAGGTACAACCTCTATTCCCCCAGAGCACCAACACCCAACTTTCACGTAATTAATTCAGAATCTCAACACAGAGCAAGGTGAATTTCAAGTGACTATTCTCCTTCCTCTCTCCCTTCTTTCTTTCCCTTTTCCCCTTCCTTTCTTACTCATCTTTCTCCCCTTCCCTCCCTCCCTCATTTCCTTCTTCCTTTCTTCCTTCTCACCTTTAAACCATTTCAAAGTTTGATGTTCATATTTATCCTGAGAGACAAGTGAAATAAGCATTATTATCCTTTTTTATAGACATGACTTTCCCAGACTTTCTTGTGACTGAATAAATAGCCCAGGGAAAGAAGTTTTGAACCTCCTGAGTTCCAGGTTGGCACTTTCTCTTTTTCATTTTTTATTATACTTTAAGTTCTGGGGGTACATGCGCAGAACATGCAGTTTGTTACATAGGTATACAAGTGCCATGGTGGTTTGCTGCACCCATCAACCCGTCACCTACATTAGGAATTTCTCCTAATGGTATCCCTCCCCTAGCCCCCCCCCACCCCCAACTCGCCCCAGTGTGTGATGTTCCCCTCCCTGTGTCCATGTGTTCTCATCATTCAATTCCCACTTATGAGTAAGAATATGTGGTGTTTGGTTTTCTGTTTTTGTGTTTGCTGAGAATGAGCGTTTCCAGCTTCATCCACGTCCCTGCAAAGGACATGAACTCATCCTTTTTTATGGCTGCATAGTATTCCATGTGTATATGTGCCACATTTTCTTTATCTAGTCTATCATCGGTGGACATTTGGGTTGGTTCCAAGTCCTTCCTTAGCACTTTTTCTACAAGTAGCTGGCCCGAGAGCATGTCAGGGAGAACTCCAGCCTGGGCCATCAATCACAGCTTCATCTATCATCCCTGTGAGCACTCCTGCATGGAGTCAGCATCGGGGTGTGCAGAGGCACCCTCACCTCTTGTCCATTACCAAATGCCACATCACGAGAAATATCTACTTTATCATTTTAAACATGTAAGAGTAAACTGGCTTCCACATTCTTAGGAACTAGGAATATATCAGACCTCTTTATCAGACCTCATCTGCACAGGTGAGCCTAAACCCCTTGTTTTGGAAATGTTTGATACGGCTCCTGGCACTGGGTGCCTGGTTCCTTCCCTTCAGAGTTTCCCTTACTTTTCCTGGGACCATTGCTATGCAGTGTAATTTGCCCTGTCCTGAGCCCCTAAGACACTCGGTCTAGTATCCTTGTCCCCATAAATCTACCAGAGGATGGTGATTTTGATTTCCATTGTCTCAAATGCATGCACTTTGACCTCACACTCTCATTTTTCTGCACCATCTCAGGGTCCCTACAATTGTATCCAGGAGGTCTAAAAAACCTTCTGTGAAGACATATTTAACCTCCAATTAAAGCATTTGTAATTATTTCCCAGGACAGTTATTCATCTACAAACTCATCCACAGTGGATTTACCTAAGGAAAGTAAACAACAGGAGATAAATTAGGGACTTCCACAAATGCAGTCTTCCCTGTGACACCCTGCACAGAATAACTCTCCTTAAACAAGGGTAAAGGTGAGATGGCAGCACTGTTAAGTCATCTGAAGGCCAAGCTTCCTAGGTCATATCAGTATCAGGCATCGATAAAGGACTCTGGTAAATAAATGAAGCCATTTCTCTAAGGAATAAAAAAAAAATCATCACTTTTAAATGCTTAAGGATGCATTTTGTCAACATGTTTTCATTAAGATACAGCTTTCTGAAATGTACCAGAAACAAAGGGAAGAAAAATCTCTCCCTTTCCTTTCCAAACTTCTGCCTTCCAGAGCATTTGAGGCAGAGCAATGCTGGGAATATAAGAAACAGAAACAGTGGGGAGGGCAGAGCTGAGGAATCAAGTTAGAGCAGCAGACACAGCCTGTGACACTGACCATGGTCTCCTGCACGGGCCCCATTTATAACCTGGTCTTTAACTTTGTTTATCTTTGTGGATATTCGCAGAAGCATCGTACTTTCCAGAAGTTGGGGCCCTATAATCATTATTTGTCTTTGGAGAAAATGGGATTATGGGCCTTTAATTGCTCTTCTCAGAAAGTCGATGTTGTAATAGATCACTCTTCACTGACCCTCTTCTCCAGGTGGGGCTTCTGCGTTTTCATGGTTTCCCCTTGGCCTTGGCGTTGTAACAAAAAACAGTAAAGGTGGGCTCCTTGGTACTAAACCTCAACCACAAGCAGAAAGGAAGTGGAGAAGGCTCACCTTCTTCAGTGTTTGAGAGTGAAAACCCCCAGCTGTCCTAGGAACGAGCACCTGTTTATGGAAGTGAATGCAAATTGTAGAGGTTTCCAACTTGTGTGCATCTGCTACAGCCACCACAACAAAGGACCACAGACTGTGCGGCCCGAACCACAGACGTTCATTTCTCACCGTCACAGAGGCTGGAAGTCTGAGATCCAGGTGTCGGCAGGGTTGGCTCCTTCTGAGGCTGTGTGGGAAGGCTCTGTTCCAGGCCTCTGTCCTGGGCTTGTAGATGCCATCCTCTCCCTGTGTTTTCATACCGTCTTCCCTCTGTGCATGTCTGTCTCTGTGTCCAAATTTCCCCGTTTACCTTTTAGTGAGGTCACCAATCACTAGGTTAGGGCTCACCCTAATGATACCCTTTTAACTTGACGACCTCTGTAAATATCCTATTTCCAAATAAGGTCACATTTTGAGGTACTAGGAATCAGGCATTCCAATGTGTGAATCTGACAGGGAATCATTCAACCCACAACACAGCTCAATTAAATCATCCCAGGTTTCAGACTGAGGATGGTTTGGGGTGAAGAAGACTGTCTCCCCCAGTTTGCAGCAGCTGCGGTTTTCCTGTCCTTCTCCTGTGTGTGGTTTCAGCTCCGCAGTCAGCTTTCAGCTCTGAAGGGCAATGACTAAGGGCTCTTTGGGTACACAGAGGTGAGTCGTTCTGATAAGATTGGGGAAGATCCTAGAAGACACCTGGATGTGCCAGTGGACTCTGAATGCTTTGCTTGGCTAAGTTCTGATGTGATATCCCCTACTGCAGGTAAGGCATGACAGAAACCAAGGGGTGAGTACAGAAGGGAGTGGTCAACAAAGACATTCGTCGGGACAGCAATTAAGACTCAGAGAGGCTGGGCATGGTGGCTCACACCTGTTATCCCAGCACTTTGGAAGCTGAGGCAGGTGGCTCACCTGAGGTCAGGAGTTCAACACCAAACTGGCCAACACAGTGAAACCCTGTCTCTACTAAAAATACAAAAATTAGCCGAGCATGGTGGCATGCACGTAGTCACAGCTACTCAGGGGGCTGAGGCAGGAGAATGGCTTGAACCCCGGAGGCAGAGCTTGCAGTGAGCCGAGACTGCGCCACTGCACTCCAGCCTGGGTGACAGAGTGAGACTCTGTCTCAAAAAAAAAGAAAAAGACTCAGAGATAGCCAGCTGTGGCTCCAGCCTTTCATCTAACACCATGCTTGGCTAACACTACCCTCCCTACCTTTCCTCCTCCCTCCTTCTCCCCAGACAAAAGCTTCTCCTTCTTGGCTGCACACCTTTACCAGACTTCCTGATATTCTGGCCTAAGCTGTGTCTCTGTGCTTTCCTAAGTGTAAAAGTTTCTTATGGCTGCTGCACCAAATTACCACAAAGTTAGTTACTTAAAACAATACAAATTTATTGTAGTATGGTTTCAGAACCAGAAGTCTGAAATGGGTCTCGCTGGGCTAAAATCATATTGTCATCAGGACTGCATTCCTTTCAGGAGGCTTTAGGGGAGTCCCTATTTCCTTGCCTCTTCTAGCTTCTAAAGGCTACCTGCATTCCTTGACTTGTGGTCTCTTCTTCCATCTGCAGTGCCGGCAGCGGGGCATCCTCACATGTGTCTCTCTAACACTGACCTTCTTCTTCCACTTACGAGGGCCCCTATGACGACTTTCATCTGCCACTTTAATTCCCCCCTTCCTATGTAACATAAAACCGATTCTAGGATTAGAATGTGGACATCTTTTCAGAAGGCAGGAGGGAGCATTATTCTGCCAACCATACTAAGCGAGACAAATTCCTTCCTACAAGGAATTCCAGTGACAATTGTTATGAGAATAAGGTGTTCATGTCATGACATAAGGACTGAACGTTTCCACTGGGGTATTGTTTGTCGTTATTTTGTTTTTGTTTTGGTTTGGCTTTTTGAAACAGGGTCTCGCTCTGTCATCCAGGCTGGAGTGCAGTGGTGCGAATTTGGCTTACTGAAACCTCTGCCTCCCAGGATCAAGTGATCCTCCCACCTCAGCCTCCCGAGTACCTGGGCTACAGATGCACACCACCACGCCTGGCTAATTTTTGTATTTTTTCTAGAGATGGGGTTTCACTATGTTGCCCGGGCTGGTCTTGAACTCCTGGGCTCAAGTGATCCACCCACCTTGGCCTCCCAAAGTGCTGGGATTACAGGTGTGAGCCTACTGGGGTTTTTGACCAAAAACAGAACCTGAGTAAGGACAGTTTGGAATTCAGTGAGCCAAAACATGAAGGAAGAATCAGTGAATGAGCAAGTAAATACAGACAATACGTGTAAGTGTGTCAACTGTTTTTAGGGAAGTACACAGGTTATTAATCTTAGAGAGTAGAGCACGCACCAGGGAGGGGTGAGCGCATTTGATTAAAGCCTTAATTATAGATTGTGCAATCTCCATGTCCAAGGAATCAAAATTCCTAGCTTCATGGATCCTCTTCCCAGTCCACTTGCCAATCAGCTTTCTGGAGCAATCTGGCACAGGAAGGAGTGGGAGAGTAATAAGCAGCCCAGATCCCCCTGCTAGCTAGGTTGCACAGTCCCCAGAGGGTCCTTCCAGGGAGTTGGGTCTCCATAGAGTACTCCCAAATCAATCAACTCCCTTTAGCCAATCTCAGCGCTGAGCCCCATGGTACAGCACCCTTGGGATCCAGCCTATGCATACTCTCCAAGCCCTGCTGGTTCATGCTACCTAGGTTTTACAGTTCTTTACCTTCAATTTGGGGCCCAGCACAGCATCCACTGGGGCATGCTGTGCTACAACCATAGTGATAGGTCTAAGGGCCAAAAGGGGTGGGGTAAGCACAGACTAAGGAGACGATTCTCATTACCTTGCAGAGGAGAGGTCTCTGTACTATCTCCAGGCTAGAAGGAAGTTCTGGCTCTTCCCAGGAGGTGTGGGCTCCTTTTGCAACTTAGAGGGTTCAGGAGGACCCAGGGATTCAAGATTTTAATGGCATCAACACAGATTCCTTTACCCGAGCAGAGCTGGGGATGAGGTGAGGTGAGGTGAGGTGAGGGAGGCATCTAGGGGACAAAATTTCAGGACTCATATACTCCCTGAACATGCATGAACCTGAGAGTGAACACTTCAACACCTCCTTAAATTTTGCACCATGGGCCCCTTGCTTGCCTCACCCTAGCTGCTGCCTTGCATCTAAGTGCCAGGTCCCAGTCTCTTCCAACCAGGAACCAGACTTTGGCACAGAAAATTGACCTTGCATGGTATTTAACCTACTTCGGCAAGGACCCCAGAAGACTGCATAAATTGGCTATTAGGATGGAGCCTCAAAGCATGAGAAAAGTGATGTCTGAACTTAGTGAGGTTCCGATGCCAGAGTCGCTGGGAGCAACTGCAGGGAACAAGCTGGAAAGGAGATATGACAGAAGACACCCAGAAAACCCACCAGATCATCACATTCCATGGGAAGTACCCTGCAGAAACTGTCTGGATCCTGGAGGACGATGGTAGACCACTCAAACTCAACTAAGCAGCAGCCATTTTTTCCTTCAATTCCTGACATGATATCTTTGTTGGAGAGATGAATAATGTCTCAGGTACATTTTACACAGCCAATGATTTGGTGAAGCCATTCCTTTCTAATTCCATCAGAAAAGAAGATCAGAAGCTATTTGCAATGAAATAGAAAGAATAAAAAATATTTCTTTACAGTTTTGCCCCAAGGACTATGTTACCTCTTTCACCATTGGTCATATTATAGTCTGTGGAGATCTGGACATCCCTACATCTGGGTGTTCCATAGAACGTCACATGGATATGCACTACAGATGACATCATTCTAGTCAGGCCAAATGAGCAAGAATTGACTAGTACAAGTCAGACACATATGTTCCAGGGGATGAGAGAGAAAAGCCTATGAAGATTCAGAGGCTTGCTACATCAATAAAATGTTTAGGAGTCCAACGGTCAAGGGGTATGCCAGGGCACTGCATCCAAAATAAAGGATCAAATATTTTATCTTACATCTCCCACTATGAAGAGGAAAGCCCAAAGGTGAACTCAAGGACCAACTTATAATATTCTCCACTAGCAATGATCATTGTACCATGAGCAGGAGAGGGGATTACCAACAGTGCTAGGTTTTCTGTATAAATAAACATTTGTTGAGGCTCTCCAAAGAACATTAGCAACAAGAAAGAACACAAAACACAAAACTTAATCAAATTTCCAAGCTAGTACATCAGTTAGCTATTCCTGCATAACAAACCTAAAACTTAAGCCACTAAAACTTAGTGGCTTAAGGCAACTACCATTTGCTTAGCTCATGATTCAGTCAGCAACTTGATCTGGGCTCATTTGGATGGGTACCATGATTTTGCCTGGGCTCATTCCTACATCTTTGCTCAGTTGAGGAGTCAGCTAAGGATTGGCTCGTTTGGGGTGGCCTCAGCTAGAACATCTTACCTTTGCTTTATGTGTCTGCTCATCCCCAGCAAGCTACTCTGTCTTGTCTTATTCATAAGATATCTGGGCAGCGTTCTAAGAAAGAATAGCCACATGTAAGACCTCTTGAGTTCTCACGCTAGGCCCAGAAAGGGCACACCATGACTTCTGCTGAATTCTATTGGCCAATGCAAGTAACAGGCCAGTAACAGATTCAAAGGTAGAGGAAATAGACTCCACCTCTTGAAGGAAGAGTTGCAAAGTCACATTACAGGGAACATGGATACAGGGGAAAGTGAAGAGTTGTGGCAGTTTTTGCAGTCTATTAATCTGCTGGATTCTGTATGAATTAACATTTATGGGAGCTTCCAAAGAGGAGCAGCCTCTAAGAGGGTGAGAGAAGTAGGAGCCGGATCAAATTTCTGGACCAGTCTTTTCAAGGCAAGAGTCAGACATTTCTAAATAGATTTGATGACCCTCCTTAGAAATGCAGCAGGACAATGTGGCCCCAGTCAAGCCCTGACCTCTCTCTGTATTCAATCCTGCCCTCTGAAGTGACCTCTGTATGTCCCCTGTCCTCTTTTATAGTCAACTTAGAATTGACTCTATCACTTCTGCCTTCAGAACAGAGCAAATTTGTAAATTTACTGAAAAAGGTGGACAATATGTTCAAGAAAATAGGAACAAATTTCTATAATCTGCCTGTCACCCTCCTGCATGATTTTTAATGACATTCTTTGCTTCAAAGGAAAATAAAAATAAGGAAGTAATCTGACATATAAACTGCACTTAAATGCTAGTAAGTCTTCACACACAAAGAAAGAAACAATAAGAGAAAACCCTAAAAATATGGAGGTCGGGAGCCAAATGCAGCATATGTTTTTGAGAATCTAATCTTTCCAGCAAATCTCCCAGACAGCTGTCAGAGTGAGCTCGGTGGTGGGGTGGATGAAGTGATAAGACGTGGTACTGTGTAAAGCTCCACCCTAGGCTTCATCATTGGAATGCCAGCCATCACCCTTCTCCTTTGCAAATTGGCATTTCATGAAACAAAGCACAATTTCTTAAATCCCAAATCCTATTTTTACTTCTATTTGCCAAGTTATTTTCTCTGCTCTTACTTTTTCTGATTTTCCTTTGTCTAGTCTGTTTTTCTTTTTCTTTTTCCTTCCCCATTAAGGAACAAGGATTTTCAAGCTTTGCTTCCTTATCAAGCTACGAGTCCAAAGAATCAGACCTTTCGGTTTCCCTTTTCCATTTTAAGATATGATGAGTCAAGTAGATTTGTAAGGTAGCAGAGGTGCCATGTTACCCAATCATGGCTCCAAGAACAGGAATTTGGAAGAAAAAAAGGAAGTAATAAGGCTTCTCCCTGTTCCAATCCCTTTAAAATGCAGATTTAAGAAAAGGTGCTAGGGAGTCAGACAGGAGGAACTAAAAGAGCTTTTTGATTTCAAATTCTGAGCTCGGAGCTTGAAGAGAATTTAGAGACCTTCTAGCTGCAAACCAATCTGATCTCTCTAAATTTAAGCACAACCCTTCCTGGGCTCAAGGAAACATTGTCCACAAGAGCACCTACCCTGAGGACAAGTCTTGTATAGGGATCAATAAGATACTCTAAATCGAACTTGCCCTAATGAGCTTTATCTATTTTAAAAAAGACCAAACAATGGGAGGCAGCAGAGCATGGTGGTTAAGAGCACAGACCCAAGACATCATGGGTTTCAATCCTGGCTCTACCAGTGTTATGGGTTGAATGTGTTCTGAACCTCCAAAACCCACATGTTGAAGTCCTAATCCCTAGGACCTCCGAATATGACATTATTTGGAGATATGGTCTTTACAGAGGGTAATCAAATAAAAATAAGGTGATTAGGGTGGGCCCTAATGCAATATAAACTGATGTTCTTATATTTAAAAAAAGGAATTTGGACACATAAACAACAAGCACACAGGGAGACTGCCCAGTGAAGATAAAGACAGAGATTGGGGTGATGTGTCTAAAAGCCAAGGAATGTGAAAGATTGCAGCAATTCCCAGAAGCTGGGGGAGAGTCAGGAACAGATCCTACCTCACAGCCTCAGAAGGAACCACCCCTGCTGACCCCTTGATCTTGGACTTCCGGCCTCCAGAGCTGTTAGAGAATAAATTTCCATTGTTTAAAGCACCTAGTCTGTGCTACTTTGTCTGGGCAGCCCTGGCGAGGTCACACAGCCTATCACCATCTATCTGTGTGACTCTGGCATGGTTCTCCTTGCCCTGTAACATGTAGATGACAATAAATGTCTAAGTCAGAGGGTCGTTAGGAACACCAATTAAATAAACTAACGTGCAAATGTTTCAAATAGAAGTTGACACAAAGAAAGAGGTATATGAATGTATCAGTCCATTCTCACACTACTATGAGGACATACCAGAGACTGGGTAATTTAGAAAGGAAAGAGGTTTATTTGACTCACAGTTCCGCAGGGCTGGGGAGGCCTCGGGAAACTTACAATCATGGTGGAAAGGGAAGCACGCATGTCCTTTTTTAAATGGCAGTAGCAAAGAGAAGTGCAGACCAAAAGGGGGAAAAGCCCCTTATAAAACCATCAGATCTCACGAGAACTCACTCACTATTACAAGAACAGCAGCATGGGGATAACCACACCCATGAGTCAATTACCTCCCACCAGGTCCCTCCCATGCATGACATGTGGGAATTATGGGAACTACAATTCAAGATGAGATGTGGGTGGGGACACAGACAAACCATATCAATGAATCTTTGTTAAATAAAAACAAAATTAAAACCAACATCTGCATGAGTCATTATAGGTATTATTAATTAATGAATTTGCTTGACTCTTCAGTCAGTGTGGTATTAGAGGGAAAATAAGAAATCCTTTGGAAAGCCAAAACGCCATTGCTTATTCCAAGCATTGTCTACAAATTGTTATAATCAGAGTTATGTTGTTTTCTTTGTTTTTGTTTAAATCGTTTGGATCTGGCAGTGCCAGATTTAGGTTTCCAATAAATTATTAATCTATGAGTTAATAATTCATGTTAATTGGTGGCATAAGCCACTTTCTCTGGCAAATGTGAGCAAAGGCCACAACTTTTTAACAGCAAGGGTGAAACCTTTTCTGAGTTTTTTATCCCTCCCCCATGGTCTATCATGGAAATATTAAGATATGAAAGAAAAATTTTAACCAGAGCTGGGAAAGCAAGATAATTCCAAGGATAAAAGTGTAGACTGTCAGCCATACTTCCTAGCCAAGCACTGCCTCCATAGCCTGCTGAAGGAAAAGGAGGTCTCCAGGGAATTCAGGGGGACTCCAGCCCCACACAAGCCCACCCAAGAAGGATACAGCCATGCAGGTTTGTAAACCTTTGACAAGACAACTTATAATCATTAAACATGTTGACTCGTTGATCAAAAAACTTTTTTTTCAGAAAATAAAAGAAGGCATTTGAGAGATTAGCTCACCAATGGGATTTTTCACAAAGAATGATAATTTTCCTAAATTACAAGGCACAGGCTTAAGAATAGAGAACATCCATTCATACTGGGTGACAGCCACAGAATGCTAAGCAAACCCCTTCCACCATTGACTTCTTTGATTTTAATTAATGTATATATGCTCTGCCTTTTTGTTTCCAGAAAGAATTTCAGGTAATTCCTGATTGCAGGCCACAGAAGCCAAGAAATAAGACTTCTTACCCGAACTAATGTGCCTTTACTTTTCAACTCATGGATTTGCCCCTAGATCTGGGAAGCAGCCACAAGTGGCCTAGATGTTCTCAGTGTTTTATACCTTTTCTGGCCTTAATGCTTATTTGCAAGGTTCTTGTCAAGTTACAGGCTGATGTGATGAAATGACTTTTTCCCATTTGGAAAATAAGATTATACTTAGTAGCTTGTTTCAGTCTTGATTAAAAGATAGATGTAAAATATGCAAAGAATGATGTCTAAAGACTTAAAGATAAAATTTACATGGAAGTCACTAGTTTAAAGAGATTCAGTTAGCTCCTCCGGCTCTTGTTTTTCTGAAGAAAATTTGAATAGCATATGCTTTTCATTGTGCTCCTTTTCAGCCATTTACATATCGGGAAAATGTATATTTGGCAACTGGTCCTATTTTTAGGAGTCCTTGAAACTTGCCCTTTGAAAATGTTTTCATTTTTGGCACATATGTGTGTCTTAAGCAGAATGAAAACACAAAGCTAAAAAAGAAAAATATGTACAAAAAGGAATGATTTTTCCAGCCCCATGTAGCACAATAAGAAAGCAATCATTCAGTTGTGACTTTAAAAAATGGATTCTTGCCTGGATTTTCCAATGATTTCCTTCTAAATGAGCGTTTCTCTGCAGAACTGAACTAATGTAAAGAGACAGTTTGTTCCAGTGCCAGAACTGAACCAGCAAAAAAAAGGACGGAGGCTCTATTTTCATAGGAGGAACTTAACAAAATAATACCCACTCTGTTTCTCTGCAGCCTCTTGTGTCAATTCAGAAGAAAGTGCCATATGCCATTGCGTGACTTGAAGCGTGTTTTCCCAGCCTGACTCTTGGCCACCACTCGTTCTGTTATTTGCAGTCAGTAACAAAGATTCATCCTTGTGTCCATCATGCAGCAAGGAGAATCTTTGTCACTTAGTGTAATTAATAGCTGGACCTCACAAGGGAAGGTGGGAGAAGGAAGCCGTTCATGCATAGACCTGGATAAATTCGGAACAGGCTTTGCGAATCCTTGCTGTCTTTTGACCAGTGAAGATGCCAGAGCCCCAGCAGAAGAGGAAATATGGTAAGCAAAGTGTTTTCTCTGGAGCTGTGTGTGTTATAACCCCAAGCTCTGTAACTGTAGTTCAGGAGAGCTCTCTAACTTTCCCTATCAAGCCAGATGACCATCAAGGACTCCCCTCTGCGTGTATGTCCTATTTCCGTGTATTTCATCCTTCCCACTTTTCTTCCACAACACTGTCTTCACCAACCTCTAGATAGATACCACTATAGAATAAAAATCAAAAACAGAGGCCTAATGCTTGATGAGTGCCTCCCCTAGACTATGTGGTTAAATCACTCAACAAGCTTTCAGAGAATGTGTAATGGGCCCTGTTTTCAAAATGAGAGGACTGAAAAGAGGTTTGGAGAGGCCAGTGCTGAGGTTAGGCTCAGGGAACACAGATGGAAATAGCCGAATCAGGACCACATCAAGGGCACTCTAATGCCGAGATTCTTAGCTCACTTTTCCCTGTACTGTGACCTTTTCTTTCATTTTATTTTTATTTTTAAATAGAGATGGGGTCTTGTTATGTTTCCCAGTCTGGTCTTGAACTCCTGACCTCAAGCAATCCTCCCGTCTTGGCCTTCCAAAGTGCTGGGGTTGCAGGCATGAGCCACTGCACCCAGCCTCCTTAACTTTCTGAACTCCTACTTATGTATTTTTTCTTCCTCTTCCTGTATAAAAATGGCTGGATGGATTCCACTTGTCCCCGGACCTTTAAATTCCTGTCTTCCATACCTGAACAAACCCAATTTATCTCTCAAAGTTTCAGAGAGCCCCTAAATACTAATAGTTCCTCACCATCGTCTCACTTGCAATCTGTGCGTCTCAGAGTTCCCTTCCCAGAGGCCATTTTTTGCCTTTAATTAGCAAATGCATAAGATTCTAGGATCCATGAGATTTTTTTCCTTCTATTTCTGCCCAAGGAGAAAGCAAACATGTACTGCTGCCTTTGCCATCCCAGGCCCATAATCTCTGTGGTCTTTCTTCACCTTTAAAAACCTCACCTCATGTATCTTTTCTTAGGCTCATCTCTCAAATATTCAGGTTATTTCCCCCAGGCTTCCTCTCACCTCTTTCCTCGTGGGTACACTGGCTAGGAGTGTCCAGCCTCATTCATGACGGGGTCGGATCTCCTTTCCTTGCCCTGTTGCTTTCCACAGTGGAACCAGCATCCTCCCTGACTCCCTGCCACTCCTCAGGAACCACGACTCCCTGTCGCCCTCCTCTGGACAGGACTGTTTTCCATCCATCCTCCTCCCTGCTCAGACCTCCATCCATAGCAGTGTTTCTAAACCTCCAGCTCCCTCTCCCTCATCCCATCTGTGTTAGTCCATTGTCACACTGCTGATAAAGACACACCTGAAACTGGGCAATTTACAAAAGAGGTTTAATTGGACTCACAGTCCCATGTGGCTGGTGAAGCCTCACAATCATGATGGACGGCAAAGAGGAGCAAGACACATCTTACATGAATGGCAGCAGGCAAAGAGAGAGCCTGTGCAGAGAAACTCCTGTTTTTAAAACCATCAGATCTTGTAAGACTCACTCACTGTCATGAGAACAGCACAGGAAAGATCAGCCCCCATAATACAATCACCTCCCACTGGGTTCCTCCCACGATGTGTGGGAATTGTGGGTATTAAAATTCAAGACGAGATTTGGGTGGGGACACAGCCCAACCATAGCACCATCTTCTCAAGGATCCTTTTCCACACATCTCACAGGGTCTGCTCCTGTCCTAGCCAGCTGAATAGTTATCCTAGGCCTCCAAAGTATTGCCAGTCAATGTTCATAGCTCTCTTTATCCAATTTGGGAACTCATCACTGCCCCTGAAACCCAACTGCTTCATGATAGGCTGCAGCAATGACAATTTTGGAGGCCCAGCCCCTCCACGAGTTTGTTCTGATTTGGGGTGTGCCCATTTGCGCTCTACCTAAGCTCCTAAGGATAGGGGCTCCTGTTAGTCTTAGTGACACTATGTATATAATAAATTATAATGCTATAAGTGGGCATTAAATTCTAATTCTTTTTTGAGGCTGCGTCTTGCTCTGCTGCCAGCATAGATAGTGCAGTGGTGCGATCTCAGCTCACTGCAATCTCCACCTCCTGGGTTCAAACGATTCTCATGCCTCAGGTTCCCGAGTAGCTGGGATTACAGGCATGCACCACCATGCCTGGCTAATTTTTGTATTTTTAGTAGAGATGAGGTTTCACCATGTTGGCCAAGATGGTCTCAATCTCCTGACCTCGTGTTCTGCGTACCTCAGCCTCCCAAAGTACTGGGATTACAGGCATGAGACACTGCTCCTGGCCTAAATTCTAATTCTTTAAATATGTAGAAAGCATAGTCATTCCTTCCAAGTCCATGAAAGTGTCTTGCCTACAACATGTGCTATTTTTCAATCCAAGGTACTCTGCTGAAAGTTCAGACCAGCATGGCAAGCTGCACAAGCACAATTTAAATTCCTACCACACCACACAATTTTTGGCTGATGTGTTCCTAAGTATTTAAGTCACTGAACATTCCCTTCTTGCCACCCCAACTCCTCTCACATGACACCACCAATTTTGCCTTAAGGGAAACCTAAATGCAGATTCCTGTGACCTTGAGTGGACAAGATGGAGAGTTAGTTCCTGCTGTGATCCTATCATCCATCTGTAGAACCTAGCAGAAACTAAGCTAAAACTTAGGAGCAGTGGGAAATGAAGGAGGGTTGCTCTCAAGCCCATCTGTCTGGCCCAGACCTCTGCAAGTCCTAGGCTGAATTGCCTTCCAGATGTCCACCAAGATCAAAAATGTCACTACTTCAGACCAGATTCTTTGCTTCCTCCCCACAGGTGTAACCAGGCAGAGACTTGGGAGTTATCCCGGACTCCTTCCCTTAAATGATCCCTCCCACACGATGCAAGTCCTGTCCACCTCTCGCTGAACAGATCACCTAAAGTCACCCGAGCCTGTCCTCTGCTCTCTGTCCCCATCACATCCTCTTCAGTGTAGAATTAGGAATGCAACTGCAGTTCCTTCACTGCCTTTTACCTGCACCCTAGGAATATTTACCCTTCACCAACTCCCTGTTGCTTACACCATCAACTTGTGGAGACCTCTGGGCCTGAGAGATGGATGTGGGGGTGACTGGAACCTCAGTTATCACTCAGCCTCTTTGTCACTCACTCTCTGCCTCAGCATTCAGAGCTTAACAAAGACTGACGTAGCCTTCTGGTAGACCCATAAATGGAAGCTATCAGGACCATGGCAGAAGCTGATTCAAATTCCATGGGTGCATACAAGGTTTTCCAAGGCCCAGCCTCCACTGCCTTTTAATTTGTAGCAATATTGGACTGCCTGTAGGTCCCCAAACTCACTAGCCTTTGCATGTGTGCTCCCAGCACAAAGCTGCTTCCCACATCCCCTCAGCTCCATACAATTCCTCCTTGTTACTCATAGAGGAAAATCTATTTACAGATTTTGCTTGCTCAGATGCAGCAGCCCCTAGGATGCCCTTCTGACTTCAACTACCTCCTCCTTATCCCTGTCTTAGTCTGCTCCAGTTGCCATAGCAAATACCACAGACTCAATCGCTTAAACATCAGACATTTATCTTCTCACAGTTCTGGAGGTCAGAAGTCTAAGAGCAGGTTCCTGGTAATGGCTCTCTTTCTGGGTTGTAAATGGCAAGTCCTCAACATGTCCTCAGGCAACCTTTCCTCAGGGCCTGCCCACACAGAGGGAGATCTCTGGTGTATCATTTTCTTCTTTTTTTTTTTAAACTGGTAACCAATTTATTAAAATACTTGACTTAAGAATCTGCAATGGTGGCTTCAACCTCAAGCTCTCGTTCAATACTGCTGGAAGTCATCCACTCAACAATCTCAGAAGGGCTGTGCGAGTCAACGGGTGGCTTGTGGATTCTCATCTGGAAACGATCCCATGTCTTAGATGTTTTCTCCTTCACCTCAAGGAGTTTTCTTGTAGTACTTCTCAAAGTCTTGGTAGGCATTCTAACTGGCCCTTTCACTTCGGGATTCTTTTCCTTTGCTCCTCTGATCAAGTCAGCACACATTTCTCTGGAGATTTTATGTGGCAGCTCATTAGTGTGATTCGAATTCAGCAAATCACCACCTCCAGCTCCATGGGTGTTTTTCTGGGATCTTTAAAAGCCATGGCTGCGGCACAGTTTCTTGACCGACTTGTTCATTGGCGAGAGTGAACAGTGGTGCAACAGGAACAAAAAGCTATTATTTTTTTCCCATAGGTTATTAGGGAACAGGTGGTAGTAAGTTACATACGTTCTTCAGTGGTGATTTGCGAGATTATGATGCACCCATCACCCAAGCAGTATGCACTGCACTCAGTTTGTAGTCTTATCCCTCACCCCCTTCCCACCCTTTCCCCTTGAGTCCCCAAGGTCCATTGTGTCATTCTTACGCTTCTGCATCCTCATAGGTCAGCTCCCACTTATGAGTGAGAACATATGATGTTTGGTTTTCCACTCCTGAGTTACGTCACTTTTAGTCTGTAATCTCACCCAGGTCACAACGAATGCCACTAATTCATTCCTTTTTGTGGCTGAGTAATATTCTTTCTCTTCTTAGAAGGTCACCAATTCTATCAGAGTAGGACCCCACCCTTATGACCCATTAAACCTTAACCTCCTAAAAGCCCTACATTCAAACACAGGAAATCACAGCTTCAACACAGGAATTCTAAAGAACACAATTTGGTCCATAGCAACCCATATCCCAAATTCCCTCATAGAACAAAACACACTACCTGCATACAGAAGAAAAATGACTGTCCTTGAGTACTCTACAAATTAGTTTGTTTAGCGTTTTATTATAAAAGTTATTATTTGCAATCTATCTTACTATAATTGCACTATGTTCATTATTTTTTGATAAGTAGAAATGCAATATGTTTGCATGTATGTGTTTTAATTAGTACCTTATGAAACTAGTAATAGCTGGCTATTTTTACCTAAATATGTCCATTTTGTAGAGTTAAATCTATGTATGTGTGTAGTTTATCTTTATACATTGATCAACCAGATAAACTTGTCAGTTAACTTTTATTTGCTATGTGCATTATTCGTTCCACAAACTTCTAACAAAAAAGGTTAAAAACAACCCACATGATTATGTAAACATCAAACTACACTTTACGAAACTACAGAAGTTTCACTGTTGCCATCAATCTGTGAGTCACAGCAGGAAAGTGAATTGATGGGCTGATAAGGGTCCATTTCACCTGCTTTTGAAGGAACCACACCTCTCCTCTTTCATGAATTATTAAAATCGAGAGTCAAAAGTTGCCATTCTGGAAATGGATGGATGCTGTTAGCTGTCATGTGACAAGTGAGGTTTCATTTATTTTTAACTCACAGTTCCCTCTCACATACATACTGAGAGACTGAAGAAAATGCTGGGAATCATTAAACACGACTGGTTTTATGGTGTCTAACTACATCTTCAATGTTTACTAAAACTAAAATTTAATCTTTAATCTCAATTATATTATACATCATGAATAATGTGGACCTGTATTCCAGCTCCTCATTTCTTATGAAGTCAGTCTACAAAATAATCAGATTAATTTATAGAAATTGCCCAGGAAAAATGGTCTGATGACTATGGTTACGGCTCACTTGCTTAACTTATTCAGTGTTAAGCTTAATTTCCACAAGAGGTTGGAGCTACTAAGAGTTGTTTGTTAAGAAGCTACGAAAAGAGCATACTTAGGTGTTTCCACACCAAACCAGACTGTGAGCTCCAGAAATGGGCATGAGAGGCCTTACAAGACTCTCTTCTCCCTTATGGCCATTTCCTAAAGCAAATATCAAAAGCCTGCATTACCCATGAGTTGAACCATCCTATGCCTACAAAATGGCCACTCAGAAGGATTACATAAAAGTTGCCATTCCTTTCTAATAGAAATCAGTTTGTGCACTGAAAGTCAGCAATTCATCCACATTATATCCCAGAGGACTAATTTCTGCAGCTAGAGAACTGGAAAACCTCAACATTTTTCAGGGAGTCCAGAAATGCTATCCTATAGCTCTCCCTGCACCATCCTATCCTCCTCCTTGCCCAGAGCCACTGATGAGTCAGTGATAAGACTCTGTCTTCACCTCAACTTGGATTTCATTTTTACTCTCCACTCCCTTAGACTTGAGGTTCTAGAACATTCCTTGCTTTTCAGACTACCTTCAGCTTGATCCAAGATTCAAACACCAGTTTCCCTGGTGTTTTTCTTTTTCTTATTCTCAGAAACATATTCTCTGCTAGAGTATGTAACCATTAACTCCACACATCCTAAATTCTTTATTTTTTTTTTTAGAGACAGGGTCTCTCTATGTTGCCCAGGCTGGACTTGAACCCTAGGCCCAAGCAATCATTCCACCTAAGCTTCCCAAGTAGCTGGGACTACTGGTGACTCCATGCATTCTGAAGAGGAAACTAGCATCCTCCCCACACAGCCCATTTTTAGTTCTATTACAGTTCTACCTTTTTTATAAATGATAAACTGATAACGGCTTCAAGAAACAAGTAAACTTTGAAAGATTGCAAAGGAACCCTTCCCTTCACCCTCCTCCATTTCCCCTCCATATATTCACCTTATTTTCCAGAGCCTGCTCTCCTCAACTACCTCACTCCAATATACCACATGTTGGCTTCTGAAGAAAGCCAATGTGTGGAAGCCAATGTGTGGTAAATTGCTCATTGCTAATTAAAGTGTATTTAATTTTGCAGAGTAACAATTATAAGCAGTATTTCACACATTCTTAGCAGTCAGAGAAGCCTTCCTGCGAATGACCACCACTCTTCTCTCTGCCTCTTTTTCCCCTCCTCTCCCACCCACGCACACATCCCTTTCTGTTTATAGAATTCATAAAAGCATATAGCAAGCTGAATCTAAAAAGTCCCTGGTCCCTGCTAAAGAAGTGTGTTACAAAGAGTGGAAGAAACAGCCAAAGAAGCTATTACCAGTGAAAAGGGGGACCTCAAACCTTAATATTGTTTCCCATTTCTTTGCTCAACCCGTTGGAAGAGATTTTATGGGTTTTGTTTTTCTAGTACGGTTGGCTCTTGCAGAACATGGATATTAACTATGCAGGTTCATTTATACACAGACTCTTTTTTAGTGAAAGTTACACCGAGTGTGCCTCCTCTCCTGACTCCCCTTCCACCTCCTCCATTTCTGCTGCCTCTGCCATTCTTGAGACAGCAAGGTCAACCCCTCCACTTCCTCCTCATCAGCCTACTCAACATAAACATGATGAAGCTGAAGACCTTTATGATGATCCACTTCCACTCAATGAATAGTAAATGTATTTCATCCATCTTTTCCTTAATAATATTTTTTCTGTAGCTTACTTTATTGTGAGAATGCGGTATATATGTGTGTGTGTGTGTGTGTGTGTGTGTGTGTATGTGTGTATATATATACACATATATATAAAACATACAAAATATGTGCTAATTGACTGTCTGTGTTATCAGCAAGGCTTCCAGCCAACAGTAGGCTATTGGTTACGTTTCTGAGGAGCAGGCTATTGGTTAAGTTATACATGGATTTTCAACTGCATGGCAGGGGTCAGCATCCCTAACCACCACATTGTTCAAGGATCAACTATAATTTCTTTGCTGTGCCCAAATTTGAGAGGTACTTAAAACTGCTGATAGAATTTTTCCTGTGTAAAAATAGGTGGCATTTGTCTGAGAAAACCCAAACCTGGGAAAGCACAGATTCAATCTGAATTCCAAAAGGGTGTGCTTTCCCATCTGTACACTGAAAGATTTCCCTGTCATTCCATTTGCTGGTGCCTGCACATTTTTCCAAGTAAACTTGAGGAAGGAAGAGAACACTTGTCCTTGAGAAGTTTAGAGCAACAGAAGCACCAGAATAGAAACTTTAAATAACTTAGAAAAAGTAAATACCTCTAAACAGCACCCCAAAAAGGTTAACCATCTTTAAGAGTTAAAGTTTTTAAGAACAAAGGCCAGAGGTACATGAACTTTCCCTGACTCACCTGGGCTTTGGCAGGAAATAAGCAAAGTGCTGATGCCCGACGTAGCCATGACCTGGGGAAGGTATTATTTCACAAGATCCTGTTCCTGAGTGCTTAGGCAAGGCTCGACCAGCCTGAGTCTCTGACTCTGGTTCCCACCACACCTTGTTTGTTATGTCACAAAACTTTCATGAAGTTAAGCCAGGCATAGCGGGGCTCATCTGACTACAGCTATAAGCCTCCAGAAGAGCGCTGGCACTAAGACAGGCATTTGTCGAAGGGCGACTACCTCTCTCCTTGCCGTTCAATTATGTCCTGTTTATTATGAATTTTATTCGATTCCTCCATCAGAATTTCCTTTCCAATTATGGAGAGTGAAAAGATATCTTATCAAACATCAGATCCAGGGCATTTGGACTTTCATGTGTCCAGAAGACAAACCCTCGTGTTGCCTTTAAAATAGCTCTTGGCCAGGCATGGTGGCTCACACCTGTAATCCCAGCGCTTTGGGAGGCAAAGGTGGGCAGATCACCTGAGGTCAGGAGTACAAGACCAGCCTGGCCAACCTGGTGAAACCCCATCTCTACTAAAAATACAAAAATTAGTCAGGCGTGGTGGCGGTGCCTGTAATCCCAGCTACTCAGGAGGCTGAGGCAGAGAGAATCGCTTGAACCCTGGAGGTGGAGGGTGCAGTGAGCTGAGATCACACCATTACACTCCAGCCTGGGCAAGAAGAGTAAGACTCCATCTAAAATAAATAAATAAATACCTCTCAAAGATCTCAACTTTGCCTATTTTTATTGTTTCAGGAGCTATGTATATAGTAATGCCACTCTCCAAAGACATCTTCAAAGATGTAGCATCATTAATTCAATGTTTTTTTAAAAAGGAAAAAAAAAAACTTTTGAGTTAACATAACTTTTTCCCTGACCATTTTGTTCCTTGATGTTCTTACCTCTACCTGGTGTCAAACCCATCTGTGAGCACAGTTAGACAGGGCTTCTCACTGTTCTCTGAGCGCATAAATCCGTCTCCCTCCCTGCCTTCTCTCCCTCCCTATGCCTTTCTCGGGTTCTCCCTTTTCCTGCCTACCTCAACTCTACCCTTCCTCCTTCCAGAAGCTCTCAAATACAAATTGAGAAAGAAGAAAACATCCCAAACAAAACTATACAAGCAAATCCATCCGGCATAGTATCTGTCACTCTGTATGAAAATCATTAGGTAAGTGTGACCTGAGAGAATTAAAGAAAATAAATAGTAGCAACTAGAAACCAATGCACCTGGTATAGCTAATAAATAAAGAAAATATGAGATTTTTAGTGGAAGGAGTTAAATAAGACCACTGAAAGTTGATGTGATAGGAACCACATCAGGACTACCCACCTTTAAAATAAACTAATCCTGCACTTTTGGAAATCAAAACTACAGCTGGCAGTATCCAGTTCACATCACTGTGCTGAGTGCCTACTGAAATGAGGTTTTGTGTTCCCATGTATATCACAGCACCATGCACAACAGCAAAGATATGGAACCACCCTAAGTGTCCATCAACACATGAATGGATAAAGAAATGGTGGTGTATGTACAAAGTGGAATACTAGGCCATTAAAAAGAATAAAATCCTGTCATTTGCAGTAACATGGATGGAACTGGAAGTCATTATGTTAAGTGAAATAACCCAGGCACAGAAAGACAAATATTGCATGTTCTCACTCATAGGTGGGAGCTAAGAAAAGGTGAGCACATGGAGGTAGAGAGTGGAATGACAGATACCAGAAACTGGGAAGGGTGTGTGGGTGGGAGGCGGGGGCATCAAGAGGGGTAGGTTAATGGGTACAAACATACAGTTAGATGGAAGGAACAAGTGCTAGTGTTCCATAGCAGAGCAGGGTGACTATAGTTAACAATAGTATATTGCATATTTCAAAATAACTAGAAAGGAGAACTTAAAATGTTCCCAACACACAGAAATGAGAAATACTTGGGTGATGAATATACTAAAAACCCCGACTTGATCATTTCACATTTACGCATGTCATAAAATTGCACATGCACCCCCTAAATATGTACAAATATAATATATTGATAAAATAAAATGACTGCTATGTTACACACTGGGGTTGGAGGGCTAAATCAGAAGTGATCTCTGCCCCGAGGAGTGAATCAGACTAAGGATTCCCCTACAAGTTGGTCAGTGTGATGACAGGTGTGTAGGAAGAACAGAGGACTAGACTTCAATGTCCTGGGGACAGGGATGGGATCTGGCATATGTAAGAGGAAACAGCCAACCTCAGGTGTAAGCAGAGTAGAAGACAAGAAAGAAATATCAGCAGAAGGTTTGCCGAGATATCATGGGGGGAGTATGTGAATAGAACAAAGGCCGGGGGAAGGTGTGGAAGGAAGAGTCTGGCCATGCAAGAAGCACGGAGCAGGTGAACTTTCACCTGCAGACTGTTCTAGAAAGCAGCACATCTGATGCATTCTTCACTCTCCTTGGTGATAACTTCCTCTATCCGAATGTAGAGGAGACCATGAGAAATGCTACCTAGGATGAAGTTCTGATTAACCAAGATATACCATCTCTGGGAGAGTAGAAGTAGCAGAAATACAGAAGAAAGCTTCTGCATCACCTTGGAGTTTCACAGCCAGGCAGGAGAGTGAATTTGAAAAAAAACTAAAAAAAAGATCAGAAAAAAAATTATGACCAGGCATGGTGGCTCACACTTGTAACCCCAGGACTTTGGGAGGCCGAGGCAGGCAGGCAGATCACTTGAGATCAGGAATTTGATACAAGCCTGGCCAACCATGGTGAAATGCCCCCTCTACTAAAAATACAAAAATTAGCTGGGTGTCGTGGCATGCACTTAGCTCCTCGGGAGGCTAAGGCATGAGAGTTGCTTGAACCTGGGAGGCAGAGGTTGCAGTGAGCTGAGATCACGCCACTGCACTCCAGCCTGAGCAAGAGTAAGACTCCCTCTCATTAAAAAAAAAAAAAAAAAAAAAAAAAAAACAAAGGCCGAGTACGGTGGCTCACGCCTGTAATCCCAGCACTTTGGGAGGCCGAGGTGGGTAGATCACAAGGTCAGGAGATCAAGACCATTCTGGCTAACACAGTGAAACCCCGTCTCTACTAAAAATTAAAAAAAAATTAGCCAGGCGTGGTGGTGGGTGCCTGTAATCCTGGCTATTCAGGCGGCTAAGGCAGAAGAATGGCATGAACCCGGGGCGGAGCTTGCAGTGAGTGGAGATCATGCCACTGCATTCCAGCCTGGGTGACAGAGCAAGACTCTGTCTCAAAGAAAACCAAAAAAATTACATAGACTTCCATGGGCAAAGTCATGAGAAAAGAAGACAATTGAAGAGGAATTCAAGGCTCTAGAAAAGTAAAATTGGTTGTAGTGATCCAGTCAGAAATGATGCCTGTATGACTACTTAAAAACATCTTTCATTGAAAACATTTTAGAAATTATCAATAGAAAAAGTTATAAAAATGAGATTAAAATCACTCATAATTTCATTAATCAGAAATAATTTTTTCTGCAATAAATATACTTAAATTAGAAAATAGTATAAACAGTACATCCTACTTCTCTTTCACTTAATGTAAGAGTATCTGCCATTAATTTAGCTTTCTTTCAAAAATGTGACTTTTCAAAAAAAATAACAGACCCTGGCGAGGTTGTGGAGAAAAGGGAAACTTAATCACTGTTGTTGGTAATTTAAATTAGTTCAACCATTGTAGAAAGCAGTATGGCGATTCCGCAAAGAGCTAAAAGTGAAACTACCATTCAACCCAGAAATCCCATTACTGGGAATACACCCAGAGGAATATACAGCATTCCACCATAAAGACACATGCATGCCAATGTTCACCGCAGCACTGTTCACAATAGCAAACATGGAATCAACCTAAATGCCCATCAATAACAGACTGGATAAAGAAAATGCGTTACATATCCACCATGGAATATTATGCAGCCATAAAGAAGAATAAGATCAAGGATGGAGCTGGAGGCTATTATCCTTAGCAAACCAACACAGAAACAGAAAAGCGAATACTGCATGTGCTCACTTATAAGTGGGAGCTAAATGATAAGAACTTGTGAACACACAGAAGGAAACAACAGACACTGGAGTTTACTTGATGGGGAGGGTGTGAGGAGGAAGAGGAGCAGAAAAGATAACTATTGGGTACTGGGCTTAATACCTGGGTGACATAATAATATGTACAACAAATCCCCATGACACATGTTTACCTATGTAACAAACCTTCACATGTGCCCCCAAACCTAAAATAAAAATTTTAAAAAAAAGAAAATGTGTCTTTTCATAGCTGTGAATGGTGCCCATTGAATGGATGTTAGACAATGATTTTAGCACTTCCCTATTGCTGGAAAGAGGTTATTAATAATTTATTGACATGATAAATAACACCATGATGAACATCTTTAAGACCTTTGCTATTCCTTCACAACAGGGTGGGCTCCTCCTTGGCTCCTATGTGAATATGGATTGCCGACGTTCTTACTTGGACTGCTGCGAAAATATTCCTGGCTAGCTAACGCACTTGTCTACGGAAAATACTACAGAGCTTACTTTTCAGTTATCCTTGATAATAGAGGGAAAAGGAGATGAAAACAGGTGCTATTTCATCTACTTTCTGCTTGGCCTAAAAATGCATGGGAACAGTTCCAGAGAATTTCCAGACACCGTGGGTGGCTTTGAGGGGCTATTTTTACAATAACTAATTTTTTTCATTTTCCTTTGTGCCAATCAGAAGTTCGGCCAATGAATCTTCCCCCACCCTCCTCATTCTAGTCTCTATAAAACATACTACTTTTTCTTTATACATACCACACACAGGGGAAGGGAGAAATACACAAGAGATGGAAATGCAACTAACTTTGTCCAGGCCCTGCAAGTTGTTCATGAAATTACAAAGGCAAGGGAAAGAATAAAAACACTGTTGGAAGAGAAGCCAGAACTCTGAGCTGAAGCATTGGCTTGTGTGTTACAGCAGAAGCCTGCATGTGGTCAATGGTTAGAGAAGACAGTAGCCATGGGGTCAAGAGGACAGACGGGCATGGACAATCCAGGAAGCCACGCCTGCTGTCAGTGGCCTGTGGAGAAGCTAAGACTCTTTTTGTCCATAGTTGAATAAATTTGCTGTTAGAAGAAACTCCTCTGAGGCAGCTTGAGGCCTTCATGAAAAATGCCGCCTAACCTCTAAGGAATAATGTCTATGATGGTTCTCACGAAACCTGCAATGAATTGTTGAGCATCCTTAAAGGCTGGTGTCCTGCACTGCCTGCCAAAGGTAAAGCCAGTGGGCATGTGTATCTCACAAATCTCAGAAACAGCTGATTCTTTAGAGCCTTGTTCAAATGAAAATACTCCCAGAGGTCTTGCAAATAGGCTGCATTGCTCACCACTCAGACGGGAGCCTTCCATGAGCAAAGGACAGACACAGCTTCACGATGGCTCCAGCTGCGAGGAACTGCATTTTTCTGAGAGCCAGATGTGTTTCTCCAGATAACACATTGTCCTCCCTACTGGAAGCTCCAGAGAACTCCAGAAGAAGGAAGAAGAGGCTTTAAAAATATCTAGCCATGCAGTGAGTCACCAAGCAGCTCTTCACCTTGTTGTTCTCTTTCCCAATGTCAGTTAGGTCACCTCTGAACAGAAGAACACCCACTGGGGGCCCATGGAGGAGACAGTGTCCCGGGAAGCACAAGTAGGCTGCTGGCTGCAGCCGGGGAAGAGGAGGGCAGTGAAATGAACAGGCTCAAGTAGCAGCCTGCTCTTGGCAGGAGCTGCTGCTAATTTTCCTTGGCTGGCTCTGACTACCTGTCTGAAAGCAGTGCAATGCAGGAAGGAAATTTTTCAAGAGATTAAACTATTATTGTTTCCTGTGTGGCTGTCTTCGCTGGTGTATGGAAAAAAAAAAAAAAAAAAAAAAAAGGCTTTAAGGGCACTTGAAAAGAGATTTGTCTGAATAGCAGGGTGGTTGTGATTCATCCCCCACCTCCAGTCAGGATTTGGCCAATTTCCTCAGGAAAGTGGTTGATTAGGACTCATGGATTTATCCGTGGCCTAAATATAAGATGTCATAAAGGTGATTAATGGTAAGCTCACCATCAGAGGGAGTTAAAAGTTTATAAAAGCTATTTTTAACGGGTTGGAAGGGGAAAAACTTCATTTGTCCTGTTGCCAACATGTTTCAATAGTTAAAAACCTCTTTGTAGGCCCTGATAAATCATGCTACCAACTGTTAAAGGTCGTTGTATTTTCTGATTTTACAAGTTTGTTTGAAAAATTGATTCACTGTGTTTGGCTGTTTATATAAAAGCAATGAGGGGAAAGGAAAAGACCACGTTATTTCCACCACGATTAGCAATTGCTGCGCGTGGTGACACTTTAGTACAAGAGCCTTGTTTCTTCTTTCCACCCTGCCTCAGGGGAGAAAAGGGGCCTTTCTGTTTACGCTCCTACCACATAAATGGCAATTGATGGAGGGTGTCCCGAGACAGTTTTCAGAGCCCAAAAAAAATTAGCCTGAGGTTCCCAAATCAGGGAAAATTGCAGTAGTTCAAAAAATGGAAGATGGCACTGATGGCTCCTAGCAGTGTCTAGTGTCATTCCTTTGGGTCTCATCACCCAGAGATGCTCCTAAATGTTACTTTATTCGGATGGTAATTCCATAAACAAAGCCTCCCTTTAAAACATGACATCTTCTTCCCAGTTACAATGTGTTTAAATCATCTTTGTTTAAAGGAACATATCTGATCCACCTCTTCATAGGAAAGCTGAATTTCCTATAAAGCACCCCCCAAATAAATTATCTAAAATGAGCATTTAACATTGACAGAAGAATGTGGTCACACACTAATGAATAGTTGTTGAATACAAAAGGTTGCCACTGATGTCTACATATTTGGATGTTTCATGGATGGTGGAAACATAAAGTCCATTCTTCAATGTGTATGGCATGGGGTGGGATGTGGGGAAGGGCTAATTATTGAAATATAATCAATTGCTATCAACAATTTTGAGTTACTGGCAAAAATACTTTTTTTTCTTTTTTCTTTTTCTTTTCTTTTTTTTTTTTTTAAAGAAACAGGGTTCTGCTCCACCTCCCAGGCTGGAGTGCAGTGGCGCAATCATCACTCACTGCAGCCTCAAACTCCTGGGCTCAAGTGATCCTTTCACCTTGGCCTCCCAAAGTGCTGAGATTACAGCCATGAGCCACCATGCTAGCCAAGGTAAGATACTTTCTTATGATTCTTGCAATACTTTGAAAGATGACCCCAATCAACATGATGCAGTACAGGGTATTCCTTGATTCATTCATAAATATTATAGGACATGTTAATATGCCAAGTATACTCAGGGACTAGAGAGGCAAATATGAGTAAGATTTCAATGAGCTCCACAGGAAGCCTGGCAGACAAAGAAGGCTCTTACAACAGAGGGAGATAAGAGAGATGATAATATGTATACATGCACTTCTTCCCTGGGGGTCAGAGAGAGGTAAAATTTTTTCTCCTAGAGTGCCAAAAGTAGCGATAATAAGAGCAATAATAGCCAACTAGAAGCTTCTGTTTTAGGGCGCAACACAAAAGCTCCAGGAATGGCTTTTTCTCAGATCTTATTGTCCTGAATTTACTCCGACCACCACACCTAGCTGCAAAGGTGGCGGGAAATGTAGTTTCTCTCTGAGCAGCCATTGCCACCTGCAGGACAGAGTTTCTATTACCAAAAAGAAGAAAGGAAAGACAACTCTAGGGAAGAAGGAGCAGTTTTTGCACATGTCATTTTAAACTACTGCGATGTAGGAGTCGAAAAGGAACCATAACATCAGAAAGTAGCCATCGGCACGACCGTTTCTGTTGAGCGTACAAGGCCACATACTGAACAGCCTGCAATGAAAGGAAAGGCATTTTCTCATTATTTTGCATTAAAATTGTTCATAATCGTATTTAATATTTTATAACAAATATTTATAATAATGTTTCATTTATTTTCTCATTAAAAGAGAGCAATACAAGCTGTATGAGTTTTGTTTAAAAAGTAGTAGAGAACCTAAGAGCAAGGAGAAGGAAAGGAGATGAGATAAGCGTTGAGTCCGCAGACTCATGGAAAGATAGCAAAAGCAAGGAAGATCATCCCAAATCAGAGTTAGCTGCTGTGATGGGCTGCTTCCTCAGTCATCTGTGAGCCCTTTGAGAAGAGGTTGTCTTTTACTTATCTTTGCGTCCTGAGCACCCAGTAGGGCTCATTTCCTGGCATTTGATTAATGTTAAAGTGAAGGAAAGAACACTTTATTTGGCTTTTAAATAATGAATAGAATGCACTAAGGGCTGTCGCAGAAGAGCCATTTGACCTTGACGTCACAATCACAGGGTCTCAAATTTTAACTTTCAAGACACTTATATGACATATATAGATGACACACATAGTTGAAAGATGATGATATTCACCATGCAATTTTGATTTCCTGTGTTATCAGGCCACACCACGTGTTACACACAATAAATTGGTTTTTATAAACCCTAAAAATATCTTGTGCCCAACACCATTATACTGAGTTGAACAGTTTGTCTTTAGGTTAAAAAGAATTAGTTTGGGTCAGGTGCAGTGGCTCACACCTGTTATCTCAACACGTTGGGTGGATCACTTGAGATCAGGAATCCAAGACCAGCCTGCCCAACATGGTGAAACCCCATATCTACTAAAACTACCAAAAATTAGCCAGGCGTGGTGGTGGGCACCTGTAATTCCAGTTACTTGGGAGGCTGAGGCAGGAGAATAGCTTGAACCCAGGAGGCAGAGGTTGCAGTGAGCTGAGATCTGAGCTGAGATCATGCCACTGCACTCCAGCCTGGGTGACAGATAGAGATTCCATATCAATAATAGTAATAATAATAACAATTTGTGTGTTAAATGTAAACTCACAGAGTCCAGAATGCTTGAAAGGTTATTTTAGCTTTTTTTTTCTTCATCTTTTTTAAAACTGGGTTTTTGTTTGTTTCTTTATACCTAGGATCTCAGAAAAACTTGAAGTATCCCAGGCTTTTCTCAAGTTCTTTAACTATTCTAAGGTCATTCACTTCATCTATACTCGGAATTTCCCTTTTTTTTTTTTTTTTTTTCCCCAGACAGATTTTCATTCTTGTTGCCCAGTCTGGAGTGCAATGGTGCGATCTCGGCTCACTGCAACCTCCACCTCCTGGGTTCAAGTGATTCTCCTGCCTCAGTCTCCCAAGTAGCTGGGATTACAGGCATGCGCCACCAAACCTGGCAAATTTTTTTGTATTTTTAGTAGAGATGTGGTTTCACCATGTTGGCCAGGCCGGTCTCGAACTCCTGACCTCAGGTGATCCACCTGCTTCGGCCTCCCAAAGTGCTAGAATTACAGGCATGAGCCACTGCACCTGGCCACTTAACCTATACTCTTAAGTGCAGGTGTCCCAAAGACTCTCTCTTCATTTTTCCCATTTAGATTTGTGAACTGGGCTTCCCTCCCTTGCCCAGGTGAAGTCACTATGTTCTGGCAATTCCCTGGCCCTTTCCATCCTTCATAACTGCTACTCTAAGGCTCAGCACTCTTGCTGGGCCTCAGGATAGTCAGGCTGGGACCTTATCTTCTGGCTCAAAAGCAGGTAAACAAAGAAACAAAGTTTAGATGGACACAGTCCCCAGTTTCCTCCCTCCTCCAGAGGTGCCTATTTGGACATTACAGTGTTTGGGGGCACCTACAACACTCCCCATTCAAACTTGATAAATGTACACCTAACTGGATCCAAATCCCAAATCTCACACAAAGAACTTAAATGCAAGCAATCTCTAAACAGATTTTCTAAAAAGTGTGATTTTTTGTTTCATCCTAACCCACGGGGTTCATTCTAATAAGAAAGGTCCATAAAAACAACACAATGACAAAAACAGTGATTCTTCTTCAAGCCTAAGTTTCAACACAAATATCGACAATACTGGCATGAGAAACAGATTTTGTAAACCTGTGATTCAGTTTTACAAAATCTAGGCTCGCTCACCTTTCCCAGCTGTACTTCTCCTCTCCATGACAATGTCTATGACTTTTGTGAACAACTGCTGAGATGCAGGGGTGACTTCCAGATCTTCAATTCCAGCCTCAGCCTCTCTCCCGGGCCTGCAAGTCATGTACCACTGCCTGTGAGGAGTTGACACTTGGGTACCTCAACCTTGGGCACTTCAACCTCAGCCCATTCAAATCTGTGCTCATCATCTCACTCCAGACCTGCTCTTCCTTCGAGTTCTCCGGGTCAGTTAGAAACATTACACCTTTCATGGTGCTCCAGCTAAACATCAGGGCATCACCCACCCCATATCTGACCACCCTCCAAATCTCGTTGACTCTGTCTCCTATGTTCTCAAATCCACACACTGATACTACCTCATCCAGCCAACTGTGATTCCTCTTCTGCACAATAACTCTCTAACCGGCCCCTCTGCATCCATTCTTGTCCCTGAATTACCCATTCTTCCCTCTGCACCCCCAAAATACTTAAATATCTTTCTCCTCATTCATTCAACAAGTATTTATGAAGTACCTATTGTGAGCTAGGGTACCATGCCAAGTACAGTATACAGTGGTGAGCAAAAGAGCTGTAGCTCCCATCTCATGGAGTAGACATGAATCCAATTGTGTCATCTCCGTGCTCAGTATCTGTGGCTTGCAGAAGACAGCCCCCAAAGATGTCCACGTCCTCATGGAATAGGGATACAAGCTAAAACATGCAAGCAGTCACCAAACACTGGAAAAGGCAAGAAAAAGTAGCTTCCTATAGAGCTTCCTGAAAGAACACAGCACTGCCAACACCTTGATCTTAGCCCAGTGAGACCCAGTTTGGACTTAGAATCTCTAGAACTATGTTATTTTAAGCCACAAAGTGATAATTTATTAGGCCAGCCATAGAAAACTAATATGTTGGTTTCCTAATATTCAAAGTATTATAACAGCCCAGTATCCTTCAAAAGCTTCCCAGTGCCTCTGGGATAAAGCAGAATCCTTAGCAAGGATGGCAAGACTCTTATGAACTGCCTGACAGCCACAGCCTCACCCACTCACTCTCACTTCCTCTGTCTACTGCCAGAAAGCTAAACCTTCAGCTCTCAAAGGAGGTATTCTCTCTGAGCCTGGAACAAACTCTTCCCACTTCCTGGAACCCTCCCTCTTTTCCTCCCTACTTTGTCTGCTGCACACCTACTCCCCACTCCAACCTTCAAGTTAAAGGCTCTCAGCCTGTTCATGCTAGAGGTATCCATGCTCCCTGTACTTACCTGTTCACACGTGCCCCCGTGGGTTTTAATGTCTCTAATCCACACTTAATTAAAAACTAGAGGGCAGAATCTAGGATTCTTTTATTCACCATTGTGAATGCCTACCAAGGTGGGCACTCAACACAAATTTTCAAAATGAATGAATGTACCAATAAGGGACAAAAGGTAAGTTTCTCTTTCACCCAAAGCACAGCTCCCATTATGTACATCTGGCCACTTCTCACACTCAAACAGCTGCTTTATCGTCCAAAATCATTTTGACATCTTAAATTCTGATTGCTTTACCTGCACACGAGGAAAAAAAAAAAAAACCTCCACTGTTATCCATCTTCTTATTTTTTACAAATTGCAATTTTGAGTTTTTAATCTGCTGACATTTTCTCACCTTCTAGCATCACCTACAAGGTGCCAGCTACACTTCCTGGGACCCTGTATTCATTCACTCCAAGCAGATCACCAGTCATCAAACACAATATGACCAGTGATAGGCAATATCTACAACAGCCATTAGCCAGTGCCCCCTCAGAATCACTTTACCCCTCTAGGAAGATGGCGCTTCCAACCTCCCACGGCCAAGCGCTCACATGGAGCATCAGCTGTGGTGGAGAAAAGTGCATACAAGGAAGTGGACTCCTCCCATTGTGTCCACTCAGCACCTCCTCCAGTGGGGACCTCATCTCCTTTCTGAGGATTCTTCTTCCTTCCCCCACTACACCTGTGAATACAAGGTGAGGCCCCTTTGTGGCCACATTTCAGGCCAACTACAACGGTTCCCTGGAAAATTTAAAACTAAGAAAGAGATGCTGCTCTCTCCCATTTCCAACAATATGCACCAAAGAAGCTAAAAGAAGAAACGCAGTCCAGGAGGAAGCGAGAGAGGGAGGAATAAACCAAGGCAGAGAAGGACAGGATTATGTCTGAGGGCCATTCCTGAGGTTGGGAGTGACCCAATCTCATCTTTGGGTTCCATGAGGCAGCCCAACATCCATTTAGCACATTCTCCTTTTCACCTTAGCTATTTAAGTTGTGTTTTCATCACTTACAACTAATATGTTGTAAACCTTTGTAAACCCTCATAAACCACAGCAAAAAGTGAGTCTATCTATGACCGTATAGAAACTGGCATCATATGCAAAGTGAACCATGTTCCAGGTAGCAGCATACTCTCAGAGAATGCAAGATCATCATTCATCCATCTTACTGTAGTAAGTGCAGACCTCACTACAGGCACAGTTGTTGCTGGAGGGCTTAGGTGGGTCTCCAGATGCCAGAGAGACTCTAACCCCACTTGGTGTTCCCAGTTCTTGACACCACAGCGAGAAAGAATCCAGGGATGAGTCAGAATGAAGTGAAACGCAAGAGGCTTTTATTGCAAAACGAAAGTACACACTCAACAGTGGGAGTGCAAGCGTTCTTGGGAGACTGAGTCATGCACAACACAGGTGGGGCTTCACATTTCTAATCTTACAAGCTCTTCTAATTAGAGGTGGAATAATCATGATGTTTTCTAGGGAAAAGGTGGGGATTTTTTTAGAATTGAGGTCCCACCTATTTTTTTTTTTTTTTCTGGAGTGCAGTGGTGCCATCTCAGCTCACAGCAACCTCTGCCTCTCAGGTTCAAACGATTCTCCTACCTCAGCCTCCTGAGTAGCTGGGATTAGAAGCGCACGCCACCATACCCGGCTAATTTTTGTATTTTCAGTAGAGACGGGGTTTCGTCATGTTGGCCAGGCTGGTCTCGAACTCCTGACCTCAGGTGATTCGGCCTCCCTCAGTGCTGGGATTACAGGAGTGAGCCACTGCACCCTGTCACCACTCATTTTTATACTAAATATGGGCATGCTCACCCCTTAGTCATGTTCGCTAGTGGGTGTGTGATTTATAATGAGCGTATAATCAGGTGTGAGGTAGGGCATAGGGACAAATCCAATGCCATGCTGGATCTAGCCAGGTTCACCCAGCTTAGCCCTCACCCTGTTTGTGAGGGTCTTATCAGCCCAAGCCCATCCTTATCCTTGTAGCTAATTCTAACCACTCCTTTCTTGCTGCTGTGTGAAATTGCTGCTTGATATTTTCCCGCTTCTCCAGTGACCACCCAGCATTCCTATTTTACGGGTGTTTCTTTAATTAGGAAGTGGAATAATCATTAGATATTCTGAAAAAAGAGGGAATTTCAGGGACCCCTGTTTACCAACCCCTTTCTCCCTTATTTGGATTTGCCTGGAAGAGTCATGGACCTGTCACCCTGATCAGGGTTTTGGCCATTTTCTCTCCCTCATTTTGGGTTTTCTGTTATCCTGCAGCTTCTCTGGCTGTTAGAAAACTAGAACTAAGTATAACGTGATAATGCCCCAAAAGAAGAGTGTTGGGGAGGGAGAAGACAGATGCAAATAATAACAATAACCTTAATGATAAATTAGTGGTGCATATGTGTAACAGACACATCTAAACTGAGTTAATGCAGAGACAAGGTAGAGAGATGTAGTTTCCAGGCTTGAAGCCCATCCAGCCAGTTTCTGTTGCAAAAAAAGTCCTCAGTCAGGTTAAATGAAGGAATGAAAATGAGATGAAAAGAGAGATGGTGGCACCAATTCTCCTCCTTCTTCTCTTCTGGTCTTAACATTCTGCACCGCATTCCTTGTTATTTATTTTCAAGGAAAACTTGAAGTAATTTTGAATAGGCAAGTTTTCTTCGCTTACCATGCACATTAGGATGTGACCCTGGGCAGCCTAGGACAATAGCTCCAAATCCCGTGCTTTCCAGTGCCTTAGAGAAACACACACTGGATCACCATGGATACAGTGGGAAAACAGCAGGATTGAGAGCAGGTCCAGACTGCCATAGTCTCAAGGCTCTGCTTCTAGGATGTGCAGAAACACACAGGGAAACACTATGGGACCCTAAGGCTTCATGATACTCCTGACCAGGAAGCCAAACTCTCCTCCGGATCAGACTCAGGTCACTTCCTGTAGCCCACTCTCAGCAGTCTAGTCCAATTCCCACTACAGAAGCACACCTCACTAGAGCAACAGAGAACTTAGCCCTCCCCAGAACACAAGAATCTGAGGACAAGTTCACTCCTCAGATGTGTGGATCTAAGGCAAAACATTGTCCGTGAGCCCCCCAGTGCACATTCCTCACCATCACCTCATTTATTTTGGTGTGTCTCAAAGAAAAATTTAACCTCAATAGCACCTGTGAAGAAAAAAAAAGAAGTCACAAGTGGAAGGATTGGAATTAGGAAAAAAATGGAATAGAAATGGTTGCTCAAAGATGCATGAATGAGTCCTAAATTAATTTTCACATTTACTGGAGCACCATGCATTTATAGAGTTGCAACCCATCCACCAGCAGCAACATGGGGCTCCCCCCACCTCCCCAGGGTACTAACATCTATTTACGAGGACAAAAAGATCTATCTCAAACAAGGAGCTAGTTTGGATGTTAGTTGCTTCCAAATATCAGTTTGATAGCATTATAATGGACTAAGTGTTGATTTCAGCTCGTTGGTAAACCCAACACATCATAGAGTCGTTTGAAACAGAAAAATTAAGCAGGTACATGTTGGGATAGAAAAAAAATATTAACAAAACTTCAAGTGGGAAATGCATTTATTAAATTAATTGTGCAGGAAAATGATAGAAAAGGTAGGAGGAGAGAAAGGACATTTCCCTAGATACAGTATGTCTTAGAGGCCTGGAACAGGACACTCAAGCCTAAAATAACTCTTGATTCCTTGGGTTCCGTGTCTCTTAGCAGAAGCTAACTTTTCTGGCTCAGAGTGTATAACTGAACTCCAGTGTGAAATATTGAAAGAAAATGACTACAGAGGACCTATTTAGACCTTCCTGGCAAGAGCCAGGTTAGAGGAGAGGAGGGAAAGGGCTGTTTATCTTGACAGAGGATTTCCTTACCAGAACATGGAAAACATTCTTTTTGTCAAATATGGTTAATAGTCACCCAGTAACACAAAGAGTAGTTTCAGCAGCTTAACATCAACATGGGGTGACTGGGAAAGCTGACCGTGCCCCAGCAGATGGAACATGTGCTAACTCACAGCCATGCCTTGGATGGGGACAGTGTTGTTGATGAGTGCATAGGAAAAATATCATTACCTAGTACACTTTCCACCAAGGAAAATGTTGTCACCTACTTAGTAGGTAATGTAGACATGCCCAACCAAAAATGAGGCAAGCAGCAATATTAACACATCCTCAAAATGCCTTGAAAGACCGAGCTGCCTTTTCAAATAGGAAGAACAGAGGATGCCCTCACACATACAACTTCCCCATTCTGAGGGGAATAACTGACTTCTTGTAGCATTGCAACCAACTCCCTCGCTAAGCTCTGTGGGCATTTCCCCTAGTGGTAGAGGCCTCTGAACAGAACATCTGTGATGAGAACAGTATGGAGTAATGGAAACATCTTGGATTTTAGACTTGGTTATGTAGCTTCTAGCCCTGAGTCTGCCACTAACTGGGTTTCCTGAAACAATACAGAGTCTCTCCGGGCCACAATTTCCTAAAAACCTTTTCAATTCCAACATTTAAAAAGATAGTCACAGAGATAGAAACGCTCTTAAAGGTTATGTATATTCGACATAAAGCCCTGAGTTAACCCTCTAGTTTCAAGTCAAATATCAATATTAAGGTTTGGTTTTGTTTTCCAAGACATCCAACATTTTTGTTTCATTCTTCACATTTCAGAATTAGCTCAAGAACTTTTATATGTGGTTCATCATATTTGCTCTTTCTTCCATCCACATCTCTTATATGAATTTTGTTCTCAAATTCTTTGACATTCTAATTACCTAAAACGCTCTTCTTTTATACCTGAGTTTCTTTTTTTTTTTTTAAAGGGTCATTACTACTTCTTACTTGAGAATTATTCAAATTTGGGGGGCAGCTTTTATATTTTTTCCTGCAAATAAGAATAAGAATATTGTGAGGTGTGGGGTGTACTTATTTCCCTGGGAATCTGAGCAATTATGAGTTCATTTTGAGTTTTTTCATTCAAATAACAAAAGCTGGAAGCAGCAAATTCTTAAATCAGAAAAGTACTTGGGAATATCATGTGCTTGTGCTTGGTTTGGTAGATTGCAAATATAGTCAATATACTTTGTATCTGTTCCCATAAAGAGACTGAGTCTATTTCCCCGCCCCTTTAATCTAGCCATGTGTCTTGCTCTCGCAAACAGAAGGCAGCAGAAATGCTATTTGGCCACTTCTCATGGGAACGTCTCAGCTTTGTCCTCTAGAGGTTTAGAATTAGAATCCTGCCACCACCTGAACAACCGTTAATAGCTTACTGAAAGATGAGAGACCTTTGGCAGTCACCCCTCACCTCAGTCTCTAACCAACCAACCACCAATCAAGTGAATGAAGCTATCTGGGATTGGCCAGCACAAGCTGACCCACAAAATGACTCACAAGTAAGCCCAGCCAAGACCAGATGAGCTCAAATCAGACCAAAAGAACCATCTAGCAGAATCATGAGCTAACCAAATGGTTGTTGTTTGAAGCCATTTGATTTTGGGATTGTTTCTTATGCAGCAAACACTAACTGATACATCCAGTTTGTTTTTAACAAAGGCTAATCTAAGCATAATTCTGCATTATGTTTTATTTATTTATTGAAAGATAGGGTCTCGCTATATTGCCCAGGGTGGTCTTGAAATGCTGATCTCAAGCCAGCCTCCTACCTCAACCTCCTGAAGTATAAGATTACAGACAAGTCACCACGCCCAGCCTGCATTATGTTTTAGATAATATAAAGTAAGTAGTATGTTCTCAGTAACCCCCTTTTATCTTGCCTTTTCTTTGCCCTGAGCACACAGCACTCTCTCCAGATACTGCCATTTTCTGCCATCCTCAGTATTCCAGTCCCAAGGGAAGCTATTTAATAAAATCGAATTGAGCAAATACATGAACAGAAAGAGTATTTTCAGATGCATTATCTCATTATATTTCATTTTATTCTCACAACAACCCATGAAGTGATAAACGTCATTCTCATTTTACAGATAAAGAAATCACAGCTCAGAAAGGAAAAAGTTTGCCCATGGCCACTAAACTAGTAAGCAGTCTCTCACCTCCAAACCTTAAAGTTCCCTACTCACCACACTCCTGCCTCACGTTTCTCTCCATCTAAGATATTGGCATTTCAAAAGAAAAGAATTTGCATTCCTGGAGAAGAGGCTCCTTGCCACCAACTCTACTGAAAATTCATACATTAATAGTAGATTACAGAAAACATTTTGGAGAGGTCATTCCTGACGTTCCTCAAATTATAATTCATATTCCTCAAATGTAAAAGAGTGCAAGCTCCTCCTCTGTCAGAGACCCAAAGAAAGGAATCCATTTAAGCAGTATGCCCTTTAGTTACACACTCAGAATATTATTGTGCACCACTGTTTGATTGAAGGATAACTTATGGACGTTTCTTTAAGGATGTCATTACTGCCTCCATTTAATGACTGTTAGCCTAAGCCTGTGGTTCTCAAAGGCTTAGATTCTCATCTAGGAGCAACAGCATCAGCTCCTCCTGGAAACTTGTTGAAACTACAAGCTCTAAGGCCCCACCCCAGACCCGCTGAATCAAACCTATGGAGGTGGGGTTGAGCTATGTGTTTTTTTAACAAGCCCTCTACATCACTGGGATGCATGCTTAGAAGTGAGGAGTGAGAACTCCATGACAATTGCTCAATCCACTGACTTTGTAGAGTAGGGGCTGGTAAACTGCAGCCCATGGGCCAAGTTCAGTCAGCCACCTGTTTTTGTAAATAAAGTTTTATTGGAACACAGAAGTCAGTTTGCTTCCGTATTGCTTATGACTGCTTCCACACCACAAGAGCAAAGTTAAGAAGTTGAGACTGAGACCATATGGTCCACAAAACCAAAAATAGTTATAATCTGGTCCTTTACAGAAAGAGTTTATCAACTCCTGTCCTGGAGGTTGACTACATTCAGGTGCAATGGATAAGAACATAGGTTTTATATTCAGACGATATAAGGTTTAAAACCAATCTTCACCATTTACTAAGTGGGCTACCATGAGAAGTTTCTTAATTGCTCTAACTAGGACTGCATTTCTTCCTCCTCTATACACTGGAGACAGTAAACTTGTAAGGTTGTTGAAAGGATGAAATGAGATTGTGTATATGAAGTGCTGAACAAGGCACGTGAGTGGCTTTGCACTCATCTCTATAAATAAATAGTGTCTGTCTCCTTAAGGCATCATGTGAACAACTGGAAAGCTGTGAACGTGGAGTGGATGCTGGGATGCACCCCTCTCAGATCCCCTTCAATAAAGGACTAGTTGTCCCAGCTACAGTGTGTCCACAGAAGCTTTCAGCTCCCAGGGCCTGCAGGAGTGGCCTCAGAGGCCCCAGTCATGCCCTTTCTGATTGATTGGGAAGGAGCATAAAAGCCTGGCCATCTTAGCTCCAGTCAGAAGAATTCTGAGGTCCATTTGAGCTCCAGAGTCCCCTGTGGGGTTGACTGAGGCTGCAACTCAACTTCTTTCCTGCCCATTCCTGCCCCCATCCAACAGGTGTTGCTTCCCTCCTGAGGACTCTCTCCAGTGAACATCCTGCATGCCAAGGTCTGCCCTCTTAGTGAACCCAACCATCACATCTCAAGACTTGGAGAAAATGTCCAGAACTGTCTGACATAAAATACCATGATATTCCCATGGCAATAAGCCTTGAAGATAAAGTCTAGGCAAGTGGGGAGAGGTTTTTGAGAATTTCCACTGGAGGGTGCTATCTTTGGTGGACCAAGTTATATTTCCATGGTGGTGGTAGTTGCAATAAGAAAAACCTGAGTTCCCTGGTGCACTGATTACAGAGATGTTTAAACTCATCTTTATAGCTCAGTGCCATGGGCAGCTACCCAGGTGACCCATCCCATAGCCTATCTCTGATTCCAAAAGCTCCTTCAAGTGTTAGTAGATAGGAAACAGGGCTAACCCTAACCTGAGTCCAGCCCAAGGAAAGCACTAGGTTGTTGCAGAGGAGTAGCAGCAACCAGGGTAGATGCTGAGTGAAGACCCTCTGACATGGGACCAGGCTTATCCTCTGAAAGGACCATCACACTAGTGCCCACCTGGGTGGAACTTTCAGTAGACAATCTCCATTTTAAAAAAGAAGAAGAAGGAGAAGAAGAGGAAAAAGGAAAATGAGTATCAGAAGGAAAAGAAAAAGAAGAAGAAATTGAGATGAGGAAGAAACAAGAAGGAAGGAACTAGGAAGGGAAGGTGGGGAAAAGGAAGAAAGGTGAGAGGGAGGGAAGGAGGGAGAGAAGACATGAGGGAATGGGGAGAGAGGAAAAAAAGTAGAGCTTCTATTCATAATGGTCAAACTATCAAAATGCCCATCAACAACAGAATGTAAACTTCATCAAACTGTACACTTAGGATATGTCCATGGCCACTTTTCTGTATTGTGTTATATATCAACTGAAACTGCTAAAAGGAAGAGTTCTCACTGGCTTCTTATGCCCCAAAAACAGCAAGTAAAAGCTGAGGCTTACGGAAATCAATCCTGAAATTAGGCCACCAGTATAATCCATGGGGTAAAAAGAAAACAGAAAAATGCTTCAAAAACACCTAATTGAAGCCTGATGACTTTGTCTACAAAGAAACACACTATTTTCATCACTAGAAGTAAGCTTTTATTCCAGATTCTTTCAATATGCACATTTGCAAAACTGTGGCTTATTTCTCCAAAGGCCTTACTAAATGCTCCACTGTTTACTAAAGAGCCAGTCTTGAAGAGCAAGGGAAAGTTTACAAGCTGCTAATGAGGGCTTAGCACCCTGGGAAGGACAAATAGCTCTACTCAACAGCTCCACAGAGGGAAATGAACCCCTGTGCCTGACAGGTGCCAGCCAGGAAGCGCAGTCCTGTATTGACTGCTAGGTAGCTAGAGCAGGAGGAGGTCTGGGTGAATTATCATTTCATTGACTCAGTGCAAGAGGTATGCTGAGCTTAGGTCACTGGGTTCTCCACAAGCCAAGGCAGATAACAAGAAAACAACACACCATAGTAATAGCTTGATTATAACTGCCCTATGCCACTTTTCCTTTTGACATAGGGGAAATTGTCTTTGCAGGAAAATTAAGGGGAAGGGACACAAGGAAGACTGAGTCCCATTTATTTGCTTGTTTCACTCATTCAGATAACAAAACTTTTATCAAGTACCAACTTTGCACCAGACACCCCTATAGATGCTGCATCTGCAACATTGAACAAGATCTTCAAACTCCTTTCCCACATGGAGTTGATATTCTGGTGGGGGAAACTAAAACACAAATAATCAAATAAGTACCTGTGTAACATCAGGCGGGAATAAGAGATAGATCTGGTTGGGAGATGTTGCTTCACAAAAGGGCATCTCATAAATCTCTCCCTAAGGAGGCGGCATTTGTCACGTAGGCCAGAGTAATACATTCCTATTGTTTCTTACGTTACTGAAAATTATTGGAAGACTTTAAGCAATGGAATGACATCATCTGATTGTGCTTGTGAAGACTCACTCTGGCTGCCTGTAGACGCATTTTAGGACAAGAGTAGAAGCCTAGAGCTATGGGAAAAAAGAGATGGTAGAGATCAGAGAAGTATATACAGATTTGCAATGTTTTGGAGGCTGAAGCAAAAGGATCACTAACAGCTTGAGTAGAGGTTTTGAGGGAGAGAAGCAAATCAAGGCTTGAGCTGAAGTGGCTAGCGGTACCATTTACTGGAACATTCCTGCCTCTTGATCCCCATAATAAAAAGAACTTTTTGCTTATGGAATGTCCTCTGTCTCTATTGTCTAGAGAAGATAGAACTGGCTTGGACACATTCCTAAGAAGCGAGAAATGGCTGCCTCATTATTTTATTTCAGCCCTTGTAGGCTGTAACTTTGGGAGCACACAATTCATAAATAAATTCTAAGTACCTTATTTATCTCTTTTTTTCCACTTGATTGAAATCCTGGGCATTGAATTCTACTAGGATGATGAATTTGGCTGGAACTTTGTCACATTCATTCAAGACTAATATGGTGTTATCTAGTACAAGAAACAGATGAGAAATCATTCCTGTAGGACTGAAGCTCAGACACGGCGTAAAGGAAACACATGAGACATAAGGAAATCATTGGAACACAGACATTAGACAGTCTTGTGCTGAATTAGACAATGTCTTAGTTCACCCAAAATGTAGTATTTATAGGCATGGCAAGGAACTGGGAATTAACTTGGGCCCACAGTGGTTGTGTTTCAAAGGTGAATTTTCTTAGCACTATTTAAGAGCATTGAACTTTGCATAAGCAACTAATCAACCTAGGAAAAGCATCCAGTCAACAAGTACTTTTTGAGATATTTTTGTCTTCCAAGTACCAAGAAGAGTACAGTGAGGGTCAGAATAAACCAGCTCAGCTCCCTGATGAACTAGGGATCGAAAGGGAAAGACAGCACTGGCAAGGTGATTCTAAATCATGAAATACTTGAAAGGAGAAGTACAGAATGCTGTGGGAGTGCACACCGGGAGACCAACCCGGTGCAAGGAGTGGTGTTGAGACAGGACAGGTGTCAACAAGGCAAAAAGAAAGCAGACACCTCAAACAGAGCCAACAGTCAGGAGCAAGTGGGAAACAGTATGGCAAGAAAATCTGAGGAGTGGAGCATAGTTATCTAGAGGAGAGGGCTTAGAAGAGAAGGATGGACAAAGAGGCAGGAGAGGCCAGCAAGGGCTGGATCAGGCGGCTAAGGCCTGATAAACCACACCTGTTGCTTATTCTAAAGGCAATAGGAAGCCACTAAGTGGTCATAAGTAGAGGAATCAAGGGCTGGGTTTTTAAAGATCACTCTGGCAGCAGGATGGGAAGGGATGGCCTAGGACAAGTGTGTTCACAGCGAGACAGGGAGGAGGCTTGATGAGGCAGGGGCAGGGGTGGGGAACTGCAAGAGTTGCTTAGGCAGCAGCATGATGGACAGGTGTGTGCCAGGCACAGAGCAGGGCAGAGGTGGGAGCTATGGCAGGCGAGGAGCCGGCAGGGTCACCAGGATTCCTGGGTTTCAGGACAGAGCATTTTACTAACATGGAAAACTCCAGAAGTTTGCATGAGTCTTTTCATTCAATTCCGATTTCCACCCTAGGTAATAAGAATGCAGTCTAGAAGGAAATGTAGAATGAAAGTCAAAGAAACCAAAGGAACAGAGAGAAAATCCAAGAGTTTAACAGAAACGGAAAGTAAGAGAGAAGGGAAAACATGTAACCAAAAACATATATAATTAAGCCCCACACACACACCCCCGCCACCTGACAAAAGGAGAGGAATCAACAGCATACATGACTCAGTCGAGTTGAGAGAAGCAAGTGCGGCAACTGCCTGGCCTGTGATTTCTGGATGGCTAGAAGATACAGAGTTATTCTAGCTGGGGGCCCACAGACATAAGGCAAAGGCCAGTGGAGAAAAAAAGATATCAGCTGTGTGGAGATGGAAGGGAATCTTGTGTCCCATGGAGTGAAGTCTTAGACCATGCATGAGAAGGCTGGACATAGGTACCCTCTCTTGCCCATTCTTGGATAGAAATGAAAATACCAATGATTGGCCCTGAAATGCAAAGGTTTTATAAAAAGGGTGGTGTCCAGGGAATCTCAGTGTGCAGTTAAAGGCTTCTTGTTTAATGGCTGACATGTAAGGTATCTAATATTTTCTGCTCACTTAACTTCTTAACTCTGAGAATGAAGCGATTGTCCAAGATTCCAGACATGCTCAGGAGTGCTGGCAAAGGGTTAAAATATGTCATCTGTAAGACTCCACGGAACTATTTCCCAGGAGAATTCATGAAAAATATTACAGATGATGTATTACACCTTGAATGAACCTCTTTGTCCCACAAGTGTGTTTCTCCACTGCTTTGGAGAACCTCCCAGAAGGAGAGAAAATGGGAATTAATTTATTCCAAGAGATCCTATTATTTAATGACACATACAGTAAGAGATCCAGAATCGCAATCACCCAAACCATGCAAGCAATGGCAAGTGCTCAAAAGAAAGATGGGGACATCCGAATGATAGGTAAAGCTTTTTTGCAAAGACATTGGGACAGGAATGCAGGGGAATAAAACTCTGCAATGTTAACTGAGGGTTTCCCTTTGCATTTCCTTGAACTATGGAAATTCTCCCTGCCTTGCCCAACTCAGAGTCAGTAATACGCAGTCACTGAGTCAGGAAAGGAACATTACAGTAGGAAAATGAGAAGAAAGAAGAAGAGTTTTCAATGAGACTTTGAATATGGCTTTCCTTGTTCAGAATCACAGCCTTCATCTTTCCAGAGACTAAGATTTTGAGCTTGAATCGCCCATGTTCTAAATCCCTCAGGAAATAAAGCCCAGTTTGTTTCTTTCTCTGGGTCCCAGGCAGAGAAATCAAGTGAATCCTGCTCCTCAGTTCTTAGCTGTTTATTACAGGCATCAACCAGCCTGTGCAAAACTCCTCTCTTTTTATTTTTTCCCTTTCATCCATAATCCCCACTCCATTTCCTAGAGCCCTGTAGGTAACCCACTCTGGAGAGTTTGTTGATCCCTGAATATGCATATATCCTTGTAAAATATCCAGAGCCATTATGTGTATGTTTAATTAATTAATCATAAATTATTAAGTTATTAATAATAATCTATCCGCATTGACATGTTTACATCTATATTGTGGCTGCTCTCTGCAACCACACACACATGCACACGAAAACCTCAGGGCATCAAATTTATACAACAAACAAGAGATTGGAGGGAAAAATGAATTATGAGCTATGAGCCAGATTGTCTTGCTCCAGACAGGACATCCCTTCTGTGTGCTGCCAGTGCCTTTCTCTGTTCTGGGCGAAGGGAACACAAGAATCCAAGGGAAGAAAACAGTGAAGACATCAATGAGCATCCTGAGAGAGAAGCTCCTTCTCCTGTCTCCAAGACCAAGACCAGGGGATTCACAAGATAATCCCAGGTAGGTCCAGAGAATGACAGGTCCTTTTCCATGCATGAAGTTTGTGAAAAAGGAGCAAGACCTCAAAGTTTTCTCATGCCTCATTCAGTATAGCAATGAGAGGAATGTCTGCATGGGATGCCTTGGATGCCCTGAGCCCCAATGCCCATGCAGGATGCAGTGTGCTGGGACTTTGCCTTCACTGCTGGGCCAGCCTTGCAGGTTGGGTGGGGCGGGCAGATGTAGCATCAAACACCTGACAATGACCCTGGCCCAACAGCTTTGTGCCTACGGTGTCTCGGCTCTCTGTAGCCCCCAGGATGAGGATGAAACCACAGGGAAAAAGGGAAAGACCATGAATTAACAGAAATTTAATTTCTAACATTCAGCAGAATGGAGAGTCAATAAAAATTAGGTCATAATAGAAATATGAAAAGGTTACATTTTGTGCACAACTGATTTGTTTTCTACCTACTACACACCTCCCTCCTTCCCCAGGGTCATGGGTTTTTTTGTGTTAATTAGAAAATTCAAAAATATTCTAAATCTGGGACAGTTCAGGTCCTAGAAATTCTGGATACATGATCTTCTGTATACTATAAAACATAAGGTTAAAGGAAGTAGTTCTCTTCCTAAAAAACTAAAGACAGAACTACCATTTCATCCAGCAATCTCACCACTGGGTATTTATCCAAAAGACAGGAAATCAGCATATCAGAGATACTTCTACCCCCATGTTTATTGTAGCACTATTTACAATAACCAAAATATGGAATAAACTTAAATGTTCATCGACAGCTGAATAAAGAAAATGTGGTATATACACAATGGAATATTATTCCCCCATAAAAAAGAATGAAATTCTGTCATTTGCAGCGACATAGATGGAACTGGAGGTCATTATATTAAGTGAAACAAGCCAGGCACGAAAGACAAATATCACTGTTCTCACTCATGGAACTCACAGAGGTAGAGAGAGTAGAATGGTGGTTCCCAGAGGCTGAGGAGGGAAGAGGGGAAAGGGAGATGAAGAGAAGTTGCTTAAAGGGCACAAAAACTCAGACAGAAGAAATAAGTTCTAGTATTTGGAAGTACTATAGGAAAATTATAGTTAATAATTTATTGAATGCTTCAAAATAGAAGAGAAGAATTATAATGTTCCCAAAACAAAGAAAAATGTTCGAGGTGATGGATGTCCCAGTTACCCTGATTTGGTCATTACACATTGTACACGGGTATCAAAATATTACATGTACCCCAAAATATATACAACGCTTATATATCAATAAATTAAATTAAGTTAAATAAACAGGAAGCACCAGGAGGAACTCCTGATGCATTTTATGCTTAAAACAAAAAATCCGGGCTGGGCGCGGTGGCTCACGCCTGTAATCCCAGCACTTTGGGAGGCTGAGGCGGGCGGATCATGAGGTCAGCAGATCGAGACCACAGTGAAACCCCATCTCTACTTAAAAAAAAAATACAAAAAATTAGCCAGGCGCGGTGGCGGGCGCCTGTAGTCCCAGCTACCCGGGAGGCTGAGGCAGGAGAATGGCGTGAACCCAGGAGGCGGAGCTTGCAGTGAGCCGAGATTGTGCCACTGTACTCCAGCCTGGGTGACAGAGCTAGACTCCATCTCAAAAAATAAAAAATAAAAAAAATCCTAGGTCTTTCAATAGATAAACCCTAAGAATGATGATAAATGTAGTGGAAACAAGGTCTCTTGGTGCTCCAAATATCGTTTCCCAAAACAAAGGAACAGGACATCCCAGAGTAAGGGCTGACTCTGGGCCTGAAACAGGGTATGAAGAGGGACCTTCAACGCACCGTCACACTGGAAAGCAAGGAAGCCATTCAAGACAGCCAGGGTGTTTCAAAAGGACTCAGAAATCAACTTATGAGGCCCCCACTGGTCAAGGATGGCACAAGGTGAGCACGAGTAAGGACACTAACTATAACAGACGGAAACATACCACATAGATTTCATCCAAAACTTCATAATGACATTGCAAAAATCATTGATTGCCTTTGATGACCAGTAAACCAATCTGTTATTTTGAGAACTGATGAGTAAAGAGTCAAGCATATACCCTACCTTTCCTACACAAAGAGAAAAACCAGACATTATGTCCCCCATGGAAGAACCAATCCCACCTGTAAAATAACCTTGCCAAAAAGTGTGAATCTTAGTCCATTTAAGCATTTGGATCTAACACCAGCTCATATGAAATCCAGGTAACAGAAGAACGTGTTACCACAGGTCTACAACTGAGGAACAAACCAGGGGAAGCCCTGAAGGTTAAAAGGTAAAGAGCAAGGGAAAATATACATCAAAAATGACATTACAGGCATGTTAGCAAATCACAGTATATGAGTCTTAGTTGATACTTATTCAAATAAATAAAAGGTTAAAAAATACAGTACAATCAGGGAAATGTAAATACTCGCCGGATATTTCGTGATGTTGAGGGAATATTAAAGTGAGATAATATAGTATTTTAATTTAAAATGGGGAACCTATGTCTTTAGAAATATGTACAGATAAAATAATATGATGCTTGGAATTTGCCTCAAAATAACCTGGAAGGGAGGTGCTATGCATTGGCTCTGTGTTGCTGCTCAAATCTCATGTTGAATTATAACCCCCAGTGTTGGAGGTGGGGCCTGGTGGAAGGTGACTGGATCATGGGGACAGATTTCCCCCTTGGTACGGTCCTTGAGATGGTGAGTTCTCACAAGATCTGGTTATTTAAGAGTGTGTGGTACCTCCCCCAATTCCCTTCTTCCTCCTGCTCTAGCCATGTGAGATATCTCACTCCCCCTTTGCCTTCCGCCATGATTGGAAGCTTCCAGAGGCCCCTCCAGAAGCAGAAGTTGCTATGTTTCCTGTACAGCCTGCAGAACCGTGAGTCAATTAAACTTCTTTTGTTTATAAATTACCCAGTCTCAGGTATTTCTTTATAGCAGTGTGAGAACAGACTAATACAGGAGGTGCTGAAGGTACAGAGAATATGAGATTGTTCATAAGTTGATTGTTGTTAAAGCAAATTGGTGGAAACATGGGAGTTCATTATACTCTATTGTTGTACATAAGTATTTGAATTTTTCCATAATAAAAAGTTTGTGCAAAAAAAGATTTTTTAGTATGGGAAGTTGTTTTTCAAGTTATAAGATAATCACTCTTACTCTCCTGAGTGAAGAAGCTGTATTCGTCAGGGTCCTCCAAAGAAAGAGAAGCAGTAGAAATATAGAGTTATACAAGAGGGATTTATTATAGGAATCAGCTCATGTGATTATGGAGACCGAGAAGTCCACCACCTGCTGTCAGCAAGCTGGAGACTCAGGAAATCGGTGGTACAAATCAGTCTGAATCCAAAGCCTGAGAATCAGGAGTCCTGATGTCCGAAGGCAGGAGAAGATTGGATGTTCCAGCTCAAAAAGAAAGAGTGAATTCACCCGTCCTCTACCTTTTTGTTATATACAAGCCTTCAACAGGTTGATAATCCCCACCTGTATCGATGACAGCAATCTTCTTTACCCTGTCTACTAATTCAAAGACTGATCTCTTCCAGAACACCCTCATAGACACACTCAGAAATAATTTTTTATCAGCTATCCGGGTATCCCTTAACCCAGTCAAGCCAACATATAAAATTAACCATCACAGAAGCCTAATGAAACACGAGGGTGGAGACACATCCTTGGTTGTTCTGTGTGTTCTATTCACCAAGGCTGTTTGGGGGGTCTGAGGCAGGAACCCCACTTCAAAGCTTTGCTATCAGAACTACAAGAGCCAGACACATCCGAAAGTCAGCACTGACTACCAACCTTCTTCCATGACAGCCAGGGTCAGATTCAGCAAGGGTGACAGTCCAGGGAGGTTGTTCTTTATAGTAACAATTTTCTTTTTGTTAAGAAACTACAATAGATACAGTCTGCTCATTCCTGTATATAAATATTACTTATCAAAATAGTAGTATTTTATTAAGTTTTAAAAATTAAAACTCTGACCTCTGAGTAAAATGTAAATTCTAGGTCTAATAGATAAGGATTGCAGAATAAAGTATAGTAGAACTTCTTTTTTAATCCAAAAGAAAACTATTAAGAAGTAAATATCAACTAAAAGTCAAAGGGGAAAGAATAAGTCCTAAGTTCACGGATAGAACTTACATTTTCTTCAACCACATCATCTGGGTATAAAAATGTTGATGAGCAGCTTAATGTCTACTGAGAAGAAAAATAATTGGAAAGCTCTTGAATTATACATGTTTGCTCTTCCATTCTCAACTTTCATTGGCTTTTTTTTTTTTTTTTTAATCAAATTCCAGTGACCCATACGTTGGTAGCACCTCCTAAAATTAGTGAAAAGAAATATAAGACAGACTATTTGAAAATTAAAATAAATAAGAGCAAAGTCTGTCTTATGCATTTGGTGAGTAGGTTTATGGAATTCAGTATTCCCAGGAGGAAGGAGAGCTGTGAGGCCATTCGCAGATGACAGAATCATAAAGAATTATTAAGAACGATTTTGGCTGGGCCAGTCTTTGTCCCGAGTTTGATATCATAGCCTCCAAGAAAAATGACCTTAGACTTCACCCACAGTAACAATCTGAATATGACTTCTTCTGAGAGAGTTGATCCTAAAGAAAGATCCAGTGCTAAATAAAGATCTCATTATAGATCGTTATAGATCATTCCTTCACAGTTAGAGTCACCTTCCATCCATCCTGTCAGAAAAGATATTTCTGGAACATCACAGATCACAGTAACATAGCCAGATAAGAATATGATCCCAAGAGATTCCTCCTATCCATCCCCACCAATAACCAGTCTAATACGCTTTCCCTGAAGTGTCTTCCAACCAGTTCATATGCTCCAGAAGCGGCACATCCTGCCCACTGCAGCTCCCGCAGCTCCCTGTTTCTGTCCTATTTCCAATCACTGTGCTGGAAACATGAGCCCTTCTGTAGACCATCAGAGAGAGCTCCTCGACCCCTTCTCCCAGATGTCTTTTACATCAGGCAAGAAGGCATGGCAAATGGGTCATTCACATTTAACTCCAACAAAGTCCGCAAAAAAAGCAGGGGTTGTCAATGGCATTCGTATGTAGAAAGTCCCTAGTATTCAGACTTGCTTTTTCGATAACTATTACCCACAAAATATCGACTCAAACCGTGGGACATTGGCTAATGTCAAAATTCTTTCTGAATGACTATGAAGTCTGCCCATACAGTTTATACCCATATAACAGTGAAGGCTCACTCTCCACATTTTCTGTGAAATTAACAACTTTGAGAACTTGCAATCTACCAGCATTCCCAGCAGCTAACTGTAGGTAATAGATAGGATGTCTTATTTATTTAATAGTTTTTATTCTAGCCACCACATCTCTTTTAAAAAAAGAAATGCTTCTAAAACTAATATTTACTTGTTCCTCCAGAAATACTTTAATTGGCTTTGTGAAATCAATGGTTCCCTTGATAACTGATAAAAAGTGTCTCTTTTCCCCGTCCTGGCAATATCTTGCTTTAAATAACAGGACAGATCATTCTTTCACAAATATGAAAAACAGATTTTCGGAAACAAGCTTATTTTATTAAGCCATGTTATTTAATTTTATCTGACATTTGCAAGTCATTTTTGCTAGTAAGCACTCTACATTAATACCTTGAGTTCACATAGAGTTTAACAATATGAATTTCCTATCAGAGAAAAGGACAATATATGTTTGGCAGAAGCCAAAGTCATGAAGAATTAACAGTTATCAAATCCCAAAGGGGAAACGAATTCTCTTTGCTCCTCTCTTGCCAGCTGTCATGAATCCAATTTGCACTTTCAAAATTCTGCCTGTTATCCAGATTCGGGAATGAGAGGACTAGTAACTTGGCATACTCATGTCCAACCATACCAGATCCAAACATTTACACGCACCCAATTGCCACCAAGGTAGAAAAAGGGTATCAGCTTAAATGATTTTTATATCAAACATACCTAGAATGTACCACAGATAATAAGTTATCTTCATATGCTTAAGTAGATATAACAAAAACCAATCTCAAATTATAAATCAATGGATTCCTGAAAAAATTGTACTACATGAAAATCTCCTTTCCCATTGACTATTTTATTATTTTATTTTGAGATGGGGTCTCACTCTGTCACCCAAGCTGGAGCGCAGTGCTGTGATCTCAGCTCACTGAGACCTCCAACTCTCAGGCTCAAGCAATCCTCCCATCTCAGCCTCCCGATTAGCTGGGACCACAGGCATGTGCCACCACGCCCAGCTAATTTTTGGTTTTTGTTTTGTTGTTGTTGGTGGTGGTGGTGGTTGTTTCGCCATGTTAGCCAGGCTGGTCTCGAACTCCTGAGCTCAAGTGATCCACCCACCTCGGCCTCCCAAAGTGCTAGGATTACAGGTGTGAGGCACCCCACCTGGCCCATTGATATATATTTTTAAATACATAAAACAAGGTTCAAAGTTTTAAAATGCAGGAATCAAGCAGTAATACAAACAGCAAATATCAAACAATAATAGATTTTAAGGAAGAGTGTTCTTTCTTACAAGCGTAACTCATGTGACAATACACTTTGTGTGGGCCTTAAAATCTCCACAACTTTTCTGGGCCTTCAGAAACACTGCTTCATCTGCATAGAGCCATGTCCACCTGAGAAATTCCTACTCAACCATAAAGGCACAACCCAAGTATCACTGCCTCTACAGATCCAGGTTTTCCTGCCCTGTGATCCCTTAAGAACAAAATGTCAACACCTTTCCATGAACCCCAAGGCAGAATAAGGGCTTTCCTTTCTCTCCTGGCCCCTAAGAATTCCTCCTTGGTAGCCTTGAGCACAAGCAAAGGTTGTTGCCATCATTGCTAAAAGCTGGTATCTTTCAGTACCATGTATACCCTTTGGGAGGAGATATTCAATGCACCTTTGGGGTTCAGTGCCTACATCCGTGCCTGGTATCTCACTGGTGCTAAGAAAACACTTATAAAATGAGTGACCAAAGAAATGAAGAAATTAAAAAATGTTCAATGGTATCTTGAATTCTTAAAAGCTTATCATAGATACCCCATAAACTGGCCTCAATGGCCAATTCAGAAACATTTCCAGTTACCAGGTTCCTTAGATCTCCTGGCATCAATTCAGGGGGGTACTTTTATTTTGGCTGCTCTTAGTAAACCCTGAGCTCTCTGGTTTCAGAAAGGATCCACAGACTTTCAAGACCCTGAGGTGCTCATCAGTTTACATCAGGGTGACTCAACAAGAAGCTAAGAGCCCAGGGACACCCCACTTAAGAATATCTTAATTGGCAGGCTTTTTAAACTGATTTCCCAGCTGATTAATGAGTACTACCAGAGGGATTATGTAATTTACAGAGCAGGAACAGCTCTGGAACTGAAGGTTGCTAATTAAAGGTATGTGCAACATCCCAACAGCAAATTCAGCCAGGCATGGTGGCTCATGCCTATAATCACAGCGCTTTGGGAAGCCCAGGCTGAAGGATTGCTTGAGTCCAGGAGTTCAAGACCGGCCTGTATAACATAGTCAAACCCCATCTCTACAAAAAACATTTTTTAAAAAACACTAGCCAGGCATGGTGGCACGTGCCTGTAGTGCCAGCTACTTGGGAGGATCTCTTGAGCCAAAGAGGTCAAGGCTGCAGTGAGCCGTGATTGTGCCACTGCACTCAAACAGCAAATTCTAAAGCAATTTAAAGATGACTGCATATCAAGGGCCAACACATCCTCCCAAGAAGGCTATGTGGTGCCCATGTCACACGCTCATGCTGGTAGGAGCTCTCCCCTGCAGTTTTTAGAGAGCTGTTTAGACAGATAGCAGAGCATGCACCAGCTTTTAGAGTCTCCCTGATAAAGAGCTTAGGGTTAATGTCTACAGGACTGACATAGTTCTTAAGCTCCACAACTCTCAAGGAACACAAGAAACCTTTGGCTGATGGGTGTTGCGAGGCAGAGCAGCAAGTCAGAAGTCATGAGCAAAACCAGCCATGGAAAATGACCCACAATGCTTTTCTGTAGGCTTATATCATGGAAAATTAAAATCCACTTTAAGCTACACTGAGTATTGATGGAATTGCAACCAACATGACAAAAGAGGTTCAATGTTTTCAATAGGTGAAGACAAAATAAGGCCATATTGGAAATAAATTACCAGCAGGCCTCACAAAGGGGTGGGAAATTGGAAAATTCTCTAATGAATATTACATGGCAGACAGAGAAGGTATTTTTTCTTTTGCATATTTTAGTTTGCAAATTATGAACCTAAAAGCTTGATAACCTAGAGTCCATATTCTACCTGTCAACCTTCAGCCGAGAAAAGGGCTTTTATATTATCCAACATTCTGGAATCTGTTTAATGCAACCACTATAGCTTATAGATGATGAAGTCACAGATTGGCTTGAACTGAAACAACCTCAGGAAGGTATAATGTAAGACAGGCACATGGGACAGTCAGTTGCTAAAAGCTCTTGACATCAGTGGGTGCCCTTGTATATGAATGTTTTTAAGCCCTTCCTGGACACTCAAGTATGCAACTGAAGCACAACATTTTTCCAGTACCCTTTGAATAACTATGTGGCAAAACTTGTTTACAGAATTTATTCCAATATATCTTAAGAATTCCTAACTCAGTTGAATTAAAAATTTAATTGCTCTTTCTTCTTTCTGCCTCTATAGTCATATTTTGCTATCAATCTGTTTTCATTTATTCAAATTGCTATACAGCTCTGCAGTGTTCACCATTACCAAGAATTACTGCCACTTTATTTATTTATTTATTTATTTATTTACTGAGATGAAGTCCTGCTCTGTAGCCCAGGCTGAAGTGCAGTGGCGTGATCTCAACTCACTGCAATCTCCGCCTACCGGGTTCAAGCAATTCTCTTGCCTCAGCCTCCCCAGTAGCTGGGATTACAGGCACACACCACCACACCCAGTTAATTTTTTTGTATTTGTAGTAGAGACGGGGTTTTACCATGATGGCCAGGCTGATCTTGAACTCCCACCCTCAGGTGATCCAACCACCTAAGCCTCCCAAAGTGCCAGGACTACAGGCATGACACACTGCGCCTAGCCTATTGACACTTTCAAATAGCAAGGTCCAGATTTTGAAAATCTGAAGAGTTTATGTACCTACTCAACAAAGTACATACAAACAGATGTTTACAGCTGCTTTTATTAATTTTCTTTATTCCATGGTTTCAGCCAATGCATATAACTAAAAACTGATATCATATAAGCTACTAGGTTTTGAATCTGCAATTTCTAATTATTGCTAACAAACTCTCCCAGAGAAAATTATGAAGACAGATGTATTAGTCTATTTTCATGTTGCTAGAAAGAACTGCCTGAGGCCAGGTAATTTATAAAGGAAAGAGGTTTAATCAACTCACAGTTCAGCATGGCTAGGGAGGCCTCAGGAAACTTACAATCATGGTGGAAGGGAAGGGGAAGCAAGGCACCTTCTTCATAAGGCAGCAGGAAGAAGTGCCGAGCGAAGGGGTAAGAGTCCTTATAAAACCATCAGATCTCATGAGAACTCACTCACTATCATGAGAACAGCAGACAGGAAACCTCCCTCATGATTCAATTACCTCCACGTGGTCCCTTCCTTGACACATGGGGATTATGGGGATGAAGATGAGATTTTGGTGGGGACAAAAAGCCTAACCATATCAACAGTATTCTACTTTCATACAAAATAAACATCCCTGTGTACATGTATTTGGGATTGCAGAAAGCAAATAATTTTGAATACAACTTAAATAACATATTTCTCATAATGACAGGATTCCCGAATATACGTAAGATGTCCTTAAATGTACTTCACCTTTACATATATTCTTCAAAATTTTATTTCTAATATTTCAATCATTCCTCTTAATATTTTGTTTTTTATACATGAATACACAATTAACAAGACTTAAAGTCATGCATGCCTAACTCACCAACAAATTTTCCATTTTTTCTCCAATTTTATTAGTTTTTAACCTACATTTCTTATCACAGTTATTAGCACTTGAGTATTAGCACTTTTCACTTAATTCTATAAATTAAAGCCAAAATTCTAGAAATGCTTAAATAATTGTTCAAATACTGCCTTTCAGTCAAAGATAGCAAAGTAGCTACAGTTGAAAGTTCTTGTCAAAGGCAACACCGCACACACAGCTCATTCAGCAGCTGACATCCGAAGTCTGCCTTGAAATCATCAATATCTCCAAGTGTGAGTAAATTTAAATCCAGAGACCATCTGTACTTCCAGGTGATGGTAGGACAGAGTGACCCAAATCACTGGGCCCCTTCTGTCCTGCAGCCACACTAGGACATTGTCAGTTACTCACAAAGACCATGCTCTCTCAAATTCCAGCTTTCACACAAGCAGCTTCCTCAGCCTAGAACAACTTTTTCCCACCCATCTTCTCTAGTTTTCTTCTGGGGTATTCCTGCTCTTCGGTTCTCAGCTTAAACGTAGCCTTCCACGAACCTCTAGATCAAACTCTGCATCCTCCAACATCACTTGCACCTGAGGCTTGGCAACTCTCCCAGGCTTGTAATGATGCTTGGTGGCTACCTTCCTGAAATGACCAACAGCTCTACATGCACAATCTGGAAACCCCTCTCCTCTGTCCAACCCATTCCCATTGCCAGGCACATAACACATGCCCATCTTTGAAGAAATGGATTAAATAACGTTTAATGAAAAGCTCAGTGAACAGAATTTTTTTCTGAATTAGTAACTTTCCTTTTGTCATGCTTAAGGAGGAGAGAGAGAGAGAGAGAGAAAGAGAGAGAGAGTCTGCATCAGGGTGAAGCAATACAACTGGGCCATGGAGGTTGTTTACATGGCATTCCAGTGGGACAAGTCTTCTTTCTTACAGACAGGTTTCCAAGGCCAAGCAAAGCAAACCAAGGCATGCTTTGGCCAAACATCTGTGATATTTTGATCCTCATCCATTTCTTCATACCAACAGAGATCTGGCCTCTTTGTGTAGTAGCATCAATGTTCTCTAATATTCCGTGTTGGCCACATGTTCCCCCAAAGCCAAGGAAACAAGTCTTCAGCTGGGAGCTGGAGAGTTGATTCAAATGTAAAGCAGAAATCCAGCTTCCAAAATGAGAGCCACAGTGAGTCCTGCAATTTTCAGTTTTGCAGAAAGGGCAATATAACAAGGATTGATTCTCTGTGATCACCAATGGCCCCTGTGTTAGTCTGTTATGCTGCTATAAAGAACTGCCTGAGACTAGGTAAATATATAAAGGAAAGATGTTTAATTGACTCACAGTTCAGGGAGGGGGCTGGGGAGACCGCAGGAAACTTAACAATCATGGTGGAAGGGGAAGCAAACACATCCCTCTTCATATGGCGGCAGGAAGGAGACAAGTGAGAGCGGAAGAGGGAAAAGCCCCTTATAAAACCATCAGATCTCATGAGAACTCACTATCACAAGAACCGCATGAGGGTAACTGCCCCCTTGATCCCATCACCTCCCACCAGGGCCCTCCCACGACACATGGGGATTATGGAAACTACAATTCAAGATGAGATTTGGGTGGGGACACCTCCCAACCATATCAGTCCCTTTCTCAGCTCCCAGATACACAAAGCAAACAACCAAAACCACAGGTAAGGAATTCCATATGCTTTATCTTAAACAATAAATAAAAATTTTTAAATTTTCATTTACATATATTTAATTATATAATTATTTATATAATTATATGTATATATTTATATCATATATTAATTTATACTTATATTTTATATGTATATTTAATTATATATTTATATTTATATATTTATGATATATAATTATATAAATATATAATAAATTATTTATATAATCATATAATTATATTTATTATCATAAATAATTATTATTTCCCAAGTTAGAAATAAAAAAGGGAGGAGTAATAAAAGAAATATGAGGTCCAGGCAAGGTGGCTCACTCCTGTAATCCTAGCACTTTGGAGGGTGGAGTTGGGAGGATTGCTTGAGGTTACGAGTTCAAGATGAGCCTGGGAAACAAGGCAGGACGCTGTCTCTACAGAAAACTTTAAAAATTAGCCAGCGTGGTACCATGCAACTGAAGTCACAGCTACTTGAGAGGCTAAGGCAGGGGGCTCACATGAGCCCAGGGGTTTGAGGCTGCAGTGAGCAATGACCATACTCCAGCCCAGGGGACAGAGCAAGACCTGCTCTAAAAAGAAAAAATAAAGAAATGTAAAACTTGCTTCTAAGACAATAATATTAACAATGAGCTTTTTAAACAAATATTTTCTAAAATACATCGTTCAGCAAATTCTTTTTTATCCAAATTTTTCTACTGAAAGCTAACTTGATATTGCTGCAGAAGTTCTGAAGCTTGGCTCTTTGCCTCCAATTAGGGGTCATTGTACCTGAGTCACCAGCAGGTACGGGAATACCAACAGGCCTCTGCCTCAATGCGGTAACATAAAGCAATACAGAAACAATTTTTGGCTTTGCTGCAAATGTGCATAATGGAAAGCAAATATTATTAAAAAGACAATCATTTTTAGTGATTAAAATAATCCAGGGCAGAAAAAATTTCTCCCATAAGTTTCTAAGTTCTCATTTATCATCGTTTTGCCGCAAGAAGCCAGAGTAATTTTATTTTTCCTGACTTCTATTAAAAAGATCAATACATATGATTCCAAAGAGTCTCGGCTCATGAAAAGATGGAGCAGGCCTGTAATCACATATGAAAGTATTGGTTGTCATTAGCAGAAAGATTGATCTGAAAAGACAGGCGGCCCAGAGTGAAGGGACTTAAAAATTTCCATTGGACTGCCCAGCAACTTTCACCTTCCAGATAATTAAATACAGATAACAGATTACCATATTAGAGGAAAGAATTGGATTGGGGATATTCAGTGGATACCTACTTTAGCAAAGCAATACCAAATCTTTCAATAATGATTTTGTCTGATGCAAAAAAAATTAATGCTGCCTGACAGTACAAAGTTATTGTTCAAGGTACACTTAAGTCAAAGTTGTTGGGTAAAATTCTTATAGTTACTTGTGGCTTCAGAGGCTCTAATGAATGCACATGGTCAGCTGACTTTTTAAAACAGAGCTAAGGAACAGAGTCAGACAAATTCTGTGGGCTTATTCCATGAACAGAACTTCTTTCCACTTTCTTCAGTGAGTTATTGATATGACCCTTGATGATGATTGTATAAAACTCACAAGAACTGAACTCATAGCTGTGCAAAGGGCTTTCTTCACTCCATAGCTCTTCTTTCCAGAAATCTACTTACGGTATAGTAAAAATGCTAGCTATAAAACAAGATGGAATTTTTATAGGATGTTGAAAGAGCAGGTAAACTTGGAAATTCAGAGTTGTGGTCCAAGGACATTGTAAACTAGAGGTCAGCATTTTTAACATCTTCATCCTTGTCCTACATATGTGCAATATTGACAAACCTCAGGATGATGTTTTCATGCTCCACAGTTGAGAGAAAAGATGCAGGAGAGGCTGAGACCAGGAGCAAGAGGGATGCTCTTAACCAAATGTTGGCCTGTACATTTTCAAAACATCTGAATATTTCATCACTCTTCAATCCCTTTACTTACTTAGCTGCCAGCAAATAAATACCTGGGAATCTCACAGTATTCAGAACTGTTCATAATTATTAACCACTGATCATCAGTAATCACCTAAAAGTTGGTATTGTAAAAAGATGCCAACATCCATTCCCTAGAGCAATAATATTAAGAGTAAGTGTACATTGCATTTGTGTTAAGTACCATTGTTCGTAATGGACATCAAAAGAGTTTGAGACATTTTATGTAAGTACAATACTCTATCACGCTTCTACAAATTCCTAAATGCCTTCATTATCTAAATTTTACACAAAATCTCATCGTCATGGTATCTACCGGACACTTCAGTGTCTACAAAGCAAAACTGTTTTCCCCCAGGTCTAAATTAAACAAAACATAAACACTTGTTTTTATGAAAATACCAGAAAATGTTCATGCTTTTGGAATTTCCTGTAATAATAGTATCAGGAGTAAATTCCTCTAAATACAGAGGACAGGAATAAGACTAGCCAGAAATTATTTTTAGTTTTCCAAACTTAGTAAATTCTTGCCCATTTTAAGCTGAAAGGATTATTTTCTTTTCTTGCAACTAAGAAAACTTCTCCATTTTACTAATTAAGTCAATATTTTTAAGATAGAGAGAAATGTAATTTTTCCCATGCTTTGTATAAGATTCTGTGTAAGTACAAAGGTGCATGGTCATATTCCAGGCTGGTAAGGAAGACACATCTTTTTAAAGCCAATTATCTTTTTAAGACTATCAAGATAATAATCACTGAAGGGGATTACTGCCTTAAAAGTGGAGCATGATGGCTCTCCAAGACTAGAGAGGGTTATAGAAACTGCCCACCCTGGACCTAATGAAGGGTTCTCAGAAGGTGACTCTTCAGTCATCAGACACGACAATGGACAGACAGTCCGTGATGTAGCTGTAACTGCTCAGTGACAAGAGCATCTGTTGCGAGGTCCCTGTCCCTCCTCTGCCCTGCTCTGTCTTCTGCATGTCTTGAGGGAAGGGCTATGATATGACACCCTGGGTTAACAATGCATCCCAAGGAAGACGGCATGGCTTGTACAATGTTCCAAGACATGGGGCTCTGATTTGCACTGGGCTGGGTTGATGGCAAGGTGTATAAGTTATATCACATTCCTGTCCTCTGTGCAGAATCTGACAAGTAAGAAGTGGCTGAAGCACAAAACATGAGCTAAATAGGACCTCAAGCATTCTACTTTTCCAAACACCAAGGAAATTATAGCATTAAATAAACCAAGAGAGAGGAAAAGCTATCGTGTATCTGTATTACTCATGGATCTCCAGAGAAACAGAACCAATTGAGGTATAGAGAGAAAGAGATTTAGTATAAGGACTTGCCTCACATAATTATACAGACTGACAAGTTCCAAGATCTACAGAGTGAGTTGAGAAGCTGGAGACCCAAGAGAGCCAATGGTGCAGTTCCATTCTGGGTCCAAAGGCCTGAGAACCAGGTGAGCAGGTGGTGTAAATTCCAGTCCAAAGGTTGGTAGGCAGAACACCCAGAAAGAGCCAATATTTCAGTTCAAGTCTGAAGGCAGGAAAAAGCCCCTGTTCCAGTTTGAAGGACAGTAGGCAAGAGGAATTCTTTCTTACTTGGGGGAGGTTCAGCCTTTTGTTCTACTCAGGCTTTTGACTAACTGGATGTGGCCCACCCACATTAGAGAGGGCCATTTAATTTACTCAGTACACCAATTTAAGTGTTGCTCTCATCCAAAAACATCCTCATGGAAACACCCAGAATAATGTTAACTGAATATCTAGGCATCCCATGGCCCAGTCGAGTTGACACATAAAATTAACCATCACGGTAACCATGTCAAATACTAAGCAAATAGTTTTCCTATTATTTGTTTGTCTTAATATAAGTGAAATTTTTGTTTATTCATTTTTTATTCCTTTTGTCCATCTGGTTTAGTATATTTCTTTTGAACTTCAACAAATAAGCAATAGATGTCCAGTAAAATTGCACAGAAAACCCTTTTCCCTCCAGCTAAAGCAACTTCAAAAAACATTTATTTAATAAAATGAAGAATCAATAAAATTTTAATTTTAAGCAGTCAGATTCAATGCCAAGCTGTCCTGGAAAGAAATTTGATAGGAATGCATGCTCCTTCTTTTCTTTGTTCAGAAATATAAAATTAAAAGCAGAATTAACTTAATAATCATCATAGTGGTTGGCTTGATGATGATAAGTTTGACTGAGAAACACACATCTAGCTTCTATTCCTTTGAAACTGCATTTTCTAACTCTATTACATCCTTGTGGAACCTCAAAGTGAGTTCTACTGACAGCAGCATTTGCATTGCCTAAAAGTTTGTTAACAAATCAGCTTTGTGAAAAATGCTGATTTGGGGCTCAACCCCAAGCCCACAAAATCAGAATACCTGGAGGTGGGCATAGGAATCTGTGTTTTAAGAAGCTCTTCAGCATGCTAATTGTATCAAATTAGCATTTTTAGTAGAGATGAGGTTGTATTAAATGATACTTTATCCAGTTCACAGAATCAGATATACCACGGGTTAAACCTCAACGAGAGAAACTTAGTACAATCTTCCAGGAAAAAATGAATTTACCAGCCAAGTAGGCACACACTCCAACTTGACTTTTGAGAATTCTGTGCTTAACTGTGTTTGCTCATTTCCTCTAAATTTTGAACAACTGCATTCATTTTGATAAAGTTGGAGGAATTACAGGATATCAATTCACTGCAATATTTTCATTTTAAATTTTCATATTAAATTAAATGTTAAAATAGTACATTTGCTTTGCATTTTCCTCTACCATCTTGACATAAATAGCTCTCAGAAAACATTTCAAATGGTGTCATTTCTCTATTCATATTTTTTTTTTTTTTTTTGAGATACAGAGTCTTGCTCTGTTGCCCAGGCTGGAGTGCAGTGGCACAATCTCGGCTCGGCTCACTGCAACCTCCACCTCCCGGGTGCAAGCAATTCTCCTGCCTCAGCCTCCCGAGCAGCTGGGATGACAGATGCACACCACCATGCCCAGCTAATTTCTTTCATATTTTTGTAGAGATGGGGTTTCACCGTGTTGCCCAGGCTGGTCTCGAACTCCTGAGCTGAGGCAATCCACCCGTCTCAGCCTCCTGAAGTGCTAGGATTACAAGCGTGACGTATTTTCAATAAAAAGTTAGGCGCTGATCAATAGGCATGAGCCAGGTGTTGGCTAAGAAGGCCAGCCCAGAGAAGTCCTGGATTAACAGGGTTGGCTTATTTATTGTGGACCATCTGTTCATTTTGCCTCCCCATTCCAGACTTCAAAGAGCTTCTAGCCTATTTACAGCCCTTAATCAGCTCAAACCGCCTCTTTGCAACAAATACATTGAAAGAGGCCACATTTTCAAATAGCAGAGGCCAGGTATGATGGCTCATGCCCGTAATCACGGCACTTTGGGAGGCCAAGGTGGGTGGATCACCTGAAGTCAGGAGTTTGAGACCAGCCTGGCCAACATGGCAAAATCCATCTCTACTGAAAATGCAAAAAAATTAGCCGGGTGTGGTGGTGTGCACCTGTAATCCCAGCTACTTGGGAGGCTAAGGCAGGAGAATCACTTGAACCTGGGAGGTGGAGAGGCTGTAGCAAGTCAAGATCATGCCACTGCACTCCAGCCTAGGCGACAGAGCGAGACTCCATCTCAAATAAATTAAATAAATAAATAAATAAATAAATAAAACAGTGGGGTTTTCTTTCTCTTCTCTGGCCTCCATTCACAATATCTTCTTCTTGTCCATTCTACACAGCAATAATTCTCCATCAAGACATTCATCATCTTTATGTTGGCCTCTGCTGCCTGTGGAACCCTTCTTGCATGATGGCGCCTCCCCAAGACCAGCCTCACTAACCAAGCCCTGCTCTCCAGAACTTTCTTTTCTCCCCTTCCCAGTAAAAATGTTCTGTATAATTTCCCATTCTCAAGAGACCTGCTTTCAACTACCTATATATTCAAAAAACTGTCTGACACTGTTCCCTTTAGGATAATAATAATCATGCACACTAGGTAGCACATGTCAGGTTACAATTTGGTGCATAGAAAGATGTGGAGCTGCAAAACCAAAGTCCCAGATCCAGCCATAATCATGTAACCTTGGGGAAGATTTTGCTCTCAAATAAATCATAATTTGATAAGGTGGATAAGACAACAAATACACAGTAGACTGGCAACTACCAAAGGAAGGTGCAAAGTGCTTCGGGAATCAAGAACAGAAGAGCTCCCATGCAGTTGGACATCAGCTTCAGGAACAGTCTTTCAGAGGAAGCCACCCTGGTTTACAGTAAACTCACTCCTTGCTGGAGTCACACTTGAAACCAAATAGCTATACCCACAACCCCTCCATCCAGGGACAGAACTGTGTTCATGCAGACTCATGCCATGTTGTTTTTCCTCTCGACTCTACTCAGAGTGAAGTTCGTCGTGTAGCAATGAGAAATGAGAAAATGAGAAAAGAAAGAAAATGAGAAAAGAAAATAAAATAAGAAAATGGTTTAAAGTCATTCTGACATAAGTAGCTGCAGACAAGAAGTGTCATCATTGTCCCTGCAAACTCCTCTTGAAGAAGCATTTCAAGATGTGTGCAAGGGGTGTATGCCTGTGTGTGAATGAGGACAAGCAGGTGTGCAGCTCTTCTATGATTCTTGCCTCAAACTAACTAGATAGCCTTCCTGCCTATCAGTAAATAAGGGCACACTGAGCATTTGCTGTGAGCCAGGCTCCATGATGAGGCTATAAACGACGCACTCAGGAGCTTGGAGTCCAGATGGTCATAGAGCATCAAACAAATAATGACAAGTGCAGACATAAAGCATAGTTACAAGTTTAAGACTAAAGCCTACACAGCTGACATACAGTGATTCTACCTCTGTTCTATGGTTCTAGGATCTATTGCTGCAGGGAAAAGCATTATTACTCTTGTCCTTGTATTGGGTTGTGTTGCAAATGCCTGTCTCAGCTCCTTGAAGACAGTCCAGTGGCCTCAGCATGGAGTCCTCACACAGTCCCTGGGACCACTGTACTAAGCAGTGGTTCTCAGCCTGTATGAGCAAACGGATCACCTGGGGTACTAGAGGGTAGATACCTGGCCTCACTCTCCCAGAAATTCTGATTCTATGGATCTATGCTGTGTTTGAAAAACCCACCTGAGTATTTGAAAAACCACTTCACATAGCAGCAGACAGTATATGAACTACCCCTCAAGAAACCCTGTGACCTAGAGACCAATGAACTAAAACCTCCAGTTTTCCTTATTCAAATTAAAAATGTAATTTGATATGCTACATTCACTTCAGAAAATCTCAAAAAACATACACAAATATTCACGAAATAGAATACCTTTTCTTGCCTTCAAAAGACAGTAAGTTGCAAACGATTACATTCTGAAAATAGAGGAAAGTTCACAATCCTGATATTTAAACTCTTTGTAATGAGGTTTTTTTTTTTAAATATAGAACTTTAATATGTGCGCCAAATGAATAAAAAGATTATTCATTTATCGTTCAGTTTTTTAAAAATATTCACTGGTAAATCCCTCTTTTAGGAAGCATAAATAAATATCTAAGTGTAAAAAATATGCTAAGCCAAGTACTAAATACTGCCAACAATTCATAATGGAAATAAAATCAGCTTCAAAATCCAAGCTAAACCACAGATTAAACAGAGAGTTTTCATGTGACCTCTAAATCAATTCTTTTGTTTTCTTTTGCCATTTTTAAAGACAAACAACTGGAATTTTTTTTTAAAAAAAAAACATATTTTCATAAATTTGAATGTTGTTCTTTCACATACATTGACTCTAAAGCAATGTCATCAATAGTCACAAGCGAAAGAAAAGGAACCTCCAAAGCCATAAATTTGATTGGAACTTAGATACCAAGTTTGCGAGTAAAGATCAGCAAATAATTTTTTTATAAGATATTAAGACTTCAGATAAGCCCAGGATATGAACTTAGATGGACAGGCAGGAAGAGTAGGAACAGGAAAAATGTGTTTCCCAACATGTCATTGAGGGTTACTATTAGAAATTGTGTGTAAAAATTTTCAAAACAATGAACATTAAAACAGCTCAGCTGTAAGGTCAGCATTGAAAATAAATGGAACGGAATCATTCTTTCAATTAGTGAACAGTTATCATGTAGATGCCCCAGTTCTGATACAGTGATCTATGTTAGAGACACAGGGTAAGTAATACATGCACTCACCACCTAGCCTGCAAAGTGACAGACAGATGTGCAGCTCATGTTGTGGCAAGATGTCTATTGCACTGGTCCTGTGAAACAGCGATTCAGAGACAGTAAGGAGGGCGTGGCAACTGCTTCCTGGGGAGTGTGATTAGGACGGCCTCACAGAGGAGAGTGTGTTGCAGACTTTGGGTTGGGCAAGTGTCCGGGTCAAAGCATCCTCAGCTTGGGGCAGTTGCTTGTTTAATCTGCTTGGAGTTCCTTCTTTGGACTTCTTCTTGACTTTCATTACAAATTCTTCCTGGGGAGTCCTTCATGTCCACGTGTTCAGCTATCATCCTTATGTTTATGACTCCCAAAACTATGTCCTGAGACAAAAATCTCCTTCCTGTGATTCAAAATCACAGCTAAATTGCCTTCTGGATAAAGTACAGGCCTCTCAAATTTGACACTTCTAAATTGAAATTCATCAACTTTTCCCCCATCCCTGCCCTCAACCCAAACCTCTACATCCTCTGTTACTTGCTTTTTCAATGACTAGCACAGCCACTCAACTAGTGCCTAAGACAGAAATCATACATAATCTCTGACTCCTTCCTCTTCTCACCATATCCCAGTCACCAAGCCTGCCCTCTCCCACTTAAATCTCATGTTCCTCTTATTCTTCCACAGTTGTGATCATAACTGATGCTCTCAGCCTGGTTTACCTGGTAACCCTGTCTCCAGTCTTATTCCCTTGCAATCCACCCTTGGCACTTCTGCCATAATGGACTGTAATTGATAGCTGATAACTTTGTTTCTCTTACTAAAATCCCCCAGTGGTGCCTCAGGATAAATTCTGTACTCTTCATCAATAAATTCTGCACCTTTCATGAACTGAGGACTCTCATCCACCATCCTTTTTTCCCACTGCCCCAGGTAGGCACTCAGAGCTCTTCCCATACCTTGACATACACCGTTTTCTCTCCCTTTCTATCAAGAGACCACCTTCTCGGCCAGACCAACTTCTGCCCAGCTCAGTGACCTCCTCCTTTGGGGAACCACCTCTGATATCCCCAGGCTGAGTCAGGTCACCCTCTTTTCCACCTGCTTCCTGTGGCTGTCACTACTGAACACACCTCCCAGGGTTGGTAGTAGTAGGACTCTTTGTCCGCCTCCTGCAAGCTGACATGTGAAGCTCGAGGGCAGAACTGTGTTTGGTTCTTTTTTTTGTTTTTTTTGTTTGGTTTTGTTTTGTTTTTAAGTTCTGGGATACATGTGCAGAACATGCAGGTTTGTCACATAGGTATGCATGTGCCATGGTGGTTTGCTGCACCGATCAACCAGTCATCTAGGTTTTAAGCCCTGCATGCATTAGGTATTGGTCCGTCCTAATGCTCTCCCTTCCCTTGCCCCCTACTCCCAACAGGCCCTGGTATGTGATGTTCCCCTCCCTGTGTCCATGTGTTCTTACTGTTCAACTCCCACTTATGAGTGAGAACATGCAGTGTTTGGTTTTCTGTTACCATGTTAGTTTGCTGAGAATAATGGCTTCCAACTTCATCCATGTCCCTGCAAAGGACATGAACTATTCTTGTTTATGGCTTCATAGTATTCCATGGTGTATATGTGCCACATTTTCTTTATCCAGCCAGTTCATCTTTATAGTCCTTGTGCCTACCATGAAGCTTAACACATCAGAATACTTCAACTGTTTGTGGATTATCTTAATTAAACAATGGCAGTCACTGACTTTCATGATTATTCCCATTCAAAAGGAATAGTTTTAAAACCTCAGGAAGCATGTGACTATCCAACAAATTTTACCCCTCGAAAACAAACTACCAAACAGCAAACCTCCACATTTTGAAGTTATATAACTATCATACAAAAGCAACCGATTAGTATGGAACATTTGGGTCAATCAGTTGTTTTTTTCTACATCGTACCAAATACTTGATTTGGTGGTGGTAGTGGTTGTTTAAATGTTGCTTAAACCATTATATTATCTCAGGCTTGCAAGGCAGCTGAGTCAACGGAGCAGTTGTTTAAGTATCATGTGGGCTCAGTCTGTGCAGCTTTGGCAGATATTACTGAGTTATTGCAACCAATTCTCACCAGTGCTTTTTTGAGCATCTACTTCATAGCAGATGAATGCATAGACCCTACCTCCATACTTCTCAGAATCTTAGCCCCTGGACCACCTTTCTCCAAATCACCTGAGAGTCTTGCTAGAAATGCAGATTCTTGCACCCTACCCAAGATATCCTAAACCAGAACCTCCATAGGCAGGGTCTGGCCATGTGCCTTTTAAGAAGGTCCATCCTACTGATATCATCCAAACTCAAGTGTGAGTGGCACTGGTCTACTCTTCAGTCAGTCCCACAGAAAGTGGAAAGGAAGGATAAAGAAGTGGGGTGATGAGGGAGGGGAGTGAGGGGAGCAAGTGGGAGAGTGACGTGGTAGAACACTGGAACAGTTACTCACAAAGAGATCCAATACAGTAATGGTATACACAAAAAGAGTTCATTTCTGTTTCACATAAAAGTCTGGGTGTATGTGGTCCTGGGCTGATACGGAGGTATCATGGTTTCAAGGACCTAGGATTCTTCTGTTTCTTCTATTAGCGCTTTTCTTCTATTAGATCTTCTAATACTTTGTGGTTCTGCCATCCTTAGGGTCTTTCTCTTAATCTATATAGTCTAAGATTGCTCATTATCTCCTCATTTGAACCAGACAAAAGGAAAGGAAGAGGGTCCCTTCCCCTTAAAAGCACTAGCCAGAAGGCACCCTCGCCATGGCTGTTCATATTCCACAACTTACCTGTGTTATCTCCATCCGACAACAAAGGAGAGGGAGAAATATACTGGGGAAAGGAGAAGCCCATGTGCCCAGCTAAAATGTGAGTTCTGTAACAATGGGGGGAAGGGAAAATAGATAATGGAGTCAACTTACTGTCTCTGTCACCTGAGAGGAAAAGGGGAAGCGGGAGGGGAAGGGTTGGAAGGGGAGGTAAAAGGGAATGAAAAGGAATATAAAATTTACTATTGTCCATTTTTCAAAAGCCCCTACCCCTGCCCCCCACCCCCACACATCTATTCTAGTCTGCTGTTCCTGATTTTCTAAGCTTCTTTAATCAAGCTTGTTGCATTCACTTTCACTCACACCCCTCTAGCCTTGGCCTTGGACATTGACTTTGATTGGAAAACAATCTGCTGCCAATTCTCCCAATATTATCAGCATAATGGGCTGCAGGCACAATCTGTTTCTCAAAGTTCTCTGCTTTATGTTAAAAGTCAGGAGCCCGAGGATGAATTTTAAACAGTGCAGTTGCCTTATTTGTGGTTCGAGATGGTTGGTTAGTCAGTCCTATCCCTGCACTCTTTGTAGGCGAATGGTGTGGGCAGTGTTGCAGACGTGTGCTTGAGGAACTGAATCTCCACGTGCATAATCACCCTGACTTTCAGGTGAAAACAGCACTTTGGTTTACAGTCTGGCTGCTGGGGAAAGTCTAAAGCGTGAAGGGACAGATAGCCTCAGTGTTATCCGGACACTCTAGCTACCTTCCTGTGGAGTAAGGATTCTCGTGGCCTCATGCCCAAAATGCTGACTTCTGAAGAACAATTTCCTCCAGCCTTTCATGGACACAAGATGAACCATGTGACATTCATTCCGTGGATCAGACGTCAGGTCAGACCTTATTGCTTTTGGACAGCAGCCATTACATGATTTACAGAGCAAAGAACAGGTACAATACAAACCTCAGAGTACATGACAAAGTTAGAGGGTATTTCTAAGCATGAAAATATGCAACATTTCAGGAGTTATGTCATAAAAAGAGGGATCAGACCAATAGATCACTGTCTCCATTTAACTGTAATCTCTAAAAATAACTTTAGCTCTCATTTCTGAGTCAGAGAGAAACTTTAGAAGTTACATTCATGCTTTTAGGAGGCAATATGTAATCCAACTTCTCCAAAACTGAACTTAAATATAATCTAAGTCAGAATTCAATCCCCCAAGGACATTTCAGTATAGATTCAGACTCACAAAGCAGAGGAAGAGATAATGTGGTTTTATTCCAAAGCACAGACTTAAACACATGGCAACACTCATCATTCTCAAAGTTCCCAATTGCTTCATTTGCTCCCAAGAGTCAACTGGCTTCTATAAGAAAATTACATGCGGTCAGAAAATTACAGGAGGCCTGGTTCTTTGGGAGTAATGATCCATTCATTTGATAATTTGCTAAATGCTTACTCTTTCTGCTCGTCATTTTTTCCTCCTGGTTAGTACATCATGCATATGGTGACAAGAGATAAAGAAATGGACAAGCTCCCAGAAAAAGACAAGAAATGGTGACCAAAAAACAAAGACATAAAATGTCTTTTAAAATAAACTTAATATTTTGAAAAATGCCTTTTACGAAAAATACCAGTGGAATAATTTAGACGTACCCTTGTAGCCCCACAGATGCTGATTTTTCAGATGGTGGTGCCACATACCCCCACCACTGGCATGGATCCCACTGAAAAGGGCCTCTGGGGACAGCCAAGCACAACCCTGAATAGACATCTGGCTGCAGACAAATCCTCCTTGTCTCCAGAGGCTTCTATAGGATTGCAACTCTGGTTTTTAAAATGTGAGTATATGAGACACCTGGTCTGTAGGCTCTGGTTTTAGAGGTGAATCCTTCACATTAATGATTCTGAGGTTGATTTTTCTCCTTTGTCGGCCCTTCTTGTCCATTTTTATCTTCTCAGTGATCACGTTTCAGTGCTCACTAGGACCTGGACCGGGGGCAGGGTAAACCGAGGTAAGTAGCTCTGTGTTACTGCCTACTACTATGCCCACGGATGTGCGGTGATGAGAAGGGTAAAACTAAAAGCCAGAATTCCTTTCCAGGATGAAATAAATGCAAGATAAGCACAGGGAGTTGCTCAGGTGCCTGAGGAAGGTGGCCAACTCCAGATGTCCACAAAGTGTCCATGTCAGGTGACCTAGAGGTGTGAAAATCAGGCAGATTGCTCTTATGCCCAGTAGCAAGGATATCAAGTATGTCAGCTCTTTTTGGTGTGACTTAATATAGCCTACTTAAAAGGAAAAATAGAAAATCTATGTGAACAGTTTCCAGCTGCCGGCTCTAATTTCCCATGATGGCCCATGACAAGGAGTGCACAGTGTTATTGATCAGTTATGACATTATCAGAAAAGGGCTGGAGTTTGTTCTCGCTCTTTTCTTTCTCTGTGCTCTTTGTCAGTGTCCTTAGGAAATCTATCTAATTCTGAGGCTTCTTCAGACAAGCAGGATGGGCAAGAAGACATTTATACTGGATGGCTTCTAAAAACATTTTATACCAGTTTTAATATTTTAGGAAAATAACTGTACAATAATCCAAAATTAGCAGAAGACAGAAAATATTCCTTCAAAGATGACTACACACTCATGTCCTATGTATTTCATGTCTTGGACCAAAATATTCTATTCTTCTCACGAAACCACTTACAGTTACCAAACTGAAAAATCCAACAGACATTATTTTTCAGCAAATTTTTTCATTTCCCTTTTGAGTTCTTCGGGAAGAATAGAACAAAGTGCAGAGAAATACTTCTTATTTAGGCCATAAAATCAGGAGGGAAGGCCTGTGATCTATTCAATGTTAAGCACCAAGCTCAGTACCTGGCACACAATAGTTGCTCAATAAATTTTGTTACCACACGCTGAATGACTCTTTCCAACAAGTAACTAGATTTTTCTGCCACTTCCCTCTATTCAAAGCTCTAACAAAGAACTTTTTAAAGGTGTGAGCCCACTGTCTCTATTAAAGAGTTTTCCAATGCAACTTTTCTTCGAACTAGTAGCTTTCTCTTGTATACTCAAAAGTCACCTTGTTTAGCTTAGTAATGGAGCATAGAGGTTTGAAGTCATGCAAACATGGATTCACCTTACCTGGTTCTGCCACTTGCTAGTGTCATTACAACTTCAACAAGTTGCCTAATTTCTGCGAGCCTCATTTTTCCCACCTATAATGGATCATAATATTTCCACAAGGCTATCTATGGATTAAGTGAATAATACGTACAAAACAGCTCAAAAAGTGTCTGATAATAGTCTATTTATGATGATCACTTTATTTTAAATATTACAATCATTATCGTCACTGTGATCTACTTGAAGCTTTAGAATAATCCTACAGCATGCTTTATAATTAAAACACTGTTATATGTCTAATTAAGAAAGTTTTCTTGCTCATACATTTATAAGCTATTCTTTCGTACTGTATGATACCAAAGGAAAGTTACTTATAGTTTTTGTAATGTTCAGGGACAGACAATATTCTAGTACGCAAATTCTTGAATGCAAATTTCTTTAGTGTTTTGAGTAGTCTATATAACACTTTAATATATGTGTGTATATATTATATGTAATATATACATTATGTGTATTATATATACACATGTTAAATATATTATAAATTATATTATATAAAGATATTAAAATATGTAATCTATAAATATCTAATAAATCATTATAGATTATATATAGGTCAGGTGCAGTGGTTCATGCCTGCAATCCCAACTCTTTGGGAGGCTGAAGCAAGAGGATCCTTTGAGCCTAGGCATTTGATCACAGCCTAGGCAACATAGTGAGACCCAGTCTCTAAAAATAAATAAAATAAATAAAAACAAATAAAATTGTACATAAATTTTATATATACACATATATGTGTGTGTATATATATATGTGTATATATATAATTTGCCATAATAAGCTGGCCATAATTTCCCCAAGGTCAACAGGCTGTCATTGGCCACAAAACACAAAGGAGAAAGTAGTATACATCTACACATCCTCCAAAGTCTAAGGCTGCAAATGGCTGGCATAGAAAATATCCAGTACTCCTACACCTGAATACTGTCTCCAGAAGGCTCTTAGAATGAATCAAAGATGAAAGAGGGCATAGATGGAAGCCACTGATCAGCCCCCAACTCCATACATACTGCATTCCATCCTTTAGAGGCATAATAATTGGTTCATTTCTACTTTCAATTCAGAAATATTAATTGAGCATCTGCAATGTGCTAAACACTGCTTTGCTTTCAATGATGGAGATGAAGCGGTGAGCAAAACAAGAAAAGTGCCTGCCCACATGGAGCTTCTATTCCAAAGTAATTTGTTTCTTGGTAGCAAGAACAAGAAGGCTGAGTAATAGACCTTACAGTTGGTGTATATTTTTTAACCTTTCTAAAAGTTCTTAATTATCTGCTGTCTAACTTCTAAGCCAAATTTCATACATAGTGATAGACAAAAGAAGCCAATCACAAAGCTACACATCTTGTAGGTATAAAATGACATGACCAGTCTGACCACCAAATACGATGGGGCTTTCTTAACTAGTCAAGTACACTGTTGGCAAAAGATAGTGGGCTATTCAAAATGACATGCCAAAACATGTAAGGTGATTTTAATCAATTATTTTGGCCAATTTCAAAGGTATTTATCACAAAGCAACACAGTCTTGCTAAAATACTTCTTTAAACACAGAGTTCTTTGTTCCTAAACCTTTAAGAAGTAAAGGGAGTATCCAGACACTGTACCTGTTTTGTAAGTTAAAGTGAAAAAATACTGCACAGAAACTTATAGTTGATATCTCTTCAGAAGAGAAATTCATCAGCAAGGTAATAATTCCCAGTAGCTACACAAAGAAACCACAGTCTTCAGAAAAACCACATAACAGAGAATGGAATACTGTGAGCAGCCCACATAATTACTCATGATAGATAAGTGTATTAAAAATTAAATATAAATTATTGCAGGCATTATAGTTTTGGCACAAGATGAAAAAAGTGCTTTATGTTACTTAAAAGTTTTAATAACTGCCTTAAATTTGGCTCAGTTGAAAATAAGCTTATCCTGAATAAATATAAAGCATTTATTATTTGAAGTATTGCTTTCAATACAACTGTAGGTTTAAAAAAAAAAACAAGCTCTTTAATTTTCTAAAAGTTGTTATGTGGCGTTGGTCTTTTTAAAAAGTACTAAAAAGAGATACAAATAGGTGAATTTTAAACAGGGTTGTTCTAAGGAGGATTACTTTAACATATGAAAATCTCTTACTAAAACTCTGCTAAATCCTAAAATCAAATCCAGATGATTTTGAATCTAAATATGAGAGGAGAAAAAAAAAAATATTTTAAAGAAAAACATAAGACAGTATCTTTATGACCTTGGAGTAGGCAAAGATTCCTTAAATAACACAAAAAGCACTAATCTTAAAACAAAAAAAAAAAGATAGACTATATTAAAATTAAGAATTTCTGTTTATCAGTACTAAGAGAGTGAAAAGAAACCATAGAGCAGAAAAAGATGCTTGCAATACATGTCTCCAACAAAGAACTGACACCTAGAATATATAAAGAATGCCTGGCCTGGTGCCGCGGCTCATACCTGTAATCAGCACTTTGGGAGGCCGAGGCTGGAGGATCACTTAAGCTCAAAAGTTTGAGATCAGCCTGGGTAACATAGTGAGAACTTGTCCCCACTGAAAAAAATGTTCTTAAATTTAGCTGGGTTCAGTGGCGTGCACCTGTAGTCCCAGCTACTTGGGAGACTGAAGCAGGAGATCGCTTGAGCACAGGTCAAGGCTGCAATGAGCTATGATTATTCTATGCACTATAGCCTGGGTGACAGAGCAAGGCCCTATCTCAAAAAAATAAAAAATAAAATAAAAATAAGGAGGAGGAGGAGGAGAATATGAAGGAGGAGGAGGAGGAGGAAACAAGAATTTCTACAACTCAATTCAATAAGAAAATGAAAGACAACAATAGAAAAATAAGCAAAGGACTTTAATACCTACTTCACATAGAACAATATCCTAACAGCCAATAAATATATGGCAAGGAGCTCACTTTCATTTGTCATCACTGAAATGCCACAAGGAGAGACATTATACTTCCATCCAAGTGGCTAAAATTTTAAAAAGAGGCAAATACCCAACAGAGCAACTGACATTCACATATACTGCTGGTGGGGATGTAAATTGGTACAAATACTTTAGAAAACTGTTTGGCAGTATATGCTAAGCAGAGGTCTTCAAAATGTGGTCCCCGGACCAGTAGCAAAAGCACAACCTGGAACTTGCCAGAAGCCCACATTCTTGGGCCCTACTCCACACCTACTGAATCAGAAACACTCCAGGTGTTTCCCAGAGATCTGTGTTTTAACAACCCCCCCAGGTGGTTCTGATGCGTGTGCAATCTTGAGAACCACTGTGCTAAAGCTCAGCATATGCACAGCCTCTAACTCAGAAACTGTACTCTTAGAAATGTCTACCGGAGATGTGTAGGAGCTTTCATCAAAATACATGTACAAGAGTGTTTGCAGTAGCACCACTCAAAATAGCCAAAAACTGGAAATTACCTGATACGGTTTAGCTGTGTCCCCACTGAAATCTCATCTTGAATTGTAGCTCCCATGATCCCCATGTGTCATGGGACAGACCCAGCTGGAAGTAACTGAATCATGGGGGCGGGTTTTTCCCGTGGTGTTCTCATGATAGGGAGTAAGTCTTGCCAGAGCTGATGGTTTTATAAAAGGCAGTTCCCCTGCACATGCTCTCTTGCCTGCTGCCAGGTAAGACATGCCTTTGCTCCTCCTTCACCTTCCACCATGCTTGTGAGGCCTCCCCAGCCATGTGGAACTGTGAGTGCATTAAACCTCTTTTTCTTTATAAATTACCCAGTCTCGGGTATGGCAGCGTGAGAAGGAACTAATACATTACCTAAATGCCATCAGTAGGAAGGACAAATAAATCATGCTATAGTCACTAAGTAGGAGTCTACACAGCAATGAGGCTACACAATCTATAATTTTATGCAACAGTGTAGATGAACCTCACATACATAATGATAGACAAAAGAAGCCAATCACAAAGCTACACATTTTGTAGGATTCCATTTGTAGAAAGTACAAAAACAGGCAAAACCTGGCACTGCTATTAGGATATGGTTGTGATTAGGAGAGACCAATAGGTGAAGACTGCAAGGGCTCTAAGGAAGTTTTCCAGATGCCCCCAGCAATTTTTTTTCTTGAGCTGGAGTTGGTTACAGTAATGATTGGTCTACGAAAATGCATTGTGCTATATGCTTATAATGTGGGCACTTTTCTGCCAGTATACATCAACGAAAAGGTTTTCTTAAAACTTGATTAATATAATTATTTTCAAATTGTATGATAAGTGTGAATTACTTTAGGTAGAATATTTGCATCGGAAAAAGTTTAGGACATTAAAGAGTAATGTCCTAATATTCCAGTCTAGGGAATTGTCATCAATATGGCAGAAGACGAAAAAAGCTTACAAGATCAAATACCAATGAAAGCTTCCCTGAATGACCGCATCAAGGTACTAAAAATGGTCCCTGGGGTGAGATTGAGCAATAGAAACCCACCAGTGGGCATAGGTCATCAGTAAATCTGTGCTTTAATAATTAAAATGTAAGCAATATATTTATATACCCCTTAATTCCATAAGAATTTTCAGTGGTTGTAATTGCATTAACCTACTCATCAGTCAGGTTAAGCAGCCATCAGCGGACCATGAGAAGCAAAGGAGAAGGTCAGGCACATTAACTAGCTGATGTTTGCTTCTGATTAAAGTCGGCTTATTGATGTACGTATGTACGTACGTATGTATGTATGTATGTATTTTGCCAGCAGAGTCAGTGAATTTTTAAAAAGACAATGATTGTCATTTCATCTCTGTCACCAGCAAAGCCCTCATTCCACCTTGAGCTCCCTTCTGAGTAGCCAGGGCTCTGGGTCAGCCATGGGCTCAATCTACTTTTACCGACAAGGATGCTATTAGTCCATTTTCACGATGCTGATAAAGACATACCCGAGACCGGGTAATTTATGAAGAAAGAGAGGTTTAATGGACTCAGTTCCATGTGGCAGAGGAGGCCTCACAATCATGGCGGCTGGCAGAGAATGAGAACCAAGAGAAATGAGTTTCCCCTTATAAAACCATCAGATCTCATGGGACTTATTGACTACCACGAGAACATTATAGGGGAAACCGCCCCTATGATTCAATTATTTCCCACCGGGACCCTCCCATGTGGAAATTATGGGAGCTGCAATTCAAGATGAGATTTGGGTGGGGACACACCCAAACCATATCAGACGTTGACATCAGTCAGTTTCATCATTTGCATAATTCGATAGGAGCCACACACCTACACTTTTTTGCTTCAAAAAAATTCTCTTTTTGAAATATTTTTTGAAGAGGTAATTTGCTCATATGTTTCAAAACTCAACAGGTAGAAAGCATTATGTAGAAAAGTGTCTCCTGCCTCATCCTCTTTCTTGGTCATTCAGGTCCCCTCTCTGGAGGCAACAGTTTTCTGTATAACTTCCCAGAGATTTAATATTTATTGGAAAAAAAAATGTATACCTGTTTCTATACATTTCATTGTGCCCTTCCCTCCTTTCCATACCAATGGAAGCAAACTGTTCTACATTTAATATTTTGACCTTCCAAGAGTTAGAAAACGGCATCCTCTTTGTTTTTGCAGCTGCATAGTCATCCACGGTGAATGAATGTACCCCATTAGCCACAATTAATATCAGTCACACCCCAACAGTTTATATCTATTTATATCTATTCATTCATTTATATTCATTTATATCTATTCATCTTTTCTCATCGAAGAGCACTATAATGAATATTGTTCTATGTACATCTCTGTAACCAGGTGAATGTGTGTTTTGAGGATAAAATTCAAGTTAGTTCTCATTTTATTGTTAAATGCTTTAGTTTGACAAAATCTAGACCTACAGAAAACTTGCAAGAACATTACATTGAACCACTTACAATAATGTCTTTAGCACTGTCACCTAATGACCACTTATGTGCAGGGATACATCATTTGCAACGAATTCTAAGAAAGCTAGCGGACCTAGCTATTTGAAGGAGTTTTTTTTGTTTGCTTGTTTTATTTGTTTGTTTGTTCGTTTTTTAATACATCCAAAAAGAGAGCAAAAACTGCAGTGGGGGATGTTGAGAGTCTCAGCAACAGCCAGCCCCCACAGCTGCCCTGCATGTCTGCAGTCTCTCAAGCTGGCACACAGGACAGGGCAATGGGAACAATTTTTTGTAAAGAACCAGATGCTATGTACTTTAGGCTTTGTCATCCATACATTCTCAGTCATCACTACTCAACTCCACTCTTGTAGCATGAGAAAAGTCATAAACAACACATGAACAACAATGCATGTGACTGTGTTCCAAATCGTTTACAAAACTATCTACAAAAACAAGTAGAGGGCTGGGTTTGGTCTGCTGGCCATAGTTTGCCAATGCCTACTCTTAGATTTGATATGAACATTACTCCTTTTAAAGGAGACCAGACTCTAGGCTCACTCCAAATGCAGGGAAATATTTTCAGCTATCCAAAATCAATCACAGGTGCTACTTGCTGGCCTCTGACCTAAAGCATTTCAGGTCTGCACTGCTAATAGGTGTCAGTTTCAGGGCATGGGCACTGTTCTTGAACACACCCACCGTATGAGCAGGACAAATAAGTCCTCTTGAAGGCAGGCACCTAAGGAAGCCTACAGGTCTAAATGTGCAAGAGTGTAGGTGTGAAAACACATTATCTCACTCAACAGAAAGTACAGCTGGGATTGCCCAAGTGATGTGGTCCCTATGATGTAAAATATGAAAATGTCTTCCAACTAGTTTCATCAATGAAACCTTTATAGGTGATTTCTTTTAAGCCGTTACTTATGCCTCTTGAATTGCATGTTTTATTTCATTGGGTAGTTATTTCCCTAGAGGTAAGGGACCCTGTCAGAATATCTTTACTGACTAAAAACAAGCTATGCTTTTGGTGCCCTGGAAACATATAACAATACTATATAATATTAACTAAGCCAAGGCTTAGCTGGGAAGTAACTGGATCTCCTGTTCCTTTTCAACACTGTTTTTGCCCCTTCTCATTGTTATCCTTCTCACTCTTCCCTCTTTTCAAACCATGTTTTATGTTTCTGTCCCTCTTTCTCTTGCCTTAAACCAATAAAAACCAAACAAATAAAAGGAAGTGGAGAGCAGCAAGACTTCATACTGAAAACGTCCTTAAAGGAAATGGCTTTCACATTTATCATTTTTCTCATTATTTTGAGTCAGTTTTTGAGAGCAAGAACATATATCTTTACTATATTAACAATCAGAGTCACTCTAACCATGTAATAAACCCAGAACATGTATTCATGGTGACCAGACCTCCAGTGGTTTATGACTGAAACTCAGAAAGTTTCTTTAATTGATCCCTGCTATGGCTTTGATACTAATGTCAATTAAAAGCAGCACATGATGACCCTTATGCAATAAAAATAAGAAAACACTAATATATTGATCTGACATAGAATATGCAAATTTGTTCATTATAAAAATAAATATGTCTGTTGAAAGGCTGACAAACCACCAGTGGCTCACTGATAATACCCTCTAATCCCAAGAAGAAAACATAGACCAAAATAAAAAGATAATACACTTCGTATAAAGACGAGAAAGCAAAGTGTCCCCTTGTTACGTAACATTAGAGTGCTCTCTCATACCTACAGTTGCTTTCGTTCTATGTCAAATGGGATTACGCTGCCCACCTGCAGGCGCTGGGAGGAACAAGTTAGAAGCTCCATGGAAAAGCATCTTGAAAATAGCCAAGTGCTCTGCAAATGCAGGTCGTTATTTATCAAAAAAAAAAAAAAAAAAAAAAGGCAGGAGGAAATCCATCTGTTCTAAAACCTCTCTCCTCAATATTCTTCCTTATTATCTACACGACTTAAAGATGGGTTTATCAAATTCATGTTTACAACTATGTGATGTCGGTTAAAATAATCACGCACACAATCAGAACCAATGGTTGACTACTTACATTTCCTTTGTCATTCTGTCTAGGGTGAGATTTTGTTATTGAGCCATAAAAAAATGTCATTATCCCTCGGTTCATTGTTAATTCTTAGAAATCTAGAATCCTTTTTGTGTCTTTGGAATCTCTTTCACACACAGCCAGTTGGATAGAAAACAGAAGGTACTTGAGAGGTGAGGAACTGTTAGTGAACTGATGTGGAAGCTTCTAAAGGCATTGCTCCTGAAATGCCAAGTTTTGGCAGGAATGCAAGCTGAGGGCCTGCCCACCACAGACAGCCAGATTGGGTGCCTTCTGAGCCCACTGTCCAGCTCAAGCCCTAGCCTGTCAGTCCTGAAAATACCAGCAAGTACTGTCCTCCTCCTAATAGCATTACATGTAGTGTCTCTCAAAAAACCCAGAAGGGGTCAGATGAATGACAGCTTAAAGTAATTCGCACACTCCTGAGCCAACAGTCCTGGGCTCCAACCCCAAGCCATCACTTAAGGCTCTGAGACCCCAGGATGGCACTCAGCATCCAGGCACTTCACATCCTGTGAACATCTGTCATGCTTTGGGCACCCACACGCAGACACACACCAACACTTCTTAAACACTCTGCCTGTGTTTAGGGCTATCTCTCCCTTACGGGTCCTCCCTCCCCTAGGAATAAGCCAGAACCTCATTTCCCAACCCTTCCTTGCATCGAGTTTGCTGATATGTGATCCAGGCTTTGCGGATCTGACGCACTTCCAAGAGACTTCAAAGCAGTGGAAAGCAATGTGGACAAGCATGAGTGCCCCACAATTTCTGTTGTGGGAGAGGAAATAGAAGCCTCCAGCTTTGGGGAGCATCAGCAAAAGAGGTCTCCACATTAGTGGTAAAAGCTGTGGTATCTCTGCCCTGTGAAGGTGGCAGATGGTCATCACAGACTTTCTACCCTTACAAGGGTCTGAAGTACCCAATACATTCTATACTAAGTTCCATGTATACTCAAGCAAATTAGAGTATGTCCTGCTGCCGAACAAACTCGGTTGTTTCACTTACCAAATGGAAATAGTCAGAGGTGCATCACAAAAATGTTAAGAATCACCAGGAACACCCAGCTCAAAGCACCTAGAGCATAGGCAAAAAGCACACATCAAATGTGAGTTCTTCCCTTACTTTCTGATAATCAAATACTTTTATTTTTCTATTTATTTTGTTACTATTAACATGTTATGTCTTCTTTTACTAACTTTTTAATGATTAACCTAAAGATTACAATTTTTTTTTTTTTTTTTGAGATGGAGTTTAGCTCTTGTCACCCAGGCTAGAGTGCAATGGTGCAATCTTGGCTCACTGCAACCTCCGCCTCCCAGGTTCAAGAGATTCTCCTGCCTCAGCCTGGGATTACAGGCGTCCACCACCACACCCAGCTAATTTTTATATTTTTAGTAGAGATGGGGTTGCACCACATTGGCCAGGCTGGTCTCGAACTCCTGTCCTCAAGTGATTTACTTGCCTTGGTCTCCCAAAGTGCTGGGATTACAGGTGTGAGCCACTGCACCAGACCACAACATGCTTTCTTGATTTATCACAATCATATACACAGCATTGTTTTATCACCAATTTTACTAGAACTTTAGAGCTGTCTGATTCCATTTGCCTCGCCACTTCTTTTGCTTTACTGCTATTGTACACCTTTATCGTATCAGTGTTAAACTTCATGAGACATTACAACTATTGCTTTGTACAATCAATAACTACTTCTATTTAACCTCTCCCTTACTCATCCTAGTATATTTATTTCTTCGTGCAACCATGTGGAATTGTTTTCCTTCTGCCTGAAGAAAAAAAGGTTTTCTTTCAGTACAGACCTGCTAGCCATGAATCCCCTCCGCTGTTATTTGTCTAAAAGTACCTTCCCTTCACTTTCACGATTGAAAATATTCTTCATTCTATTTGTGTGGCGGGTTTTCTTTTTCTTCACTTGAAACATTTCTGTTGCCCTCTGGATGCCACTGCATCTCATGAGCATTCAGCTGTCAGTTTTGCCATGGCTGTTTGAAGGGTAATGTGTCTTTTTCTCAAGTTGTTTTGTTTTTTTAAGTTCTGGGATACACGTGCAGAACATGCAGGTTTGTTCCATAGGTATACATGTGCCATGGCAGTTTGCTGCACCCCTCAACCCATCATCTAGGTTTTAAGCCCCGCATGCATTAGGTATTTGTCCTGATGTTCTCCCTTCCATTCCCCCCACCCCCGACAGGCCCCAGTGTGTGATGTTCCCCTCCCTGTATCCATGTGTTCTCATTGTTCAACTCCCACTTAACAGTGAGTACATGCGGTGTTTGGTTTTCTGCTCCTGTGTTAGTTTGTTGAGCATGATGATGGGAGTGTAAATTAGTTCAACCATTGTGGAAGAGAGTGTGGCAATTCCTCAAGGATCTAGAAAGAGAAATAATACCATTTGACCCAGCAATTCCACTACTGGGTATGTACCCAAAGGATCAGAAATCATTCTACTATAAAAACACATACACATACATGTTGACTGCAGCATTATTTATAATAGTGAAGACCTGCAACCAACCCAAATGCTCATCAATGATAGACTGGATAAAGAAAAGGCGGTACATATACACCATGGAACACTATGCAGCCATAAAAAAGAATGAGATCATGTCCTTTGCAGGGATATGGATGAAGCTCAAGTTGTTTTTAAGGTTTGATTTTTTTACTTCGGCCTTCAGCAGTTTTACTATGATGTTTCTAGGTATGTTTTTGTTTGTATTTCTATCACTCAAAATCCCATGTGCTTCTTTTTTTTTCCTTTGAGACAGGATCTCTGTTGCCCAGACTGGAGTGCAGTGGTGTGATCTCGACTGACTGCAATCTCCACCTCCTGGGCTCAAGCAATCCTCCCTCCTCAACTCCCCGAGTACCAGGGACTACAGATGCACCACCATGGCTGGCTAATTTTCTGTATTTTTGGAGAGACAGGGTTTCACTATATTGCCCAGGCTGGTCTTGAACTCCTAGGCTCAGGCAATCCACCTGCCTTAGCCTCCCAATGTCCGAGGATTACAGGGATGAGCCACTGTGCCTGGCCTCGAAGTGCTTCTTGAATCTAAGGGTTTAGTTTGGTGAAATTCTCAGCCATTATCACTAAAAATTTTTTCAGCTACATTTTCTTCCTCCATTCACTCAGGGAATTCAATTTTGTATATATTCGACCTTTTCAGCATATTTGACATGGGTCTTACATATCTATTTTTTTTAATCTGACCCTAAGTGTTCATTGGTCCTGTGTTCTGCTGTGTCCAATTAACTGCTAAGCTCAATATATTCCTAATCTCAGATATTGTAATATCCCATTATAGAATATCCATTTGCTTTCTTATAGACTTTTAGTATGTGGCAAAAGTCTATCCTTTTATCCGTTTTGTCTATTTTCTCTATTTTCAAGCATATTAATCATAGTTAGCTTTAAGTCCTTATCTAGTATTTTTATTTTTATTTTATTTTTATGAAACAGGGTGTTGTTCTGTCACTCAGGATGGAGTGCAGTCGTGTGATCACAGCTCACCACAACCTCAATCTCCTGGGCTCAAGTGACCCTTCTGCCTCAGCCTCCCACGTAGCTGGGACTATAGGCACACATCACCATGCCCAGCTAATTTTTAAATTTTTTTGTGGAGATGGGGTCTCACTATGTTGCCCAGAATGGTTCTGCTAATTTTAATATTTGATCATCTGTGGGTCTTTTTATCTGTTTTTCTCTTGTAGCCAAATCATAAAACATGCAGAAGTCAAACTTGGGAGGCTGATGTATCACTGGAGCCTAGAAGGTCAAGGCTGCGATGAGCTACAATCACTCTACTGTACTCCAACCTGGGCAGCAGAGCAAGGCTCTATCACGAAAATCAATACTTCTGCGTGTCTTATAATTTTCTATTGTATTCCAGACATTAAAAACTGCAAACATTCCAGGGTGAGTTTATCATCCATTAAGGAGAATTTTCTTTCCTCTATTAAGTGGATATTGTAAAGGGCTGATCATTTCAATCCAACCATGGGTTAAGCTGAAAATGGGCTAGGTTTTGGTTTTTGTAAGGCTCATTATACCTCTGCTTTTCCTCCATTTCTGTGATATGGGAATTCTAGGGTTCGTGGTGATACTGGTGGGGTCTTTGGCTCTTCAGCCATGAAAGATCCCGGGAGTTTCAGGTTTTCCCTTCAGAGATGTTGACCTTAGCTCTCTATCCTCCCACCAGTGCAGCCAAAAATGTCTTGATAGGGAGACTATCCAACTGTTTGTTTCTCATTCATACCCAGAATTGGTCAGTGACCCCAGAGGGGTGGAGAATAGTTGGTAATTGCTAGTTCATCCTAAAAGGATTCCCTCCTTGCTTTCTTAGATCTGTGCCTACAAAAATATGCCTTTTGTAAATTTAAATTGTATCTGTTTTCTCACAATTGTTGCAGCAAGAGCACTGGCCAGGACCTTCCACCTCCTGGCAGGAGGTCCCCCTGCTCTCCTTTGTAGCAAATGATATAACTGGTGACTTGATTCTTATTAAGCACCCTGAAATTTTTCATTAGTAACAGAAGAAATTGGAATAAAAGGAGATCCCAAACAACTTGATTGTTGGGTTTTAAGAAACTTTTAAAATGGTGTTTGTTTCATTCTCAGATCTGAAGAACATTTTATTTGGAATAAGAACCACTTTTTACAGACAGACCAGGTTGACAGAATTTAAATCACAATTTCCAGTTCAGATTCAATTTAATCATTCCATTTATACAAACCACAAATCAAAACAAAACCATTGTGACAGAGGAGAACCGTTTTGCCTATAAATTTTATCCTTGTGATTAAGACATGCTTGTAATAAATTATTTGTTTTTTGTTAAAATAATATTGATTCACTTTACCCCACCCTCAGTCAGAATAAGCTTCATACTGACATAACAGAAAAAGAACTGATTGTTAAAACCTGGAAAGCAGCCAAATTTATAACAGATTGCTCCTCCTATTTATAAAAAGCTGCTATATATGATTATTGCAAAAAATTTCCTCCAAGCAATGCATGCACAAGTTGCTGCCTTGAGAAATATGGAAAGTTAGAAATTAGAACTTTACATGTAATGTATAAGTCTAATCAGTGCAAGGAATGAAAGTGCTGGGAACCCACCAACTACTGTAGGAAAGACTTCTTGCATAGCCCTTTATTTCTAGGAGTACAATGACTCTTGGAGGGTATCAGTGGCGCTTCCGGCTTAAAAATGCAACAGGGGCTTGTCATATTTAGGTGACGAACTACGTGATGTTCGTGGTAATTTCTGACCCTTTCCCATTTCCATGGCTATTAGCCCTTTTCAGAACTCCTCCACGACCCCCTAATTGGTGTCTTCTTTTGCCCTAAATTCCTGAGGCCCTTGCTAAGTCCTATCCTTTTAAAGTTATACCACTTCACCTTCCTAAACTTATCACTGCCATCCCCTTCCACCACACTGCTGCTGCTACCTGTGCCTTCCTTGGAGGAGACTTGCAAGGAAAGTAGAATGGAAATGCAGAAAATAAGCATTTTAAGGCCCTTCTATCTTAACAGGGAGGCACAGCCCACCTTATGTAATGCACAGGGCCAGTCCCGGCCAGATTAATTGAGGAAATGGGTGGTTGTTCTTGCAGAATGAGCTGGGAGAAGAATGCTAACATTAACTGTTCAGTTTCCAGCCCTTTCTTTGGTTGTGCCATCTCTATCCTGTCACAGCTGGTAAAAAATTCAAAGGCCGCTTTTATTTTTTCAATCAACAGCTTGACAGGATCTAATAAAAATGCAATCCCTTTAATGGACAGGTTAATGCACTGGTGAATTGAGGTCTAGGGCCCCTGTACCTGGCACACACACAATCCCTTTCCTGAAAGAGCTCCTCCTTTCCCATCAAAGGGTATGAATTATTTGTCCAAACAATCTTCCACTGTAAACTTAATACAAAAACTTGGTTGGTGTTGAAATTTGGGTGGGGCCCACCGAATCTAAAGCTCTATAGTTCAGGGGGAAAATTAGGCACATAGTATACTAGAATATCAAATGAAACCAAAACACTCTACCTGCCAAGCATTTCCAGCAGCCAAATACCAATGTTAGATTGAGGTGGATGGTTCAAACTTAACAAGGTCAAAGAAGTGCTGCTTAAAAAGCTTTCAATATTGTTTCTTCAACAAATGGCCTGTTTCCTTGTTCTTTCATCAAACAGAGTTTTTTCCAAAGTTTCAAGGTCTCAAAATGTATAAGTCACTTTTTCCATATTTTGTTAGGAAATAAATTTATAATTATTTAAGTTACTTTTACATATTCAGGAAAACATGTATCTTTCTCAAAACACATTATATATGCTTTCACTGCCCTTAAAAGATGGCACATGGGCCGGGCGCGGTGGCTCAAGCCTGTAATCCCAGCACTTTGGGAGGCCGAGACGGGTGGATCATGAGGTCAGGAGATCGAGACCATCCTGGCTAACACGGTGAAACCCCGTCTCTACTAAAAAATACAAAAAACTAGCCAGGCGAGGTGGCGGGCACCTGTAGTCCCAGCTACTCGGGAGGCTGAGGCAGCAGAATGGCGTGAACCCAGGAGGCGGAGCTTGCAGTGAGCTGAGATCCGGCCACTGCACTCCAGCCTGGGCAACAGAGCGAGACTCCATCTCAAAAAAAAAAAAAAAAAAAAAAAAAGAACAAAAGATGGCACATGGGGCCGGGCACGGTGACTCATGCCTGTAATCCCAGCAGTTTGGGAGACTGAGGCGGGTGGATCACGAGGTCAGGAGATCGAGACCATCCTGGCTAACAGGGTGAAACCCCATCTCTACAAAAATACAAAAAAAAAAAATTAGCTCGGCATGGTGGCAGGCACCTGTAGTCCCAGCTACTCGGGAGGCTGAGGCAGGAGAATGGCAGGAACCCAACCCAGGAGGCGGAGCTTGCAGTGAGCCGAGATCGCACCACTGCACTCCAGCCTGGGCAACAGAGTAAGACTCCATGTTTTAAAAAAAAAAAAAAAAAAAAAAGATGGCACATGGGCCAGGCACAATGGCTCATGCCGGTAATCCCAACATTTTCAGAGTCCAAGGTGGGTGGATCGCTTGAGTTCAGGAGTTCGAGACTAGCCTGGACAACATGGCAAAACCCCATCTCTACAAAAAATACAAAAATTAGTCGAGCATAGTGGGCCCACCTGTAGCCCCAGCTACTCGGAAAGCTGAGGTGGGAGGATTGCATAAGACCAAGAGGCAGAGGTTGTAGTGAGCCAAGATCGTGCCACTGCACTCCAGCCTGGGTGACAGAGCGGGACCCTGTTTCATAGAAAAGATAGTAGATTGGTACATTTTTGCTCATACAGGTGAATGACCAGACTACTGAGATGATAAGTAAATGACAGCCCATCTTCTTTGGTATGTCCAGCTCTGACCAGGAATTCCGCCATTTCTGAGGTACCCAAAACCAGTTTAACTTCAACAAAGAGTTCGACTGAACCAAGAATATTTTCATCTCTCAGTCATCCAAACTATAAACCTGACTCTTGTCCCTTATTTCAACCTTGAGCCATACCCAAAAGCTTCATGCACATTTTGAGACACTTTCCTTTACAGAACACCTAAAGTCTGCAATCCCCAGCCAGTTCTTGGTATCGTAATCTTTACGCACGGCTGCATCAACTTGTTGCCTATTGTGTCTCTAACTCAATAACACATAGATTCAGAGAGACTATGAGTCAAATCATGTCCCATCCAAACATAACTACACACAGAAAAGTCCTGTGTGACACAATATGTAGGGTGGATATTAGTTTTGGCTCCCTTCTCTGACTTCAAAAAATGAACCCACCATGAAATAACAATGGTTAACTTCACAGATCAGCACAATTTTACAAAGCACTTTCAGCACCATTATCTCATCTGGGCCCCACAAGAACTCCATGAAGTGGACAAAGCCGGCATTCTCCTCATTTTAAAGATTATGAAATTAGGATCCAGAAAGGTTCATTACCTTCCCAACAGCTCCCAGCTGGTAAGCGGCCGAGTCCCAGTGGCATGATGGTTCCAAACCATCACACAGCCTCAGAAAAACTCTAATTAATGTAGTCTTAGCACAAAGTACAGGACCTATTAGAGCATTATAATCAGCAATCATTGGGATAAATATCTCTTAAAATTAAGCCTTCTGAATGTGATGCCAAGTTATTAGAAAGCTCTAGCACCTTGAGACAATTGTAGCACTTAAACTTCTCTCTTTCTACAAGTTCACTAGGCTCTTCGTCCCTTCTCTGCTGCGTATTTTAAATGTTACAAATATCCTATTATGTTAAAATGCTTGGGAAGTATGACTTCATTGTTCAATTAGTGATGTGACATTATCCCAATAGTAATGTAACTACTTTTTAGGATCCACTTTGCACTTATACAACCCCCCTCCCCCACCCTGTCAGATCCTGTATTTAAAATTTTAATATTTTGTTCATCATGGATTTTTGTATTTTTTATTTACAAAATATATTACTGAGCTGGGTACAGCAGCTCACACCTGTAATCTCAGCACTTTGTGAGGCTAAGGCAGAAGGATCACTTAGCAGAATAAAACTGAAAATCAACTCCAAAAGTAAGTGTCAAAATTCTACAAATACATGGAAATTGTATATAATCTGCTCTTGAATGATCTTTGGGTTAACAATGAAATCAGGATGGAAATTGAAAAATTCTTTGAAATAAATGATGACAGTGACACAACCTATCAAAACCTCTGGGGAGATGATCATCATGGCAGACGGACGGCAGGACTAGATTGCAGCTCTAATTCAGACGGACAGAGCAGCGTGCAGAGGCTTACATCATGAATTTTGGCTACAGAACGACTGCAAGAACAAACCAGGAATCCCAAGAGGAGCCACAGACCCTCTGAAGAAGGTGGACTGCTCCTGCAGGACCCGGGAGACACTCCAAATACTATGAGTGCTCAAACTGCAGAGGTGGGAAAGGAGATCCTCCATCCTGAGCGCACATCCCCACTGGCGAAACTGAAGGTTTAGTTTGCGGGACAAGTTTCCGACCTTACCTAGAGCTGAGTCAATTTAGAGAACTAAGCAAAATACAGGGGTAGAGGAAGCACCAGGAAAGGCCTTGGGAGCTCGCTGGGTCCCCAGGCAGGCCATTCCTGCCTGGCAACACAGAGATCCTTTGGGAAGGCGGCCAGAGGCACAGGAGAAAATGCCACAGGGAGAAGAAGTGTTCAGCTGAACTTTGTAACAGTTTGAACCAGACAAGAAGCCTCCTGGCCAGAACTAGGGGGAGGGCATGAATCCAGGATGCAGACTTTCCAGACAGGGGAAGAACCATGCCCTTTTCTTTCGCAGCTAGGAGGCAGGTAGCTTGGGGCAAGTTCTCAAGTCCAGCTCACCCACTGCCCAGAAACAGACTCGGGCCTGTTAGTGGGGGCACAGTGGGAGTGAGACCGACCCTTTGGTTTGCATGGGAGCTGGGTGAGGCCTGTGACTGCCGGCTTTCCCCCACTTCCCTGACAACCTGCATGACTCAGCAGAGGCAGCCATAATCCTCATAGGTACACAACTCCATTAACCTGGGAACCTCACCCCCATCCCCTACAACAGCTGCAGCAAGACCCTCCCAAGTAGAGTCTGAGCTCAGACACGCCTAGCCCTGTCCCCATCTGATGGGCCTTCCCTACCCACCCTGTTAGTTGAAGACAAAGGGCATGTACTCTGGGGAGTTCTAGGGCCCCACCTACCACTGTTTCCCCTCCACACTACCACAGCTGACACTCTAGAAAGTGCCACCTCCCAGCAGGTGGCCAACCAGCACAAAAATAGAGCATTAAACCACCAAGAACCCTCACAGAGCCCATTTCACACCCCTGCCACCTCCACTGGAACAGGTGCTGGCATCCACCGCTGAGACCTAGAGACAGGACTCTATGCAGACAACCCCCAGTACCACACTGAAGCCAGGCAGACATGATGGGTGGCTAGACCTAGAAGAAAGACGATAATCACTGCAGCTCAGCTACCAGGAAGCCACATCTATAGAAAAAGGGGCAGCGTACTACTTCAAGGGAACACTCCATGGGACAAAAGAATCTGAACAACAGCCTTCAGCCCTACACCTTCCCTCTGACAGAGCCTACTCAAATGAGAAGGAACTAGAACACCAACTCTGGTAATATGACAAAACAAGGCTCTTTAACACCCCCAAAAAATCACACTGGCTCATCAGCAATGGATCCAAACCAAGAAGAAATCCCTGATTTACCTGAAAAAGAATTCAGGTTAGCTATTAAACTAATCAGATAGTCACCAGAGAAAGGCAAAGCCCAGTGCAAGGAAATCCAAAAGGTGATACAAGAAGTGAAGACAGAAACATTCAAGGAAACAGATAACATAAAGAAAAAACGATCAAAACTTCAGGAAACATTGGACACACTTATAGAAATGCAAAATGCTCTGGAAAGTCTCAGCAACAGAATTAAACAAGTAGAAAAAAGAAATTCAGAGCTTGAAGACAAGGTCTTCGACATTCAAAGAAGAATTGGTACCAATCCTTTTGATGCTATTCCACAAGGTAGAGAAAGAAGGAATCCTCCTTAATTCATTCTATGAAGCCAGCATCACCCTCATATCAAAACCAGGAAAGGACCTAACCAAAAAAGAAAACTATAGACCAATATCCCTGATGTATATTGTATTAGTCTGTTTACACACTGCTAATAAAGATATACCTGAGACTGGAAAGAAAAAGAGGTTTAATTGGACTTACAGTTCCACATGGCTAGAGAGGCCTCAGAATCATGGCGGGAGGCAAAAGGCACTTCTTACAATGGCAGCAGCAAGAGAAAATGAGAAAGAATCAAAAGTGTAAACCCCTGATAAATCCATCAGATTTCATGAGACTTATTCACTATCACAAAAATAGCACAGGAAAGACCGGACCCCATGATTCAATTACCTCCCCCTGGGTCCCTCCCACAACATCAGAGAATTCTGGGAGATATAATTCAAGTTGAGATTTGGGTGGGGACACAGCCGAACCATATCAAACATAGATGCTAAAACCCTTACCAAAATACTAGCAAACCGAATCCAACAATGTATCAAAAAGATAATCCACAACAATCATGTGGGTTTTATACCAGGGATGCAGGGATACTTTAACATATGCAAGTCAATAAATGTGATACACCACAAAAACAAAATTAAAAACAAAAACCATATGATCATCTCAATAGATGCAGAAAAAGCATTCGACAAAAACCCAGAATCCCTTTATGATTAAAACTCTCAGCAAAAACAGCGTACAAGGGACATACCACAATGTAATAAAAGCCATCTATGCTAAACCCACAGTAAACATAGTACTGGATGGGGAAAAGTTGAAAGTATTCCCTCTGAGAACTAGAACAAGAGAAGGATGCCCACTCTCACCATTCCTCTTCAACTATAATACTGGAAATCCTAACCAGAGCAATCAGGCAAGAGAAACAAATAAAGGGCATCCAAATTGGTAAAGAGGAAGTCACACTGTTACTGTTTGCTGATGATATGATTGTTTACCTCAAAAACCCTAAAGACTCCTCCAGAAAGTTCCTAGAACTGATAAAAGAATTCAGCAAAGTTTCCAAAAACAAGATTAATGTACAAAAATCAGTAGCTCTTCTATACACCAACAGCAACCAAGCAGAAAATCAAATCAAGAACTCAACCCCTTTTACAATAGCTTCAAAAAAAATACTTAGGAATATACCTAACCTCTACAGAGAAAACTACAAAACACTGCTGAAAGAAATCATACACAACTAAAAGAAATACAACACAAACAAGTGGAAACACATCCCACGCTCATGGATGGGTAGAATCAATATTGAGAAAACACCCATACTGCCAAAAGCAATCTATAAATTCAATGCAATCCCCATCAAAATACCACCGTCATTCTTCACAGAATTAGAAAAAAAAATTATAAAATGCATATGGAACCAAAAAGGAGCCTGCATAACCAAAGTAAGACTAAGCAAAAACAACAAATCTGGAGGCATCACATTACCTGATTTCAAACTATACTATAAGGCCATACTCACCAAAACAGCATAGTACTGGTATAAAAATAGGCACATACACCCACGGAACAGAATAGAGAACCCAGAAATAAACCTGAATACTTACAGCCAACTGATCTTTGACAAAACAAACAAAAACATAAAATAGTGATAGGACACCCTTTTCAACAAATGGTGCTGGGATAATTGGCTAGCCACATATAGGAGAATGAAACTGGATCCTCATCTCTCACCTTATACAAAAATCAACTCAAGATAGATTAAGGACTTAAATCTAGGAAGTGAAACTATAAAACTTCTAGAAGATAACACTGGAAAAACCCTTCTAGACATTGGCTTAGGCAAGGATTTCAGGACCAAGAACCCAAAAGCAAATGCAATAAAAACACAGATAAATAGCTTGGACTTAACTAAGCTAAAGAGCTTTTGCACAGCAAAAGGAACAGTCAGCAGAATAGACAATCCAGAGAGTGGGAAAAAGTTTTCACAATCTATACATCTGACAAAGGACTAATATGTAAAATCTATAACAAACTCAAACAAATTATTAAGAAAAAAATAAACAATCCCATCAAAAAGTAGACTAAGAACATGAATAGACAATTCTCAAAAGAAGATATACAAATGGCCAACAAACATATGAAAAAATGCTCAACATCATTGATGATCATGGAAATGCAAATCAAAATCACAATGCAATACCAACTTACTCCATCAAGAATGGCCATAATCAAAAAATCAAAAACCAGTGGATGTTGGCGTGGAGGCAGTGATCAGGGAACACTTCTACACTGCTAGTAGGAATGTAAACTAGTACAGTCACTATAGAAAACAGTATGGAAATTCCTTAAAGAACAAAAAGTGCAATTACCATTTGATCCAGCAATCCCACCACTGGGTATCTACCCAGAAGAACAGAAGTTATTTTAGGGAAAAGATACTTGCACATGCATGTTTATAGCAGCACAATTCACAACTGCAAAATCGTGGATCCAACCCAAATGCCCATCAATCAACAAGTTCATAAAGAAACTGTGGTATATATACACAATGAATACTACTCAGTCAAAAAGGAATGAATTAACAGCATTTGCAGCAACCTAGATGAGATGGAAGACTATTTTCTAAGTGAAGTAACTCAGGAATGAAAAACCAAACATCATATGTTCTCACTGATACGTGGCAGTCAAGCTATGAGGATGAAAAGGCATAAGAATGATACAATGGACTTTAGGGACTTGGGGGAAAGTTATGAGGGGGCCAGGGATAAAAAACTGCAAATAGGGTGCAAAGTATACTGCTTGGGTGATGGGTGCACCAAAATCTCACAAATCGCCACTAAAGAACCTACTCATATAACCAAATACCACCTGTACCCCCAATAACCTATGGAAAATTTAAAAAATAATTTTTAAAAACAAAAACCTCTGGGATACAGCAAAAGCAGTGCTAAGAGGAAAGTTCATAGCATTAAATGCCTACATCAAAAAGTCTGAAACAGTGCACATAGACAACCTAATGTCACACCTCAAGAAACTAGAGAAACAAGAACACACTAAACCCAAACCCAGCAAAAGAAAAGAAATAACAAAGATCAGAGCAGAGTTAAATGAAATTGAAACAACAACAACAACAACAAAATACAAAAGATAAATGAAACAAAAAGCTGGTTCTTTGAAAAGGCAAAAGAAATTGATAGACCATTTGTGAGATTAGCCAGGAAAAAAAGAGAGAAAATCCAAATAAGCTCAATTAGAAATGAAACTGAAGATATTACAACTGACACCACAGAAATACAAAAGATCATTCAAGGCTACTATGAACACCTTTATGTGCACAAACTAGAAAATACAGAGGAGATGGATAAATTTTTGGAAATATACAACCCTCCTAGATTAAACCAGAAAAAAATATAAACCCTAAACAGGCCAATAACAAGCGGCAAGATTCAATCAAAAATTTTTTTAAATTGCCAACAAAAAAAAGTCCAGGACCAGATGGATTCACTGCTGAATTCTACCAGACATTCAAAGAAGAATTTGTACCAATCCTACTGAAACTATTCCAAAAGAAAAGGACAGAATCTTCCCTAAATTATTCTATGAGGCCAGTATCACCCTAATACCAAAACCAGGAAAGAACATAACAAAAAAAGAAAACTACAGACCAATAATCCTGATGAACAAAGATACAAAAGCCCTCAACAAAATACTAGATAACCGAATCCAACAGCATATCAAAAAGATGATACATCACAGTCAAGTGGGTTTTATACCAGAGATGCAGGGATGGTTTAACACATGCTGGTCAATAAATGTGATATATCACATAAACAGCATATGATCATCTCAATAGATGAGAAAAAGCATTTGCTAAAATCCCACATCCCTTTATGATAAAAACCCTCAACAAAATAGGCATAGAAGTGACTTACCTCAAAGTAATAAAAGTTATATATGGCCCACCCACAGCCAACATCATACCGAACGGGGAAAAGCTAAAAGCTTTCTCCCTGAGAACTGGAACAAACAGGGATGCCCACTTTCACTACTTCTATTCAACACAGTGCTAGAAGTCCAGGCCAGAGCAATCAGACAAGAGAAGGAAATAAAAAGTATCCAAATTGGAAATGGGGAAATCAAACTGTCATTGTTCACTGATTATATGACTGTATACCTAGAAAACCCTAAAGACTATCCAAAAAGTTCCTAGACCTGATAAACAAATTCAGTGATGTCTCAGGATACAAAATCAATGTACACAAATCAGTAGCACTGCTATACACCAACAATGATCAAGCTGAGAATCAAATCAAGAACTCAACCCTTTTTACAACAGCTGTAAACAATAAAATAAAATAAAATAAAACACTTAGGAATATACTTAATCAAGAAGGCAAAAGGTCTCTACAAAGAAAACTGCTGAAAGAAATCATAGATGATACAATTAAATGGAAACACATCCCATGCTCATGGATGGGTAGAATCAATATTGTGAAAATGTACTGTCCAAAGCAACCTACAGATTCAATGCAATTCTCATCAAACCATCATTCTTCACAGAACTAGAAAAAACAATCCTAAAATTCATATGGAACCAAAAATGAGCCCCCATAGCCAAAGCAAATCTGGCATCATATTACCTGACTTAAAATTATACTACAAGTCCACAGTTACAAAAGCAGCAGGGTACCAGTATAAAAATAGGCACATAGACCAATGGAACAGAATAGAAAACTCAGAAATATGGCCAAATACTTACAACCAACTGATCTTCAACAAAGCATACAAAAACATACATTGGGAAAAAGACTGCCTATTCAATAAGTGGTGCTGGGAAAACTGGCAAGCCACATGTAGAAGAAGGAAACTGGATCCTCAAGTCTCAGCTTGTGCAAAAATCAACTCAAAATGGTTTAAAGAATTAAATCTAAAAGCTAAAACCATAAAAATTCTAGAAGATGACATTGGAAAAACTCTTCTAGACATTGGCTTAGGTAAAAAATTCCTAAGACCCCAAAAGCAAATGCAACAAAAACAAAAATAAATAAATGGGACCTAATTATATTAAAAAGCTTCTGCACAGCACGAGAAACAATCAGCAGAGTAAACAGACGACCCACAGAGTGGGAGAAAATATTTGCGAACTATACATCCTGAAAAGGACTAATATTCAGAATCTACAAGGAACTCAAGCAAATCAGCATGAAAAAAAAATTCCCATCAAAAAGCGGGCAAAAGACATTAATAGACAATTCTCAAAAGAAGATTGTATCAGTCCGTTCTCACATTGCTATAAGGAACTACCTGAGACTGGGTAGTTAAAACCATTGTTAAAATTTATAAAGAAAAGAGGTTTAACTGGCTCATGATTTTACAGGCTGTACAGGAAGCATGGCTGGGAAACCTCTAGAAACTTACAATTATGGTGGAAGGGGAAGCAGGCACATCCTACATGGCTGGAGCAGGAGGAAGAGAGAGAAGGGGGAGGTGTTACACAGTTTTAAACAACCATATCTGATGAGAACTCTATCACAAGAGAGCACTAGAGGGATGGCACTAAACCATTAGAAACCACCCCCATGATCCAATCACCTCCCACCAGGCCCTCCTTCCAACACTGGGGATTACAATTCATCATAGATTTGGGTGGGTACCCAGAGCCAAACAATATCAAAAATATACAGACAGCCAACAAACATGAAAAAATGTTTAACATCACTAATTATCAAATATGAGATACCACCTTACTCCTGCAAGAATGGCCGTGATTTATAAGTCAAAAAACAACAGATGTTGGCATGGATAGGGTGGGAAGACTTTTTTGCACTGCTGGTGGAAATGTAAACTAGTAAAACTACTATGGAAAAAAGTATAAGGATTCTTTAAAGAACTAAAAGTAGACTACCATTCTATCCAGTAATCCCACTACTGAGTATATTCCTAAAGGAAGTCACTATATGAAAAAGACACATGTACGCATGTTTATAGCTACACAATTCACAATTGCAAAGATACAGAATCAACCAAAGTGCCCATCAACCAACAAGTGGATAAAGAAAATAATACATATACATACACCATAGAATATTAGCCATAAAAAGGAATGAAATAATATATTTTGTACCAGCTTAGATGGAACTGGAGACCATTATTCTAAGTGAAGTAACTCAGGAATGAAAAATCAACTATTCATTCTCACTTATAAGTGGGAGCTAAGCTATGAGGATGCAAAAGCATAAGAATGATAAAACGGACACTGGGAACTTGGGGGTAAGGTTGAGAGGGAGGCGACGGATAAAAAGCTGCATATTGGGTGCAGTGTATACTGCTTGAGTGACAGGTGCACCAAAATCTCAGAAATCATCACTAATGAATTTATCCATGTAGTCAAAAACCAGTTATACCCCAAAAACTACTGAAATAAAAATAATTATAAATGGCTGTATCATTTGTCTTGATGACTGAGTTTTGGGTGCTGCCTTTCTCTGGAATCCTTTTCTAATTAAAAGCAGATAGGTACTCTGGGGTCACACAGACCTGGACTTCAGACTGCTCCAGCCACTCAGGGGACCAAAATTGACTTTGTTCAACTTACTTAACTGCTCTAATCCTTCACTGCCCATCATAATTGTTGGTGTAAAGAAGTATTTAACTCATAAGATTGTCTCAAAGATGTTCATAAAATGTCTGGCACATGGTAGACATAAAATAAGTGAAAACCATTGTTAAAATTATGACTTTTTATTTTTCACTGTGGTGAAATATATAACATTTTAGAATTGTTTAAGTTCAACGGTGTTAAGGACATTCAGATGGTTGTACAATCATCATCACTATCCATCTCCTGAACTTTTTTCATTCTGCATAACTGAAACATTGTACCCATTAAACAATAACTCCTCATCCCTTCCTCCCCAGCCCCTGGTAGTCATCATTCTACCTTCTGTCTCTATGAATTTGGCTTCTCTAAATACACTATGTAAATGGAATCGTACGTATTTGTCTTTTTACAGTCAGCTTATTTCACTTAGCATAGTGCCCTCAAGGTTCATCCATGTTGAAGCATGTGTTGGAATTTTTTTACCTTTTAAGCCTGAATGATATTTTCTTGTATGGAAATACCACATTCTGTTTATGCTTCATCCATCAATGGACATTCAGGTTGCTTCCATTTTGGACTATTATGAATAATACTGCTATGCACATGGATGTACAAATTACTACCGCTATTTTACTCTTATCTTTATATTTTCTCTAATATTTCTGACAGGGTACAGAATAAAGATTTATCCACACAGTAAAACCATCTTCAAATCACTCTGATACTAACGCTGGTGCTAGGCTAGCTTCAGAGAGGTGGAACCTGCAGGATTCAAAAACAGTGACTTATCATTTACTGGTTGAGCCTAAAGTTGGGGTGACTATAGTCCTGGACTTAATCAATAAGTGGGGAACACAGAATCAAGCAGTGCTCACCATTCCTCTGTCAAATGGAGAAGCATCTATGAGAACTCCGCTGAATCTGTCAGCAAACACCCATTAGTCAGGTACTTTGGCAAAAACTGTGTAATGTTCAAAAAATTTGCCAAGATAGTCTGCACTGGCACTAAGAATTCCTAGAAGCCAGAGCCTTATGAATTATTGGTTCAGTCAACCTCTTTGTTGAGATTAAACTGGTTTTAGGTACCTGAGAAGTAGTGGAATTCCTGGTCAGAGCTGGACATACCAAAGAAGATAGGCATTTAGTTATCATCTCAGTAGTCTGGTCATTCACTTCTATGAGCAAAAATGTACGGTGTGTGTGTTTTTGTTTTGTTTTGTTTTGGTTTTGGTTTTTTTGGAGACACGGTCTCGCTTTGCCACCCAGGCTGAAGTACAGTGGTATAATCACAGCTCGCTGCAGCCTTGACTTCCCAGGCTGAAGGCTTATGAATAGGCAAAATCTGCGGAAAAATTTCATTATGTTATGATCAAAACATGGTTTCATCCAGCTGTGTTATGAGGGCTTTACTATTTTATAAGGCTTAGAATTCTCATCTTCTTTTCCTCATTTATTCACTCTCAGGCATTACACTGGGTGCTGGGTAACTAGGCCAAGCGGATCACAATCTACTGAGACACACAGGTGCAGAGACCATTTTAACAGTTTAATGCACCCCATCTAAGAACATCTTCCAAGATTGCCACAGGAGAATGAATTTCCCTCAAAGAACTTAGGGCATCTTAGGATTGTTACAATTGGTCCTGGGCGTCTTCTTTCTTCTGGTCTTCACCCAGGGTGGCAGCTTGGGGAGGGGTAAATGTTATGGCTTGCATATTAGTCAGGGTTCTTCAGAGAAACATAACCAATTATATCATAAAGACAAGGAAAGAGAAGGAGAGGGGGAGAGAGAGAGAAATTCATTCTAAGGAATTGGCTTACACTATTGTGAAAGTTGCCAAGTCCAAAACACATGAGGCAAGCCCAAAATTCAGGCAACAGTTGATATTACTGTCTTCAGTCCCAAATCTGTAAGGCAGGCAAGCAAGCTGGAAACAGGCAGGGTTTCTACGTTGCAGTGTCGAGAAAGAATTCCTTCTTCTTCAGAAAAACCTCAATCTTTTCTCTTAAGGTCTCCTACCGATTGGAAAAGACCCGCTCACATTATGTAGGGGAATCTGCTTTACTCCAAGTCTACTGATTTAAATGATAATCACATCTAAAAATACCTTCACAGCAACATCTAGAGGCTGTTGACCAAATAAATAGAGACCACAGCCTAGCCAAGATGACACAAAATTAATCGTCACAGTATGTGAGTTATATCTCAGTTTTTAAAACCTCAATAATTAGAAAGCAATTCTATTCAATTCAAAAAATGAGTGAAACATTTTGAACAGATACTTCACTACAAAAGATATGCAAATGGCAAATAATCACATGAAAAGATGCTCAACATCATTAGGCAAGTGAAAAATTGAGAAGCATTTCTAGACCATGTTTTAAAAATCCCACTTCAACATGAGTTGATCTGAAATGAACTGAGCCTTCTCATGTGAAGTGGCCCATGCTGCTACAGATACCCTATTTGCTTTATTCTTTTAAGGTCTTAACATGACCCTAGCAGTGAAATGATTTTTAATAGTCAAGTGTTAATCTTGGATTCGACTTTTGCCATCCAGTACCTTATCAACATCATCACTCTCCATATTGAGTTTTACGATGTGTAAAGCAACACTCTCTCTGCGTCTTCCTCTCTATCAGCTGCTATTTTGGATGAATGTTTGGTCTTACATTCTTCACCTCAAGGGTCTCACATCTTCAAACTGTCCATTATCTACCAAGCTGATGATCCCTGTAAGTCCTCTAGACCAGAGGTCAGCAAACTTTGTAAAAAGCTGGACAGTAAATATTTTAAGTTTTGTGGGTCAGAGTCTCTGTTTCACTACTCACTTCTGCTCATTGTGATACAAAAGTAGCCATATAAAAGGCATACATAAACTGGCATGGCTGTGCTCCAATAAAACTTTATTTACAAAAGTAAATGGTAGGCTGTATATGGCCCATTGGCCCTAATTTATTAACCCCTACTCTGTACAGCAGCCCTGTTCTATTTGTTGGATTCTTTTCAATAGAAATTGAAAGGAGGAAACGATGTCTTCATACTTGCAAGATGCCTGATCATTATCAACTTAATGGAAAGGGTACACTTGGAGAGTGGAGAAAGACATAGATGACCTGCAAAGCCAGAACCAGAGGTCCCCTCCCAGAGCCACTCCACATGGAAACTCCCATAATGCCATTAACAGGTCCTAAGTGCCTGACAGAGAAGAGATGATCAATAAAGGTTGGTACCGTTATTATTATCAGGACTAGATTAGTACAGCATATGTTACTGAAGTTGTTAAACTACCAACTAAAGAAAGACAAAAATGTTTTTTAATCAATCTCATCTCATGGTTTATGGAACAGGAATTGCCAGCTTCCTTTTTGGGGAAAGAAGCTGAGGCCTTGGTGGTTAAAAACAGAACCAGAAATTCCAAGTAAAAGGAGGAGATGGTAAAACCAGGTTTGAAACCCTTGCCAAGCACTGACACATGTAAGCACCACTCATGGCTGTTTTCTTGAGCAAAACGGCCCACAAACTATTATACTTGTGGATTTAGTCCATTTTGCCCAATAATAATTAATTTTATTGCAGCAACTGGGGGCTCCAGTTATCCCTAAACTTCGAAACTCTGCGAGTTCACTGAGAAGCTTTTTGTTGTTTTGTTTGTTTGGTTGGTTGGTTGGTTTTGTTTTTGAGACGAAGTTTCACTCTTGTTGCCCAGGCTGGAGTGCAATGGCGTGATCTCAGCTCACCGCAACCTCGGCCTCCCAGGTTCAAGTGATTCTCCTGCCTCAGCCTCCCAAGTAGCTGGGATTACAGACATGTGCCACCACACCTGGCTCATTTTATATTTTTAGTAAAGACAGGGTTTTTCCATGTTGGTCAGGCTGGTCTCGAACTCCCAATCTCAGGTGATCCACCCACCTCAGCCTCCCAAAGTGCTGGGATTACAGGTATGAGCCACCGCACCCGGCCCGCCGAGAGGTTTTATACGTGGAGGCAGCCACATGTTGGTAGAAAGGGCATGCCATGAGCTGGAGAGCCTTGGAGGTTTGGGTTCAAGTCCTTGCTTTGGTTTCTCTGTGTTTTAGTTCACTCACCTAATGAAATATGGATCATAATACCTACCAAGTGAATGTTATGGATTGAATTCTGTCCCCTCAAAAAATGTGTTGGAGTTCTAACTTGTAGTACCTATTTTACGAGACCTTATTTGAACATGGAGTCTTTACAGAATTAATCAAATAAAGACAAGGTCATTGAGGTGGGCTCTAATCCAATATCACTGGTGTCCTTACAAAAATAATGGGAAAATGTGGGCCCCAAAACAAATATACATACAGAAAACACAAAGTGAAGATGGAGGCAGAGATTGGAATTCTGCTGCCACAAACCAAGGACTGTCTGGAACTACCAGAAAAGCTGGAAAAGGCAAGGAAAGATTTTTCCCCTACAGGCTTCAGAGAGAACAGGACCCTCCCAACACTTTGCCTTTTTACTTCCTCCAGATTTTTTACTAGCCTCCAGAACTGTCAAACAATATACTCCATTGTTCTAAGCCATCTAGTTTGTGGTACTTTGTTACCATAGCCCTAGCCAAGTAACCCTGTGAAGACTCAATGAGATAATGGAAAGAAGTGCATCATTCCATGGCCATCGCATGATGTATGCTCCAGAATGTTTCTGGAAGACATAAATGTTCTTTTAAATGTCTAGTTTCCATTTAGCAAACCCCTAGTATGTGGTTGTTAGTCAGTTTTGCATTACTATAAAGGAATGCCTGAGGCTGAGTAATTTATAAAGCATAGAGGTTTATTCTGGCTCATGGTTCTGGAAACTGTACAGGAAGTGTGGTGCTGGCATCAGCTTCTAATGGGGCCTCAGGAAGCTTCCAATCATAGTGGAAGGCAAAGGGTGAGCAGGTGTATCACATGGTGAGTGAGCTAGCAAGAGGGAGAAGGGGGAGGTCCCACATTCTTTTAAGCCATCAGCTCTCACATGAACTAATGGAGTGAGACTCACTGATTACCATGAGGACACCACTAAGTTATTCATGAGAGATCCCCATGCCCCAAACCCCTCCCATCAGGTCCCACATCTAACATTAGGGATCACATGAGATTTAGAGGGGACAGACATGCAAACTATATCAGTGGCACACTAGGACACTTCGTACATGTTCTCATCAATAATTTTTACAATAATGCTATGAAATATGGGTGTTATCAGTCTCACCCACATTATAGATGAGGAAACTGGAGCCCAAGGAGGTTAAAACACTTGTGCAAGGTGACACAGCTGGGAAGTGGTCAGTGCATGGCACTGACTCATTTAGGGTAAGTCACCAAGGTATCCTGAATGCAGCAATGACATTAGAGGAATCAAGTAGTCAGAGTTGTTCAAAAGCATGCTCCACATGAATATGTAACATAAGGGATCCATAACATTAGAAAGCCTATTCTATGTAATTTCAGTGGCATACTTCATACTATAGGACTTTAGAAGTACTATGTAATTTAATTCCACAGAAGGATATGAAATCCAGAGGATACAGAGGACATGGAGATGTGCTGCCTATCCAGATCCTCCTTCAAAGAAGGGCTTGCAATCAAAACCACAATGAGATACCATCACACATCAGTCAGGATGACTATCATTAAAAAGTGAAAAATAACAGATGCAGGGAGGTTGTGGAGAAAAAAGAACACATACACACTGTGTGTGCGAGTATAAATTAGTTCAACCATTATGGAAAGCAGTATGACGATTCCTTGAAGAGCTAAAACCAAAACTACCATTTGACTCAGCAATCCTATTACTGGGAATATAACCAAAGGAATATAAATCATTCTACCATAAACACACATGCATGTGAATGTTCACTGTGGCACCATTCACAATAGCAAAGACATGGAATCAACCTAAATGCCCATCAATGACAGACTAAAGAATATATGGTACATATACACCATGGAATACTATGCAGCCATAAAAAAGAACTAAATCATGTCTTTTGTAGGAACATAGATGGAGCTGGAGGCCATTATCCTTAGCAAACTAAACAGGAACAGAAAACCAAATACATCATGGTCTCACTTATAAGTGGGAGCTAAATGAAGAGAACACATGGACACAAAGAAAGGAACAGACACTGGGGTCTACTTGAAAGTGGAGGGTGGGAGGAGGGAGAGAAGCAGAAACGATAACTACTGGGTACTAGGTTTAATACCTCGGTGACAAAATAATCTGTACAATAAACCCCGATGACATGAATTTACCTATGTCACCTTCACACAGACCCCTGCACCTAAAATAAGTTTTAAAAAAAAAGAAGAAGCGCTTGCTGCCCAAGCTGTCAACTCCTTTAGCGTTGCCTGAGCTACAGAAAGACCTCGCCCTATGTCATGGTCTTCTGGTGCAGCCTACACTGAGTGACTGAACAAGAAGACCAGCTACTGCAGAATTTCAGTGCTGAAGGGTCATGCTCGCTGTACAGCTCCCCACTTCTAGGTTGGCAGAGGTGTTGTCAGGCCTATATTATGGGTGGGCATCTCCCTCCTCTGCCTACTCTCCTGCCCTATTTTCTTCATTAGACATTGTTTCCTACTGATATGCTGCACACCAAACTCCATGTCTATGTCTGCTTCAGAGAACCCAGGTTTTGTATCTTCCTTTAGCTGCCAAGAAACGATACTGGCCCAGATATGAAGCTGATAAAATATCCAGGGAGAGAAAAGATTCTAAAATCTAGGCCCTTGTAACTTGAGTCCAGAAGGACGAAATGCAGTGAGGTGTGAAGGAAGGGCTTAAGTGTCTGTAGAAAAAAAAAAAAAAGAAAAGAAAAGAAAAAGGCTCCAGCCCAGTCTATGGACAGACGCGAGGTCCTGTTGACTTAAAATCCAAAGAAAGAATCTCCATGAAATAACACTAAAATACAAGAGTTCATCTTCCCTGCAGGGTTCAGAAATAGTCCCTCTATTATCTGCAAAATCAAATCTGTAAGACCAGATAACCGTATTTTAAAGGAATCTGTGATAAGAACATTGGAACTTGATATTTCAAATTCAATGGATAAATTCCAAAAAATGCACATGTATAACCATGAAAAGCCTATTCAAATTAATGGCATTTTAGATTCTCAAAGTCATCAAAAAAAAGATTTTGAAAGTCTTGTGATGTGGGCAAAAACCCCATGCATGGCTAACAAGTAATTGTTTCCTATGAATATATATTCACATATTCACTTAAGGTCAAGATCAAAAGAAACTAAGTAAGAACAGAGGAAAGGAAGGACTAAATTGTTCCTTGAGAATTTTTGAGTAGATTAAAAATTTACAGAGAAAATAATTCATTCCAAACGTTCACCTCGGAACTGCGGCGTGAAGGGAGCCTGGTAGTTTAGTGCTAACCCTGCCTTTCAAGTGATCTGATTACCCCTTATCACGGACCATTAGTGTCAGATAGTAGCAACCAAATCCGCTGTTTGGCCTTAATTTCCTTAAAGAAAAACATTCTTTGGCATGCAACTCCTCCCTGATTCACCCCATGGATTATCCAAGGAATAAAGACACACTGAAACATCTAGCACCAAAAAGTGAAGTCACTTCCTGCCAACTCTAACACACCATTCCACATTCCCGCCACAGAACACCACCATTTTCCTGCCCCAAGCTTTGCTGAGCAACAGAAACACGAAATAGCATGCAATGTTGAATATGATGATTATAAAATATGTAGCATGCCAGAGTCAATGAGATTGTGAGCGCTTTCGGCCCTGCCTCTTCCATTTGTAGGTCAGGAACCAGAAACCCACAATCACATGGGGCAGTAGAGGTCAAGTCTAGATTTCCGGATTCAAACCAGGCTTATTTCCACTACAAAGCGTCACCACCCACATCATATTTTTCTCCCACAGCATGACTTAAGGAGAAAACAAACCCTTCAGGCTGATTTGATCTAGGAATGTCATTTCTCCTTTGTTATTATACGCACGTGGCATTATAGACATTTTAAAGATAATTCGGAAAAACTGAGATCCATCACCAAAGAATAATGGCTAGGGAAGAACTCATTTTGAAATTAAAATTCCGTGCATATTGGTCTCATTTTAAAATGTGGTCTCTCCCTAGTTTCCACTAAGGGGGGAAAAAAAAAAAAAGGTACAGAAAAGAAGACATAGATAAAGGGGGAACCACACAAGAACAGTGAAACTATGACTGGCAGGCAAACTTTTACCAGAATGTGGAAGGAGATGCTGCTAATTACAAAGATAAATCCAACAGCAGCCCCTCTGGAGCTCTGATTCTCATCTGTCACCATGCTCAGAATCCCAGGTCTGTATGCACAGAAAAAATCAGCTCAGCCATCCCTACAGGGTGTGGGTGTGGGTTTGTCGGTAGTGAGAGTCTCTTCGGAGCCTGACTTTCTACTTTTATCTCAAGGAGGAAACTAACTAAATGACATAGTGACTGGGAGAGAGGGGTGACCAAGGAGGGTGTTGCAGGGTTGGTGGGTGGCTCCAAGCTCTTGAGTGAGCCCAGAGCCTCAGGAGGTGGAGAGGTGATGCAGGGGCAGGGGCAGGCCTTGTCACACGTGCCATCAGTTCAGGGTCAGGAAAGCAAATGGCCAAGGGAGAATCAGGCGTCAGATGTAAATTAAGTGGTTGAAATTTACAGGGTTGCTGGTGACACCAGGAAGAATGGCAAGAAAACATTTGTCATCTTAAAGTATATCTCTGCTTTATGGCTGGTTAAGGAAAAAGAAAACGGATTTGAGAATATAGAAGACAAACCCGGAATCTGTAGAAAAGTTAGGTGTTCAGGATGAATGGGAGGAGATATAGAGGTAAAAATGAAGACCAAGAAAATAACAGATACCTAGAATGACTTAAATATCGTGAATTCTTGAGGAGGAAACATGAGAGGCTGAAAAGAGAGCTTTGACTTAAAATCATTCATGAGGTCAGGCACCATGGCTCACACCTGTAATCCCAGCACTTTGGGAGGCCAAGGCAGGCAGATCACCTGAGGTCAGGAGTTCAAGACAGGCCTGGACAACATGGTGAAAGCCCGTCTCTACTAAAAATACAAAAATTAGCCAGGCATGTGGTGCACGCCTGTAATCCCAGCTACTCAGGAGGCTGAGGCAGGAGGATCTCTTGAACCTGGGAGGCAGACGTTTCCCTGAGCCCAGGTCGAGACTCCGTCTCACAAAATAAAAAAATTAAATTAAATCATTCATGAAAGCTTTAAAGAGTTCAAAAATAACCCAATATGTGGAGGAAAAGGTTTATTCACCATGTTCCAACCTAAACTGATGAGAGAAGCCCCCAGGGAAATGTGTTCTAACAACTCTTAAGTCATATGAATGGATTCAAAAGGCATGTAAGTATTCAACCAGAGGAAAAAAGAAGCCATCTACAACAGAACAAAAAGGAAACACTTTCAGTTGTTCCTTCTATAACACTAAAAACTAAGGGAAAATGCCACTACAATTTTGGCTAAATTTAAACTTAAGAAAAGATTATTAAGAGATGGCCGAGTGTGGTGGCTCACGCCTGTAATCCCAGTACTTTGGAAGGCTGAAGTGGTTGGATCAAGAGGTCAGGAGTTCAAGACCAGCCTGACCAACATGGTGAAACCCCATCTCTACTAAAACTACAAAAATTAGCCGGGCATGGTGGCACGTGCCTATAATCCCAGCTACTCAGAAGGCTGAGGTGAGAGAATTGCTTGAACCCAGGAGACAGAGGTTGCAGTGAGCTGAGATTGTGCCACTGCACTCCAGTCTAGGCGACAGAATGAGATTCCATCTAAAAAAAAAAAGAGAGAGAGAGACAGAGAGATACACCAAATGTTCAAAAGATGACTCAAAAACAATGGGCCTTTGTGATACAAAAGGACTGGTGACGAACATTAACATTTGTTAAACAAGGTCTAAATAAATGTTATAAAAATGCTGACCATATAAATATAAATGTAAAATACCTCCCAAAACAATGTATTAAAAAAAAAATTAATAGCAATAATCTGAATCCTGAAGCCTAGCTTATATTTTTAAAATCTTATAATTGTATGACTACATCAAAACAGCTTCATGTACTCCATAAATATATACACCTATATATCCACAAAAATTAAAAATAAAAATTATGTAAAAAAAACTTAGAAATAGGAAAGCAGAGTTAAAACACATTAAGCTGCTTGCTTGATATAGAAAACTTTTTAAAATTATCTCATTCTTCATTTTGACTATTATAGAAATACATATTTTAAATGTTTTTAAAAATTTAAAGAGTCACTAGTAAAGTTAAAACTAAGGTACATTGACTCAATCTCAGGAGAGTGTAAAGGTTAAAAATAAGTAAGTACACATTTTTTAAAAACTAAAACATTAGAAAGAGGAAGAAAACATTATTAAAAAGTAGAAACTTTCTGACAAAAGTAAAACATTAAAAGATGATCAGATTGAATTTTTTAAATGAAACATATTTTGCTCTCGAGATATTTTGAAAATAAAATGATCAGGAAAACTTTATTTTTAATGAACAAAGATTTGTTAGACAAATTGTTAAGTGGATTTTAAAACAGGAAAGTGTAGTAATATTTATTTCTGACAAAGTTGAATTTCAGGCAGAATACTGAACAGTATAGGGACTGCAAATTTATATCAATACAGATAGAATTTAAAATGTATACATAATAATAAATCTTTCCTGAATAGCATATCAAATATATGAAGCAAAAATTATTTCAGATAAATAATAAAGGATAGAACCATTACATAGAAATTAATACACATTCCTAAATAACCTTTAATTTAAAAAATTAAAACGAACCAGTAAGCAAAGTGGTTTTTTTGTATTTATAAAGTACTTTTATTTTTCTGAAAAATCTTTTTGATTTTATTGCTTATGATGTAGCACATGCAAATGTAAGAATGTACCAATGCCTGAACTAGGAAATAAATTTTCTTAGATTTCTGCAGTGTATTGTACTCATTTTTGTTTCTTTTTAGCAGGTAAACAATTAGCTTGTGCTTCTTTCTGGTGACAATTTTATGTGTCACATATGTTCTACTCAGCTGCATAGAGAAATCAAACCAAAATAACAGGTCAAAATAGCAGGGCATATTTATGGCCAGGCACTGTGCTTAGCAATTTTTCTTTTTATTATTATACTTTAGGTTCTAGGGTACATGTGCACAACGTGCAGATTTGTTACATATGGATGCATGTGCCATGTTGGGGTGCTGCACCCATTAACTCGTCATTTACATTAGGTATATCTCCTAACGCTATCCCTCCCCCCTCCCCACAATAGGCCCCTGTGTATGATGTTCCCCTTCCTGTGTCCAAGTGATCTCATTGTTCAATTCCCACCTATGAATGAGAATATGCGGTGTTTGGTTTTCTGTTCTTGCGATAGTTTGCTGAGAATGATGGTTTCCAGCTGCATCTATGTCCCTACAAAGGACAAGAACTCATCCTTTTTATAGCTGCATAGTATTCCATGGTGTGTATGTGCCACATTTTCTTAATCCAGTCTGTCACTGATGGACATTTGGGTTGATTCCAAGTCTTTGCTATTGTGAATAGTGCTGCAATAAACATAACGTGTGCACGTGTCTTTATAGCAGTATGATTTATAATCCTTTGGGTATATACCCAGTAATGGGATAGCTGGGTCAAATGGTATTTCTAGTTCTAGATCCTTGAGGAATCACTACACTGTTTTCCACAATGGTTGAACTAGTTTACAGTCCCACCAACAGTGTAAAAATGTTCCTATTTCTCCACATCCTCTCCAGCACCTGTTGTTTCCTGATTTTTTTAATGATTGCCATTCTAACTGGTGTGAGATGGTATCTCATTGTGGTTTTGATTTGCATTGCTCTGATGGCGAGTGACAATGAGGATTTTTTCATGTGTCTGTTGGCTGTATCAAAGTCTTCTTCTGAGAAGTGTCTGTTCATATTCTTTGCCCACTTTTTGATGGGGTTGTTTTTTTCTTGTAAATTTGATTGAGTTCTTTGTAGGTTCTGGATATTAGCCCTTTGTCAGATGAGTAGATTGCAAAAATTTTCTCCCATTCTGTAGGTTGTCTGTTCACTCTGATGGTAGTTTCTTTTGCTGTGCAGAAGCTCTTTAGTTTAATAAGATCCCATTTGTCAATTTTGGCTTTTGTTGCCATTGCTTTTGGTGTTTTAAGACATGAAGACCTTGCCCATGCCTATGTCCTGAATGGTATTACCTAGGTTTTCTTCTAGGGTTTTTATGGTATTAGGTCTAACATTTAAGTCTCTAATCCATCTTGAATTAATTTTTGTATAAGGAGTATCCAGTTTCAGCTTTCTACTTATGGCTAGCCAATTTTCCCAGCACCATTTATTAAACAGGGAATTCTTTCCCCATTTCTTGTTTTTGTCAGGTTTGTCAAAGATCAGATGGCTGTAGATGTGTGGTATTATTTCTGAGGGCTCTGTTCTGTTCCATTGGTCTATATCTCTGTTTTGGTACCTGTACCATGCTGTTTTGGTTACTGTAGCCTTGTAGTATAGTTTGAAGTCAGGTAGCATGATGCCTCCAGGTTTGTTCCTTTGGCTTAGGATTGTCTTGGCAATGTGGGCTCTTTTTTGGTTCCATATGAACTTTAAAGCCGTTTTTTCCAATTCTGTGAAGAAACTCATTGGTAGCATAATGGGGATGGCATTGAATCTATAAATTACCTTGGGTAGTATGGCTATTTTCACGATATTGATTGTTCCTATCCATGCGCATGGTATGTTCTTCCATTTGTTTGTGTCCTCTTTTATTTCACTGAGCAGTGGTTTGTAGTTCTCCTTGAAGAGGTCCTTTACATCCCTTGTAAGTTGGATTCCTAGGTATTTTATTCTCTTTGAAGCTATTGTGAATGGGAGTTCATTCATGATTTGGCTCTGTTTGTCTGTTACTGGTGTATAAGAATGCTTCTGATTTTTGCACATTAATTTTGTATCCTGAGACTTTGCTGAAGTTGCTTATCAGCTTAAGGAGATTTTAGGCTGAGACCATGGGGTTTTCTAAATATACAATCATGTCATCTGCAAACAGGGATAATTTGACTTCTTCTTTTCCTAACTGAATACCCTTTATTTCTTTCTCTTGCTTGATTGCCCTAGCCAGAACTTTCAACACTATGTTGAATAAGAGTGGTGAGAGAGGGCATCCTTGTCTTGTGCCAGTTTTCAAAGGGAATGCTTCCAATTTTTGCCCATTCAGTACAATATTGGCTGTGGGTTTGTCATAAATAGCTCTTATTATTTTGAGATACATTCCATCAATACCGAATTTATTGAGAGTTTTTAGCATGAAGGGCTGTTGAATTTTGTCAAAGGCCTTTTCTGCATCTATTGAGACAATCATGTGGTTTTTGTCTTTGGTTCTGCTTATATGCCAGATTACGTTTATTAATTTGCATATGTTGAACCAGCCTTGCATCCCAGGGATGAAGCCCACTTGATCATGGTGGATAAGCTTTTTGATGTGCTGCTAGATTCAGTTTGCCAGTATTTTACTGAGGATTTTTGCATCGATGTTCATCAGGGATATTGGTATAAAATTCTCTTTTTTTGTTGTGTCTCTGCCAGGCTTTGGTATCAGGATGATGTTGGCCTCATAAAATGAGGTAGGGAGGATTCCCTCTGTTTCTATTGATTGGAATAGTTTCAGAAGGAATGGTAACAGCTCCTCCTTGTACCTCTGGTAGAATTCGGCTGTGAATCCATCTGGTCCTGGACTTTTCTTGGTTGGTAGGCTATTAATTATTGCCTCAATTTCAGAGCCTACTATTGGTCTATTCAGAGATTTAATTTCTTCCTGGTTTAGTCTTGGGAGAGTGTAAGTGTCCAGGAAATTATCCATTTCTTCTAGGTTTTCTAGTTTATTTGCGTAGAGGTGTTTATAGTATTCTCTGATGGTAGTTTGTATTTCTGTGGGGTCGGTGGTGATATCCTCTTTATCATTTTTTTATTGTGTCTACTTGATTCTTCTTTATTAGTCTTGCTAACAGTCTATCAATTTTGTTGATCTTTTCAAAAATCCAGCTCCTGGATTCATTGATTTTTGGGGGGTTTCTTGTGTCTCTATCTCCTTCAGTTCTGCTCTGATCTCAGTTATTTCTTGCCTTCTGCTAGCTTTTGAATGTGTTTGCTCTTGCTTCTCTAGTTCTTTTAATTGTGATGTTAGGGTGTCAATTTTAGATCTTTCCTGCTTTCTCTTGTGTGCATTTAGTGCTATATATTTCGCTCTACACACTGCTTTAAATGTGTCCCAGAGATTCTGGTATGTTGTATCTTTGTTCTCATTGGTTTCAAAGAACATCTTTATTTCTGCCTTCATTTCATCATGTACCCAGTAGTCATTCAGGAGCAGGTTGTTCAGTTCCATGTAGTTGAATGGTTTTGATTGAGTTTCTTAGTCCTGAGTTCTAGTTTGATTGCACTGTGGTCTGAGAGACAGTTTGTTATAATTTCTGTTCTTTTATATTTGCTGAGGAGTGCTTTACTTCCAACTATGTGGTCAATTTTGGAATAAGTGTGATGTGGTGCTGAGAAGAATGTATATTCTGTTGATTTGGGGTGGAGAGTTCTTTAGATGTCTATTAGGTCTGCTTGGTGCAGAGCTGAGTTCAATTCCTGGGTATGCTTGTTAACTTTCTGTCTCATTGATCTGTCTAATGTTGACAGTGGGGTGTTGAAGTCTCCCATTATTATTGTATGGGAATCTAAGTCTCTTTGTAAGTCTCTAAGGACTTGCTTTATGAATCTTGGTGCTCCTGTATTGTGCGCATATATATTTAGAACAGTTAGCTCTTCCTGTTGAATTGATCCCTTTACCATTATGTAATGGCCTTCTTTGTCTCTTTTGATCTTTAATGGTTTAAAGTCTGTTTTATCAGAGACTAGTATTGCAACCCCTGCTTTTTTTTGTTCTCCATTTGCTTGGTAAATCTTCCTCCATCCCTTTATTTTGAGCCTATGTATGTCTCTGCATGTGAGATGGGTCTCCTGAATACAGCAGACTGATGGGTCTTGACTCTTTATCCAGTTTGCCAGTCTGTGTCTTTTAATTGGAGCATTTAGTCCATTTACATTTAAGGTTAATATTGTTATGTGTGAACTTGATCCTGCCATTATGATATTAGCTGGTTATTTTGCTCTTTAGTTGATGCAGTTTCTTCCCAGCATCGATGGACTTTACATTTTGACATGTTTTTGCAATGGCTGGTACCGGTTGTTCCTTTCTATGTTTAGTGCTTCCTTCAGGATCTCCCGTAGGGCAGGCCTGGTGGTGACAAAATCTCTAAGCATTTGCTTGTCTGTAAAGGATTTTATTTCTCCTTCACTTATGAAACTTAGTTTGGCTGGATATGAAATTCTGGGTTTAAAATTCTTTTCTTTAAGAATGTTGAATATTGGCCCCCACTCTCTTCTGGCTTGTAGAGTTTCTGCCAAGAGATCTGCTGTTAGTCTGATGGGCTTCCCTTTGTGGGTAACCCGACCTTTCTCTCTGGTTGCCCTTAAGACTTTTTTCCTTCATTTCAACTTTGGTGAATCTGACAATTATGTGTCTTGGAGTTGTTCTTCTCAAGGAGTATCTTTGTGGTGTTCTCTGTATTTCCTGAATGTTGGCCTGCCTTACTAGGGTGGGGAAGTTCTCCTGGATGATATCCTGCAGAGTGTTTTCCAACTTGGTTCCATTTTCCCTGTCACTTTCAGGCACACCAATCATACTTAGATTTGGTCTTTTCACATAATCCCGTATTTCTGGGAAGCTTTGTTCATTTCTTTTTACTGTTTTTTTCTCTACACTTCTCTTCTCGCTTCATTTCATTTATTTGATCTTCAATCACTGATACTCTTTCTTCCAGTTGATCGAGTCAGTTACTGAAGCTTGTGCATTTGTCACGTAGTTCTTGTGTCACGGTTTTCATCTCTATCAGTTCTTTTAAGGTCTGCTCTGCATTGATTATTCTAGTTATCCATTCGTCCATTCTTTTTTCAAAGTTTTTAGTTTCTTTGCTCTGGATATGTAGTTCCTCCTTTAGCTCTGAGAAGTCTGATTGACTGAAGCCTTCATCTCTCAACTCATCAAAGTCATTCTCCACCCAGCTTTGTTCCGTTGCTGGTGATGAGCTGCGTTCCTTTGGAGGGAGAGACACACTCTGATTTTTTGAATTTCCAGCTTTTCTGCACTGCTTTTTCCCCACCTTTGCGGTTTTATCTGCCTTTGGTCTTTGATTATGGTGATGTACTGATGGGGTTTTGGTGTGGATGTCCTTTCTGTTTGTTAGTTTTCCTTCTAACAGTCAGGACCCTCAGCTGCAGGTCTGTTGGGAGTTTGCTTGAGGTCCACTCCAGACCCTGTTTGCCTGGGTATCAGCAGCAGAGGCTGCAGAAGATAGAATATTGCTGAACAGTGAGTGTTGCTGTCTGATTCTTGCTCTGGAAGCTTCGTCTCAGGGGTGTACCCAGCCGTATGAGGTGTGAGGTGTCAGTCTGCACCTAGTGGAGGATGTCTCCCAGTTAGGCTACTCAGGGGTCAGGGACCCACTTGAGCAGGCAGTCTGTCGGGTCTCAGATCTCAACCTCCGTGCTGGGAGAACCACTGCCCTCTTCAAAGCTGTCAGACAGGGACATTTACATCTGCAGAGGTTTCTGCTGCTTTTTGTTTAGCTATGCCCTGTTCCCAGAGGTGGAGTCTTCAGAGGCAGGCAGGCAGGCCTCCTTGAGCTGCGGTGGGCTCCACCCAATTGGAGCTCCCCTGCGGCTTTGTTTACCTACTTAAGCCTCAGCAATGGCGGGCACCCCTCCCCCAGTCTCGCTGCTGCCTTGCAGTTACATTTCAGACTGCTGTGCTAGTAATGAGAGAGGCTCCATGGGAGTGGGACCCTCCGGGCCAGGTGTGGGATATAATCTCGTGTGCCGTTTGCTAAGACCCTTGGTAAAGGGCAGTATTAGGGTGGGAGTGACCCGATTTTCCAGGTGTTGTGTGTCTCAATTTCCCTTGGCTAGGAAAAGGAATTCCCTTCCCCCTTGCGCTTCCCAGGTGAGGCGATGCCTTGCCCTGCTTCAGCTCTTGCTGGTCGGGCTGCACCCACAGACCAGCATCGACTGTCTGACACACCCCAGTAAGATTAACCCGGTACCTCAGTTGAAAATGCAGAAATCACCCGTCTTCTGTGTCGCTCATGCTGGGAGCTGCAGGCTGGAGCTGTTCCTATCCGGCCATCTTGGGCACCCCCCCACAAAGTATTTTTAAGTGTGTAAAATTTTAAAATATATAATCAATACTCTCAAGACAGGATCAAATAGCTTTCATAAGAAAGTTTACATTTCGGCCGGGCGCGGTGGCTCAAGCCTGTAATCCCAGCACTTTGGGAGGCCGAGACGGGCGGATCACAAGGTCAGGAGATCAAGACCATCCTGGCTAACCCGGTGAAACCCCGTCTCTACTAAAAAAAAAAAATACAAAAATCTAGCCGGGCGAGGTGGCGGGCGCCTGTAGTCCCAGCTACTCGGGAGTCTCGAGGCAGGAGAATGGCGTGAACCTGGGAGGCGGAGCTTGCAGTGAGCTGAGATCCAGCCACTGCACTCCAGCCTGGGCGAGAGAGCGAAACTCCGCCTCAAAAAAAAAAAAAGAAAAAAAAAAAAAAAGTTTACATTTCAATTCTGTTATTATTAAAAAGGAAACAAACAAAAAAAAATGAACTAAGCCCATAATCCAAAAAGGAAACAAATCTAAAGAGGGCAGAATATACTTTTTCACAAAATTATTGTCATTCAACAAATTACATAATTAATTGATAAGTCCTGAAGCTGATTCTTTGGAAAACATGTACCTAAATACACACACATTTCTAGCACTTAAATTAATAAAATCAGAAAATAAAAATATATCTATGTAAATGAAATAGAAATGATCACAAATAAAAAGATTGTAAGTTGTAAAACATATTTTCATAGATCGATGCTAATAATATGTTCACAGACTGACAGATTCCTCCAAGAAAATGTTCATTATCAAAACAACAGCAAAAGCATCTCATGTAGACAAGCCAAAAACTACGGAAAATTTTTCAAAAGTTATCCAAAATTCATCTCCAAGAGGCTACAGACCATAACATGTTTTTAGGTAAACTCTTTTAAAAAAGGAATAGATTATTTTTATGATATATAAATCACTTCAGAGCATAGAAAATATAGAAAGCCTACCAGCACTGTATACATAATTTGCCCAATCCTGAAACCAAAACCAGAGAAGAGAGGAAAGAGGAAATCCAAAAGAAAAAAAAGAGGAAAAAAATCATATTATAGACCAATCTCACAACAACAGACACAAAAATTCTACATAAAATACCACAAAGTGAATTTCATATTATTTTAGAAGCATGGCCTACCATTATCAGATTTGCACAAGAAATGCTGGACCCTTTAATATGAGGCATTGTATTAATATGACACATTTGGGCCAATTAGGGAAACAGTATGACACTCTTCAGCCAGATAAAAAGAGTTGCTAGAGTCAGCTGTTCACATACTAAATAGATACCAGAGAAAAAATAAGTTTCCAGATATCCAGATAATTCTTTAAGAAGAAAAGGATCAAAGTGTAAATTATCCAGATGTCTGAGATTAAAATATTCAATAGAACACTAGAAGCCATTTCCTTCTTATTACAAGAAATAGGAATGCCCCATTCCTAAAGAAGGCCATCCAGAGCGCCAACCTTACTGCAATTTGGTGCAGGCCATTGGCCCTCTGTTAGGCCATGGATTCTCTCTTGCTCTGCTCAGTGTCTAGCCTCAGCTCAAGTCCCACTTGATCCCCTCCAGGAAGCTCCACTAAGTCTAGCCTCAGCTCAAGTCCCACTTGATCCCCTCCAGGAAGCTCCACTAACATGCTCTTCTCTTCCTTCCCTCCTGACCTCTGGGACAAAACTCTCTGGGAACACTCCGTCCTGTTCACTATTTCCTTATCTGTCTCTCCTGGGACCACAAACTCCTGCAGGCCCTGGTTTGTATCATATAATTTCATTATCCAACCCTGCAACACAGAGTAAGCACTCAATTAGTGTTCTTTGTTTAATTAATCAATATACCAAAAATTTTCAAGTACATATCTGCATTAATTTCTGTGCAGCAAAACAATTCTAAATTAATAATGGAGTCATGTTTTCCTCCAACAAATCAGTCCAAAACCCTAATGCAGGCATGTACATAGGTACACTCTGAGCAAGTTTTAAGTCATTTCCTGACTCCAGCCCTGGCACTTGAGCTTTTAGAGCTTGCCACATGCATCTAGGGAACAAAAGCTAAAAAGCATTCCGCTGTCATTTTTCTTCCTGGTTCTGTTTCGTCTGTGTAGACAGTGAGAAAACACTGCTAGGCCAATCCAGGTTTCCCATTTCAATTACCCGCTGGTAAAGGGTAATCTTCAAATGAAACTTTAACCCAAAGAATTTACCTTACTCAGCTAATGGCCTAAATGTCTCCTTTGGCAAAACACAAGAGAATCTCCCTCTCTTTTAAAAGGCAACTTTCTGTGTTTTCACATTGCCTGTACCAAGTTACACTAATCAAGACCACACTAATGTGGCCACCTTCCACCCCTTAACCAATTGGCCAAGCTTCATGGGAATAAAAATTGCTCCAAAAACTGAGAATCCTAAGTACTGCATGTATTAATTGGGGTGGGGAAAGCCTGTTCTGCTTCATTACTCCCACACTGGAATTATATTATAACATAGATAATATGTTGGTGGAATCCACCAAGAAATTGACTGACGTTAATATTTGAGGAAATGGCAAAGGAAAGTTGCTTGATTTTTGTGTCTTGTTGCATTTTAGGCTTAGGGTTCTAAAGGGTTGACTGCTCTATTTTCTTATTGGGTCTTGAAATGGATTTTTTTTTTTTTTTCCCCCAAGAGACAGGATCTAGCACTGTCACCCAGGCCGGAGAGCAGTGGCACAATCACAGCTCACTGCAACCTCAGACTCCTGGGCTCAAATGATCCTGCCACTTCAGCCTCCTGAGTAGCTGGGACTCTACGGACATGACACCACACCCAGCTAATTTTTTTTATTATTATTAACTTTATGGAGATGGGGTCTCAATATGTTATCCAGGCGTTAAGTAGTTTTGTTTGTTTGTTTGTTGGTTGGTTGGTTGGTTTTTTGGGGGTTTTCTTGAGATGGAGTTTCTCTCTTGTTGCCCAGGCTGGAGTGCAATAGCGTGATCTTGGTTCACTGCAACGTCCACCTCCTAGGTTCAAGCAATTCTCCTGCCTCGGCCTCCCAAGTAGCTGGGATTACAGGCATGCGTTACCACACCCAGCTAATTTTGCATCTTTAGAAGAGACACAGTTTTGCCATGTTGGTCAGGCTGGTCTCGAACTCCTGACCTCAGGTGATCCTCCTGAATCAGCCTCCCAAAGTGCTGGGATTATAGGTGTGAGTCACCATGCCCGGCTTCAAGTAGTTTTTTTTTTAAGGAATCAGGACAGTCTTAAACGTTCAGTTAAATAGAAGGGGGAAGGTACAGCCTAGGAGGGTGCTAGTGGATTGTCTGAAGAAAGCAAACAGCAGACAGACAAGATTAGCATTAACAGCAAGACATCTGCATCACGCAAAAGGAAGAGGAGGCTGGCAGGAATCCAGGAAACCTGAGCAATGAAGTCAGCAAATCCAAATTATTCCATACAAATCCCTATTTTCAAAAGATGGGCCAGGTCCATAAATATATCCATAAACCCGTCGGCTAAACTTGTAGACGCCTAGCTAAATATTTCAGATGTGGAAGTAGAGCATCTATTGTGTTAAAAAGCCATTTTTACCCAACTCTTTACATCACAAAGCAATTATTGCTCACTTGCCACTTTAATTTGTACTGACAACCTAATGTCAGATACTACCAAAGAAAACAAATGAAAAATAGAAAGAATAGTTAGTCTCCTATATGACATATGTTTATGCCAAAAAGATTAGTTAAAAATCCATCTTCCTCTACCTGAATTTAGAGGATGTTTGAGGGAACTGTCAGGAAAATCATTACTAATGAAGTACCAGACTATGTGAAACAATGGTTACAAAGGAAATTTAAAAGACTAATGCAATTGCAGATGTCACAGAGTTTTCATTAGCAAAGGAAGATGCTAGGAATCTTCATGTTTTTGAAAGAGCCTGTGATAATTACAAGACCGCTATATCTTATCCAATCCTGTATTCCCATCCAACTCTCGGCCTTTTTTCTTGACTCAGACTCCTCCTACTACGTCTGGGTACTTGACCTCTCCTATAAAAACTGGAAAGGAAATTACTGTGATCTTCCATCCCTGCCAACCAAACGCCAGACCTACTTTTTGGCTGGCACTGCCTATAATATTAATAAACCATCCATCCTTGAATTAATTACCCATTCAAAGTGACCTACAAATGTGCAAACCATCATAACTCACTCAGCTCCCTGAGGCATCTCAGTATCCCACCCAGGAGCCCACAAGAAGATAGCTTTGCCCGTGAAAGGGATGGGGCTTAGTCTAAAGATATACACCCATCTATGCCTGTGGCCACTAGGTTCTGGCATGGGGAGTAGGGAGCAGTGAAAATCACAAAGAGGAGATGGGAAAGACAAAGAGCAGGAGTGGGGGCCCAAGGGTGGTAGTTTGCAAAGTGGGCTCAAATGATTTGTATCTCCACATAGACAGGCCCTCCATGCCCTTTGTCTAGTAACTTGATCTTTTTAATGAAAAAGACTGGCTATGCAACCAAAGAATAATAGGAAGATATTGCAGCAAGGAGAAAAGAGCAAGAAGTCACCATCTCAGACTTCTCCTAGAACATTTTCATCTCAGTTTCTTTTTATTGCCCATGTCAACTTGAGAAACCAGACTTCCAGTGGCTTGGCCCATCCTAGACTTTTCTTCCTCCCAAAGTTCAGGCATTGGCCAACATTGTCATTCCCCATTTGCTTGGTGCTAATAAAAACAGCAATCGTATCTCACGCTTGCATTGGCAAATGAACGAGTGACTGGGAATGTGGCTCCATGACTACTATTTCTATAAAATTTGTTTTAAAAAAATTCAACAAAAATACTAATAAAAACCTTTATGGCAAAGGACTATAAACCTACGAACAAGCTAAGAGTCCAACTTCCCTTTTTATGTATATCAAATACCAAGAATCAGACTCACAGCAGTTGTGAGATGGCTTAGTGAGACCCCAAAGATGTACCAGTCCTACAGGTTGAGATACACCTCTGGATCCACACGAATAATTTTCCTGTTGTATCGAGTGTGTTTTTAGTTAGAAGAACTATAGTTCTTGTATCAGGGACGGGTAATTAGGATTATTTTGCATGAAGCTGAAAAGTCAACTCATTTGTGCTGAGGGGAGGGAACGCTGCCAAGTCCTGAGATGTAAACCTGGACCTAGACCTGAGTCTGTGCAGGAGACAGGAGGACAGCCAAGGCTTTTGACTCTACACTCTTCCAGGAATCCAGCCTGTACAGCACCAGGGGGCCTGAGAGCCCATGGAGGCAGAAGGATGCAACAGACAGGGTGACAGCATCCTCGCCTAGCCAGGGGCAGGGCAGGGCTCTAATCCCTGTGGGAAATTAGTGTGCAGACTCGGGGCTGACGAAGTCTCTCCTAGGGACTGCTCACCCAAGGTCTCAGGAAAGATGAGGGTAAAATAGGACTGATGTTTTCAGATGGGGCAGGCAGGGCACCTAGGGCTCACCAGACTTACAGTGGAAGAGAATGGAAGTCACTACAAATCCCACTCACCGGTAGAAATGGGCTGCTCTGTACACCAGTTCAGATGAGCAGGACTGAACCAGCAAGCAGACAGGCTTTCTACCCACAACTGGGCCAGGCTGGGATGGACACAACCATGGTGAAAAAGATACCTAGAGGCAAGATGGGCAGCAGCCCAGGTCCGTTTCACATCAGTGAGGAAGCACTGCAGCCCTTGTGCCTAGAAACAGCACTTTAATTATAGGCGCTGCTGATGGGCTGAGTCAAGTGTTAAATGATGCATCTGCTGCTGAATAGAAGTCACTCCTGAAGCCTGTACTCTGTTCATTTCTCAAGCACTTACTGAGCATGAACAAGATGTTGGCATCTGAACATGAACAAGGAGTAAATGTGAACACATCAATCCTGGCCATGTGTTAAGGGACCACAGAACATTTCATATTCCGCTCGTGAGCTGCTTTTTTTTTTTTTCTTTTTTGAGACAGTCTTGCTCTGTCACCCAGGCTGGAGTGTCGTGGCGTGATCTCGGTTCACTGCAACCTCTGCCTCCTGGGTTCAGGCGATTCTCCTGTCTCAGCCTCCCCAGTAGCTGGGATTACAGGCCTGTGCCACCACGCCCAACTAATTTTTATATTCTTAGTAGAGATGGGGCTTTACCATGTTGGCCAGGCTGGTCTTTAACTCCTGACCTCAGGTGATCCACCCACCTTGGCCTCCCAAAGTGCTGGGATGAGCACTGCACCCAGCTGCTGCTTCTTTACTTTGTATTCAACAAGGGAATCTCTGGTATCTCTGGTTAGGAGTCAAGTTTTACGTTGACAACAGCCCTTCTGGGTTTTGTTATTTGTTTCCTTTTTTTTAAAACCAAGTTTTAGCTCCATGGCTTTTTAAGAAATATTAAATTCACTTTACATGTTTTTCTAAGTGGATTTTATAATGCATGTAATGTGGATAGTGTGAAGAATGTGTAGCAGGTTTCAGGGTTTTTTTTAACTTAGCACTTTGGAAACTATAGAATTAATAAGAATTTTTTGTTTTTTACTTAACACTTGGTGCCATTTTCACATCACCAATATATGATACACAAATGCAGCTGGGGAAGACCCTTCATACTTTCTCATTATTTCTATGAATAGCGTGAGGCAGTCGTCCATTAAGTTGAGTAATACATGGACCCATGAAACCAATTTCACACACTTACCTCTACTCATCTTTAGACCCTACCTGCTCAGTAGGTTTGAGCATGGAGTAGAAGATGTGCCTGTGGTGGTTCATTTCCTATGTCAACCTGGCCAGGCACGGGGTGCCCCGATTATGCATTATTTTGGGGTATGTCTGAGAGGGTGTTTCAGATGACAGCAGCATTTGAATTGGTGGACTTCATAAAGTAGATGGCACTCCCCAATGGGGGTGGGCATCATCTCATCTGTTGAGAGCCTGCACAGAACAAAAGGCAGGGGAAGGAGGAATTGATCCTTTTCGCTTCCTGCCCACCCACCTGAGCTGGGACAGCTCATCTCATCTCCTGCCCTTAGACTGGGAGCTACACCACCAGCTTCCCTGGTTCTCAGGCCTTTAAATTTCTCCTAAATTACACCAACGGCTTTCCTGGGTCTCCACCTTGCCGAAGGTACAGCATGGACTTCCCCTCATCTGTAATGGAGTGAGCCAATTCCTAACAATAGGTCTGTGTGTGTGTGTGTATGTGTGTGTGTAAGCATGTATATGTAAAGGGTTTGTTTTATTGGTTTTGTTTCTCTGGAGAACCCTAATAGGGTGTTCCTGGAGTGATTGATTTCTATTCAACACCAAATGTATCAGATCATCAGCATGGGCAACTTGTTTTAAATTATAGTATTTCTTAAGCATGAACCATCAAAAACTAGAAATAAACTCCCTCTGATTACAGCACCACTGCAAGTATAAAATTAAAATAATATTTAAAATAAACACAATCAAAATGGTAAAAAGCCACACAATTTCAAGTTAATATACCTATGTCAACATGGCAGGTGGGGATGTGACTGTACCTGTGAGTGCTGAGGCACCTGTGGTCTGGGTCTGGCCTGTGGCATGACCATGTGTGCCATGAGCTATGTGTTTTCCCACCACTTTTCTCCACTCACACCGTGGTAAGTCTTTGCTTATATAACACTTAGATGATAATCTAGATCCTTCGCATGGAGAGAAATCTCACTGTTTATATCTTAGGTCTACCTCGATGCCTTTTTGCATTGGCATGTGACAAAAATATTAGTCGCCGCTGCTTTGCTATGCCAGGGTCTCTTCACCACAGCTGCCCACAGAGTGCCTATCACTGTCTGCTTAATCAATTTCACAATGGAGCATCTCCCCACTGTCTCTAACTTCAGCCCCTCTTCTTTTTAGAGGCAGGGTGCTGCAATGCCTCCCAAAATCAGACTTCGAATGACAGTCCCAGATTGTGGCAGGTTCCAAGAATCCATGTAGAGTTTAGGTTCTAAAACAAGCACCCAAGGCAACAATATTGAAGTCTAAATTACCCTTGAAATTTTCCTAAATTGCTAATCAAGTATAAGATACATAGCTTTATCTGCATGGACCTCAACAGTAATTATTTTGCTCACTTAAGAACCACTGAAACAGACTGCTACAGACTGAATGTTCACGTCCCCTCAAAATGTATATGTTGACAGGCTGGGCAGGGTGGCTCACCCTTGTAATTCCAACACTTTGGAAGGTGAAGACTGAAGGATCACTTGAGGTCAGGAGTTCAGACCAGTCTGGCAAATATAACAAGACCTCATCTCTACAAAAAATTTAAAAATTAGCCAGGTATGGTGGCATATGGCTATAGTACCAGCTACTCAGAAGGCTGAGGCAGGAGAATCTCTGGAGACCCGGAGTTTGAGGCAGCAGTGAGCCATGATCGTCCCCACTGCACTCCAGCCTGAGTGGCAGAATGAGACCCAGTCTCTTTATACATATTAAAATATGTGTGTGTAATATATATGCAATTTATCATGCAGATATTTTGCACATGCAATGCAATTGTGTAAATTCAGTGTTGCATTGAGAATTAATTATCCTTCCATATACATATGGAAATCCTAACCCTTAATGTGATGGTATTTGAAGGTGGGCAGCTTTGAAAGATAATCAGGTCACCTCATGAATGGGATTAGTGCCCTTATAAAAGAGACCTCAGAGAGCTCCCTCACCCCATCTACCACATGAGAACTCAGTGAAGACAGTATTCTATGAACCAGGAAGTGGGCCCTCACCAGACATCAAATCTGCCAGCTTCTTGATTTTGGGCTTCCAGCCTCCAGAACCATGAGAAATAAATTTCTATTGTTTACAAAAGCCACCCAAGCTACGGTACTTTACTACAGCAGGTCAAACTGACTAAGCCACAGCCTTAAAAAATGAATAAAAGGGAATTTTCTCCATAGAAGTCTGGGTATCTAAACCATCCCACATGTTAGACAACTGTAGTCCCTGGGTTGAATGGGACAGCAGTAGAGAACTCTAAAGTGTTCTTGCTTGCCAGAATTTACTCTCTTAGTTTCTAACATTGAGCATCTAAACTTAACCTGTGTTAGTAGATGCAGTCATGTGAAATCTAAATAAGAAAATTGTGGAGTCTCATCCCAGGACAAGTATATAAAGTAAGCTGTTAAGTTAAAAGTGCATACAATGCAATTCTGTCGATTCAATGTTGCACTGAAAAATTAATTGTCCTTCCTTGTTTAGTCCTATAATTAATTCATCAAAAGATACTTCCCTAAAATATTTTTGCAAATAAGGTTAATTTTGTTGGGACATCAAATTCTATATGTATTTACTGAAGAAAAAATGAATCTTATTAAAAACCTAGGATAGTATACTGTGCCCAAAATATCAGATTTTCACTGGGCTGAAAATCAGGAGAAATACTTGTGGCTCATAAAGGTGTCATATGAGAAGAAGCAAAAGGAATGCTTGGTTATCAAGACAGAGAGGCTGAAATATGATGACAGATCTAGTACCCTAAATCAAAGCAAACCACAATCAGAATATCTGGTCTGAATAATTTTCCCAAAAACATTTCAACATGGTGCATTTGGGTCCTCTTAAAGCAATATAGTCTCTGTAAATATTCCATTAAAATAATCAAAATGATTAAGATAACTTAAAAATCGTTTAAATATAAAAATAGCATTTAAAATTAAATAAACACATAAAAATAATCCACATGATTGATTCCGTTAAATGTTTCCCTGGTTGTCCCCACTCACCTCTGGCCTCCTGTCACCAAGAGGAATATTTTTTCCTATATTAATTGCCTTTGTTCCTTCTACAACCACATGGCTCTGATCACATCAGTCCCCACCCCTCTGGTTATTCCACTAAGAAACCTGAAAGTCATTCTCAATGCTTTCCCTCTCCCTTACCTCCATATTTAAGCAATTGCCAAGCCCTGGTAGTTACTCTGGGTAAACCCCAAACTATCCCCTCTTCGCCTGTGCTGCTACATCCAGTTCAGAACTATTGAAGCATTCTCCTAATTTTGTATCCACTCTCGCTTCCTGCTGAGCTCTTCTCCGCTCAGCAGCCAGAATGACCTTCTGAAAATGCAAATATATCATGAACCTTGACTTGACACTTTTACTTACTGCCCATTTCTCCTGGAATCATGGCTGAATCCCTCCCAACCTGCCAGGCATGCTCCCCATGACCTGGCCCCTGCCACCGTCTCCAGCCTCAGCAGAGGTTGCTCTCCCCCACTCACTCCATCAGGTCTCTGTGGCCTTGCAAGGGCTTCACGCATCCTCAGCCTGGGATGATGCCTGCTCCTCCCCATCCATCTGGCCAACTCCACCATCCTCAGTGTCCTTTCATCCTAGGAAGCCTGAACTCCCTACCTCTCTAGACCACTTCCCTTGTTACACCTTCTCGGGACGAGGTAGGCAGAATGACCCCCAATGATGTCCATGCCCTGATCCTTAAAACCTATGGATATGTTACTTTACATGAGAAAAAGGAGTGCAGGTGTGATTCAGCTAAGAGTCTTGAGCTGGGGAGCATACCCTGGGTTACCCAGGTGGGCCCAGTGTCATCAAAAGAGTCCTTAAAAGCAGAGAACCTTCCTCACCTGCAATCAGAAGGTGACAGGAGGACAGAAGACAGGTCAGAGAAGTGACACTGCTGGCTTTGTAGACAGAAAAAGGGGCCATGAGTCAAGGAATGTGGGTGCCTCCAGAAGGGGGAAATGTCAAGGACATGGATTTCCCCCCAGAGCCTCTAGAAAGAATACAGTCATGGCAACAGCTTGGTGTTAGCCTAGTGAGACCCATGGCAGATCTGACTCATGGAACTGTAAGAAAAAAAAACAGTGCTGTTTCAAGCCACTAAGTTTGCGGTAATTTGTTATACAGCAATAGGAAACCAGCACATATGGTGTCTGTGGTATTTGTCATCATTGTAATATTGGTAATTACTGAAATCATGTGATGGTTAAAAAACACAGACCCTGAAGCCAGACAGACTCGGTCAACCTCCCACCATCCCTCACTAGCCAGGCTCCTTGGGACATGTTAACCTAAGAGACTCACTAAGTTTCCATCCCCTCATCTGTAAGAAGGTGATCATCGTGCTTACCCCCAGGGTTGTATTGAGAATAAAATGAAATAATGTGAGCAAAGTATTTAGCACAGGGGCTGGCACAGAGAGGGCCTTCAGTACAGGTGAGCCCCAATGAGTATTATCATTGTCATTTGTGGTATTATTTGTTTTCCCCTTGAGGTTATAAGCTCCATGAAGACAGATGCCATGATTTTATTGCTCATGGCTATATTTCCAGGAACAAGCACAGAGTTTATCAGAGCAGGTATTCAAGGAAGAAATGAATGAATGGGTCTACCTGTGAACTACTGACACAGTGTGCCCCACAAAATATGCTAGGCAGCTGCTACCTATGCAGGCATTATGCCAAGTGCTGACCAATAGAAAAGGGGAGGGGAATGTCCCTTATTTTCTATGAGCTTTCAGCAGCCTAGGGTTTCCAACAGGTGTATACAGGGTAACAGCACAAGACAGCATGGACCAAATGGTACAAGAATGTCAAAGCAGGGGGCACTTCAGAGGTAAGATGAAATGGTCCCATTATCTTGGATGATCTGGGAAGCTTTCCTGGAGGTGTGAGATGTGAGTGAGTCTTTGACTCTACATGAAGTTTCTATTGGATGGGAACAAAGAAGACAAAATATTCTGGGGGTCAGTAAGTGGCATTAGCAAAGGTACTGAGACAGGAAGTTAAAGGTCTTCGAAAGGGTCATTTTGACTTAGATTAAGAATGCCAAGGACTAGGAGACATTAGCCTGCAAGAGTAATAAGGTTGGTTTTTAGATAGTCCTGGATGCCAGTTAAGGATGATGGATTGCCCCAAAACAGAAAGGAGGGTCAGTGAAGATATCTGATCCAGGACGTAACACACTGCAACAAGTCTACAGGGTAATGGCAGCACTGGGCTGGACAAAGAGCTGTCTGTGATGGTGAATATTGAGTGTCAACTTGATTGGATTGAAGGATGCAAAGTATTGTTCCTGGGTGTGTTTGTGAGGGTGTTGCCAAAGGAGATTAACATTTGAGTCAGTGGGCTGGGAGAGGCAGACTCGCCCTCAATCTGGGTGGGCACCATCTAATCAGCTGCCAGAATGACCAGAATAAAAGCAGGCAGAAGAACATGGAAAGACTAGACTGGTTTAGTCTTCCGGCCTCCATCTTTCTCCCATGCTGGATGCTTCCTGCCCTCAAACGTCAGACTCCAAGTTCTTAAGCTTTAAGACTTGGACTGGCTTCCTTCTTCCTCAGTTTGCAGACGGCCTATTGTGGGACCTCACCCTTGTGACCGTGTGAGTCAATACTCCTTAATAAACTCCCCTCTCTATATATAGCTATCCTATTAGTTCTGTCCTTCTAGAGAACCCTAATATGCTGTCCTAATGCATCATGTGCTGATTATACCTCGTTTTAAAAAATTGGAGAACAAAATGATCAGATGCTGATCTTTGTTTTAAAAACCTCTTTTGAATGTGTTGTTCCCCGGTATGATCTGGATGCTTGCCAGGGTGGTCTGGAGACCTCAGTCTGTTTGCTATCCCGGGAAAAATCATGGTCACCCACTGACTTCCTCTTTTCTCACAAATGGAGGACAAGGTAGCTTTTCTGTTGCAGGTTTCATCGGGACTTATCTCCCTCCTGGGGGTGTTAGCATTTCAGTCTTGTGCTCAGCCATCTTGCAGTATTAAGAGTAAAATACAGGGTAAGTCATATCCCCAACAGTCCTTGCCAAGAACACCAAAATCTTAGCCTGAGGGTGATAACTGTTTCCATCTAAATGTAATACCAGCCTTTCTAAAAAAGGGCAAGCTAGCCAGGTGTGGTGGCTCACGCTTGTAGTCCCAGCACTTCGGGAGGCCGAGGTGGGCAGATCACCTGAGGCCAGGAGTTCAAGACCAGCCTGGGCAATATGGTGAAATCCCATCTCTACTAAAAATACAAAAAATAAGCCGGGTGTAGTGGTGGGTGCCTATAATCCCAACTACTCGGGAGGCTGAGGCAAGAGAATTGATTGAACCTGCGAGGTGGAGGCTGCAGTAAGCCGAGATCACACCACTGTACTCCAGCCTGGGAACAGGAGCAAAACTCCGTCTAACAGAAAAAAAAAAAAAAAAAAAAAAAAAAAAGCTAGTTTTGTCCCATCAGGGGCTGGCACAGACACAGAGACCAAAGCCCAGCCACCTCCTGGGACTCTGCTGTCAAACAGGAAGGTACAGATCTTTCTCCACCCATGCTCTGCAATGCCAAACTCTATTATAAAACATTTACTGGAGAAAGGTATCAAACGGGAATTTATTTCTATCACAAATAGCACTCAAGTATTTCCCAGATAGTTTCTGCAATCAGTCGTGTGCACCTTTTCAAAGTTTTAAATGTTTCCAAACTTTTTGGAAACGTATAGTGATTGATACAGGACTTTAAGTTTAGTATTACTGCTCATGCCACATTTTCACCTGATTTCCAGTGTTTTGTGGTATTCTTGATTGGTAAGTCATTTGATTTTATCTTTTATTGAGGGCCTTTGAATTTAGCATAATGTTGAAATGATTCATCAATCATAATAAAAGACTTCAAAGGGAAGCAAGCTAAACTTCAGGATTCTGAGGAGCATACCCGACAGTCAACTTCTTGTATTTCAACTTCAGGACAATGAGCCTAGTGGAGGATTTTGCTATAAAGACATAATGAGTATGTTAGTCACATCTAAAAATCATCTGCTGTCCACATGTTCAGATTCATATATGTATATGAATATATATACACACACATATGTGTGTGTGTGCATTTCATCTGACATTTATTCTGTAGCAAGTTATGTTTTAGGCTATTCTTTTCTACTGATCCATTCCCTGAGCATCAGAGGTCACTGGAAAAGAAAAATAAGGTAAATTCCCTTGGGTGGGAGCCATGCTTGGCCAAATCCAGAGAAACTGTGTGGTGCTTAATTCCAGCTTAGTCTATACAGGCCCTAGTTTGAAACAAAGTTGAAATCCCTCAAGCAATTGTTTTCAAATCAACATTTCAGAAATATTTTTCAGTCATACTTACATGAATTCAAAACGTTTTCAAAGTATTGAGTGTTTTGCTGTATTAAATTTGTAAAAAGGCAAAAGATAATCAGTGTGTGTTGATAATGTTAATAGATATTTTAGAAATGATGACAGTGAAGTTTAAAAAAGGAACACCAACCAAACATAAAGAACTCTCTTTTCAAAATATCAATTTAAAATACAAGATCTCCCATCGCTTACAATGGACTCAGTAGTGAGGCACACGAATAGCAGTAAAACACATCCCTAAGGCATCCATAAGAAAATAGACAACTAAGCATCCATAATGCTGGCCAGACTGCAATACACAGCAAAACAGAAGTATTGATTCTGTAGCAAGAAATGGAGGCTGCAAAGGAAAATGCACTCTGTTCTCACTAGGCAAATCTGGAGGCTCTGTACATGGTAGTTGCAATTTTTTTTTTTTTTTTTTTTTTTAAACACCAGGCAGGAGTGCAGTGGTGCGATCATGGCTCACTACAGCCTCGACCTCCAGGGCTCAAACGATTCTGTCATCTCAGCCTCCCAAGTAGCTGAGATTACAGGTGCCCACCACCACACCCGGTTAGTTTTTGTATTTTAGCAGAGTCGGGATTTTGCCATGCTGCCCAGGCTAGTCTCCAACTCCTGGGCTCAAGTGACCCACCCATATTTGATTTCATCTTTTATTGAGGGCCTATGAATTTAGCACAATGTTGAAATGACTCATCAATCATAACAAAAGACTTTAAAGGGATCCAAGGTAAACTTCAGGATTCTGAAGAGCATACCAGTCAATTTCTTGTATGAGGCTCCATCTCCAGCCTCCTGAAGTGCTGGGATTACAGATGTGAGCCACCAGGCCTGGCCGGTAGTTCTATTTAAATTAGCTGGTAAAAGGTACATAAGATTTCAACAACCAGGGAAGAAGACCTCAGTCAAGAACAACACGGCCATAGACTAAAGGCGTGAGACTGGATGGCACAGCTCTGAGGCAGGGTGTCTGGGGACTGAGAGCACCTGGTGCTAAGGTGATAAATTAAGATCAGATTGTAAAGGGCTCCAAATGCCATGCTAGAGAGTTAGAACATTTCTCTGCAGGACACGGGTCCGGAGAAGGTTTTGAACAAAGCACTTTAGACAGATGAATCTGAGGGTAACCCTAAAGACAACATGGATGCTGGAGAAAGAGGAGAAAAGATTCTCTAACAAATAAGTGCACTGGCTTACACAAAAAGCAGGTGGGCTTACACCTGGAGGGTAATGATGGCAACAAAAAAGAACAATCAAAATTCAATAGTATGTCAATATCCGGTAACTGACACCATCTGGAATGGGGGGAAATGATTCAAGACTTTCCAACTGGGACAGGTGGAGAGAGAGGGGTGTAATCTAGGAAGATGGAAAACGCAAGAGGAAATCAGATTCTGAAAACAATTAAGTAATTCCTGATTCCTTTCAAATAAAAGGTGAGGCCTGATGTGAGTCTTAAAGTCTTAAAGTTCACTGGTTAAAAGGAAAACAGTGGGGGAGGGAAGCACAGTCCAGCAGGATGCAAACAGGTGAGCAAAGCCACAGGTTAGAATATGGAAGCTATCGAGGAAGGCAAGAAAAGGGGACTGGGGCATAAAGCTGGGTCACGTGCTAGGACCAGTGAGGGGGTGACCATGAAAAATCAATAATAAGATTGGTGACCACTCAGACGTAGAGGATAGAGGTGTGGAGGCAGGGTGGACCAAGAAAGTCTCTCAGGTTTCAAGCTTAAGTGACTCTGGGGCTTTTGTGCCCACATTTAAAATGGAAAATAGATGTGAACAATCAAGGAAAAATGACTGATACTGAGTTTAAGGCACCTGAGAGACAGGAGGGATCATTGCCTCCCAGAGACAGGTGCAGCACCAAACCTGGGGAAACGAAGACCCAGTTTAAAGATAAAAGGGTTGTTACCCTTCAGAGAGCAAATAAAACCATGCGTGTAAGTGGTATCGCTTTGAAAAAGGAAAGAGAAGGAAAGCCCACAGTGTCTCTCTACAGACAAGACAACCAAAGACTAAACACCATTTAGATTAAAAGAAAAGAAATAATCTTACAATAGTGTTGTAAAGAGATATTAATATCAAAAGACTAAATAGAACTAACATCAACAGAAGAAAGCACAATTTACAGCCTTATTCATTAGCATGCTGCTTGTTGTTCCACTGACAATTTTAATCACCTGGTTAAGCAAAACTTTGCTTTTTTTTTTTTTTTTTTTGAGACAGAGTCTCACTATGTACCCAGGCTGGAGGGCTGTGGCGCGATCTCAGCTCACTGCCTCCCAGGTTCAAGCAATTCTCCTGCCTCAGCCTCCTGAGTAGCTGGGATTACAGATATGCACCACCACACCCAGCTAATTTTTGTATTTTTAGTAGAGACGAGTTTTCACCATGTTGGCCAGGCTGATCTCGAACTTCTGACCTCAGGTGATCCACCTGCCTTGGCCTCCCAAAGTTCTGGGATTACAGGTGTGAGCCACCACACCCAGCCAATCTTTGCCTTTCATTAAAGTCATCAATCTCCTGCCATCAATGAAAATGTCTTTTGATGACCACATGGATATCAGAAGTGATGCATCCTGCTTTCTGTCCCCATGTTCCAGTGCAATCAATGCTTTACACATCGAACATTCCAGTGGAGAACGGTGCTTGAGTGGCAACACCACTCGTAGAACAAATCAGAACAAATTAGAAAATGTTCATCTAATGCTCTATCCAAAGATAAGCAAGGTCTTGATCCTACAATTCTGTTAAATCAAGTTTAAGAGTGTAGGTATCCTTTATTAACAAAATCCTTCCCTTTGGAAAATGCTTTTTTTGTTTGTTTGTTTGTTTGTTTGTTTGTTTTACAGAACTGGTGAAACATGCCAGGCTAACTTCTTGTCACCAGGATTCATCTATAAAACTTTTGTGGGTTCCCCCTGAGCAGCCCTTGGAGCTCTCTTCTTGAGACTCTCATAAATGTAGAAAATGTTCTCATTGTTCAACTCCCACTTACGAGTGAGAACATGCAGTGTTTGGTTTTCTGTTCCTGTGTTGGTTTGCCGAGGATGACATATATACCATGGAATACTACATTCCACAGTCCCTGCAAAGCACATGATCTCATTCCTTTTTATGGCAGCACAGTAGTCCATGTGTATATGTACCACATTTTCTTTATCCTGTCTATCACTGATGGTCATTTGGGTTGGTTCTACGTCTTTGCTATTACGAATAGTGCTGCAATGAGAGCATCAGGACAAATAGCTAATGCATGTGGGGCTTATAACCTAGGTGATGGGTTGATAGGTACAGCAAACCACCAACCATGGCACTCATATACCTGTGTAACAAACCTGCATGTTCTGCACATGTACCCCAGAACTTAAATAAGAGAAAGAAAATGGTAAAAGAAAAAATTTAAAAAAGAGGCAAGGCACAGTGGTTCATGCCTGTAATCCCAGCACTTTGGGAGGCCGAGGCAAGTAGATCACGAGGTCAAGAGCTCAAGACCAGCCCGGCCAATATGGTGAAAGCCTGTCTCTACTAAAAATACAAAAACTAGCTGGGCGTGGTGGTGGGTGCCTGTAATCCCAGCTACTCGGGAGGCTGAGGCAGGAGAATCACTTGAACCCAGGAGGCGAAGGTTGCAGTGAGCCAAGACCGTGGCATTGTACTCCAGCCTGGGCGACAGAGTGAGACTCCACCTCAAAAAAAAAAAAAAAAAAAAAAAAAAGAAAAGAAAAAGAAAGTGAATGACACTGCCTTAAACGGATGCTCTCTGAGGAGTCGAAACCACATTTAGCAGAAGCCTGAGAAATGCAGCACCTCAGTCAACTCCAAGAAGCACAGTAGCCTGACAAGACCTGCCAGGAGCTCTTCCTCCTGAAGCTCCATGCAACAATGCAGAGCTAGAAACTTTTGGTCTTCAATTATCAAATGGAGCAACCAGTGTAACCAAAGTCAAATAACCTCACGGGCATGCTGACCACCCTTTCTGAAAGACACGCCCAATGGTCCAGACCAGTCACACTGATGGGGCACAAAGGCAGGCAAGGGTCCCAGCCTGGATGAACCGTTCACACTGGGCGAGAGCGGCTCACTCACGGCTTCCTGCCCCAAGTTTTCTACTTCCTCTCTCTCTCTGCCTGCTGCCCCCCCACCCACCCCGGTCCCCAGGGAGGCTGTGTCCTTCTTTCATTTCTTGGGTCAGGTTTCGGGCTGACACGTGGTAATTGATTCCGTGGCTGGTTAGACGGGTGTTAAGTGGGAGGGATGAAGTTTCACTGAAAACAAATAGCACTTCATGGGTCTGACCTTTCCTCTTGGAAGCTTTTGTTGTGGTCGACTCTAGGCTGTGCAGTTCAAACCTGTGTGAGCTAGTTGTGTCTATGTCGGCAGTTCCCCAATTCACCTTCACCAGCTCCCAGTGTGCAGTGACAGCTAGATTGTCTGTCACTTCTGGCATGATGACAGCCCAGCATCAGGTGGAGGCAATGATTCACACCTGAGAATTAGTGTCCCGGGGACTAAGACGACTGAGTATGGCCTGAGCCTTCAGAATAGCACAACTTCTTGGAAGAGACTTGCATTCAGAGAAAAAAAAAAAAAAATCCCATCAAAAAGTGGGCTAGGGACATGAATAGACAATTCTCAAAAGAAGATATACAAATGGCCAACAAGCATATGAAAAAATGCTCAACATCACTAACAATCAGGGAAATGCAAATCAAAACCACAATGCAATACCACCTCATTCCTGCAAGAATGGCCATAATCAAAAAATCAAAAAATAATAGCTGTTGGCGAGAATGCAGTGAAAAGGGAACACTTTTACGCTGTTGGTGAGAATGTAAACCAGTACAACCACTATGGAAAACAGTGTAGAGATTCCTTAAAGAACTAAAAGTAGATCTACTGTTTGATCCAACAATCCCACTACTAGGAATCTACCCAGAGGAAAATAAGTCATTATACAAAAAGGATACTTGCACATGCATGTTTATAGCAGCACAACTGTAACTGCAAAAATATGGAACCACCCATCAATCAAGGAGTGGATAAAGAAAATGTAGTGTGTATATACATATATGTGTGTGGGTATATATGTGTGCATATATATGTGTGTGTGCATATATATGATGGAATACTACTCAGCCATAAAAAGGAACAAAATAATGACATTTGCAGCAACCTGGATGGAATTGCAGACTATTATTTTAAGTGAAGTAATTCAGGAATGGAAAACCAAACATTGCATGTCCTCGCTGATGTGTGGGAGCTAAGCTATGGGGATGCAAAGGCATAGGAATGATACATTGAACTTTGAGAACTTGGGGGAAAGGATGAGGGGTGGCAAGGGATAAAAGATTACATATTGGGTACAGTGTACACTGCTCAGGTGATGGGTGCACCAAAATCTCAGAAATCACTCCTAAAGTACTTATTCACATAACCAAACACCACCTGTTCCCCAAAAACCTATTAAAATACAAAAAAAAAATTAAAAAAAGGACTTGCATTCAAGAAATAAGATGGATAAATCTTGGATAATACACTTGGTCCAAGTGCGACTTCCAGTTTATGGCACAATTTCAGTTCCAGCCACCCAAAGGAGGCATCAGCACTAAGCTTTACCCACATGAAGTTCAAGGTTCCCCCAATGAAACCTTTGGGTTACAGTCATGCATGTTCTCTGCATTCTCCACATCCTCCTTCAGAGCTAAAGGATGCCTTTCCCCAGGGCTGAGAGGGATATCAGTGGCAGCTTTCAGCTGTCTATCCTCTGCAGATGCTGCCTTTGGCTGAAGGGAGCCACCTTACCCAGGATTACACCCTCTTCCTGTGACAGCCAGTGTCCAATAAGCCATGGACCAGGAACACGACGGTCTGAGCTTCTGGCCCCAGCTCAGCGTGACTCTGAAGGCCATGCTAGCTTCCCATAGGATGACAGTGGCACTATCCAATTCTTACCTGTCACCTCCTGCTTCTTTTCTCCTTGATCACAGGAGGGCCCCCAAACAAACTTCCAGCAGTCCAGTCTCCTCCAGGGGTCTGCCTCCTGGAAACCCAGATTAGGATTTTGGAGCCACATCACCCACTCCCTAGCCAGTAATGAGGACCCCATCACATAGCCCCTCACTCAAAGTAGCAGTGGACACTTTGGGAGGCCAAGGTGAGAGGATCACTTGAGGCCACGAGTTCAAGACCAGCCTGAGCAACATAGTGACATGCCATCTCTACAAAAAAAACTTTAAAATTAGCCACATGTGGTGGCACATGATATCTGTAGTCCCAACTACTTGGGAGGCTGAGGCAGGGAGATCGCTTGAGCCCAGCAGTTCAAGGTTGTATTAAACTGTGATTGTGCCACTGCACTCCAGACTGGGTAAGATCTTATCTCTAAAATAAATAAAACTAAATAAAAAATGTAACAGTGGAATTGTTAAGACTTTCACCAGAGTGAACTGGGGGAGGGTTACCAGGGACAGGAAATGCAGGAGCCTGTGCTGAGTTGAGCATCAGCTGTTTGAGAAATACATACAGGAAAGAGGAGCAATAAAGTCAGTGAGATTGCCTGGCTGTTGCTGAGAACAAGTGATGTTTGGGAGACTGACAAGAAAAGGTTGAGGACACTGACCATGAATTAAAGGCTATGAGTGAAAGCCAGGGCCCTACTGGCCAGCATCTGAAGGGACTCTCTTACTCATACTCAAGAGGCAGAAAAAGCTAAGGATGGGGCTTAGAACTTAGTTACAAAAACAGCAGAGTGTCACAGAATTTTAACCCCCAACTAGACAAGTCTGCTATGACCAAAATCAGAGCTCCCACTAGGAAGGAATGATACCTTGATATAGGGGACCTTGAATCCCTAGAACACCTGAACTCTCTGAGGCTCCAGAATAGGCTTCCCCAGGGGAGGGCTCGCACCTCCCTCTTGCTGGAAGACACTCTGCAGGGACCTCTGCCTGCAAGACAGCACATACCCAGGATCTGTCCCTTCTTCCTCTTCTATCTCTGCCCACAAGACATTCTACACCCAAGATCAATCTCCTCTTCCTCTTCTGGCCCCCAGGCCAATGTCAAGAGGATAGACCCTAAAGGATCTGTAAGCCCCGCAAATGTGCTGGTGGGAGCCAGGAGAGGGTGTCGGGACTTGGTCCTCAGGGCTCTAGGTCAAGGGGGTAGAACACAAAGTCAGATAAGGAAGAGTTTATTAACAACTGGAACAGTCTCTCGTGATATATGATGTAATACCTGCATTCGTCTGCTAGGGCTGCCACAACAAACTACCACAGACTATGGGCTTAAAACAATAGACATGTATTGTTTCATGGTCCTGGAAGCTAGATGTCTGAGATGAAGATTATTAGTCAGGGTTTTCCAGAGAAACAGAACCAACACAGATAGACAGACAGACAGATAATATATATAGTTGATAAATAATAGGTTAGATAGATAATAGATGATAGATAAGTAGAGATAAGATAGGTGGTAGATAAATAGATAATAGATGATAAACAGATAATAGATGATAGATTAGATAATAATAGAGATAGACAATAGTTAGAATAGATAATAGATGATAGATAATAGAGATAATAGATAGATGCTAAATAGACAGCAGATAGATGATAGATAATAGAGATAGATTAGACAGATAATAGAGAGAGACACCGACAGACAGACAATCAATGAAGACATTTATTTGGGGGAAAGCTCACATGATTATGGAGGCTGAGAAGTGCCACAGTCTGCTGTCTGCAAGCTGGAGACCCAGGAAAGTTTTTGGTGTAACTCAGTCCAAATCCAAAGGTCTGAGAACCAGGGTATGTGCTGGTGTTAAGTCCCCAAGTTCAAAGGATTGAGATCCAGTAGGTTTGATGTCCAAGGTCAGGAGAAGATGGATATCCCAGCTCAAGAAGAGGGAGAGAATTCCCCCTTCTTCTGGCTTTTTGTTCTCCTCAGCCCCCCAGTGCCTTCCCAGTGGGATGCTGCCTGCTTACCACTGAGGGCAGATCTTTTTTTACTAGTCTCCTGATTCAAATGCTGATCTCTTCCACAAACAATCTCACAGGCACACCCAGAGATAACATATTACCAGATATCTGGACATCCCTCAGCCCAGGTCAGTTGGGCTATAACTAACTATCACAGAAGGCAGGGTTGGTGTTTTCCTTTTTTTTTTTTTTGGAGAAGGAGTCTCACTCTATCGCCCCTAGGCTGGAGCGCACTGGTGTAATTTCGGCTCACTCCAACCCCTCCTCCCAGGTTCAAGGGATTCTGCCTCAGCTTCCCGAGTACCTGGAATTACAGGCATGTACCACCACACCCAGCTAATTTTTGTATTTTTAGTAGAGATGGGGCTTCAGCCTGATGGCCAGCCTGGTCTCTGGTCTTGAACTCCTGACCTCAGATGATCCACCCACCCTGGCTGCCCAAAGTGCTGGGATTTCAGGCGTGAGCCACCACACCTGGCCAGGGTTGGTGTTTTCTGAGGCTTCTCTGATTTAGAGGTGGCCACCTTCTCCCTGTGTCCTCACATGGTCATCCCCCATTCCCCTGTAACTGTGTCCAAATTTTTTCTTCTTATAAGGACATCAGTCATTGGATTAGAGCCCTCTCGTATGACTTCATTTAACCTTAAGTACCTCTTTAAAGACCTATCTCCAAATATAGTCACACTCTGAGCTACTGAAGGTTAGGACTTTAACATATAAATGGAGGTTGAGGATGGGAGAGGACACAATATCTCAACAAAAATTATAAGGTGGTATCAGCATGATGCTGGGATGGTTCTTGGAAGCCCGGAGCAAGCAATAGCCATACTAAGTGAAATAGGAATGCCAGAATTATCATAGCAGACACAGGGGAAAAGTCAAAACACTCTGAGTGGACAGCTACAGTGGGCACACCTCTTAAGGCCAGAAAATGTACCAGAGGCTGTTCTGTGGGAGGGTCCAGTGGATATGTCACTTACCAAAGTACAAAGAAGTGTGCCAATAAGAGGTGCCAGGATTACTGAAAACCTCAGTGGTTGCCATTCTCTGTGGGCCAGGAATGATGGTAGGAGACATCTAACAATGGGGGTGGTAGGATCTCCAAATATCAGAAACCAGGCATCTATGCACAGCTATCAGAAGCCAGACAGACAATAATCCTGACTGTCAAGGTCAGAGTGCCACCCTCTGTGGGTCATCAGGCATAGTTAAGAAAAAATTGTTAGAGAATAACATCCCTTAGAGGCCAGGCAGAGCAGCAACCCAAGTATCACCCAATCTACAGCATCAGAAGAATTCACATTTGGTGGTCAGGAAGCTGAAGACCACTGGCCGAATAATAACTCAGGGCTCTCAGCCTAGTTTCCAGATCTGAATGAATTTCAGACCCAGAATGGTCGACACTGATACACAGAGACTTGAAGCACCCTCATGGCCTCCCTGTTATATGCCTTTACCTCCCAGTAGTAACAACCAGAACCAGTTCTGGTTCATAGTAGGGCACTGCAGCACTGCCTAGTGGAGCTGTGAGAAGAGGGTCACCATCCTCCAGGCCCCAGAATGGTAGATGTACCAACAACTTGCACCATGCACCTGGAAAAGCAGTGGACACTCAACACCAGCCCATGAAAGCAGTCGGGAGGGAGGCTGTACCCTGCAAAGAGGGGCAGAGCTGCCCAAGACCATGGGAACCCACTTCTTGCATCAGTGTGACCTGGCTGTGAGATATGGAGTCAAAGGAAATCATTTTGGAGCTTTAAGATTTGACTGCCCTGCTGGATTTCAGACTTGCATGGGGCCCAGAGCCCCTTGGTTTTGGCTAATTTCTCCCATTTGGAATGGCTGTATTTCTCCAATTCCTGTACCCCCATTGTATCTAGGAAGTAACTAACTTATTTTTTATTTTACAGGCTCATAGGCAGAAGGGACTTGCCTTATCTCAGAAGAGACTTTGGACTTGGACTTTTGGGTTAATGATGGAGTAAGTTAAGACTTTGGGGGACTGTTGGGAAGGCATGATTGGTTTTGAAATGTGAGGACATGAGATTTGGGAGGGGCCAGGGCAGAATGACATGGTTTGGTTCTGTGACCCCACTCAAATCTCACCTTGAATTGCAATAATCCCCCCCCATCAAGGGTGAGACTGGATGGAGATAATTGAATCATGGGGGTGGTTGCCCCTATACTGTTCTCATGATAGTGAGTGAGTTCTCAAGATATCTGATGGTTTTACAAGCATCTGGCATTTCCCCCGATGGCACTTCTTCTCTTGCTTGCCACCACGTAAGACGTGCCTTTTGCCTTTCACCATGATTGTGAGGCCTCCCCAGCCGTGTGGAACTGTGAGTCCATTAAACCTCTTTTCCTTTATAAATTACCCAGTCTCGGGTATGTCTTTATCAGCAGTATGAAAACGAACTAATAGAGGGTGTTTGCAACTCTCCACCTCCACAGATTTCTTGGTGTGTAAGATAAGAGCTATCAGTGAGAAAGGCCAAGGGAAAGTTTCTAAAACTGTCCACCCCAGCCAAAATAGTAAATCAAAAATAATAGTACATTCTGGGGTAGGGGTTAGGGGAGGTTTGGATCTTGAAGCTTAGAACTATCCTTAAAGACCTTTAGGATGCAGGGGTGTGCCCCCTCTCCTATCACCATTTAATTAATTTGGTCCCTGCAAAAACCAGACAGGTCCTGGAGGATGACAGACTCCTGTAAACTCAAACAAGTAGCAGCCCACAGCTGGCTCTGAAGCTTCCTTGCCATATGTTGTATCTTCACTATAAGCACAGGCCCCAGGTACACATTGTGCAGCCTTTGATCTGGGGACTGTGTTCTTTTCATCTCTATCAAAAAGGAGGATCAGAAACAGTTCACAGCCACTCAGAACAGACAACAGTATTCACTTACAGCATTGACCCAGGGCTATGTTAACTCTCCCCACCATGTCATCATATCGTCTGAGGACACCTGGGCCAGCTGGACCTCTGCAGAACATCACCGTGGTGATGACACTTGTAAACCAGACCCAGTGAACAAGAAGTGGCAAGTGTGCTGGGACCTTTGTAAGTCAGACTCATGCAATAAAGAAACAGGCAGGAAAAATTCTATGAAGCTTCAGGGTCCTGCCACATTAGTACACTTTTAAAAGTCCAGGATCTGCAGCATGCCAGGACATCTTGGCCAAAGTAAAGAACAAATTCTATATCTTACTCCTCCTAAAACAATGAATGTAACACAACACTCTTTGGATTCTGGAAATATTAATTCCACAATTGGGAATACTGATCACACTCACATAGCAAGGGACCCAAAAAGGCTGCCAATTCTGAAAGGGAACCAAAACAGCAAAAGGTCCAGGCTGCAAGGCAATTAGCCCCATAGCTTGGCCACAGGACCCAGAAGTTCCAACGCATTAGAGGTAGTGATGATGGAAAAAGATACCCTGTCATGTCTGGCAATCCACATTGGCAAGTCACAACTCAAATACTTAGAGTTCTAGAGCAACACTGTGCCAACTGTAGCAAGAACAATATAACTTTGGAAAGAACGGCTCCTAGCATGCTGTTGGGCCCTGGAAGACATGGCATACCTGACCATGGGACACCAAGTTATCAGTCATTCATGATGAGCCAGGTCCTGTCACACCCACAAAGCCACACAGCTGGGAAAGTGCAGCAGTAATTGATGGAAAGAAGGAAGTGGTATATCTAGATCAAGGGCATAGCAAGCTATGTAAGCAGGTAGCTCAGATTCCATATTATTCATCACTATTGCATCAATGCCTCTCTTGAGCTCACACCTATGGCCACATGGGAGGTCCCTTATGAACAGCCCATGGAGGAGGAAGATACCCAAGATTAAATCAGTAAGTCAGAGAATTATTGACCCATAAGTCAGCTGAGTTTGAGGATACAAGTCAAAAATAGCCAGTTGCTGCAGTGCTGCCTCATTCAGGAGCTGGCCTTGAATGACAGTGGTGGGAGGAAATCCAGGGGACAGAGCTTTCGGCTGTGCACACTACATATTGAAGGGGAATTAGAAACTGCTAGTGTGTAAATATTGTTAGCTTCACACACTTCGACTGAACTTGGGCAGACAACAATATCACCAAAGCTAGCTGAGCCTTAGAGTCAACTGAGAAGCTTTTGAAGAAAGTGCATGCCTAAGCCTTACCCCCAAATGACTGCAATAAATGCTCCAGGTATACAGCTCAGAAACTGACATCTTAAGTAAGATCCTTAGGTGACTGTGATTTTGCTGGTCCTTGGACTGGTATTACGAAACGTTTGTCTAAGCGATTAGCAATGCCATAACAAAAACAAAAACATTAATAATAAATGCAAACACATATAACACTATGTGCTTAATATATACTTACTTTTTAATTCTCACAACCACTTCAGGAGGTATGTATTATTAATCCCATTGCAGATGAGAAAATTGAAGTTAAGTGACTTACCCAAGGTCACAGAGCAAGGGAATGACAGAGCCAGTGTTTTAACTTTGTCTTACTCTAGAGTCTTTCTGCTTAACCATAATGCCGTAATGGAAAAGGCAGTCAATAAAGGAGAAGGGAGCTGAAAAATCTGTAATCCAAAAAGCACATACAGTATATAGGGCCAATTTCTGCATTTACCCAAAATGAAGACAAAATGTTTTTCCAAATAATTTAACTTCAATATCTGAATCCATTTATAGTAGCACGTGAGCACCACCTAGTGGCTCTGTAGGGCTCTGTAGGGCTGCTTGAAGTGATCTCTTAAGTGCTCTCTTAAGTAGAATCGGCTCAGAACAGAGAAGTTGTTAAAATTTAGTAGACGCAAGCTTCCAATTCCAGAAGGACAAATTCTACGACTTAAAAAATGTTTACAAACATAGTGAGACGATACATATTAGGGAAAAGATCAAAACAGGTGAAGTCAAAAACTAACAGAACTGATTACATATTAGAGGTTTTTTCAGTGAAAACACAAGAAAACATGAAAGAGAAAATGCCATCTGCAAATCATTTTTAAGTTTAAATTCTGATAATGAATTTACTTCAGGTATACACTAAAAACTTTTTTTTTTCTTTTGAGACAGGGTCTCGCTCTGTCACCCAGGCTGGAGTGCAGTGGCACAATCTTGACTCACTGCAACCTATGAAGTGATTCTCGTGCCTCAGCCTCCTGAGCAGCTGGGACTACAGGTGTGCACCATCATGCCCAGCTAATTTTTTTTTTTTTTTTGTAGAGACAGGGTTTTGCCAAGTTGCCCAGGCTGGTCTCAAACTCCTGGGCTCAAGTAATCCACCCGTCTCAGCCTCCTCCCAAAGTGCTGGTAAAAACCTTTTTACTCCTCACCTTTTCTAGGAGTGATCCTAATTCAGCATCTTCTTCCTGACCAGGCATTAAGACACCATCTGCTCCTGCCTCTCTCCCACGAGACCTCAAGGCAACCCAATGAGATAAAAAGGGCTGGAGATTTAGGGATCCACTTCCTGTCTTCCATCTGATTTCTGTGAGGTTCATTTTCTCTAAAGAACTATTGAATCCAAATATACAGAGCCAAGGCAGAGCAATCTCAGCAACAGGCAGCACCAGTTCTGAGTACGCACCATGAGGGCCAATCTGGGAGGTGAGAAGCAAGGGCTGGAAAGAAAGTAGCAAGGGCCAAGAGCAAGAGATGATGCTGAGGTCCCAGGAATCTAATTTGGAGCCAATGCCAGGACACAGCAGAGTGAGAAGACAGAGTATGGTTCCATGAACAGAGCCTGGTCTCCATAGCCTCTGGTGAGGTGATCTTTCCAGGGACTAGAAAGCATCAGTGCTTCTTGAGGGTTTTTTTGTTGTTTTTTGTTGTTTTTTTGAGACAGGGTCTCACTCTATCTCCCAGGCGCGAGTGCAGTGGCACAATCTCGGCTCACTGCAGTCTCCACCTCCTGAGTTCAAGCCATTCTACTGCCTCAGCTTCCCAAGTAGTTGAGACTACAGGGATGCCCCACCACATCTGGCTAATCTTCATATTTTTATCAGAGACAGGGTTTTGCCATGTTGGCCAGACTGCTCTTGAACTCCTGACCTCAGGTGATCCATCCGCCTCGGCCTCCCAAAGTGCTGGGATTATAGGCGTGAGCCATTGCACCTGGCCATCAGCGTTTCAGATGACCTATCATGGGACTCTGCAACCTCCATGATCAAGTGAGCCAATTCCCCTAATAAATCCCCTCTCATATATCTCTATGGATAGATAGGTAGATAATTGATAGATGAGAGAGAGAGAGAATAGGATAAATAAGATAGAGAGGCAGACAGATAGATACAATAGATAAATAGATAGATGGATGGATAGATGGATAGATGCACCAGAGCCAACTGTGGGCTGCTACTTGTTTGAGCTTGCAGGAGTCTATCATCCTCCAGGACCTGTCTGGTTTCTGCCGGGACCAAACTAATTAAATGGTGATATGACAGGGGCCATATTCCTGTATCCTATAGGACTTTAAGGATAGTTCTAAGCTTCAAGATCCAAAAGACAGATTGATAGATGGATAGGTAGATGAATGGCTAGATGGGTGGATAAAGATAGATAGATAGGTAGATAGATCCATCTTTCTAGAGAACTCTGATTAAAACCAATACTTTATGAGAATCCTTTATAAAATGTAGCTAGTGATCTTGGACAACCCTCTAAAGTAAGAAGGTCATGAGTCTTCTCTGCAAACAGGTTTTGACAGTGAGAAGGGAAAGAAAATAGTGACACCTGGACTCCTGGGAAGGAAAAGAAAACTCGTTTGTAGCAATGAAGTTGCTAAAAGAAGCAACTAGAAAACAAGTTACTCCAACTTCAGATCTTTGCTTGGTAAAGCCTCTACTTTCAGGTGAGTGGGGTGGGTTTCCTGATGAGAATCAAGAAGGCCGGGCTCTCTCTCTGGGAGGCTCCCAGCTTCATGATCCTGTGGCAGAAGAAACCGAAGTCTGGAAGAATCCAGGACCTCATCTGAGCCTTTCTCTCCAGCATCAGAAGGAAATCCACAATTGGCTAACAAGCGCGCATTCCAAACACACACCCAGTTAATGAAAACTACACAGACACACAAAAGAGAGATAGGTTCCACCTGCCCGTGACAATCTGGAGTAGAAAAACCAGATGGAAAACAGCCTCAGGACTTTATTCTGAATACATACATCTAAGGGGGAATTGAGTTTCTCAAAACTAAAGGCTTTCTGTTTACAAACATGCTGTTTTTGCCAAAGAGAATTCTTTCTTTTAGGTGCTTTGGGAAAACTGCAGAGTCCTCGGGTTTGGGGCCAAAGACACCCAAATGTTGCAATCCTAAACCTTTGGCAGCGACAAAAACATGTTGGCAAGTGGAAAGTTTTCAGCGTGGGGCTTTTCGTGTTGTTTTGTTTGGGTGTGTGTTTGTTTACTTGCTTGGTGCCAAAGGGTTTCCTCCATATCTTCTCAGAACTCGAGAGCATGTTGGTGCTCCACTTGAGATGTTGGCCCCAAACCACCTGCACTCCTGTTGTACATCCTGTATGGTTTCAGGCCCCCCAAAAACAGCCTTTGAGTTCAGAGAGACACTCTTTCCTACCTTCAAACCCTAAGTGAAGCCTCGGACAATCAGAGGGGATGACATGAAGCATTTGGCCTCCATGGCTGTGGATTTCATGAAGGCTGAATTTCTGAATTTCGGTCTCTGATGAACCCACAGTCTGTTGCTCCCTCTATCTCGCCCTAACAGGCCACATTTCTATCTCTTTCCATCTCTCCGGCTACTACCCGTGCTGGAGTAGCCATTTGATTTATGAACTATGGCTTCCCACCTGTTACAACTAGACATTCAAAGATCGGCCCAGCAGAATGTGGACACAAAGAGCATGGAATTCCAAGATAGATCTTTACATTGTAACAGGGCAGGGATGATCATCTTGAAAATCAAGGCTTTTGATTAACAAGACTTGGGTCTTTTGTAACTCAGGAGGCTAAGCCTTGTCCTGGGGTATAAGGTTCTGGCCATGAGAGAATAGAGGAGGATCTAAGTGCCCCACCCAGACCCTGAACAGGCCAAAGAGGGAGGAAAGGCTGGGGAGAGGACCTGAGCTGGATGCAGGACCGAGAGGGTCAACATGGAGAGAGCCAGTCAGTGCTCAACCCTGTCTGTCACCACCTCCAAATGGGGAGCTGAGAGGGTACAGAAGCTGTACCCCCATTCAGTACTGTGGATGGTCCAGGTAGCCAAGATGGCCCCTTGAGCTCAGGGCTGTTAGAGTCTTGCCTGCTAACAGTGCTGCATGAGGCCCATCCCACCTGTGTGTGTGTGTCCCATTCAGCACCTCGCACCGAGGAAACCGACAACTGAGGGCCACTGCCTCTCTCCCCTCCTGCCCTAGCTCCCCCTACTCCAACCCAGGCCCCCTTCCTAACTGGCTTTTCATGAGAGCTGCACCTTCTGAGTCATCAGAGATTCTCGGCATCAGCTTTGCAGTCACTACCCCCTCTGAGGCTCGTCGATGGTCAGATGCTGAGTCTGGTACCTTTTCCATCCACCTCTGGTACTACTGCCGGGCTCAAGAATCTCATTTTATGTCTCTAAATGGAAACAATTTAATATTCCCCTAATTGATACCTCACTCTCAGTCTCCCCACATGAATCCTCATATCTACTCTGGCTCCTGTTTCTGTCTGCTGGCCCTTTCCCTCTCTATTCTTCCTCCTTTCCCATTTTCATATGTGTCACCAGCCCCATGTAGTGCCAGACAGGCTACATTTTTTCAGTGTCTCAAATGCAAGGGTGATAGTCTCACTCCTTCAAGCCTTCACAGATGTTCTCTCTGCCTAGAACACATTAATCCCTTTTCTCCTTCTCATCTTTCAGATGTCCTGGGTGCCACTTTCTCCAGGAAGGCCATGACGCTTTCACCAATGGTGGCAGAAGCACTGATTCCCATGGGCTGAAACTATAAGGAAACATATTCATGTCATTTAACAGGAGCCCAGAGGCAGCGTGGGCATCAGTGATACTGCACTATCATCAAGGACCCTGTCTCTTTCCCTCTTGTTTGTCATCCCCAGTGCTGACTCCATCTTCAAGCTGTAGTAAGATGTCTGTGCCGGTTCTAGACGCCACATTTAGAGACTCTGCTACCTGGAGGGTGAAGGGAGTTTCTCTTTCTGTACCTGCTATCAGGCATGAGGAGACATTTCCAAGACAATGCCCTCTTTCCTCCCCCTAACCAGAACTCCCTTTACATTTCATTGGCCAAAATTGAGTTCACATGTCACTCCGCCAACCACTGGCTAGAGAAGTGGCAATAATCTTGTGAATAATTCGCTGTTGGGCCACCTCTCAGGCTGAGTGGGCTCAGCTTTCCCCAAGGCGCTGGCTGTGCTGAAAGCGTGGGGACCTGATCAAAACCCAGATTCTGGCTCACACCTGGAATCCCAGAGCTTTGGGAGGGTGAGGTGAGAGGATGGCTTGAGGCCAGGAGTCTGAGAGCAGCCTGGGCAACATAGCAAGACCCTATCTCTACAAAAAAAAAAAAAAAAAATGCTTTTTAAATAACCCAGATTCTATTTGGAGTGAATTAGAAGGCAACAAGCCAGCCCACAGCATTTGTTCTCCCTTGCATCTGGCTCTAAGTTCCTTTCAGAGTCTCCTCTTCCTCCTGCATACTCTAACCTAAAGGTGAGAGTGCACCACCCCCACCACTGCCCCCTTCTCCCCACCATCTCTTCACACTGAAACTCCATCTCTTAAAGCCCAACCTTGAAGGCCAATTCCAAAATGAACCTTTTCTGATCCTTCCACTCACACATACTTGTCCTGAGTATGTAGACTGATGCTCTCCAATGACACCACCAAGCACCCTTTCCTACTGTTTTCTGAATATCTGGCTTCTTTGGAAGTTCCTTAACAGCCAAGCTGATGTGACTGACAGCTGCACTTCCTCTTGCATCTAGTCCCCAATTTGCACATGTTGGGTGTTGTGATAGCTAATACTGTGTGTCAACTTAATGGGACTGAAACATGCAAAGTATCATTCCTGGGGTGTGTCTGTGAGGGTGCTGCCAAAGGAGATTAACATTTGAGTCAGTGGACTGGGAAAGACAGACCCACCCTCCATCTGGGTGGGCACCATCTAATCAGCTGCCAGCGCAGCCAGAATCAAAGCAGGCAGAAGAACGAGGAAAGACTAGACTGGCTGAGTCTTCTGGCCTCCATCTTTCTCCTGTGCTGGAGGCTTCCTGGCCTCAAACATCAGACTCCAAGTTCTTCAGCTTTGGGAATTGGACTGGCTTCCTTGCTCCTCGGCTTGCTGACGACCTACTGTAGGACCTGACCTTGTGATTGTGAGAATACTCCTTAATAAACTCCCCTTTGTATCTATCCTATTAATTCTATCCCTCCAGAGAACCCTGACTACTACAGGTGTGAGCTATAAATGGCTGTGAGCTCAGAGTCCACAGCCAAGCATTTTAGGCTACGCTCAGCTGTGCACCTACTGTGTGTACTTGGGCAAGTCACCAGGCCTCTCAAATATAAAATGAGGCTCTTAAATCAGACTTCTCCGAGACTCTTGACAATTCCATGTTTGTTACTTAGGGCTGCTGCTGCAACAAATTACCACAAGCTAGGCAACTTAAAACACCAGAAATCTATCCTCTCCCCCATTCCAAAGGCCAGAAGTCAGGTGTCAGCAGATGTGGTACCTCCTAGAGGCTCTAAGGGAGAAGGTGTGCCATGCTCTCCCCTGGCTTCTGGGGGCAGCTAGCAGCCCTTGGCATTCAGGGCTTGGAGATGCATCACCCCACGCCCTGCCTCCATTTTTCACATTGCCTATTCTGCTGTGTCTCCGGGTCTCAAATCTCCTTCTCGTTTCTCTTATAGGGACACCAGTCGTTGGATTCAGGGCTCACCCTAAGTCCAGAATGATCTCATCCTGCGATCTTTAATTTGCTGTTATCTGCAAAGATGCTATTTCCAAATAAAGGCATATTCACAGGTACCAGGTCTTAGGCCTTCAACATATCTTTTGGGGGAACATAATTCTACCCTCTATAAGCTATAGACTTCTACCAGTTACTCAAGCCTGGATACATACCACACCAAAGACACAACTAATGACCACTCAAGGCTGAAATGTTTCTTTTTTTTTTTTTTTTTTTTTTTTTTTTTTTTTTTTTGAGACAGAGTCTTGCTCAGTCACCCAAGCTGGAGTATAGTGGCATGATCACTGCAACCTCTGCCTCCCAAGTTCAAGCAATTCTCCTGCTTCAGGCTCCCAAATAGCTGGGACTACAGGCATGCGCCATCACACCTGGTCAATTTCTTTTTTTTTTTTTTTTTTTTTTTGTATTTTTAGTACAGATGGGTTTCACCAAGTTGCCCAGGCTGGTCTTGAACTCCTGACCTCAGGCGATCCACCCGCCTTGGTCTCCCAAAGTGCTGGGATTACAGGCATGAGCCACCACGCCCAACCATTTCTTTCTTGCTTGCTTTTAATCACCTGTAGATCCATTTGTGGATTATTCAACTACCCTTAACTTGAAAGTTGAGTGACCTTTTCAATGTTTTTCTCTTTTCATTTCTTAAAATACTGGCAGTGAGTCAGTCTCCAAATTTCAGATACTGATACTGAACACTACCTCCATGCTACTAGATCATTTATTTTGGTTTCTGTTACTGATTCCTGGCCTCCAAGTCCCTAGAAGCACAGCCACAGAGGCCGTGTATGCGTCCCAGCTGCCTTTTCACTCCTCGATGTCTTAAACCCTGACGATGAAGGCAAAGACCCTTAGAAGAATCACACGCAGGCCTCCATGTTTCCTGAGCTCTGTTTAGAGAGAATCAAATCAGTCTCATATAGGCCACAAGGAGACCAGCAGTACTATGGCAACCTCAGACATGACCCAAAGTGTCCCCAGCACACCCCATGCAAGCATTATTTTTTAAATGCATTTGCAATGGGGAAAAGTACTTCTGATACTTCTATACCTAGTTGTACCAAATAATGCATTTGTGCAGTTGATGGATGAGGTGAACAAAAGCAATCCTTTTGCTTCCTTGACGAATGGAGCTCTGCAGGCTTCATGGCTGGCAAACCAATCCTATAGAACCCGATGCTTGGAGACAGAGCTCCACCAGGAAACAAGGCCAAGCTGTGTGCTGCTCTTACGTCATGTCTATTTTAGAAGTTGACTTTGGCAGAGGTGTTGACCACTGACACAATCTATCTACTTCCAGAAAAGATAAGCGGGGAGGGAATCAAATATGGAATTGTCTTTAAATTCTCACTTGGAAACAGACACCTTGACTTGAAAAGGGGAGAATACTAGCTACAATGATGATGCACAAGTTGGAACAAATTATAAAGAAAATGTTGAAGCTATAAATAATTTATTTTTAAAGAACCTATGTGCTAAACTATCTCCTGACTAGGAAACGTAAATCTCCAGACTATAGTCTATCTGAGGCAATGTTTTTCCAGAACTATTGGAAAATGTCTACATAATGAAATAAACTCAATATTTTGAAGAGTTCACTGTTAAGAAGACTCCTAGGACACGAGGAGCAACTGGATGATCACACACTCATGGTTGTACCTTCAAGTAAAGAAAAATGAGAACTTTAAGTCACCCAAGATGAGGAAGCTCTGTAGCCAGACTGCTCTCATTCAAATCACCAGGAACGTTTCCATCCGATGCCAGCTTTCTCCCTTTCAATAGTGAATGGATAAAAAGGGAAAATTCAAAAGGGATATTCACAGCGCCTCCTAGTTCCCACCTCAGTCCTATCTCAAAATACCTGAAAATTCTGCCACAGACCTTTTTCCTTTACTCTAGAACAAAACGACAAAATTAAACTTTATAAAAGTTCATGAAAGTAAACCTTACAGAACCTGTTACTGAGGTTCAACGCTATATTTTTCAACTAATAATGTGAATTTTTCCATGCTGAAGAGTCATGTAATTGGGTCACCAAATAAAAAAAGACACAGCTGTAATAGAAACCTTTTTTTTTTGGGGGGGGGGGGAAGTCCTGACTAATCACAAAGTGATGCAAATTCGAAAGGAAATACTGAGACTGTATTTTTACCCAGCTGAGTAGTCAGATGTTTGGAAATGCCCTGGATTTTTCTAAATAGTTCCTGCTGTTAACAGCAAAACGGCTCAGATGCTTAAGAAAGAACACACACTGAAACCTTTTTTTTCCTGTGTACTTTTCTTAATCACAGCTGCTCCCTTCCAACTGCAAGAGGGGATCTAAGTGTAAAGATGTTAAAGCTTAGATGTTCACCCTGAGCTCCACACGGATTTATTTTTATGAAAATGACTGAGAAGTGTAATTTTGGGAATATGCAGAGAACTTCAAACAAGAGGCTGGAAAAAGTAGGAGGTGATGGAGGAGTTAGCATATTTTCAGTTTGTTTCTCTTACAACCTGTGAGAGAACGCAGACAGTTGACAGGCTCCCAGAGAAAACTCACGTAGCTGCACTCCAGAGAGTGTGGCGAGGCCCTGGCCAGCACCAGAGACCCGTGGTGAGCTGGCCTCCAGGAGAAGGTGGTGACAGTGGCAGCCAAGTTACATGGCACCAGATCCCAGAGGACAACCTCTGGCAACCGCCTGTGCACTCCCCTGCAGCCTTTTCTTCAAAAGTGAAGATGGGGGAATCTGGTCAACCACAGGTGAGGTGGCAATTCAGAGGGAAGCCTGCACACTGTCAGCTCAGCCAGCCCTAATGAGGACCAGACACCCAGAAATATTCGCAAACTCGGCAGGGGCGGGAGTGAAAAGCGGAGTTGGCTGGCCTCAAACCACCACCGGCTGAGCAGGGCTCCTTGGCCAGGGTGTGTCTTCTGGGACTCCCAGGACAAAAGGTGGCATTAGAGATGCAAATTCAAAACGGGCTGGGGGCTCTGGGGCCAGGTTTTGTCCTGGGTGACTGCTTGGCACTTTCCCCAAAACAGCACACAGAACCTGTGAAAAATGTGCTCTGGCCCCTCCTTTGACCTCGACCCTGAGGATTGAGGGTGGGAACTGGGGTGAGTTTGCTCAAAGTCCTTATCACCACTCACTGGCACATGTTCCCTGGCTCAGAGCCTGTCCCCAAGAAATGAGAAGAAAATACACAGCTCCCAAGGAGCTCCCAGCAGTGGAACCCAGAGAGTTCCACGCCAGGACCCTCTGAGGCTAGCCTCTCTGGGGATGGCACATGCAGAGGAGTCCATCAGAAGGCTTAACTTTCTGAAGATGTCATACTTAGCTCTTCTTAAAGATTTTTTCTTCTTTTTTCAGACAGAGTTTCACTCTGTCACCAGGTTGGAGTACAACGGTGCAATCTCTGCCCACTGCAACCTCTGCCTCCCAGGTTCAAGCGATTCTCCCACCTCAGCCTCCTGAGTAGCCGGGATTACAGGCACGCACCACCATGCCCAGCTAATTTTTGTATTTTTTAGGAGAGACGGGGTTTCACCATGTTGGCCAGGCTGATCTCGAACTCCTGGCCTCAAGTGATCCACCTGCCTTGGCCTTCCAAAGTGCTGGGATTACAGGCCTGAGCCACTGCACCTGGCCAAGATTACTTTTTTAGATTGTTAATCTGGCCATCTTTGATTAGAAGTGAGGTCAATACATAAAACGTTCCAATCAAATTCTGCAACATAATTTTTCAGCGTTCTTATGGGATCCCTACCCATGAGCAAAACTGGCATCAAGGGCAATTGGTCATTCTTTATTTTGGGAGGAGGGGAAAATGAGGGGGCCTGCAACCACAGAGAACCATGAGCTACATGACTTCTTCATTGTTCCCACTTCAAGACCAGCCCGCTGGTTACAAAGCAGGAAAAAGGCAGGGGCGCTGCCAGGAGCCCAGGGCCATTGTTATGGGCTGAATTGTTCCCTATCGCCACCACATTCACTGCTGAAATCCTAACTCCCAGGACTTCAGAATGTGAGCTTATTTGGAAATAGGGTCTTTGCAGATGTCATGAGTTAAGAGGAGGTCATACTGACACAGGTGAGCCCCTAACCCAACATGACTGGACTTACTGTATAAAAGAATGCTATGTGAAAAGACAAACACAGACGGAGAGAAGGTGATGTAAAGACACAGGGAAGAAGTAGCCGTCTGCAAGCCAGGGGGTGCTTTCCTGAGACCACCAGCTGCTAGGAGAGAGGCCTGGAACAGATTCCCCCTCATGACCCACAGAAGGAACCCGCCCTACTGGCACCTTGATCTTGGACTTCCAGCCCCAGAAACATGAGACAATAAATGCCTGTTGTTTAAGCCACTCAGTCTTCGGAACTTTGTTCCAGCAACCCCAGGAAACTAAGGCAGCCACATATGACTTTCATAGGCCCCTGGCACTTTTGTCTTCGTGGGCCCCATTCTCCGTAAAAAATATTCAGAATGGCTCCGCAACTGTGTTGGTATAGAGGCAAATAAAATCCAGGCTGGAGCATATGCACTTTTTCTTCTGATTTTAAAAGAAATGAAAACATTTTCATGGGTCTCTAAGAGTCCCACAGGCCCTTTGCTCTGTGCCTTTCATGCCTCATGGAGAAGTCCACCCTGTAGGAAGAGTCACTGAGGTCCCCAGACTGGGTCGGGCACCTCCCCGGCCTTTCTCTATCTTGGCACCACATGGAAATTACCTGTTATAGTGTCTAACAGCTCCCTCTACCCACCCCTGGCTCACACTCCAGCAAAGAGACAGATCTCATTTATCTTTGCAGCCCTGGCACACCTTAAATGTTCAATAAATAGCTGCTGTACCAACTTGAACTGAACAGATAGAGACCTAAGTTACTCAAGGTCATTACTGAAACATGAAGCAAGAAAAGAGCAAAAGAAGGACATTTTGGCAAGAATGGAGCTTTAATAGCTGGAGCCTCAGCTCCTGGTAGCAGGATGAGGATCTGGGAGCTCGGCCCAGGAAAGTTTTTGAAACTGCAGTAAAACGAGTGTTTTATAACCACCTATTCTGTTCCATTCTTTTTTTCTCTGTCTTCATCTTTAAATTTTGTTTTTCACAGTCCAGAGCTTCGTGTGGTTTATTAATACTTATATCAGTTATACTTTGCCCTTCTTCAAATGAGAGTTTCTCAAATTCTGACTTTTCCACTGAGATTTTCTGACAGTAGATTTGGCCTTTCTAGAACCAACCTCACTTATGGTTCATGACAAGTTTATAACTCATTCTCATCTTGGGACAATTTCTACTTTTCCTGCTGACCACGCTTCATCTTTGCCATATCTCAGCATGAAAAAAGATTTTCTCCACCAGAAACTGACATGAGTAAACAGGAAACCCTTGGTTAGCCCTTCTGCCACCACATAAAATTTGTAAAAAGAAAGAAACAGTCATTCTTCTGGACACTGGGAAGAGATAAAGAAACAGAAAAATGTACAGTATGATTGGGAAGATAGGACTTCTACGTTTCTAATCATGTGTCATAAACTTTCAGAAGAATGTTCCACAAAAAGCACTCAATGCGAGACAGTGTCACACAAGTGGCAGATCCTAAGGACATACATTTGGGAGGTGCAGGATCAAAAAGGCGAAGCCAGTTTCTACAACGCAGAATTTCTCAGACCCTTGAAAGTGCTAACATGCTAGATGAATCTCCATGAGGCAGATCAAATAGCCGGCACTTCCTAGAATGCCTTGACCACGGAATCCTACAGGCAGGTGGGGTACAGGGAGAGGTGTGTGGGGAGAGGGATACATGTTCCAAAAATAATCTAGAAAACACTAGCCTAGCAATGATCTGTCAAGTTTCAAAGATGAAACACCCTATTTGCACAAGAACTTTCTGGCATAAGGACCATTCACTGTGACTATTCACATGAGGAATATTCACTGTGGGCTGAAGCCATTGGAGAGGGTGTCTTAATAGAAGTGTGATTCACATTCAGGCTCAAAACACAGCTAGATGGGCCTTCCTTAGTGAGAGAGAGAGAGGAGTCTGAGGAGGATGTTAATGGCTGGGAAAATCGCTTCAGCAAAGGAAAAAATGTACAAGCTGTGTTTGAAGAGCACCAGAAGACTGGTGTGGAATGGTTACCGTTGATGAAACCAGAAAGAGGAGGAGACATGAGTGGGAAGGAGTGTTCGAACCTGACTGAGTGAGAGTCTCACCCTGTGGGATGCATGGGAAACAAGGACTCAACCTCAAGGGAAAGCACAGCCCATGGGTGTTGGAAGAGCATCACCAAATTAGGCTCCAAATGGATAAAAATGCTGCTTCCCGTCTTCTTGTCAGGGGGGGAAGGCAGTGCCAGTGAGCAGGGGTGTGGATCTGGCATCGGGTGGAACACCCTAGCATAGGGGCGAGAGCCCCAGGCGCATCAGGGAACTCACGTTCCACACCTAGTGCTCCCATGACTTCCGATAAGCGATTTAACCTCCCAGGGACTCAATGCCCTCATCTGTAAAATAAAAGGAAATGACACCCTAAGGTTTTCCCACTCTGACACCCTGTTTGTCCATGATGATGTGAACTTCACATCTATCCAGGCCCAGGCAAAGGTACAGGGAACAGGCATTTCGAGGCCAGACACCACACTCCATTCTCTGTCAGCTTCACACAGACTGTGCTGGGCCCATAAACCATCTCACACAGATGGGGAAGGCAGCCGTCCCCATCTGGGCAGCTGTGCAGCCAAATACAGCTGCCTGTACAAGGGTGGGGGTCTCCTTTGCACCCAAGAGGCACAGATTCTGAAAAAACTAAACGACAGTATACTGGGGAGCCAGAGGAATTTCATGGGGTGTCCTCTCCCCTTTTGAAATCAGGCAAGATCATGGCCATGCTGTCTGGAATCTTAAACAGAATCAATCAGGTTTATGTTTCCTTAGCTACTTCCCAAACTGCGAAGAATCAATGAACAGTTCCTGAGTCTGTAAAACTAAGAAATCCCTGATAGCTTCATAGAGTTTCAGAGTGAACTGAATGGCATAGGTGATATAAAACACAAAACTCCATGCCCAGCCCAGAGTGACAAGTCAATCAACATTCTGGGCTTTGGGGTCTATGCCTGTTGTGCTCAAACCTAATCATTCCCCAGGGTGCATCGCTGATATGCTGTGCCCTCGGTCTCCCACCACCCGTCTCGGGTCTAACGCTGCTCCCTGCCTGCCAGAGGGATTTGGCCGCAGCCACTCAGGGTTCCTTTATTCCAGTGCCAAAATGGACATCAAGAGGACTAAGAAAATGTAGACCCATTTGGGCATCTTAAACTCTTAAACTTACAGCTGACACTGTAATTTTAGCTGAAATGTTGGAAAAATTTTGTTTCCCATTATCAGCATGATTCTTACTTACCAAGATGAAATATGGTTTCCTTTGGTTAAAAAAAAAATACCCAATATGTTTTAAAAGATGAAGTAATGCTTAGTAACCTTGGCTGTTTTTTAAAACCCCTTCCTATTAACTGCTCAAGGGACAGGTTGTAATGTTGATCCATGCCACAGTGTATTTGCTTCACTTCCTGCTTCTGGCTGATCCTTTAATAGGAAAATTAATAGGGTAACATGAGTCAATTAATCAGAATGCATATTTTTATGAACTCCACTGCCAGTGCATTAATTCATGACATGTGTTTCAAAAATTGGAAGAATGGCAAAAATATAAGTATAGATTGCTTATGATATATGATTCCAAAAGTCAGACACTGTGAGTCATTCATCCATTCATTCATTCATTCAAGAAGTGTTCACTAAGTACCTACTAAGAGCCAGTCACCATTCCAAGCATTGGAGGTAATCGATGAGTCAAGTCAAAGAGACACAATAGGCATGAAACAAACCCTTACACATAGATTTATGATAGAGATGTGGAAAGCGTGGGATGGCACACAAACTAGGGGCCACATCAGAGGTCTGGCCAAGATTTAAGAGGCATCAAGTTGCAGCCAGAAGGCTGATTAGGGACTCCCTTGATGGACAGATGGGGAGAGAGGACATAGTGACAGAAAGGCATTCAAGGTAGTAGAAATTTCCTATGAAAATACTCTACGGCTCCAGGGAGCAGTGACTGAAAATAGCTAGCATATAAGGTCCATGGGTGCAGGATAATGAGCAGGGGTTAGATGGAGGAACAGCTAGAACTTAGAAGACCTGAGTGCCACACAAAGGGGGTGGGCTTCATCCTCAGGCAGGACAGAATTTCTGAAGGGGCACTGTGGTCACAAGTCTAAAACGTCACCCTGGAGACAGTGAGGTTGATGGGAAGGGCAAGCCTGGTGGAAAGGAGACTCACCTGGAAGCCGCTACCAAGGTTCGAGAGAGAAACATTGAGGGTTTGGGGTGAGACAGTGGCACCAGGAAGAAAAAGCAGAGTGCACTTCAGGGATATCTGGTAGCACACCTCAGCAGGGTTTGTTCATGGATAGAGGTGGAGTGAGAAGGACGGCCTGGGGTGGTCTCTGGAGGAAAGGCAGCTCCATCACAGGACATTATGTTAAGTGAAATAAGCCAGGCACAGAAAGACAAATCATGTTCTCACTTATTTGTGGGAGCCAAAAATTAAAACACCTGAACTCATGGAGATGGAGAGTAGAAGGAAGGCTGGGAAGGGTAGTGGGGAGGTAAAGGGGAAGTGGGGATAGTTAATGGGTACAACAAATAATTAGAACAAATGAATAACACCTAGCATTTGCAAGCCACATGGGGTGAATACAGTAAAAAAAAAAAAAAACTTAATTGTACATTTTAAAATAACTAAAAGAGTAGAACTGCATTATTTGTACCCTGATATGATTATTACACATTGCATGCCTGTATCAAAATATTTCATGTAATCCATAAATACAGGCCACAAAAATTAAAAATTAATTTTTAAAAAATAAATAAGAAAAAATAAGAAGCAACTCCACCAACTCAAGTATAGAAGGGAGGATAAGAACCAGTGCTAAGGAAAGATCATGTGCTCCATTCAGCCACATGGATTTGAGGGGTCCGTGTGACACTCAAAAGGCAGGTGCTTGACAAGCTGCTATGTATGTGGGTCTGAAGCTCAAGAAGTTTGGGCTGGTGAAAGACATTTGGAAATCATCATCGCTATCACCATGGAAAACAAGAGGGCATGCAACTCATTACCCAGGAGGGGCCAGTGGAAAAAGATGAGTCCAGGAAAGAGATAAGGAGCAGCCCAAGAATGATGCAGGAAGACAGAGGATGATAAAGAGAAAGTGCTTTGCACATGGAAAGCACCAGAGTACAGCAGTTACAGAATGTGAAGCTTACATAGATAAATGAAGCAAGGAGGGAGGCAGGATGAGCCCTGAAGCATCAGTGCTTGCAAATTTCAACTCTGATGAACTCAACATAAGGCACTGAGCACCCACCATGAACAGGGAGGTGCCAACTCATATAAGGCGCCAGGCACAGTGGCTCACGCCCATAATCCCAGCACTTTGGGAGGCTGAGGTGGAAAGAACACTTGAGGCCAAGAGTTTGAGACCAGCCTGGGTAACATAGAAAGACCCTGTGTCTGCAAAAAATTCAAAAATTATCCAGGTGTGATGGCATGCACCTGTAGTGCTACTCAGAAGTCTAAAGTGGGACGGTCCTCTGAGCCCAGGAGTTTTCGGCTACAGTGACCTCTGTTCATGCTACTGCACTCCAGCCTAGGCAACAGAGTGAGACCCATCTCAAAAGAAAAAAGGACAGAAAAAACCCAACGGCTCTCACACTTGAATGTGTGTCAGAAATACCTGAGGGGTTTATTTAAGTACAGACTCGTGAGCCCACCTCAGAGATTTCGATACAGTGGGAGACCCCAGGAACCTGCACACTTCACAAGCACCCAAAGGATTCTCTGGGGGACAGTTAGGAAATCCACATTTAGAAATACTGTGAAAGTGTCGCCCTTATGTCAAAACTAGGGACTTTTCGTAAAAGTATTTCTCAGAAGTCCCTAGTATCAGCTTCTCTTCTCAGAAAAATCTAGGAGACTTCAGGATTGATTTAATCTTCCAAGTGACTTCAACCTTGTAGCTTTCAGTGTCTTCAAACTGCAATCAGCAGTTCTCACTGCTAGAAGAACAATCTGGGTGTTTAAGAAAACGTATCTGCAATTTTCTGCTTCCACCCTGCCTCCTGAATCAGGCTTCCAGAGATGGAACCCAGCAATCCGGAGATTTCTGAAGTCTTCCCAGTAGATGTTACAGTTCAGCCAGGTTTGGAAACAACTGAATAGATCATCTCTAATCCAATGTCAACCCCTAAGAGTCTCTGTATTCAATGAGCATCTGCAAGAGGAATTGTGCTTGGGCTGCCAAAATAAGGCCCTAATAAACCTCCCTGTCAAAAAGAAAGTTTAAGATTCCTTGATGTCAGCAGAGCCTGCAATAGAAACTTTAGTCCAACTGTGAGTTTTCAGAGTAAATATTATTACAATGATGTAGAATTTTAGCTGCCCTGATTAATTATGCAGTGGCAGCACTTCAATGGGTTGTGGGCCTAATACAAGCACTCCGTTCTGTCATTGTTACTATCAAGTTCAACAGCCTCCTCAGATCAGTCAGTGAGGATTTGGCATTGTTGTTACAACAACAAGAGGAACCCAGGGAAGAATGGGAGCTTTCGTCAGCTCTAAAATAGAAAACTTCAGTAAGCATACATTTAAGTCAGTGCCAAACTACAGATTATCTGGCTAATAAGGATTATTAAGGGAAGTGAGATGCCTAATACAGAGCATAAACGCGACTATCATTTTAAAAGTCCCATTTCATCAGAGGTGAAGGTGACAGATGGTTGCCGATGTGCAGGTTTCGTCCCTAACCCTTTTCTTCCCTCCTGCTGTGGTGATCTCTATCCAGTGCTAACAATGGCCTGTGTCCTCAGATCAGGACTTGCTGAAAAAGAAGGGGAATGCAGAGGCAGGGGACACGTGGCAGATGTTACTTCCTCTTATGATAACCCCAGGGAGGCTACACGGTAGCACACATCGCAGGGTTTGCTCATGGATAGAGGTGGAGTGAGAAGAAAGGCCTGGGGTGGTCACTGGAGGAAAGGCAGCTCCTTCAGAGGACATCATATTAAGTGAAATAAGCCAGGCACAGAAAGATAAATGTCACATGTTCTCACTCATTTGTGGGAACTAAACATTGATTGAATTCATGACGATGGAGAGTAGAAGGATGGTTACCAGAGGCTGGGAAAGGCAGTAGGGAGGTCGGGGGGAAGTGGGGGTGGTTAATGGGTACAAAAAGGAGTTAGAACGAATGAATAAGACCCAGTATTTGCAAGCACAATAGGGTTAATATAGTCAAAAATAACTTAATTGTACATTTTTTAAATAGCTAAAAGAGTACAATTGGATTATTTGTAACACAAAGATAAATCCTTGAGGGAATGGATATTCCGTTGACCCTGATGTGATTATTACACACTGCATGACTGTATCAGAATATCTCATGTAACCCTTAAATATAGGCACCTACAGCTTCCTACAAAACAGAGAATTCCTGTTTAAAAATCTCAGTAGGATTCCCAGAGCCTACATAATAAAACCCAAATTGTTTAGAGGTGAGCAAGAGCATTTTCCATCCAGCCTTCGCTCCTACCCACCCTTTCCTTCCCTCACTCTCCCACACCCCTACATACCCACCATTCCAAGAACAGTCAACTTGCACTTTTCACAACTCAGGGCCTTTCTCTGCATGTTCTGCTGCCTCCAGAGCAGCATGCTTCCTGCTCCCTTTCCTCACCTGGCAAACATCTCTCGCGTGGGGAGGCCGTCCTGGATGACTCTAAACATTGTTGATCCACCCTTGGTGCTCTGGAGCTTTGTTTAAACTCCTTTAACATTAAATACTGTGCTAAATGATTTCTCTAACTACCCATCCAACTCTTCCACTGGGGCATGAGTTGCTCAAGGCCAAGCCCATGGTAGAGTCTCAAAAACATCTGTTGGATGGATAGAAAGAAGGAAGAAAGAGAGGGAGGGAAAAGAGAGGGAGGGAGGGAGGGAGGACAGAAAAGACAGAAAAGGGAAAGGAAAGGAAGGAGGAGAAAGGAGACCTGGACCGGTGTCAAGAGACTGATATTTCTCCATCTATTGATACAATAAGCATGCATTGGAAGTAACTATTAAGTTTAAGGCAATGTTCTAATATACTAAGATAAATAAGACACACCTTTGATCCCCACTTAAGAGCTCATAAACCAGCAAGGAAAAAGTTAGATAAACAAGCAGATAATTGCATTAAACACTTTAAAGTCCAATAGAGGTAACTGTGAGGTGCTATGATATCAAAAAGAATAATCAGCCACACAGCCCAGGGGAGTTGAATCGAAAGCTGAATCCTAAAGCACAAGTGGGATCGAAAGCAATTTCCATTTTCAGTAGAGGGTTAGGGTGTGCAAAGGCATGAAAATAAAGGAAACCCTGGACAAATTTTTAAAAAAGAATGCTGAAGGTATGTTGGCCAGCAGGTAGGAAAGGGGAGGCTGGGGAGAGAAGTAGGGTGTGGCCATGAAGGTGTTTAGAGGAAGTGTGTGGACCTGAGTGTAGCCAGAGAGGAAGCTCTGGGTGAACCCCAGGCCTCTGCATGCACCACCCCTTCTTGGAACATTCTCAGGCTCCCCCAGCCTGATTCTGACACCCTTCAATTAGAGGTTCCAGGCACCCTACCCTTTCCCATCATGACACTCATCAAAATTCACTGAACAATTCTAATATCTGGATGTTCCAGCAAATTGGAAGATTCACCAGGGCAGGCATTGTATCTGTCTTGTTTATCACTATATCCTATATCCTAGAAAGTACCTGTCCTATAGTGAGCCTTCCATAATATTGGTTAAATGAATGCAATAAATGCACGCTCTTCTCGGTCAAACCTTTCCATCATGGAATCTGTGAAATAATAGAGTCCCACCTGAGGTGGAAATAATCCTGGAGGAGAGCTGGTTCTCAGTCAGCCTCCGACATCCAGACACAACGTGCTTCCAGCAAGACATGTCAGCTCACCGAGCCTTGGTTTCTTATTTACCAAATGGAGCTATTGGCCTGAACAAACTCTAAGCATGCCTCTAACTCGTAAAGTTGATGATTTTTACCTGATAGTAGCTCCAGATCCATAGTGTTCTATGGAGAGCAGTTCTTTAGTGAGACGAAGATGGAGAAACAAACTCAGTGCCACTCACTTCCAGGACTGTGTCCTCACTGAATTTGTCCTGAGGAAAACAGGTGCCAAGTTCCCTCTTGACTTTATTAGACGTGAAAACATAGCCAGAGATGAAAGGAAAGGTCACCTCTCCTGGGCAAATAAACTTTATTTTAGTACGTCCCCAGAAGATGGATGTGGAGACCCCAAGGATTTCCACTTTCAAGTTTAAAATTCCCAGAAAGAGACACTATCCCTAAAGCCAAACCCAGGAGACGGGCTCGAGGTGCCTCTGAAGGCAAAGGCCAGTGGTCTGCTCCATGCCCATGAGATTCAGGGGCTAGAAACAAATGAAAGCCATGATTAAAGTAATTTCATCTATGTGTTTCCAGAGACTAATTATATTTATTGCATCTGACACCAGTCAGGGATAGCAAACATCTTTTGTGAGCCTTACGACAAAAGTTGAAAAGCATTACTCATAATGGCTGATTTTGTTTTATTATATCTGACTCAAAGCCAAAGGTAGACAGCACTTAGGGCTCTCTGTGGGCATTAATGTTTGAATGCAATACAGATAGCTTCCCTCTCTGGCTTCCCACCAGCACCCACATACGCTGCCCTCCTGCTCTCAGTATGTATGCAAGTGGTTGTGGAATAGAGAGGCAGTTAAATAGCTCCAGAATTTGTTGTGCAGCCACCATATCCCAAGCACATTGCTAGGCACTGATCCTCACAGGTCAATAAGACAAGAGACTCTGCCCTCCAGGGGTGCACAGGGCTGGACAACAGCCCACCAAACATTACCCTGTAAAGGCAGTATTACGTGCCATAAGACAGATGAAGTAAGAGTGAATGGGAAAGATATCAAGAAGGAAAGAGTGAGCTCTAGTTGGGAAAAATCAGAAAAGGGGATGGCATATGAAATAAGCCAGCAAAGAAGAGGTTATGTCTTAGGCAGCCACAAATGGGAACTAAATTCTTGGTACCAAGGACAGCAAGCAAAGGAGAGAAACCAAGGAGGTAGGGCATGTTCAACTAAAGCTTAAGATGGCATGTGTTCATATGGCAAAACAGCACACAGTGGGACAGGAACGATGAAGCATGTGGCTGATAGCCTTGAAGACTACCCAAAGAGTGGGCATCTATTTGAGAGCAAGGAGCATTCATGACCTTCAGCACAGGAGTAAGACGCAAAGAGCCACACACTAAGTAGGTTAGTGCAGGAGTGGTGTGAGGTATCCAGGCCAGCAGGGCTTTTAAGAAATGGCCTTCAATAGCCTGGTTGAGAACCACTGCTCCAGAACACAGTCACACCTGGTGTTAGGGTCTATAGTATTGCTTCAGTGCTACCAAAATTAATATGGTGGGCTTGGCAGGTGTTAATCTGCTGCCCTGAGAACGTATCATAGGTCCATAGATAAATGCAGTTTCCAGCCAGTGCCTTATAAACAACCTTTGAAGACAACCCATTTGTGAGTTACATACTGCCTTCCAAATGATGAAGATTTGCTTCATATCTTTAAGGGGTGTTTCCACTTTTAAAGAGAACTTGCAATCTATTAGAAAAGATGGCAGAATTTTAGACAAAGGATCCAGAAGCTCCACACATGAAAGTACTTAGGTCCACTTGCTCCCATGACATCAGGACAAGAACATAACTCACCATGGAGGTCCCCGCTGCTACACGGCAGCCAGTCTCTAGGAACCTTACACACATACACAAAGTGATATGTCTTTAAAATCCATAAAGTCTTCACAGAGTTAATGTTACTGGAAAATTGTTCTCTCTTTTTAGAACATTAGTCCCTAAGGACAGACTACAGGGAGAAAAAAGTCTTTTTATGAGCTTGCCTAAGAAAATTATTACACCCCAAAGTCCATCATGGTTATGAAATTCCATTGCATCTGTCTCTTATTTACTTTGAAACCAACATTCTAGATCTACTTGAGATACTCAATGCAAAATAATAGTTCTGTTTATTTTTATTTGGCTTTAAAGGAAATAAGTAGGAGAACAAGAGGGATGAGGTCTCAGTTAATGATCAATAAAATATGGCAGAAGTTGACATCTACCTGAGATAAATTAAAATCAAATCTTTGTATCTCTTTACTGTCACAGGGTGACACTGTCAATGGATCCTTTCTTCTTTCCAAACAAGACATTTATGTCTTTCTTTATTGACAATTAATATTCCATATTAATTCGGCTCATGCCTATAATCCCAGCACTTTGGGAGGCTGAGGCAGGAAGATCACTTGAGCCCAGAAGTTGAGGATGAGCCTAGGCAACAAAGGGAGACCCCAGATCTACAGAAAAATAAAAAACTAACCAGGCATGGTGATGCACACCTGTAGTCCTACCTAATCAGGAGGCTGAGGCAGGAGCATTCCTTGAGCCTAGGAGGTCAAGGCTGCAGTGCGCCAAAATCACACCACTGCACTCCAGCCAGGGTGAGAGAACAAGAACCCTGTCTCAAAAAAAAAAAAAAAAAAAAAACAGACTCAACAGCCACTGGTCAAAGTGACTCAACCTGAAGATCTCCCTCTGGTAAAAGATGGGGCAATCTGAACTCTCATAAAGATGAGAATTGCAATGGATTAAAATGGATCAAATAAGTTTAAATCCATGGGTTCATAAAGATATTTTTTCAAACCTACTTGATAAACTTTTGAAAATCAACAGCATTATCTTGAAAACTCAGTAAATACAAGGAAAATGTAAAACATTTATTTTAGATTCCTTTATGAACTAAGCCACTAAATAACCAACTAGTAGATGAAGAATTTTCTGATAAAATCATTACAGCTAACAAATCAAAGCAGACTGACAGAATCAGAACATCACCATTCTGCACCCTGCAGTGAATGAATGGATCTAGGCAATGTGCATCACATCCGCCAACATCAAAAACAAGGAGCCAACAGGCATGTGAAAGAACACAGTCCCACCTACAATCCGCCACCCCAGGAGGCTGTACCTGAGGCTGCTGAAGCTTCTGGACCCGGCTGCCAACTTCTAGGAGGGTAGAAAACCGAGGAGCATGTTAACCTGCAACATGAGTGCCCAATCAGCCAAATCCAGATTGAGAACCACTCCATGGGTCAGATGGCCCAGGTTCTTCAATACATAAACTGTAAGAAAAACAAACAGATGGAAGAAAACTTGTAAGAGAGAGCAGACAGACAGCAAAACACATATAAAATTATGTATTAAAATTTTACACACACACATCTAGGCTTTTTTAACGGGAAAAACTACAGCATTTAGAGCTATGTGTTTTTAATTAATCCAAAAAGATGCAAAGGATGTTATAACATAATAGCCATGATAGTGATTACTTTGAGCAAAAGCAAGGAAATTTCTAGAGTAACTGACAAAATTCTAGTAAAATAAAATGGTCTAAAAATAAATTTAAAAGTAAAATAATATTATTATACCTTAAGTTGTAGGTAGGGTACATGTGCACAACGTGCAGGTTTGTTACATAGGTACACATGTGCCATGTTTGTTTGCTACACCCATCAACTCATCATTTACATTAGGTATTTCTCCTAACGCTATCCCTCCCCCAGTCCCCAATCCTCTGACAGGTCCCAGTGTGTGATGTTCCCCACCCTGTGTCCCTGTGTTCTCATTGTTCAGCTCCCACTTATGAGTGAGAACGTGTGGTGTGTTGTTTTCTGTACTTGTGATAGTTTGCTTAGAATGATGGTTTCCAGCTTCATTCATGTCCCTGCAAAGGACATGAACTCATCCTTTTTTATGGCTGCATAGTATTCCATAGTGTATATGTGCCACATTTTCTTAATCCAGTCTATCATTGATGGACATTTGGGTTGGTTCTAAGTCTTTGTTATTGTGAATAGTGCTGCAATAAACATACATGTGCACATGTCTTTATAGTAGCATGATTTGTAATCCTTTGGGTATATACCCAGTAATGGGATCACTGGGTCAAATGGTATTTCTAATTCTAGATCCCTGAGGAATCACCACACTGTCTTCCACAATGGTTGAACCAATTTACACTCCCACAACAGTGTAAAAGCATTTCTACTTTTACACATCCTCTACAGCATACATTGCTTCCTGACTTTTAATGATTGCCATTCTAAACTGGCATGAGATGGTATCTCATTGTGGGTTTTGATTTGCATTTCTCTGATGACCAGTGATGATGAACATTTTTTCACATCTGTTGGCTGCATAAATGTCTTCTTTTGAGAAGTGTCTGTTCATATCCTTTGCCCACTTTTTGATGGTTTTTTTTTTTTCAAAAATGATGAAAAAAAGTTATTTTTAAAAGATTTTCAAAAAAGGGAATCCATTACGATTAGGGATATGACATGGTGAAACCCTTATAATAGACATCTATGAAAAGAAACATCTAGAAGTCTTGAAACTTTCATACCAAACCACCAACTCTGAACGGTGGGTGGCACTCAGGGTCCAGGAGTAAGATGGGGAGGGAACCAGGTGACTCAGTACAGGAGCAGATTCATGTTTTGCTCAATATATTTTTGTTCTGTTTGCATTTTTACAAGCAACTTTTCATGTATTATTCATATAGATTAAATGACTCAATCAATCTAGGAGTGAGTGAGCTATCAATTGCCCAAGCAAGTGAGTGAGTGAGCAAATGAATAGAGAAAGAAAAATGTATCCCAGTATCATAGACAGGTCCTCATAAAATCATGTACAGTAAACTACAAAGAAGAAAACAGATGATGCAAAATCTGATCAACCCAGACATTTTAGAGCCATATATTTAAGCCACTTAACTCCCTAGTCACAGATTCTATGAGATTATACACTAAAATTTTATAAATGGAAATTTTACAAGGTAACTTCATCGACCAGTCAAATATGAGTTCAGACCCAGATACCATCTTAAATGATCCCTGTGCCCACCCTAATACCATCCTGCCTGCCCTCTGGGACCCTCCAATCATGAGATCCTAACTAAGAAGTCTTGCTGCCCAGGTTGGGCATGGGGACTCCAGGCTGGGCACGGGGACTCCCGCCTGTAATCTCAGCACTTTGGGAGGCTTCAGAGGAGGATTCCTTGAAGCCAAAAGTTAACACCAGCCCTGGCAACACTGGGAGACCCTGTTTCTGTAAAAAATTTAAAAATTAGCCAGGTGTGGTGATACGCACCTATGGTTCCAGCTACCCAGGAGGTTGAGGTGGGAGGATCGACTGGGCCCAGGAGATTGAACCTGCAGTAAGCCATGATCACACCACTGCACTCTAGCCTGAGTGACAGAGCAAGACCCTGTCTAAAAAAAGAAAAAAAAAAAAGTCTTGTTGCCCCTTTAAATTTCATGATCCCCAGAGTATTAGAAAGCACATCTCTGAATCCATCCAGAATTACTTCTTTGCAAATATTCCAAAAACAAAAAAGGCAGGTACAGTAGCTCACGCCTATAATACCAGCACTTTGGGAGGCCAAGGCAGGCAGATCACCTGAGGTCAGGGTCAGGAGTTTGAGACTAGCCTGGCCAACATGATGAAACCCTATCTATACTAAAAACACAAAAATTACCTGGCCATGGTGGCAGTCGCCTATAATCCCAGCTACTCGGGAGGCTGAGACAGGAGAATTGCTTGAACCAGGGAGGCAGAGGTTGCAGTGAGCCGAGATCGTGCCATTGCACTCCAGCCTGGGTGACAAGAGCAAAACTCCATCTTAAAAAATAAAAACCAGAACCAAAGGCTCTAACTCACTTATCAACCAGTATCCAAATTTAGAATAGAGCAGCATTCTTCAAAAATTGAAGCAATTGAAAACAAACAAACAAAAAAAAACTCTACCTCCAACCAAAAATTATATGTAACTCTGAGAATCCAAGTTTTCAGAGGCTTCTCAGAGGGAGAATGTGTTGCTTAACTTCTCTCAGCCTCAGTCAGGGTCCTCATCTATAAAATGGGGGGATAAGCATCCCCTGCCTCACCAAGGAGTTATGAGGACTTCACGAAATCCTGTGAAACCTTTAGCACATTGCTAGGCACACAGAAAATGCTCAGAAGATGTTTGCTGTGGTCTTAATATTTTTATTGAGTCATGTTTTAACTGTATTACCTTGGGTAAAGTCTGATAATGCCAGATGCAGAACAGAAGAGATAAACTGGAAAGAGTTTTACAGATTTGCTACTCACTGCCCTGTGGGGAAAATGCAGTGGGCCACTCCAGGGAGTGTTGGCCACCAGGGTTTACAGGAGGAGACAGTAGGAACAGGGAAAGCGTCTTCATTGAGAAGAAGCAGGGAGGTCGGGGGAGGCTGGGTAAGCAGGCTTAGCATTGGCTAGTCTGAGTCATTTCAGTGGACTCCCAGTCATTGGGGCTGTCCTGAGTTAGCCGGTATCTGCCCCTGGGATGATTACGGCAGGTGGATAGTGGCTCCAAGTGTGAGACCCTAATTGTATTAGTCCGTTTCACCCTTCTGATAAAGACATACCTGAGACTGGGTAATTTATAAAGAAAAAGAGGTTTAATGGACTCACAGTTCCATGTGGCTGGGGAGGCCCCATGATCATGGCAGAAGGAGAAAGGCACATCTTACATGGCTGCAGCAAGAGAGAATGAGAACCAAGCAAAAGGAGTTTCCCCTTATAAAACCATCAGATCTAATGAGACTGATTCACTACCACAAGAACAGTATGAGGAAAACTGCCCGCATAATTCAATTATCTCCCACCAGGTACTCCTACAACATGTGGGAATCGTGGGAGCTACAATTCAACATGAGATTTGGGTGGGGACACAGAGCCAAACTAATACAAGAGGTAGCTGGGAATACTGACGTCATCAGCTGCTCAAAAAGGGGAACTGACTGCTTCTAGCCAAGTCCTCAAAACTAGGCCAAAGCAGCATTATAAAATCTATATTATAAGGTAAAAGTCACACTACATAAAATCAGCCATTTTAAAATATAACATTCAATGGCATTTAAAATACTCACAATGCTGTGCAACCAATCACCACCTCTGTCTAGTTCCAAAACACTGTCATCATCCCAAAAGAAACTCTGGACTCATTAAGCAGTTACTCTCCATTCTCCCACTGCTACCACCTCGTTTCCAGCCCTGCCAAATCCTGGCAATGACCAATCTGCCTTCTGTCTCTAAGGGCTTACCTATTCCAGATATATGATATATATGTGTATATATATATCTCTCTCTCTCACAAACTGTGACTATCATGGGCTGAATTACGCCTCCCTAAAATTCACATGTTGAAGCTCTCAATTCCCAATGAGACCATATTTAGAGATGGGGCTTTTTAAGAGTAATTAAGGTTACATTAGATCATAAGGGTGGGGCCCTAATCCAATAGGAGTGGTGTCCTTATCAGAAGAGGGACACACGCCAGGGATGTGAGTGCACAGAGGAAAGGCCATGTGAGGACATAACAAGGTGGCGACCATCTGCACTCCAAGGAGAAAAACTCTGGGAGAAAACTAACCTGCCAACACCTTGATCTTAAAACTTCTAGCTTCAAGAAAGGGGAGAAACCAATTTCTGTTCTTCAAGTTACCCAGTCTGTGATATTTCATTATGGCAGCCTGAGCAGATTAACACAGTGGCCTTTTGTGTCACATAGCATAAAGTTTTCAATGCATTGTAGGAGGTATCAGTACTTCATTCCTTTTCGTGGCTGAATAATATTCCATTATATGTATATACCACGATTTTTTTTACCCACTCATCCATTAATGGATATTTGGGTTATTTATACCTTTTGGATACTGTGAATAATGCTGCCATGAACATTCATGTCCATCCATTTCTTTGAGCAACTGTTTTTAATTATTTTAAATACATAGGAATGAAATTGCTGGGCCATATGGTAATTCTATATTTAACTTTTCAGGAACCAACAAACTTGTTATTTTTAAAGCATTCACTTCAGTGCCTATCACGTACAGGCCCTGTTTCACAGAGTGGGTGGAAATATCAATGAACCATCATCCCTGCCCTACTGCCTCTGTAGGTTCTGTCTGTGAGAACCACTCCTTCAAAAGAAAAGCAGTAGGTATAATTTTCCATGGTATCTTAGTTTTATTCAAAATGAGTACCTGGGCAAACTCGTGACAACTGAACCTCAAATGTCAAAGTAGCCTTTGTCCTCCAAATATTTATATTTCAAATGTTTATGGGTAAATACACCTATTCTCTTAATTAATGATGATATCCTCTAAGTAGGCCAAACTTGACCTTCTATAGCATCAAATTAATAAAATGTATTTCTAGGCCTCCAATCATACACATCCATGCATGAATGGATACAAAATGACAGAAAGGTCAGAGAGACAAAGAATGGCAAGCTGAAGAGGGATCGATTAAGAGAGTTCACAGAAACACGGTCAGGAAGAAAACATAGCAGATCTCAGAGAACCTAAGCCAGGGCAGATATTCAAAGAGGAGAACAACACAAGAATGCCAGGATGCAGAGAGGATCTACCAGTTTTGGAAGGAGGCAGGGTTAAGAGATGAGAGAGGAATGTTAGTTTCATGCCCTTGCCAATATCTTTCATGGTTAATTACACCCTGACAGCCAATAAATTCCTCTAATAGTTTTCACTGGAGAAACTATTCTTCTACCCACTCCTACAAATATGAAGCAGTGTCGCTGGTCCAGACTAGCTTCCAGAATCACCCAAGTGGTGCTGATTATCAATGGTGGGTGTGGACAACGGAGAAAACAAGAAGGCATTTTTCTGAGAGCCCTTTTGGCAAAAATCACCATGTATGGTAAATACCAGATTCCACACATCAAGTGTCCTTATTTCCTAACTGAAAGAAATAACTAAGGAGTTTCTCTCTTTCTTGCTCTCTCCTCTCTCTCTCTCCCCCCGTCTTCCCCCCAACCCCCCGCCCCGTTTGCGCACTCTCTCTTACTCTCCCCACTCTCCCCAACCCCTGACCTGAGGATCCACACAATAGCTAACCTCGCTAATCAATCAACCCTCAAAGTCTATTTTTCAGAGACATGGGATTCCTCTTTCTCACCATGGAAGGGTTCTGATTCCACATATGTCACCTAAGACAAAAATTGAGTGTTTCAGAGAAAACAAGCTCACTCATCTCCAACCAGCACTTTCTCTTACGGTTCCGGATGAAGACCATAACATTAAGCATTTCTACAGTACCTTTCGTCTTCCGGTACTTTCCGCACACAGTTCCAGAAAGGAGGGAGTGGCGATAGGCTGACACATCACCTTCAAAACCCTAGACCACTGTTTTTCAGGTGGCTAGTCTACACCATGACTGTTTAAATAAAGCAGAAACCAGATAAAAGCTCATTCAAAGGGAATAGTTATAGAAAGACAGTGAACTATCTATGGGGCAAAAGAAAGTAATAAAATGTTCAAGTCCCCAAACGTAAGGCTCATCTCTGCTAAGGGTGAGTGACTGTGGAGTCAGGCACGCCTGTTTCAAATTCTTATCCTGCCACTTACTATCTCCATATCCTCTGAAAGCATTAATATTCTCATTGGGGAAAAAAATGGGAGAAATTACCTACCAAATAGGTTTAAGTGAATTAAGGTCTAGCCTAATGATCAGTAATGGTGGTGGCAGTAATAATAATGTGCCACACATCAATGACCCAAATTTTAGAGTATAATTTATTATGGTATAGAGCTAAATATTCCTAAAATATTAAACAGTTTGGAGACCCTTGAAAGTGTTGAAAAAGTAATGTGTTTTCACTTTTGAGCAATTTGCAGTTTGGTTTTTTAATGGTTTTAAAGCCTCTGCAGCTGACAGCAGGGCTTTATTCTTGCAGCACCAGAGGGTAAGCCGAGGCCCTTCCATGCTTGTGTAAGGATATCTGGGTGCGAGAGATGTGCCATGTTATAATCATACAGTCTTCTCCAATCCACCACCACGTTCACCACCACTATTTCCTTTCTGGGCACAGACTTGGAGGTGGCGTCATTTGTAGAAGGAATTTCTCCAGAACACAGAAAGGCTTCCCAAGAAGTACTGATTTAAGGATAAAAGTTGTTGGTTAGTTTTATGAGTGAAGACAGGAGTGAAGAATGTGGAGGCTTACAATTGCTTTCTCATCGGCAGAGAACTTAGACATGCAAAATAACTTTTTAACCTTGTAGATTTAGGACAACATCTCCCCTTGAATACAACTAACCAAACTGGGCCTGCTAGAATTTTGAATGTACAACTGGATGTTCACTGATGGCTTTAAAATTCTATCTCCAGCACAGATCTTGCCTATGAATTCCCAAACTATCAAATCCACCTGGGCATCTCAAATTCCACATGTCCAAGTCTGACCTTATCATCATCTTCTCAAATCTAGGCCCGTCTTCCCCACCTCCTTTGAATCTCTCTCAGTGCAACTTCCTGGATCTGGTCTCGCTGGGTAGAAACTGAGGGGTCATTCTTGGCACTATTTTCTCCATCTCTGCAACATGCATCACAGGCAACCCATCACCAACTCTTGTCCATTTGCACTCCAAATAACCGTCAGGTCTCATTAGTTTTCTCCAATTCCACGGCCAACAACCTACAGGCCCAGGAGACGAATCTTTGCTGCATGAACTAGCCCTCCAGCGTCTGCCTTGGCCCTGTCCTATTCTCTTCCTCACGGTGACCAGAATAATCTTCTCAAAACTCAAAGTTCTACCTTAAAACCCATCTGGAAATCCCATCGTCCTTGAGTAAAGAAGAAGATCCTGAGCGTGGCCTAGAACACTCACCATGCTCTGAACTCAGTCTTCCCTACCCTGAGCTCCAGCCAGAGAACTTGAATTATACACCCGCTCATGCCAAAGGGTATTTATCCATCCATGTTCTTCCTCTCTCAGAGGCTCTCTTTCCCCTAACTCCCTCTTCCATCCGAACAATTCCTACTTTCCCTTCAAAGCTTTACCAAAAACCACTTTCCAAAAAAACTGACTTGGTCAGGTTCGTTGGTTCCATATGGTCCCATGGGCTCATGGAACTGTATCTCTTTCTTTCATTGATCTCCTTTCAGTCTGCCTTGATTCCCTCACTGTTGTGCCCGTGTGTCGTTGTGTGTCCCCTGCTAGACTGTAAGGTCAGTGAGAGCAGGGACTATGTCTGGTTTGCCCACCATTTTAGCCTCACGGCCAAGCCCAGTGCCTGGTAAAAACAAGGCACTTGGTGAAAATAGATGTTGAATGAATGAATGAGTGAATGAATGTACAGAAGTATATGATACATCTAATAGGAGGATGGGGGAAATTTGAGTGTAACCTTAAAAAGAGTTCTTCTATAAGGCCGGGTACAGTGGCATGCACCTGTAGTCACTGCTCAAGAAACTGAGGCAGGAGGATGGCTTGAGCCCAGGGGATGCAAGCTGTGGTGTGCTATGATCATGCCCATGGACAGGACTATACTCCAACCTGGGCAACAAGCCAGATCCCACCTATTTTCAAAAAAACTTTCTGTAAGATAAAGTCTCAGAACATGGCAAAGGAAGGGCAGAGGGGATATTGTTTCCCAGGAAAATACTACAGCAAATTTGTAGGAAGAAAACGTGCAAACACTTGGGTATCCTCCGCTCACATCACTCCTTGGAATCTCAGCTTTCCAACTGAGGAAGTAGGGGTGGTAGTTCTTGGAAGAAAGGAGGAAAATGTTGCAAAACATTCTAAAGCTATCAGGACAAAATGTATATGTGCCAGAGAACATGAGGTAGAAATTGTACTTATCTATAGTTTTAGAAAATGAGCAAGGAGGCTGGGCGCAGTGGCTCACATCTGTAATTCCAGTACTTTGCAAGGCCAAGGCAGATTGCTTGAGGTCAGGAGTTCAAGACCAGCCTGGCCAACATGGTGAAACCCTGCCTCTATTAAAAAACACAAAAATCAGCAGGGCATGGTGGCGTGTGCTTGTAGTCCCAGCTACTCAGGAGGCTGAGCCAGGAGAATCCCTTAAACCCGGGAGGTGGAGGTTGCAGTGAGCCGAGATCACACCACTGCATTCCTGCTTGGGCAACAGAGTGAGACTCTATCTCAAAAAAAAAGAAAAGAAAATGAGCAAGGAGATTTCAAAAAACACCCATGCATTTTATATCCCTTACAAATCACATAGCTCCATCTTAAAACCTGTCGAAAATTTCTAATGAATGAGGAGAAATAGTCCTCAGCCCTCCTTCAAGGTATCCAAGGGAGTGAGACCAGGCAAAGGTTTTGTCCAACAGCCACATCGTGTTCCAAAAGGAAGATGAGTAGAGATCTGTCCCACCCAGCAACAAAGAATTCCTCAGCAGAGAGCAGAACCTGATCTGCTTCCAGGCTGAGATTGCAGGAGGATGTTTGCCCAAATGCTGCAATGACTTCCAGTCATGCATTTGTTTGGTTTCGGTAATTACTTGTTCATTTAAAAAGAAAAAGAAATATATGAAAATGAACACTTCTCTCACATGTGTACCTACATTTCAAATAAAGGTTTCATGAGGCATCTTGAAGGAACTGAAACCCTAGTAATGCAAGAAGAAAACCATCCTACAGAAAAACTGGCACCCTCCCAAACAGCTATCATTCAGTTCTTTCCAGCACAAAAAGAGAAAGTTTATTTCTCTGTTTACCTTTACAATTTCAACATTAAAGCAATTCAACAACAACCTGACATTGCATTTCAAGCAGAACAACAGCATTCTAAACTCCAGGGTTATAGAAAAGTGAAAAATGGATATGCGGCTGGTTTCTCTTGCCCCGGCTCGTAAGATTGAGAAAATGTTTGAAAAGTAAATCCCAATTACAGGTGGTGGTGTCGCACATTCAGCCTTCTCTTATCCCACCTGTCTTACTCTAGCTTCTCTACCTGAGCTACTTCCAAGCCAACACAGAGCCCTTTTCTTCCAAGTTTGCTAAACTTTCATCTTTACCTCTCTGACATTTTCTTGCCTTGGCAAAATTCCTAAAGCTTTCAGGGTGGTTCACAAACAGTAGGTGTCAGCCTAAGGGTTAAGAATTCATGCTCCCAGCTGATAATCATCAGTAGATTGTTCTGGAAAATTAAATACACCTGGGCCAAGTTTCTTAAGGCTGTACTCTTTGGAGATGTTTCAATTTATTTTTTTTAAAAAAAGAAGAAACAGTTCAAGAATGTGAACTTCATTTCTCACATATATTTTCCTAAGCTGCTTTTCTTTCCCCCCCCTTTTTTTTTTTTTTTGATATTTCACTATGTGCTTTGGCTTTTCCCCAGATTTTTAACTACTCTTGTCCTCTCTGACATGTGAAAAATGTTCTTGCATTCTGCCATCTTAGCAAGGGCATCGAATGACAAAAGAAACTTCATTCCAGAAGTCCTGATGGCACTATCGTTAGATTCAGACTCACCTATCTGCAGAGACTTCCAGAGGCAAGGACGAACAGCACATGGCTCACCTGATAGATGGGGCATTCATTCAGGGATGCTCACTTAGTGCCTACTATGCACCAAACATTGTGCTTGCAGTGAGGCTCCAAGAAACTACTGGGGATGTTCTAGTTCTCCAGGAATTCCCCTCTGTTGTGAGTGATGGACTAGAACAGAAGTAGGCACAGGCCGTACCAGCAGAGCAGACACTTGTTATAGAGGGAAGGCCGGGAACACTGCTTGTGATGTGGCTACTGCTTCACTGGAGGGTGAAGGTAACTAACAGCCATTCCAGAGAGAAAGGCCAACAGAGACAAAGGCACAGAAACATGAAAGGACAGAGGGCGATGGACACACAGGTGTTTCTAGGTGGCCAGACCAGATCACAGCAAGAGTAGCAAAAATGAAGCCTATAAATATCTGTTGAAAACAGATTATAATGGGAAAAAAATTTTGCAATCTATCCATCTGACGAAGGGCTAATATCCAGAGCCTACAAGGAACTTAAACAAGTTTACAGGGGAAAAAAATCAAAAAGTGGGCAAAAGATATGAACAGACACTTCTCAAAAGAACACATTTATGCAGACAAAAAACATGGAAAAAAGCTCACCATCATTGGTCATTATAGAAATGCAAATCAAAACCACAATGAGATGCTATCTCACACCAGATAGAATGGTGATCATTAAAAAGTCTGGAAACAACAGATGCTAGAAAGGATGTGGAGAAATAGGAACGCTTTCACACTGTTGGTGGGAGTGTAAATTAGTTCAACCACTGTGGAAGGCAGTGTGGTGATTCCTCAAGGATCCAGAACCAGAAATACCATTACTGGGTATATACCCAAAGGATTATACATCATTCTACTATAAAAACACATGCACACATATGTTTACTGCAGCACTATTTACAATAGCAAAGACTTGGAACCAACCCAAACACCCAACAATGACAAACTGGATAAAGAAAATGTGGCACATATACACCATGGAATATTATGCAGCCACAAAAAAAGAATGAGTTCCTGTCCTTTGCAGGGACATGGATGAAGCTGGAAACCATCATCCTCAGCAAAGTAACACCAGAATAGAAAACCAAACAACGCATGTTCTCACTCATAAGTGGGAGTTGAACAATAAGAACACATGGACACAGGGAGGGGAACATCTCACACCAGGGCCTGTTAGGGGGTGGGAAGAAAAGGGAGGTAGAGCATTAGGACAAATACCTAATACATGCAGGGCTTAAAACCTAGATGACAGGTTGCTGGGTGCAGCAAACCACTATGGCACATGTATACCTATGTAGCAAACCTGCATGTTCAGCACATGTATCCCAGAACGTAAATAAAAAAAGAAAATATATTTTGAGAGTTTTGAGATGTCATGCTAAGGAGGTTGGATTTATCCTGCATTAAGAGGGGAAAACACAAGGTGAGCTTTCCATCTAGCAAGGGGTTCAACCAGGAGCTCTACTAGAAAATATAATGCACTGTGTTTCCCCTGTGGCTGGAGAAGTGCGCATTGGGAGAGCAGAAAGGAGAGCAAAATACCTTCCGACTGACGACAATTTGGGGAGGACTTCACAAAGAAGGTGGCCTTTGAGCAACACCTTGGAGGATGAGCAGAACTGAGCCCATGAGAGACGGTGGTGAGGAAGGGTGCTCAGCTGAGAGCAGAGGCACAGGTTGGTGAGTGGGCATGTCTTACTCAGGAAGGCGCCTGGGGTCTTCTAGGCTTGGCCTATGGCTGTTGGAGGTTTGCAGCAGGAGAAAAGCTGGTAAGTTACTCTGAGATCCCATTGTGGAGGTCTTTGAATGCCTTGTTAAGGATGTTGTCCCAAAGGCAACAGGAAATCTGCAGCATTAGGATTTAGAAGTTAACTCTGGCAACACGGGTTGGATAAGGAGTGAGACCAGACAAGGACACTAGTCCAGAGGCCACTGCAAAAAACAGGCAACAGATGAGAAGAGCCTGGTGGCTGAGGCAGGGTGTGCTGGGGGTCACGCCGCCCAGCCTCCCTTGAAGCTGGGTGTGGCCCTGTGGAAGGTGAGCAGGAGGGGCGTGCCTGACTACCAGACCTACCCATCAATGCTCCCAGAGGGCCTCTTTATTACCTTTTTCCTTCCAGCTGGCAGGCATAAAGCTGACCTCAGAGTGGCCCTGGAAGCCCAATAAACACAGCTGAGCCTTCAGCAGCTTGAATCCCTGAAATGACTGCATGGACAGAGCCACACTGTTGACCAGCTGACTCACCCAGAACTGTTACATGACCAAAAACTAACCTTCTATTGGTTCTGTGCCGTTTTTTACTTTGGGATCTATTTATTGTATCAGCAAAGCATACCCTACCTAACATTGATGGTTAGATGGTACAGTGGAGATGGAAAGAGACCGTCAAAAGATATGGTACAGGTTAGCCCTCAAGACTTGGCTACCCATTTTAAGTGGAAGGTGAGAGTGAAGAGTGAATGATGGCACCAACATTTGCAACCTGAATGAAGGGGCAGGTGGTGAGGCCATTAATCTGAGAGTGACCATGGGAGGAGAAGGCTTAGAGGAAGGCAATGAGATTCACCTGGGACCTGCAGAAGTTGGGGTATCTGTGGGGAGACCGGGGTGGGGCTATGCAGTGGGCAGTTAGGACCACAGTCATGGAGCCTAATCATAGAGGCCAGTAAAGCTGCCCAGTCACCTCCAGAACAGCCCAGGCTGCCCAGGAGGCCTCCTTTTGTACTTTCCTCACACTACCAAAAAAAATGCAGCAAATGTCAAAGACACACAGATTGTATTAATTATTTAAAATATCATTGACAACAATAGGCGAACTCTGAATGAGTTACAGGTGATAAATTATTCTGGGTTTTAAAAACCCCCCACTCTGCCCCTGACTAGCATAGCAGGAAACTTAGTCTCTCAGGGCCTCTGTTTTCTTCCTGTGTAAAATGGATGCCTCTGTCCTTGCTGTGCGGCTGGGAGGAATAAATGGGGTGATGTAGTCACCAGCCCATTACACAGGGCTCAGATAATCACCGGTATATGTGATTACCATAAGCCATTCTTCTAATATTGATAACAACAGCTGACATTGATTTAATTATTCTTAGTGTTCCACCTGATCTACCCATTTAATCTTGATAACTCCTTGAGGTAAGTACCCCCATTTTCCCCACTCTATAGATGAGGAAATAGACCAGAGAGGTTAGGTAGCTTGCTCCAGGTGACACAGCTAACAGCAAAGTTGGGCGATGGCCCCTGCAGGCAGAGTCTGGCTCACAGGCTCTTTCCTGCCACATGACACATCCATGGCAGGAGGCACAGTCCTCTCGGGAGCACGGTGTCTCCTTCCTCCTCAGCCCTGACCTAGGATGCATCTCCAGTGACTGCGAGCATTTGCTCATCATTTTCACGGAGCATTCAGCAGCAGAGCTGGCAGTTCTCAAGAGATTCTAAGCGGTTATGGGAACCTCGACTCATTCTTGAAGAGCAGTTTCACAGTAACGGGAAAAAGTCAAGAATTCCAGAGAAATAAATGCCGGCTGGGCAAAATAACCCTGGGGCTTATACAATGCTCTTAATTTTTCAAAGCATGTCCACAGGCTGCATCTCATTTCCAAAGGGTATTGGATACAAGCCCTTCAAAGGCCCAGGGAGGGAACTATGGTACCCTGGCAGAGAATATGGAAACTCTCACGCTGGAAAGAGGCTGTTCACTGCACCTGGCCCTCCTCTGTCTCATGCTGAAACTTCATGAGCCACGAGGACAAGTGCGACGGGAGAGAGGACAGAGATCGTCATTGTGGCTGCCCTGGCCCTCGCGTCCATTGCAGGACCCATCCCATTTGGAAATAGCACTGCTGCAAAGAACCCTCTCGAGAGGCTGCTGCCACTGTCATTGTCACTGGTCTCTCTCTTTTAGGCGTTCCTATTACTTGTTTCAGTCTGGGGACAAGAGCAGACTGGGGTGCAGGCTCTGCTACAATGTACTGAATGTTAAAGTACCAAAAGGCTAAAACCAGAGCAGCAGGATGATGCTTGGGAATACTCCAGGGCTTGGGGTAGCTCAGCCCCCAGTGCTCTGATTGATGGAGTGTAAATGCCCAGTGGGAGACCCTGCACGCTGTGCTGCCTCCATGTTACCAACAGGATGCCCAGGCAGTTTCAAAACAGAAGAGTGTGGAGGTCTTCTGTAGGGGAGGGGGTCTCTGCCCCTGTCTGAGGGACCCTCTCCAGCACTGAAGCTGCCACGGGCATCGTGGCCAGTCCTCAGCCACCTCCCCAGCTCTCACCACTGGCATGCAAGGGAAGCTGTGTGTGCTGAGGCCTTTTCTCCATGCACAGATGGCCTCAGGCCCCTCTCAGGATTCTGCAGAGCTGGTAGAGGTCCCTCTCCCAGCCAGGATCCTGATGGCCAGACTTCAGCACCCATGAAACCCCACCCTCATCTTCCTCACACAGACTGAGAACTGCATTCACAGTGGGTTTACCCACTGACAGGTCTAACAGAGCACTTCCACCACAGGCATTTTTAAAAGCTGCCCCGGGGGTCTAATAAGCAACACCCTAATCGATAAGACCCACTGATTCAAGCTCTTCCATTTGCTGATGAGGAAGCCAGGCCCAGGATGTGAAAAGATTTTCCTATATCACACAGCTACGAAGGAAACCCGGTCACCCCCCAGCACGACACAGATGCTGAAACAACTTCAATATTTTCTCTAGGTCTAGAGAGGGACATCACCTCTTTCGGGAGAAGGGGTAAATTGTCTTTATTTACTTACACATAATACACATTTTAATGCTGAACATTCTATGGGATCTATAAGCTACTAGAAGTAATAAATGAGTTACCAAGATTACAGGATAAGAAAGTAATATACAAAATAGTACTGTATTTCTAAATACTAGCAACAAACATCAAAAATGGACATTTTGAAAACAATACCACTTATGATAGCATTAAATTTTTTGATACTTAGAGATAAATCTGACAAAAAGAATGTTCATCTATACACTAAAAACTGTAAACATTGCTAACAGAAATTTAAAAATCTATTAAATGGCGAGAAATGCCATGTCTACGAGTTGACTCAGGATTGTTAAAATGTCAAATTAATCTATAGATCCAATGCAATCTCAAACAAAATGCCAGCAATATATTTGTAGATATTTACAAGCTAATTCTAAAATCAGTATGGAAAGCAAAGGGCCAATTATAGCCAGAACAATTTTGAAAAAGAAATAAGGTGAAGAATCACACCTTATTTAATTGTATTTGGGGCTTATGGCTTTTTAAATTTTTTAACCAACAGATAATCATTGTATATATTCATGAGGTACAATGTGATGTTTGATATATTCATACACTGTGGAATTATTAAATCAACCTAATTAGTATATCCATGACCTCACCTATTTATCATTTCTTGTGATGACAACTTTTAAAATGTACTCTTTGCAATTTTCAAATGTGCCCTATATTATTACTAGCTATAGTCACAATGCTGTGCAATGCATCACTAAAACTTACTTCTCCTTTTTTTTTTTCTTTTTTTTGAGATGGTGTCTCACTCTGTTGCCCAGGCTGGAGTGCAGTGGCACAATCTCGGCTCACTGCAACCTCCACCTCCCAGGTTCGAGCGATTCTTGTACCTCAGCCTCTCAAGTAGCTGGGACTACAGGCATGCGCCACTGTGCCTGGCTAATTTTTGTATTTTTAGTAGAGATGGGGTTTCACCATGTTGGCCAGACTGGTCTCGAACTCCTGATCTCAAATGATCCACCCGCCTTGGCCTCTTCTCCTATCTATTAATAATTGAAATTGTACATCCTTTGACCAACATCTTTCCTTTCCCCCTCTTCTCCAACAGACTCTGTCTCTGCTTTCTCTACCTGCTTCAATGTGAATATTTCTCTCAGTTGTTCAATATGTAGGAGTCTTTCACCTAGTTTCTGCTTTCCCTCAGGGAGAATTGATCCATATGTAGGTGTTCATTAGGTGCATCCGTCAGAAAAGGGATAGTCAGGACCCTCCTACTCCACCATGTTGCTGATGTAACATCACCTCTTGATTTTTTTTTTTTTTTTTTTTTTTTTTTTGAGGCGGAGTTTCGCTCTGTCGCCCAGGCTGGAGTGCAGTGGCCGGATCTCAGCTCACTGCAAGCTCCGCCTCCCGGGTTCACGCCATTCTCCTGCCTCAGCCTCCCGAGTAGCTGGGACTACAGGCGCCCGCCACCTCACCCGGCTAGATTTTTTGTATTTTTTTTAGTAGAGACGGGGTTTCACCGGGTTAGCCAGGATGGTCTTGATCTCCTGACCTCGTGATCCGCCCGTCTCGGCCTCCCAAAGTGCTGGGATTACAGGCTTGAGCCACCGCGCCCGGCCACCTCTTGATTTTAATCCTCCTTAGTGAACAATCATTGGTAACAGCAACTTCTAGCTCTCATTGGTAACAGCAGCTTCTCCCCTTAGCAAAGCAGACTTCATGGCAGGGAGCACTTCGGCTCAAAGAAGGAGCAGCATTTGGTGATAAACAGGTGCTGGAAAATATTCAGAGCAGCAAGAGCAGAGGTGTGGATGCGGGACCTCCTGAGACCCACAACAGGGACCAGAGTAAATCGTTCAATGGGATGAGCATAAGGCAGTGAAACAGAAAGGTGAGAGGCAGATTTAAATGATGTATATCCTTGTATCTATTCTTCAAAACTAACTCCCAATTACATTAATATGCTATATGGTAAACCTATGTGAGAGCGATAACGCAGACTCCCTGAGACTGACCCTGTATGGCAGACACATCTAAATGTGTGCTCTGAGCTAGGAAATCTGGCAGCGCCAAACCCGTAGATTTGTTCCTTTTCTATGAGGAACATCTGAGCTCCGAGCCTGGCCCATGGAACACAGGCCGCACTGGGGATCAAGGCCCTTTGTTTTGGGTTAAGTGAAAGTTGCCAGTTGAAGACTGTTAGAGGGAGGGTGCTAAGAGAAAATGTGATGTCAGCTGCATGCTTTTTGCAAGCAGTTGCAGTTCTATTGCCCAGCCTGCCACCACTGGGCCACGCAGTTCTCCTGTCTAGCCCGCTACCCCTGGACTCTCTCCCCTGCATGTAAGTCCCCAGTAAAACCCATGTCTCATTTGCTGGCTCTGGGTCTCTCCTTTAGCCTCTTGCATCTAGTGCCATCCCCACTGGAGTCAACAGGGATTCGACACAACACATGCATACAGAGATTTAAGTTATACCATGTGTAATTCCATCTTATAGCAGTTTCAAGAAACCTGCACCCCAGGAGCATTGAAGGGGGATCAAATCTTACTAATTATAGGAAATAGATTCATCTAAAGAAGAATTTTCCAATTGTTGGAGCTTTTCTTAAAAGGCATGGGCTGCTGACAAAGTAAAGAGCTCCCTGTTGCTTAATGCATTCAAGCAACTGGATGCATTCAAGATGGGCTGGATGACCATCTGCCTGGAAGGTCAAAGAGATTTTTACCTTAGTAGGAAGTTGGTGGGAGGACTTTTAAGGAGGCTTCCAATCATGACAGATTGTGGTCTTTTGGGTAAGAACTAAGGCTTCACCTGGGTTTGAACCCCATCTCTGCCCCAGGCAAAGTATCTAACCTCTCTGTCCCAGCTTCTTCCATAGTGAAATGGGGACATGTATCAGTGTCTACTTCATAGGATGATTATGACGATGAAACAATTTGTTCCATATCAAGGGTCACGGACATCATCAATGTTGACTAAATGTTGGTCACTGTTATGATGGCGTTGTTATTATGGATTGTGACTGCCCATCTTTCATTCAAAGAGATGCCACTGAAATGGGCTGCACAACACAAGACATTCCTGCAAGCATAGACCAGGCACAAGACACACAGTGTCCTTCTGACAGCTCTTTTTTTCCTCTATCAAAATGAAGCATAAGATGAATGGGAAAAAGATGAGACACAGACTTTAAAAATCAATATCCTTATAACTATTCTTCAAATATAATCACTAATCATATTAATTATATTAATACTTATACAGAAGTGTAAGTCTGGTCTATCTTATTAGATAGAATTCCAATGTGAATCCACCTTCAACCCTTTGAACAGCACTTCTGGTGAGGGAGGGTGGAAATTCACACAGGGGACCCTTCCTGCGTTTCCACCCTGGCTCCCAGATGCTGCACTTTTCAGAGAAGTGTGCCTTGAACTTCCATGTACCTCCTCCCACCCCCTGCAAATTTACACACAGAGCACCTTTGTGAGCTGTAAGCCGGAGACTGGGCACAGGCAGAGCACAGAGAGGGCTTGTCAAAGTAAACGAGTTGATTCACGTGCAAAAATCCCCCAACTGCATTTACAGATTAAATTGGAAAAACTTTCAGCTGCTTTTGGTTGAAAATTCCACTCAAGTATTTCACTGGATGCCCGTGCCTTTGGCACATGGCGTTCCAGTGCTTGAACAATAGTCTGCACGTGCAAACACAAAGCTCAGTGGTCTGTGAGTGGCATGTGGCTTCAAAAGGTCTGTGTCACCTGATGGCCAATGGTTTCCTGCGTATTTGCTGTATAAACACATCCCTGTCCACGGATGTACTGAATTCGTGATAAGCCCACAAAGCTTAACAAGGTTCAAGTGGAGAGCTCTTGAATTTTCAACTTCACAGCACTAGATGCTTGAATGAATCTAGCAACAGTGAATTCATTACTTTGTTGGCAGCTTGTGCCTTTTAATAAAGAGCTCCACTGATTAGGAATAGACAGCTGTAGATCTCACTGTTCCATATAACAGCCACCAACCACTGTGGCCTTTGAACATTTAAAATGTGGCTAATCCAAACCAAGATGTCCTGTATAGGACCTGAACTCAGCTCTGGGTCAAGCAGACCTGACAGATATGTACAGAACTCTCCACCCAAAACAACAGAATATACATTCTTCTCATTGCTACATGGCACTTACTCTAAAATTGATCACATAATCAGAAGTAAAACACTCTTCAGTAAACGCAAAAAGAACTAAAATCATAATAGTCTCTCAGACCACAGTCCAATCAAATTAGAACTCAAGATTAAGAAATTCACTCAAAACCACACAACTACATGGAAACTGAACAACCTGCTCCTGAATGACTCCTGAATAAATCATGAAAGTAAGGCAGAAATCAAGAAGTTCTTTGAAACTAATGAGAATGAAGAGAGACCGTACTAGAGTCTCTGGAACACAGCTAAAGCAGTGTTAAGAGGGAAATTTATAGCACTAAATGCCCACATCAAAAACCTAGAAAGATCTCAAATTAACAACCTAACAACACAACTAAAAGAACTAGAGAACCAAAAGCAAACAAACCCCAAAGCCAACAGAAGACAAGAAACAACCAAGATCAGAGTGGAACTGAAGGAGCTAGAGACACAAAATCCCTTCAAAAAATCAATGAATCCAGAAGCTGTTTTTTTGGAAAAATTAATAAAATAGATTACTATCTAGACAACAAAGAAGAGAGAGAAGAAGAAAATAGACACAATCAGAAATGATAAGGGGAATATCACCACTGACCCCACAAAAATACAACCAACCATCAGAGAATACTATAAACACCTCTATCTACATAAACAAGAAAATCTAGAATAAATGGGTAAGTTCCTGGACACATACACCCTCCCAAAACTGAACTAGGAAGAAATTAAATCCCTGAATAGACCAATAACAAGTTCTGAAATTGAGGCAGTAATAAATAGCATCCAATAAAAGCCCAGGATCAGACGGATTTACAGCTGAATTTTACCAGAGGTACAAGGAAGAGCTTATACCATTTCTACTGACACTATCCCAAAAAAATTGAAAAGGTGAGACTCCTTCCTAACTCATGTTATGAGACCAGCATCACTGTGATACCAAAATCTTGCAGAGATACAACCAAAAAGAAAACTTCAGGTCAGTATCTCTAATGAACATTGATGCAAAAATCCTCAACACAATACTGGCAAACCAAATCCAGCAGCACATCAAAAAGCTTATCCACCACAATTAAGTCAGCTTCATCCCTGGGTTGCAAGGTTGGTTCAACATATGCAAATCGATAAATATGATTCATCACATAAACAGAACTAAGGACAAAAACCACACAATTATCTCAATAGATGTAGAAAAGGTCTTTGATAAAATTCAACATCCCTTCATGTTAAAAATTCTCAATAAACTAGGTATTGAAGAAACATACCTCAAAATAATAAGAGCCATATATGACAAACCCACAGCCAATATCATACTGAATGGGCAATAGCTAGAAGCATTTCCCATGAAAACCAGCCAAAGACAAGGATACCCTCTCACCACTCCTATTCAACATAGTATTGGAAGTTCTGGCCAGGGCAATCAGGCAACAGAAAGAAATAGAGTATTAAAACAAAAAAAGAAGAAGTCAAATTATCTTTGTTTGCAGATGACATGATCCTATATCTAGAAAATCCCATTACCTCAGCCCAAAAGTTTCTTAAGCTGATAAGCAACCTCAACAAAGTTTCAGGATACAAAATGAATATGCAAAAATCACTAGCATTCTTATACATCAACAACAGACAAGCAGAGAGCCAAGTCAGGAATGAACTCCTATTCACAACAGCTACAAATAGAATAAAAAACCTAAGAACAGCTAACAAGTGAAGCACCTCTTCAAAGAGAACTACAAACCACTGCTCAAGGAAATCAGAGAGGACACAAACAAATGGAAAAACATTCCATGCTCGTGGATAGGAAGAATCAAGATTGTGAAAATGGCCATACTGCCCAAAGTAGTTTATAGATTCAATGCTAGTCCCATTAAACTACCATTGACATTCTCTGCAGAATTAGAAGAAATTATTTTAAAATTCAGATGGAATCAAAAAAGAGCCTAAATAGCCAAGACAATTCTAAGCAAAAACAACAAAGCTGAAAGCATCAGGCTACCCAACTTCAAATTACACTACAGTAACCAAAACAGTATAGTACTGGTACAAACACAGACACATAGACCAATGGAACAGAATAGAGAACTCAGAAATAAGATTGCACACCTCCAACCATCTGACCTTCAACAAACCTGACAGAAACAAGGAATGGGGAAAGGATTCCCTGTTTAATAAATGGTGCTGGAAGAACTGGCTAGCCATACGCAGGAAGTTGAAACTGGACTCCTTTTTTACACCATATACAAAAATTAAGATAGATTAAAGACTTCAATGTAAAACCCCAAACTATAAAAACCCTAGAAGAAAATTTAGGCAATACTATTCAGGACATAGGCATGGGCAAAAATTTCATGATGAAAATGCCAAAAACAATGGAAACAAAAGCAAAAATTGACAAATGGGATCTAATTAAACTAAAGACCTTCTGCACAGCAAAACAAACTATCATCAGAGTGAACAGAAAACCTACAGAATGGAAGAAACATTTTGCAATCTATCCACCTGACAAAGGTCCAATATCCACAGTCTACAAGGAACTTAAACAAATTTACAAGAAAAAAAAAAAAATTAAAAGGTGGGCAAAGGACATGAACAGACACTTCTCCAAAGAAGACATACATGTGGCCAAAAAGTGTATGAAAAAAGGCTTAACATCACTGATTATTAGAGAAATGCAATTCAAAACCACAATGAGATACCATCTCATACCAGTCAGAATGGCGATTATTAAAAAGTCTAAAAACAACAGATGCTGGTGAGGTTGTGGAGAAATAGGAATGCTTTTACACTATTGGTGCGAGTGCAAATTAGTTCAACCATTGTGGAAGACAGTGTGGTGATTCCTCAAAGATCTGGAGGCAGAAATACCACTGGACCCAGCAATCTCATTACTGAGTATATACCCAAAGGAATAGAAATCATTGTATTATAAAGATACATGCACATGTATGTTCACTGTGGCACTATTCACAATAGCAAAGACATGGAACCAACCCAAATGCCCATCAATGATAAACTGGATAAAGAAAATGTGGTACATATACCCCATGGAATACTATGCAGCCATAAAAAGGAGCATGCCCTTTGGAGGGATATGGATGGAGCTGGAAGCCATAATTCCAAGTGAAGTAACGCAGGAACAGAAAACAAAACACTGCATGTTTTCACATATTATTGTGAGCTGGATGATGAGAACACAAACACATGGTGGGGGACGACACACACTGGGACCTGTTGGGGGTGGGGGGAGGGAGAACATCAGGAAGAATGGCTCAAAATAAACAAATAAATAAATTAGATGTGCTGTAAAATACCTACCAAATTTCAAAGAGTTAGTACCCCAAAAAAGTCAAATAACTCATTAATAACTTTTTATAGTGATTATATGTTAAAATTTGGTTACATTGGATTAAAATATATTACTAAACTTTTACTTGTTTTCTTTTACCTTTGTCAGAGGGCTACTAGAAAATTTTAAATTACCCATATAGCTCATATTATATTTTAACTAGATAATCTTAACCCAGAGTATTTATGAAAACGAGAATCTCAGAGGTAGCCCAGGAATCTGCACGGTTAACAAGCATCCAAGTGACTAAGATCACGGCTATTTGAAAACCCCTGACACAGCAGTGACTTGAAGCATGAGTCAGGACACTTGGATTCTAAACATCATTCAGTTCTTCTTACCTGGGCCTTAGTCTCCTCATCAATAAAATGAAGGGCTTGGATTAGACCTGGAAAGTTGTCTGATTTAAGGCTTCCGATCCCATTACCCACTGATTATTTGTCCATAAACCTAGGCCAGCAAAGATCCCCAGAGACTGAATGGACCTAGATGGGTACCAGATTCAGGCAGGTGTGACCTTAGGGAGGCTTTCCTGGTTTTCACATCCTCTGGAGGACTCTGAAAGAATGTTCACCTGGGGGCTTCCCAGAGGAGTACAGCTAACTCCAGGGGAACCACATGGAACTTTGTCTGCATCAACATCCTTATCACCACCAACTGCTATGTACAGCACAGCCCCTCGATATGTCCTAGAGCCGACTCATACCTTTAGGCTGCCCTAAAAATGGCCAAGATTCCATGGATCAAACAGAAGAACCCAGCCCATCCCAAGAAAGGTGACTCGACTCAACCTACCAACCTATTCAGCCAGAAGAATTCCTTTTCAGAAGCAGATTGGGAAACCAATGTTTTCCCGCTGTGGAACTACCACTTTCACCTTTCCAAGACGACTCTGACAAAAGTTGCTAACCCACTCTTCAGAACCTTTGAAATTCATCTTCCTAACTGAAGGGAGGTTTTCCATTGGGAAAAAAATGGTTCATTCAAAACAAGAATAAATGTGTTCGGCGTCGGTGTCGCTCCGCGCGGCGGGGCTCTAGGCCGAGGTCTCACCGCGAGCTGCGGGTGAAGCGCTGGTGGCTAAGAGCACGCGAGGAGGCGCCACCCGTTTGGCGTTGGCTCTGGCTCCGGCGTCGCTGTGTCCTGACAACCGCTCCGGTAACCGGTTCCGAGACAGTGGGTGCGGCCGCTTTAGCCTTGAGTGGGCTCCACAGCTGCCTGCGGGTCTCTGCTAGTGCCGGACCCTTTCCTAGCAGATCCTACGCCGAGCTGCGACCCTGAGCCAAGAGAGGGAGCCCCGGCAATGGCGGCCTGGACAACCTCGCACCAGTCAATCAAGGGGATCCTGAAGAACAACTTCCTCTATGGCGGCGTCTGCCGAACAGCCCCACGGGAGTGTGGACTAGGAGCTGAGCAAAAAATCCCGGAAGTGGGATGAAATGAACATCCTGGCAACATATCATCCAGCAGACAAAGATTATGGTTTAATGAAAACAGATGAACCAAGCACTTCTTCCCATCGTATTATGGGTGATGATGAAGATGCATGTAGTGATACAGACACCACTGAAAACATGGCACCAGATATCTTAGCTAAGAAATTAGCTGCTGCTGAAGGCTCGGAACCAAAGTATCGGGTTCAGGAACAAGACAACAGTGGAAAGGAGGATAGTAACCTCTCACCTGAAGAACAAGAAAAAAAGTGACAATTTGAAATGAAAAGGAAGCTTCATTACAATGAAGGACTCAATATCAAACTAGCTAGACAGTTTCAAAAAACCTACGTGATGATGACGAAGATGAAAAAATGTTAGAGACTGCAGATGGAGAAAGCATGAACACGGAGGAATCAAGGATCTACTGCAAGTGACCAACAGCAAAACAAATCACGAAGTTCATACAAGAGATTGGTTCAATGCTGTAATTGTTTGTTAGATATAAACCCTGTTACTATAATTGCTTCTTGTTCTCCACAATTCATGACTTAAGTACCAAAATGCATACCAGTTATTATATATTGCCAAAAATTAAGTGATAAACTTAGAGACTGATTAGGCTGAAAATGCCTAATAGATGTATATATTCTTGTGCCTAGTACTTTACCACCAATACAGTGTAATATCATCGGTCCAAAATTGTATTAATTTTGTAAATACACTGGTTAATTTGTATTAGATATTATATAGCTTTTTATGCTTTAGAGGTTAAACAATATATTTGGGGAAAACTATTTTCATCACTCTAAATGTGGTGGTAGCTCTTACAAAGTTTGTCAGCTTTTTTTTTTTTAATCAAAAGCCAACTGAACAACAGGACATATAGACTGATAAATATTCAGGCTGAATAGTATTTTAACACTTATCTTCAACTTGATTTGTCTGTTTAATTGAAAAGGATTATAAGAGTTACCGTTGCATTTTCTGGCCTACTACCTTTAAAACTCCTGTTGTGTTTCTTTGTATTTACAAGGAAAGGACTGAACTTTTTCTCATCAAAACTGGCTTTTTTCCCACAAATAAATTATCAGGTTAAACTTGCACTAATGTCTGCTCTGTTTTTTGTTTTGGTTTTTTCTGTTTTATGTTTTTGGTACACTGGGCAGACTTCAGAGCAACTTTTTTTCAATAAATATTCTAATGTAGCTATCTCGGCATTCCCTTTAAATACCTGTCTTAACCTCCTGCTTTTATTTCTTACTCCTTTCCACACATACGCACACAATCCTTTACCTTTTAAAGGATCATTAAGATTACATTAGGAACTCTTTCTGTCACTCTTCTGTGATTTGCTGCAATATTGAAATTCTTATTTTGACCATCACTGCCTATTCATTCTTCTAATACATGAAGAAAATAGATTAAGTAGCAGCAGTACTATAGGCAGGAAATACAGTTTAACTGCTAAATTTCTATACCTCTCTGATTTACAGCTTGCTAATTAAATTGCTATTATTAGTTTGTTTGGCTTAGACTTAAGAAAACAACTAACTGAGGGGTTTTTTTGTTTTCTGGGTTTTTGTTGTTTTTTTTTTTTTGGCATGAGGAGAGAATTGTGGGTAACCAGTGATATGATTATTACTGAATGTACAGACAGAAGTAAGCCTGGACATTGTTTAATTTAAAAACTTTAAATAGTCACTGCCTTAAGGGAATATTATAATATATACTATGACAAATGTACATTATTCTTCTAACACAGTAAGAATTACTTGGAATATTTTCCTGAAATGAAGTGCAGGAAAGCCCTGTGTGTCTTGCTTGGTTTAGTGATGGTTTCATTTCTAGCCAATTATTTGTATCTTAATTTTTTGTTAGTACCAAAATAATCTGTTATATGAACAGACTTTTAAAATAATTTCTGTATATTATATATATAAGAAAGCTTTTACTGAACAGCTTATCTTCCACTTGCAAGTTTATGGAAATATCAGTATGTCAAAATAAATAAAAAGTGAGAGAATTCTTTGGTATTAGAAGAATGTGCTTATTATTTTGATTTTTTAAATGGGATATAATCAAAGTACTGCTGAACTATAGGTGCAGTATTCTACTAAACATTTCAGCTAGTAATACCACTGATTTAGCAACAAAACTGTTTATGTCTGCTTTCTGAATTTAGAATGTTGAGATTACTTGTTTAAATCTGTTTTGGGGGATGTAGAGATTAAGTCTGTACATACACGTGTACATATATTCACACACCTTCTGATTTTGGTTTTCTCGTTTTTGAGTTCTTAGAAAGTATTCACATACTCTTTTTTTGTAGAAGCAGCTGTTGTACAGTGAAGAAAAGGATAAGCCTTTAAACAGTTGATTCTGTTTGTGTTTTCTACAAATTATTTTTTGAAATTTAAATTACAAGCAAACTCGTTTCCTGGTTTTCAGAAATAGATGATTATTTCAGAGCAGTAAGACATGACAAACGGCATGCTCAGGAGGATTTTAGGTAGTCAAATGCAGCTGAGAAAAGGTATTTTCAAGTCCTAAGTTGCTCATTGATATGGTATGAACTAGTCAAAACATGAACCATTATGATTCAAGTTAGATTTTCTTCTGGAGAGACAGATCTGAATGTTCAGTTCTAGCCAAAGTAGATTTTACTTTCAACTTTTTAATCAATATCACTTTCTGTGCTTAACTCCTTGGTGTTGCCTTGTCTGTTTTCATTCATCTAAAATTCTGCAGGGATGACTAAAATTTGACATAATGGTATAAATGGATTCTTAAGAATAACTTTAAGTTGAAGATTAAAGCAAGATGCCATTTTCCCCATGACTTTCATTTTGTTTACATTTTTCCCTTTAAGTTAGTATACACTACACATACATAAAATATAATAATATAACAAAAAGTAAATGTTCTTATTTTATAGAAGAATAAAATGTCTGATATTGGGATATGACTGGTGGTATTATATTAATAATTATTGTAATAAAATTAGTAACTTCTAAAATTGATGAAATACCTGCTAAGCATAATGAGAAAATTGTAAGAGGCCCCTGCGTGTGCTACATTTCCAACTAAAGATGCTTACCCAGTCCCAGCTCCAGCTTCTGCTAGTAAAGGGGCAAGCAGAAGTCAAAACGATGGTGAAAAAAGTCAGAAGCTTATATTGTTTATTCTGGAGAATGCTGTATCTGGGCTCAGTCATTTAGGGAGCTATTCAGTTATCAACTCCTCTTATTTTGATAGGCATATCTATTAAAAAGATTATTACAAATGCATGGGCAGTTATAATGACATAAATTTGATCATCGCCTAATAGGGCTCCTGGTTGACCCAGTTTGGCTCATATTAAAAGATTTATGTCAGTTCCTACTATTCTGGCTCAAGCACCAAATACTGTAATGTACCAATATCTTTGTGTTTGTTGAAAATAATCAACGATTAATCAATATAGGTAGAAGAGTGAAATGCCTGAGGAAGCCTTCATCTGTAAATCTAAAGACAGAGGTTGAACCCTCTTTTTACTGAGCCTCAAGGTGAATAGTCACATCAAATTGCAAACCCAAAGATGCAGCTTCAATTCTGCCAGGGCTTCCCCTGCCCTTTTCTCTCAACAGCAGAAGTAGACTGAAGACAGGTGATTAGGGTATTTCACTGTTAATCAAATTTTCTTGAGGTTGGATACTACCAATCTAATGAGAATTTAGTTTAATTAAAATGTTTGATTTGCATTCAATTGATGTAAGATAGAGTCGCAGTCCTTAATTTTTCAGGAATAAAATATAAAATATTGCTTAGGGTTTTGAAGCCTCTTGGTCTGCCTAACCTAAATTCCTAATCCAATGTTGAGAATACTGGTTTAAGTGGGAAGAAAAAGGCTGATAACAAAATAAACGAGGGAAGGAAGAATGTTTGTTTTATATTTTCAAATTGTCATTTTGTTTTTATGTTATTGGTTTTGGGGAATGTCATTAATGATGTAGAATAGATTAATCCCATATAAAAATATAAGTTGAGTAGTGCTATGATGGTGATAAATGTTAGTGTAATAATGCTGTTATTTTTTGTTAATTCTTGGCTACTAAGTCATTTGGTAAAAATCGTGTAAGTGGAGGTAGGTCTTTCGGAGATAACAGAAATACAAAGATATGGAAGTTACTAGTGATAATTTACCCCATGTATGTAATAATGATAATGTGAGGAAGTTATATTTAAATTAAATATGAATACAGTGATTATTAATATTTTGTAATTTGTAGATGTAACATTATTGTAGAAAGGTTGTAGGTTAGAATGGACATTTAGTCTATATGTGTAATTGATAAATAGGCTAGAATTTTGTGTAGTTATGCCCAATTTGGTCTTCCTCATTCTCCTACCAGAATTGATAATATAGCAATAATTAATATTACATTTGGGTTAATTGATGATACTTGGAATTGAGATTAGTGCCAGTTTTTGTCATGTTAATAAGATTATGCCTGATGTTATTGGAATTCCTTGTCTTACTTCTGGGACTCAGAAATGAAATGGAGAAAGCCCACTTTTTATAATTAGTGTTATAGTGATTATTACAGATGCTATTGGGCTGGGAATTTTTATGACTGTTCACTACCCAGAATATGATATATAAAGACATCTATGATTAGGAGTATAGATATAGTTGTGTTAAGAAATATTTAGTAGTTGCTTCTTTGGATCATGAATTTAATTTTTTATTAAAATGAGAATAATGGCTAGTACATTTATTTCTAGTCCTATTCAGATTATTAATCTGTGCAAGCTGAATATTGTAACTATACTTCCTGTAAAGTTCCAACTCACGGTTCACATCACTCTCTGTTATATAGTATACAGAGACATACATATTTTATATATATATGATATCTTTCTAAAAATAAAAAAATGAAATTGCTTTAGTAAGCATTGCCATGTGATTTTTGGAGGGAGGAAGATTGGGAGCAAAGAAGGAAATGGGTAAGATCGGCCCCAATCTAAATCTCAGGTGTGCTTCCCACAAAGGGCTCCAGAGAGTCTCTGGATTCCCCACGACCAGACAGCCACAGCAGGTGGGGTTAGATTGGAGATGAAAGCATTTCAGATACATGTTTGTTGACTCACATGTAAGGATAAAATTTACCAGACTGCCTAAGAGGAAAAGATCCTGGCCCAAACCTTTTCCTTAATCAATGGAAGAATCCTTACTTTCCCCCACTACAAAGAAAGGAGCAAAGAGCCAGCCACGAGGTAGTCAATCTGCACCCGTTCAGACCTGAGTGCAAGGACCTTCTATGGCCTGGAATCTTCAACACACGTGAAAAGGACTTTTTCTATCCTTAAACGGTAATGACCTATTGCAATACGGCTGTGACACTGGAAGATACCAACTCCTATATCTTGCTTTGCTGAGGACACGCACAGTTTTAGCCTCAGACCTTCCTAGATTACAGTTTAGCTTTAGCTCATATTCTCATGTTTGTCTTAAATGTCAGCTTCTGATCAAGCTCATTAAATAGGGCCTGGCCCTTCCCACAGGGTGCTTACTATCTCAGCCAGACAATTCTTGCCATTAGGCAAGAGGAAGAAGACAAGCAAACTTGTAAGAGGTGTAAAGAATGGAACTGGGACCCAAATTATAAGCTAAGGCCTTGAGTAAACATATACAGAGGTTCCAGGTAAATGGTGATTCTGTTTACAGTGGAACAGGACCTTCTTTCCCAGGACTTCTCCTCCTAGCTGATCTGATTAGCAGCTCCTTATACATATCTCCTGCTCCAAAGTTTCCATTGCCACATATACAGGTAATGGTATTTTGCACAAGAAGATAAGCCCGGTTCAATAATGGCAGGAGGGTCTGCTAATCAGCTACATCAATTGCCATATATGATCACTAGTCACATTCTCAACTGGTATGGCCCCACCTCTTCCTCTGCATGGAAAACAATTAATGGTATCTTTTTTGCTATCCTTGGATTGTGACTAAAGTATGAGGTGCTTTCGTCATAATTAGAGGTGCTGCATCACCAGGAATCTATGTTAATGAGCAACCAGAACTTCCTGGAAGACAATAGCCCAAGAAGCACCCCACTGTCATCAATGAAGAAGTGACTCTGGGAAGACCTTGGTGCTTGGTCGGTCTCCTGAGCCCCGCCCAGCCCAATCTGCAATGTGTAGAGACTGTAACTGAAAACGGAGGTTGTTTTCACTAATGATATCCAAGGCATTGAGGAAGGGGCAGCTCTGCTTCAGTGACCTTTCATGAAGTACACACCAGGCGAAAAAGGGAATTTGCGCCACAAAAAACTACACAGCTGTGGCTCCTAAGGGCTCCAAGCATCATCAGCACAGGCAGTGGAGATGGCATCCCAGGGCAGCAGCAGAGAGGCCTGGAGGTCAGGTGTCACTCACCCCAGGGGTGGCAGATGGTCTCATGTAGACCTGGATGACAATGGAGAAGTCTCTACTGGCACCTTCCCCAGCATCAAGGAAATAAAATGGCAGCTGCCACATAGTAACAAAGCCCTTGAACCATTAGAAGAAAGGTTTCTGAGGGCCAAGGTCCCAAAGCGGCTAGAAAAATAGGGTCATCAATACTAGTGGGAACGTCTTTTAATCCCCATGAGTTGTAAGATCTTAACCACAGTCTACAAATTCAAACATTTTCTAGGATGTAAAACTCGCGTGGCTCACGCTTGTAATCCCAACACTTTGGGAGGCCAAGGTGGGCAGATCACAAGGTCAGGAGATCAAAACCATCCTGGCCAAAATGGTGAAACCTCGTCTCTACTAAAATACAAAAACAAATAGTCGAGTGTGGTGGCACGTGCCTGTAGTCCCAGCTACTGGGGAGGCTGAGGCAGATGAATCACTTGAACCCGGGAGGTGGAGATTGCAGTGAGCCAGGATCATGCCACTGCACTCCAGCCTAGCAACAGAATAAGACTCCAAAAAAACAAAAAAAAAATGCAGACACACAGAAAGCTTGTGGGTTCCTCCAAAGGGCAGCTCAGAGATTCCTTCTTCTCTGATCTCTCTTCACAATCAGGTTTCGCCAGCTTAACCTGAGACTTAAAGGTGCTGAAAACTGAAGGTTTCAGGTGAATAAATGGGACTGCAGAACAGAGATTGGCAGCTATCATTATAACCCAGTGCCAAAGGGGTTAGACCTGTGGGTTCCACCTCTCTGGTGAATGATCACCTTCACTAAGAAGATGGTCATCTACCAGTTATGACCTCACATTTTCCTACTCAATGCCTTCAAGTAGGAGAGTATAGAGAGGACTGGCTATCACCTCTCAGTAGCTACTGCTATTAACTAGCCAATTTTCAACAGCTCCCCTTATACATAAAGCGGGCATGAAAGCAAATTAGAGCTGGATCCTACTAATGGGGGACCAAGAACAGTAAATGTGTTTGGAAAACCAAAGGATTTGAGACAGAAAATTTCACAGATGGCATGATCCAATTCTATCATTTTTTAGTTATAGAACAGAAGTGTCAAAAATCAGGCCATGTGGTCAATGAGGGACAGAACAGAACACAAATCCATGCTTGGCTATGGTTATGGGCTTAATTGTGTGCTCCAGAATAAGATATGTTGGAGTCCTACCCCCAGAAGCTCCAAATGTGGCCTTACTTGGTAGGATCTTTACAGAGGTCATCAAGTGAAAAGGAGCTCCTTCTTATCATTCTCATGCCTTTGCATTGTCATAGCTTAGTTCCCACTTATGAATGAGAACATGAGACATTTGGTTTTCCATTCCCCTGGAGGAAAGGGTGGGAGGGGGTTGAGGGATAAAGGACTACAAATTTGGTTCAGTGTATACTGCTTGGGTGATGGGCTCACCAAAATCTCACAAGTCACTCCCAAAGAACTTACTCTTGAAACCACATACCACCATTTCCCCAAAAACCTATAGAAATAAAAAAATAACAAATAAATAAAAGGAGGTCCTCGGGAAGGGCTCTAATCCAATATGCCTGGTGTCTTTATCAAAAGAGGAAATTTGGACACAGAGACATGCACACAGGGAGGACACCCTGTGAAGACTGCCATGGTCAAGTAATTTCAGCAGGTGGAAGAGAGGTCTGGGGTGGATCTTCCCCTGGCACCCTCAGAGGGGCCCAGCCCTGCAGACACCTTGATCTCAGACTGCTGGCCTCCAGAAGTCTGAGCTAATACATTTCTGTGGTTTAGCAACTCCAGTTCTGGTACTTTGTTTAGGCAGCCCTAACAAACTAAAATAACTACTTCCCAGTCCACTAAGCCACCGTACCAGTAGTTTTCCAATTCTGTTCTGTAGGGCCCTAGGGTCCCGGGTAGATGTTTAATAAGTGGCTCTCAGGAGGGGATGTGGGAGACCTGATGTGCAGTCGCTGCCAATTTCCATGGTGTAAACACTCCCCCTGTGGCCAATTTCAAGTTCCTAGTGTGTGGTCACTGAATGCAGAGCCAGGAATTCCTGCACACAGTCACTCTCATGACCAGGAGGAGATTCTAGGAGGCACCTTGGGGCTGGAATGGGGTAAGTGGAGGACCAAAGAAGCAGGACGCCAGCATCGCCACCAGCCCAAACTGAGCACTGTATGTATGAGAGCAACACAACTGAAACTATGAGCTCCACTACAGTAGCCCATGACCATCGGGGCAACAAACCCACTTCTTTTTCAACCTGAAGTTTTTTGTATCTGTTACACGCCTATACCTCTGGAACCCCAGACCACTGTCTGTAAAGGTCCAGCAGTTTTAGAGGTCACTCAGGGGCTCTTCATGGAGGTCACTCTCCTCATCCCTGGCCTCTGTTTCTTGCTCATTAAAGATCACACTGCTTTTCACTTACCTAGAGATGAATTTCAAAAAGAGCATCTTTCACATTCAGCAAAAGATCAAATTTTCCTCCCCCCCCCAAAAAAACAATCTTCAGGAAAAAAATTCCAGAAGAATCTACCCACACATTCTGAGTCCTTAATCTAGCTATCCAATGTGACACAGAACTCAGACACTGTGAGAACGTTTTGCTTTTACTGGGCCTGTTCTCCAGGTCTATGCTTTCTAATTATAAAGTTGATGTCTTAGTCCTTCACTGATCAGTTCAACCAAGAGGACTTGGTGCTTATGGCAATTGAATTGCTTGTTTATATATATATATATATAAACTTTAAGTTCAAGGGTACATGTGCACAACGTGCAGGTTTGTTACATATGTATACATGTGCCATGTTGGTGTGCTGCACCCACTAACTCGTCATTTACATTAGGCATATCTCCTAATGCTATCCCTCCCCGCTCCCCCTACCCCACGACAGGCCCCGGTGTGTGATGTTCCCCTTCCTGTGTCCAAGTGTTCTCATTGTTCAATTCCCACCTACGAGTGAGAACATGCAGTGTTTGTTTTTTCGTCCTTGCGATAGTTTGCTGAGAATGATGGTTTCCAGCTTCATCCATTGAATTGCTTCTTTATCAAGATGTCAGATTCATCCCACCGTTCAACTACCTCTAACACATGAATTGTATCAACTAAGCACATCAAACAGTAATGGTGAAAGGGAAAGGGACTAATGTAGTGGCTCTCAACTCGGGGCAATTTTGCCCCCCAGGAGACATTTGGTGGTGTTCGGACACATTTTTTATGGTCACAGCTGGAGAAAGAGATGCTAGTGGCATCTGGTATGTAGAGGCCAGGGTTGCTGCTACCTATTGTGCAAGGCACAGAGCAGCCCCCCAAGATAAAGAATTATCTAGTCTAACTATCAACAGCGGGAGGTTGAAAAACCCTGAATTCATGAAATGGGGAGCTCAGAATACATTGACTGGGAGAGATTTGGTCATTGTCCTATCACCATACTAAGGTGCCGGCCAGTAAAATGGTCTAAATATAGTGGCATATCTTATATATGACACACAAAGAAGAACCTTTATACAACTAAATTATTTTCAATAATAATTACGTAATAATAAGCAAGAACCATCATTTTCTTTAATTTTGCAGCAATTTAAAAAGTTAAAAATACATTTCTATTTTATAAATTTTATTCAAATTCAAGAAAATACTTAATGTATGAACTAAAATTTGCACTTACCGAACAAAAACATTTTACCTTGCAGCTCTCATTGTTTTATTTTAAAATTCATGTTAAGCAATGGGGAAAAGATTCCCTATTTAATAAATGGTGCTGGGAGAATTGGCTAGTCATATGCAGAAAATTGAAACTGGATCCCCTCCTTACACCTTATACAAAAGTTAACTCAAGGTGGATTAAAGACTTAAATGTAAAACCCAAAACTATAAAAACCCTAGAAGAAAATCTAGGCAATACCACTCAGGACATAGGCATAGGCAAAGATTTTTATAATGAAATTGTCAAAAGCAATTGCAACAAAAGCCAAAATTGACAAATGGGGCCTAATTAAACTAAAGAACTTCTGCACAATAAATGAAACTATCATCAGAGTGAACAGAAAACCTACAGAATGGAAGAAAAATTTTGTAATCTATCCATCTGACAAAGGTCTAACATCCAGAATCTACAACAAACTTAAGAAAATGTACAAGAAAACAACAAACAACCCCATTAAAAAGTAGGCAAATTATATGGACAGACACTTCTCAAAAAAAGACAGACATGAGGCCAAAAAACATATGAAAAATAGCTCAATATCACTGATCATTAGAGAAAGGCAAATCAAAACCACAATGAGATGCCATCTCACGCCAGTCAGAATGGCAACTGTTAAAGTCAAGAAACAAAAGATGATGGTGAGGTTGTGGAGAAATAGGAATGCTTTTACAATGTTGGTGGGAATGTAAATTAGTTCAACCATTGTGGAAGACAGTGTAGTAATTCCTCAAAGATCTGAAGGCAGAAATACCACTGGATCCAGCAATCTCATTACTGGGTATATACCCAAAGGAATATAAATCATTATACTATAAAGATATATGCACATGTATGTTCATTGCAACACTAGTCACAATAGCAAAGACATGGAATCAACCCAAATGCCCATCAGTGATAGACTGGATAAAGAAAATGTGGTACATATACACCATGGAATACTATGCAGCCACAAAAAGGAATGAGATCATGTCCTTTGCAGGAACACAGTTAAAGCTGGAAACCATTATCCTCAGCAAACTAATGCAGGAACAGAAAACCAAACACCACATGTTCTCACTTATAAGTGGGAGCTGAACAATATGGACACAAGAAGGGAAGCAACACACACTGGTGCCTGTCAGGAGAGAGTTGGGCAGGGAGACCATTAGGGAAAAGAGCTAATGCATGCTGGGCTTAATACCTAGGTGGTGGGTTGATAGGTACAGCACACCGCCATGGCACATCTTTACCTATGGAACAAACCTGCCCACCCTGCACATGTACCCTGGAACCTAAAAAAAATTATTATTTAAAAATAAAATAAAATAAAATTCATGTTAAATTTTAAACACAAAAACTCCAAATGTTCACACAGAATAACAGAATTAGAGTAACTCAAGTCTTATTTCTTCATCTTTACAATCACTGTGCTAATGTTGTTTGTTTGGAATCTACTGTTTAAACGCAGGAATGTGTACTACTAGGGGTTTGGAGGCATAAACTAAACCCCAAGTGAGCTCAAGTGTTCTAAATATTTTTTAACTTAATTTCAAAAAGAACACAGAGTCCACAGGTTGAGGGGCAGGGAGGGAACTGCCTGTATAACCGAATTATAATTGTAACTTCCATGTGAAATAGAGCTTACCTATGAGCCTTGGAGTCAAATGCCACCATTTTCTCTACGTTCTAGTGGTCACCCAGGCCAGCTGCTTCAACGTGGATAGGGGCTACACAGGCCATGAATATCATGAGAAGGTGAGGATCACTGAGGACCATCTTGGAGGCTGGCTACCACATTTAAATTTCAAGATGGTCTTCAGTTTGGAATTCACTGTTGGTCACTAGTTTGCTTAGTGGAGACCTACTACACAATACCAAGTGAAATCTTTGTTTCTCTGCTTTAATGGAGGGCATGGGTAATGCACTAAGAGGATTTTCTTATTACAACACTGGATATTTTCAATGCCTTGTTCATATTCCTGTTGCTTCACTCATGGCCAGCCCTATTCTCACAAGAGGCAAGCTGAGTTGCCAAGCCGGCCAAGCACAGTTATTATGAACAATGTATTATGACCATCTTGGACAGCTCCAATTAGCAAGAAATATGAGCAGTAACTTGTTCTGAATTGGAGCAAACACTTAGAGGGAAGCATTATTTTGATAAATGATCAAGATCTTTCAAACCTCAACTTCACTGCCTGAAATAACTCAGTACCACATTACGCCACGTCTGTTCCAATTCAGTCACTCATTCACTCATTTTACCTTCTCCCTTTGCATCCAGCATTTAGGAAGCTCACAAATAGTCACTGAATAAATAATATTATCAACAAGTAAAGACTTATAATAATTTGCTATTTTCATTCTAAATTTAGCATAGAAAAAAACATTAAATACTAAAACATCCACTTAAACATTATTTAAGTTCAAAATTATATATCACTGTCATAAATGTTGATGCAGATTAAATAGCATGAGGAAATAACTGTAACAAAGCAAAAAATAAAAAAATTGTTTTGACAGTATTTTTCAAACTGATAAAAGCAGGGAGCCCTCTTAGCATAGCTGGCAGCACATCAATCTCACAAACTGGAAAAAGCAGCCATTATAGAAAATATATTCTGGATAAATATATAATAAATTTACCTATTAGTTGTGTTTTAATGTTAGAACTAAATTGATATATATTCCTTTTTCTACTTTTTTGAATTTGTATTTTCTCGTAAAGTTTTCAGCAGTATGATTTTATGGGGCATGATTTTTAGTTAACAATGTACTATTATGTAATGCAAGAAGTAAAATAGCCTAGTAGAAAAGCATAGTAGAAAGAATGCTGGCCTAATGAGAAATCCTGGGAATGAGCACCTGCCATTGCTGATGAGCAGGATGACACCTCTTCACTTCTCAACCTCTTTATCTGTGAAAGGTAAGAACAGGAAATACTACTCACTTTATGCCAGCAAAATACAAAAAATTATTAAGAGAGTAGTATCTCATGTTTTCTTACCACAAAAAACAAACAAACAAACAAACAAAGGGACACCAGAAACCTTGGGAGGTGTGGGATATGTCTATTAATATGTCTATTACCTTAATTGTGGTGATGAAATCATGGTATTTGCATACTTCCAAAGTCATCAAATTGTTTACATTAAATGAATATGGTTTTTGCATATCAATATACTGCAATAAAACTGCTTTTTAAAAGGTATGAGACAGATTTCAGTGTTTCAGAGTTGCTACCTTTGGAAAAAGCAAGCTAAGAAAAATATAATTTCAAATACACTGACTTTTTTTATAGTTTAGCTGAAGAGATTATAGCCCAATCATTTCTGTTTAAAGATAAATGTTTTAAGCTAATAAGCAATGTCAGCAAAGTCTCAGGATACAAAATCAATGTGCAAAATCACAAATATTCCTATACACCAATAATAGACAAAGAGCCAAATCATAAGTGAACTCCCATTCACAATTGCTACAAAGAGAAAAAAATACCTAGGAATACAATTTACAAGGGATGTGAAGGACCTCTTCAAGGAGAACTACAAATCACTGCTCAAGGATATAAAAGAGAACACAAACAAATGGAAAAACATTCCATGCTCATGGATACGAAGAATCAATATTGTGAAAATGGCCATAATGCCCAAAGCAATTTATAGATTCAGTGCTATACCCATGAAGCTACCATTGACTTTCTTCACAGAATTGGAAAAAACTGCTTTAAATTTCATATGGAACCAATAAAGAGCCCATACAGCCAAGACAATCCTAAGCAAAAAGAACAAAGCTGGAGGCATCATGCTACCTGACTTCAAACTACACTACAAGGTTACAGTAACCAAAACAGCATGGTACTGGTACCAAAACAGATACCTAGACCAATGGAACAGAACAGAAGCCACAGAAATAATGCTACATATCTACAACCAACTGATCTTTGACAAACCTGACAAAAACAAGAAATGGGAAAAGGATTCCCTGTTTAATAAATGGTGTTGGGAAAACTGGCTAGCCATAAGCAGCAAACTGAAAGTGGACCCCTTCCTTACAACCTTATACAAAAATTAACTCAAGATGGATTAAAGACTTAAACGTAAGACCTAAAACCATAAAAACCCTAGAAGAAAACCTAGGCAATACCATTCAGGACATAGGCATGGGCAAAGACTTATGACTAAAACACCAAAAGCAATGGCAACAAAAGCCAAAATTGACAAATGGGATCTAATTAAACTAAAGAGCTTTTGCACAGCAAAAGAAACTATCATCAGAGTGAACAAGCAATTTACAGAATGGGAGAAAATTTTTGCAATCTATCCATCTGACAAAGGGCTAATATCCAGAATCTACAAGGATATTTAAACAAATTTACAAGAAAAAAAATAAACCACCCCATCAAAAAATGGGCAACAGACATGAACAGACACTTCTCAAAGGAAGATATTTATGTGGCCAACAAACATATGAAAAAAAGCTCATCATCACTGGTCATTAGAGAAATGCAAATCAAAACCACAATGAGAAACCATCTCACACCAATTAGGCTGGCAGTCATTAAAAAGTCAGGAAACAACAGATGCTGGAGAGGATGTGGAGAAATAGGAACGCTTTTACACTATTGGTGGGAGTGTAAATTAGTTCAACCATTGTGGAAGACAGTGTGGCGACTCCTCAAGGATCTAGAACCAGAAATATCATTTGACTCAGCAATCCCGTTACTGGGTATATACCCAAAGGGTTATAAATCATTCTACTATAAAGACACATGCACATGTATGTTTATTGTGGCACTATGCACAATAGCAAAGACTTGGAACCAACCCAAATGCCCATCAATGATAGACTGGATAAAAAAAATGTGGCATGCATACACCATAGAATACTATGCAGCCATAAAAAAGGATGAGTTCATGTCCTTTGCAAGGACATGGATGAAACTGGAAACCATCATTCTCTGCAAACTAACACAGGAACAGAAAACCAAACACTGGATGTTCTCACTCATAAGTGGGAGTTCAACAATGAGAACACATGGACACAGGGAGGGAAACATCACACACCAGGGCCTGTTGAGGGGTGGGGAAATAGGAGAGGGATAGCATTAGGAGAAATATGTAATGTAGATGACGGGTTGATGGGTGCAGCAAACCACCACAGCACAGGTATACCTACGTAACAAACCTGCAAGTTCTGCACATGTATCTCAGAACTTATAGTATAATAAAATATATACATATAAATGTTTTCTTTAAGAGTATCTTTCTGACCATCATGCCTCCCACCATGCCTACACTAGCTCTATCATATCTTGGTTTGTTAATGCATCAGACACCTCAGGTGATAGCCCATCACAGTCATCTACAGCTCAGGACCTAGGGGTGAACACCAAAATGGACAACAGAATATGTAGAGAAAGCTCCATAAGAAGCAGGAACCCATGTCTCTTCTCATTTGATCTATTCTTGTTGTGTGTGTGTGTGTGTGTGTGTGTGTGTGTGTGTGTGTGTGTTCATGTATGTGCAAGTGTCTATGTGTGTGTTTCTCCCAAGTTTCCTCAAGAAAACTTGATCACCAATGTCTCCAGCAGGCTGGACTTCTTGCTGCAGAGAAACAACTCTGGTGGGTAGGTTTTCCTTGTTTTCCTACAAGGAAAGAATGAAGATGGCAGGGTTCAGGAATGTATCAATATAGGATGTTGTTGCTTAAAAAAAGAAAAAGGCCAGGTGCAGTGGCTCAAGCCTGTAATCCCAGCACTTTGGGAGGCTGAGGCGGGTGGATCATGAGGTCAGGAGATCGAGACCATCCTGGTTAACACAGTGAAACCCCGTCTCTACTAAAAATACAAAAAATTAGCCGGGCATGGTGGCTGGCACCTGTAGTCCTAGCTACTTGGGAGGTTGAGGCAGGAGAATGGTGTGAACCCGGGAGGCAGAGCTTGCAGCGAGCCGAGATCGTGCCACTGCACTCCAGGCTGGGCGACAGAGCGAGACTCCGTCTCAAAAAAAAAAAAAGAAAAAGAAAAAGAGTCTGAGGTTCTCTGTTTCAGGGAATGGAGGAATAACAAGATGAAAGCAATAGGAAAAATGAACTGGCACGGAAGAGTTGGCTCCAGGAACTTCTCCTATCCTTCTTCAACTCTAAAATCAGAAAGGTTAATCTGGAGAGCCACTGAAGCATGGAGGATAGGTTTCCGAGCTGCATGCTTAGAGCTGCACATGAATTCCCCAAAAGAGTAAAGGTGGAGCCCTTAGAAGACACAGTGAGGACTCCAGGAGGGCAAGAAAAGGACAAACACTCAGGAACAAAAGCAGTAAAGGCAGTCATAGTTACAGATGCCAAAGAGGGAAAAAGGAGAACAAATTTCCATCAAAGCAGGAGGGTGTTTGGAGAAAGAATGGGTGGTGAACTGTGCTAAATGTTGGAAAGAGATTATAGAGGAAAGCAAGAGGACTGAGACACAAAGCTTTTTCAGTAAGGTATCTTTGGGCAGCATATTTGTAATAGAATGGTGGGGACAATCATCAATAATTACACCTCACATTACCTCACCAGTAAGGAGAGGCCGCACATGAGGAGACAGCCCAGCAAAACAGAGAAAGTATATGGTAGGAAGATTGAACACAACCAAGTGTGAGATTTGGGCATAGGAAATGTATAGACAATGGTTGGGTAACGGCAATAGGATGGAAGAGATGTAAAAGGGCCCAACCGAGAACATGAAGGACCCACTGGGGTGGAGATAGGGTGGACCAGCCTTGAAATCATTTCAGCAAGCAGAGCCCGATGTGCACAGGGGTTGCAAGCAACTAACCAGCAGTTACCCAGGGAGGCAGACAGCGTGGGGCAGGGGAGAGAGGAGAGCGCCTTTGCATCATGGTGAACCGTGATGTTTTCCAACAAGTAAACTGAATCAGGAACAGGAAGAAAGTCGGAACAAGAGCTATTCTAGGAAGTCAGCTGAAAGGCAGCCAAGCCGCATTAGAGAATCGGTGGTGATAACCGGGCTCCCATCAACAGACTGTGTGGTTCAGGGGCAAGACTCCAGGCCCTGGGGAGAGCTGGCAAGGGCAAGCAGAAAGGGCTGGATCTATGGAGGAGTGGAGGAGCAGGCTCCCAGAGATGGATCAGGTTCTTGAGACTTTGTGAGCCAGTGAGCAGACCTGGGTGCAAAGCACGACTGAAAGGGCCAAAACAATGAGTCATCGCAGCCCAGAGCACTGGGCCAGAACTCCTCAGCCCCTTCGTCGAGCAGGGCAGAGACAGCCTGGGCAGTAGTGTGTTTGGCTCAAAGACTCCAGCAGAAGAGGACTGTGAAGGCTGAGAACCAGGCAGGAGTCAAAGAAGGGGTGCTTTAAGGTAAGGGGATGGTCTAAACAGAAAAGGCAGAAGGCAGGGTAAGAAAGAGTTCAGAGACAGGGTCATAAGCATTTTGTAAGGCTAAGGCCAAGGAAGAAGTGGGAAGGCATAAAATACCCAGCGAATAGTTGGCCTTGCTCTCCTCAGATCTAACCAGTTGCAGACCCAGAGCTACTCTAGAGTAATTGTTGATTGAATGTGATGCACCCTGCAAGGCACCCAGTCAGATTGATCTGCTGGTGAGGGCCAAGGAAGAATTTCTCGATTGCGAGGACTGACAAACATCCATGCAAGTCCCTACAAGAGGTTATGAACATCACATCTTCTTCTTTTGAAATTACTTTTTCACCATGCAGATTCTTATACTCTGAGATACTTGGTGAGTATGGTTCTAACTGAAGGCCAAGCAACAAGTTCAATATCACCACAGGAAACTCGGCAGCCCCACTCCTTGTCTTCCAAAGCTGCCCAGCTCCTCCTCCCAGTGACTGATTTTCAGTTTTGCAACTCTTGAAATTCAGATTTATAACTTGGGCTCGCTTTTAGTGGAGATGGCTGAAAAAGTAGATTTCTTCTTAGCCAAACAAAGGCTTCAAAAGCATCTCTTACAATTTTAAGCTTTTCAAATGGCTTCAAAATTCACGAGTACCAATAACAACTTTTTAAAACTTCGTGACTTTAGATCGACACCCAGAAAAATTGTATGCTGGGTTTTCCCTTAAGGAGAGAATATTTTGGATTTGCTTTTGTTAGTTTCGAATGGATGACCCCCCTTGGATTAATACCTTCACCAAAAGGATGAATGGGTTGTGCTACTTCAGCTGGGGAGTCCAGGAACCTGGGGGATGCTGCAGAGCCATTCAGAGGGATCTTGGCATGTAGTATGTTCTCAAAACTTGGAAGCAGCAATGACAATAAGGAGGAGGCAGAAGTATTAGTAGAAACTCTAATGAAATTCATTGCCCGAAGATTAAAAGTACTCAAAAATGGGTTCAAATCAATCCATTGATTGTGCATCCAAAAACAGCTATAAAGGAAAGCTAGGGATATTTGTGCTATGTCATCATATTTTGAAGGTTAACACTATGAATAACAGCCTACCGTTCTTTACTAAATAGCTTGGCACCATTTAAAATCCTGAGAATTTCAGGGGTATTTTTCAACTGAAATGGGTATTTTTAACTAGAAACTCAAGTGGTCTGTGGCCACAAATTGAGAAGACCTGGCCTAGTGAACCACTTTGTCAAACATTCTGCCTATGCCCATGAAATAATAGATGCTCAAGGCATCATTTCACATCATAATAGTAGAAATCTAGTTCTTCCAGGGCTAAAGCAGAAGGAGGTAAGGATCTGATGCTCTGACTTGAGACACAGCCACAGAACCTGGTGGGGAGAATGATTCACACATATGTATCTATAATCAGTACTCTCTGCCCCCATGCAACTCTTGACCTGTCTTGTCTCAGGGTTAAGAACACTAACGAGGCCAGGTAGTGGCTCACGCCTGTAATCCCAGCACTTTGGGAGGCTAAGACAGGTGGATTACCTGAAGCCAGGAGTTCAAGACCAGCCTGGCCAACATGGTGAAACCCCATCTCTACTAAAAATACAAAAATTAGCTGGGCATGGTGGTGGGCACCTGTAATCCCAGCTACTCAGGAGGCTGAGACATGAGAATTCCTTGAACCTGGGAGGCAGAGGTTGCAGTTAGCTGAGATCTCACCACTGCACTCCAGCCTGGGTGACAGAGTGAGACTCCATCTCAAAAAAAAGAAAAAAAGCACTAACAAGTGACAGAAAGGCAGGCTGGCTGTCTCCTTTCCTAAATAAAAATAGATCTATGTGCTTTAGATTTCTGAAACATAGATGTATAGTTAGCTTTTAAATTTTTTAAATGGTATGAATTTAAGAACCTGACTTTGTCTGTAGCAGTATCCACTGCAGATACAGAATGCACTCAGATCTCACTTTGGATTTTACTCAGGTCCCAGTAATGAGCTCCTATGCAATGTCTGAGGCTATGCTCTGAAGAAGCAGGAAGTGGAGATCTTAAACTACATGATTTTGGAAGGCAAATGTAGATAGCCACCAATCTCTACTACAATGCTGCTTTATGTGGTCCCCGAGAACCTCTGACTTGATGAGTACTAATGGGCCCCCAAAATAAACTCGGGGCTAATGTCGAGCAGGAAACAAAGTGCATTAACCTGTTGGGTAGAATTAATTAATAATTCTCTCTCTCAACATGAAAGAAGCTCTGCTAGGACTTATTTCTTTTTTTTTTTTTTTTTTTTTTGGAGACAGAGGCTTACTCTGTCACCCAGGCTGCAGTGCAGTGGCATGATCTCAGCTCACTGCAGCTCCCAGGTTCAAGTGATTCTCGTGTCTCAGCCTCCCGAGTAGGTGGGATTACAGGCAACCACCACCACCGGTTAATTTTTGTATTTTTAGCAAAGACGGGTTTTCACCATGTTGGCCAGGCTGGTCTAGAACTCCTGACCACAAGTGATCCGCCTGCCTCAGCTTCCTAAAGTGTTAGGATCACAGGCGTGAGCCACTGTGCCCAGTACTGCTAGGAATTATCTTGGCTGTCTTTCTGACATTCTGTTGTTGTGAGAAACAGGCTCACTTGTCCAAACCCAAAGAATGGACTCAGAGAACTGGAGAACAGCGAAAGTGAGACTTTTAATGACAGTCTTGCAAGATCAGGTGTCTGATGGGAAGGCACACCCACCACAGTTACAACAAGCAATTTATCCCCTAGTGCACAGGTCCCTCCTCTGGTTCCTCATAGGCTGAGTACTATGGGGTCACCATCTTCTCAGACGCCACTGATTGGTTGTTGGGTAGGGGCTTCAGGTGGTTTCTTTAAGGTTGTCTTGCTACATTTTGTTGCAGCCCACAATGCATTACAATCCTAGTCAGCTCAGGGGGTCTTTAAGTATCTGACTTATGTCCTAAGTAGCTGGGCAACTCATAAGAACAGACAAAGCAAGCTATTTTGCAGGCTAGTAAACTTTCATCTTAGACTAAATTTTTTTGGATTAGGTGAGGGCAACTAAAGGACAGGGGGGTGCCAACAAGCAGGCATCAGCTATCCAAGCAGGGGCCTAGTATATCCTGTTGTTTTCTGTAGTTTGCTCCCCTAAGCCAATTTAAGGCACTTTGTCTTAGAAATGAACCACTATATACATTATTTCCTTCATTTGTGGGGAAAGATTATTATTACAAATAGAAATTGCTAATATTTATTGACCACTGACTCTCTGCACTGCACCAATCTTACATATATTAATTCACTTAAATTCTCAACAATCTAGTGAGGGTTTACTGTTTTGCATCCTAGATAACTAAGGGACACAGAAGTTTAAATCCCTTGCTCAAAATCTTATGTGACAGAACAAAGATTCAAACCCAAGCACTCTGGATCCTGGGCATAAACTCTTAACCACCCCTCTCATTTCCTCTGAAAAACTAGCAGATTCACTCATAATGGGCCTACTTATATTTTTAAGTGTAAACATTTTTGTCCTCAGATATTTTGACCCTCCTACGTTAACCATGCTAGGATTTTCTTGTTTCGTCTTTCAGAGCAAGGACATAGGCTCATTTGATGTTTTAGTACACTGCTACCTAAAATCAAAGAAATAAGATCTTATTTGTTCTAAACAAAAGACCTGCTTCACAATAGAAATAAAAATGGTCTCTTTGTTCATTTACTGAATCACTGCGTTGCGCATCTGTTGGCATGAGCAATGCGTGGGCCTTCAGCCATAATGTGGTTACCTAAGAGCACAGAGACGGTGTCCACCTTCTACATGTCATTCCAAAATGCCGCCAGCGTTCAAAACATAGCTCAGTCTAGTAAACTTCTCCAAAATATGTTATACATTTTTGAGATACCTCTTGTGTTATATACCTGGTGGGAAAAAAAGGAGTTTTGATCACAGCACATGCATCAACAAAAAATTTTCACTCTAAACCTCAGTTTGAATATGGTTTCAAAGAAAATTATAAAGAGTTTCCTCTCCCAATATTAACCAAATAGAGGTTGCTGGAAAAACAATCCTGGGAACTGGGTGCAAGTCTGGGCCCTGAAACTAGGTTGAACTAGCAGCAGTTTACATGAAGGACTACATAAAGTTTTGGACGTGGTACTGAGCAATTTTGCCAGTCTCAATTGTCTAGCATCTTAACCTCGTTTCCATATTTGGGGGACTTCTGACACATACTACCCACCATGAAAGGCTATCACTACAGAAGCTGAAATGCCAGGGCCCTGGGTAGAAGGTTGGTCACATGACCTCTCATAGCCAATCAGGTTCCCTGGCTGGACGTTGACTCTGGGCTGAGAGCCCCAGCTTTAATTTTCACTACATTTATCATTTCATCTATTGTATTTCCTCCACAGACAAATGTAAGACTCCATTAGGGCAGTCAACTTTGTTCACTGCTGTATTCCTACTGCCTAAAATAATGTCTGACTCATAACAAGAAAATATGTACAAATACATATTTCTTGAATGAATAAAATATGTCTTGTTATCTGAATCAATTTTTTAAATTTCTAAGATCTCAAATTCTCTTGTATAATAGCTGATTCCTAATTTATGGATATGGTGCCACTCTTGTTTCTAAAACATGATATTTACATTAATGATCTTCTATTAGCTCTATGAGCTCTGATGTGGTTTTGCTGTGTCCCCACCCAAATCTCATCTTGAATTGTAGCTTTCATAATCCCCGTGTGTCTTGGGAGGGAGCCTGTGGGAGGTAATTGAATCATGGGGGCAGTTTCCCCCATACTGTTCTCATGTTAGTAAACGAGTCTCACACGATCTGATAGTTTTATAAAGGGGAGTTCCCCTGCACACGCTCTCTTGCTTGCCACCATGTAAGACATGCCTCTGCTGTTCCTTCACCTTCTGCCATGATTGTGAGGCCTCCCCAGCCATGTGGAACTGTGAGTCCATAAAACCTCTTTTTCTTTCTAAATTACCCAGTTTTGGGTACCTCTTTATTAGCAGAGTGAGAACAGACTAATATAAGCTCTGTTTCCTTGTGTATCACTACTTCTTCACTGTGACTTTGTGCCTCCCTTTCCTAAAATCTTTGCTCCTTTGTTGTCAGAGAGGGGATAGATGGATACATGTGCAAAGCAAGGCTAACTGACTACAATCTTTCCCCCAGCATTATGCATAATAAAGAAGTTCATTCATTCATTCTTTCATCCAACCATTGTTATTAAGAGAAAGACACAATAGAGCAAAACAAGATTATTTTATTGTTTTGTGGGAGAATGTGTTCACCCCTTCCATTTTGCAACTTGTTCTCCTGAGCAAAACTCTACATATTGTTTCCCATAGCATAATGCCCCATTTTATGCTCCTTGTTCTTTCCTTTCTAAAAGTAAAGGATCTGTATCAGTCCATTCTTGCATTGCTATAAAGAAATACCTGAGACTGGGTACTTTTATAAAAGAAGTTTAACTGGCTGATGGTTCTGCAGGCTGTATGGGAAGTATAGTGGCATCTGCTTCCAGGGAGGCCTCAGGAAGCTTTTACTCATAGGAGAAGTCAAAATGGGAACAGGCACTTCACAGACCAAAACAGGAGCGGGGGTAGGGGAGAGCTGCCACACTTTTCAACAACCAGATCTCGCAAGAACCCACCCAGTATCATGAAAACAGTACCAAGAGAATGGTGCTCAACTATTCATGAGAAATTCACCTCTATGATCTAATTATCTTCCACCAGGCCCTGCCTCCAACACTGAGGATTACAATTCAATATAGGATTGGGCGGGGACAGCATCCAAACTAGATCAGGATCCAATTAAGATTTGTGAGGAGCCCTTGGAAGAGGACAATGCCCCAAGATGGAAACAGTCAGGATCCTGAGAGTAATCGAGAGAAAAATAAATCTTTATTGAGCTACTTAGATTTTTGGATTATTTCTTACAGCTGAAAAATTATCCAACAAATATTATAGCAAAAGAAGCCCTGAGAGGATATGGAGGAACCACAATAGAAAACACTTATGCAGCATCTCCATCATCTCAGTCAAGGTATTGACTGGAAATTGATGGCATGTTTGAAGGTTTAACTAAAGAGAAATTTACAAATGTACTATTTCCAGAGGTAAAGATGGGGCTGAGGGAACCATCAGGGGATGATAAAGCTCCCAGAAGTTAGCAATAGTGGAAAACCATGACCTCCCTCAGTCCTGAAGGGAGAGGAGAAGGAGCAGTTACCAGAAACCAGGGAGGATAGTAGCCACAATAGAGAGTGTCCCACCAGGAGTTCTGGCTGTGGATTAGAAAATACCACCACTGCCTAGCCCAGGGCAGGGAAGAAAGGAAGAGCAATATTCCAACCTTTCTTCCTATCCTCCAGCTTCAGCGGGAGTCTCCCTTTGATTGGACCAGTTGGAAGGCTGAGGGCAAGGGAAGCCCAGTGATGCAGAGATCAGTCTCCTGGGGCCCAGAAGAAGGCAAATTGGGACAGAGCTTGGACCTGGAAGACAAACTGAAAAAAACCAGAACATCCTCCCAGCAGATCATCATGTCCAACCCCCAGTCACTAGAGATAAGCATCTGTGGTCAGCACTGGCATCCACAGAGGGACAGATAGTGTTCCAAAAAGCAAAATTGAGCAGAAAACAAGGAATCAAAGACTTAAGGAAAGAGAGGCATAAAAGTCACCATGAAGAAGAAATAATACCAAAGGAAGCATAGCTCATAGAGCAGACAGAAGAGGATTGCTGTGTCATGTTTTGAAAATACAAGCATGGCTATCATATCCATAAATTAGGAAACAGCTATTATACAACAGAATTAAAATAAGAAATTATAAATTTTTAAACAGACAATAAAACATTCACTGGATAAATAGAATTACAAAAAGTTCATAGTTAAATGGTAACTTGTTGATCTGGAAAATCAAGCCAAGGGATTATTTATGAATATGTAATCAAAAGGGAAAAATGGACAATATTTTTTAATAAAATTTCAATATCTACCTAATGAAAACACTAGAAATGGAAAAAAGAAAATTTTAGACATGGAAAAGAAGAAGTAATTAAGAAACAAAAAGAAAATTTCCCAAGACCAAAGAAACATTTGAATTAAAAATGCTCATCACTTTCAAAAAGACCTGCCCTTTGACATACAATTGTAAAATTTAAAAGTTCAGAGCTAGAGAGAAAATTCTAAATGCCTCCTGAGAAAATAAGCAGCCTACCTGAAATGGATGAGTGTCTGACCAGCACCAAATTTCTCCTTGACAATACTTGAGGCTAAAAGAATAATACCTGAAAAGTTCTAAGGAGGAATTACTTTGAATCTAAAACCTGATTCTTATTCAAGTCAACATTCAAAATGAAAAACAAAATAAAGGCATTTTCATAAAGCTTTAAAGATTCTGAAAGTTAACCTCTTATACACAGACTTTCTCTAATAGATTTAATCAAGCAAAAGAGAATTCAAAAAAGAGAAGATGTTGGGCCCAAGAATCAACAGTATGCAGAGAAACCAGTGAAGTACACTTTGGAAATATATTTTACAATTTATAACAACAATCTGCAACTAAACCAGAAGATCTCAACATGAGAGGTGGTGGTGTTTGGAGAGTAAAGGCAATAAAGTGAAAACATGTTAAGGTTCTAGTTTTGTTTGGGGTGTGCTGTAGAAATAGATATCCACTGATTCAAAATATTAATTAACAACCTAGCAATAAGAAAAGAGATATAACTCTCAAAATAAGGTTTTATACATAAAAGCAAATAAGTACTATATTAAAAATAAATGTGACCATCTCAACAAATGTGTGATTTTCTATAAAAATATAAATTATCCCAAAAAATTAATCCCAAAAAGATAGAAAATGTGAATAGACTGATAAACTGTTGACAAAAAGAGTCAAACTCTAGCATATTTGAAGAGCCAAATATGTGTGACCAATGGCCAGTGACACAGCCCCAGGAGATCCTAAGAACATGTACCCAAAGTGGTCAGGCTACAGCTTGGATTTATACATTTTGGGGAGACATAAGACATCAATCGATACATGTAAGATGTACACTGGTTCAGTCCAGAAAGGCATGACAACTGAAAGCAGGGGTGATAAGTGGAATAAAATATTTTCTGAATGGTGATTGGTTGAAAGAGTTATTATCTCAAGACCTGAACTGTCTGGGTTAATATAAGGGGTTGTGGAGACCAAGGTTTTATCATGTAAACGAAGCCTCCAGGTAGCAAGCTTCAGAGAGAATAGATTGTAAATGTTTGTTTTCAGACTCAAAGAGACTATTCCATTCAGCCTTTATGTCTCTGTGCTGATGTTAATGCTGGTGAGCTGTGCCTGAATTCCAAAAGAGAGGAGGGTATAACTGAAGCATGTTCAACCCGCCCCTTCTCATCATGGCCTGAACTCGTTTTTCAGGTTACCTTTGGAATGCCATTGGCCAAAAGGAGGGTTCATCAGTCAGTTGGTGGTGGGGGGATGGCGCTTACAATTTTATTTTTGGTTTACAATACACTTATAAAAACTGAAAATACAATTAAAGCTCTAATCTATCAAAAAACAGGTACCAATTCCAAATACTTTTATGGGGATTTCTACTCCTTGAAACAAGTATATTAGTTCATTCTCATGCTACTAATAAAGACATACCCAAGACTAGGTAATTTATAAAGAAAAGAGGTTTAATTAATTCACAGTTCCACAGGGCTGGGAAGGCTTTGGAAAACTTACGATCATGGCAAAAGGGAAAGCAAACATGTCCTTCTTCACATGGTGCCAGGAAGGAGAAGAACGAGTGCCCAGCAAAGGGGAAAGCCACTTATAAAACCCTCAGATCTTGTGAGAACTAACTCTCTATCAGGAGAACAAGATGGAGGAAACAGCCTCCATGATTGAATTATCTTCACCTGGTCCCTCCCACAACACATAGGGATTATGGGAATTACAATTCAAGATGAGATTTAGGTGGGGGCACAGCCAAACCATATCAGCAAGTGATAATCTTAAATTACATGTGTCTGAAAGTAGCAAAAAGGTAGCTTCTAGACTCTATCTAGATAGCATCATTCTATACAGCTAGCATCACCTTCATTCCAAAACCTGACAAGATTATCACCAAAAAAAGTGAAGTAATTGGTCAAGGTTACCATGAACAGAGATTTAAAATTCTAAAAACTATATTAGCAAATCACATTTTGTAATATTTCACTATTTTTTAACCCTGGTCAAGCAAAATTTACCTGAAAATGCGAGGTGGTTCAATATTGGGAAATTTCTTATGTAGTTGACTACATTAATGGATTTAAGGGCAAAAACATTTTGCTCATCTCAATGTATGCCAAAAATTCATTTGATAAATTCAACATGCTTTTTGGAATTTTTTTAAAAGCTCTCAGTAGACTAAGAAAGGATGTAAAATCATGCAGCCTAGGGGAAAACTCATAGAAAGTATTATATTTAATAATGAAATATTAGAAATTTTCTATTAATGTCAAAAATAAGACAACCATACCAATCATCACAGCTACCACCTATCATTGTCCTATGGGTCCTATCTAAAAATGGAGAAAAGTAAAGTAAATAAGAGATATAAACTGTAGACAAAAAGATAAAAATGTTTCTACTTTTAAACAAATTGTTATCCCAAGAGAATTGACTGAACTACTATTTCTACTATTTAAAACAATAAGATCAAATACAAAATCAGTAGCTTTCTTTTTTTTTTTTTTTTTTTTTTTTGTTGAGGCGGAGTCTGGCTCTCTTGCCCAGGCTGGAGTGCAGTGGCCGGATCTCGGCTCACTGCAAGCTCCGCCTCCTGGATTCACGCCATTCTCCTGCCTCAGCCTCCCGAGTAGCTGGGACTACAGGCGCCCGCCACCTCGCCCGGCTAGTTTTTTTTTTTGTATTTTTTAGTAGAGACGAGGTTTCACTGTGTTAGCCAGGATGGTCTCGATCTCCTGACCTCGTGATCCGCCCGTCTCGGCCTCCCAAAGTGCTGGGATTACAGGCTTGAGCCACCGCGCCCGGCCCAAAATCAGTAGCTTTCTAACACATAAGTAATAATAAATTGAATAACTCTCATATTTTCTTCTAATATTTTTAGAGTTTTGCTTTTTATATTTAGTTCTTTAATTCATCTGGAATTCACTTTGGCATAAGGTATAAAGTAGGAATCTAAGTTGAACTTTTAGAATTTTTAGGAATATCATTAATAATAACAATAAATACATACATAACAGACCTAGAAATAAGCCTAATGAAAAATGTTCCAGAACTAAATTAAAAAACAAAAAGAAAAGAAAACCTATACAGCTCTGGTTTTGTTCCCTGGGTGCATATTGGAATCACTACAAGACTAATTAAATCAGAGACTCTAGGGAGGAGATCCAGGCACGAATATGTGCAGCCAGGATTTTAAATCTCTGTTATAAATTACAATTATGTTATTTTTTAATAATGCAAATGCAGTAATTTTGGACGGAGAAACAAAAAATTTTAAAGAGGTCATTTCTCTCCAAATTAATCTGTAAATCCTATGCAATCTGAATCAACACTCAACAGAATTTTTTTGGAGCTGGCAAGTTGAGTTCAAAGTTCATCAGGAACAGGAAGTATATAAGAATGGTTAAATGCTTTGAAAAAATTAAAGGAAACTCCTACTAAATATCAGAACATACTTTAAATCTGCATTATATGTCTCATAAAAAGGAGTGTGCTGCTAAAATAGAAAGAGACAAATCAATGAAATAAAACAGTATAGAAACAGCCCCCGATATATATTTCATATTTATAAGGTTTCAATTCAGTGGGAAAAAGGATGGGTCACTAAATAAATTGTGTTGAGACAATTTTATATTTGGTAAGAGAAATTAAGTTAGACTTTCCTCCCTCATAAGCATACTCCAAAACAAATTCCAGATGGATTGAGGAGCTAAAAAATTTCTTTAAACTATAAATATTAGGAGAAAATAGAGGGAATTTATAACCTATGCACAAGTGTTCCTAACCACATCAAAACCAGAAGCTCCAAAAGCAAAAATTGAAAGATGTTCTCATGAAATTTTAAAGTCTCCATAAGAAAAGACTCCTTAAGCAAAATTAAATACAAACAACAGCCTTGAAGAAAGTATTTGCAACAATTAACAGGAGTGATATCTAGAATATTCAAATAATTCATGCAAAATCATAAGGAAAATTTTTTTTTGAGCTAGGGCCTCACTCCATCACCCAGGCTGGAGTGCAGTGGTGCAATCTTGGCTGTCTGCAACTTCTGCTTCCCAGGCTCAAGTGATCCTCCCACCTCAGCCTACCAAGTAGCTGAGACTACAGGTACATGCCACCATGCCCAGATAATTTTTGTATTTTTGTAGAGACAGGGTTTTGTCATGTTGCCCAGGCTGGTCTCGAACTCCTGGGTTCAAGCTCTCTGGCCTCCCAGAGTGCTGAGATTACAGACGTGAGTCACTGTGCCCAGCCAGGAAAAAAAAAAAAAAAAATTAAGCGGGAAAAAATGTTTACCAGAACGTCTCAAATATACATATATTTTTTATATACATATATATATAAAATACACACACACAAATATATATACCCACCCATAGACACATACACATACATACACACACATATATATACACACACGCACATATACACACATACACACTCATAGGGCAAAAGCAAATAACAGGAAACTGAAAATTAAAACAGCAATAACACAATAGTCTCCCATCAATGTGGTAAAAACTTAAGACTGATAAAAAAGCAGTGTTCATAGGGATGAAGGAGGGGAGAAATTGGCCCTTTCACGCATTCTTGGTGAAAGTACAAATTGGTCAAGCTTTTCTGGCAGTAATTTTTTAAAAATCATAATCATAACTTTTGAGTCGATAATTTCTAAAGAAATATACCCATGTATGTGCTGTTTATATAAAGATACTGATCCAACACTGTGGGCAATAGAAAAAAATTAAAAACATCTAGAAGTTTAATAAATTGTGGTCATCAATTTAAAATATTGGGCTCATATATGACGGAAAAAAATAAATCATAGCATATTTGTAGTACACTATCACTTGTTTATTAAAACATGTATATAAGTAAAACCTATACATCTCTGCAGGTGCAAAGTTTGCAGAGAAAGAACTGGAAGTGCAGTCACATCCTTTCACTTTGGCTGTCAGGAATGTAATATACAAATGTTCTAGCACATGTCAAACTGAACTGTATTTATTTGTTTTCATGTCTGTCTCCCCTCTAAGCTACCACTTTTTGACAGACTGTGTTTCTTTTTCTCCACAGGCAGTGCTCTATAGATGTCCGATAAATGGTTGCACGGCTTTCTTGCCCTTGGACCTGTCCCACTCAACATTTTAGAGGTTCAAAGAATTATACAACGTCCAGTTTGAAACCCATTAGTGCCATTTACTATTGGTATGACCTTGGGCTGTTAGTTAAACTCATTGAGCCTTAGTTTTCCCATCTATTAGGAGAAGAAAATAATGCCTAAGTCATAGCATCACTTGAAGGATTAAACAATCAACCATATAAAAAGTTGCTAGCAGGCCAGGCGCAGTGGCTCAAGCCTGTAATCCCAGCACTTTGGGAGGCTGAGATGGGCGGATCACGAGGTCAGGAAATCGAGACCATCCTGGCTAAGCGGTGAAACCCCCGTCTCTACTAAAAAAATACAAAAAGCTAGCCGGGCGAGGTGGCACGTGCCTGTAGTCCCAGCTACTCGGGAGGCTGAGGCAGGAGAATGGCATAAACCCGGGAAGTGGAGCTTGCAGTGAGCTGAGATCCAGCCACTGCACTCCAGCCTGGGCAACAGAGTGAGACTCCGTCTCAAAAAAAAAAAAAAACAAAAGTTGCTAGCACAGTGCCTGGCACTGCTATGGATTCAAAACAAACCCTACCAAATTTAGTGACTTAAAACTATGACTATGATTTACCATGCATCTAAATCTGACTTTGGGCAGGGCTCATCAGGGACAGCTCCTCTCGGCTCTACTGCTATAAGCTGGGACATCTGGATTGGGGCTGAAGGATCACTCCTAAGGTGGCTCCCTCACATGGCTGGCAAGTTGTTCTGGGTGTTGGACCCTTCCCATGAGAGCCTCTCCACAAAACAGCTTGGGCTTCCTCCCAACATGGCGGATGGATTCCAAGAATACGCCTCTCAAGAGATATTAATAAAGTAGGTGCTACCAGTTTCTTAAAACTAAGTATCACTTCACCATATGCTATTGGTCAAGCAGTTACAGAGTCCAGATCCAATCTGCCTCTGGACACCAATTATTGACATCCCTCTAGTGTGCAAAATGCATTTATCCCTCCCAGGATCCTGTAAACATCTCAACCCTCTAAATCCTGTCCAAGTGGAAATGAAGCTCCCTGAGAGTGGCTCTTTGGATACAACACATCAAGTACTGTTCATCACCATCTGACTATTAGGAAATAAAGAGGCAAGTTATATTTACTGACCACCACCCCCCCCCCACCAGCCCAGCCTGTCCCCCTAAACACACACACTCCACATATGATAGTGGAACAAGCAGAGGATAACCACAAGAGACACTCCCATTAAAAGGGGGAAACAGAAGGCACACAGCTGGCAATGGCCCCGAGAGCACTTCTACAATCCAGCTCCATAGGTGTTGCAAATTCCCTTCTAGAGCCCAGTACTCCCCAGTGCTCTTGGTTGTACCCTCTGGTCTCCTGTTTCTGCTCCTGAATATCTTCCTCTTCTTTAAGAATACCAAGCAGGTGATTTTGTAGGATTCTCAGTCTACTTCCCGCTCCTAGAGGTTGGAGCTCCATCTCTGTCCCTTTCAATCCAGTCAGGTGGTGCTTGCAGTCAATAAATAGAGGCTATTATTATTGTTATTAATAACATGAATAAAAATATATAGATGCCTTACCCAATAGGTAATACTTAACAATACTTTTGGAGGACAGAATTAAATTGGTTAAACCCAACAAGACGAAATTTGGTAAGAGTAAATAAAAGTCCTGCATTTAGACTTTAAAAATCAATTTCATAATTACAGGATGAGGAGGCTTTGGCTGACTGGCATGCTTACCTCCCAGATTAAGCTGTAAGCTTTTAGTGGGAGAAAATTGGGGGGATTTAGCTGACAGCAATCTCACAGTGAAACAAAAGCATGAAGAGACACACACTGTAAGTGGCATCCTGACAAAGCTGCTTGTGCTCAGGATGGTGAAGGAAATAAAACCACATCATAGGAGGAACTGTGGACAAAATGAGTGGCTTCACCTGGAGAAGAGAAAGCCTTAAGGAAGTGGTGGAGCAAGTAATCAACTTCACGGGTTTGAAAGGCCGTCACATAAAAGAGGACATGGACTTTGCTCCAGAGGAGAGAACCAGCATGGCTAGGTGGTGCTTTTAGGAAAGCTGACTTTCATCAGAATAAAAAAGCATTTCCTAACACCCAGAGTCCTTGTGCTCAACCTCAATTGTCCTATTGGCATCACCTGAAGAATGTTAAATAATATTGATGCTCAAAGACCTAAAACCAGAAATATCATTTGACCCAGCAATCCCATTACTGGGTATATACCCAAAGGAATATACATTGTACTGTTATAAAAACTCATGCACAAGTACGTTTATTGCAGCACTATTCACAATAGCAAAGACATGGAACCAACCCAAATGCCCATCAGTGATAGACTGGATAAAGACAATGTGGTACATATACACCATGGAATACTATGCAGTCATGAAAAAGAATGAGATCATATGTCCTTTGCAGGGACATAGATAGAGCTGGAGGCCATTATCTTTAGCAAACTAACACAGAAACAGAAAACCAAATACCACATATTCTCACTCATAAGTGGGAGAACACATGGACACATAGATGGGAACAATACACACTGGGGCCTATGGGAAGGTGGAGGGTGGGAGGAGGGAGAGGATCAGGAAAAATAACTAATGGGTACTAGGCTTAACAACTGGGTGGTGAAATAATCTGTATAACAAACCCCCAAGACACAAGTTTACCTGTGTAACAAACCTGCACTTGTAACTTAAAGAAAAGTTTAATAATAAGAAGAAACTTAACTTAAAACAAACGTAGTCTAATAATAATATTGATGCCAGCACCTTCCCCAGGACAATTCTATCAGAGTCACTGAGGATGGGTTGCAAGCAGTAACGATTTTATAAAATGGATCAGGTGAGGACATTGTACTGCCAGGATTATGTACATTGAAAGGACCTAAAGCAAATATCAATGATCTGCTCACAAAGAACTGACTTAGCCAATCGCAAAAAGGTTTAAGCAAATCTGAGTGGCTGTCAGTATTGTTACTATAGAGAAGTCCTGCATCAAAAGATAGGGCAGATGAGCTTTAGATTCCAGGGCAGAAAATGATTAAATTCCACTAAACCACAGAAATGGCCCAGAGATTCCTAATGCAGAGGGAGCTGTGCCATGTTCAGACCATATTTCTTCCCTCCAACCCATGCCAACTCAGTCTCCTGGAATAAGAAGATGGATCCAGTCCTCAGAATGGACTTCTTTGTCCAAATGGACAGTTTGAGTCAGGGAACCATTGGTTTAGAATGGCTAAGAAGACTGAAAGTTTAGGGTAGAGCCCATTTTCATTTGAAGTTCTAAGACCTTATTTCTGCAAGGAGGCTCTCCTATCTCCCTGACTTCTACCCATTGAGTCTCCAGCCCAACTCTAGCTCTTTATAGCAAGACAAATTATTCTCTTTCTCATCACATTCTGTTCAACTGTGTGCAGATAGCTCGTGTTTCCCACCATTTGCCGTTGCTAAGTCAAAGTCCACATGAGGTATTTAGTTCTTATGAATATACATCAGAGCCTGCAGCATCAAATATTGGATTCTCTGCCCTTCTCTGATCTCTCTCCAGCTCTGTTTCTACACCTTTCTATTATTGAAGTCCCACGACATGTGTTAAAATATCCCAGCTGTGTTACCAGCAGCCCAGAACAAGGAATAAACCATACTGATCTTACTCTTGAAAAAATTGTATTTCACAAACAGAATTCTTCCTCATTGTCTTATATAGTAAGTAACTCTCATTATGAGAGAAGACAGCACTGCAGTCCCATATCCTGTGATCCGAGGGCAGATACCTAGCACATATCAGGTGAATATCTTGATTCTCCATGTGAAATTGTGTTTAATTGTTTTTCTATTTGCAAACACAGGTCTCCTTCATACTGGGCATTGGCCATGATGGGTGGTCAAAAGGAGAGACAATTTTCTCGAACATGAATACAGATTAAAGAGGGAGAAATTGTTATAAATCATGGCACTGTCTTCCAAAGACCGAGTTCACAGTATAAAACTTTCCCGGTTCATTTCAAGCCACTATTGAGTTCATCAATGCTTTATTTGTGAAAGTAAATTCTTAGCCTTACAAAACATCCATTCAAACATCAATGACTCAGAATTCTGGGACTTTCCTGCTAGTCTGGAAATCATGTTTATGATACAAGTGCCTAGTTAATAAAAGCCTGCCTTCCATGCGTCAAAGACCTTTATGATCTTAAAGAAAGAAAAAGTAGAGACGCTGCACTGGCTGCTTTCCTTTGTCCTTCTTTTGCTAAGTCAGTGATGTTTGTGAGGTTTTGTTGCCTTAAAATTAATTGGTGGATGTTTGTGGCAGCGAAACTACACTGCATGAGACTGTAATGGTGGATCTGTGTCTTTATAAGTTTGTCCAAACCCACGGAATGTGCAATGCAGAGGGTGAACCCTAAAGTAAACCATGGGCTCCGGGTGATGGTGATGTAGCAATGCAGGTTCATCGATTGGAATAAATGCACCACCCTGGTGAGGGATGTTGCTAGTTGGGGAAGCCATGCATGTGTGGGGCCTGAGGTGTGTGGGAAATCTCTCTATCTTCCTCTCAGTTTTGCTGTGTACTTAAACTGGTCTGAAAAATAAGGTATATTAATAAATAGATAAGTAACCAGTCCTGTTGGAAGCTGGCCTTCTTACTGCACTCACGGGCTCTTAAAAATTTGGGAGAGAATGTTTCCCTTCAAAACATAGGAAAAGTGCAAGTAGGAGCGTCATGGAAGGCCGCCTTTGGAAGCTGGAGATTTCTGGAGAGGTTGCCCCTCCCTTAGGATGTTTATACCTGCTGTTCTCCTTACCTGGAAATCTCTTTCCACAGGTTTTGAGTGGCTGATTCTCTCCTGTCATGAAAACTCAACTTACTTATTTTATTTCTTTTTGAGACAGAGACTTACTCTGTCACCCAGGCTGGAGTGCAGTGGCGCGATCTTGGCTCACTGCAACCTCCACTTCCTGGGTTCAAGCCATTCTCCTGCTTCAGCCTCCCAAGTAGCTGGGACTACAGGCACACACCACCACACCCAGCTAATTTTTGTATTTTTAGTAGAGACAGGGTTTCACCATGTTGGCCAGGCTGGTCTCAAACTCCTGACCTCAAGTGATCCACCCACCTCAGCCTCCCAAAGTGCTGGGATTACAGGCATGAGCCACAGCAGCCCACCAGAATTCAACTTAAATGTCATCTCCTCATAGAAGCCATCCCTGAGGATGGTAAGGTGATGCATCTGCCAAAATGAGCCAGGAGAGAGAGGGAGACTGTGGTCCAAACGATTGGCCCCCATCTCAGCCTCTCTCTGTGTCTATACCCTTGCTCAGCCTCATCGTGCCAAGAATGCATTTTTTTTCCCCTTGGCCTTCAGCTTGGCCATGTGACTTGTTTCAGCCGATGGCATGTGGGCAGAAGGAGAGTTTTTCAGGGCAGCCCAGACCTGAAGCAGCCTTGTTTTCCCATTTGCTTCCCAAACCTCTCCACTAGAAGAGTGTGCCACTGCTAACCCCGTGGTTAACCTCCAACCCAGGCAGAGAATGAGAGATGCCTGGAGCAGGACCACCCAGCCACACCCACCCATGGGTGGGCAACCACAATGAATTCTCCTTTCCAGTCACTGAGTTTTGGGGTGCTACTATGTGGCAGGATGTGACAAATGATACAGCAGGGGTGTGGAGTCCTCTTCATAAAAAGAACTTTATGGCATCCAGCAAGCATTCGTTGGCCATTTATCACTCTCCACAGCAGTCCTGCAACCCCTTTTGCATTTTGATATTACAGATGAGGACAAAGAATAATTAAAAAGTGCCCGTATTGCTTATTATCTTGACATCTGTCATATTTATGTCAAATTATTCTTAATGTACAAAATATATAATATTACCCATGAGATTGGAATATACCCTGAGGTCAGAAACTCCACTGTAACCCACTGAAGATGAGCCAGCAAAGTCCATCAAGCCTGCCTACTTGGCTCTCCATGCTTCCTCAACTTGGTGTCATGTTGTCCCTGGCACTGACCTTGGAGGAGGTTGATAGAGGGTGGAAGAGAAAGGAAAGTGGGCAAAGGACAAGACAGAAGTTAAGAAACTACACTGCCACTTGGTTAGAACCAACAGAATCTACCTCTTACAGGGACATCATGTCCTGAGATATTCATGAAGATTGCACAAGAGATCAAACGTCATCACCCTCTTGTAGAAATGGCTTCAAAACCCAGTGAGGCAGTTTATAAGCTCTGAAATCTCCTAACCAATGAGTGGAAAATTTCTTTGGAGGTTCCATGATTTGTCTGCCAACTCCCAAGAATACACACATACAGGCACACACACAGCTGCATCCAGACTTTCCACTTCTTGCTGCTGTCACCCTTGTTAGCTGAGACAAGCCAAGACATACTCACCAGCCCCTTGCTGAGATGTGAGTCACCCCTCATATCCTCTTTCCCAACATCATCATCAATGCCACCTCCCCTTCCCACAGGCTACCCCTCACCACCAAACCACCAGAAAGTGTACAGTGACCACAGCCATGGTGAGACACCAGCAGACTCGCACATCCCTTGCAGATTTATTTGGTTTCATCGATGCATTAGACCACACAGGGAAGAAAATGAGCAAGTGCAAGAGAAAGGTTTCTTTGATCCTAAATCTGGAAATGAAATATATTGACATAAAGCCATGAAAAGCCAGAAATGGCCAATGAGAAACCACAGCTTGACTCTCAGAGTTAAACACCATTATCAAGCTTTTGTATGTCCTTAATGGCTCCTAAAATCTCCATTTAAAAACAAACCAAAACTCTGGCCAGAGCTGAAGAGACTTTTAGAATCAATGAGGCCTGGGCCTGGGTGAGATCCGTCAGCTTGTAAACCTCTTATTCCACCCCTCACCACTCCCCTCACCCAGTGGCATTAACACCCATGAGCTTCACCCATACATAACTCAGCTCAGCCACTCTTATTATCTTGGCAGCCTCTGGGAGCCTTTCGCCAAGGTTCTGGGCTCTTTCAGTCAACATGACCAATTCCACATCCTTTTATTAATTACTAACCATTTCCCCTTGTAGTCAGCCCTGAAATCCCTGCTTTGATCTGCCTGACAGGTCACATGGTGTGTGCTTCTGAAAACAACCCCTCCCATGGCCAACTTAGAACTGGCAAGCCTGGCAGACATACACACAAGCAGGAAAGACATTTCCTGTAGATACAAGAAAAAGAGGGACTTCTACCAGGAAACCAATGGCCATAAGCAGAGAATTTATTTTGTTAATTCATTCTGTATTTATTCATAGCCTATTGGTATGTATTTAAGAGCAAAATAGCAGTGGCTGGCATAAACACCCTACATCCTGTCCAATTAGAGAGACCATAACTTACTTAGATCACAAAAAGACCATGATTCTGAAACCTGAAGTCTAATGAGCTGAATTATGTGCTGAACGGAGAAGACTCATGGACGAGCCCTCTTGCAGCTTCCGTTAACCTTTTCTGAAGGCACTGGGTCCTCCACAGATCCTGACGGCAGGCAGAATGGCTGGAATGAAGAGATGCCTATCTTTGTAACCAAGATGAGGACATGAGCAGATGTCTTTCATCCAGACCCACTTTCTTCCTTAGACCACTGTCTATATAAATAGCCTTTCTGTTATCTCAAATGTGGTATTACAACAAACCAGACACATTTTTCAGGGCACGTTGATCTATCCCAAGGGGGTAGGTCTATTAATTCCCTTGAGGCTGACAGTGGATACTTCCAGGGAAATCTGGAGGCAAGCACACTCCTGAATTTAATGAAAATGTTTGATGTTTTTTGGTCCACCCCAAGTATCAGAAAGAAAACAGGCCAGGCATGGTGGCCCACACCTGTAATCCCAGCACTTTGGGAAGCTAAGGCAGGAGGATAGCTTGAGCCCAGTAGTTTGAGATCAGCCTAGGCAACACAGTGAGACTCTCTCTCTACCAAAAAAAAAAAAAAATTAATTAATTAGCTGGGCATGGTGGCACTTGCTTTAGTCCTAGCTACTGGGAAGGCTGAGGTGGGAGGATCACTTGAGCCCAGGAGTTTGAGGCTACAGTGATCAGTGATTGTACCACTCACTCCAGCCTGGGCAACACTGTCTCTATAAAAACATAAAACAAAAAAATATAACAAACGCCATTAACAGAATCAAATTGGTTGGCAAGCATCAGATCCCACGTGAGCTAAAATTGCCACATGATATAAAACACTAAATAATAAATGTTTACCCTTATTAAATATTCAGACCATTTCTGGTTAAGAAAAACCTGAACCTTTTTCACTGCACGGCTTAAGATGCAGGTAAGCTAACCATCATCTTTCTTTTCTCTTGGCAACACCTATGCATGCAGATTGGTAATGCCCATCCCACTGCAATAAAAAAAAAAATACCACATCGACTCTACTTCTGCTGCAATTACCGTCTGGTGTGAAGATCAAAGGGGCCTTTTCCCCCGGCAGATTACTTGTCTACAGTTCCCTGGCCTGTCAGTGTGGTCTCAGCTGCTCCCACTTGTCCCCTTGCTGCTCAGGAATAAGCAGCCGCCTAGAGCTTCCAGCTATGTGACTGGGCTTGTAATGACAGTAATTGCCAGTCTGTTAAGTCACCTCCAACCAAAAAGGAAAATGCCTTCCAGACACACTTCTCAGGCCCGTGTGAAGAGATAGGAATGAATTCATAAAAGAAAACTATCCAGTCCTGTTTACACAATGCCACTATGACCAACATGCTTTTTTCTTCTTATTAATGGCTTTCATTTCTGGGCCACACCGTGGAACAAAGGGCTTATGTGTCCACTCCTTGAGACCGTTAAGTCCTTGACTTGCTTTGACCACTAACAAGCCCAAAGAGAGGTGTAGGTCTATCCTTGTACCAGTTCCTCTCTTCCCAAAGTATTTCTGGGGCTGGGGTTGCCTTTGGGATTATACTCGCCCAGAAAAGAGACCATCTGGGTTCTTATCTGCAACGGGAGCTGTGTGAGATTTAAACTAATTTCCTTCTCATTTCCTCACTACCTTTCTGTTTACGTTTGATCCTTGTTGGTTATTGCAGGAAGATGCGAATGGTACAGCAAAGGGATAATACGTATGACGGTTTCAGTCTTCTTTTCCCAGTACAATAAGCCAGTTAGATAATTCATCTCAATAAATGTTAACACGAACATTTGCCATATAAAGCCCATTAGCATCCACACAACTTTGGAACTGTATGTATATGTTAGATTATACTCTCACAGAGGTGGATTTAAAGAGGTGAAATCTTGACTGCAAAGATTCATTTGGCCGGGTGCAGTGGTTCACACCTGTAACCCCCACACTTTGGGAGGCTGAAGCAGGTGGATCACAAGGTCAAGAGATAGAGACCATCCTGATCAACATGGTGAAACCCTGTTTCTACTAAAAATACAAAAACTAGCCAGGCGTGGTGGCAGGCACCTGGAGTCCCAGCTACTCGGCAGGCTGAGGCAGGAGAATCCCTTGAACCCAGGAGGTGGAGGTTGCAGTGAACTCAGATTTGTGCCACTGCACTCTAGCCTGGCGACATAGTGAGACTCCATCTCAGGAAAAAATATATATATATATATATTCATTCATTAATGTAATCAGATAATGTACACCTACTTTAAATGCATATAAAATATATCCTTGGAAACACTTGGGTGCTGCCTAAAGTCTCTTTTACTCTCAGCTCCACTCTTTCTCTCCTTTCTCCTCCTCTCTGACCCAGGAAGCCTGGAAACTACCTTTTCCAAATCCCTCTTGCCAATCAGCCTCTTGTTAGCTTGTACAATGGGAGGCACTAGTAGCAAATTGGAGGTGGAAGCAAGGGAGACGCTATTTTTTCCATCTTCTGGTAGTACCTCTAGAGATGGTGGTGGCAGCGGCAAAGGCTAGGAAGGGTGGCTTCTCAGTTTCTGCTGGGTCAGCTCAGTGGTAACAGCAACAATCTTGGTGGCTCAGCAAGCATGATGTTCTCTTTGGCTTTCAAGCCTAGGGGGGATAGTGACTTCCTGCAGTCACTAATTTGCAAGTAAACTTGACTCCCCGTATTTGCTCCTTCATTCCTCTCAAATCATGCACTACCGATTATTTGTGTTAAATTCCTTCTCTGAAATACAGTGGTTTCTAGACAGAAAAATGCACTGATTGGACACTGACTGATAACTTATCACGCAAATAATTTATCCCCATACACTGTATTTGCTATGAAGCAAATGCTAATCAGATGGTTTAAAGATGATATGGTAATAATAAGGTCATTTCATTCAGTCTCTAAATTCATGGCAGATGGGCATGGTGGTACACACCTATAGTCCCAGGACTTTGGGAGGCCAAGGCGGATAGATCACGTGGTCAGGTGATCGAGACCAGCCTGGCCAACATGGTAAAACCCCGTCTCTACTAAAAATACATATTTTTTTAAAAAAATTAGCTAGGTGTGGTGGTGCACACCTGTAATCCCAGCTACTCAGGAGGCTGAGGCAGGAGAATCGCTTGAACCCAAGAGGTGGAGATTTCAGTGAGCCGAGACCACACTACTGAGTGAGACTCCATCTCAAAAAATAAAAAATAAATAAAAACGATGATATGGTGATGATAAGGTCATTTCATTCAGTCTCTAAATTCACGGCAGATGGGAATGGTGGTGCACGCATGTAGTCCCAGCTACCCAGCAGGCTGAGGTGGGAGGATCCCTTGAGCCCGAGAGGTAGAGGTTGCAATGAGCTGTGATTGCACCACTGCACTCGAGCCTGGGCAACAGAATGAGGCTGTGTCTTAAAAATTAAAATTAATAAATGAATGCCAGAATTAGGAAGGAAAATTTAATTACATAAATTCTCTAAGACTCTGTAAAATAGCCAGATGAGTGGTCCAATCCTTTTTCCAAATAGCTTTGGTTTCAATTTTATGTTTGTTGGCTTGGGGTCTGTCCATCTGGGTCATGTGTTGGGCCAGTGTGGGATCTCAGGCATTGTTACTGGGTTTGCACGGCTGTTCCCTGACCTAACATAGCAGCATTAGATGCCAGCACTTTGATCCATGCACACACACAGGATATAGACATAAGAGCTTCCCAAACCAACTGGAAAGAGTCCCAGTGGGACTACTCCATGACATATTCATCAAAGTCAAATGCAGAGCAAATTGAACTGGCTCATTAATTATGAAAATTCTCTCACAAAGTGACATGTTGTTAACTATGTGGAAGCTTAGCACATTTTCACATGGTTCTTTTTGTCTACTTGGATCTAAAATGTCACATTTAGTAATGCATTGAGGTTTTCTTTTCCTTACTTAGGAAGAAAAAGCTATTTTATGCCTAACCCACATCTAAATATATATACTCGTATGTTTACATATGCCCACTATGTGGATAGAGGTAGCCTGTTGGTAAGAAGGAAGTTTGGCATGCCAGAATTTGTTTTACAAAGATATACAGAAGGAATTCAAAAAATAAATGTTGATGATTTTAAAACCCTTGAATCCATGTTGAGCGCCTGCGCCCCCTGGACTAACTGGGCAAATTCAGACATCATATGAAAACCTGGCCTTATTTCTCTACATATGTTGGCTAAAGCAATGAAAAGAACGTGTGCCTCTCTCCACTATCACTGAAAGGAATTTCAGTTCCTTGGGTCTTTGATTTCTTCCCCCAAAATGTGGGAATGAGAACTTTCAGAAGGTCACAAAAGTTACCCTTCTATAGTCACGCCTTTTATCTAAACTGAGATGGTCATTATGTACTGCTTGACTTTTAAAAGCTCCTAAATGTGACCAGGCATGGTGGCTCACGCCTGTAATCCCAACACTTTGGGAGGCTGAGGTGGGTGGATCACCTGAGGTCAGGAGTTCGAGACCAGCCTGACCACCATGGAGAACGCCTGTCTCTACTAAAAATACAAAATTAGCCAAGAGTGGTGGTGCATGCCTGTAATTCCAGCTACTTGGGAGGCTGAAGCAGGAGAAATGCTTGAACCCGGGAGGCAGAGGTTGCAGTGAGCCAAGATCGTGCCATTGCACTCCAGCCTGGGCAACAAGAGCAAAACTCCATCTAAAGAAAAAAAAAAAGGCTCCAAAGTGTGCCTACTGAATCTTATGACAATGCCTAATCATTGAAAATCCTTTCTGGATCAGTTAGGTTATTGGTTTGGCTGTCATTAAAAAAGGTCAAAGTAACAGTAAGTTAAATTGATAATAGTTTATTTATTTTAAATATGATCTAATCATAAATATTCAAGGTGTTGTAACACTCCGTAGTATCAGAGTTCCTGCTCTTCCTGTCTTGCTGTTCTGCCATCCAAAAAACATGGCTTCATTTTGCTGGCTACTGACACGTGCGTACTTGTGCCTACCTACGCCTGTGCATGGAGGCCCCATAGCAACTCTGCACATAGCCCTCAAGGTCACATCACACGTGCCACATGGCACTTCTTGCTGCAAGGGAAGCTGGGAAACACAACTTTTGTTCTGGGTTGCACTGCATTCAACATAACTAAAGAAAAGGGGCGGGTGAGACCAGCCATGTCTGCCACACCCTTCTTTTCATTAAAGTGCAGCATTTCCCTAAGTATTGGCACAGAGAAGGCACAAAATAGATATTTGTTCAATGAACAAGTAAACAAATGAATAAATAAAATTCTTCAGGGAATGCTTACCTGAAAACAGACATGAGAACAGTTTCCTAGGATATTCATGGTTGGTTGTTTTCATCAATTTATCAGAGGAGAAATTTAGTTTTTATTAGATCATCAAATCAATTTAAACAGACATATATTTGTATATCAGCATCAGGAAGAGCCATGTAAATGTCCTACAGGTGACATCATCATATTCTTCCCCAGCATTTCTCAAACCTATCTAGCCATGGAACCCTTTGTCAGAGAACATTTACTAATGATTTACAAGACATTCATGAAAAATACTCTCCTGCCTAAAATCTTAGCAGAAAAATAGAATTCAGCCATGTATCCACTTAGGATAGGACCATAAAGAAGTCAATATACATGTAAATAAACTACGCTTTTTTAAAGCAACAAGAGAGAAGTCTTTTCAGCACATACTAATAACAGTCCCATAGTATCTTCCCATGGCTGTGAATAACTAGTAGGTTGACCTGCCGCCTTACATAGTGTCTTCATCTCCCCAGTAATTTCCCAATAATTCCGGAGTACTGGAAATGGAAGACACCTTGAAATGGTATCAAAGCCATTCATCGGCCTTCAGATCCTATTGTCACTAAACTAACTGAGGGAAACCAACATGAGAGCGAAACCTCATGACATGAGCTCGTTCCTACACAGGGTCTGGAAAACATCACTTCCACTTTAAGTACACACAAAAAAGGGGTGATGATCCAAACAGACAATCTTAGATGCACTACACGGGTGGACGAGGGGATTGTAACCAGCCCTGCAGGAAATCTGGCATCTGTCCAGAAAACAAGTCTAAATTTTGAAAGGGCTCTGCCTAACACATTCAGTTTATGTCCACAGGTCTCTGAGGAAGTGCACTTATAGAGAGGAGATGACTACGTTAGAAATTATGACTGAGGCAGCTTTTGTGCTGTAACTCTTGCTTAAAAGGGAAGTACGCCAGTTCCCCTTTGAAACAGTTTCTAAGCAGCAGGTGGTTACCACGAGGAAGCGAGGCACACGATGCAGCAGTATTGATATCTGACTGTGTTGTAAAGATCTTTCCTTCATCCGTTCGAAAGATGTGACAGCGAGGGCAGAGAGGGTAGAATTTTTAGCTGGTAATGGTCTCTTTTAATCAAAGAGACCAATAAATTACAAGGAGACTGAGTCACTTGTCCTATCTCAAAGAAATGTCAGAAGAGCTCAGGGCAGTAAAGAAAGTTGAATTAACGCAGCCGGGTATGGTGGCTCACACCTATAATCCTAGCGCTTTGGGAGGCCATGGCAAGTGGATCACCTAAGGTCAGGACTTCAAGACCAGCCTGGCCAACATGGCAAAACCCCATCTCTACCAAAAATAAAAAATAAATAAAAAATAGCCGGATATGGTGGCACATGCCTGTAATCCCAGCTACTGGTACTGGGGAGGCTGAAGCACTTGAACCTGGGAGATAGAGGTTGCAGTGAGCCGAGATCATACCACTGCATTCCAGCCTGGGTGACAGTGTGAGACTCCACCTCAAAAAAGAAAAAAAAAAAAAAAAAGGAGCTCAGTATTGGAGAACATATATAAGTAGCTTGGTTTAGGGGAGGACAAATGAGGAGAAAGCTGATCTAAAATACTTTGGGACAATCTACTAGCCAAGTATCTATACTCTCCCACCATAGTTTTCATTATTCCATTAATGAATGCTGAGTCTCCAGAAATTAAAAAAGACTGTTTCTCAACCTACCTAGGCTGCAATCCATTTTAATGAAGCTAAGTATAGAGACAGAGGGAACCTAGATAATAATAGAAATAACTGTGCTAATGTTTAAAAGAAAAAAAGAATGAGGTCAAGGTTAATTGCAGTAAATAATAATGAAAAATATGTGTTACTCAATGTAGTCACTAAAAGGAAGAAAATATTTTCAAATGTGACTCATTCCAATTGAAACAGGAAGGGAAGTAAAAGCATCAACATCTGACAAGACATTAAACTCCCTAAGTCAGAGCAGCACGGCCCCTGTGGGGAAGAAACTGTCCTCCTCCCAGTGGCACAGAACCAACTCACTCAAGCCAGGTGCCTCCGGAGAAAGTCATTGAATCACATACGTGTGTGCGCGCGCACACACACACACACACACACACACACGACAATAGCCAGCCAGAGAGAGAGAAAGAAAGAGAGGGTATACTGACCCCTAAAGGACCAAGGCAGACTGTAGATATCTTTCAAGATGGAAAGGAATGAAGAAAAAAAAAAAAGAAAAGGCAATAGATAACTTAGCTCAAAATCATGTTGGGAGAGGGTTGACCTGTTCTTGGACCCAGGGATCTTGAGAGAAAGAGTAAACGAGCCCAAATGTCCTCAGTAGGCACTTGAGGTAAGGAGCCAAGAGCTGACTGAGAACTAAGGAGAGGGAAGGAGGACCCAAAGGAATAATAAAGCAAGAAGGGGAGCACTTAAATACACCGCAGGTCTTCAAATTCACAGGCCCTGGGTATTTGTAACTTGAAGCAAATGACCAAAAGTTATTTCTGAAGGCTAGAAAAATGTACAGAAAACACATGCTGCTTCAAAAGTGGGAGTGGAGAGAGTAGGAGAAAGGGATGACCTGCTTCTATGAATAAATATTCCCACTATAATTCCATAACTGGCAAAGTACTCTTGTGTAAATGACACTTTTTAAACCCATAGGCAGAAACCTAGCTGAGAAATAATCAGCACAATTAGGCAGAGTACAAATGTGTCTGTATTTATGCAACTTTCTTGGTTTTTTATTTTAAAAAAAAGCATTAAACTTCACATCACAGAAGAATGAAAGCAGTGTCATTTGTTTTAATTTTTTAATATTTTAATTTAACCTAATCAAGATTTTGGTACGAGTGGAATCAACTACCTTAGGAAGGCAGATAGAATTAGAGTCTTGAGGTGCAACTAAAATCTAGATGTTTCCTCCTGACTTTCCCCCACCTCAGCCTCCTCATCCAACTGCCATTGGACCCTCCACCTTCCCAGACTGAACTCAGTACTTCCCCTTTCTTTACTCTATCTCCTCTTTCATTTTCATCTCTCCTTCTCCTCTCAACCCTCTTGCACTCTTTTCTAGATCTCAGTTAATGAAGTCAGCATCCATCCAACCTCCAATGCAAGAAATATTTTGAAAACTCCTGCTTGAAATAAATGTCACTTCCTTCACCTATAGAATAAAATCCAAACTCCCCCAGCATAATAGAGAAAAGTTCTTCATATATAAGTGCCCATCTACCTTTCAAACCTGTCTCCCCTCCTTACCCTATGTTCCCAACACACCCAATTATCCTCTAAGCCCCCAAACCCAATCACATTCCCTCCATCTGGGGTGCCCTCCTGGTCTTTGCCCAGGGAAATGCTATCTACTCCAAGACTCAGCTGAAACACCAGCTCTCTGTGAAGCCCTCCCTAACTCCCCAGGCATAGTCTGTACGTCTCTCTTTTATCCCTCTATCGCCTTGGGTTAATGTAATAGTGCTTCCCCTGTTTCTGGTAATTGATCTGTTTTTAAGACTGTCTTCCCGAGTGGAAAGCAAGAAGATACTGCCTTCATCTTTGCATGTGAGCACTAAGCACCTTTGTCACCTTCCCTAAAGGAACACGCTTCCTGCTACGTTTCTCCCTAGCACTACCATATACTTGCATGTTTACTTGTTTATTACCTGTCTCTCTCCACTGGAATATGAACTACATGAAAGCAGGTATGTTTGTCTATTCTGCTCTCCCCTGTAGCACCAATGCCCTGAATAATGCCTGGCACATGATAGGTACTTAATACATATTTGAATGAACATGGATCCAAAATGACTTAGAACAGTGTCTAGCACATTCAACATACAAGTACCTCCTACTCCCTAGAAATTTTCTCAGTATTCCTCCACTTCTCCCTCCACCTCCTCTGAATTCCTACCATGACTACATGAGGTTCCACAATACTTGGCATTTCATCCATTAATGTATTTTAATCTTGTCTTTCTAAGAGGATTATAAAAATCCCAAGGACAGGTGCCATGTCTTTTAAGAAAATCGGTATTAAGTATAACTAGTGCCAGGCACTTCCATGCTTATTGGATCACTTAATTTTTTCCCTAAACATCCTGCAAAATTATTATATTATTCCAGTTTGACAAATAAACTAACAGAGGTGCAGATCTACCCAAGCTCACATGGCCTTTAAGTAGCTATTCAAATAAGCATTGACTCTAACTTTCATGTTCTTTCCAGTACCTCACACTGCATCTGTTTACTTTAGCTCTGACAGGGTGCGGAGGCTCATGCCTGTAATCCTAGCACTCTGGGAGGTTGAGGCAGGTGGATCACCTGAGGCCAGGAGTTTAAGACCAGCCTGGCCAACATGGTGAAATCGTCTCTACTAAAAATACAAAAATTAGCTGGGCGTGGTGGTGCGCGCCTATAATCCCAGCTACTCAGGAGGCTAAGGCAGGTAAATCGCTTGAACCCAGGAGGCAGAGGTTGCAGTGAGCCAAGGTCATGCCACTGCACTTTGGCCTGGACAATGCGAGTGAAACTCTGTCTCAAAAAAAAAAAAAAAAAAAGTTGTGTTAGAGATTGAATTGTGTCCCTGCAAAATTTATATGTTGAAGTCCTAACCCACAATATGACTGTTAGATAGGGCCTTTAAGGAGATAATGTTAACCTTTTAACTTTCAAGGTCACATGAAGTCATAGTCCAATAAGACTACTATCTTTGCAAGAAGAGAAAGAGACACCAGGAATGTGTGTGTACAGAGAAAAGGCAGCCACCTGAGAGCCACAGGAGAAACCAGCCCTGTCAACACCTTGATTTTGGACTTCTAAACTCCAGAATGGTGAAAAAATAAATGTCTGTCGTTTAACCACCCAGTCTGTGATATTCTGTTAGGACAACCCTAGAAGACTAATGCAAGCCCATTGTTAAATTTTCCAAAGCTACAGAAAAGCCAAAAGGAGAAAAACAATCACCCACAAACTCATCATCCAAAAGCAATCGCTATTAACATATATTCTATGATCTGGTCGTCTTTAACTTCACATATGTTTAAATAATTGTAATTAGACTGGAAATACAAATTGGTTATACCGGTTTTTCAATTAATATTCTTAAGTTGTGTACCATTTTAAAATTAATATTATAATGATACAACAATTACTATTTATCCATAAGAAGAAACTTTCCCAACATATTTTTCAAAATATTTTCCCTTGTGAAAAGAAGAAAAAAGTTTTCCCTTGTGAATTGTGTATTCTTTGCCTACTCATCTATTTCCTTGCACATTATACAAATAATATTCTTTTTTATCCCTTTTTTGGAATGATTTTCTACACCTTTTCTCAATTATCTCACCCAGTAAGTACCTACCATTGTGCTGAATACAAAACAAGTGTGACCTAATGTTGATGATCAATCATTAAAAATCATTCACCCAACAAAATGATCAAGGTTAACATCAGCAGTATGAAGTCATGTTGATATCACATGCACCTGCCATGATGCAATGAAAAGGGCACTTCATCTTCATGGTCTTCTTCCCAGAAACCCAAAACCCTGGTCTAATCATGAGAAAATATCAGACACATGCAAATGGGGAACATTCTACAAAATGTCTAACCAGTTCTTTTCAGAAATATCAAGGTCGTGAAAAACAACAAAAGACTAAGAAACTGTCACAGATTGGAGAAGACTAAGGTGGTGTAATGACTAAATGCAGCATTGAGTCCTGGATTAGATTCTGGAAAAGAAAAAAAGTCATTAGTAGGAAAACAAATCAGAATAAAGTCTATCGTCTAATTAATAGTATTGTATCAATGTTGAGTTCTTACTTTTTATGAATATGCCACTGTTATATAAGAGGTTAACATTAAGGAAAACAGGTGAAGAGTACACAAAAAGTTCTCTGTACTGCCTCTGTAACTCTTCCATACATCTAAAATGATTTCGACATTAAAAGGTGGGTTTTGCTTCTAATGATTCACTCTGGATGCATAACTAGTGGCATTTCACAGACAATCACACCTTTATCCAACACAACTGTAACCCTTTCATCGACAGCCTTAAATTACAAAATAAAAGAAGTATTTACTGAGTTCCCAATAAATTAGAAGATAGCTAAGACCCAGAAACTGAGATTCCGTATTGAGTGTGAGTTTGCTGAGCTGAAAAGGAGATTGACGAGAACAAAATTAGGTCCATAAGACAGGTCAAAATCATGCTCTTTAAGCAGAAAAAGTGGACCACACAAACTAAAGACAAGTTCCCCCAAGGCGGCATGGTATGTTGGAAATATCCTGGTTCTGAAATTGAATCACACAACTGCCAATTTCCAGTTGGTTAGGAACCTTAGGAAAGTAAATAATCTTCCAGAGTCTTGGTTTCTTCAAATTTAAAACTGAAGTAGTAAGGTTTACTTTATGAAACTCTGGAGTAGGGGGTCAATCAACTTTTTCTGTGAGTTAGACATATTAGATTAGGGCCCACCCATAGGACCTTGTTTTAACTTAATTACCTCTGCAAAGACCTTATCTCCAAATATGATCACATTGTGACATATTACAGATTAGGATGTCAACACGTAAATCTGGGGACAAGGGGAAGGAAAGAACAGAAGGAACACAATTCTATCCATAACGCTTTAGTTTTTCTAGCTTCTAAAGGCCACCTACATTCCTTGGTTCATGGCCCCTTCCTCCATTTTTTTTTTTTTTTTTTTTTTTTTTTTTTGAGACGGAGTTTCACTCTTGTTGCCAAGGCTGGACTGTAATGGCATGTACCTGGCTCACTGCAACCTCCACCTCTCGGGTTCAAGCAATTCTCCTGCCTCAACCTCCCAAGTAGCTGGGATTACAAGCATCCACCACCACACCTGGCTAATTTTTTTGTATTTTTAGTAGAGACCGGGTTTCACTACATTGGCCAGGTTGGTCTCAAACTCCGGACCTCAGGTGATCCACCCGCCTTGGCCTCCCAAAGTGTTGGGATTATAGGTGTGAGCCACCGCACCTGGCCTTTCCTCCATCTTTCAAGCCAGCAGTATTATGTCTCCAAATAGCATCTCTCTCTGACTTCTGCTTCCATCACCATATCTTCTCTGACTCTACCTCCCACTTTTCTTAAAGGCCTCTAACTATTACATTATATAATCCCCCTTTCTAAAGATCCTTATTCACATCTACCAAGTCCCTTTTGCTACGTAAAGTACCATAGTCATGGTTCTAGGAATTAAGACAGGGACGTCTTTCAGGAGCCATTGCTCTGCCTCACACAGGCACGCAACAGGTTCATTGGTGAGCTGCAGCTGTTGGCCCATACTTGTTCTGCATCTCTCCAAGAGGAAGCATGTGCCAGTTCCAGGCATCTCGCATCTGCTGAGCCATTTTTGTTTGTTTGTTTGTTTGTTTTGAGACAGAGTCTCACTCTTGTCAAACAGGCTGGAGTGCAGTGGTGCAATCTTGGCTCACTGGAACCTCCATCTCCCAGGTTCAAGCATTCCCCCTGCCTCAGCCTCCTGAGTAGCTGGGATTACAAGAACCCGCCACCACACCTGGCTAATTTTTGTACTTTTAGTAGAGATGGGGTTCTGCCATGTTGGACAGGCTGGTCTCGAATGCCTGACCTCAGGTGATCCGCCCACCTCGGCCTCACAAAGTACTGGGATTACAGGCTTGAGCCACTACATCCAGCCAACTAAGCCCCTTCTTGAACCTCTGCTCTTACCTCAGTTCTTGTAACTAGACCATCATCCAGGAAGGCAGATGCAGCAAATAGAGAAAACAGGACATGTGAACATTACCTAGCCCAGGATTCTAGAAACCTGGAAGTATGGTCAGTCCTTTGACTCTCTAGTTGCCCAATCCTGCATGTGTTCACAACCCCATCAATTTCTCATTGCTTCTCATGGTATGTTTTCAATTGATTCCATAAACTGGGTGATTTGAGCATCTCAATCTGGTCTGTGAGACTTCCTCTTCCATGACGCAAGGAGAGCCTTGGGGTACTGGAGGTGGGATATTGGAGGCTACCACAGCATCAAGGTAATTTTCCACCTGCTGTCAGCTTTCATACAGGAGTAGATTTTTGAGTCAACAGAGCATGGTGACATTTGAGGGAGGAGGATGCAATTCAGGACATGGGGCTTGGGCTCAGAGAGGACAAACTTGGAAGAAACCCAGCAATGAGCAGCCCAGAGCCCAGTGGGGGCCTGAGCATCTGAGGCCTCAGGGGTCGGGGGGATGACAGAGCAGCAAGCAGTGACAGAGAGGAACTTGCTGGCCACCTTCTCCCTTCACTCCCCACCCAACCAGCCCTGCTTGCACAGTGCCCAAGGCTCAGGGCAGGCCAGATGCCAGGAGCATTGGGTAACCTGCTTGGAGGTGGTTAGTCACACCGATGAACTTGGAATCATGTGGGAAAGCTGACAGGCAGGGCACGAACCAGGGGGCAGGAAAGGAACCTCAAACAGAACCCTTGGTTTCTCTTTTGTGCCGTTTCCGAGCTATCACTTCCATAATTTGTGAAATCCAAACCAGAGGAGGAACGTTAGAAGGCTTGTGTGTACACAGGTTGAGAAAACGTTCTACCCTTTTCCCAAAACACCAAGAACAGAAGCATTCCAGATTTTTAGGAAGGAAATGCATATTCAAGTTCAAAACTCCATTTGGAAAACATGAAGAGGTTCCTTTGTATATCAAAATACTGATTTTTTGACTTTTAGAAATGAATTAATTGTTCTTTCAAAAAGATTTTAAAAGTTAAATTAATATCCTTTTAATTCAATGTCAATCTTTTAAAAACTAAAAAAGAGAAAGGGCTTTCTCAATGGCATGGTCCCAGAAACACTTTCAAACCACTACACTGTGGTTCTTTTATTAGAATGGGAATAAAACGTGTCTTTCCTGGTGAAAGAATGTAGTTACAAGCGCCATGCCAAAAACACTTCCTTGAGATCCCCAATTGCAAATCAGGTAAACCTCACATGTGTCACCTGCATTAAACCCACCAGCAATTGGAGGAGAGTGTCACAGTGAGCAACGGATGTCTTTAGAAACACACAGGGGGCCTCTCACGGATCTCTCCAAGTGATAGAAGATGCTATAAACGTACAAGAGGGTATAAAAAAGCAGCCTTTGCTGACAGAAACCCTCAGGGTTAAGCTCTCAGAAAATAAATGATGCTGGTATAAGGCAAGGAGAACTTACTTGCAAAACAGAACAATCTGAGTTTTCTACCTCTGATATGGACTTATCTAAAAAGATGCTACATGAGAAATATTTTCAAGAATTCTGATAGTATCCTAATTTCAGAGACCCTTGATCCAGCTGTGAGTTTATAACCAGAAGGGTGAAGAACTCTTCCTGAGAAATGTTGCACTTTACTTCTACATCAAGAAGCCATTAGTCCTCCCTTTAATTCCAATTACAGAAATTCGTGGTAAGAAATGAATCAGAGATGTGAGAACAATGCATCTGTAACAGTGTTTATTTCAGCATCATTTCTGAAAGTAGAAAATTTGAAACAAAACCTAAGTGTCCATGGATAGGGAAATGATTAAATATTAATATTAAATGATTAAGTATGATTAAAAATACAGCATAGGTAAAAGGTGGAATAGTATGTTGCTGTCAAAACTCAGTTTTTGAAGAGTTATGATCTGGAATACAGTATGTTCATTACACAATATAACATTAAAAGGAGGATATAAAGTTATGCATTCAACATGATTTCAGTTTGATCTCTAAAATGGTAAGAATTCTTGTTTTTGTAATAATTTTTTGTATTTTCCAAATTTTCTACAATGGAAATGCATGACTTTTATAATCAGGGGGAAAATTATTATTCAAAGAAATGGATTTGTCCCAAAGAAAACCCCCTTTTCAGTGACAGTATGGTTACAATAGCCCAGCACATGGATAAAAGTGACTACAATAAAGGTTACCACGATCCCAACGTCTAAAACATCATCTCTCTGTGCCTCCTCAGCAAGGTATCCTCCTGCTAAAGGCAGTGTCTACACCCGTAGGTGGAATACTATTACAGACACACTAGAGAACCAGGCCAAGAGTGACTTTTCAGTTACATTGACGGCTCAAAGTTTGACCACAAAGCAGCATTAGCAGAGTGGGTTCTGTCTATTCAACAACAGATGATCCTGCCTCCCAACTGTCACAGATAAGCCATTCAACAAATGCATCTCCAGCCCAAACAACACTTGTAGGGTTATAGCACTCTGTGCGATGCGTATTCATGCGAACGGCTACAGTTTGTGCCTGGCTAATTTTAAAATGTGCTGACTATAAAATTTTCCCAGTATTTCCAGCATAGGGAAGAGCACCTCTCTAACTAAAACAGCTCCTCTGTTCTCTGTTTCTTCTTTTAATGACTTAACATTATCATCATCAGCTTTGTCTTAGGTGTACAACAGTCTAGAGGACTTGTAACTGATGCCCAGTGAAAACTGAGCCGTTCAAACGCTTCACACACAGCCTGAACAGTTTTGTCTGCATGCATTAATGAGCATGCATAGTAATGAAGATTTAGCATGGATACAGAGGGCCATCTAGTGACCAGCTAAGTAAAAAACACAGTGCAGCCTGCAAACCACATGGAGGTAGCCATGGCTCCTTCACCTAAAGTTGTGCTTTATTTGATAAATAAGTATTGAACATCTAATATGTTCAAGGCACTGTACTAAATTTAGGGGCTATAAGGAACAAGACAAAAATCCTTCTGTGAGAGACAGGATTTTCCATAATTTAAATCTGATGGAAAAACATCTCATTAGAAAGTATTTTTTCTGTTGTCTCTATTTATGAAAGACAAAATGAAATTTCACACTCAAAACAGAACATCCCTCAAAGGAAACCCAAATTATTTCCTTTCCTATTGTAAGATAATTTTCTAAAAGCACTAGACATGAAGTAATATTCTATGCCAGCAATTCCAAACTTGCAATACAGGCAACAGGTTTTTTCTTTGATTTGTGAAACACTTTCCCATATTTCTTCCCCAACCCAAAGGGCTGAGCATTATAGAAACAGTGCTCGTAAAATGAATTAAAACAAACTTAGTTCTGATAATTTTAGAAATTAACTTTATCGTACTCCTTCCTAAGTTAATCAGTCCCAACATTAGGCTTACAAACGAACCAAAAGTAAATACAAAACTGGAAAATGCTGAATGCAAGCCACAAAACTACTATCAAAGACATGAAAGCGGGAACTTTTCTAACCTAACATTGAAAGGAATCTGTCCGTGTGTGTGTGTATGTGTGTGTGTGTGTGTGTGTGTTTTAATCCTTTACTCCCTACCACCACTAAAAAATATTAATATGTGAAAGTTTTGGAATGTATTTTGTTTGAATATCATAATGTTTTGCCTATGTAAAATGGCACATTGCAAACTACACCATCATGCACTTCTTTTCTGTTATAAAAGGAGGAAAACAATTAAATATTGCTGTACACAGAGTGCATCAAGAAGTTTGTGCGCAATCCTAGAGAGGGTTGAGTGCCTTTCGTCTGGGAAGAGCCAGTGACAACCCAACTCACCGGATCATGTAAGACCTATAAAAGTAAAAGCAATTCAACTCAGAGTTTATTTTATTTGGGGGTTATGGTGAATAAGGAATACAGGATATTGCCATTGTCTTCAAAGTGAAGACTAAGAAACATTAAATTATTCAGTAAACACAGTAAGTAAAAATAAGCTCCAGTTCTACATTATGTACACTTCAGAAAAAGACGCGATGATGAGGGTGGTAATCAGGATAAAACAGAGACCATGAGACCAGTGTGGTCACTTACCGTGAGCTACATGCCCCAAAGGCAGATTGGCTATCTTTGGGAAAATCTCAACCCTTTAGATTTAAAGGGTGAGTGAATATTTCCAGAATTTTTAAGTTAAATGTGTTTAGCTATGTCCATTGATGCCTTTTTGTCCTCCTTCATTTTCTTCCCAATCTTTAGGGTGGCTCCTTCAGCCCTCTCTAACCTGCCTTGGCCTCTCTCACTCCAGCAGCCCTGCAGCAAGCCTCACAGTCCCACGCTGGCCAGAGGAAGGCAAGGCGGCTCAGCCCATGAAACTTCATGCCTGTCTCAGCTCAGCCTCTTTCTTTCTGGCATTTTCTATAGTCATGGCTCTCAAATAGCTCACCCGTCACCATCTTCTTCTGACACTCTCTTCCCGATGGTTTGAATACAAGTACCAGGCCAGGCTGAGCCTACAGAGGGCACCAACCAGACAGGCCACTCAGAGGAGGCCAGGGTCAGACCTTTTGGATCCATTCATGCTGCATACACATTGGCGTGCACACACACACACTGCATGAGCAAGCATAAACACACACACACTCCTACTTACTTACCTCCTCATTACACATTATACACCTGCATGCGCACACACACACACCCCTCCTTACCTCCTCATTACACATCACACATCTGCACACACACACACACACCACTACTTACCTCATTACACATCACATACTGGTGTGCGCGCACACACACACACACACACACACCACTACTTACCTCCTCATTACACATCACACATCTGCACACACACACACACCACTACTTACCTCCTCATTACACATCACACATCTGCACACACACACCACTACTTACCTCCTCATTACACATCACATACTGGTGTGCACACACACACACACACCACTACATACCTCTTCATTACACATCACACATCTGCACAGACACACCCCTTCCCACATACTTCCTCATTACACATCATACACACACACATCCCTACCTGTGTACCTCATTACACATCATACACCTACACACTCACACACACAGCCTTTGATGAGAATAATTTTATGAGATAAATGAACAACTGATGGCCATTGTCATTAAACCAAGCTTGTTCACCCCTGATTTCAATAGCGTCAGCTCCCCAAAAAAGAGGCTGGGTCGATGCTGCTGTGTCAGCAGAAAGAACAGTGTGCTTCCAAATGAAAAATACCCAGAGAAATCACAAAGAGAGTTATGGTGATGAATCAAACTGGAAGACTTAGAATTGACCTTCAAACAGGATTTCTCTAATGCCTCCATTCACAAGAGCATTAAGAACGTACACATCAGGACAGAACAGTGGCCCAGCAAGACCTCCATCCAGACAGCTCCAGCCTGTCCTCTTGTCACAGGCCCCAGCAAGGACCTCATGCCACTCCTCCCCACCTCTCCTAGGTCTGCACCCAGTGCTCTGTCATCCTGGTAGACTGTAGGTGGGGGTGGCCATCACCCCATTGGCCAGGACAGTCCCACTTATGCCTCTTGCCCTGGCAAAATTGTTATTAGCACTCTCTTTTCATTCTAAAAAGAGCTTTGGTCTGGATAATACATTACATGGCAATTTACCTATTGGAATGTTTTCTCCACAAACACACCTTTCCTACCTGTTCAGTTGCAGCGTCAGTGTAAACATGGGATGCTGATCCTTGCATAGCCCCGTGATTATACATTGGCCCTGTCCGTGGTTCCCAGAGGCCAATGTGGACACCTTGTAGACCATGTACTTGTTGTCCAAGGTAAATGGATCACACGTGCCTTCTGCCTTCTACCTTCCATCTTCAATCATGTTGAACTCGAATCTGCATCAGACACTCAGGTGAGTGAATACTCAACAAGAGAGAAGAATTCTAATGTATTGAATCCTATTAATGGATCCATAATACAAATAATTATCCATAAGGTTAAGGAAGATAGTCAGCTACTCAGTAGTAAGTAATCACTGAAACCTCTTAAAGAAGCTCAATTCAAAATTCAAATGGGGTGAAATCCACGAACATCTTTATTTACTTTTAATACTAGTAAATGTAGAGAAGGTGGCAGAGCATAGTTCACATGAATTATTAGAACCGACATTCAAGTGTAAATAAGCCTTTTATTTATAAATGTCATCTGTCCAAGTGTGTCATGAAGCTGTCACCTCATGGCAGACACTCAGCGAGTATTGGTTGGCTTATTTATTCACAGAACGAAGCCATTTCTCAGGCTCCATTTGCAGGCAGCATCACAGGTGGTGACGAGGTCAGGTGGGGATCAGACATGCCTCTCTTAAAGCCTGGCTCTGCCTTATTAGCTCTTGACTTCGAACAGTTCCTTCACCTCTCTGAGTTTGAGTAGAGATAATAGCAACCAATCCTTTAGCATCATTATAATACTGCATTTAAAGTCCTTATCACAGTCCATGGCACTGAGAAAGCTTTCAATCTTTATTTTTACCTAAAAAATTCATATTGTGCTTATTATGTGCCAGGCCCTGTTCTAAGCACTCAGCGTATATCAGTTCATTTCATCCTGTTAATGACCCTATGGTATAATTTTTTTTTTTTTTTTTTTTTTTTTTTTTTTTTGAGACAGAGTCTCATTCTGTTGCCCAGGCTGGAGTGCAGTGGCATAATCTCAGCTCACTGCAACCTCTGCCTCCCGGGTTCACATGATTCTCCTGCTTCAGCCTCCTGAGTAGCTGGGATTACAGGTGCACGCCACCACACTCAGATAATTTTTGTATTTTTAGTAGAGACAGGGTTTCACCATGTTGGCCAGGCTGGTCTCGAACTCCCAGCCTCAGGTGATTCACCTGCCTCAGCCTCCCAAAGTGCTAGGATTACAGGCATAAGCCACTGTGCCCAGCCGACCCCATGATATAAATATAGATATTAGTATTGTTCCCGTTTTACAGATGCAGAGCTGACACATACAGAGGGTAAGTTCCTGTTCAGAGTCCCACAGCTGGTTGCCACCCAGTTAACCTGGCTCCAGACTCTACTCTCTTCATGCTGCACTAGGCTGCCACTATGGTTTGAACGTGTTCCCTCCAAAATTCAGGTGTTGAAACTTAACGGCCAGTAAAATGGTATTTGGAGGTGGGGCTTTTAAGAGGTGATTAAGCCATGAGCACTCCTTTTTGATGAATGGGTTTAAAGGTCCCAGAGGCTTCACACAGCAGTGTTTGTCACTTGCTCTTCTACCTTCCACCAAGCGAGGACACAACATTCCTCCCCAACAGAGGGTGCAGCCCTCACCAAACAATCCAACCCACCAGCGCCTTGATCTTGGACTTCCCAGTCTCTAGAACTGTGAGGAAATAAATTGTTGTTCTTCATAAATTGCCCAGGCTCGGGCACTCTGTTTTAGCAGTACTGACATGGACGAAGATAGCTGCTATTCCATCTCTCAATATTGCTGGAGCCCACGTGGAGAATTGCTAGAGCTCACAGAGGCCAAAAGCCCAGGAGCTAAGTTAGAAGCTCACAGGGAGTGGCCGTAGCAGCACACGGACTCGGGCAGCACAGTTACTGCTCCCACGATCCCCAGCACGGTGATCCATAGGGATAACCAGCAGCCAGATCATTCCATCTTAAACCCAGATGGACCCTGAATTATCTTCTATTACTTAAAAAAAAAAACCTGCTTATCTTCATTTTCCCTTTTGCACTGATACAAACAGATGTGGAGAGAAGATGCATCCAACAGCACCGTATCTCCAGATAAAGAAGCAACGCCGAATCATTCCTTCAAAGGGAAAGTGTTTCAAAGAACCTGCTGCTTAGTTCAACCTTTACTTCAGAGACACATTCAGTGGAAAATCATAACTTAGTGATAGCTTGAAGGACTTGCTGAACTCACTAGGGTAACAGTAGGTGGGGGATGGGGGTCTGGTATGAGTTTGTGTCCCCTCAAAAAATACATGTTGGCATTCTAACTTCTAGTACTTAATGTAAAGTAGGATCTTTACGGAATAATTAAGTTAAAATGATGTCATTAGTGTGGGTTCTAATCCAATACTACTGGTGTCCTTACAAAAGGGAAATTTGGACACAGAAACAGACACAAATAGAGGGAAGATAATTTGAAAAGACACAGGGGCCAGGTGTAGTGGCTCACACTCGTAATCCAGCACTTTGGGAGGCCAAGGCAGGAGGATTGCTTGAGCCTAGGAGTTCGAGACCAGCCTGGGCAACAGAGGGAGACCCCCATCTCTACAATATATTTAAAAAATCATCTGGGTATGGTGGTGCGTGCCTGTGGCCCCAGCTACTCAGGAGGCTGAGGCAGGAGGCTCACCTAAGCCCATGAGGTCAAGGCTGCAGTGAGCCATGTTCATGCCAGTACACTCCAGCCTGGGTGACAGAATGAGACCCTGTCTCAAAAGAGAGAGAGAGAGAGAAAGAAAGAGAGAGAGACAGAGAGAGAGAGAGAGAGAGAGAGAGAGAGACAGAGAGAGAAAGAGAGAGAGAGGGAGAGACAGAGAGAGAAAGAAAGAGAGTGGGAAACAGAGAGAGAGAAAGAGTGAGAGAGAGAGAGAGAAAGAGAGTGAGAGACAGAGAGGGGGGAGAGATAAAGAGAGAGAGAGAGACAAAGAGATAGAGAGACAAAGAGAGAGAGAAAGAGAGAGAGAGACAGAGAGAGAAAGAGAGTGAGAGACAGAGAGGGGGGAGAGATAAAGAGAGAGAGAGAGAGAAAGAGAGACACAGAGAGAGAAAGAAAGAGTGAGAGACAGAGAGAGAAAGAGAGAGAGAGAGATATGACCATCTACAAGTCAAATACAGAGGCCCTGAACAGTTCTCACAGTCCACAGAAGGAAACAACCCTGCAAAGAACTCATATGAGCTGGACAGTGGGCACAGACTGGACAGTGGGCACAGACTGGACAGTGGGCAGAGACAGGGAGCTCAATGCCCCCAGGCAAGACCAGCAGAACCCCACCTTTGGCATCAGAGGGTCCACATGCTCTGAGCAGAGGCCTGATGTTGCTCATCAACAGAGCAGCCACTGCAGACCCAGGGTAAGTGGCCTAAACTCCCAGCTTCCCACAGAGGAAGGGCCAAGCCACACAGCTCAGCAAACATCCATTTCCCTTCTCCTTCCTCCCACCTGACTTGCTGACTGAGGAGACCCTGAGAGACTCCCCACTCTCCCACTGGGGTCACCTGCCCATTGAAGCCAAGAAAAGTCCCATCTAGCTCAGCTCCCCCTGCCAGCCCTGCCCAGGCAAGAAAGCCCCTTGCTCTAGCACTCCTATTTCAAACCCCCACCCTCTTGAGGTTTATAGTCATCACCACTGATGCCTATTTTATTAAAACCTGGGACAGGGGTATGTTCCCCTTCCACAGGCTCCCTTCCACTTAGATTAACCCTTTGCCTAATTGGCAGAGGTGGAGCAAATGAACACAGTTGAACCTGAGGGTGCTGCCCTGAGAAAGCAGAAGTCCTTCCCTGTACATTCTTTTATTATTATCTTTAAAGACAGGGTCTCACTGTGTTGCCCAGGCTGGTCTTGAATTCCTAGCCTCAAGAGATGCTCCTGTCTCAGCCTCCCAAGTAGCTGGGATAAAGGTGTGAGCCACCACGCCCAGCCTTCCCTGTGTACTCTTCTCTTTGTCCTTGACCTCAAGCCTTCCCTAGCAAGTAACTATAGGCCTATGTACCCCAAACCTCTGTGCGACTTCTGGTCACTTACCTATGAATGCTCCACTCCGCCCCCTTAAATTTCACTCCTCTATGTGCTCAGTGATGGCCATTCTGGAGCGGTGTCCTGGAAAGAAAGGGTATATGTGAGTATCAGGGATGATTCGCACTCTGTAAAATATTGCATTTATATTCAGCACCAGCTTGAATTAAACCCTCCAGATTTGTAGGAATTACCTTTCTTACTGAGGTTTAATTACTTCTATGATTTTGATCTACCAGGAGAAAAAAGAAAATGTACAAGACATAAATTTTAAAAACAGAAAAGGGAGCACCAGACAGCTGACAATATTTTTCTTAATACAGAGCATACAGATCCTAATTGCCTTCAAACAGCTATCACCCTGTGGATGAAATAGAGATATCTTTATTTTTAATAAACAACAAGAAAAGAATCTTTTATGCAGTGTTCGTGTGGAAGCACCAAACATCTTGCCATGCCAAGGATCAAATAATTTTATTAATTGACCAATCAAAGCCTTAACCATTCCTACTGTAGTCCAAGAATATTCAATAACATGGGGAAAATATTTGTACAACAATGTTAAGGGGTAAACAGTAGAATTCAGAATTAAATATTACATAATATATGTATAATCACACACAATGATTCTGTACAGGCACAAAAAAAATGAAATACTTTAAATAATGGTCATTATAGCTGACTGATGAGTTCCAGGCGATTCCAGCATGTTTCTGTATTTTCCCAGTTTATTAAAATAAGCTTACATTACTTTTTTAATCAGAGAAAAATGTTACATTATATCTTAACCATTTAACAATTATATATTTACTTTATAAGTATATGAATTCAAATTAATTTTACATACCAGGCTGCTAGCCCATTAGGTAAAATTTTATAACCCCAAAAGTTATTACAAACTGTGTACTGGAACCTATAGAAGCTCAAGATATATAACTGCAAACAAAAATTAAATAAAATATATGAGGTGTTATCACTTCAGCAAGGATAGTTTTTGGTAACTGATTCTGTTTTAGTGTGCCACTAGAAATATATCCTCTTCGTTTATGTCCTCTCTTGCTTTCTCTGAGCATATAAAATGACAGCTTATGCGGAAATCAAGTCGAGGTCAAATTACCAATATTCTGTAAGTGGCTGGAGGTCAGAATTACCTTCTAAAGAGCCCTGAGCCCCCGGAGTGAGTTTCTATTTATTCAGCATTCTACTTCCCAATCTCAGCTAACCAAAAAAAAAAAAAAAAAAAAAAAAAAGAGAAAGGGGGAAAATGGGTCCCAAGCTCAGGGTTCAGCCTGTGTTTTCAAATAACCAAGAAAAAGACAGGCAGGCATATGCAGGCACAACCAGACAGAGTACAGGGTCGAAGTCCCTTGTAGTTGTAAAGGCAAGTGTTTGATGAGATCCATTCAGCTTGAATAATTCTAGTTGTGTGATATAAGAAAAAGAAAAAAAATTGTAACCCCGGCAAACAGCTAAAAAATCCTTAATGGACTTTGAGGGCTCCCTATAGTCATTATATTTTTAATGTAATGGGCAGCCACCATGCACCATGCCTACTGCTAGAAATGTAAGATGATGCATGATGGGTGAATGTGGCCCTAGATCCTTGGAAGAGTGGGGCCACTTCTTTCCCAATTGTTGAATCTTTTTATGTCTATTTTTGGTTTTAATACATGTTATGGAAGCATAATCGTCCTTCCAAAAATACTTGGTAAGCAACATTGGTTTAATTGTGTATAAAATTTATTTTAGCTTTAACAAGGCATCTGGATCACAGATTCCTATAAAGGTTGCAAAGTCAGGCCCCGAGTGACACAGTCCATGGGACACTGCCTTTCCATTCCTATCCATTCCTCCTGCTCCTACTCCCAGCTGCCTTGTGTGAAAAGGTCAGTTGTACTGGTTTACCCAGGATAATGAAACGTCACTTTGAATGAGCTGCTATAATACTATTTTTACTGCTTTTGCATGTTCCTTTCTATTTTTATCTCATCTTTGAAAGATGCTTCACGACATCTTTGCAAGATGAATGGAAAAGGCAACGGGGCATGAGTTGAAATGTGGACTATGCTAAAGCTTTACAACTCAAGACCAAATTCCACATTGATACTTCCTATTCACTTCCATAGTCTGCTTGCTGCTTTCCCTGCCTCCTCCACCCTATCCCACCCCAACCCATTCACATGGACTTCAAAAATTCAAGTCCGGCAGGGCATGGTAGTTTATACCAGTAATCCCAATGCTTTCAGAGGCCAAGTCAGGAGATTACTTGAGGTCAGGAGTTCAAGACCAGCCCAAGCAACACAGTAAGACCCTGTCTCTACAAAAAATATAAATAAATAAAAATTTTAAATTAGCTGAGTATGGTGGTGGGTGTCTGCAGTCCCAGCTACTCGGATGGCTGAGGCAAGAGGATTACTTGAGCCCAGGAGTTTGGGGTTATAATGAGCTACGACTGCACCACTGCACTCCAGCCTGGGCAACAGAGTGAGACCGTATCTCTAAAATGAGGGAATGAATGAATGAATAAATAAATAAATAAATAAATAAATAAATGGATTAATTTAAAAAACAGTCAAATCTGATAATGATATTACCCAGCCTAATCCTTTCCAATGGTTCCATGTCACTTACCAAAGACAGTCAGAACTGCTCGCGCATATTCCAGGCCTTTCTGGTCATTCCTGCTGGCTCCTTCCCCACTACTGCAGCCAATGTGACAGCCCCACACCTGTGCGCATGCATTCCCCAAACCCACACCACCCTCATCCCACCTCATCACCAGAAGAGCAACTCCTATCTGCACAAGCATCCCATCTTCCATGAAACATGTTTCTCAGGAAAATGTTTAATTAGGAAACAAATTTAAATCAGTATCTTCTTGGAAGAATACCGGAGGGATGGGCTTGGCCCTGGAGAGAAAGTTACACCCAACCTTAGAGAATCTTACCTCTGCTTTTTCTTTTATGCAGTACCCAGTAACTACTGATGAGGTGGACTCTGTACCATACATTGATTTCACTACTAAAGCCCCAGGAGAATAGACAAGTCCTGGAACCAATCCGGGCTGGCAAGATTTCATGGGAAAATGTGCATAGAAGTAAAACATGCAAACATGTATTTTGAGTCCTTGTGAAATATACTTCTGCAGAAATATATCTTCCACTTTTATCACATCACTGTACCCAAGAACATTTGGGGAATAAGGTGGCCACTCAGAGAGTTAAGCTGTAAAACCATCAGACAATACGTATAAATGGCAGGTTTAAGAGAAAGAACAGATCCCAGTCCAGCAATCCTCCCATGGGGATGGATTACTAAGTCTAAAGATAAAATGTGCTCCTTGTAAACTAGAGTGGCCAGCCATGGAAGCTGCCCAGCCTGTGTGCAAATGTTGGCAGGCCCCACAGAAGCACGGTGCAGGGAAGGGGCTGGCCGAAGGACTCCAGTTGCCTGGCCCAGGGGCAGCTCTATCTAAATGAAAGAGTATATTAATTTCCTAGAGCTGCCATAACAAATTAGCACAAACTGAGTGGTTAAAAACAACAGAATTGTATGGTTTCACAGTTTTGGAGGCCAGAAATCTAAATTCCAATATCATCAGGGTTAGCTCCTTCTATAGGCTCTGAGGGACAAGACATTCCATGCCTCTTTCTAGCTCCTGGGGGCTATCAGGAACCCTTGACACTCCTTGGCTTGTAGCTTCATAACTCCAACCTCTGCCTCTGTCTTTACATGGCCTTCTTCTCTTCTAAGGGCATAGAATTTGTAAATTGTCATTGGATTTAGGGTTCACCTAATCCAGGATGATTTCATCTTAAAATCCTTAACATAATTACATCTGCAAAGACTCTTTTTCCAAATAGGGTCACATTTATAGGGTTCGGGTGGACACACCTTTTGAGTGGCTCACCATTCAACCCACTGCAGAAAGCATCCATTATTCTGATTGAGCCTTCACCACTGACACCCCCAGTTCTGAATCCAAGCTGATCACCCTTCTTTCTGATTGTGATTTCATTCCCCAGGTAGTTAGACCTGCCTGGCATGCTTGAGAATCCAGGCTCTCTGCAGTTATACTTCTTGTGAAAAATCAATGGATTGGAGATCTGGTTTTACACTTGAGTCTCATGAGAGAAGCATGTGTCTGTGCTAGAGAGAGAGAGAGAAAAAAAAAAAAACATCTCAATGTGTTGACCCAATCCTCTCTGAGCCTGCCAGCCTGGGGCCAAACCCAAGCCTGGCAAATTCTCTAAGGTAAGCCATCCTGGGAGGCCCCTGGAGACACTGCCTGTCTGCAAAAGACCCTCTGCTATGCGCTGCCAAGTGAGGATGAAGAATCAGAGCGAACTAGAGCTCCTCAATGAGCCAGTAGTCACCCCAGATCCTTGCACCCTACGTCTCTGCTGACCAGTGGGGTGCACAGTAGTGTCCCCTAAGGATGTGATCCCTTGGATTATTCTTTTGGAAGATGAAGAGTGGAGTCAGTCAAAAGGCAGAAGAGATAAAGAAGAACCTTAAAGACCATTCTGACTCCTCATGAACTGTCTCAGATTGAGTGATGCCCACCGTTCAAACACAAGTGTGACCAACCTGTGGCCAGGTAGCTGCTGCCTGAGAAGTAAGGACCCTCTCAGCTACTGTCAAAAAAGTCAATAGAAATAGATCTACATTAAGACTTTTTAATCCGTTTTGTGTTGCTAGTTTTGTAATTGCTATTGGTGTTTTTGCATGATTTCCAAAAGATCTGGCTTCCTGGAGAAGCTGGCAGTTTTCCAGTGATTAAAACTATTCTCTGTGATAAGAAAATGATTGGCTGGGTGTGGTGGCTCACACTTGTAATCCCAGAACTTTGGGAGGCCAAGGCAAATGCATCACTTGAGGTCAGGAGCTTGAGACCAACCTGGCCAACATGGTGAAACCTCCGTCTCTACCAAAAAACACAAAAACTAGCCAGGTGAGGTGGCACGTGCCTGTAATCCCAGCTACTCAGAAAGCTGAGGCAGGAGAATCACTTGAACTCAGGAGGTAGAGGTTGCAGTGAGCCAACATTATGCCACTGCACTCCAGCCTGGGCAAAAGAATGAGACCCTGTCCAAAAAAAAGGATTAGGAAGTAAGATTAAAGGTCACAATGACACTATATGTGTGTCCTTGGGGAAGACATTTTAGCGGAGAAATAAAAGCTTTCAGGTGCTTTCATCTGTGAGCTTCCAACAAACCTGTGAGCCTCTGGCAGTTGTAGAAATTCTCAGATGAGATATGAACTCATTTCCAGACCCACGGACATTGAAACAGGGAAGGAGCTAAAGTGAAAGGACAGAGGTAAGGGACGGTTTGTAGCACTAGAGCCAACAACTGGGAACCTCATAGCTCCAACTGAGTCATCCTGGCCCATGCTTCTGAAGTTAATTTAACTTAAAGAAATACTTTTTTCTTTATGGATGAAGTGCATGGGTCTGTGCTGCCTGTCCTGCCCAGCTTCCTTTCATTTTCTGTGCCAAAATCAGCTGAAATGCCATGTCTGCCCATTACTTTTGGCCAATCAAGTAGAAATGCAGGGGCTAGAAGCTCCAGCACATTCCTGTCCCATTTCCTCCCTGTCCCCTATGATACCAACATCAGGAGGAGATTGTCCAAAACTGGCAGTGGTTTCTGGAGGGAAGGAAATGGCTTCCTAGTGGGAAGGATCAGGGCAAGGGCTATGCATGCTTCTGCATTTTGTGTCAGACCTAACACCTCTGTGCCACTGCCCGAAAGAAAAGAAAGATTCTGGAGGACGTAAGTGCTGGAATCATCACATGAACCCCTTTAGGGACAATGTTCTAGAGGCCCACCCCTATGGCCCTTTGGATGGGAAATAGCAATATCATTTCAGGAAACATCAATGAATTTAATAACTTAACATTTCCTGTAAAGAGAAGAAGGAAAGAATGACACGTTCAGCTGGCAAAAACTTTGGTGTCTAACATATGCCAACTCTTCCTTCTCTAAAGGCTTCAAAAGTCAAGGCCCATGTAAATACAGAAACATCACTGATTGAGATGACCGTGGTTATTCAATATACTTCCGCCGCAATGACACTTCCAAATGCTATCTAAGAGTTTTTCTGCAAGGAGTTTGGAATCGCTCATGTAAACCCATTGATATTTTTGTTACATTGCAAGGATTTTCCCCTAAAGTAAGGATCAGACAAGAGCCTTAAATGATAACTTTTTAAAAACCTGCCTGCCTTTTCTTTTAATGGAAGTTTTCTTTTTCAAAGGTGAAGGATGTTGTTTTTCATGAAAGCTTTGTTGCCACCAACAGAAATTCAAAGTAGAGAGCTAGAGGTGAATCAGGTAGGATTACCTACATTGCTGTTCTTGGAACGCAGCTCCACTTATGGGATAATTGTCAACTATTTTAATATTCTATTTTCCAGGAAAACATAGTCCATGTTCAACAGAAGCCCAGTAAATTCCAAAGCGGACAATCAACAAAGCAGACTGTGTCACCAGGCAAGATATGACTACATCTGGGTCAACAACATGAAGAAATACATTATCACTGTGTAAATATGAACAGTTCCAGGAAACAGATCTTTGCATTCCTGCCTTTTGTTTCACTGAAACCGGGACATGGAGCTCATGCTTCCAGACAAACGTCAAGTCTACTTTGACCCTGGCTTTCCCCAAGTACATGAACACTCCAGGGAGGCAGAGAGTTGCCTGGCTGAAACCAGAGAATCTTCTGGCCACCCCCAAACCTGCCCCTGGCAGTGGCCTATACAAAGTAAGTCTGAGAAATGTAATATATCTTAGGAATGCACCTGGAAAACAGCAATATTATATCCACCCAGGGAAAAGCCTTCCTGGGGATTAGAGTGGGCTCTGAAATTTGAGGCTTCTCAAGCTTTCATAATTGTTATCCCAATTAATGTAACTGCAGACACCATTCTTATATTCCCAGGTACAATAATGTCCCATGCCTTTGAAGCTCATCAAGCCATTTGCTTCAACACTTGAGGAGCCAAGCCCCAAGGTTAACAGCCCTCCACGTGAGCCTATCATCTGCCTGCTGTACAAACGCATTTTCTTTGCATTTCAGTCATGCCCTGACCTTGGAGAGGACGATGTAAAGGGGAACGCCTGATTAACTTTCCATTTACAAACCAATTATTTTGCTATTGGCACCTTCATTCTGCAATCACTGACATAAAATCTTTTACAAAACAAAATGTAATAAATGAGAAATCGATTGGATTTTTTTAAGTTTGCTTTGAAGTCAGCCATTAATAAGAAATGTCCTTTAATAAGAGAGCTCTGTCTGTAGTTCTTCGATGTCAGAGCCCAGCTGTGTGGCTGCTGGAGGAGATGAAGCCACATTCAATCAAGGCTTAGGAACACTTCCTTGTTCATCTTTAACTGCAAGGACAGAGGCATACTATTTTTCTTTTTTATTTTTATTTATTTATTTTTTTAGTAGAGAGGGGGTCTCCCTAGGTTGCCCAGGCTGGTCTCAAACTCCTGGACTCAAGCGATTCTCCTGTCTTAGCCTCCCAAAGTGCTGAGATTACAGGTGTGAGCCACCGCACCCAGCCAGTACCAGAAGTACTGCTTTTCTACTTAAAAAAGAGGGAAAGAATGTTTTCATGTAGATCTTCTCATGCTAAAATCACACCAAAACCTCATGCAAGGTCAATGAAGAACAAAGTTATCTGTTCCCACCACAGAATCTTTGCATTGACTGTCACTGTCCCGGACACTCTTTCCCAGAGGTCAGCATGGTTCCCTTCTTTGTCTTCTTCAGTTCGTCATCAAGTGTCACCTTTTGGTGAGACCTTCCCTCACCTCCCTACTGACAATTATGAACCAGCGGCCCCAACACCCACATCCCTTCTCCACCCTGCTTTCCTCCATAGCACTCCCAGGCTTGAGATTCCTTACATTGTGTCCACTCCTCCCTTTTGATTATTGCATGCCTCCCCACCATGAGAATGTAAACTCCATGTGGACAGGAAGATCCCAGCAACACCTAGAACAGAAGCCAACATAGAGCCAGCACTCAATAAATATAATGAGACATATACATAAAGTATTTACAATGGAAAGTCAAAATACCACTGCCCATCATGAACAAGTCATTCCCCTTCTCTCCACAAAGATAGACAGTGTGGCCAAGTCACTGCCCAGGTGAGCCAAGAACAGAGAAGAGAGAGAAAAACTGCTCCTGTTCTCCCACATCCGATAAAAAGCACTGTGCCTTCCATGTCACCTGGGAGTCCAGACTCAGGCAACTACCATGATCTCTGTCCACACCTCCACCTGAAACTCCAGAGGGAAGAGGGGTAACGTTCCCTCTGGCTTCTAGTTTGCTTGTGGCTTGCTGGTGAGTCGTATCCAGGGCCAGCTCCATGGGAACTGCTGTAGTCACACCCAGGGTCCCACACTCAGTAGAGTCCCAAGCTTGGTTTCATGCTCTGCTGTGGCCATCTGGAAATTCTTGCCAATTTTACCTTTGAACTTGGGACAGTGGAGCATGCACGTGAGCAGAAGAGATTCATAAAACCAAAAGAAAAACTTTATATTTTAGTACCTTTAGCAGCATTTTTTCTCTGCTTTTTCAACAAGCAGATCCATATTTTCTTTTTGCACTGAGCCCTAAAAATTATGTAGTTGGTCCTGGATGCATTCATGTTCTTTGTGGAGGGAAAACTTTCTAAGGTGGAGAAAATCCACTCTGTCTAATGGTTCTGTTCTCCCAACTTGAAAGAAGCGTGGTCGTCTCTTTTTGGCTAACAGCAACAACAAAGCTTAGATTCTATTAAATCCCAAATCAAGGAGAATAATTGAGCTGACGAGTTGCTTTGAAGGAAAGAAATAATAGAGAAAATTATTTTATAAAAATAATTACTGGAAATGCTAATAAGAGTAGCTGGGAAACTACTTTTGTTGTTGGGAAGCTATTTTTGTTGTTTGGAAACTTCAGAAAGTTATTTATTGAAGTCACATGACAATTTCTACTACATGTGCACCATGTAACAAAAGGGAATTGTTTAATCCACCTCTTCCCAAGGGAAGAGTCAGGATTAGTGGACATAAAACCCAAGGCTTTACAAATACTGAAGAGAACTTGGCTATTCAACAATTATGCATATTAATAAATGGCAAAATGCATCATTAATTCTATAACTTTCTAATTTTGAGAAAACTCCATAGACTCACAGGTTAAATTAAAATAGAAAAAAATTAAATGCATGCTAAAATTTAAAAGTTAGATGGGTCATTCACATGTGAATGATGACGATACCCAAATTTGATAAATTTCAAAAGATCAAGAAGTTCAACTTCATCTAACTTGTGATGGTTAATAATGAGTGTCAACTTAATTGGATTGAAGGATACAAAGTATTGATCCTGGATGTGTCTGTGAGGGTGTTGCCAAAAGAGATTAACATTTGAGTCAGTGGGCTGGGGAAGGCAGACCCACACTTAATCTGGAGGACATAATCTAATCAGCTGCCAGCAAACATAAAGCAGGCAGAAAAACGTGAAAGGAAAGACTGGCCTAGCCTCCCAGCCTACATCTTTCTCCTGTGCTGGATGCTTCCTGCCCTCAAACATCAGACTCCAAGTTCTTCAGTTTTGGGACTCAGACTATACACACACACACACATACATGCACACACACACACATATATATATATCTTCTGTTAGTTCTGTTCCTCTAGAGAACCCTGACTAATACACCAACTGAGTCATATTTTCCTAATTTGTCAATCCTTTCCTATTTCTCGCTCTCTACTATTCTATGAAAGATAATACAAGACCTAGGAAATAAAATCAAACACGTACAGAAGTCAGACATGTAACATAAACATGTGAACAGGCTGAATACAAGATAGAAGGGGTAAGACATTGGGACTGCATGTGTACCTTCTAAAACTTGTTTGAGGCAGAATATTTCTTTGTCACCCAAGCTGGAGCACAGTGGCGCAATCTCAGCTCACTGCAACCTCCAGCTCCTGGGTTCAAGCAATTCTGCCTCAGCCTCCCAAGTAGCTGGGATTACAGGCGTGCACCACCACACCCAGGTAATTTTTGTATTTTTAGTAGAGACGTGATGTCACCATGTTGGCCAGTCTGGTCTCAAACTCCTGACCTCAAGTGATCCGCCCGCCTCGGCCTCCCAAAGTGCTGGAATTTTACAGGTGTCAGCTACTGTGCCCGGCCACTTTTTAAAATCAAGGGATCTTCTGAATCTTTAATCAAATCAGGATCTTCTGAAAAGCAGAAACCAGGGCAGGATTCAATGCACAAGTAATTTATTAAGAGAAGTGCCTATGAGTCTCTTATTCAGGCTGCTATAACAAAATATCATAGACTAGGTGACTTATAAACAGCTGAACATGATTTCTCACAGTGCCAGAGGCTGCAAGTTGGACATCAGGATGCCAGCAGCAGGGTTAGGTTCTGGGGAGGGCTCTCTTCTGGGCTATAGGCAGCTGACTTCTTGTTACATCTTCATATGGCAAGATAGGACAAAAGAACTCTCTGAGTATTTTTAAAGGGCACTAATACCATTCATGAGGCTCCACCCTCATGAGCTAATCACCTCTCAAAGGCCGTCACATTGAGATTAGAGTTTCAACATATGAATCTGGGGGGAAAGACATTCAGTCTACAACAGAGAGAACACGAGGACCAGGCTACCAGAGATGTTAGACCATCATGTAGGTCTGACCTCCTTGAAGGAGAGAGGGAAGGAAGCAAGGTGAATTAGATGCTGCTTCAACTACAGTGCATTTCTCCAGGAAGTTCTGCAAGGCCAGTTGGGAGGCCTTAAGCCACAGTCAGAGGCATCTCACCTCTCCCAGAAACAGGCCTGTCTGGGTATCCCACCTTGCTCAGTCATGAAAAGCAAGGTCTCGGGCCAATCAGTGATGGATTTCAGAGCACAGCAGCTAGGGCTGTTGGTCAACGATGCCACCTGCTGTCATAGATCTGAGGCCATTCTCATATCCTCCATAGTGCCCAATAGAAAACACCTGAAGGTCAGCAATCTGAGATCGCCCAGGCCTTTGTTAAACTCTCATGCTTCATTCTCTCACCAACTGTCATCTCTCCATGCCTATACCTCACTACCAACCAAATGAAAGTTTAGCTATCCATTCCATTCAGAAACATGGAAAGAATTCATTCCTTGAAAAATGGATCTTGCAGGACCTGTGCTAGGAGCAGACACAACTTCAAAACAAGCTGTCCTTACAGACCTGTTGGAAGTCAGTCACTGGAGTTGCCTTCAGGCCAGAAAGTTTGCATCAGGTGTTCAGGTTGTTCTGTTTCCCCCCAGAGATCACAATGCCCTTGACTGAATGTGGCTCCATGGTTGGATAAGTTATGCAGGAATAAACCACAATTTAAAAATAATAATAATAACAAATGTTTATGCCAGCTTTTGAATCATAAAGCAATTTCCCACCCTTTTCTTTCCATACAGAAAAGTGTTCCCCTTAGGAAACTTCCAGTGATGCCACTGCTTCTTCCACGGATGCAAAAAACAGTGTTAGTGTTGTATTTTCAAAGTTGAGAAGGAAAAAAAAAAAAACAAAAAACAGCACTACCAAATCAAGGACCTGTGAAAATATCAGTGGCAGTGTTGCCACACAGAGGGACTGAAAATATAATGGCTGCATTCCCCAAGGTAGTCTCAAGTTACCAAAATCATTCTGTGGAAGGCCAAGAGAAAATAAAGAAAAAAGATCCCTGTAAATACGGAAGCAGTGAAGAGAGCAGCAATAGAAGGGCAGCCTTTCAAAAACACAAAGGAATTATGAAACATGAAGGAAGATTAACAGCTAAAGCTTCACAGGAACCAGAAGAAAACAGGCAACTGTCAGAAAGCCCAGGAATACTCAATGTGTTCCCCAGAAAACACCCTGCCCTAATGTGTGGGGGTTTTTTTTTTCAGGAAACGGAAACCCCATTTCTTCCACTGCACTCATCAGAAACCTGTCCATGTTTGACAACTTCTCTCCTTCGCTCCTATACAACACATCACCCAGTCTTCTTGGTTTCATTTTCTCTTGAATCCATCTACTTCTCTTAACCCTAATGTCCACCCTGGTCCAAGTGAAGGTCACGTTTTGCCTATTTTTTAACGATGGACCATCCAACTGGTCTCCTTGAGTCAACTCTTGCTACATGCCCCCATCATTCTCTAAAGAGTCCTCAGTGGTCCTCTTAAAACATAAATGTAATCCCAGCACTTTGGGAGGCCGAGGTGGGTGGATCACCTGAGATCAGGAGTTCAAGGCCAGCCTGCCCAATATAGTGAAACCCCGTCTCTACTAAAAATACAAAAAATTAGCTGGATGTGGTGGCGTGTGCCTGTAATCCCAGCTACTCTGGAGGCTGAGGCAGGAGAATCACTTGAACCCAGGAGACAGAGGTTTACAGTGAGCCAAGATCATGCCACTGCACACCAGCCTGGGCAACACAGTGAGACCCCTCTCAAATAAATAAATAAATAAATAAATAAATAAATAAATAAATAATTGGGATCATATTGTTCCACTGTAGTCTAAACCTCTCCAGTGGGTTCCAATCCAGTTGTCATCACAAAAACCCTCATGCTTGACAAGATCCTGCATGTTTGTAACCCCTCCCTTTCTAATATATCCGCCCCATCTCCTCAGTCCCTACACAGCAACCATACAGACCTTCTTTGGGTTCATCAAATATCGTGCTCCATCTTACCTCAGAGCCTTTGCAAATACTGTTCCCTCCACCTTTCCTCCCTCTCTTTGCCTATTACTTCCTGCATTTCCTGAAGCGCAGATGCCAGTTCCTCAGGAAAACCTTTCCTAACATGCCCTGCCTACCCCATCCCAGAACAACTCAGTCTATCTATCTATCTATCTATCTATCTATCTATCTATCTATCTACCTACCTACCTACCTACCTATCTATCTATATTTAACACTTTTGTAGCATGGTTGACATTTTTAGCATATTTGTAGGGTGGTTTGACTAATCTCTGTTTTTCTATCTAGACTTAATGCAGAAACTATGCCTGCCTTTAATTTTCTCAATCATTCCACCTGTGGCTAGCCCAGCATCTGGCGCATGGATGAATAATTGGATGGATGGATGGATAGATGGATGGTCAATCGATCCATTGATTGACTGATTGCTAAGTACCGGAATATTGTAAAGCCATAAGCCAGAAATATTATAAATCCATAAGCCATCTTTCCAGGGTCAGAAATAAATATCAAATGTAGATAGAGGCTAATGGGTAAATATACCACTTCTTTAATGTTTTAATTGTTGAATAGGTACCATATTCACATACTTCAAATCTAAAAGGTGTCCACTGAGAAGATTTGCTCCTGTTCTGTGTCCTTCTACTCCATTTTTCACTGCCTTTGTAAGTAACTAATTCAATAAGTATCTTATATTCGTTGTGTTTCTTTGCACAGATACAAGTAAATGTTATTTTCACTTTCTTACACAAAAGAGAGAATAGTATACACAGTGTTTTGACACACTGGATTTTGTCGTTGCTTTTGTTTAACCTAACAACATACTCCAAAGCGCTTTGATTCATTCCCTGAGAGCTTTCTTACTCTTTGTACAGCTCCGTGGCAGTCCATTGTATGGATGCACCATCCGTTATTTAACCCTTCCCATCCTGCTGCTTAGTCTTTTGCTATTTGAAACAAGGTGGCAATGGGTAACATTGGGCATATGTCATTTTGTACCTGTCTGGGTCAGAACATAGGTCACTTCCTACAGAAGTGGGACAGCTGGGCCAGCTTGTAAATGCACTGGTGGTTTTGATAAATTGCTATCCACAGAATATTTTTTTAAGACAGGTTCTCACTCCATCATCCAGGCTGGAATGCAGTGGCATGATCTCGATTCACTGCATCCTCCACCTCCCGGATTCAAGCAATTCTCCTGCCTCAGCTTCCCAAGTAGCTGGGATTACAGGCACACGCCACTGTGCCCGGCTAATTTTTGTGTTTTTAGTAGAGATGGGGTTTCACCATGTTGGCTAGGCTGGTCTTGAACTCCTAACCTCAAGTAATCCACCCACCTCGGCCTCCCAAAGTGCTGGGACTACAGGCATGAGTCACTGCGACCCACAGCATTTTAAAGTAAAGGTTCATAAAAGTTGAATAAAGGTAAGTTAGGAGGTGGTGGAGTAAGCCTTAAAGGCAGAAATGTCTGGGCATCAGCTTTGTCAACTTGAGTTAGATAAACTCTCTGAGCCTCAGTTTCCTCATCTATAAAATGGAGACAATATTCCTCTCCACATGGCTGAGGATGAAACAGAATAACACACATGAAGCATTTAGCTTCTTCTCTTGCATGCTCTCATGCAATCCATCACTTCAAACATCACCCATCGCAGGAAGGCTCCCAAGTCGCCTTCTTCAGCTGAAACCTGCCCTGTTTTTCCAGGTATCCACTAGATTTTTTCTCTTGTATGTCTTGTAGGCCCCCAATCTTTGTTTTGTTTTGTTTTGTTTGCGACAGAGTCTCACTCTGTCACCCAGGCTGGAGTGCAGTGGTACAATCTTGGCTCACTGCAACTTCCGCTTCCTGGGTTCAAGTGATTCTCCTGCCTCAGCCTCCCGAGTAGCTGGGCTTACAGGCGCACACCATCATGCCCAGTCAAGTTTTTGTATTTTTAATAAAGACGGGGCTTCACCATGTTGACCAGACTGGTGCCTTCAAGTGATCCGCCCACTTCGGCCTCTGAAAGTGCTGGGATTACAGGTGTGAGCCACTGTGCCCAGCCCCACATCTTTAAATTACAAAATATCCGGAACAAAACCTTCTCAAAAATGCCATTTAAAACGGTATTATTTTCCTACATTCCCCATTTACCCAAAGACCAAGATAACTGAAAGTTTTCTTCTATCCCCCCTTCTCCCTTTACCCACACTCTCAGTTCAGTCACCAACTCCTGATAATTTTTTTCTCCCAAATCTTCTGAAATCTGTTTCTTCCATTTATTTCCATTCTGACCCACAACAGGTGTCCAAGGTTTCCTAACCAGACTATTGCAAAAAAAGGGGGCCAGACTAGTCTGACTGACTCTGGTCTCATAACCTTTCAGGACAACCTCTCTAACCAGTCCTAAAGTGATCTTTCTAGAATACAAACCAGGCCTTGTTTCTCACTTGTTTGCCCTCCACCTTCTGTGGGCGGTGTCTAAAGGAATAGCATGTAAACCGTATAAACCACAGCCTTCTCCTAGGCCGCACCTCCAGTCCCTCTCCTGGCCTCTGGCCACAGCAAACTTCTGCCTTCCTCTGGGAAACTGTCTCTCTCTCAAGCCTCCTTCTCTTTGCACAGGGAACTTTTCTATAAGCTGTTCATTTGCTCATTCATTCAGCAAATATTTTTAAGAGCCTGTTATATGCCAATTATCACTAGGTCAGGAGATCGAGACCATCCTGGTGAACACGGTGAAACCCCGTCTCTACTAAAAAAAAATACAAAAAACTAGCCGGGCGAGGTGGTGGGTGCCTGTAGTCCCAGCTACTCAGGAGGCTGAGACAGGAGAACGGCGTAAACCCGGGAGGCGGAGCTTGCAGTGAGCTGAGATCCGGCCACTGCACTCCAGCCTGGGCTACAGAGCGAGACTCCGTCTCAAAAAAAAAAAAAAGGATGGTCTGGCATGCCCTAGACTACTGAACTCCTAGAAACTTCACTGATGTAACAGACCCCTGAGTTTGCATAGAGTTGACCTCCCACCACGGGTACACAGGGGTCTTCTAGGACAGTGTTTCCCAACCTTGACACTATCGGTGTTTGGGGACAGATAATTCTTTGTTGGGGTTGGGGGCTATCCTTTGTGTTGTAGGGTGTACAGAAGCATCCCTGAACTCTATCCACTAGATGCCAGTTGCTCACATCAACCAATTATAACCACCACAATATCTGCAGATGTTCCCAAATATCCCCTGGGGCTTAAAATCATCCCAGGTTGATGCCCTGTATCAGGGCATCTATGATACTTGCAACTCCCAGATCAGTAAGTCCAATTAGCATGATGTCACTAATAGGTGAGCCAGAGCAATGTTCTGCAGAATATCAGTATGATCAAGATCTCTGCAGACATGCAGATAGTGAATGTATACTGCTGTCCTTGCCACAGAAAGGCCAACCACTGCAGAGTCCCCCTATTGATGGAGGTCGAGAAGAAATCATTTGCCAGATCAATAGTCACATATGAAGTTTGAGAATGCATGTTGCTCTTCATCAGTAAATACAGCAAACCCAGCACAACAGCTTCAAGAGGGCTATCACCTAATAGCATGTGCCATAATTTATCTGGTTTCTACAGGGACACAGTGGGTAAACTGAATGGAGATATTATGGGGACCACCACCTTGCAGCTTTGATGTTCTTGATGACAGCAATCATATCTGCACTTCCTCCTAGAATGCCTTGTTATTCCTGATTACCATCTTGAATAATGGGGAAAGAACCGTTGCAGATATTTTACTTGGCCCTTCCCAACATGTTCCTTACTTCACAAGTGGGAGTTCTGCCAACCACTAAATATATCTATCCCAATTATATATTTGGGGACCCAATAAATAACCACAGGGTAGTTTTAGGACCCAGTGGACCAAATGGACCCATTGTGAAACAGACTTGGGGTACAACTCTATTTATCACCTGACTTCCTAAAACTTCCAATCTAACAGGGGACAGGGCAGGTGGGGAGGGACAGCATAAGGCATTTAAGATCCCTTGGTATTGAAGCGGCTACATTGTCTAGGGTAAATACCTGAGGTTCGTCATCTCACACGGGGAAAACTTAAGACATGGACACACATGAGGCATTTAGGAGCAGAAGTTTAATAGGCAAAAGAAAGAGAAAGGAAAACAGCTCTTTCTGTAGTGAAAGAGAGGGAACTTCTGAGAGGAAAAGGCCTGCTGGGGGCGGATGTGCCAGATTTTATAGTCAGGCTTGAGGAGGTGGTGTCTGATTTACATAGTGCCCACAGATTGGTTCGAGGCAGTGCCTGATTTACATAGGACTCACAGATTGGTTCGAGGCAGTGTCAGATTTACACAGGGCTCACAGATTGGTTCAATGAGGTATGATGTTTACATACCACTGGGGAAGGCTGGCCGCCCCACCCTAATCTAATTATGCAAATGACTTTCCCCTTGGCTGGGTCATCTTGTCTGCTCCTTACCGTAGACCCATCTTGAACATGATTGGCACAGCTGCCAGCATCTATGTCTGCAGCTTGATTTTTTTTTTTTTTTTTTTTTTGAGATGAAGTCTCGCTCTGTCGCCCAAGCAGGAGTGCAGCGGCGCGATCTTGGCTTGCTGCAAGCTCTGCCTGCCAGGTTCAGGCCATTCTCCTGCCTCAGCCTCCTGAGTAGCTGGGACTACAGGTGCCCATCACCACGCCCAGCTGATTTTTTGTATTTTTTTTAGTAGAGACAGGGTTTCACCGTGTGCAGCTTGATTTTACAGGCTGCTCTTTGTTAGAAAATGATTTTGGGCTGCTTTTCATTAAAGGAAAAACCTTACTGAGGGCATCCGTATCCTCACTATCTGCCTAAGTAATTTCTTCTTAACTCCTGTGTCAGTATCAGCTCAAACCTTGTGTATTACTAATCCTCAAAAAGTCTGAATTGTCCCCATTCTCCGGCACTAGTTACTTGGGGAAATGGCTGCAAATTCCTTAAAGGGGAAGATTAGAAGAACAAATTTTCATATATACTGTGGAAAATAGCAGGGTCCTTCTTCAAGGAGGCCTAAGTCTTCCCCTCAATCCACGCATCAGTCATTGCAATAAAAAATTGGGAACTGTCACTCAGTTTTCAAATGTATTTGGTTGGTGCAAAAATAATTGCGATTTTGCTATTAAAAGTCATGGCCAAAACCACGGTTACCTTTGCATCAACCTAATAAGTCAGTTTGAAAACTTTACTTCAAGCTAGTTTTCAAGCTGGCTTACATTTGAAAACTGACACTGATGTCAACCTTCTATTCTCCAGCTTTCCTTCTTATTATACAATCTTAATAACACCCTAGTTAGCTGTCCTTCTGTCTCATGTCTAGGAACACCATGATCTCTTAACCATTGCTACAAATCTCTGAAGGCTGAGGCATCCTAAGTACTATTCTGCAGTGCTTCCAATTATAATCATTACGGCCACCTTGCCTCTGGTGGTTACGAGCTGTCATCTAGTTTTATAATTCTGGAATCTCACCATCCCCATTGACATAAAGAAGTTCAGTTCCAGCCGGGTGCAGTGGCCCACACCTGTAATCCCAGCACTTTAGAAGGCTGAGGCAGGAGGACTGCTTGAGGTCAGGAGGTCAAGACCAGCCTGGCTAACATGATGAAACCCCATCTCTACTAAAAATACAAAAATTAGCTGGCCATGGTGGTGGGTGCCTGTAATCTCAGCTAAGGCAGGAGAATTGCTTGAACCCGGGAGGTGGAGGTTGCAGCAAGCCCGGATTACACCAATGCACTCCAGCCTGGGTGACAGAGTGAGATTCCTATTAAAAAAAAGAAGAAGAAGTTCAGTTCCATGGACGTGTCTGTACCCATTACCCCTGCCTACAGAAGACAGACACTAAGCTTCTCAAAGATATTAGTGAGCCCTTCACTTGCGTACTCCTGCTGCATTCACAGCAAAAGTGTCTCCCAGTCTTTTTCAGGAAACACAGTGATGTGGCAGGTTCTCAGGATTTACATAGTAAATTCATTCTAACATTCCCAACTCCTTGAGCCTTAGCCCTTTCTCAAAATAATGCCAGATATGCTCCAGCATCTCTACCTTATCAATTGCAGCCATCATCCTATCTAAACGTCATGGAGCTGTCTCAAAAGATTATTAGGACCAGCTCCAGGTAATCATGATGATCTAACACCCTCAAGATATGCTACTACAAGGTGTTTGCTAATTCATGCTTGCCAGCTCCTGTAAGCCTTTGACACATAGACTGTTTTCTCCTGGAGCAGGGATTGTACTTCCTCATTGAAGCTGTGCTCAGGCCTGACTCTGGTTGTTATCCAGGAAATAATGAGAGATAGTGGGGACAGATCTGGAGAAAAACAATGGTCAATGTGTGGAGCACCTCCAGGTGAGGTCATAGTCTAATGCCCTGGGAAGAGGAGGCTGTTCTCTCCCCAAGTTGTTGGGAACAGCTTCTGCCAGCCAGGAAGCTTCAGGGAATTGAGGGCTACAACATTCTCAGCCTTGGCCATGCAAACATCACCATCCAAGGTCGTGGTGGTCTACTCTCCCATCAGGTCTTTACTTTGACACTGAGGAGCTGTTGAGGCTGTGCATCTTGCTTCTTTTGCATTTCTGCCACCCTTATAATGAGACCCTGGGTTTAAGAACCTTCTGTCCTGTGGGTTTTAGAGATGAGAACCTCCTCTAAAGTGACTTCAGAAATACTCTGGCTTTCAGACAGGGCCTCAAGGTGGCAATTAGCTGCCCTACACTTGTTATTTTCTTTTTGCAAGGCTTCCAATGCCTTCAAAAGTTACCGCCCACATCCAAGTCCTTAAGGTTATTGCTCCAAAATGCATCAAGTGTCTCAGTGTCTTGTTAAGTCAGTATTTTAGCTTCCTCCTCTACCTCATCCTAATTAGCTTCAGATAAAAGCTTTTGTAATTGTGATGCTGCAGAATGTCAAAGATTGTCACCATCCACTTGCTGCTACCAAAACCCATCAGAAGCTCTGCTTTCTAGGACCACGTTTCCCTGGACAGTAGAGCCTGGGGCACACGTTTATGTGCTAAGACTTCACTGACAAGTGCAATCCTGGGGAAGCAGGAGTATGAGGGAGACCAGTGAGGCAAGGAAGAGGAAGACCAAACACAAGGGCGTGGGTTACTGAGCTGCTATTTTTTTTTTTTTTTTTTTTTTTTGAGACGGAGTTTTGCTCTTATTGCCCAGGTTGGAGTACAGTGGCGCAACCTCAGCTCACTGCAACCTCCACCTCCCAGGCTCAAGTGATTCTCCTGCTTCAGCCTCCCAAGTAGCTGGGATTCCAGGCACGGACCGCCACGCCCAGCTAATTTTTGTATTTTTGGTAGAGATGGGATTTCACCATGTTGGCCAGGATGGTCTCGAACTCCTGACCTCAAGTGATCTACCTGCCTCGGCCTCCCAAAGTGCCGGAATTACAGGCGTGAGCTACAGTGCCTGGCCTACTGAGCTGCTTTATAATAGCCTGGATGATGGCTTGATCTTATATAATGTCTTCAGGAAGGTCACATGGATGCTTGCATCTCAGAACTGTATGTGGGGCGGGGCATGAGGTGGAGAAAGGAAATAACTAATTAGCCAGTCCCTTCCTATCCACTACCTACTGCTAGGCAAAGTTGACAACAGGGGGTTTTAGTTTCTCCACGCTTTCTAGATACATGCCCCAGCCTCTTCAGGTGAATCTTCTTCTAGCCAATTTAGTACTGCATGGAGAGCAACTTGGCCTGTAGTACAGGCAGCAACAATGGCAGCAATGAACTGACTTTGTGACTGCAGGAGCAGCACAAGCCATGGCTGGGGTCAAGCCAGCCAGTGGGCAAGAGAGGTGGGCAGCTCTGTGGTGGTACAGAAACTGAGTCAGAGACAAGCCCTAAACTCTGGCCTCACACTTGAATATAAATAAGCTCCTTTCAGCACAGGCGCAAGATGCAGAGACTGGCAAAGTCATGTGAAGTCCTATCTGATTCTTTGCAAACTCAAGCCCTTAGTTTTCGGGGTTTGGGTGGGTTGTTTTCTTGTTGTTGTTTGTTTGTTTTTTTTTTTTTTTTGGTATGTTTATTTGTTTTTGTTGTTAGAGACAAGGTCTCTCTCTGTCACCCAGGCTGGAGTGCAGTGGCACAATCACAGCTCACTGCAGCCTCGAGCTCCTGGGCTCAAGTGATCCTCCCACCTCAGCCTCCAAGTAGTTGAGACTATAGGCAAGTGCTGCCACACCCAGCTTATTTTATTCTCTCACTCTCTTTTTTTTTTTTTTGTAGAGACAGTATTTTGCTATGTTGCCCAGCTGATCTCGAACTTCTAGCCTCAAGCAATCCTCCTGCCTTGGCCTCCCAAAGCACTGGGAGATTTTGTTTTTTAAAAAAACGAAGTAGGCTGGGTGTGGTGGTTCACACCTGTAATCCCAGCACTTTGGGAGGCTGAGGCGGGCCAATCATGGAAGGTCAGGAGTTTGAGACCAGCTTGGCCAACATGGTGAAATCCCATCTCTACTAAAAAAAAAAAAAAGGCAGTGGTGGCTCACACTTGTAATCCCAGCACTTTGGGAGGCCAAGGCTGGTGGATCACTTGAGGTCAGGAAATCAAGACCAGTCAGGTCAACATGATGAAACCCCATCTCTACCAAAAATAACAAAAATTAGCCAGGTGTGGTGGCATGCATCTGTAATCCCAGCTACTCAGTTGGCTGAAGCAGGAGAATCACTTGAACCTGGGAGGTGGAGGTTGCAGTAAGCTGAGATCACACCACTGCTCTCCAGCCTGGGTGACAAAGTGAGTGAAACTCCATCTCAAAACAATAAAAATAAAAATAAGAAACAAAGCTACATAACAGCTAAAATGTTGACATTTCCTTAATGCATTAATTCAACCTGAGACATTAACCACAGATTTTCAGGGAATTATGCCTGTTCAACCAGTAAAGCTGATACAGGAAACCAGAATTGGTTTAAATGATGAATTGTATCCCATTGGGCACATTCTTTCAGCTCACTATTGCTATTCTGTCTTGTGGATTTTTGCTTAATTAGCTAGACAAATTGCATAAATTCTGCAATTCTGTTTTTACTTTAACTGTGGCCAAAGCTCCTTTTCAGTTTCTCATAGCTTTCTACCCTTTAGCTGCTAGACATCCCCAATCATAAGGCAACTCGAAGTGTGTGCAAGGGACAGAAGTTTGTATACCTTAAACTACAGTTTGGTAAAACACAAGACAAAGGGGGGGCGGGGAGAGAGAGAGAGAGAGAGGAATTAAAGTCCTATTTGCACTTACCATGAATTTGTGGGACTTGAAATATTTTAATTGTAAAATGTACTATATCGGGCTTCATTACAGATTTTGCTCTTAAAGGTACATTGACATTGACCATATTATATTTTATCTAAATTAGGAAATTTCTCTTTAAAGACCCTGCATTGAATCTTTTTCATGCTAAGTATCATTTTGTGATATGAATAATTGCAACTGATTTTTATCTGTTGTGTATATTCACATTTATCCAGAAATCTTTCAGGAAGCTAGCCCTGTATTTTACATGTTTGATTTAGGACTTAGTATCCAAAGCATGCTTTGCTTTTTATTAAATGAATACTACAGTGCAATACAAGTCAATACAGACCAAAAACAGGAGCAACAACAGAAATGCATTCAATGGTATGACAGTAACTTTGTCATGCCAACAAGGTCCTCCTTGTACCTCCTTTGTACCCATTTGTCTTGGGTACAAAGTACACAAGACAGTGCACAGTCATTATGTTTTTCTGGTTTTGCGTTCAGTAAACCAGCATTCATGTGGCATTTGAATACCAAGACAGGGCAAAGTTTAGACAGTCACCTTTCATTTTCATCTTTCATTATAATGAGACTTGACGTAACCAGCTGCCTTTGAAGTGCATGGCATGAACACGCCCATTTAGCTCCCTGCTCCGCCAAAGGCCTATGGAGGAACAAGACTGGTTGTCCTGATGTACAGAGAGCCAGCACAGTGTTCATCTATAATACGACTATGGAGAGGGGAGAACTTTTAATAAAAATATCCTGTATTCCAACCTGAATCTTTCAGACTGGATGAGAAAGGATTTCTTAGACACCCAAGCTATTAACACTTGGTGGCCAGTCACGGAGCACACTGCCAGGCACACAAAAGCCTCCCTCAAAATCATGCATTTGCTTTAGGTCCTTAATTACTTTCCAATTTATTCATTTTCTGCAATACAGAAGGAAAGAAACTTGCATAGATGAGAACCACATAGGAAAACACATTAGGGATATGACTTTATTTTTTAATTTTTTAACTTAAATCTTATTTAAGATTATTTTTTAATTATTAAATTACTGATTTTTTAAATTTTACAAATAACAGCCAATTGCATAAAAATAATTTGTTCAAAATAATTCATTTTTATCCACTGATTTAAAATGCCTCCTTTGGCTGGGCACAATGGCGCATACCTGTAATCCCAGCACTTTGGGAGGCCGAGACGAGTGGATTGCTTGAGTCTAGGAGTTCAAGACCAGCCTGGGCAACAAGGTGAAACCCCATCTCTACAAAAAAAATACAGAAATTAGTGGGGCATGGTGGCACACGCCCATAGTCCCAACTACTCAGGAGGCTGAGGTGGGAGGATGGCTTGGCCCTGGAGGTCGAGGGTGTAGGCAGCCATGATTGTGCCACTGCATTCCAGCCTGGGTGACAGAGTGAGACTCTGTCTCAGAATAAAATAAAATAAAATAAAATGCCTCCTTTATTGCATGCCAATTTCCTATGTATAATCCTCATACATTTGAACACCTTAAGAGCAAAGACTGAGATTTCCCAAAGATGCAGCAATTCTGCCTCAAGACTGCAATACAGAAACTCTGCCCAAGTCTCCAGCCTGCCTGGCCCGGCCTACAGAATTCAGAATCAAGACTGCAATGTCAACTCTTTATTTTATTCTCTCTGTCTCTTGGTCTATTCCTACACCAGCATCTCTCTCTTTTAATTACTGAAACTCCATAGTTCATCTTCACCTCGAGGAAAGTGAAAATCTATCCATTATTCTTTTTCAAAAGTTTCTTGCCCTTTCTACTGCCTTTGCTTTTTAACTTTAGAATAAAATCTGCAATAGCAATCTTCTTCCTTTATCCAAGGTATACTAATGAAGCATCTACTGTGTGAGGGCCACTGTGCCCAGGGGCTGCTCTCACAATGGTCCCAAGTGTCACAGAGCCACAGTCTAATAGACTACAGACTAGTTAATAGTGACTTTCCGGCCAGGCTTGGTGGTTCATGCCTGTAATCCCACCACTTTGGGAGGCCAAGGTGGGTGGATCACTTGCAGTCAGGGGTTCAAGACCAGCCTGGTCAACATGTTGAAACCCTGTCTTTACCAAAAATACAAAAATTAGCCAGGCATGGTGGCATGCACCTGTAGTCCCAGCTACTTGGAAGGCTGAGGCAGGAGACTCACTTGGACCTGGGAGGTGGAGATTGTAGTGAGCTGAGATTATACCACTGCACTCCAGCCTGGATGATGAAACAAGACCCTGTCTCAAAAAAGAAAAGAAAAGAAATACTGAATTTCCACAGTGCAATGTAACGGGAGAAATAAAGGATGCCTGGATACTCAAAGGAAGGAGTCGATCCAGATTTAGAGGTTCAGGAAAGGTTTCCTTAAGAAGTGATAGCTAATCCTCCACATAAGCAAAGGAATTGGCCAGAAAAGCAGAAAGTGGAGAATATTTCAGGCAGGCAGAAGAACAAGGTAGAAGGGAAGGGAAGGTAAGCTCAGCCAAGAGACTCAGCGGAAAATGTTCAATGCGACTGGAAGGTGGAGGCCAAGGCCAGGGGCCTACAAGCTGTATTAGGGAGTCTATACTCTTTCCAAGAGCAATGAGCTGCCTTAGGAAGCGTGTTGAGTGGAAGAGAGTAAGGAAAATGTGTCAGGACATCTGAAAGTCATTGACTACCCAAATGTTCCCCCACCCTTCCCAGCACAGTTTTGCTCCGTGGTGAGGCAGTGCTATGTGAGTAGCTCTGGCCAAGGCACAGTGAGTGGAAGTGACCTGTGACATTTCCATGCTGAAGCTTGTAAAAACTGGTACTTGACCAGGCACAGTGGCTCATGCCTGTAATCCCAACACTGTTGAAGGACTAGGTGGGAGAATCACTTGAGGTCAGGAGTTCAAGACTGCAGTGAACTATCATTGTGCCACTGCACTCCACCGTGGGTGACAGAGACCTTGTCCCCAAAAATAAAAACTAAATTAATTTAAAGCTGGTTCTTGACCTTCCACACTGGCTGCCACAGCAACCTGGAAGCAATGTGCTGAGATGGTGGCCTCCATGCATGGAAACAGCCTTGATCCCCATGTCACCACAAGGACAGCTGCCCTGGAGGCTTACCCAACCCACACTGGAGTTTTCACGAGCCAGAAAGAAATCTTTGTCATGTAAGCCATTGAGGTATCAAGGTTTATTTACTGCAACAGGTGCAAACTGACTAATAAAGTTTGCAAACATGATCCAATAATTGGGATCTAAGTTTTCAAAGCTCTACAACAACATTAAAAATCCTCGTCATCTCTAGCAAAAAAACATGTCTTCCTGCTTTTGAAAGAAGGGACTAAGATAAACTCATGTCACTGCTTTGCCTTTTCAGGGGGTTACAGCTACTTCATTGATGAGCACATTGCTCTGCTGGGCAGACGTGAGATTCCTCCTGTTTAGAGAACTGTAAGTAATCTGTGATATTCCTCTCTCTCTTTTTCCTTCTTCGTGGTTCCACCTTCCTTGATGATGTATGTGCCTCTTTGTTCTTTCAGACCTGGCCCTTCTCCCATCTGTCTTCAGCAGTGAGATGGTCCTGGCTGGTAACTCAAAGGTGGCCATGCAGCAGCTACAGCCACAAACTGTGTCTTCGCACTCAGCCCTGCGGCCCCCTCCCAGGGCAGGACAGTCTCCTAACACTGCTGCTCCCGCAGGTGGAGGAACCTGAGGTCAAGCCTCGCCTGGTCTCTTGTGCTTTGCATGAACTTGGATACATTCCCTGACTTCTCTGAGACTTAGTTTCTTCTTCTGCAAAATGAGGATGATAATGCTTACTTGAGGGTCTTATGGAGATTTATAGGGAATAACAAATGTAAAGTTCCCAGATCAGTGCCTGGCATAGGATAGCAATTTCCTAAGTCTGTCTTTCTTTTTCTCTTGCCCTTTCTTCTGAGGAAGAAGCTGAACCTTCTCAGATCTTCATGGTTTAATTCCACATCTATCTATCTAGGCCTTTTGATGGGTAAAACTCCACGCTTGAGTGTAGAGGATGCAAAAGATGGAACAATCTAGCTGGGGAGGCAATATGTACTCACGGGGAAAGGTTAACAGGCTTATTAATGAAACGTGTAAATGCCCAAGTGTTTAATATAGACCACAGTGCTCAACAAGTTCAAAGAAAGAAGAGACACCCCTGGGCTCCTGGGATTCAGGCTAACGATTCAGCACAAGAAAATGGGAAAAGAGAGGCCCTTCCTGCCTGCCTTCCCAAGGCCAAGTCTCCCCACTGCTGAGCTGGCTACTCTTTCTAATCCTAGAAGGTCATCAAATTAATAATGAGGGAGATAGAGATTTTCTGACCAGCTCAGTCCACTCAAACCAGATATGTCCACAGGTACTATCTAATGATTCAGAAAAGTATAACAAGTATACTTTTGAATGACTTTGCCCACCCAGCACATGCTCTTGGAAGGCCTGCTCAAGGGTAGATATACTGGTTGTACTTCACACTGAAGGTTGGGACTTTGCCTGGCACAATTTGCTCAGGTAGACCCTAACACCCGCACCAGGCACACAAAGAAGATTCCCAGAATAGCATAAGAGATTCCCATTGCTCTGTAAACATTGCACACAAATGCCCTCAAACTCCTAATTCTGGTGGCATTAGTTCCTTATTGATAACACCTTCAGCTGGTTGAACTGTTTACGTGGCTATGACCAGCACATATAATTTTTGTCAAAAATCTAACACAGCTCCAGCCACCATTCCCAAAGGAGAACGTGGATTTTTGTGTGATCCTATCATATTAAAAATGCAAAACTATATAAAGTATGCAATATATCCACTTACCTAAGATTCTAACATCAAATGCCACAAAGGCCTGGATCAAAGCAAAAGAGGTCAATAGCGACAGGTCAGAAATTTTGTTTCTGCTTCTTTCCAACTCCTCAGGTACATGGAAATTTGAGGGAATAGAAGGCTTAAATTCAGATTTTAAGGTAGGCAGGATCCAATAGCTGCTAAAACACTAGCAGCTGGTTAATAGAGGTATAGTGTTGTGAACAAAGGTGGACAACAATCCCACAGTTCTTTCTCCATATATGAACAACATATGGACCCCACATGTTCAGACCTGGAAGGTGGCCAAGTGGTGATGAATGTTCTTCTTTAGCATCAGAAAGCAGTGAGGACGGTCAGGAGACAACAAGACAGAGAAAACACTAGTGTCATCCTTAAATGTTGCAAGAACCATAGTGTGAAGGCAGCTAGGTTTTCCCTATAGTTCCGAAGAGCAGCTCTAAGACCAACACATAAAAGTTACCAGGAGGCACATTTCACCTACGTGTGAGGGAGACCTTTCCAGTAATGAAAGCCATTCAAAAACTGGAAGAGCCACAGGAGGTGATGAGCGTCCTGTCACTGACAATTCCTACAAAGGCTGCCTTTCACTTCCTTGGCTGCATGGAATTTCAGGGGATCATGAGATTCTTCAGGCTTCGAAGTCAGGTTTTGTAGAGAATTTCCGCATGGACAGAGAGGTTAGGATGGGTGTCCTCAAATGACTGCCCACAAGCTAACCGGAAATTCTTACTTCCTTTGATAATATTTTCTTCCACTACAAAGGTTAAGAGTTTCCTGCATGCTGGGCTTAATACCTAGGTGATGGGTTCATAGGTGCAGCAAATCACTGTGGCACACATTTACCTATGCAACAAACCTGCATGTCCTGCGCATGTATCCTGGAACTTAAAATGAAATGATATTTACAAAAAAAAAAAATGTCCTGCTTCAGATTCTCAGTGAGCAACCTAATCACATCATTAATGTTTCTAGTCTTTTTCCCACCTGACAGACCACATGTAGTTGAAATTTGTCTCCTGGTAACTTTTATCTGTTGATCTTAGTGCTGCTCTTCGGAACTACAGGGAAAACCTAGCTCTCTTCACACTGCGGTTCTTGCAACATTTGAGGATGACACTAGTGTTTTCTCTGTCTTGTTGTCTCCTGACCATCCTCACTGCTTTCTGCGGCTAAAGAAGAAATTCTCTACAAAACCTGTCTTCGAAGCCTGAAGAATGGTGCTCGATGGCATTTGTATGATTCTCTCCCCGCCCCCTCCCAAAGTCACACCAGCACTCATGCTAAAAGCTGTCCACTATAAATCTCATCATTTATAATGCAAAAAGGGAATCATTGATTTTGAGCTGATTAGTCATCATAATGCTTTTCTCTTACATGTACTTCATCACTGTGGTTTCTTCGAGGATGGAAAGCTTTCCTTTCTGTGGGAGGATCTAAATAGCTCTCTAAACAGACACCAGCTGGGCAAACAGTGCAGAGAATTTCAGCACAATGTGATAAGAGCAGCCACACCCACAACCCAGGTCGCTTCTCAGTACAGCAGCCAAATTAGAAATAGCTACTGAGCAGATCCTTTTGATCTAACTGTAGGATACATCTCTTTTTTTTCTTTTCTCTTCTCTTCTCTTCTCTTCCCTTTCTTTCTTTCTTTCTCTTTCTTTCTTTCTTTTAGACAGAGTCTCATGCTGTGACCCAGGCTGGAGTGCAGTGGCACAATCTCGGCTCACTGCAACCTCTGCCTCCCAGGTTCAAGCGATTCTCCTGCCCCAGCCTCCCAAGTAGCTGGAATTACAGGCACCTGCTACCACATCTGGCTAATTTTTTGTATTTTTAGCAGGGACAGGGTTTCACCATGTTGGCCAGGCTGGGCTTGAACTCCTGACCTCAGGTGATCCACCCGCCTCAGTCTCCCAAAGTGGTGGGATTACAGGCATGAGCCACTGCACCCAGCCAGGATGCATCCATCTCTTAAGAGAATGCTATATCCAGTTTCACAGTTAGTCGCCAAACCTGAAAATGATCAATGTATCATGGAATCGGAATGTGTCTCTCCCAGGATGGGAAATGGACAGAGCTGGTGCAGCGCCCAAGCAAGGAGGAAATGGGAAAATGTCAGCCATGGGATAGGGGTAATGAAATGCTTCCTTTTAGTCCTCATTTCGGCGGCAGCCTTTCCCATCCTGCCTGGCATCTTCATACTGTGCTAATATTTGTACAGGGGTAAGACCTTCCATGTTTATTTCTTTTGTCCCAAAGGAAGCCATGGTAGTTTGCAATCTTAAACACAGGAAACACAGAACTCAGAATCCAAGAAAGCATACTTTGCCTCTCTCTCTTAAGAAGTCTCAGCAACTATTGAACAAGCTGTGCCCATCCAACATCATATACTTGTTTGAAGGCAGAATGAGATAGAATGAAAACAATGAATGAATGAATGAATGAATGACTCCTGTAAGATTGCAGACTGTTGATAACCACGTAGAAATCATCCCTTTAGGAATGTTCTAGCATGTGCATGGGTGTAGATGTGAGAAGAATCAGTCTCCTCACATTTAGGGAAACAAGGGCTGACCAGGGGTCTTTGCTAGAGAGATTCCTCGGGGCTGGAGTTAGGACAAGTATTTCCAGCTCAATGCACCATGGGACATTGAAGCTAAAGGAAGAGACAGAGCGAATAAGGTCTTTAATGCCAAGGACACCTAGCATGTGACTGTGAGGACAGTCACCCTCCAAGGCAGGTCACATGAACTTAGACCCCACCTTTTTAAGGGCAAGACTGTTTGGCTTCTTGCTCTGGTGGAGGAATGAAGCCAAATCTTTAATTTGCATTTCCCAGTTGAGCGGAATCAATCTCTTTTGGATCCTGAGATATTGTGGTTGCCTTGACTGGGTAGTATCTTTACATGCTGAATTCCACACTGCCAGCTACAAACACACTTTCTTTATTTGCACCTTGTCTTTATATAGCCTGGGACACACTCAGAGGAGCGTGAGCCACGTTCTGAAAGGTGTACACAGCTTACTTGGTTATGCCCACATTAGTGAAGCAAATGGGTCTACCCAGTTGGGTCCACCCAGTCCAAGTCTCAATGTTGAGCCTTGACCAGAGGTTAACTACAGGATGTGGTGAAAACAGCTAAACCATTAAACCCCCTAGGAACTGAAAACTACTCTATATATAGTATATTTGTTCTCCTAGGAGCTGACGTGGGCATCCAAATCTAAGAAGTATGTTTAGCAAGATACTGATATCAACAAGGGGATGAGGCCCAGGCATTGTTGGGGTGACAAAAAGCTCCCCTTCCTTCTTTCTAGAAAAGAGGAAAGGAGTCAGGCTGGGTTCAGGGTTCTGGGGAAGAAAGGAGGGAGGCAAGTAGGGATTTGTTCTTGGAACAGAAAAGCACAAGCAAGCTGAGTGGGCATCCACCTCAACGCACGACACTGACTATCCTGCAGACACAGGTGCTGAAGGAGCCTCAGAACACAGCTGGCATCATAGGCAGCACTCATGGGCCCACGAAGCCTCCCCAAGCCTGCTGCCCCATGTCCCTTCATGCCCTGCCCACTTTCCTAACCTCCCCCAGGAGTTTCCACCAAGAGAAGGAACAGCTGAGCTCACGGTACCTGGAGTTCTGTTGCACACACAGCTGTGCAGGCCCTGCAGCGCCCTCGGGCCAGGACAACACTGGGGTTACATTCACCCAGCTCCGCCACCTCCAGTTGCCCCATCCTGAGAAATGGCTTCAAGAAGCAGCCCTGTCCTTTGGCCTGGATTTCTCTACGTGGGCTCAACTCACCCTTTTCTGTGTGTCCTGCTCTTGTTTCTACGGAGGCTATGCTGAGATGTCACTTTCTTTTTTTCAGGAACCTTAGTCTTGGCCTCTCCTTTTGAACTGCTCAAGGTCCCCTGATATGTGTTCTTCACTGAGGTTTTTTTTTTTTGCAGAGGTTTGCTTCCCTGGAGATTAATAAATGCCCACAGCACACTTTGCTGAGGAAGCTGGGTGACACTCAGAGAGCTCTCTGTGTCTCTCTACCCTCCATGCTCTCTAGCAACCACATTCTCCACCGCAGTCTGTGCTCTAAAAGTTACAGGAGAAGACTTGCTGGGAAAAACTATTTTTCCAACTGGACTCCAAGTTGGAAACTGTCAAGTGGAAACATAAATACAATGAAAGGCTTAGGAAGAAAACTCAACAATAAATCTCAAGAAGCAGAGAATAGAATGTTGGGTGTCAGGGGTTGTGGAGGGGGAAAAGGGGGAGCTTTTCAGTGGGCATAAAGATTCAGTTATGCAAGATGATATGGTTTGGCTGTGTCCCCACGCAAATCTCATTTTGAACTGTACTCCTGTAATTCCCATGTGTTGTGGGAGGGACCTGGTGGAGATAACTGAATCACGGCGGCAGTTTCTCCCATACTGTTGTCATGGTAGTGAATAAGTCTCACGAGATCTGAGAGTTTGATAAGGGGAAACTCCTTTCACTTGGCTCTCATTCTCTCTCTTGCCGCCACCACATAAGAAGTGCCTTTCGCCTTCCACCATGATCTTGAGGCCTCCCTAGCCATGTGGAACTGTGAGTTTATTAAACCTCTTTCTTTTGTAAATTACCCAGTCTCGGGAATGTCTTTTTCAGTAACGTGAAAATGAACCAATATACAAGATGAATGAGTTCTAGAGATCTGCTGCACAACATCATGCCTATAGTTCACACAGTATAGTACACTTAAGAATGTGTTAAGAGGGCAGACCTCATGTTAAACATTTTTACCACAACAAATAAACATATAAAATTAAGAATACAAGGAAACCTTTGGAGAGCATATGTTCATTACCTTGATTTTTGGGATAGTATCATGGGTATATGCCTACGTCCAAATTCACCAAATCGTATACATCAAACGTGCAGTTTTGGTTTTGGTTTTGTTTTGACACAGGGTCCTGTTCAGTTGCCCAGGCTGGATGGAGTACAGTGGTGCAATCATAGCTCACTGCAGCTTCAAACTCCTGGGCTCGAGCAATCCTCCTATGTCAGCTTCTCATGTAGCTGGGATCACAGGCACGTGCCACCACACCAGTCTAATGTTTTTGTTGTTGTTGTTGTTGAGACAGAGTCTCACTTTGTTGCCCAGGCTGGTCTTAAACTCCTGGGCTCAAGCAATCCTCCTGCCTCAGCCTCCAAAGTGCTGGGATTACAGGTGTGAGCCCCTGGGGCCTACCTAGTTTTTCAAATGTATCAATTATACTGCAATAAAGCTGTTTCCCAAAAACAAAAGAAAACTCAACCATAGCTGGTGATGGGCTGTGAAGTGGGAGGGAGGATTCCTCCATGGCTCCCCGACTTTGAACTTGGATGCCCAGGTAAACGGCAAACCAGGGAAGACACAACAGAGGCAGGTATTGGTGGATTTCCACCCACAACTGCCCCACACAGGCAACCACTATATGAAATGTTTTCACCTCTTTGTTCATGATATATATATGCAGTGATGTGACGGTAAATATTTAGCAACCACATCTCCAAGAAATTGAATGTATGCATGTGGGTATGTGTGCCTATTCCTTTATAAGTTTACTACAAATTTTTAAAAAATTTTTCCAGCTTAATTAAGGTATAATTGACAAATCAAAGGTATACATATTTATAATGTATAATGTGACGTTTTGATCTACATACACTCTCTAAAAGATTAAATCAAGCTAACATATCCATCACCTCACCTCACATACTTAGCTTATGTTTGTGGTAAGAACACTTAAGACCTACTGTCTTAGCAATTTTCAAGTATACAATACTATTATGATCTGAATGTGTGTGTCCCTCCAAAATGCACATGTTGAAGCCTAATCCCCAATGCAATCCTCTTAAGGGAACTTTAAGAGGTGAGGAGGCCATTGGGGTTGAGCCCTCGCAGAGGACTCAGGACTGAGGAAACTTGTTCTTCCCTTCTGCCATGTGAGGACCCAGCTAGAAGGCACCGTCTACGAAGCAGAGAGCAAGCCCTCGTCAGACACGGAATCTTCCAGCACCTTGATCTTGGACTTCCTCAGCCTCCAGAACTGTAAGCAATAAATTTCTGTTGTTTATAAGCCACTGAGTTTATGATATTTTGTTATAGCAACCCGAACAGACTAAGACAAATACATTAACTATAGTCATCATGCTGTGTCTTATAAATTTTTTGACATAAAGGATGTATAGCACCCAATTTACAAATAATAAGATTGACTTTTATGTAAATCGGTAAAGTCAATTGATTCTTAGAGAATGGTTTTGTTGATATTTGCCAAACCATTGTAATTGCAGCCGACATATGGTTGCAACTGATGAACAAGTGTAGTTCCAATATGAATGCTGCTTAATATTTTTGTTGACATTAACAAGCAAGAAGAAAGCAAAATAAATGACAAAGACATATGGTGGAAAACATTTTCATCACTCATAAGGGCGACTCTTTGTTGAATCAGGTAGTAGTTGTCAAATACTAGAAGACTGTTTCCTTGATTTTTGTGCCATTTACAATGCAGCAGCTGAAGACATGGCAAACTTTTAAGTCAAATCTGCATGACTAACATTCCCCCTACCCTGCCACTTCCTTGTGTCTAGATAATCAACAAAACAAGCAAGCTCTGATTGGCAGCATTTGTCAATTGTTTGGTGTAAATACTCCCATTGTGGCCTATTCCAGGCTACCAAGGTGATATTACTGAACGCAGAGCTGCAAAGAGATGCACAGTAGCAAACCAGAGTAGTGTATTTTCATCACGCAGCTGCAATAGCTGCCAGGCGCGGTGGCTCAGGCCTGGAATCCCAGCACTTTGGGAGGCTGAGGCAGGCAGGTCACTTGAGGTCAGGAGTTCAAGACCAGTCTGGCCCACAGGGTGAAACCCCATCTCTACTAAAAATACAAAAATTAGCTAGGCTTAGTGTCACATGCCTATAATCCCAGCTACTTGGGAGGCTGAGGCAGGAGAATCGCTTGAACCTGGGAGGTAGAAGTTGCAGTGAACTGAAATGGTGCCATTGCACTCCAGCCTGGGCAACAAGAGTGAAACTCCATCTCAAAAAAATAAAAAATAAACAGATGCAATAGCTATAAATAACCTCAAAAGCACAGCTAATAGTAAAAGGCAGTAAAATGATTAAGAAATGATGAGTTTAGAATATTATTAAATTCAATATAATTTATTTAACTATAAGTATAACTAATTTTTCATAATGGCTGTGTTTAACAACTGGCTTGCAAAATTCCTCAAAAGTTAACTGTTGGCTCTTGCATGCCAGTTCAACCCAGTCCCAACACACCATGACAAAAATGCCAAAAAAAATGTTATTTTGTTTTTGTACTTTAAGAAATGGTAATATGCTGCAGGCACTGGGAGTTGCTTTTTCACACCACATTATGTCACTCTTGTCTTTTGACCCTCAACATGATCCTTGCCTCTTCTTTGCTCTCAGCTGATGAATCACAGGATGGGGCAGCCTGGGAACAGCCCTTACGGTCTCTGTTCTGAGATCACCAGCGAGAAGTGCATGGTGGGACAAACATGGATTTCACTCTTCCTGGAGCAGTGACAGTAGCAGATAACTGGGCTTCCGCAGTAGCAACAGAGGCTTCCTGATACCTCCTGACTTCTGAGGAGCACCACCTCCCTAGGATTTTGCTCCCTGACCATCCCTTGCAACCATTTTCTTTCCTTTTTTTTTTTTTTTTTGAGATGGAATCTCACTCTGTCGCCCAGGCTGGAGTGCAGTGGCGTGATCTCTGCTCACTGCAATCTTCGCCTCCCGGGTTCAAACAATTCTCCTGCCTCAGGCACCCGCCACCACGCTCGGCTAATTTTTGTATTTTTAGTACAGACGGGGTTTCACCACATTGACCAGGATGGCCTTGCAACCATTTTCCAGGCACCTGATTTCCTGAATTAAACCTTTCCTGCTGGAAATAAATAAAATGGTTTCTGGTTCTCAGATTAAAAGGCTAGAATGTATTCATGCTAATGCCTGTTACCTACTCTCATCATTTTCACTGTGGTATAATGTCCCATTTTGTGACCATATCCCACAGGATTCTCCCTAACTTGGCTCCGTTTTACAACCTGCCTGCCCAGCCTCTGATGCTTTTCATAGCCAGTGTTCTCAGATTAGACTAACAGAGACCGTGCTGCAGTGTTTACCCAAATGGTTCTCATGCTTACCCATTAGCGTCCTCAATCCTTGATCTCATTCCCCCTCCTTTTCCCATAGATGTCCCAGTGGATCCTGCTTTCCAGTCTGTCACCCTTGGCGTACAGGCTACCATAAGTTGAAGGAGGGTCTATTGCTGGAGAAGACTAGTTCATAGGAGTCCATTCAGGCTCGCAGCTGCCAACATGAAAAAAAATCATCTCAGAAAATGTAGCTCAGCTGCTTACAGTAAGTCCTTGTTATACCTGCGTTTATCTTTGTGGGACACAGATGCAACCGTTTCTCTGTGCTAACAAGCTGATTAAGCTCAGCCAGGACTCTTCCAGAGGGTCCTCCCTCTCCCCACATAATCTATGTTGAGATGCTCAGCACAGAAGTTAATGCATCACTGGGACAAAAAAGAAGTCTCTCTTTAGAGGGTTCCCAGCATCACCAGAACTCCCAATTCTCCTCCACCTCTTTGTATCCCTTTGTATCATTCATCCCTCATTCCATGTTTGGTGTCACTGAGCCTTTCAAAGAGGGCAGATAAAGCTCTCTGTATTTCAAAGAGAGATCTAGAACTGCAATTACATCCATGACACATATTTTCATGCCCCTCAATTCTAGGGCACTCATAGACCACAGTAAAAGATGCTCCTGCTCCTTCTGAGGAACCCCAACAAGCGAGATGCGCCCCCTGACTGTCCCACCAAGAGCAGACCATCTGCCCTCTCTGACCGCATGCTTCACTCTGTCAACATGAAATGGCATGTTGTTCCTGAACATCCCATGATGGTCTGTGCTTCTGTGCCTTTTGCCTATCCTATTTCTGCTTCTGGGCACACCTTTTCTCTCCTTGCCTTTGGGTTGAAGCCTTACTCACCCTTTAACACCCAGTTCATTCTGAGTTGGACTTCTGGAAGGATCAGAAAGTATCCTCTGTGCAGACACTACACATCACTTCACTCTCTTTTTCCCCAAGGCAAACAACACTAACCTAGTCCAGGTCATGTTCCTGTTAGGTCCAGATACGCCTCAAAAACTCTAGCAGAACAGCACTCCAGGCAGCACCTCCCAGTCAATCACATGAGCAAGCAAGATACATGCCTCTCCGTGTCCCTGTCTAGGTTTCTTCCTTTTTTGGAGACAGGCTGGGGGCTGGCAGCTGGGACTGTGTATTGCTAAGTGCAATTCCAGGAGTCTGCAGAATGGAAGCCACATCCTTTTTTTTTTTTTAGACAGAGTTTTGCTCTATTACCTAGGCTGGAATGCAGTGCCATGACCTCGGCTCATTGCACCCTTGGCCTTCCAGGTTCACGCAATTATTGTGCCTCAGCCTCCCAAGTAGCTGAGATTACAGGCATGCACCACCATGCCCAGCTAATTTTTGTATTTTAGTAGAGACAGAGTTTCACCATGTTGGCCCAGGCTGGTCTCAAACTCCTGACCTCAAGTGATCCTCCCACCTCAGTCTCCCAAAGTGCCGGGATTACAGGTGTGAGCCACCGCAACCGGCCAGGAACCAAATCCTTGATGCCTCCAGGACCAGAGGCCAAGCGAGCCTCCCGCTTCCAGTGCTTTCTGATCTGTGCTAAAATCAGGTGCTCCCTCTATTCCCCAATCCTGAGCCACTTGGATGCAGGTGTGATTTTGGTACAGCTTCCTTTAATTTCACGTTTAATTATTTTTCTTACTACAAATCTTTGTCAGAGCTGTACTTCTATGCTTTTTACCTTCATTGGCAAAGCTTCTAGAAACAAAGTATGTTATTGAAATTTTAAAAATAAAAAAAATTACATAAAACCCAGTTCAGGTATCTCCACTTTCATGAAGCCTTCTCAAACACCACCAATCTGAAATACCCTATTCTACGTCTTCTGCACCTTGTATAGGATTCTTTATGCCCTTGAGGGATGAGGTAAAGTCTTCTCCCTTAATTTCCGTCACTTTAAGAGCAAACGTAGTAACAGACAAGGAGCAGACTTACTGTTTACTATAAGAGCTGTAGATTTCCCAAGTTCAGTGTCCATCAGCTAAAATGTAAACTCACTACATGCTTAGCATTCACCTTGGCACAACCAGGTTACCCCTGTGGGGCTTGAGGGGCAAAGGGAATCAATGCCAAGATGACGCTCATGGGGCCAACATGACTGGCCCCAGAGTCAAGCATAGGTCCTGATTAGTAGATATGTAGAAAGTAATGAAGTTCAATGGACTAGACTGAAGACAGGGAACTTTCCTTCTACTGAATACCACTTAGCCCAGTGTTTCTTTTTATTTTTTTTTCTTTTGGCCCAGTATTTCCTAACCTCGGCACTATTGACATTTGGAACCAGATAATTCTGTTGTATGGGGGTTGTTCTGTGCATGATAGGATATTTAGCAGCATCCCTGGCCTCTACACAGTAGATGCCAGTAATACCCACCCCCAATCAAAAATGTTTCCAGACATTGCCAAATGTTTCCTGGGAGAGCAGTATCATCCCCTACCCTCACCACTGAAAACCACTTATTTTACCTATCCGGAAGTGAGGGTGGGGTGGGGAGGAGGAAGCAAGGGGTTATAACTAAATTATCATTTAGTGGAGTTTGAGATGCTAATGTACCAGAGAAGTATAAAAATATTGCACTCACCTGCCTTTTCACTCAAGGATCACACATGATAAGTCATGACATATTGCAGCCAACAGTAAACACAAACTTCATGAGCACCCATGTGTGCCGGGCAGGAGCATCCACTGCATCGTCTCATCCACACCCACAGCCATTCTGCGAAGTGGGCATTTCCACTCTGCAAGAACCTGAGGCACAGGGAGGTCACGTACCTTGCTGAGGGGAAGAGTTTGGACTTGAACACAGAGCTGTTGATCTCTGTCACACATGTTCTTAATCATTAACCTATTGTTAATGATCCCACAAAGAAAGTGGGGGACGACGTGGAAGAGAGCGGATTGGAAGTTATGAAATGGGAAACCAAAGTTTACTTTGAGGGGGAAAAAATATCAAACTTACATGTCAATAGCATCCTCTTAAAGGTTGAAAATATGTAACCCTTTAGATATCTTAAGAGCACATAGAGTACCAGAATCTGTACCAACATGTACTTTAATTCTTATGTAAAATGTTAAAATACAGGCCCAAGTGAATGGCTCTCTTTCCTGCACCCAGAAAAATGCGAACCATCCAGTCTAGGAAGCAGCAAAGTGACAAAACCTGTTTGAACAAACCCAATGCTACACTCCACTTCAATGGAGTACCTTTCCCATCTGGTGGTGGATTAAAGAATTGTCCCTAAAACACTTTTAAATCCAGTTGTGACTTTGCAAAGTAGCATCAGTGCCGGCCTGAGTCCCAGCAGTTAGACATGTGCTGATCCCCCAAGTTGATTACTAATTGACACCAGATTCTGGTAATTGCAAGGGCAGGTCAATTACTGACTGCCTATAGAATTATTAGTACAAAGATGAGTAACCCCTAAGGAAAAACACTATTTCAACTTTATTTAAACTTTCCCCTGAGAAGCTAATATTCCCCCTACATCATTAATTCTCAGAAATATTTTTAATGCACTGTAATATTTTATCTTGGAGGCAGAGTAAAATAGCAAGAAATAAGAAAGGGGAAGAGAGGGAATGGAAGAGAGGGGCAGTCACAGTCATTGCCATAATGGGTGGAGAGCCAAAAATAAGAATACATAATTAGACTGAAAATATATGAGGCCGGGCACAGTGGCTCATGCCTGTAATCCCAGCACGTTAGGAGACCGAGATGGGTCGATCACTTGAGGTCAGGAGTTTGAAACCAGCCTGATCAACATGGTGAAATCCCATCTCCACTAAAAACACAAAATTAGCCAAGTGTGGTGGCAGGCACCTGAAATCCCAGCTACTCAGGAGGCTGAGACAGGAGAATTGCATGAACCTGGGAGCCAGAGGTTGCAGTGAGCTGAAATCGCGCCACTGTACTCCAGTCTGGGCAACAGAGTGAAACTCTGTCTCCAAAAAAAAAAATATATATATATATATACACACACACACACACACAGAAACATATGCGTGTATACATATATACACATAGTGTATAGTGTATATACGTATACACGGACAATCTACAAGTAAACATACCTCAGGTTCCATAGAAAGCACTAAATATCATCTCATCTAATTTTTCCAACTCTTATGTGGTGGGTCCTATTATTTTTCATTTTACATGTGAAAAAAAGAAAAGGCTCAGAGAGGTTAACTGGTTTGCCCAAGGACTCAGATGAGTGAGCAGCAGAACCAGGATTCAAAATCAGGTATGTCTTCTCCAAAGTCCACCATCATCCAGCTGCAAGTTTTCAACAGCAACTGCAGCCAGCGTCCACTGATGACAGCTTGTGTGCCAGGTCCTGGGGAAGACAGAGGTGAGTGGGGCCTGCCTCCAAGAGTTAGTGCAGCATCTGGCTGCCTAGGGGACACCAGGCTTCCAGTGTCTAAGAGCACACCCACCTGCTCGCCAGCATTCACTGAAAATAATAAATACTCCCAATCTCAGCTCCAACATTCTGAAAAAAGTATCAAAAATTATTATTTACAAATTATAGCAAAAGTTGGCCAGGTACGGTGGCTCTCGCCTGTAATCCCAGCACTTTGGATCACCTGAGGTCAGGAGTTCGAGACCAGCTGGTCAATATTGTAAAACCCTGTCTCTACTAAAAATACAAAAATTAGCCGGGTATGCTGACGCATGCCTGTAATTCCAGCTATTCGGGAGGCTGAGGCGGGACAATCACCTGAGCCCAGGAGGCAGAGGTTGCAATGAGCCGAGATCAAGCCACTGAACTCTAGCCTGGGTGACAGAGCAAGACTCTGTCTCATAACAAGAAAATTACTGTAAAAGTGAAATTCAACAAAAGGATTAACATCAAGAGATTAACATCAAGATTAACATGAACCAACGGTGCGATTTCCCTACAAGGGGACGAAAAGCTAGGTTTGAGGCTCTTTGGATTTTTGTGGGCTTTCTTTCCCCATTTTATTTAAAATAAGGCAATGGAAGCGGAGCTCTTGCTTCTATACTAAATGCATTTTGAAAGGCTCAGTGACACCCAACATCAAAGAGGAATGAAACATTACAAAGATGTTCCCCTTTAAACAAATGTGAGGTCAGCGCTTTTAAATATTATGTGCTTCTTGGACACGTATCCTAATTCAAGACAGCATCTCACACAAACTGGAGCTGGCAAGCAGTCAAATCACCTGGCTGGGCACATCACTGATAAGGCCAATGACTCCCAGCACCTTCTGACAAACCTTTGTTTCCTGCTTCTTGTCTGAAGTACACTGTTTGTTTGGCAAAAGCCAGGAGACGTGAGAACCTCCCACAGCAAATGTTGATATAAAGAAAATGTCCTAAGTGACCAGTGATATTTATCCAGGTATTATTTCCACCACCTGTGCAGAGTTTACCAAGTAGGTGGGTAGGGTCGCTATCTTGGGTGCGTTCAGCTTGAGTTGCCCGGATACCACATCTTGAGTTCAACAGGGAACATAAATCTAATTGTTCCTCTCTTCACTTAAACCCTAAGGATTCCAAATTAGATCACATTGCTGAACCACATGAGTGAACCTTGTGCATCTGAACTCTCAGTGTGGTTTGCAAAGTTACACTCTGGAACTAAAGGCAGGAAGCTTTGCTATCGACAAGATGTTAGCGTCTCATCAAACACAGCCAACGTTCAAGAATCTTGCCCCTTGGCAGGAGTGTGTTTTAATTGCTGGTGATATTGCAGAACAGATTTCTGAAGTCTAATTTTCTTTCTGCAGCCAAATTTTTGACGTATATTAATAACATCCTCGTAAACTTCCATCTGTGGGCACAGTCATTGCTGCCATTGATTCAAAAACATAGCTGGCTTCCACAGCTCTAAAAAAGAAAAAGAAGAAAATTTGGAAAAATTATTCCCAAAAAGGACACGATTATAAAGTTTATAGTAGGAGCAAACTTCAAAGTGACAAATCCTATAGAACGTTTAGAAAATTTTAATATGGCTGGGCACAGTGGCTCATGTCTGTAATCCCAGCACTTTGGGAGGCCGAGGCAGGTGGATCACAAGGTCAGGAGATCGAGACCATCCTGGCTAACATGATGAAACTCCGTCTCTACGAAACATACAAAAAATTAGCCGGGCGTGGTGGCAGGCGCCTGTGGTCCCAGCTGCTCGGGTGGCTGAGGCAGGAGAATGGTGTGAACCCAGGAGGCGGAACTTGCAGTGAGCTGAGACCACGCCACTGCACTCCAGCCTGGGCGACAGAGCAAGACTCCATCTCAAAAAAAAAAAAAGAAAGAAAATTTTAATATGATTAAACTTCATGGAAATGTTTAAGGTCTCTTTTCATGAAAGCATTTTTTTTCTTTTGACTATATTTCCATTTTATAGCACTTACCACAACAGTAATTAATGAATTAGCTGCATAATGATCTATTTAATGTCAGTCTCCCTGCTCGTTCTGTAACCCCTGGAAGGCAGGAACCGGGACTGATCTGTTTACCTTCCCAATGCTTGGTATATTGACAAATAGCAGGGGCTCAAAAATTTTTTTTGTTGCTGCTATCTCCGCAATAGGATTATGATTGCATTGTCAGAAGTGTCAATTAACTATCTCAAAAGCACTCGGCTTCATTTAATGACTTCCTCTATACTACAGTTAGGCAAGATGTGACGGAAGTGAAGGAAACATGGAATCTCCTTGTGTATTTTTTGCAACAACCTGTGAATCTACGATTATTTCAAAACAAAGAGCTTTTCTTCAAAAAAAAAAAAAAAAGATTTTGCTCCCTGCCACCAGCTTCTTGGATTTCACCTAGATCTTAGGAACTCCCATCTCAATCCTCTCATACTCACAATATGCTTGGCTTCCTGATTTCAACAGTGTTTTCCAGGAGGTTGACTTTCAACAACCCAATCTGAGCTAGAAGCTCAGCGTTCCTTCCCACCCACCCTTGACAAAGCAGATTACTTTATACAACAACAGCCACTTTGCTGAGACGGCCGGCCAAAATGCCAAGTGTGGTGCCAATTTTTTACAATTGATTCCTTTCTGTCTCCTCCACACCGAGACCACCACAAAGCTGTCACATGGTAGTAATTGTCAAGAATTCGCGGGCACATCAAGGGTCAGGAAGAAATGTTATGTCGATGAGCTGGTCATTTGCTCAAGATTTCTGGTTGGCAAGAAAATACAGAGCATGTGTACCCAGGTTCCCAGGTGACAAACCACACACCCAAGTATTATTGAGCCTCATCCGTGGCAGTCTCATGTTACACAAAGAATCAGGCCACCACCGAGCTGCCAAGAGCCTTGGAAAACTATGCAAAGTGCATTAAAATCAACAGAAAAGCTTCTCATGTCACAATATTTAGATAACGTCTCACTTCTCCAAGCTTCCCCCAAAAACCACCCCTCCCTGGCCAAAGTTTGACACTACTGCCTTGAAACACACAGTCAGATTTGGACTTTTCAACAAAACACAGAACAGATATTAACTTTCCCGCGAACTTGGGAATACGGTCGGCAGTTCTGGGCATGAAGCGAGGTTCATGGTCCAGGGGCAGAGCTGAGCCAGGGTTGCAGGGAGCCAGCAGAAGGTGGTTCCCAGCTGCCCTCGCCACTCCTGAGCTGAGCCCACTCTCTGGGCCTCTTTGTCTTCCCAGATGATGCCCTTCCCTGGAAAAAAAGCAAAACAAGACCAAAGGCCAGGCGCAGTGGCTCATGCCTGTAATCCCAGCACTTTGGGAGGCCAAGGTGGGTGGATCACCTGAGGTCAGGAGTTTGAGACCAGCCTGGCCAACATGGTGAAATCTCATCTCTATTAAAAATATAAAAAATTAGGTGGGTGTGGTGGTGCGTGCCTGTAATCCCAGCTACTCGGGAGGCTGAGGCAGGAGAATCACTTGAACCTGGGAGGCAGAGGTTACAGTGAGCCGAGATCGTGCCACTGCACTCCAGCCTGGGCAACAAGGGCGAAACTTCATCTCAAAATAAATAAACAAACAAACAAACAAGGCCAAAAAATCTGCCTCTAAATTCACATCAGTCTGCGGGTCAGAAGACAAAGTCTGTCTCACTCTCCAACACCTTCACAGGCTTAAAGCGTGACCTTCCACTGACTCGTGTGAAGGCAATGGCAAATAACAGACATTCCAGGAGAAACAGCTTTGACGAACCTCTCCCGACAGTCTGGCTAGGAGAGAGAAAAATAAATGAAAATCAATTTGCATGATCACCAAGACAGACATGGGGCAGCGGGAAAGAGGGCCGAAAGGAGAGAGAAACAATCTTCGTTATTAATGTTTTTAATATGGCAACATGATTAAGACATAGTCTCCCTGCCAGGCAGCAAGTCCAGAGGGGGACAAACTGCCCATCTTCTCGTGGGTTTTTAGCACAAGAGTAATGCCCATTGGCATAGCAGTTTCAAATCGATACAGCACTTTCACCTATAGAAACTCACTTAAGGGTGGGTGCAGTGGCTCACACCTGTAATCCCAGCACTTTAGGAGACCGAGGTGGGCAGATCACCTGAGGTCGGGAGTTCGAGACCAGCCTGACCAACATGGAGAAACCCTGTCTCCACTAAAAATACAAAATTAGCCAGGCATGGTGGCATATGCCTGTAATACCAGTTACTCAGGAGGCTGAGGCAGGAGAATCTCTGGAACTGGGGAGGAGGAGGTTGCAGTCAGCCGAGATCGTGCCACTGCACTCCAGCCTGGATGACAGAGTGAGACTCTGTCAAAAAAAAAAAAAAAAAAAGAAAGAAACTCACTTAAACTCTCAGCCATCCTGAGCTATTGTACCCAATTTACAGAAGAGGAAACTGAGACTTGGAGAGTAAGGGGCAGAACCAGTAGAACAGTGTGATGAGTCAGGCCTGCCGTTCCATAGGGAGATGAAAGAAGCAAGTGAGAATTGCTGTGCTAGTCTTTGGGAAAAATGAGATAAAGCATAGATCCCCGGGTGGGGGTGGGGGGAGATTCTTCTCCTCCTTTGGAGTAGGCCTAGGACTACAGAAACAGGATTTCAGAGAGTTAGGCTTGTTCTTATTCTGACAATCCAAAGAGAATAGTCCCTAAGCAGATAAATGTTCATTTCAAAGGTGATTCTCGAACATTGTCTCCAGAAAGAAATCCACCCAGAAACGTGAGATGAGAGGGCTGTACACAAGGGCCTCAGCTGCTGCTTCCATCAGTGGCTCCAATGGGATACCGGTTTAAGTTAAAATATCAAAGGATTTGACAGTGAGCAGCACCTTGAAGGGACTCTGGAACACGATCTGGGCCCCCGATGGAGAAGTAGGAGCTCAAAGACCAGGCCCACTGAGGAGGCAGGAGGCTGAGTCTCCCACCAGAACCCAGGCACTGGCCTGGCCAGACTCCTGACTGCAGCCATGAGGAGAGAGAAGCCCCTGTTGTCCAGCCTTCTGTTCACACATCTGCATTTTCCCAGTGCAAACAGAGGTGACCTTGAGGGGTCACAGCAGGAGAGTGAGGAGGGAGAGGAGCATCACTGTCCCTCACTGATGCCACAGTTTCCTTTTCACCACTGGGGATAAAAATGCTTGGCTCCAGGCCAGGCACCATGGTTCACACCTGTAATCCCAGCACTTTGGGAGGCCGAGACGGGCAGATCATCTGAGGTCAGGAGTTCAAGACCACCGTGGTCAACATGGTGAAACCCCGTTTCTACCAAAAATACAAAAATTAGCTGGGCATGGTGGTGTGCAGCTGTAGTCCCAGCTACTCAGGAGGCTGAGGCACGAGAATCGCTTAACTCTGGGGAGGCAGAGGTTGCAGTGAGTCGAGATCATGCCACTGCACTCCAGCCTGGGCTACAGAGTGAGACTCTCTCAAAAAAGAGAGAGAAAAAAAAGCTCGGCCCCACCACCTCACAGAGCCGCAGTTAAAAGCCAACTTGGGCCAGCGCCTATTGCATCTAGGAAGGTAAAGCCTAGTAACCTGGGAAGAATAACTGTTTTCCAACTCAGCCTACGATTCCATTTTGTTTTATTTAGCCTCGTTCTGGGCATGCAGTTGTAGCCACTTGGGAGGCCCGTGTACTGCATCGTTTCCAGTGTGCCGAACCGGACTGACGCTTCCCTGATGCTGGGCCAGTGTGACCTCATTTCTCCTTCTGTTAGAGATTTTGGGAGCACGCCTCCCTGGGCAGAGGCTAAGGGGAGCAAACAGTGCGCTCCCAAGTGCTAGCAGCCAAAATAAACCATCAGGCTTAGTAGTAGGGACTGGAACAGCCCCCTGCAATGGCTAAAATACACGTCACATAGAATTTACCATCTTCACCATTTTTAAGTCTACAGTTCGGCAGTGGTAAGTATATTCACATGCACGTGCAGCCACCTTCACCACCATCTCCAGAACTCCATTCATCTTGCAAAACTGCAACTCTGCCCCATTAAACACTAACTCCCCATTCCCCGTCGCCCCAGCCCCCGGCAACCACCGTTCTACCACCGTCTCTATGAATTTGACTACTCTAGAGACCTCATATAAGTGGAATCATACAGTAGTTGTCCTTCTTTAACTGACTTTTTTCACTTAGTGTAATGTCCCCGAGGTTCATCCGTGTGTCCAAATTCCCTTCCTTTCCAGGCTGGGGGCTGCGCTGGTCTATCTACGGCCATGCAGCATTCTCTGGATTTAGTCCCCACTCGACCAACACCCGGGCTGCTTCCGCCTCTCGGCTATGGTGAATAATGCTGCTGTTAGGACAAGCGTACACATATTCGTTGGAGTTTGCAGCCCTTTCTCACAGCTTCCCAAACAGATAAATAGAAGTGAACGGCGCATCCCAGATGTGTTACTGCCCAAGTCCGCCTGAAGGTGATGGGCTGGGCCCTTCCAGTTCAAGCTGGGGATCAGAGGTCTGTCTCAGAGGCTGCTAAGGCCCCTTACTGTTCAGTGCCTCACACACACACAACACCCACCACAATGCCCAAGCTTCGCACAACATGCACCCCAACTCTCTCATATACCCCAACTCTCACAACACACACCCCAACTATCAGATGACCCAGCTCTCACACACCTCAACTCTCACACACCCCAACTCACATACACCCCAACTCACACACACCCCAACTCTCACACACAACTCACACACACTGCAACTCACACCTCAACTCTCACACACACCCAAACTCTCATAACACACACCCCAACTATCAGATGACCCAACTGTCACACACCTCAACCCTCACATGCATCCCAATTCACACACACCCCAGTTCTCACAACACACACAATTCACACACACCTCAGCTCTTACATCCCAACTCACACACACCCCAGCTGTCACAACACACACCCCAACTCTCACACACACCTCAACTCTCACATCCCAACTCATACGCAGCTCTCACACACCCAACTCACACACCCAACTCACACCTCAACTCTCATACCTCCGTTCTCACACTGCAACTCACACACCCCAACTCTCACAGCACACACCCCAATAATCAGAAGACCCAACTCATACACACCCCAACTCTCACACATGCCCCAACTTACACACAGCTCAACTCTCACACACTCCAACTTACACCCCAGCTCTCACACCCCAGTTCTCACACACCCCAACTCACACCTCAACTCACACACATCCCAACTCACACACACCCCAGCTCTCACACACCCCAACTCACACCTCAACTCACACACCCCAACTCTCATACACACCCCAACTCTCACAGCACACACCCCAACAATCAGATGACCCAACTCTCACACACCCAACTCACACCCCAACTCACACACACCCCAATTCACACACCCCAACTCACACACACCTCAACAATCAGATGACCCAACTCTCACACACCCCAACTCACACCTCAACTCACACACCCCAACTCATACACACTTCAACTCTCACACACTCCAACTCACAAACGTCCCAACTCACACACACCCCAGCTCTCACATACCCCAATACACACCTCAACTCTCACGCATCACAACTCTCATATCTGAGCCCCACCAATCAGAAACCTGCCATGTCCAGGGACTTCACGAAGAAGGCCTCCAGGCCAATTCAACCTAGAGTCAAGTTCAGGGTCTGTTTGCTCCTGGCTCTCCATAAGAGTTTGCTTGGACTGAGGTGAACATTCACCAGCAGAGGACTCTGTGCAAAGGGCTTGTTCCACAAATGCAGCACCTACCTGACTCACTGACCTGACCCAGCACTTCCCTAAGCAGTAGCCACCTGGACCACTGAGTAAGCAAGTGGTGCAATAAGCAAGGATGAGTGCAATGAGAACTGCACAGACGCCGCTTAATCAGGAGGGCAGCAGGCTCTTCCCGGACCCTCCTGATAAGGATACCTATGGTGACAAAAGCAGAAAGTGGCCCCAGACTTCAACCTTTCTGTTTTCCTGCTTCTGGGCCCCAGCCCTCCTCGGAAGGTTGACTTAACCACTCACCACACCAATAAACAAACCTCCTTTCAACCTCACGCAGTTCAGGCATCGGATGGCCAAAGTACAGAGAAGGATGCTTTCCCTCCCCTTTTCAGGAAGATTGGAGAAGTCCTGTGGATAACATCCACAGATTGACTGGCTCTGCCAGGCCTGTGGATAGTTACAGTCACAGATGTCACAAGGTGCACAAAACAAAATGATCCAGCCATTAGAGACCAGGCTGCTTCTCAGCAGGGTGCAAGGCAGGAAATCAAACGACTACTCAAGTCTCTAATGAAGAAACCCAACCAGAAACAACAGAAGGGACACCTTCTCAACTATCTCAATCAAATGTGTTGTCATCTTCTGCAACAGGCCTTACTGTCTTTGAACCAATGCATTCAGTCCTATCTCAAAAGACTCCCAGTTCTGGATCCAGTTGGCTTGAACTTGAACCCATTTTACCAGGAGCCAGGAGGACAGGCTACCTAGGCGGAGCATGAGGCTGTCAACTCACCTCTTGTGGAAAGGGTTGCTCTGAGTTTATTTTTTAAATGAAGAGGGCAACTGCAGGAAAAATTACGTGTAGTAAATATACTACTCCCCACCTCAAGTAACCTCTTCACAGTAACCCAGACCCAGGAAAGTCTGTCATTAAGGTCCATAAAGGAAAAAAAGTGCACATCAACATTGAGGTTTTTGTGGTGAGCCATGATGAGCTCTCCCTAGAGTTTGCTGGTACTATCTCACCAGGCTCTTTTATCCCAACATGGCTGTGGTTTAGTCTTCAAACAGGTTGAAAGATAAGCAAATACCCTTCCTTCCAGGTTACATTTGACTGCCCTCAGTGTCAGGTGTATTTTGTGAATGCCAGCATTATCATAAAAAGCCACAGTTCACCCACACACAACCACAGAACCCCCATCTAAAATAAACCAGAACTGGGGCAGAGTTTCTTATCCAGAGAACAAAATCAAATGTGCTTAAAAGGTGATACAGCCGGCTTCATGATCGTGGATCTTCTTGAAGTGGGAAGTGACAGAATTAGAGAAATCAGATGAGTAATTCAAATCCCCGTAAAACCCGGCCAAAAATCATAAATGAAGTCTTTTTTTTTTTTAATTTCAATAGGTTTTTGGGGAACAGGAGGTGTTTGGTTACATGAATAAGTTCTTAAGTGGTGATTTGTGGGATTTTGATGCACCCATCAGCCAAGCAGTGTACACTGTACCCAATGGGTAGTCTTTTATCACTCACCTCCCTTTCCCCCAAGTCCCCAAAGTCCAATGTATCATTCTTACGCCTTTGCATCCTCATAGCTTAGCTCCCACAAATGAAGTCTTAACAACACCAACAACAAAAATTAGGGTATACTGACTAAATGTGCACTGTCCAACTCAGTAGTCATTAGCCACATGTAGCTATTTCAATTTAAATTTTAGTTCATTAAACTGAAACAACATTTTAAATTCAGCTCTGCAGTCATCTAACCATAAATATCAAGTGCTGAAAAGCTACATGTGGTTAGTGACTACCATATTGGACAGCGCAGATACAGAACATTTGTATCATCATAGAAAGTTATATTTTCCAGCATAAGACTACTAAAAAAGGCAAAGGGAGTAGAAGAAAAAAAATGGCCTTTAAAAAAACAAAAATAAAGGTCCGAAACCTAAGCATCCACTGCATACCTCTCTTGCAGCTTCCTGGAGCCTCGTTCAAATACAATAAACATTCAGTTGACTTGTTATGAGACTCTACGACTAAATAACCAATGTTGTTCCATTAAAAGATAGTAGCAGTACATGAGCCATGCCTTATTATTTTTGTAATTATTATAAATTTTTAAATAAACTGAGAGCAGCCCTTTTAGCAAAAGATTGGTTGATGGCCTCATGTTTATTTTGGGAATCTGGTCTCCTGATTTCGGGTGGGATGATTTTAGATCTTCCTGGAAAGGAACAGGAAAACATCCTACTTCCCACTTCAAGCACTTTTAGGATACATTTATTTATTATCCTTATTCTTTCCATAAATGTTCAACATAGATTGATTTTTCTTATTTTAGGAATTTTCTTAGCATAAGCATTTGCTAAGGACCACCCCAACTTTGGATGCTAGTATGGAACAGCAGAGAGTATCTTAGTCAAGGCTCTTTGCAAAACAAGTAATGAAAACCAACTTGGGCTCCTCGATCAGAAAAATGAAATTTGTGAGAAGGATACTGGGGTGCTTTATGGAACCCAAAGATAAGGAGACTTCATGAGCGACTGGGGACTTGGAAATCCATGAGCTCTCTGCCTCTCAGCTCCACGTCTCTTTGTACAACTACTTTCTCCAGAACTTCACTGTTCACTTCATAGGGTAGAAGAAGACCATCTTATAGCTCTAAGAAATACCTATGGCCACTCCATGACTTCTGGATCTTTGTGTGCTCCTTGGTACTCAGGATTTCTGAGACCCAATTGTAAGTGCTCAGGAAAGCTGATTTACCCAGCTTGCCCCAGAGGTCCAAACAACCATGGAAGGAGAGGGGAACCATCTTAATGCAAACATGGCAGCCACAGACACTGAGGTCTCAGAAATCCTGAGTACCAAGGAGCACACCCTCAGCACTGTGGGACCTGAGTCGATGGTTCAAAATCCAGCCATGGGCCACTAAATTTCCACGTAAAACCATTGTCATGGACTCATTCATGATTTATAGTTGGGAGAGTTGTGTAAACTAAACTCCATTTTGCCACTGACAAAATTGTGGAAAGAAGGACCTTCCTGACTTGTCTAAAGTCATAGCTACTCAATGGCAGAGACAAAAGAATTATATGTGTACCTTAATTCCTGCCTCCTCCTATTTCTACCACATCCCATTGAAACTTTCACCAATTAAACACAATTGAAATTGTTGAACTTGCACCTGCTAATGATCCCTCGATTATTAACTATTCCCATATTTGAATGTTGTGTACATTCTTTTGCACAGTTCTAATGATATGTGCAGCAGGAATCTTGTCTAGGCTGTAGATGAAGCTCGTGGAGGTGAAAGACCCACCCACAGGCATGGCATCCACTAATTATCATGGGGTCCAGGAACCTCCCCCCAAATTACCGGAATCTCTGTTGAGCCGAGGAGCAGGTAGAACAGTGCCAAGTAGGGGGGGCCACACAAGGTGGGAACAGAGGAGACTGTGACAGTCCCTGGGACAGAGTCTACTGTGCTGGATAAAGGTTGAACCTGATGTGTCAGATTCACCAGCAGGACCTGTGAGATAGAGGGAAACGGTAATTCTAGATACGACTCTGCCTGGATGCCGCCTGCAGGCTCAACCACATTGACAGTGTGTACATGATTTGGGGAAGAAAAAGGATGTACAATACAAACAATTAAGAGGCTCCCAGCATCTCTGGAGAGGGAGAGCCTCCAGAAAAGCAGAGATTGGAAGGTGTTTCTCTAGCAGCAAGAGAGGAGTAAGCCCCAGCACACCTAAAGTCCAGGAAGCAGAAGAGGATGCCTTCCCTCCTCACTTTCACTGCCGCCCCCACCTCCCCACCACCCCAAGCAAGTATCAGCAGCCCAAAGGAGTCTTAGAGCTCTAGCGGACTTGGAACTCCAGAAACAAAAGCAAGTTCTACCAACAAGTCCAATGTAGAAAACTACGGGGAACGACGCTGATTGACCCTTTTGCATTACCGGACAACTCCAGGACCAATCACCATGGTGGGAAGGAAGTGGTACCATAGGCGGCACACCCTGAGTCAGGTGCCTGTTGAGTTAGCCAACCCCCCACAACCACACACGTTACGGGAGGACCAGCACGACCTCAAAGGTGAATAGAGGTGCTGTTACTGGAGGAAGAAGTGCTAAACACATCAAAACAGCAGATATCTACTGGGGACTCCCCACCTGAGGGATTTCTAGACGGTTAACCTAGCAAGGTCAAAAATAAAAGGTATGAATAAGTCGAAATCACTTTAGAGATGAGTTTCTGAAAAAGAAGGTGCTAAGATAAAACCTTAAGTTTCTCCAAGAGGATAATATGGAAAAAAGACAAGGAGCTAAGACAACCAAGAAATAGAAGTACAGAAATGAAAAAGACAAAAGAAACTAAAGAGCAATAAAAGTTGTCACATAGGCTGGGCACGGTGGCTCACACCTGTAATCCCAGCACTTTGGAAGGCCGAGGCCAGTGGATCACCTGAGGTCAGGATTTCAAGACAAGCCTGGCCAACTTGGTGAAACTCCATCTCTATTAAAAAGACAAAAAATTAGCAGGATGAGGTGGCAAGTGCCTGTAATCTCAGCTACTCAGGAGACTGAGGCAGGAGACTCACTTGAACCTGGGAGGCAGAGGTTCCAGTGAGCCAAGATCACGCCACGGCACTCCAGCCTGAGCAACAGAGGGAGACTCCATCCCCCACTCAAAAAAAAAAAAAATTTGTCATGTAGTAGCACCTCCTAACTCTACGTGCATTCTTTCATTTAATCCTCCTAAACAGACCTGAAACAACTCTGCATGATAGATTATCACCCCCACTTAGAGAAATCTGAGTTTCACAAAGTGAAATCACTCACCCAAGGTCATTCAGCTAGTTATACAGCTGGATTGGAAATGTAACCTAGGTTTGACTGACCTCTAAGCCCCTCCCACCCCCTTTCATGTCTGTCTGCCCCCTCCCCACTATACTACCCCTACATCCTGCAGAGTCTGAAAGTCAATCATGAGGACTTTGGAGCTTTTGTGCATATTTTTGAAAATGCAGTAATATCCACATCAGAAGTTTGCATATAAGAATTCAATAACTACTTTAACTGGAATGGAGGGAATTGGAAAGCCAGGAAGGTGTGAGGTAGGGCTTCCCACATGTTCATGCTGTAAGTATCTCTGTGTGCTTGTTAAAACTGCACCATCTAGGTCCTCATCCCCAGAGATTCCAATTCTTTGGGTCAGGGGTGAGGCCCAAGAAGTGCCACTGCAGCAAGCATCAGTTGATTCTGAGGTCATCCTTCAGAAACCCCAGGGAGAGACCAGGGAGGAGTTCATGATAAGAGGCTGTGATTAAAGAAAACAAGGAGAAAAGTGTTACATTCTAAGATTGTGAGAACTGGAAAAGAAGAAAAAGAAATGTGTCAAAGGCGACCACTAAATCCACTTATCTGCCTTTGACAATGAATGTTGTCTTTATCCCAAGAGGAGAATATTCTGGAAGAGCTGGGCAACTGGTAAAAGGAAGGGGAGACAGGGGAGGTGCCTCCTGCATCACTAAGTGGCAAGGTACCAAACCTAAGCTAAGGCTTAAAATAATTATTAATACTTGATTTAAGGTTATAAAAGAATAAGGAACGAAAATAAGAGGAAAGAATGCACTAAGTCAATGTTATTGATTTACACTGTGAAAGAAATGCCAGAACTATTATTCGGATGTCAAAATAACTCCAAGAAGAGTACAAGGCTGTTTTGATCATTTGAAACCAAATACCTGCCTTCTTTGAGATGAAGCTTTCAGACATAGAGCCTCCTTCAATCCCACTGCGATGTTCTACGCAGGTCATATTTCCTCTTCAAAGGTTATTCCCTGTTAAATTATCTGCAATTTCAAAAAGAACAAGTCGCTGTCCCACTTTGAGTCCCCTTCTCTTAAAAGCATGTTTTGACTAAGATTAATTTATAGCCCAAGGAGATTTGGAGAAAGGAAAAAGCCTTGAAATTGCAAGTAAAAATAACTCAGAATTCCGGTCGCTTCTTAAATATCAAGTAATGTTGTTTTGGGACTAGGACCAGATTTGCAGAGCTACAGGTAAATGGACGGACTGTGGGATCTGCAGCGTCCAGAAGACACTTCGGTGGGGGTGGGGAATCTAGTTCGATGCTGCAGGGGGTGGAGGAGTCTTATTGGGAGCCCAACACTGGACAATTTGCTGAGCCTCTCAGCAGTTCACCAGACAAGAAGCGGTAAAGTAGGAAAAATCAGGACGAAGACGCTCAGCACCTTCTTGGGAGTGTCGGGAGGCTAATGAGCCAACGCTCATGAACACTTGTGAGGGGGTTGGTCAGCAGGATGGCCTGGTGCATTTGACTTCAGGCTTCCGGGAAGCATGCTTGTCTCCATCTGTGTCTTGACCACTCCTATCACAACAGATGTGCTCACTGAGAATAGCAGTATAGACTAAAGAAGACGCTTTATGGATTTTCTCTGATTTTTCCATAATGATTTCTCATTTGCGCTTTTTCTATGCTTGCCTTTACGTATGTTTGGAATCTCTGCGTCAGTCATATGTGTAGCATTTGCTGACCAAACCAGTAACTAGCTATTTGAGGACAACTGAAGGGGACCCCGCAGAGTCTGCCAGCCAGTGCTAACAGTTCTAAGTTTCACTTACCCACCTTAGAAGACTCTTCCTTCTACCTCTCAGCTTTTACATATACTCACTTTGATCATTCCAATTCCAGTGGGATTTTTTTATTATTCAAATGACTGGAAGGAAAAGGTGTTTTCAACGGGGTAAGATATTAAGTGCACAGTGGCTTTGATCTGTTGGCATTTCCTGAGTCCTTGGATTTTCAACTCTGGCCCAATTCTTACTTCCTTAGAAAGAGGATTTGTTAGTTTGCTGAGGCTGCCATAACAACATACCATAGACTAGAAGGCTTCAACAACAGACATTTATTTTCTCACAGTTCTGGAGACTGGAAGTCCAAGATCAAGGTGTCCACGGGTCTGTTTTCTCCTGGGGACTCCATCCTTGGCGTACCGATAGCCACCTTCTTGCTGCATCTTCACAAGGTCACCCCTTTGTGCATGTACACCCTGGTGTCACTCCTTTTTTTTCTTTTCTTTTTTTTTTCTGAGACAGAGTCTCACTCTGTCACCCAGGCTGGAGTACAATGGCGTGATCTAAGCTCACTGCAACCTCCGCCTCCCAGGTTCAAATGATTCTCCTGCCTCAGCCTCCTGAGTAGCTAGGATTACAGGCACGCACCGCCACGTCCGGCTAATTTTTGTATTTTTAGTAGACAGGGTTTCACCATGTTGGTCAGCCTGGTCTTGAACTCTTGACCTCATGATCCACCCGCCTCGGCCTCCCAAAGTGCTGGGATTACAGCGTGAGCCACCACCCCTGGCCCACTGCCTTCTTATGAGGGCACCACCCTTATGACCACATTTAACCTTATTTATCTTCTTAAGTGCTCTTTTCCCAAATGCAGTCACATTGGGGGTTAGGACTTCAACATGAATTCTGTGGGAACACAATTCACTTCATGATAGAGGATATCCCAAAAATATTAACAGAGTCAATTATTAAGACTCTGAAGAGGCTGGTGTGGTGGCTCACGCCTGTAATCCCACCACTTTGGGAGGTCCAGGCAGGAAGATTGCTTGAGCCCAGGAGTTCAAGACCAGCCTAGGCAACATAGTGAGACCTCATCTCTACTAAAAACCTAAAAAAAATTGGCCAGGCATGGTGGCATGCATCTGTGGGCCCAGCTACTCAAGAGGCTGAGGTGGGAGGATTTCTTGAGCTGGGGAGAAGGAGGCTGTAGTGAGCCGTGATCACACCACTGCACTCCAGTCTGGGTGACAGGGCAAGACTCCGTCTCAGAAATAAAATAAAATCTGAGGCAGGAGAATGGTGTGAACCCGGGAGGCGGAGCTTGTAGTGAGCCAAGATTGGGCCACTGGATTCCAGCCTGGGCGACAGAACGAGAATCTGTCTCAAAAAAAATAAATAAATAAAATAAAATTCTGTAAAATGGTGGAGACGTTTAAGATATTACTCTGTCACAACTTGATCCATAACACATCAATATACAAATACCATGGGTTAAACCATACCTCTAAAATAAATCAACTATACGTGTAAGAAAACTCCATATGCATGGGAGAAGATGATACTATTTCTAGTCTTTACTCTTTTATATAATTGAAAGGGACTTCCATTCAATCAGAAACACTTGGACATTCATTTTATATCCAAATGATAAAGTATGTCAAAATACGTATCTTAGAAACCACTTGTATTTAGCTTCTGATGAGAGAAAAAAAATGTAGACACAGCATCTAATAAATAAGGTATGGGAGCTTTTCACTCAATATTCTTATGATCCAAAAATCTGCTGCTGCTAAACTTAAAAGCAATTACTGTTTTATAAACAGTGAGACATAATCCAGAAGGCACTTAATCCAACATGTGTGAAATCTGTGTAAATCATCAAAAGTGACTAGCTGATGGAGATTTCTGGTTTCTGGCACTAAATCGCCATTGGCCCATGGTTCTTAATATTTTTCTTCATCAAGGTACATGACTACAAAACTCCATAAGGATTAACTAATACCTGTTTTGCAAATGGGCTAACGTAGCCAAGACGCAGTCTATAACATGTGATCATTTAAGGGAGAGGTAAGGTCCTGGAACTAAATTGTCCTAAATTGTGTTAAACTATATGCCTACGACAGATTTAACTCCTCCCTACTGATAGATTTTTCTGAAGGGCATAGTGCACAGTCTTTCTGGCAGCTCACAACATTTCTACCAGGCACTCCACAATTGACACCATCAAGGTGAAAATATGCAGGTGCCTTCTTAGCCTAACTAATACCATTAGCTCAGATTTCCCATTTATCTTTTTATCTTTTATTATTTTCTCCTTGCTTCCAGCATTGGATTACTTTAAGTCATATTTCTTTATATAACTACACTTTCATCCAATGCGTGCCACCTCCCATGGAAGTTTTCTCTCTTTTTTTGTTTTTTGTTTTTTTTGTTTTCTGAGACAGTTTCACTCTTGTTGCCCAGGCTGGATTGCAATGGCGAGATCTCGGCTCACTGCAACCTCCATCTCCCGGGTTCAAGCGATTCTCCTGCCTCAGCCTCCTGAGTAGCTGGGATTACAGGCATGCACCACCACAGCCGGCTAATTCTGTATTTTTAGTAGAGACAAGGTTTCTCCACGTTGGTCAGGCTGGTCTCGAACTGCCAACCTCAGGTGATCCGCCTTCCTCGGCCTCCCAAAGTGCTGGGATTACAGACGTGAGCCAGGAAGTTTTCTCATGAAGCTTTTCCAATGCTGGAGAGTTATGGTGACTAATATCTACTAACAATCATTAGCCAAGTGCGATGATAGAAAAGAAGACATAGTTGTAAGTGAAACACAAAGAGAAATAGCGCATAGCACAGACTTTTTAGGAAAAATATTTGTATACTCATGACATATTTTACCATAGGGCACCTGATTCAACACAAATATGGCCAGTGATGGCATCGAATTGGGAAACCACTCATTGTTAACACACCCTCTAAAGTGTGAAAAACCCAGGCCATTTTCTCTTGACAATGGCACTGAGGTTCTGAAGAACTTCCACAGACAGGCCCTGTACTCTCCAATTTCTTTTCTAATTGCTGTTACCAAATGATTGACCCAAAAAAGCAAAATATAGGAACATTAACTACATCCTCGTATTGGTAATCTGATGGCATTTTACGTCAGTAAGGAATATTTACAGTGAGCAGTATAAAATATTCACGTCCAATTTCCAAGTGAAAACGACTTGTTCACTGGGTTCACTATATGCTTATTTATAGGCAACTCTGGTATGAATCATCATTATTCATTCATCAATTCATTCAACAAATATTCCTTGACTTTTTACCAGAAACTACTCCTGCTCCTGGGAACACACTGCGAAATATGCAGACAGGATCCCAGCCTGCAGGAAGCTTCCGTCCACCGCCAGCACTAGACGGCCAGCAGTTTAGAAAGTAAAAGACTACCTGGGGCTTGGAAGCTGATGCCAGTGGGGGCAGCGGGTAGGGTGGAGAGGGGAGGGAAAACGGGGGGTGGTGGGGGAGGCGGGGGGCAGGAGGTGGGGTGCGGGGAGACAGGGGGAGGAGGTGGGGTGCGGGGAGGCCGGCGGTGGGGGAGGAGGTGGGGTGCGGGGAGGCCGGCGGTGGGGGAGGAGGTGGGGTGCGGGGAGGCCGGCGGGGGGGGAGGAGGTGGGGTGCGGGGAGGCGGCGGGGGAGAGGTGGGCTGCGGGGGGGAGGAGGTGAGATGCGGAGAGGCGGGGGGGAGGAGGTGGGGTGCGGGGAGGCCGGCGCGGGGGGAGGCGGTGGGGTGCGGGGAGGCCGGCGGGGGGGTAGGAGGTGGGGTGCGGGGAGGCCGGGGGGGAGGAGGTGGGGTGCGAGGAGGCGGGGAGGGGAGGCGGTGGGGTGCGGGGAGGCGGGGGCTGGCGGGGGGTGGCAGGGAGCGGGGAGGCAGGCATAGGGAGGTGAATAACTCCTCCTGCCTTCTCAGGCCCAGTCCCAAGGCGCAAGCTATCTTGAGTCAGCTAGATAGCAGAAGCAGGAAGAGAGCTGGCCAGAAGGCATGCACCCGCTGGAAGACCCAGGGAGAGACGGTCAGTCTACCGCGTAGCAGTTACATCAGACTGAGCCACTTCCTGTTTACAGGAGACTATACAATTCCTGCCTCGTCCTCATTTGGGGCTGACAGCCGTTTTAGGCCTCAGCCCATCTGCACCCAGGCGCTCATTGAAACAGTGTGTTGCTCCACACCGCTTTATGCGTGCGTTCTCAGGTTCCAACAGATCCAAGAGCCTTGCAGAAAGCATTAAGGTGCTTTTCTCTTTGGCAGAGTTTCTCTTAGCTCTGATCTTGGAGACATCCCTCTGCCTAGTGGAAAGATAAGGAATACAGAAAGAACGCAAGGAGATAGGCCAACGTGAGATTCTCCTGCACGCACTCAAGAGGATGATGTTGCAATAAGAGCTAGTCTTTCAGGCCGGACTGTTGACCTGAGAAAGAATGTCCAGCTTTTCTCCTTCCCTTGGCCTATCAAGAGCCAGAGGTGGAAGACTAAAACAGGAAATGTTATAAAAACTGTTCAGGCCGGACGCGATGGCTCACGCCTGTAATCCCAGCACTTTGGGAGGCCAAGGCAGGCAGATCACGAGGTCAGGAAATCAAGACCATCCTGGCTAACACGGTGAAATCCAGTCTATACTAAAAATATGAAAAATTAGCCGGGCATAGTGGCGGGCGCCTGTAGTCCCAGCTACTCTGGAGGCTGAGGCAGGAGAATGGCGTGAACCCGGGAGGCAGAGCTTGTAGTGAGCCAAGATCGCACCACTGCACTCCAGCCTGGGCGACAGAGGGAGACTCCATCTCAAAAAAAAAAAAAAAAAAAAAAAAAACTGTTCAGTGGTTGACCAACAAGAAGTGGTAAAGTAGGAAAAATGGGGACAGAGATGCCAGGAGGAAAGATGCCAGGGGTAAAGTGGGGAAAGGGGAACCTGAAGCCAGGAAGTCAAGCCAAGCCAACAGTTGTCCTGTTTTTCAATGAGTATATCCTGTCTTTCCCCATGTGTCAGGTTATAGAAAGAGCAACCTAATAGCCTGCCCCATATACCAATCCAGAGCTTGGAGATGTCCTAGCAAATTCAACAGCTCAAAAAGCAGTCTGGGCTAGGATCGTGTGAGGCAAGGAGTTTGAGACCAGTCTGGGCAACATAGCGAGATGCTATCACCACAAAGAAATTAAAAATTAACCAGGAGTGCCGGTGCACACCTGTAGTCCCAACTACTCAGGAGGCAGAGGTGGGAGGATCACTTGAGCCCAGGAGTTCAAGGTTACAGTGAGCTATGATCACACCACTGCACTCCAGCTTGGGCAATAGAGCAAGACCTTGTCTCTAAAACTCTTTAAAAACAAAAAGCAGGGCCGGGCGTGGTGGCTCATGCCTGTAATCCCAGCACTTTGGGAGGCTGAGGTGGGTGGATCACAAGGTCAGGGGTTCGAGACCAGCCTGACCAACATGGTGAAACCCTGTCTCTACTAAAAATACAAAAATTAGCTGGGCGTGGTGGCGGGCGCCTGTAATCCCAGCTACTCAGGAAGCTGAGGCAAGAGAATTGCTTGAACCCGGGAGGCGGAGGTTGCAGTGAGCCGAGATTGCACCACTGCACTCCAGCCTGGGCTGAGACAGAGCGAGACTCTGTCTCAAAAAAAAAAAAGAAAAGAAAAGTCAAAAACATTTCAAAGGAAACCTTGAAGATCGGCTGTCCCAGGCCACTTCATTCTCACATGGCAGAGACCCTGAGCCGAGAGGCAGTAAGCCAAGTACCTCCCTGGCCTTGTGGATCCCAGCCTGGGGCCAGGTAGAGAATAAAGCTCAGGAGTCTGCAGGTAGGAAAAGCCAGCCAGGGATAGATAGCAGATGTGTCCCCGAGATAGTGCCTGAGCCCAAAGAACAGACCACAGGTTCACCAGTTACAGACAGGAGAATCAGCATAGTGGAGAAGCTGTGTAAACACGCAACCCCACCACACACCCTGCGACATTTTAGGGATGACACAAGGGGCAGCGCTTTGAGCATGTTTCTCTTTGGGCTGTTACCAAAAGAAGCTATGCAAATTCAATGGGGACTTTTTAAATTAAATTGGATGAGACAAAGATTTAAACTGGATGGGATTAGAAGTCATATTTTACCCAATAACCTGTGGAGTAGGTTCAGGAAAAGACCAGATCAAAGTAAAGGCAGGGTGGCTCAGACCTGTAATCCCAGCACTTTGGAAGGCGGGTGGATCACCTGAGGTCAGGAGTCAAGACCAGCTTGGCCAACATGGTGAAACCCCATCTCTACTAAAAATACAAAAACAATAGCCAGGTGTGGTGGCTCACGCCTGTAATCCCAGCTTTTCAGGAGACTGAGCCAGGAGAATCGCTTGAACCTGAGAGGTAGAGGTTGCAGTGAGTTGAGATTGCTCCATTGTACTCCAGCCTGGGCAACAGAGCAAGACTCCATCTCAAAAAGAAAAGAAAAGGGGAGGGGAGGGGAGATGAGGGGTTACATTTTGTCTGTAGCATGAATTAAAGAGATTACCTGGCTGGATGCAGTAGCTCATGCCTGTAGACTCAGCTACTCTGGAGGCTGAGGCAAGAGGATGCCTTGAGCTCAGGAGTTCGAGGTTGCAGTGAGCTATGATCTCACTGCTGTGCACTAGCCTGAGTGACAGAGCGACACCATCTCTAGTTAATTAATTGGCTAATTAAGTAATTGGTGCTCTTCTTGTTCCCATTTTACAGATGAGGAGGTGAGTCACAGGATGGATGAAAACTTTCCACAGTCACAGAACTAACAAGTGGTGCTGAGGACTCAAACCCAGGGAAACCCACTGTAGAGCCCATGCTGGTCATCCATATCCCCAAGGCCCTGGTCAGAACACAGCTAAGCAGACGACTTGGGTCATCAGGGTGTCATTACATCCAAAGGAAGACAGCCTGTGATGTTTCAAAAGCAAAGTCCCCTACTAGCCAGTAAAGTTATCTGATTTCTCAGTATCTTATGCCCAGTGACATGATCTGCCCTCAAAACTTTAAAAAAAAAGTAAACATAAACACATAACAGCAGCAGCAATAATTAAAGATGAGATGAGAACAATTAAGAAAAAAGGAAAGTTAGGTCTCCTGTGAGTGTTGTATTTTTAGGGAAAGAGAGGAAGAAGAATGATTTTTGTTTTGATGACTCTATATCAAAGTCTGAGGTTTGATTAAAGAAATGACCTTGAACCACAGTAAAGAAAAATAAAAGACAATTTCCAGTAAGTATGCTAGTTCGAATTAATGATTTACTTTTTATTTTTAAACTGAATTCAGCAGAGATTTACATGCATTAGGTTACGATGATTAACATCTGAAATTTGACCTTGAAATGATCTTTACATTGTAAATTCTTAATGATCAAAACAAGGTTCTCAGTGATTAAAACATATTAGCAATTAATTATTAAAGCAGAATAATTGCAAATACAACATTCCTAAAATCTCAAGGCTTTTAAAGCATTTGTACAAATGACTGGACATTTTTTAAATTTGAAAAAAAAAAAAAAATAAGCCCTCCATCTGATTCTCATTTTCATTGTCAATGCAACAACAGAAAAGGTATGCAATTCTCTTCTCATTTTCCATTGTCTTGCAAGCTAGAAATTCTCACAAGTACCTTTGATCCCATCAAAGCCAAAGAAAGAAAAGAAAATTGTCCTGTACAGATCTATGACATTAAAAAGTAATCCCCAAAACGTCTTCTCTAAGGTTAATAAAAAGTCAGCAGTTTTGATCATTTTTTAAAATCAATTTATAAATAATTTAGTCACTTATAGATGGGACATGATCTTCCTGCTATCCCTAACTACTCTCATGCCAAAACTGGTCATAGCACAAGTGGAGCTACCTAGCAAGCTGATCCGCCCAAATCATTTCTACTGGGTTACAAGATTTTAAGAAATAACCACGTCTCACACCATAGAGAACAATAATTCAACCAGATATCTGTCCCATATATTGTAGGTACTCTCTCTCAAAGCTGTAACTCTTTTTAACTTGGATAGTCTCACCTAGAGTAGATCTCTTGTTGACAGAAGGAACCCCAGAATGTGTACAGGCCAGGGCTGATTGTGACTTCCACTGGCCAAGATTGTCCCAGGGCCAGGACGAGGGTCACACAGGTGCACTAGCCTCCCAAGGGCTGAGCATGTGTGGTCAACCATCTGGAGGAAGATATAAGTACATCCCCTAAATTCTCCCCAATCCAGTCCCTTGTCCCTGGAGTTTCATTAGAAGTGACAAAGTTGAATGAAGAAACACAAAAGCATTTGATCTCTGTCATTTTCTGCATTGTCAAACATTACTTTTTGCAATTTGCTCTTTGTTGATATTTACCTTTTATTTTTCCAATATAAAGGTGCAATATTTGAAATGGTACCTGTATTAATTTTCTATCACTGCATAATAAATGACCATAAACCTAGTTATCTTAGCGCAATACAAATTTATAATCTCACAGTTTCTGAGGCCAGGAGCCCAGCACATGTTAAGTGGGTTCTCTGCTCAGGGTCTCACAAGGTTGAAATCAACTTGCTAGCCAGATTCATCTTCATGTGGAGGTTCAACTTGGAAAAGTGCCATCTTCAAGTTCCATCAGGTCGATGACAGAATTCATTTTTCTGTAGCTCTATGACTGAGGTCCCCATTTTCTTTGCTAGCCATCATCTAGGAAGCATTCTCAGTGACTAGAGGCTGCTTTCAAGCCCTTGACACATGGTCCCCTCAATAGGCCCTCTCCACTTCAGATCTTTCTCTTCAGGAAGGATCTAAAGATCTAGTTAAGTACTCACCTGATTAGGCCAGGCCCACCCAGGATAGTCTTTCTTTTAATTGCCTTGTAATCAGCTGATTTGGGACCTTGATTATACCTACAAAACCCTTTCACATTTGTCTTATAACATGGTATTCACTGTCCCATCCACACTTAAGAAGGAAGGAGATTATATAGGGTATGTTCACCAGAGGCAGGAATTGGGGCCATCACAGAATGTTATTGGCTGCATTCCTCTGGAGAACCCTGGCACATACACAAGGTTAGTGTGTGAGTTACAATTCGGGTCCACTGTGCATCTCCCCAAACCCAAACTGTCCTTTTTTTTTTAACTACCTTCACACGAGGGGCAAGAATGTTAACCCTCAAGGATGCTTAAACGTTCAGTTCAGCCCAGAGGGCTCCGGCAGACTTGAATTCCATGTAACCTTGAGGTTGTCGCTGGTTTACTTTACCCAGAAACCAGTGACTATCACATCCCCCTTGGGAGACTTTTCTGTAGGCACAATTAGTGTTCTCAGCCTGATGACACAGAAAGTGGAAGACAATAAACAGAGAATGCTCCTGTTGCAATGGATATATTAACTATCAGATATGCTTTCAGCTGCAAATGACTAAAACCATAACCAAAGGGGACTTAAACAATAAAAACGTGTCCATATGAGGTATGGAGACAGAGAGGCTCCAGGTTGATTATTCAATTACTCATAAAGTACATGGGTTCTTTCCTTCTTTCTCCTCCACCACCCTTAGGATGCTGACTTGGGAATATCTCCCATTATATTCCCAGAGAGGCTGCCATAGATCCAGGTATCACACAGTGATGAAATCTAGAGGCACAAGGAGGTCCCTCTCACCTGCCTCTTTTTACCTTTTAGAATAGAGGCTGAGAAGAGCTAAATTGCACTGCAAAATAGTGAAAAACACCAATGCTTCACAAATTATTCCACAAAAAGAAGACGAAACACTTCCCAACTCACTCTGTGAGGCTAGTATTACCATGATACCAAAACCATCACAAAGATATTACAAGAAAAGAAAACTATAGGCCAATATCCCTTATGAATAGAGATACAAAAATCCTCAACATAATACTAGCAAACTGATAACAGCAACATAAAAACAGGTTTATGTACTGTGACCAAGTGGGATCTATCTCAGGAATACAAGGTTGGTTGATATGAAAATCAATCAACGTAATACACCTTAATGGAATAAACTGCAAAAACCACATGATCTGACCTGAAAAAAGCACTTAACAAAACCCAAAACTCTTCCATGATAAAAACAATGAATCAAGTAGAAATAGAAGGGAACTTTCTCCACCTGACAAAGGGCATATAGAAAAACTCATAGCTAATATCATATTTTTCATTGTAAATTTACAAATTGTAATTGTATATATTTATGATGTACAAAGATTTATGATATATTTATACAATGTGGAATGATTAAATCAAGCTACTAACGTACCCATCACCTCAAATACTTATCATTTTTTTGTGGTGAGAACATTTGAAAGTTACTCTCAGCAATTTTGAAATATACAATACACTATTATTAATTATAGGTGCCCTGTTGTGCAATTGGTCTCCAAAACTTATTCCTTCTAACTGAAACTTTATATCCTTTGGCCATAACCTCCCTGTTCTCACAACCCCAGCCCCTAGCAACCACCTTCTACTCTCTGCTTCTATGAGTTGGATTGTTTCAGATTCCATATACAAGTGAGGTCATACGGTATTTGTCTTTTGGTACTTGACTTATTACATTTAGCATAATGTCCTGCAGGTTCATCCATGTTGTTGCAAATAAGAGAATTTCCTTCCTTTTAAGGCTAAATAGTATTCCATTGTGTACATATACCACATTTTCTTTATCCATTCATCCACTGATGAACATTTAGGTTGATTGTGAATAATGCTGCAAGGAACACGGGAGTGAGGTATGTCTTTGACATACTGATTTCAAATTCTTTGGATACATTCCCAGAGATTACTGGATCATATGGTAATTCTATGTTTAGTTTCTTGAGGAATCTTCATACAATTTTCCATAATGGTCGTACTAAGTTATATTCCCATCAACAGTGTACAAGGGGTCTCTTTTCTCCACATCCTTGCCAACACTTAGCTTGCATCTTTTTGATAATAGCCACTCTGATAGGTGTGAGGTCATATTTCATTGTGGTTTTAATTTGCATTTCGCTAATGATTAGTAATGTTGAACGCTTTTTCATATAGTTGTTGGCCATTTGTATGTCTTCTGGTTTTTGTTTTGTTGGTTTTTTTTTTTTTTGAGATAGTCTCTCTCTGTCGCCCGGGCTAGAGTACAGTGGCATGATCTCAGCTCACTGCAACCTTCACCTCCTGGGATCAAGTGATCCTTGTGCCCTGCCACTTGAGTAGCTGGGACTACAGGTGTGTGTCACCACATCCGGCTAATTTTATGTTTTTGGTAGAGACAGGGTTTCACCATGTTGGCCAGTCTGGTCTGGAACTCCTGAGCTCAAGCGATCCACCTGCCTCGGCCTCCCAAAGTGTTGGGATTACAGGCGTGAGCCACCGTACCCAGCCTGTAGGTCTTCTTTTAAGAAATGTTTATTCAAGTCCTTTGACCATTTTTCACTGTATTCTTCGGATACAGTCAACTGTATTATTTGGATATTAACCCCTTATCACATGTATGGTTTGTAAATATGTTCTCCCAATCTATAGGTTGTTTCTTCACTCTGTTGTTTCCTTTGTGGTGCAGAAGCTTTTTAGTTTGAAGTAATCCCATTTGTATATTTTTGTTGTACCTGTGATTTTGGAGTCAAATTCAAAAAAATAATTGCCCAGACCAATGTCATACAGTTGGACCCTTATCTCTTAACATATACAAAAAGTAATTGAAATGAATCAAAGTCCTGAATGCAAGAGCTAAAACTCTAAAACTCTTAGAAGAAAAAAATAAGCCTTCAAGACCTTCGATTAGGCAACGGTTTCTTTGATATGACACCAAAAGCACAACCAACCAAATGAAACAAATAGATAAATCGGACTTCATCAAAATCAAAAATTTTGTTCTTCGAAGGACACTGTCAGGAAAATGCAGAGGCAACCTACAGAATAGGAGAAGATATTTCAAATCATATGTATCTGTTAAGGGTCTAGCATCCACAATATATAAAGAAATCTTATAACTCAACAATAAAAGGATAAATAATTTAATTGTTAAATGCAAATCAAAACCACTAGATACTTCCTCACACCTACTAGGATGGCTTCAATCAAAAAGACAAAAAAACAAGTCTTGGTGAGGATGTGGAGAAACTAGGACCCTCATACATTACTGGTGGGAATGTAAGATGATGCAGCTTTTTTTTTTTTTTTTTTTTTTTGAGACAGTGTCTTGCTCTGTCACCCAGGTTGGAGTGCACTGGCATGATCTCAGCTCACTGCAACCTCCGCCTCCTGGGTTCGAATGATTCTCCTGCCTCAGCCTCCCAAGTAGCTCCGACTACAGGTGCATGACACTACGCCTGGCTAATTTTTTGTATTTTTAGTAGAGACGGGGTTTCATCATGTTGCCCAGGTGGCCTCGAATCCCTGACCTCAAGTGATCTCCCCACCTCAGCCTCCCAAAGTGCTAGGATTACAGGTGTGAGCCACCGTGCCTGGCCTGTGCAGTCACTTTTAAAAACAGTTCGGCAGTTCCTCAAAATTCCACTCCTAGTTATAAATCCAAGAGAATTAAAAACACATGTTCACACTAGAACTTGTTTAGAAATGTTCATGGCAGCATTATTCGTAAGACCCAAAAAGCGGAAACAACCTAAATAAATGTTCATCAACTGATGAATGGACAAATAAAACATGGTATATCATACAGTGGAATATTATTCCACATAAAAATTAATGAAGTACAGAGACATGCTGCAACATGGATGAACTTTGAAAATATTATGCCGAGTGAAAGAAGCCAGTCACAAAAGGCCACGCATTGCATGATTCCTTTACATTCCTTTGTTATATGACCCAGCTTCCTTTATTATATGAAATACCTAGAATAGATAAATTCATAGAGACAGAAACTAGATTGGTGACTGCCTAGGGCTGAAGGGAGGCTGTGGTAGGTAGTGACTGCTGATGGGTATTTCTTCTAGGGGTGATGAGAATGTTCTGCGATAAGAGAGTAGTCATAGTTGTACGATGTTGTAATTATACTAAAAACTAGTGAATTTTGCACTTTTAAAGAGTGAATTTTATATGTGGATTATATCTTGACTTTTTCTTTCTTTGAGACGGAGTCTCACTCTGTCACCAGGCTGGAGTGCAGTGGCGTGATCTCGGCTCACTGCAACCTCCTCCTCCCGGGTTCAAGCGATTCTCCTGCCTCAGCCTCCCAAGTAGCTGGAACAACAGTGTGTACCACCATGCCCAGCTAATTTTTTGTATTTTTAGTAGAGACAGGGTTTCACCATGTTGGCCAGGATGGTCTCGATCTCTTGACCTCATGATCCGCCTGACTCAACCTCCCAAAGTGCTGAGATTACAGGTGTGAGCCACCACGCCTGGCCTATATCTTGATTTTTTAAAACACAATGAGAATTCAAAGTTCCCAAGAATGTTCTGAAAGGGATGTCGTCAGGATACGAGAGAAAAGAAGGAAAAGGGGTGAGATCATGAGGTCATGAGGAGCACAGGCTTATGGGCTGGTGCAATGGATGAGAAGTCAGCTTCACGAGGACTGGAAGGCCTTGAAACACAGAGCTGCTGAGGTACAATTTTAAGTTGATGCTGCTATGTGTAACAGGGCTCCCCTCCAATCCCTCTTCTGAGACCAAGGACACAAGCTCAGAAAACAGAAGGGAGCCTTACACCTAGCGAGAAGGCACCCATGGGCACTTAGTGTAAGGCGTGTTGGAGTGACGCAGTGAACGTCTTAATACTCTCAGCAGGCCGGGTGCGGTGGCTCACACCTGTAATCCCAGGACTTTGGGAGGCCGAGGCGGGTGGATTACTTGAGGTCAGGAGTTTGAGACCAGCCTGGGAAACATGGCAAAACCCCATCTCTACTAAAAATACAAAAAGTAGTTGGTCATGGTGGTGGGCGCCTGTAATCCCAGCCACTCAGGAGGCTGAGGCAGGAGAATCGCTTGAACCCAGGAGGCGGAGGTTGCAGAGATCCAAGATCGCACCAATGCACTACAGCCTGGGTGACACAGTGAGACTCCATCTCAAAAAACAAACAAAAAATCCTCCAAAGAGATTGAAACTCCTGTGGGGGCCATGCTCCCTTCAATAGCATACTGCTCCAGGATAATCCAACCTGTGTCCGAGTTGTGAAAACAGAACTCCTCGGGGATCTGCTATATCCAAACTATTCCAGAGTCCCAACTGATGAGCTTTTACTGCAAAAGCCATTGAGAAACAGATTCGTTTCTCAGTGCTCTTCTGAAGGGTGAGCGAATCAATCTTACTTCCTAGATGTGTCAGCTGGATCAAGTTACCCAGAAACAAACACAGGAGAAATGAGTCCCTGACAGGTCCAGGTGGAAGTTCCGTCCAGGCTCTCAATCCAGCATGTTTTGTTCCAATCCACCATTTCTTTAAAATTGCTGAGTAAAATGTTGGATATGACTCAGGCATCCCGAAAGTCTCAAAGCTCCGAATATTCAACATCAAGTTAAAGATGACACAAGATACTAGGCTTTTTTCCCCCACTGTCAAAATATGGGGCGTATGCCGTTGCAAGTTGAGTATCTAAAAAACCATGATGCTATTTTATAGTCATGGAATCAATCACGAGAATTCACAGTCTTGTGAACAGGGACTTCTCATATTTGATAAATGACTTGATTGCTGTGTTTCTGATTAGTGGCTTTTCAAGTGCATTACAAATGTTGGAAACATCCATTAGTCAGTATTTATCAACATTTTAGGAACTGATTAAAGTGAATCAGTGTTTCAGAAACATAGAGAAACTACTTGTGCTGTAAACTCAACAATGAAGACATCCAACAGATCCTTTGGGAAGAGAGAAATAGACAAGAATCTTAAACCACCTTCCTTTTGTTGTTGTTGTTACACAGAGTCTCACTCTGTCACCCACGCTGGACTGCAGTGGCATGATCTCGGCTTACTGCAACCTCCACCTCCCAGGTTCAAGTGATTCTTCCTGCCTCAGCCTCCTGAGTAGCTGAGATTACAGGTATGCATCACCACACCCGGCTACTTTTTGTATTTTTAGTAGAAATGGGTTTTCACCATTTTAGCCAGGCTGGTCTCAAACTTCTGACCTCAAGTGATCTACCCAGCTCAGCCTCCCAAAGTGCTGGGATTACAGGCGTGAGCAACCATGCCTGTCTTAGAAAAACAAATTATCTACAAAAATAGAAACTGGCCATAGCTTGCCAACTCCTGGTAGAGAGTTTTCTATAACATCAAAGTGGCTCTTGGTATGTGATTGTTCCAGAATTCTCCCAGCACAGCAGATACAAGGTGGTCCTTCCCATGAGGAAGGACCTCAGTCCCTGGACTGCGTCATTTCCTTTGGGGATGTGCATGTGTGCCCCTGGAACATGGAGGAAGGCATATTAATAGGGGGTAGTATGGGTTTAAAAGCCTCAAAACTGTGTCATTGATGCTATGCTCTGTTCCTGGAAGGGAAAATGCACAGACAGAGGATCCAGCTGGTAGAGTATGATGATAACGGGTTTAGGGTATCCAGTCATCATTCACTGCATGGCCTCAGTCACGTTATCCCTGCTCTCTGGGCCTCAGTTTAATCAGATGATTCTCATTTGCTGGCTATATGATGTCCTGCTCTGGAAAAGCATGTAGCTTAGAAATGAGACAGCACGTGAAGGTGTTACACCACCTCCCGTGGACGGCTGCCACTATCCTTCAGCATATTTTCATCCAGAAGAATAAACATCCTCAGAGAAATACATATGAAATGCAAAGCTTGAAGTCATAACTCAGTACATAACAACCTGCAAACCAGTGCAGGTTTACGAGCTAGCTAATAAAATAAATCATAGTCGCGTTTTTAAAATGACTTTTCATGTGTTGTCGTTACTTCTCAGGCATACTGTAAATTAACTGTGAAGTGCTACTTCCTGCAGGGAGGTTTTTTTCCCCCCAAATAGAAAGAGGTTGTAAGGCTAAAGAATGCAGACACACATCATGTCTGCAAAAATCATTTTTAAAAAAGATCAAATGTAATATTTTCTTTCAACATGGACAACTGCTTTGAGATTTTCCATTCAAGCAGCCTTGAACACAGCCTCCAGCATTTGCCAATTACTCCTGACAAATACCATTTGGGCCTGAGTGATGTTGTAAGTGAAATAAAACAGTGGAAGGAAAAAAACCAGAACATGATAAAAGGAATTTTTTTTTTGGTCTGGTGAGAACTTACTGTAAGTTATACATTCAGGAGGGAAGGTCCTGCTTCCTGCCAGTGACGGACTCCATGTGAGCTGGAGTTTGAAGGTGACTTTTGTTTGACAGTAATAGGAAGGGAAGACAAAACTCAGTTTTCATGTCCCTTGAAAGGGAGTCAGCTCTTTTTTCTCCCTCACAAGGAGGAAAAAAAGTACATAAACAAGAGAAGGGAAAAAGGGACACTAGGCCCTGTTCCCCGTCATTCTGCACAATACACACTAATGGCTGAAAACAATCCCATGAAATCAGCCAGGCCAGCATGCCCGGGCGGCCAGCAGCCCCGCCTGCCTCCATACGTGAGCTCTGAGCATGTTCGAACCAGCTGAAGGCAACCAAAGCCACAGGAAAGAGAGGGCACAGTCAGCTTTCGAAGTACAGTCATCTGTTCCCCCCCACACCTATATCTCCTGAAGTTTCCTCCTTTTTATTTATTTATTTTTTTGAGACAGAGTCTCCCTCTTTGTCCAGGCTGGAGTGCAGTGGTGCAATTTCGGCTCCTGCAACCTCCACCTCCTGGGTTCAAGCGATTCTAGTGCTTCAGCCTCCCAAGTAGCTGGGATTACAGGTGTCCACCATCACACTCGACTAATTTTTGCATTTTTAGCAGAGACAGGGTTTCACCATGTTGGCCAGGCTGGTCTCGAACTCCTGACTTCAAATGATCCGCCCGCCTTGGCCTCCCAAAGGGCTGGGATTACAGGTGTGAGCCACAGCACCTGGCCAAGTTTTCTCCTTTTCTGAGGTTCCTGTCCCAGAATCTATGATGGCCAAGACAAAGGAAAGGTGAAGTCCACTCCCCCTCCACCACCGCCTTTCCCAACATCCTTCTCTGCTCCCCGTTCTTTAAGACTCTGCCAAAACTCAAGCTTGACCTCAGTGCTGTGAGGAATCAGAGAGCAGTCAGGGGAAACGACTGGAAAGAGCCTGGGTGGTGACTGTGCATGGTGGCTCAAGCCTGTAATCCCAGCATTTTGGGAGACCAAGGTGGGAGGATCACTTGAGGCCTAGAGTTTGAGACCAGACTGGGCAATATGGTGAAACCCCTGTCTCTACAAAGTATGTTTAGAATTAGCTAGGTGTGGTGGTGCATCTGCCTGTAGTTCCAGCTGCTCAGGAGACTGAGTCAGGATGGTTGCTTGAGCTCAGGAACTTGAGGCTGCAGTGAGCCATGACTGGCCATTGCACTCCAGCCTGGGCAAAAGAGCAAGACCCTGTGTCTCAAGGCTACGTGGGGACCAAGTGCCCGCACGGTATCCAGCAGACCAGGACCCAAAGCTGGTCTGTCTATCCCAGCCAGGAACCTCGGACAAGGAAGGGACTTGGCTAGCTAATAAAAATAAGCTGGACTGACAGACTGAGCTGGACTTTCCCCATCTGTTGGGACGAGACTAGTGTAACCATTGAGGATGAAACCGATTCGGGGCTGGCAGCCTGTGGTACCGTGCTGGCACCTGGAAATGCTAAGTCAATGCCACGGCCCAGTCTGAACATCCGGGGACCCCTCCAATCAGGGTGCACCAGTCCTAATGCAGCTGTGGGGCTCAGAGATTTTGTAACCACACTGCTGAACTGGAATCTGTTTTTCCGAGTGAATGAGAAACTCACAATTGTGCGTGATTTAGGCTGGAGGTCGGCAGCCCCAGGGCGCACAGGCTCCCCAGCATGTGGTGTGAGTAAGGGGCTGGTGGCTTTCTGTCCAGCTGCCTCCACTTCAAGGTCTTTGGGAACTGCCATGCCCCAACGTAAAAGGGGAAAACCATGATCATCGTGCTGATAATCGGGTTTCGTAGGTCCTCTGAGCAGAACCCCAGCCCCACCTCACTTTCTGTAAATGAGCTATCTCCACTGGCACCTCGTGTCAAGGAAGGGTGAACCACAACAGGGTCGAAGGGATTGCCGATAGACAGCCCAGAAGACGGGTCATAAACCGTCCAACTGGCTTGATCCCTGGAGTCAGTCACACCTCTAAGACACTGCTTTTCTAACTTTCACGTACATAAGAATCTTGTTCCAATGCAGATTCTGATTCAGTGGGTCTAGGCAGGGCCTGAGATCCTGAATTTCTTTTTTTTTTTTTTTTTGTGAGTGTGTGCGTATGTTTGTTTCAGAGTCTCGCTCTGTCACACAGGCTAGAGTGCAGTGGCATGATCTCGGCTCACTGCACCCTCCGCCTCCCAGATTTTAGCAATTCTCCTGACCTCAAGTGCTCCGGCTCAGTCTCCCCGAGTAGCTGGGATTATAGGCGCCACCACCACACCTGGCTAATTTTGGTGTTTTTAGTAGAGACGGGGTTTCACCATGTTGGCCAGGCTGCTCGTGAACTCCTGACCTCAGGTGATCCTCGGCCTCCCAGAGTGCTGGGATTACAGGTGTGAGCCACCACGCCCGGCCAAGATCCTGAATTTCTAATAAGCTCCCAGGTGCTGCTGATGCTGTGCTCTCAGATCAGCCTGTGAGGAGCAGGGTTCTAAGGCAAACAGCCCCAGTCAATCAAGCTGAAAGCACTTATTTAGCTTCCTGGGGGACATTTTTTGGTGGTAGTGGCCTCCTTTATAGACGTCTGCCCTGGTGAAGAGAAATCCTAGCAGTTGCCCCCTGCCAGTACTTTCCTCCTGCTGGTATCAGAGACACTGCTTTCTAATTCAGAGACAGTATTTCTTCTCTCGCATGATTGCTGCTATGGTTGTGAGTCAAGACTCCCCGACTAGACTACATGGTGGCTACCTACTCTTAACATTGAACCACAACAATCAAAAACCACTTGTGGCCAGGTGTGGGTGGCTCATGCCTATAATCCCAGCACTTTGGGAGTCCAGGCGGTTGGATCACCTAAGGTCAGAAGTTCAAGACCAGCCTGGCTAACATGGCAAAACCCGTCTCTACTAAAAAAAAAATATACAAAACATTAGCTGGGAGTAGCGGCGTAGTGCACGCCTTCAACCCCAGCTACTTAGGAGGCTGAGGCAGGAGAATCACTTGAACCCACGAGGCAGAGGTTGTAGTGAGCTGAGATTGCGCTACTGCTGCACTCCAGCCTGGCGACAGAGCACGAAACTGTCTCAAAACAAAACAAAAACTTATTCCAACCTGAATACTTTTTTTTTTTTTTTTTGACGGAGTTTCGCTCTTCTTGCCCAGGCTGGAGTGCAAAGGCGTGATCTTGGCTCACCACCACCTCCACCTCCCAGGTTCAAGCGATTCTCCTGCCTCAGGCTCCCAAGTAGCTGGGATTACAGGTGTGAGCCACCGTGCCCTGCTAATTTTGCATTTTTAGTAGAGACGGGGTTTATCTTTGTTGGTCAGGCTGGCCTCGAACTCCTGACCTCAGGTGATCCGCCTGCCTCAGCCTCCCAAAGTGCTGGGACTATAGGCGTGAGCCACCACGCCAGGCCTACTCTTTTTTTCTTTTTTTGAGACAAATTCTTGCTCTGTCGCCCAGACTGGAGTACAGTGGCATGATCTAGGCTCACTACAACCTGGGCCTCCCAGATTCAATTTTCATCCCTCGGCCTCCTGAGTAGCTAGGATTACAGGCATGAGCGACCATACCTGGCTAATTTTTGTATTTTTTAGTAGAGATGGGGTTTTGCTGTGTTGGCCAGGCTGGTCTGGAACTCCTAGCCTCAAGTGATATGCCCGCCTCAGCCTCCCAAAGTGCTGGAATTACAGCCATGAGCCACCGTGCCTGGCACCAACCTGAATAATCTTAAATAACGTCTGAATTCCATATACATAACCACCATCACCAGTGAGGCAACTCCGATCAGATAAACAGTAATGTATACCTTTCTCCAATTAAAAAACAAACAAACAAATAACCCTTCAATATTGTGATATTGAATATTGGCCTCATCGAGGTCTTGGTAGCACTCTAGATCAACATGCCAAAGAGAAAACAAACTTCCACTGAAGACGAAGCCAGAATGTGTATCAATCGCACGGGGCCAGGGAGGAGAAGGGTATCAGGAGGGAAGAAAAGCATTACAGCAGCTTCTCAATTCACAAGCTGAATTTGTCTGCACATAAAAGCAGATGACAGCCTCTGATAAAGTCCAGCTGACCAAAGAAATCATTTCAAGTGAGGCCACCAGCGTCAAGTCATCATGTGATACTGTACTGATGTTGTACTGAGTCAGTCCACATCACCAGCCATTTGGGGATCTACAGTGTCTCAGTCACCTGTGGACAGAGAAGCTCAAGGGCACCCTGTTTTTTTTTTCACTCTACCTTGAGGCCCCAACCTCTGATCAATCATGCACCTACCTCTAACAATAGACGGGCCAGGCCTCCCCTCGGTCAGCAGAAATGGATTCTTTCCACCTCACCACAAAATGCTTCACGTTCTTATTCTAGAAACACCTGGCAGATGAGAAGCTAGGAGTCACTGGACGCGTCCCTCTGTCTTTGTTTGGGTGGTCAGTTTCAACTCCTTAAAAGCCATCCTTCTGGCCGGGCTCAGTGGCTCACGCCTGTAATCCCAGCACTTCCCAGCAATTTGGGAGTCCGAGGCAGGTAGATCACCTGAGGTCTGGAGTTCAAGACCAGCCCCATCTCTACTAAAAATGCAAAAAATCAGCCGGGCTGGTGGTGCATGCCTGTAATTCCCGCTACTTGGGAGGCTGAGGCAGGAGAACCACTTGAACCTGGGGGGTGGAGGTTGCAGTGAGAAGAGAGTGCACCATTGCACTCCAGCCTGAGCAACAAGAGTGAAACTCCCGTCTCAAAAAAAAAAAAAAAAAAAAAAAAAGCCATCCTTCTTTTCTTGGCCTGCCTGAAACAGCCTGAGTCCACCTGCTATCTATTAGGATAGAAACTGAAACTTGCTACCCGGTGTGACAAGTCCTTTCCTTCTCAAAAGTAAGGGCTAAATATATGCCTTTATTTGTGGGTCCTCTGTAGGCAGAGCCGGGATGGTTCCTGCATGGTTCTCACCCCTCCTCCTCTCGCCATGACCTCTGAGCCACCGCTGCCCTCTCCAGCCCCTGCCCCACCTGGCCAGGTCCCTGCCAGAGCAGCTATCACCTTGAAGTGGTGTTAACCGCCCAAAGGAGAAGGTGAACGTTGGCATCATCTCCCAGAAGAAACGCAGAGAGCTGCTTTTGCCTTGTTTAGATGCTACTACTATTTGGGAAAGCCACTCTCTGCTGCCTGACTTGACCGAGCCTCCGTACCCAGGTCAGCTCGGCGGTCCTCTCGCGCCATCTAGTGTACCAAAGGTGGAAGTGATTCAAGCACGTTGCAAAGTCCCACCGGGATTCCACAAGATCCACCTGGTACTTCCCAAGCATCAGCCGACACACTCTGGACACGGAGAGGTGTGGCGCCTTTTAAGGGAGACACGTGGAATTAACATTTGTTAATCACTTGTTGTGGACTGGGCGGGCACTCCAGCTGTATTTACTGAGCCAAATGATAAAGAGTTGATCTCTGGATTGTCTGTGCTCAACATGAAGTGGTACTGTTTAAAAGATCACTTAGGCAGCATGAACTTGTGTAGTATAAGAATTGACACTCTTGGCCAGGCCTGGTGGCTCCCGCCTGTAATCTCAGCACTTTGGGAGGCCGAGGCGGATGGATTGCCTGAGCTCAGGAGTTCGAGACTAGCCTGGGCAACATGGTGAAACCCCATCTCTACTAAATACAAAAAATTAGCTGGATGTGGCGGCATGTGCCTATAATCCCAACTACTCAGGAGGCTGAGGCAGGAGAAGTGCTTGAACCTGGGAGGCGGAGGTTGCAGTGAGCCGAGATCACACCATTGCACTCCAGCCTGGGTGACAGAGCAGGACTCTGTCTCCAAAGAAAATTAAGAAAAAAAAAAAAAAGAATTGACACTCCAGCTTGCCTCCCACACCTCTGAAAACCAGAAAGTTCCAGCTGGGAAAAGGTAAAGTCGCTTGCTCCCATAACCCAGAGGTTCAGAAAGGGGACTTTGGTGAGCATCAGTCACGTGGAAGCTTTAAATCTCCAATGCCCCGGCACACCCCAGGCCAACTAGCTCAGACCCCTGCAGTGGGAACCCGGCCTTAGAAGTTGTTAAAGCTCCGCGTGTGATTCCAGGAAACAGCAAAGCCGCCAACCACTGCTACAGCCTTTACCATCAGAGGCTTGGAAGGCAAAGACGTCCAGTGACACAGGTCTCAGCTACGGCGCGAGAAGCAGAAGTCTACGCTGCCTGTCCCAAACACACTCCCCTAGACCCAACCTGCTTCCTCTGTGACATCCTGAACTCCCTTTTATCTGTCAGCAGTTTAGTCTCCCTTTGTGATTATCACAGCAAAAACTGGAATTGTTGACTGTCCCAATCACTGCTGAGTGGGCTCTTGGTTTCTCTGGTCTTGGCCCTATCTTCTGAATCTGGGCATTAGGAAGAGATTTCAGGGTTCTGAGCAGTTTCTGTGGCACCGAGACAATGTTCAACGGCAACAGGAGAGCCTCTCCCCCAGCAGGAATTCCACAGAAATGGGAGAAGGCCTGCTTTGGGCTCACTCACCCCTTCTCGGCCCTCTAATAACAGGCATGCCCTGTATGAGATCCGGGTTGTCAGTGTGATGAGGAGGGGGCTGTAAAACTGAGATGGGGCCATTCGAGGCGAGGCTGCAGCGAGACAGACTGGCTCGCTCTTTGCCCTGCGGCTAGGCCAGGGAGTGGAGCTGCCCGGTTCCTCCAGAACAGCCTGCAAGGTGAGGCAGTCACGCGGCCTTTCCCAAAGCAAAAACCAGACAACACAAATTGCTTGAAGGTGGCAGGTCCCCTCCCATACCCTAGACTGCCTAACTCAGGAGGCAGAAACAGGTATCACACATCACAGGCAGGAACTCAGACACCAGACACTGCTGGGTTCTAATCCCTGCCACGTGATGTGGGAGAAGTCATTTGACCCGTCTATGCCTCAGTGTCTTCAACTCTAATAAAAGATGGAATACCTACCTCATAGAGCTACTGTGACAATTAGATGAGAAAGGGATATCATGCCCGGCACCAGGAGGACACAGTGGCTGTGAGTCCCACTCCACATTTTTTTTTTTTTTTTTTTTTTACAGACAGGGTCTTACTTGTCACAGGTGGGTGACAACCATTTGGGTCAGTGGCATGCAGGGGTAAAAGAATTTACCAAGACAGCTGTAGGTAAAGAAAGGCAGATTTACGCGAAGAAGAATGAAAACATGTTGTGAGGAGGCAACGGGCAGATTAGCAAAGGAGGAGCTGACTGCCAGAGACAAAGGTTCCTAGAGATTTATAGGATGGTTTCAGCTGCAGAAGGTTACACGCAATACTGATAACGCCAGCGCTGCAAGGAGCTAACGTGCCTTTTTCTATCAGCCAAGGTGTCTGATGATAAACGGAAGTGTTTGATGTTAAGGTGGGTGCAGGAGGACTGTGGGTAATGTATGTTATCTGCACTGGAGGGCTATGTGTCCTGGACCATGAAGAAAGGGAGGCTGATAACTTACCTGCTTTATCTCTTTAACTCCCTCAGTCCCACCAGCCTGACTCCTTTGGCCTAATTAGGCCTCCACAGATTTGTCATCCAGGCTGGAGTGCAGCTGTGTGATCATAGCTCAATGCAGCCTCAAGCTCCTAGACTCATGTGATCCTCCTGCCTCGGCCTCCAAAGTAGCTAGGACTACAGGCACACAGCACCACACCCAGCTATTTTTTTTAAATTTTTTGTAGAGACGGGGGTCTCACTATGTTGCCCAGGCTGGTCTCAAACTTCTGGACTCAAGTGATCCTCCCACCTCAGATAGTAACAGCACCTGCTACTATCTACCTTGTTAATTACAGCCATAAGGTGTGGAGTGGTAACCTTACATTTTTATTAAATACATTGTATTTTGGGGACTTTTTTGTTTTTTGGTTTGAGACGGAGTCTCACTCTGTTGCCCACGCTGGAGCGCAGTGGCATGATATTGGCTCACTGCAACCTCCGCCTCCTGGGTTCAAGCGATTCTCCTGCCTAAGTCTCCCGAGTAGCTGGGACTACAGGCACCTGCCACCACACCCAGCTTATTTTTTGTATTTTTAGTAGAGACGGGGTTTCACCATGTTGGCCAGGATGGTCTCAATCTCCTGACCTCGTGATCCGCCCGCCCCGGCCTCCCAAAGTGCTGGGATTACAGGCGTGAGCCACCGTGCCCGGCCCGGGAGTTGTTTTTCTGTTTTTTGTTTTTTAATTTTCTTATAGCCTAATGTTAAAACTACATAGAACAAAAGGATATTAACACAAGAAAATAGTGAAAGGTTCTAAGATGAAGATGAGAAACGGCCTCTGAAAGGTGAGAGGGATGAGCACAGGAGAGGAATGTGTTGGTGGGGGCAGGCGCTGGTGTCCTGTCGGTGGGACTCCGCATGTCTGGGGGATGCTGGCATGTGTGTGAGGGACACAGGAGTGTTGTGTGGGGACACTGGCGTGTTGTGTGGGGGATACTGGCGTGTGTGGGAAATGCTGGCGTGTTGTCTGTGGGGACACTGGTGTGTTGTGTGAGGGGTACTTTGATGTGTGTGTGGAGGTCGCTGTCCTACTGTGGGGGGGCTCTGATGTATGTGTAGGGGTCGCTGTCCTATTCGGGGCACAGATGTGGGGTCGCTGTCCTATTTTGGGGGCACTGATGTGTGTGGGGGTCGCTGTCCTACTGTGGGGGGCTCTGATGTGTCAGATGGTCGCTGTCCTACTGTGGGGGGCTGTGATGTCTGGGGGAGTCGCTGTCCCATTGCGGGGGCCGCTGATTGTGGGGGGGTTGCTGTCCTATTACGGGGGCCGCTGATTGTGGGGGGCTCTGATGTGTGGGGGTCACTGTCCTATTGTGGGGGCGCTGATGCATGGATAGACAGTGGGCTGGGCTGGAGAAAGATGCATTGTTCCTGCTCCTTCCTTCCTCCGTTTTTTTCCCTTTAGTTCCCACAGGGCGTTCTGGACTGTGGACGGTAAAACAATCCTTTCACAAGGGATTCCTGACAAGGCTGTTCAAATATCAGCCCACAAGTCACGAGTTCTGCTACGGGTTCCCCCTCGGGACAAAACCTGCTGCCCAGCATTTACCTATAGTATGGAAGGCAGCAGCCGACCACCAAGGAGAAGCCAGAATTGCCTCTCTGGACCCCAAGGGCCCCGGCCAGGAGTTTCAGTGAGAAAGCCATTTTCACAGAATTACAGACCTATTTCCTCAAACATCACTGCCAGCCTCCAGACTTCACACCCTCCACAGAGGAGGGCCTATTCTATGCTTAGCTGTAAAAAGTATGGAGGAATGCCTCCAATCATCCTTAACTTCTTGCGGTCTGTCCCCTCAGGCCAAGTCAGCAGTTGGAGGTTTACCACCCAAACTCAGAACCAGACACCAACAGGGGTGCGAGTCTTTAGGAGCCTCAGGCACACCCAAAGCACCAGCAAAGAGAAAACCAAGAAAGATGGCAGGGGGCGTCCGGGGAGGGCGGTGGTGATTAAAGAATAAGGAAGAAAACAGCGCCATTGGTTACACAGCAGTGCAAGCTGCCTCTCCCTAGGTGGGGAAAGATGGGTTTGCTGCCCTCAGAATGATTTTACAAGAACAGCTTGCCATTGGAGTCTTGGAGTCCAAAACAAAAGAGCAGCCAAAAGAAGTGTGTGGAGCCACAGGTTTCTTGCAAAGGGTCTGTGACTTCACATAACTAGCATTGTCTACAGTCTCATACTACTATTCTTTAAATGCAGATCTGCTGTGCCGACAGAGTATTACTCAGCTGTAAATAAATGCAGATCTGCTGTGCCGACGGAGTATTACTCAGCTGTAAATAAATGCAGATCTGCTGTGCTGATGTACTCTTACTCAGCTGTAAATAAATGCAGATCTGCTGTGCCAACGGAGTATTACTCAGCTGTAAATAAATGCAGATCTGCTGTGCCGACGGAGTATTACTCAGCTGTAAATAAATGCAGATCTGCTGTGCCGACGGAGTATTACTCAGCTGTAAATAAATGCAGATCTGCTGTGCCGACGGAGTATTACTCAGCTGTAAATAAATGCAGATCTGCTGTGCTGATGTACTCTTACTCAGCTGTAAATAAATGCAGATCTGCTGTGCCGACAGAGTATTACTCAGCTGTAAATAAATGCAGATCTGCTGTGCCGACGGAGTATTACTCAGCTGTAAATAAATGCAGATCTGCTGTGCCGACGGAGTATTACTCAGCTGTAAATAAATGCAGATCTGCTGTGCCGACGGAGTATTACTCAGCTGTAAATAAATGCAGATCTGCTGTGCCGACGGAGTATTACTCAGCTGTAAATAAATGCAGATCTGCTGTGCCGACGGAGTATTACTCAGCTGTAAATAAATGCAGATCTGCTGTGCCGATGGAGTATTACTCAGCTGTAAATAAATGCAGATCTGCTGTGCTGATGTACTCTTACTCAGCTGTAAATAAATGCAGATCTGCTGTGCCGATGGAGTATTACTCAGCTGTAAATAAATGCAGATCTGCTGTGCCGACGGAGTATTACTCAGCTGTAAATAAATGCAGATCTGCTGTGCCGACGGAGTATTACTCAGCTGTAAATAAATGCAGATCTGCTGTGCCGATGGAGTATTACTCAGCTGTAAATAAATGCAGATCTGCTGTGCCGATGGAGTATTACTCAGCTGTAAATAAATGCAGATCTGCTGTGCTGATGAGTATTACTCAGCTGTAAATAAATGCAGATCTGCTGTGCTGATGGAGTATTACTCAGCTGTAAATGTGTCTGGGTAGCTGCTTTTTGTCACTGTGTTTTTAAATTTTTATTATTTTGAGAGACAGGGTCTCACTCAGTTGTCGCCCAGACTGGAGTGCAGTGGCGCAATCCTGGCTCACTGCAACCTCAAACTCCCGGGCTCTAAGCCATCCTCCTGCCTCACCCTTCCGAGTAGCTGCGGCTACAGGCACGGGCCACCCCGCTTGCTTATTTTCTAAATTGTTTTATGGGAGGGGTGGGGGAGGCTCATTATGTCACCCACGCTGTTCCTGGACTCCTGGGCTCAAGAGATCCTCCCCCCTCAGCCTCCCCTAGAGTGATTACAGGTGTGAGCACCGCACCCGCCCATTGTGCATTTTTTCTAATCACTAGATGAGGAAAGTACAATGGCCATGTAGGGCCTGCAAAGTTTTTAATGTTCAAGGGGCTGTCCATTTTGAAAGGTGTAAAGGGATGAACATATTTAGATGCATTCACAGGGAAGAGGAGAAAGAAATTCTGGCACAGCACAGGAGTCAGGAAACTTAGGGCCCACCACCTGTCATTGTCAATAGGTTCCCGGGAGCCCAGCCTTGCAAGTGGTTGACATGCTGCCGATAGCTGCTCTGCAGAATCGCTGGGACTAAGGCCACAGGTCCAGAAAGCTTCAAATGGTCACTACCAGGCCCTCCACAGAAGAGTCTGCCCACTCTCCATACAGTGTATGATGAAATACACTGCATTATACTGAATATTGAAAAAAAGAAATATACTGCAACTGTTGAAACATAAAAACAAACTGTATATACAAACAGGGAAAGATGTTCAATAAATCATGAGAAAGTTTTATTTTAAACTCTGCCTGCCTTCTGAGGCCAGCAGGCCCCGTTCATTTGGTTTCGCTGGGCTCCAGTGAGAAAGGAATTTCAGTTCTTGGGAAGAATGAACCCTGGGAGGGTAAACAGGACCCTGGGCAACACTGTCTACGCAGCGTCTCCGGCATGGGCCTGAACAGGACCAGCAGCCCCTGCGTTACTTATGCAGGCAGTCCTGAGGCCACAGGCAGCTGAGAGCTGTGCAGGAAGCGCCCCTTTTCCCCACCCAGGGTCTGAGCAGGATCAAAACTCAAGAGTAAGAACAGAGGCCAAACCATCACCGTGGTTTGCAATCAGCTGACCTACACTGAACCCCAGAATCAAGCAGACAGGCCCACCGCAGATGGGCCAGCTCCCCAGGTTGGAAGGCCTGCCCAGGACAGCCGCCAGAACAAAGCAGAAAGGGCCGCTGGCTAAGCGAGTCATTCTTCCTAAGTGAATAATTAGACAAGCGCCGCCTTGGGAGGCCAGGAGCATGTTTAGAGGACATTCCCTCCTCTTGGAAGCCCTGTGTCCCCTAGGGGACTCTTCAACGCCCACCTCAGTGCAGTCACACAGGGAAGGGCTGGCGGCTGGGCCACCCTGGCAGGAACCCAGGACTACCTCACACTTTCTCACACTCACCGCCCAAAGCCACCCACTGCCAACCTGCCCCAACGGTATCAGAGCATCTTAAAAGCACAACCGCTAGACTCTGAGAGCTGCTGTGTCAGATAAGAAGCAGGCCCCGTGGTGACAGACCACACACGGACGCAGCTGGCTCCTGGCTCCCTGGCAGTCCGCCTCTCTCCTCACAGTTCAGCACTTTATTCGGAAGAGCATTAGACGTGCTATCCAGACAGCTTGTCCACCTTCACTCACAGCCTCACAGTCCCAGAACCTGTGCTGCCCCCTGCAGAAATCCTGCACGTCCTGGGGGCAGCCACCGCCCCAGGCCACGATGACGCTCTTCAAATTAACTTCTGTTTCTGTAGGAAAAGCAAAAAGAAAAGGATGAAGTTCCTAATTGTTGAGCAGATGCCACTCTCAACTCTAAACTATATAAATTTAGTCCATCAAACCTTAGTCTAAAATGTGTGACTAACACCCACCAGAGGAGGTGACCAAACGCGCTTTGGTGAAATTATGTAAAAGCTGTTTGCAAACTGTGCAGGGTCTTGGCAGATGCCCTGAGAATCTTTAACTCTTCCGTCCACAAGGATTCCACCAAAGTTAGTTGGTTTATTAGGGCCTCTTTTTCATCCTTCATATGAGACACCTGAAAGATGTTTTTTAATTATTGTTATTGCAGTTATATATATATATCACAGAATGTACCTTTTTAACTAATTCTAAGTGTACGGTTCAGCAGCATGAAGTACATTCGCACTGTTACAGATTCACCACCACTCTCCAGCTCCGGAACTTTTTCTATCACCCTAAACAGAAACTCTATAACCATCTATCAATAACCCTATTCCCCTCTTCCCCAAACCCCCAGTTACCTCTACTCCACTCTCTGTCTCTATGAACTTGCCTGTTGTAGGAACCTCACAGAAGTGAAATCATACAGTATTTGTCCTTTTGTGTCTGGCTTATTTCATTTCCATAATGTCTTCTACATTAAAATCACTCTTTAAATCCCAGGCATGTTCTCATACGAATGAGCTGATTTCTCATTTAACTAAAACATTTACTGAACAAACACATCAATAAGAAAAAATGCTTGAAGTCATACAGTAACTTTTACTTTTTACCTTTTAATAAAAGGTAAAGGCAAAGATATGGAGTCAACCTAAGTATTCATCAACAGATGAAGAAAGAAAGAAAACGTGGCATATATACCCAGTGAAGTACATTCAGCCTTATTTAAAAAAAAAAAAAAAAGGAAATTTTGTCATTTGTGACAACATGGATGAACGTGGAGGACATGTTGTCACATGGCAATAAGCCAGCACAGAATGACAAATATTGCATGATCTCATTATATGTGGACTCTAAAATCGTCAAACTGATAGAAGCAGGGAGTCAAATTGTGGTCACCAGAGGCTGAGGGGTTGGAGGAGGATTAGGGAAATATTGATCAAAAGACAAAATCTCAGCTGGACAGAAGATTAGTTCAAGAGGTCTACTGTACATCGTGGTGACTAGTTAGTAACAACATATTATGTACTTGAAAATTGCTAAGAGTAGATTTTAAGTGTTCTCACCACAAAAAAATAAGTGTATGTGATCATGCATATGTTAAATAGCTTCATTTAGCCATCTACAATGTATATATATTTTAAAACATCATGTGATACACTATAAATACATACAATTAAAAATAAAGAGGCCAGGTGTGGTGGCTCATGCCTGTAATCCCAGCACTTTGGGAGGCTGAGGTGGGTGGATCACCTGAGGTAAGGAGTTCGAGACCAGCCTGCCCAACATGGTGAAACCCCATCTCTACTAAAAACACAAAAATTAGCCAGACATGGTAGTGGGCGCCTGTAATCCCAGCTACTCAGGAGGCTGAGGCAGAAGAATCGCCTGAACCCAGGAGATGGAGGTTGCAGTGAGACAAGATTGTGCCACTGTACTCCAGCCCGGGAGAAAAGAGCAAGACCCTGTCTCAAAAATAAAATAAAATAAAATAAAATAAAGAAAACAATTGAGAGAAAAAGCATAGGGACAAGGTTAACAGTCAAAAATGGAGGCCGGACACAGTGGTTCAGGCCAGGTGCAGTGGTTCACACTTGTAATCCCAGCACTGGGAGGCTGAGGTAGGTGGATCACCTGAGGTCAGGAGTTCGAGACCAGCCTGGCCAACATGGTGAAACCCTATCTGTACTAAAAATACAAACATTAGCTGGGCATGGTGGTGGGCACCTGTAATCCCAGCTACCTGGGAGGCTGAGGCAGGATAATTGCTTGAACCTGCGAGGTGGAGGTTGCAGTGAGCCAAGATCGTGCCATTGCACTCCAGCCTGGGCAACAAGAGTGAAACTCCATCTCAAAGAAAACAAAAATAGAGGTAATTACATCAACATTTATTTATTTAAGGCACTAAACAATGCTCTTATGAAATGCACTATCCCTAATAACATGTATAAAACAAGGAACTGCTGAATCCAGACACTTCTTTAAGGATGTCACATTCTGGAAACATACCTTTTGAAGCACAGCATTAGTCTCTTCCATGAAATAATAGCATATTTTCTGGGCTATGTCCAAACTTGTCTTCTCATTCGTATCTGAAATTACTTCCCCAAGAAGTACTTTTTTCCAGCATGTACTAGAACCAAAATGTTCCATGACACAATTTTAGCAGGCTCTCAAAAAGCAGACTTTTCTATTTCAATGCAACACGTAAACTCCTTCTCCTGTTTCTCCAGGAGCATAATACAACTCATTCCATAAGCAGACTCCCCAGACCTCCACGCCACTTGTAGCTCCTGTGTGGAAGCCGACCAGGTAATAAGAAAGGAGGAGGAGGAGCTGAGAAGAAAAAGCACGAGGGGTGGGTGCTCTCTGCAGGCAAGGACTGAATGTTATCATCATGACAAGCCTGTGTCTGACCCATAAGTGAATGAAGTCCTGCCCCCGGCCATGGGAACGAAGCCAGTGACAGAACAGGAGGGCGAGTCCACAGCCAAGAGGCAGAGGACTAAGGAGCAAAGGTAGGAGTTTTCCTTCTCTTCAAGTGACAGTCTGTCCAAAATAGTAGCAAACTGGGACACAATTCACAAAGCCAAATGCTCTGCGTCTGGAAGGAGGAATCTACAGCAAGCCTCTATCCCCAAGCAAGTCATTCCAATGCCCTACTACAAAGGCTCGCAGGAAATGGGGCTCAGTCAGCAGGCAGGGCCCACTCTGGCAGGTCTGCTGTGGCAGGTGCAAGGGAGCCACAGCAGGATGCGGAGCAGAGGCGGCAGCACCAGACCTAGACACTAGAAAGAACTACCGGGAGAAAGAGGATGGAGGACCGGATTCTGAACACCGAGAATCTGGAAGTGGAAGTGGCTTCGAAGGGGAGGAAAGATGGCTGCTGTGGAAGTAAACAGGAGCCCATTAGAATTCAGAACAGCTGGCAAGACACAGCCCGGAATAGTCTCAGAAGGCTTCAGCATCAGAGATGACAGGTGAAATGAGTTCTCAGGAAAGAAAAAGGAAATGATTGTGTCAGGCATGGTGTTCATGAATAACCATTATCTAATTTAATCTTCACAGTTACCTAGCAAAGAAAGCACGATTATCCCCATGCCAGGGCTCACTCAGGAAAGTTGAAGCACCCACCCTAAGTGACAGAGCTAATGAGAGGCAGAAAGAACTGCAAACACGCATCAGCCAGAGCCCACACATGTTTTCTCCACCACCCACTCAGTAAGCAGTAACTCAAATGGAAGAAAAGAGGCCTAAGGAAGACCTCTGGGAAACAGCCAGTTGTTGTATTTAATTTTAGGCTGAAGTGTCCAAAAAGGACTCATACCTTGTTGCCAGAAGGATTTAAAGAAGCTTACATGAATGCACACGAAATAAAAGGTAAGATGAATGAAGGCAGAAAACAAGACAAAGGAAGAAGGGGGGAGAAAAGACAAGACACAGCAGGAATGGGCCAGTGTGAAACCACACGCCCTAACATTAGGTACATTTGGATGGACCTCAGATTTGCCTCTCAGTTTTCCAGTGAACAAGAAAAAGAAGGAAACATCAGTTAAAGAATTCACAGTATCTGTAAGATAAAAACACTCCATTTGCTAAGAATAAAAATAAAAACTATGTTTGGTGTTGAGACCAGGGAGAAATTTTACTCCAAAAGTTCCTAGAGAAAAAGAAGGAAGCAACATCATCTCATCCACAAGAAGAACAGGCATCACGGAAGGGGCACCGACTGCTCCCAGGCACTGTGCCTCATCTCAGTCAGTCCTCCCAACTGCTCAAGGACAGCCTGCACCATCTTCAAGAGGTTCTCCCTGGATATCTAGCAGCAGAAGGTTGAAGGCTGCTCTCCCTGCCAGGGACTCAGGCCGAAGCTGCCCCTGCACTGGGTACAGCACAGCTGGATGTGCCGACAGGTGGCTGCGGGGAGCAGGACTGACAGCAGGCAGGAACATGAGGGAGTCTGGCCAGGATGCACACCCACACCGGGGGCTCCCCAACCTGCCTCCCCCATGGAAAAGTCCAGCTCTTCAGCCAGGCTTCTGGATCTGCCCCAGGGCAGGACCGATGTTAGGAGCTCGAGCTCTACTTGTCCCGGCAAAACCTACCTACTCTCAGACTTTCCTCTGAACGGTGCCAATGCCCACACTTTCTAAAGGATTTCAGGTCACCAGGAGGAAAATGAGTAGAAACAAAAAAATTATCAGAACTATGTATTCCGATTATGATTCTAAAACCAGAATTCCAAAACGGTTAAAACTGAGAAATGAAACATTCACTACATGGGCAAGTTGCATAACAAAAAAGCAACCTCAATGTAGGACATTCCTTTTTCCTCCCTGGTTGGGTATCTGAATGCAAGCCAAAACACAAACAAACCCTCCAAAGTTATATCTAGCCTGTTGCCTCAGCTTCAGACCAACACATGTGAAACTTACAATTTTTCAGCTTCCAGACATAACAACTTAAGGGCTGTGAGTAGCCTCCAAGATGGTCCATCCCATCCGAATGTCAAATTTCTGAAGCAGAAAAACAAATAATGACAAATCCGTCATTTCAGTATTTCATGACCTCACAGCAAATGACTGAAGAGTCCAACACATTTTTAAAGGGGTTGCTAAATGTCATGTAACCTGCAATCTTGGTCAAAGGACAGGAGAAAATCAGTGTGCAAATACTTAAAAAGAAAGCCTAAGTAACAGAAAATTCTCTCCCCATTTTTTTTTAAAGAGTAAACAGCTCTTTTCCAATAATTTTAGTAAGAAGCTTGAACATGAATGAGGGGCCTGAGGCAGGGCCCATGAGCAGGAGTTCCCAGTAAGAGAAACGCTTAAGAACTGGAACTACCCAGGCATCCCACAGATGGCAGCCACCACTGCCAGGCTGCTCTCACACTATGGCGGGATCATTTCAAACTTAATTTCATCCAGAAAAGAAAATCCAAAAGGGAGAGCCTTGAACCCCGTTTAGCCACTTGGCATGGAATCACCTAGCTACCCACCTACCCCAAGAGCCTGCACCATGGTGCCAGGTGCCTGGGCTCTCCTGAGGGCCAGCCTGGCCTTTCCACATGACCACAGGGTAGACAGACTCATCCTGGGCCACCCATCAACACATCCAAGCTCTCTTTTGGTACCGTAATTTAATATTTCTAGCTTGTACCTTATGTCCCTAAAGAAGTTTCTTTCAAGTGTCTTCTACTCCTTATGTCCTCCACAACATCAAGCACAGTTTTACTGCACACAGTAAGTGCTCAATACCTACCCGTCAGCTGACACAGGGTCAAGAGTTGTCTCACCCCCATGGAAAATTTAACCCCAGGTTTTCCATGAACATTTCCTAAAGGAATAATTCTAAGAGGGAAAGAGAAACACTTACTCTATATAGCCATGATCCTTTAGAATAGAAATCTTTTTGTCCATCTGTTTATCTCTTGATGGAAGATATTTAACAAGTATTTCTATATTTAAAAAAAAATCCGACTGTTAGGGCATACATTTGGACGAAAGTATGTCTTCCTTTCCTTCTCAACTCACCTCCTTTCCCCTTAGCAACCCAGACATGCACAAACAGTTCCACCTAATTCACAAGGAAGTCTACTCTTCAAGTCCAATTTAGTCACATCAGTACTGAGTCCCTGAAAGGCCATCAGAATTCCAAGGCTGGAGGACTAAACACGCATAACCTCAGCTCATGCTCCCACTAAGTAAATCCACCAAAAACAAGCAGGTCATTAGGACATCAGCATGACTGTTGGAAAATTACAGTCAACAAAAGTAGAGGCCCTGCAAAAACATGAGGAAAGGTTTACAATACTGAGCTTTTTCCAAACCAGAATTCAAAGTAGTCTGGATATTAGTAACTGCAACTACAAAAAACTTAAAAACTAACTACAAAGCACAAACTAACAAAGCTATTTGGAGAAGCAAGGTAATGAGAGATTTTTCTATTTTACTTTTAAAATGTAAATATAACTAAAATATAATTTTTGCTCAAATTAATTTATTCAACAAATGAATACTTCATGGACATCAATATTAAATTTATCAGGATTTTGAAAACATGAAGCCAATCTCAAAGCTGGTTTTCTAGCAGCAAGACCCAGTTTTTGCTTTTCTATTTTTATTTTGAGAAATCACATTATTATTCTGCCTTATAAGATGGAGTAGTAACAGCTTGGCCAAGTTTCTATTTCCAATCAAATCTATATTAAAAATGCATCAAATTATGTATTTAATAAATCTCTTGCCATTTTTTCATGGCCTAGAAAACTGCTTCTCTACTGTTTCACAAAGGGAAAAATCAGTCTTGTATGTACTTTTTTAACACTATATTTGGAATTTTCACATTTTAAGTGTAATGGCTAACTTACTATTTTAAAATAATAAAACTGGGCCAAGTACGGTGGCTCCCGCCTATAATACCAACACTTTGGGAGGCTGAGGCAGGAGGATCTCTTGAGCCCAGGACTTGAAGACAGCCTGGGCAACATAACAAGTTTGTCTCTATCATATGAAAAAACAAAATTAAAAATAATAATAATAAAACCAGGCCAGGTGCAGTGGCTCACTCCTATGATCCTAGCACTTTGGGAGGCTGAGACAGGTAGATCACTTGAGGCTAGGAGTTCAAGACCAGCCTAACCAACATGGCGAAACCCCATCTCTACTAAAATTACAAAAAGTAGCCAGGCGTGGTAGCGCATGCCTGTAATCCCAACTACTCCAGAGGCTAGGGCACAAGAATCGCCTGAACCTGGGAGGTGGAGGTTGCAACAAGCAAAGATCACGCCACTGCACTCCAGCCTGAGCAACAGAGTGCGACTCTGACTCAAAAATAAAACCAATGATAAAACCAAAAATAATAAAACCAAAAACAAAAGAACATAGATGAAATCAAATGTCATCATGGCATCAACCTCCAGAAACAAGGACTATAGATTTATCTCTGTGATTAGCACAGTGTCTTACACACAGTAGGTGCTTAATAAATATTTTTTATTCATTGCTCTCTAATTCTATTGTTTTTAGTGCCAGTGACAACATCTCAGTATAAACATTTCCATCCTTTAATACTGTATTTATTTCCTTAGCAGTTTTCCTCTTCTTCTATTCTATATTTTGACCCAATGCAATGAAAACTTCTTAATTCTTCTTATCCTAAATATCAGTCAGAGCTTTGTTGTTTTTACTTCAACACTGAAATTACAGTCAGTAAGAGTAAGGCTAGGCCTACCTAGAAGAAAATTAGTGATGTGTATGTCAGTCTTACGGTTTTGATATTTTTATTAAAACTGAAAATACACATCTCCAACTGGGAAAAAAAATTATACAGTGTTTATGTTAAGAACAAAGTTGATTCCCACCTCTTGAGACATAAACACAAGCATGAGGATTATGGACGGAAACAAATCCATATTCCAGGAACAGCCGCTGATTATCGTGAGGGCCGTAACAGATGAATACCTCTTCATGCTTTCTCCAACGTGAAGTCGTTCTAATTTCGTAAGAGTGAGTTTCTTCATTAAATGCTGCTTTTACCTAGAAAGAAAAACTGTTAAAGGTTTTTTTTAAAGTAAGGTGTAAAACTACAAAACTGATTAAGTTATTATGTAATATTAATGTGAGTCAGGTGCAGCTTTCAAACACTCATCAATAAATGTAACTACACTTAGGGAACATGCCACTTCCGGTTTCATCCACCTCGACTTCACCCTGTTGATGAGGGAGGGAGTCCTGCCCTAGGGTGCTGGGGATGGCCACACCACATCACCTGACACAGCACAGATGAGATCATCAGCAGTTTATTGGTCATGTCCACTCATAGCCCAGGGAAGGAGGACATGGTGGTGCCAATAAACTTTATCTGTAAAAAGCTAGAGAGTAAACATGTTCAGCTTTGCCAGCCCTATGTGGTCTCTGTCACAAGTTGTATTTTTACAATCCTTTCAAAGTGTAAAAACCACTCTTAGCTCAGGGCTTTCGGGCCACATGCCCACAGGCTGTAGTTTGTGGTGTGGTCTTCCTACAGTAGACTATAAAATCATTGGTTTGGCACATAAATGCACCAAAAGTCCCAATAAAAATAAATCACTGCACTGGGGACAGACGGAGTTCCCATGTCTAGCATCCCATCACACTACACACCCCTGATATTATTTCATCAACATCAACCACAGAAACACTCATCTAATCCCAGGCTCCTTTGCTCCTGATTGTTAAAGATACTTCTTTCTACAAAAGTAACAAGCAGACAGCCCTTGTTCCTGGGCTAAAAAAGCAGAGCGGGAACCTCCCTAAGCTCTGATCTCATGTGGAGAGCACATGAGCTTAGCACGTGGGCTCACAAGGCATGACTGCTCTTCTCACAGTGGAATGTCATGTAAAGGTGACAGCCAGGACACGGATCCCAGCCATGTCCCTCCACAACACACCCCAAAAGCATTACAGGTGAGTCGACTGATGGACATTCTCCTGCTCTCCAAGCCAGGCCTCTACCCCTGCATGCCCTGCAAATAACACTCGTTTCCCAAATGAGCCACCTGGGGAAAAGGCTCGGGAGGATGCGATCTGTGACCACCTCCCAAATCAGGTTTCTTTCATCATTTCCCAGAACCCTTTCCCCACAAATACCCATCCATTCAATAAACATTTACTGAACACCTACTATGTGCCAGGCCCTGCCATGAGCACTGAGGTGACAAAGAGGAACAAGACAAAGACCCCATTCTCAAAGATTTCAGAGCTCAGTGGGAAAAAGATCAAGTCAGTCAGTGATCAGAGCAAAGAGAAATGCTGTGACAGCTATAACACCAAGTTTAAAAGCGACAGAGCAGGAAAGCAGGCTGGGCTTCAGTCCTGGTCTGGGAGGAGGAACGAGGGAGAAGGAAGGAGGGGTCTGCACCGCAGGCTGCTGGAAAAGACCGGACAGGGGATGCAACACGAGGTTCTGTAGGCCTGAAGAGCAAAGTGGAGAAAATGGGCAGAGGCAAGCACTGCAAGAGGGACAGTGGGGTCTGGAAGAACAACAGGAGCCTCCTGACAGGAGGCCATCCCAACAGGGTCACCTGAAGCTGCTGACGTCTCTCCCTGTGGTGTCACTCACCATCTACAGTCACAGATTCTGGGCAGTGGAAGCCTTCCTATCCAAATAGAATAGCTGCTTCCTTGTCAGCGTCTCACCTGGACATGTGGGCTATGATTCAGCAGGTCCAGGTATGGAGCGAGCGCACAGGTGTCCGGCTCTGCAGAAAGGCATTCCCGCCGCCTGGGCCTCAGGTACACGGCTCTGGTGTTGACGGTGCACCAAGCCCACAGCAGGGCACTGTAGCTGAAGATGCTGCCAACAGCCTCCACAAACAGAGGCTGCAGAGAAGAGAAAAAGTCTCTGGAGGAAGCAAAGAACTCCTGCACATGGGCTCTCTGCTCTTCAGCCTTTGCTTTTAAAGATTTGGGAAGAAGGTTCACCACTTCCGGCTCCAAACAAACAGGGCAGGTATAGGCCTTGGGTAAAATCTCCAGGTAAGGCTTCCAAAGAGATCGGTCCCCAGCATGCTTTTCTGAAACTAAAAAGGTACACAGCGCCAGCAGAGGAGACGGAGGCGGCTTCCACCTTTGAAAATTAAAAGCCGGTTTAAAGGAATTACTTTGATTCAAAATATGAAATAAGCCAAGCAGTTTGTTTTGCTGCCAGAGGGAGTGTGTTCAAACTATCAACACGCTCAGTTTACTTAACAGACTCAAAAGAGTTCCTTCCTTCCTTCCTTCCTTAAGGCTCTTCCTCTCCGGGGGAGCACAGCCCCAGTGCCAGTGCTCTGAAAGAGCCATACTTACATGTCAGAAAAACTGACGCACTAGGCCAAGTTCCAGGTTTGTTTGCAAGAGATTCCTCGTTGCAAAAAAACCTCTTTGCTTCCAACTTGGTTCTCCAGTTACAAAGCTTTTGATCTAACTCCATTTGTCTCAGCTAAATAAAGATACAAAATATGGTGGGGAAAAAATGGTGGAAAGAACTGAGACCTGCACCATCCGATATAGTAATCACTGGGTACACAGAGCTATTTAAATTTAACCGTTAATTATTTAGAATTAAATAATATTTAAAATTCAATCCCTCAGTGAGATAAGCTATGTTTTAAGTGCGCAATAGCCATTCAGAGCTAATGGCCACTATACCGGACAATGCAGAAAAAACATCTGTCATTGCTGAAAGCTCTGTTGGAGGACACCAACCTTAACCAAAATGGAATATGCTCATATACACTTGTGCAGTTCTAACGCTTTTATTCCTAAGTTTACTTGCTCTATTACAAATTATGTATCACAGTATTTTTATTTGTTTTGCACAATTGCCAATAAAAAGATCTCATGTTGCCTGAAGATATTTAGAAAAAGTTTTCATCGATCCTTCAAGGTCCAGATTCCTATACTGCCATACATTCTACTCAAAATTTCAGAATGATTCAGGAAATGTTTATAATGACAGCATCCTTGCCTCTACACAGGCCTAAAAGACCTATTCACCTTCTTCCAAAAACATGCCGGGGGAAGAAAGTCCAGAACTTACCTAACGGTTCAGAAACAGCATATGCCAGGCACAGTGGCCCTTTGCCTATATCCCAGCACTTTGGGAGGCCGAGGTGGGTGAATCACTCGAGGCCAGGAGTTTGAGACCAGCCTGGTCAACATGGTGAAACCCCATCTTTAATAAAAATGCAAAAATTAGGCACGGTGGAGCATGCCTGTAATCCCAGCTATTTGGGAAGCTGAGGCATGAGAATTGCTTAAACCCAGAAGGTAGAGGTTGCAGGGAGCTAAGATCACCACTGCACTCCAGCCTAGGCAACACAGCAAGACCCTGTCTCAAAAAAAAAAAAAAGAAAAGAAAAGAAAGAAAGAAACGGTATACTCTTTTAACCCTCGTAATTTAGAAATCCCTTCCACTGCGGGTCTCTCACTCTGTCTTCAGAGATGCCCCAAAACAAAGGCCCAGCAGAACGTGTGCCAGAAAACAGTTCTCCCACATCAGCCTCCTCTCTTCTATACCCAAATAAAACTACTTCTTTCATATTGTCAACAGCTCTTCAAAGTTCAAGAAAAACTGAAGTACAATAAGGGTAGAAATAAGAGAGAGTAACTTACATTTGTCAAGAGCTACTATGATGGAAGAGAACAGGCTACTAAGAGCCAAAGCACTCTGCTGTGATTTACATATATTATCCCATTTCATTTTTATTTCTTAGTAAGTGATAGATGGGGGTGTCACACCCACACTCCAGGAAGCCTATTAAAAACCTTAAAAATGCCATTTATAGTGAATTAAGAACAAACTTTCCGGCTGGGCACGGTGGCTCACACCTGTAATCCCAGCACTTTGGGAGGCCGAGGCGGGAGGATCACGAGGTCAGGAGTTCAAGACCAGCCTGGCCAAGATGGTGAAACCCTAACTCTACTAAAACTACAAAAAAAAAAAAATTAGCCAGGCATGGTGGCGGGCCCCTGTAATCCCAGCTACTTGGGAGGTTGAGGCAGGAGAATCGCTTGAACCCAGGAGGCAGTGGTTGCAATGAGCCAAGATCACACCACTGCACTCTAGCCTGGGCAACAGGTGAGACTCCGTCTCAAGACAGACAGACAGAGGGGAGGGGATGGGAGGGGAGGGGAGGGGAGAGGAGGGGAGGGGAGGGGAGGGGAGGGGAGGGGAGGGGAGGGAAGAGGGGAGGGGAGGGGACGGGAGGGGAGGGGGAGGAAGGGAAGGGAAGAGGGAGGACAAACTTTCTAGAACAGAGTAAACTTTTCACATCATTTCAGGTATTTATCTGCTCTAAAAGGGACTGGGTATTAATGAATTATGTCTCAAGAGACATATTCGCCAATGACAGACTTTAAGGAGAAGCACTTGCACCAGGTAAGCATGTGTGTGGTCACTTACTTAGTAATGTATGCCCCTAAGTAGCTTCGAATCACTGTGTCCGTGGTGAGCAGGCAACTCTCAGGCAACGAAATAATCATCTGTCCCTCCTGGCCAAAAGGAAAGCAAAGTTGAGGATGCCTATGCTTTGGGAAGAACCCAGGAGTATGAGTCTGAAAAAGTCTTTGATCCCACAGTCACCTACCAAGAACCCACTATAACTCAACCAAAAGCCACCAATGGAGTCGCTCCCAACTCTGCGAGTCAGCAGATGCACATAACGCTGCTCCAATGCCAGGTCCCACAACCCCAACAAAAATGAAAGCGTTGACAGGCAGTCAACCCTTCACCAGAATAAGTGGTGGAAACATGTTGACAAATCAAATTATACTGTTTCTTCTTTTTTTTTTTTTTTTTTTTCCGTGAGATGGAGTTTTGCTCTTGTCTCCCAGGCTAGTATGCAATGGCGCGATCTCAGCTCACTGCAACCTCCACCTCCCAGGTTCAAGCGATTTTCCTGCCTCAGCCTCCTGAGCAGCTGGGACTACAGGTGCCTGCCATCATGCCCAGCTAATTTTTGTATTTTTAGTACAGACAGGGTTTCACCTGTTTCTTCACTTTCTTATGCCAGGAAATAGTGCTACCAATAGCAAACAAACAGAAACTGTGGGGGAAAAGAAAGAGATCAGACTGTTACTGTGTCTATGTAGAAAAAGGAAGACATAAGAAACTCCATTTTGATCTGTACAAAGAAAAATCATTCTGCTTTGAGATGCTGTTAATCTGTAACTTTAGGCCCAACCCTGTGGGTTTAAGGGATTTAAGGCTGTGCAGGATGTGCCTTGTTAACAATATGTTTGCAGACAGTATGCTTGGTAAAAGTCATCGCCATTCTCCATTCTCTATTAACCAGGGGCACGATGCACTGCAGAAAGCCGCAGGGACCTCTGCCCAAGAAAGTCTGGGTATTGTCCAAGGCTTCCACCCACTGAGACAGCCTGACATATGGCCTCGTGGGAAGGAAAAGACCTTATCATGCCCCAGCCCAACACCTGTAAAGGGTCTGTGCTAAGAAGAATTAGTAGAAGAGGAAGGCCTCTTTCCTGCATGTCCCTGGGAACAGAATGTCTCAGTGTAAATCCAACTATTCGTTCTATTCTGAGATAGGAGAAAACCACCCTGTGGCTGGAGGCGAGATATGCTGGCAGCAATACTACTCTGTTACTCTTTCCTATACTGAGATGCTTGGGTAAAGAGAAACAAATCTAGCCTATGTACACATCCGGACACAGTACCTTCCCTTCAACTTATTTATGATGCAGATTCCTTTACTCACATGTTTGCCTGCTGATCTTCTCCCCACCATCACCCTGTTCACCTTGTTCTCCTGCCCCACTCCCCTTGCCGAGACAGTGAAAATAGTCATCAATAAACACTGAGGAAACTCGGAGACCAGCGCTGGTGCAGGTCCTCGCATGCTGAGTGTGCCGGTCCCCTGGGCCCACTGTTCTTTCTCTATACTTTGTCTCTGTGTCTTATTTTTTTTCTCAGTCTCTCATCCCTCCTGATGAGAAATACCCACAAGTGTAGAGGGGCAGCCCCCTTCAGAAACTATCCCAAAAAATTGTATTCAGTGAAATCCAAGTGGCTAGGCGATGGTCTGCTCTCTACATAACCCACGCCTAGGAGCTAAAGAAAGGCCAGCATGCCCAACATAGTAAAGGATCGAATTCTACCACTTGCAAGGGTATCGTTCTTGGTGTCTCCCACTGAGATAGAACCATAGAAGAAAAATTCGATGTAAAGTAATAGAAAACAGTTTAAATAAACACAACATGATGAAGCCAGATGTGATATTCTCCTTTAATTCTAACTGGCATCTAAGTTGGTTAAAAATCTCAGCCAAGGCCAGGCATGGTGGCTCACGCCTGTAATCCCAGCACTTTGGGAGGCTTAGGTGGGTGGATTGTTTGAGGCCAGGAGTTCAAGACCAGCCTGACTAACATGATGAAACCCTATCTCTACTAAAAGTACAAAAATTAGCCGACCGTGGTGGCGGGCGCCTGTAATCCCAGCTACTCCGGAGGCTGAGGCAGGAGAATCAGTTGAACTCAGGAGGCAGAGATGGCAGTGAGCGGAGATTGCGCCACTGCACTCTGGCCTGGGTGACAGGGCATGACTCCTTCTCAAAAAAGAAAGAAAAAAAAAATCTTAGCCAAAAAATCTTCCGGGATCAATTTCTGGTTTCCTCATCTGTAAAGCAAGATTAAGCTGGATGATCACCATGGTCACTTCCCATTCCAACATCCTATCATCTTATGATTAGAAAGATATTTGGGTAAATCTCTTTATCATCAAAATGCAAACTGTACACTTCGCTGTGCATTTCACTATATCTAAAATATGTCTCAAATTTCAAAAACTTTTGATAAAACAACCACATTTGAATGTACATGTGAAACAACGGCCAATTATTTCATGACCTAAACAAACACCAGCTGTAGTTACTGCTGCAAACATGACATTTCTCATCCCCAAATTCTCCTACAGAATAAAGTCAATTACACTTTTCTCCAAAAATAAAAATATTGCACAACAGTATGAAAGTACTTAATACTACTGAACTTCAAAATGGTTAAGATGTTAAGCTTTATGTTACATATATTTTACCACAATTAAAAAATTTTAAATGACGAAAACATTAACACAGCATAATAGAATTACAACACCAAAACATACCATTCTTTATATATTGGACTTCTTGTGTTTGTGATTTTCACCTGTTTAGGAAACATAACCTGAATTCCCTGGCTGACTATGCTTGCATTTTAAAGAAATTATATTTTCCTTTAATATTTTAAAAACTTATCTTTTTAGCACAACATTTTTAACAATTAAAATTACTTTTGGACCAGGCACAGTGGCTCATGCTTGTAATCCCAACACTTTGGGACGCCGAGGCGGGCAGATCCTCAGGTCAGGAGTTCAAGACCAGCCTGGCCAACATGGTGAAACCCTGTCTCTACTAAAAATACAAAAAAATTAGCTAGGCTTGATGGCACACGCCTGTAATCTCAGCTATTCAGGAGGTTGAGGCAAGAGAATTGCTTGAACCCAGGAGACAGAGGTTGCAGGGAGCCAAGGTCATGCCACTGCACTCCAGCCTGGGCGACAGAGCAAGACTCTGTCTCAAAAAAAAAAAAAAATTACTTTTTATCTACTAACAACAACAAAAAAAGATACCATTCCTTAGACTAAACGTATGTACACATCTGAGTATGAGTTTTAAATAAAGAATTTTTTAAAAGACAATTTTTAAATAAAGGAAGAAATTAATTTCTAGCTTTACAGAAAATCGTGCATTAGAGATCTTTAAAACAGGATCAGAAGAACGAAAAGAAACCTTGGAGGTCATCATTTACTTCCTCATTTTGTAGAGGAGGAAACAGAAGCCAAGAGTATGAGGGGTCTCGGGTTGGGGCCCCCAGGCAGCTGAAGGCAACTCTGGCCCAAGCCCGAGGCCTCATCCTCCCTTAGCTCTGGTTTCTACCTGCTGCAACACGACTGCCTCACAAACAGCAGCAGCTGCCTCAGCACACTTTAAACGTGATCTGACATGTAACATGTTGTGGCAGAGATTGCTAGTTGCCTATCCCAACACGCCTTCTCACCCCGTCCTCACTAACAGAATCCTACTTAGAGGGCACGTGGCTAGGGAAAGGCCAGCACGGCTCTCCTCCCTTGCAGCTGGCTAAGGCGATGTACCTGATCACTGCCCAAGGACAGAGGGACTGGAATTTCCTTAAAGGGAGGAAGCTTGCCCTTCCTCACCCCCTTGCTCTCTCCTGCTGCCCAAGTTCCAAGACCTGCACCCTGATCTGAGGGTACAGTTCCCTTAAGGACATGAGAGAGCTGGAAGGAGCTGGGGCCTCCACGGACCATGGGACTGCCCCACCAGCTCGGGTCAGCCTACTCCAAGCTTGTTTCTATGAGTGAGAACAAAATAAATTTCCATGCTGCTTAAGCACCTCAACTTTGGGCTTGTCCTTCATTGCAACAAACTTAATCCTAGTTGATAGAATCATATTCAAACATATCTATTATGTAAGTAAGAAATGACTGTATGTCTGAAATTTTTTTAATCCACTTCGTTTGAACCACGAAAACAAAGCAGCAAAATCTACGCTGGGTTTCAAGGATCAAAGGAAAGTTCTCACCTGCAGGGATGTTTGGCTCATCAGCCCTCTTCCTGTACCTAGGAAAGCAAAGACACAAAGAGTAAATCCTACTACACCTTCGAGGCCCTAGAGATATCATTATAAAAAAAAAAAAAATGTGAACTTCAAAATTACACAAGGCTGAAGCTGGATGTCTCTCAGTCTTTGATTCCAAGGAGAAACAGGGAGTCAGAAAGCTATTCCAGAAAATGTCTTGACCTCCAGTGAGTTATGATCCTTGAAGGGCAAAATCAGCTTCAGAGGTGAGACCTAAAGACCACCGTGGACTTGATACAGACCTACTCCTGGCCTCTTGCAGGAAGCTTTGGCTGGACTCTCTCCCCTGGGGCCTACTGGCCAATAAGGTGCTATTCCCAATGCCCAGCCAACCTCTGAGGCTAGAGCCCCAGGCCACTTATCCCCATTACCAGACTCAGCTCTCCGGAGTAAAGACCTTGAGACCCCTTTGATTGGCCGGCTGGCCAGTAAACCCCATTTAAGTCCCCATAAAGCCTGCAGACATCCTCCCCTCTCTGATCAGGTAACCCATGAGATGGGCTCTCCCATGACCTGGTGAGCTCAGCTGGGTAGGTCAGCTCCAGCGGGTGCCTGTGAGCCAAGGCTCCAGCTGGAGCACAGTCACCACAGTAACCTCAGCAGCTGCATTAATACCCCACCAACTTCCAGAAGTTTCTCCCTCCATGCCTAAGCTTCTGCTCCTGGAGCAGTCAGACGAACATTGAAAGGATGCTCAATGGCCGGGCGCGGTGCCTCACGCCTGTAATCCCAGCACTTTGGGAGGCCAAGGCGGGTGGATCATGAGGTCAGGAGATCGAGACCATCCTGGCTAACACGGTGAAACCCCGTCTCTACTAAAAATACAAAAAATTAGCCGGGCGTGGTGGCGGGCGCCTGTAGTCCCAGCTACTCGGAGGCTGAGGCAGGAGAATGGCGTGAACCCGGGAGGCAGAGCTTGCAGTGAGCCGAGATGGCGCCACCGCACTCCAGCCTGGGCGACAAAGCGAGACTCCATCTCAAACAAAAAAAAAAAAGGATGCTCAGATGACAGCTTTTCTGGCCGGCATAGGTATTACATGATCATAAGAGGCCTAGAGCATTAACGTCTCCAATTCATCATTCCTCACCTTTCCTCTCTTAGCTGGGAGGGAAAATAATTCAGCCAAGTCAATGCAGGACTACTGGGAGCTCCTGGCTCACAGTGGGAACTCCTGCCTCAAGTCTTCATCAGTTTCCCGCAACTTGGATTTGATGCTCCTGGTTCATGGTGGGAATTCCTGCCTCAAGTCCTCTATGGGTTTCCCAGCAAGTTGGATTTGACGAGTCCCAATTCGTCTCCCCTCCCAGGAGGATACTGTCTGCTCACCCAGCTGGTTCTAGTGTTGATAGCGTATTTCGTTGATTTTGTGTACCGCATTGTGGAGTTAATCATCCCTGTGTGCCAGAACTCCTCCTAGAATCAACTACTAATGGGAAGATTTTCTTCTACGTGGTTATCCTTCCAAAACCTTACGTGCTAATCTAAGTGGAAATTCTCTCCAAGCATATATGTGAACAAAAGCTGGTCTATGGAATATATCTAGAAGAGCCTTTACCTATATTTACATGATAGTGTTTAATATCAAAAAAAATATAGTAATCTACACTTACTTTCATTTTCATATTGGATATATTAGGCAAAGTAGAAGTGGCCATTAGGAGTTCGTAAGAGTAAAGCTTATTACAAATGTCTCAAAGCCTCAAAATTTCCACTATCATCAATCTACATAGGAGGCCCTGACCTGGCTAGCACTTTTGGTGGTGAAAGGAAATGCTGGGGTCAGTTCCTAAGGCAGAAAAGAAGAGAGAGTCTAAAGATGGAATCCTGCTTAGGAGATTTCCTATGCCCCTCCACAAACTAAGATGAATTCCCCAGAGTTCATACATTTTGACTGAAGCCCAAAAATGTTACCTCCTATCATACACTGATTAAGAGCTAAAAACTATATGAAGCAAGGGACAAGTTCCTCGTCCCCAGAACTGTAAGCACGAGGCTCAGGTCACTGCCAAGCCACTGTGCTTTTGCACCTGCATCGCCTGAAATCTGGGGCTGGGGCCAGGGCACGTTGTTCTCACTTTTAAAAATAGGAACTCTTTACTGCTCCAAATTACAAACAGATGACCTATTCTCAGGTATTCCATCTAAACCATCTGCTGATTCCTGTTTGATGATTTTAAACCCATCCTTCTTAGGGCAAATGACACCTGAGATGTGGGCAGGCCTTAGACATGGCAAGTCTACCGCTGACACTACTGACTCTCTTGATCATCTGGGGAAGAACTCTGTTCAGTATAATCTAAGAGTGTGGCTTTTACTGACCATCTTTGACGCACAAAAACAGAAACTCAAGCATTATGTTAGAGGCTGACAATATGGTTCATGACCATCAATTAGAAGGGGCCCTAATAGAAAATGGCTCAAATCAAGCATTTTCGTTCAAAGTCATGATGTGTAACTGACTCATGGAAAACAACTTTACACACATCACCTCACTCAGCAAGGGGCACAAGTGGGAAATCATTTGCCTTGGCGCAGGGTATATGAGGAAGTTAATTTGCTCAAAGTTCAATTACCTAACGGGTACTTGAGTAGTAATTCTAATGGACAATGGGAACATTGTGTGGTACATGCCTTAACTTTTCTGTAAGGTGCAGCCTGCCCTGTGATGTAGAACTTTGCGGCCCTAATTGCACCACTATCTCTGTGCTGCAGCAGACTCCAAATCCTTGTAAAGAGCATCTTGGTCCTCCCTGTGGTTATCTCCTGCCCACTTGTGGGAAGAGTGGAGTGGCCATGTACGCAGGCACACACCCAGAGCAAGCTGCCCAACTTCTGTGAGAGAATGTTCCAGAAGAAAGTGGTTTTTGGTTTTTGCTAGTTTTTTGAGACAAGGTCTCACTCTATCGCCCAAGCTGGAGTGCAGGGGCATGATCATGGCTCTCTGCAGCCTCAACCTCCTGGGCTCAAGCGATCCTCCCACCTAAGCCTCTAGAGTAGCTGCGACTACAGGGCACACGACCGTGCCTGGCTACCTTTTGGACTTTTAGTAGAGACAGGATTTTGTCATTTTGGCCAGGCTGGTCTCAAACTCCCGAGCTCAAGTGATCTGCCTGCCTCAGCCTCCCAAAGTGCTGGGATTACAGACATGAGCCACTGCGCCTGGCAAAATGTTAACCTAACCTCCCTAATAAGCACAAGTTTCAGAAGAGAATGTCAATCTACCTCAGCTCAGTACTGAAGCCCACAGCTCTGCAATTAACTGGCCACACACAGGGGGCTCCTCCTCCAACCCAAGGGGAGCACATACAAACCAGTTGAGGGACAATATCTGCTGAGGCCCACTTGCAAGAGTGGCCCCCGCTGTCTACCTGGCTCTCGCGTGGGAAAGGGCAGGACAGCTGAAGGCTAGATCTTACCTGGAAAACAGGCAGGCGCTAAGTTTGAATCTTGAAACTTCCTAGCTTTCAGCCACTTCCTTAGCTCTATAAATTCAGACTTGTGGCTCTCATTCACTATCAGGCAAGGAGAGAACAAATGGTGATTAAAACCACTATATAATCAGATTACCATTTTTAAAAGAACATGTCTGATGAAATGTGTCAGACAGAGTTGCACAATAGTAAGAACTGGTGTATCTAAACATAGAAAAGGTACAATAAAAACACAGTATTGGCCAGGCGCAGTGGCTCACATCTGTATTCCCAGCATTTGGGAGACCAAGGCGGGAGGGTTGCTTGAGGCCAGGAGTTTGAGACCAGCCTGGCCAACATAGAAAGACCCCACCTCTTAAGAAAAAAAAAAAAATACAGTATTGTAATCTAATAGGACCACCACTGTACATGTGATCCATCAACCAAAACATCCTTATGTAACATATGACTATATTCATTCAATGTAATCCTAATCAAAATTCAAGCAGGCTTTCGTACACAATTAACAAGCTGATCCCAAAACTCATATGGAAATGCAAAAAGCCTAGAATAGCCACGATGTCTTTGAAAGATTGATTTTAAAACTTATTCTAAAGCTACAGTAATCAAGTTACTGTGATATTGTCAAGACAGACAAATAGGTCAATGGAACAGGACAGAAAATTGGAAGAGGCCCACATGTAAATGAACAACGGATTTCTGACAAAGTGTGAAGGCAAATCAGTGGAAAAAGGTAGTCTTTTCAATAAATGATGATCCAACAACTGGATCTCCTAAAGAGAAAAAAAAAAGTGAACTTATCCATATCTTGTACCATATTCAGTTGGATTTACATACGACTTTCCAGATGGCCACTTTTGTATTGAACAAGATACAGTATCTTCTTCAGACAGGGTTACCTCGAATTTGAAGTGATAAATTTACATCCAAACACTGATATCCTACAGGTGGCTGAAGGTCAAGACCAGAAAAAGAAAGTTGGGAGTCACCCCCAGAGAAGACAGTTGAAACAATGAGTTAGCATCTTCACATTCCCACCAGGATCTAAAAGAATACAATGGCACCATTAAAGAGAGTGTTATTTAAGAAATATTCTCTTTGGGTTGGGCACAGTGATTCATGCCTGTAATCCCAGTGCTTTGGGAGGCCGAGGCAGGAGGACCACTTGAGCCCAGGAGTTCAAGACTGGCCTGGGCAACATAGTGAGACACTGTTGCAAAAACAAATTTAAAAAAACATTAGCCGGATGGAGTGGCATGTACCTGTAGTCCGAGGTACTTGGGAGGCTGAGGCAGGAGGGAGGCTAAGGCAGGAGATCACTTGAGCCTGGCAGTTCAAGGCTGTAGAGAGCCATGATCACGCCACTGCACTCCAATCTGGGTAACAGAGGTAAATAAATAAATGCCTGGTTTGGGAACAAAATCATAGCATGGGTCATTCCATTCCTGGGCCCTCTTCTAATAATATGCCTGGGACTGATGTTCTTACCCTGCCTAATTAACCTTTTTCAAAGATTTTTAACTGACAGGATCATGGCCATTTCACAAACAACTACCCAAAAACATCTATAGACGGCATTGCTCCTACAGTCAACCCAAGACCAGAAAACTCTCTGTACCCTCATCAGCAGGAAGTAGCCAGAAAGAAAATGCTGAGAGAGAGAGAGAGAGAGAAAGAAAGACAGAAAGACAGAAAGAAAGACAGAAAGAAAGACAGAAAGAAAGAAAGAAAGAAAGAAAGAAAGAAAGAAAGAAAGAAAGAAAGAAAGAAAGAAAGAAAGAAAAGCTACATATGAACAAACAAGCAATCACAAAAGGATTTCTTTTTCCATCACTGTCACTAAAACAAAAACTGTACCTCCTCTTGGTTCAGAACTTCTGCAAAGTTTTCGTCTTCTGATCCGGCTTGTTCTCCCTTTTCCTTTCTGCATGCTAAAACTGTAGTTTCTTCTTTCTGAAACACAATTCTATTTTTTCAAAAAGGACAAAACTGTAATTTCTGTGGAAATGCTCAATCTAAAATAAAAAACATTTCTTTTACTTTCCAGTTATATGATAATCACTGTTCTTTGTACCTTTAAGTATACAAATGTATATTTTGGTAAACTGTTTCTCTCAAGTGTTTTTGTAAATGAAAGGTTTATACTGTAAGCTAAATCATGATCCCTACAGTTACAGAATTCCCATTATTATCAGTCCCTCTAAAACAGTTTTATCTTGCAGACCTAGTGACTACAGCTTAATCTACTAAAAATACAAAAAACAGCTAGGCGTGGTGGCACACGCCTGTAATCCCAGCTACTTGGGAGGCTGTGGCAGGAGAATCGCCTGAACCCGGGAGAGGGAGGTTGCAGTGAGCTGAGATCACGCTACTGCACTCCAGCCTGGGCGATAGAGCGAGGCTCTGTCTCAAAAAATAAATGCATAAATAAAAATAAAAATAAAAACAAAATAAGGGCCGGGCATGGTGGCTCATGCCTGTAAACCCAGCACTTTGGGAGCCCGAGGCGGGCTGAGGTCAGGAGTTTGAGCCCAGCCTGGCAAACATGGTGAAACCCCGTCTCTACTAAAAATACAAAAATTAGCTGGGACTGGCGGCAGACACCTGTAATACCAGTACTCGGGAGGCTGAGGCAGGAGAATCGCTTGAACTCAGGAGGCGGAGGTTGCAGCCAGACGAGATCACGCCACTGCACTCCAGCCTGGGCGACAGAGCGAGACTCTGTCACAGAAAAAAATAAATAAAAATAAATCTACTTCTAAAATATACGGGGATAGAAATGAGTAAGAGACAAGAACTCCAGGCGGTATTAATACCGCAGTTGGGCAGTATAAGGTTCATTATTTGACCTAACGAAAGTCGGCTAGTCCAGCTCCAGAGGCAAGCGCGGCTGGTTCGGTCCCGGTCCCAGCGCTCAGTCCAGAGTCCGCGCCGGAAAGTGTTTCCAAGACTCCCGGGCCCTCGCGCGAGCTGTCCACCGGCACCCTGCTGAGGACCACGAGGACACCGGCGACCGCCACAGACACAGGCACCCCACAGTCCTGAAACTCTAGCCGTGAGGCCGCCCTACGGTCCCACACACACCGCTCCCGCCGCCACAGTACAGCCAGGCGGGCATCGGACCCCAGGCCTCAGGCTCCTTAGCGTTACGCAGGGCGCCGGAGCAATAAGCTCTAAGTGAACGACTCCACACGATGAGAGGTTACTACAGCGCACACGATAATGTCCGCCCTGGAGGAGACCTGCGACCTGAACTCAGTTCTTTTTACGCTGATGAATGAAAGACTAAGTAACTCACCAGCGAGACTCAGCTCCCGTTACCCGGGCAACTGGAGGCCCGACCCGGAAGTCCTACCAGCTCAGCTAGGCGCCAGCGGCCGTTTCCAAGATGGCGGCTGCAGTGGGCGGGCCCAAGGCACGTGGAAACGCCAAACGGCCCCAAGTGAACAAAAGTTAAAGGAACGGGCCAAAGCTGCAGAGAGGCTGAAGGTCGTCGCGCCCGCCTGGGGTCCTTAAGCAATCCAAGTCCTCAGTCTCCCGGGTCAGCCCCTTCCGCCGCGGGCGGCAGCTTCCGGCTCGCGCATGCGCAGTGTCCGCGGACTTGCCGCCAACGCCCAATAGTCTGGGACGAGGTCGGCATCCCTACACACGTATAACCGCTACCTCGAGTCTGGGGTTAGAAAACCCAGTAACCCGGAATTTAGGCAAGAAATGTATAATTTAAAAGTAAGTAGGCCTCCCGAGTGCTTTATGAAATGTCGCTAGAACTCTTGGCTGTACAATTTGCCTGCTTTGCAGCTAGGGAAAACCTAGGACACATGGAGTTAAATGCTGGGCTAAGCCAGACCTTATCTGCATTTCTATCTAGGTCCTAGGCTCTACACCTAGCACATCATTAAAATCGCACTTACCAAGGTTCTCAACAAAAGTAAAGGTTGCTAAAAGTTAACAGTGCAACATGTATTTAAAACTATTAAAGAGACAGTTTATGTGCAAGGGGTGCATAAGGAAAATAAAATACACTTTTGGTAAAAAGTGTATTTTGGTAGGCATAAGAACGTGGATTTTTAACCTATGTTAAAAGTTTAAAGAATTGTTTTTGAAAGTTTAAGCAAGTTTTGAATGGTTAATTGTAAAAGAAATTCTGTGTGTAAACATGTTGGCTAAAGATTGAAGGGGTGTCTCCAGCTTTTCTGTAAATTAGGCATTAAAATAAAAGCACAACAGGTTTCTCTTAAAGCACTAACCTGTTCTTTAACAAAAATTTTAAAGGGTTAAAAAGAGTCTATAAAAATCTTACCTCATGGTCAAACATTAAAATCGGGCAACCATGTCTACAAGGTTTTATTAAAATTGAGTTTAACATTAATAGCACACTAATATAAAGGTAAAATTTAGCTTATTCGGTATAAAATCATACAAAGAAGCACTGCTAAATATAAAGTGGTATTTGGTTTTCTTTGATCTATATATGATATGTTATTGATATGTTTTCCAAGGTTATAGGAGACTCTGATAATTCTGATATATCTTAGTGTACATGATCAGTAATAATTATAATTGTTATGTTAAACTTATTGTGTGCCACAGAGGTAACAGCTATCCTTGTAAATTGTGTCTTTACCTATGGCTACCCTAAAATTTTTCTCATCCATACAATTGTTGTCTTATTTCGGCGCTCCTTAAAAGGTGGTTTTGTGATCAGCTATAAAGGTCTAACAGGTGCTCTTGAATGCAGGTTTCTGATAACGTTGGAAACTGTAACATCAGAATGGAAGAAAAACGTTCAGAACTCTTGAAAAGCTAAAATTTTCGTTAATATCAAGCAGGACAGGAATTAACTGCATGAACTAAACTAATAGGAGACTGGAGTAATCTTGATGTTTCGCTTAAAATATTGCTAACCTTTTGTTTTGTTTTTCAAAGTTAAAGAAACTTTTCTTTGGAGATACTGACAGCTTTTAACAATTTAGTATGCGCCCATGAACAAAATTTGGAGCATACTTGTTTCTCTCTACCTGATTTTCTCCAGAATTTGGAAACTATCTGTGAGTATTCTTAAGTTATGGCAATATAGTTATTTGCATAAGTGCAATAAGAATCTGTTTTCTTTTGTAACAGGACACAATTGGAAAAGCTGGTTATTTTACCAAGGCTTTGACTGGAATGGTGTGCTTTCCTTTGAGGAATCAACATTTATGAAGCCAATAAAGCCCTTGGAAACTGGCCTCTTATTCTGTGTACAAAGTTCCTGTACAGGGTTTCTGATCTGTGGCAAGTAAAGAATGTCCCTTTCTAACAGGCCAGGAACCCCAAGTTATCTTGGAACCTCAAGAAGAGACAAATTCAACAACTCATAAGTATTTGATGGTACAAATCTATGACTGGGCATGCCTTTAAAAAGGTCTCACCTCAGATTCCCTCTACAGAACAAAGTTCCATCAAAGCTAATTTAAAAGGCCTATGTAACAAATAATTATTCTTGCTGCACTGTATCCAAATAATTAAGCCACACATAATAAAGCAAACTAGGCCTACCATGATTTGTCTTTTAATAAAAACGGGAAACTGGAGAAAGAAAATTGTTTCAAAAACTATAGCACACCTGTCATTAAATTCTAGTATTGCCTAATATTTTTCAATTTTTGTTATTTTCTTCATTTTTAATTAAATTCTAATTGTTCTGGCTACAAGATTCCAAAATAAGCTGTGCTTTCTTAAAGCCCTAGAAGATGAAAGCTAGATATTTCAGCAGATGCTGCCTCTAAGCCCCCCAACCATGACAGGAGAAAATCTCTTCACTGCTGGTGCTGACAACTAATAACTAAAGGTTCCCGGAATCCTTCCCACCAAGTCTAGTGAGTCCATGGAACCCAGGGTAATTAAGAGGGTATCTGTTACAGGAATCAACTCCTAAATACATCACAGGCAAGTCAAAGCCTGGAAAGCTAAGGAAGCAACCTGAGAGCCCCCCAAAAAATCTTAAATATTAATGTAAATAAATAGGAAATCTTACACTGAAAATCATAAAAGATAAGTAACTAGGCTGGGTGCAGTGGCTCATGCCTGTAATCCCAGCACTATGGGAGGCCGAGGCAGGCAGATCACAAGGTCAGGAGTTCGAGACCAGCCTGGCCAATATGGTGAAATCCCGTCTCTACTAAAAATACAAAAATTAGCCAGATGTGGTGTTGTGCACCTGTAGTCCCAGCTACTCGGGAGGCTGAGGCAGGAGAATCACTTAAACTCGGGAGGCGGAGGTTGCAGTGAGCCAAGACTGTACCATTGCATTGCAGTCTGGGTGACAAGAGCAAAGCTCCATCTCAAAAAAAGAAAATAAGTGATAAGTAACCGAGAACTACTCACCTAAGTCTCATCCCTACCTCACCAAATAGTTTTTGTCATTCCTATCTCTCCTTTTAAGTCAAATGTGAAAACTTTTTAATGGAAATTACTTACTATACCACTCTTGTGGAAACTGCTTTACTCTACTATCTGCAGTAGGACTATATACTGTAGCACTCTCAGGGTGGAATATCAGACAGAAAATCTCAATTACTGTAGCATTTTGATTGATTATTATTAAGGAAAGGGCTAAAAAGGAAGTACCAAAACAACCAAATAAATGCTTGGTTTGGGGCCGGGCGTGGTGGCTCAAGCCTGTAATCCCAGCACTTTGGGAGGCCGAGACGGGCGATCACAAGGTCAGGAGATCGAGACCATCCTGGCTAACACAGTGAAACCCCATCTCTACTAAAAATACAAAAAAATTTGGCCGGGCGAGGTGGCGGGCGCCTGTAATCCCAGCTACTCGGGAGGCTGAGGCAAGAGAATGGCGTGAACCCGGGAGGCAGAGCTTGCAGTGAGCTGAGATCCAGCCACTACACTCCAGCCTGGGCAACAGAGCGAGACCCTGTCTCTAAAAAATAAAAAAAATAAATAAATGCCTGGTTTGGGAACAAAATCATAGCATGGGTCATTCCATTCCTGGGCCCTCTTCTAATAATATGCCTGGGACTGATGTTCTTACCCTGCCTAATTAACCTTTTTCAAAGATTTTTAACCGACAGGATCATGGCCATTTCACAAACAACTACCCAAAAACATCTATAGATGGCATTGCTCCTACAGTCAACCCAAGACCAGAAAACTCTCTGTACCCTCATCAGCAGGAAGTAGCCAGAAAATGCTGTCCCTCCTCCTTTTTATAACTGTAGGGTCTGGATTGACAGAGCAGGAGCATCGTCATCTTGGACAAGCCCCTCATGCTAAAGTTCACCTTAATAGAAAACCGCCTAAATCCAAAGGGCATCAGCCGAATGGCTAAGGTCGGCATGACCATAAATCACAAGTAACATCTCCAATCAGAAACATTCCAAACTCCTTCCTGACCAGAGACATGCTAGACCCTAGATAAAGCCCCCTCCAGGCCAGGAAGATGCTGGCCCCGAGATAACCCCCCTCCAGGCCAGAAAAATGTCTGCCTCGAGATAACCTCCCCTCCTCCCCTTATGGCAGGATTCCAACCCCGCCATAAACTTCTCCACACACACACACATTCCAAGCTTGTGATAAGCCCCCTCACCCTAAAACCAATATATACTCTTAGTAAGAGAAAGGGCTCCTGACCAAAATGAGCCGTCTAAAGTAAACCTGTCTCTAACTGCCAATGTATTTTTGCTTCTTTCCTCTTTCTCTGACTCACACAAAAGCCGTAACTACAGCTTTGATTAGACAAGAGACTGATTTCAACAACTTTCTCCCGATAAGAAGATCGTGGACTATGGAATGGACTGGTTCTGGTTTACAGAGGCTGTGTACTTGCATGCCTTGATGTCCTGAAAGACTTGACAGATAGGACCTAATTGTAATACACTTAAATGTCAAGTCACCATCCCAAACTGAATATACATGAGTCGTATGTTACATGCATGTTTCTTCAATATGCATGTATCAGGTCTACCTTCATGAATATTCATAGCCCCTCATGTAACCTGTTGAATGTGTAAGTTTAGCCAACCTGTGCAGTCTAAAGCTCCTGCCTCAAAGCCTCCCCCTTCAAAGTGCCCGTCTCTGAGTTTCTGCTGGAGTCAGCTCCCCAGCCTCCAGGATGGCTACTTTGCAGGTTGTACCCCTTTAGAAGAAATAAAGTCTCCATCTCCTTTTCTAAATTTATACATTGTGAGTTGTTTTTGTTTTTCTTTCTAAAAAAAAAAATACACACAGGTCAAGACTACATGGCTAGGATGACCCTAACACCTCGTATGACTCTAGTCCCTTACTGAGAATATTTAAGCTGCCAAAAATAAATGTGGTGTTTGTAATAACCAACTTCTGACAATAGGTCCCTGACTGCCCTTTCTTAAAGCATTTACTGAAAATGGCTTACAGCTGTGAATTCTTCCTCTGACCCTTTGCGATGTATGTCCCACTCAGGAGTGTTTTTTGGCCGGGTGAGGTGGCTCACGCCTGTAATCCCAGCACTTTGGGAGGCCAAGGCGGGCAGATCACCTGAGGTCAGGAGTTCGAGACCAGCCTGGCCAACATGGTGAAACCCTTTCTCTACTAAATATACAAAAAGTTAGCCAGGTGTGGTAGCGCATGCTTGTAGTCCCAGCTACTCAAGAGGCTGAGGCAGGAGAATCTCTTGAACCTGGGAGGCAGAGGTTGCAGTGAGCCAAGATTGCACCACTGTACTCCAGCCTGAGAGAAGTGAGAAACTCCGTCTCAAAAACAAAAAGAAAGAAAAAGAAAAAGAATGTGTTTCTCAGACCTGAAAGCCATTCCTCTGAAATGTAATCATCAGAAATGATAGGACCCCTGTCTTTCAGTCTTTGTAGTGGGAGAATAGAATCCCAACTTTGCTAATTGCCAGTTAACAGACACAGCTGGCCTAACCAACATTTCCACTGAGCAATCCTTGGTAATTTGTCATTTCCCTAATTCCTCCCCCTTCCTGATCCTTCATTCTCCCTTTAAAAGGCACAGTCACCTCTGTACAAATGAAAGTTCATTTACACTAGACCCTCTTTCTATTACAGTAGTTCATTACTGACTAAAATCTGTCCTTACCACCTTAGCGTCTGGCTTTGTCTTTCACAGAATTCAGCAAATTGCCTGAGTTACATAACTACTAAGCACCTAAGCCATAGATTGATTCCAGGTCTCAAAGTCCATGGTCTGCCCCTTTAGAAAGGCTTATTGAATATCCTAAACAAACATAAAATGAAAGAGGAACACAGTCAGTGTCAAGCAGAGCTCCGTGAGGGTAAATAATCAAAGGAACAACCTGGAGAACCTCACAATTCGTAATTTAAGAATATTATTTTCCAACATCTTTTAATATATACCATGGAACTGTGTTTTAGGGTATTTTGTTTTTGTTTTTGTTTTTAGATTCAGGGGGTACGTGTGCAGGTTTGTTACATCAGTATATTGGCTGATGCTGAGGTTTGGGCATCTAATGATCCCAAGTAGAAAACATATTACCCAATAGGTCGTTTTTCAATCCTTACCCAGTCCCTCCCCCTTTTGGAATCCCCAGTGTTATTGTTCCCTTCTTTGTGTCCCTGTGTACTCAAATGTTTAGCTCCCACTTATAAGTGGGAACATGGCATTATTTGGTTTTCTGTTTCTGCGTTAATTCACCTAGCACAATAGCCTCCAGCTGCATCCATGTTGCTGCAAAGGAAATGATTCCATTCTTTTTTGTGACTGTGGGAACTGTGTTCTTTAATTGCTTTAAACTAGTGAGTAGTAGTGCTCGTTTGGGCAGCATATATACTAAAACTGGAATGATACAAGATTAGCATGGTGCCTGTAGAAGGATGACATGCAAATTCATGAAGCGTTCTATTAAAAAAAAAAAAAGTGGGTAGTAAAGATATGAATTCATTCCATAGGTTAATTGGTATTATAAAATTCTTGATCTATATAGCAGCCAATATAGTCTCAGACTTTTGATTCTCACAACTAAGGCATGTCTTCCAACTTAGTCGATAGCAGTAATAGCAGAGATCTGGAAACTCCATCTTTAAATTTCTGTTTTATTTCTTAAATTGTTCAGAATCCAGACAAGGTGCTGCCTATTGGAGGCTCCTCACATATAGCACCAGAATCAAGACCCAGATGTAACAGAGAAAACAATACAAAATCATCCAAGTAGAGCTTAATTCACAGGCTTTAAATTGTGCTTTTCAAAAACAAATTTTCAAAAAGTTTCCCATAGTCAAACCCATCAGACATTTATGATTCTTCCCCTATTTTTATGCTTATAAAATAAAGCATTTTCCCCTATTGAAAATAAAAATGTTACTTTTGTTTTCTTTTAGTTGTTTTATGGATTCATTTATAAATCACTGTTTCTCTTTCTCTCTCCAGAAATTATTTAGTGTATGTTGTAAGGGATCTTTTTTCTTTCCAATCACTATGCCCTTTCCCCAGTGCCAATTTTGGAATAATTATTTCCCTCACTAGTTGTTAAGGCCACCTTTATCATACAGTAAATTCTTGTTAATACATATTTTATATATTTTCCGGAGCATCCTGCCCAATGTACCTGTCAATTCTTATGTTGGTACCAGTCCTAAAAAAATAAACAAATCAGACTCAAACTCATGATTCATGCCCTCATAGGATTTGCCTTTTGAAACAGCAGGACCCTCACCCTGTCCAAAGTTCCCTGTACACCATGTGCTATTGCTGACTGGCCCTCTTAATAAATTTAATCCATCCCACTCTTAACACTGACTCACACCAGCTACAGAAGACAGTAGCTGATGAAGTGGAGAGAACCCAGCCAATGACAGACCCAACCCCACACCCTGGAATAGGAAAGAAAATCCAAAGCAGAGCTCTGAATTATCCTGAGTGGAAAAAAACAAAACACAAAACGAAAGACTACAAACTGTATGACTCCATCTATGTAACATTTTTGAATCAACAAACTTGTAGAAATGGTGAACAGATTAGTGGGTGCCATAAAATAGAGTCGGTTTGGGGAGTAATAGAGAGGTATGTTTGGTGATAGAAGTGCAACAGGAGGGCTCTTTGTGCTAATGGAAACATACTCATTTAACTGTAGTGGTGGATACACAAACCAACATTTGATAAAATTATATAGGACTAAATACATATGCAAAGTACACATCAAACTGGGGAAATCTGAGTATGACTGTTTTGTTGTCAATATCTTCATTGTGATGCTGTACTATACTTCTGCAGTATGTTACTATTGAGTGAAACTGACTAAAGGGTAAGGAATCTCTGTATTATTTCTTACAACTGCATATGAATCTATAATTAGCTCAACAAAAATTTCAGTTGAAAAAAACAAGGGTCTTTCCTTGATTACTAACTTGTTTTAAAGCAACTGATTGGAATCCTACCTTGAAATTGCAATGTAATTGCCATCTATTTAAAGCAGTGCTGTTCAACAGACCTTTCTGCAAGGATGGAAATATCCTAAATCTATACTGCCCAATACAGTGACCACTAACACATGCAAATATTGAGCACCGGAGATGTGGCTAGTGCAACTAAAAAATTGAATTACAAATATCGCTTAATTTGAATTTATGTTTAAAAGGCCACCTGTGATAGTGGCAACCTATGGGACAGCACAGAAATGAAACTTGACCTTATTCCCGATTCCCTTGTAAGTAGGAAGGAAGAACACTCATTTTGAAACCATGCAATTGTCCCATAGGACGGATGTTTATAGTCTTTTTTTTTTTTGAGACGGAGTCTCGCTCTGTTGCCCAGGCTGGAGTGCAGTGGCGTGATCTCGGCTCACTGCAACCTCTGCCTCTGGGGTTCAAGCAAGCAAGTCTCTGCTTCAGCCTCCCAAGTAGCTGGGATTACAGGCGCCTGCCACCACACCCAACTAATTTTTGTATTTTTTTTTTTTTTAGTAGAGATGGGGTTTCACCATGTTGGCCAGGCTGGTCTTGAGTTCCTGACCTCATGATCCACCTGCCTCAGCCTCCCAAAGTGCTGGGATTACAGGCGTGAGCCACCGCGCCTGGCCTGGTCTCCTTTAAATAAACAAATTGACTCTCCAACTCTAAAAACTTGAGAAATTTACATTTGTCTTATCTGAGTTCCTTTCTCAGGAAACTAGCCATCAAACCTCCCAGGTAGCACCTAGGAACTGAAACTTACCAGATCACCACATCTGGACAATCAGATGCCAGACCCCTCACCTCTAACAATTTCCTAACTGATGCCTGTTGATCCACTCCTCCTCCTTATCTCTCCCCAAATCCTGCTGTTTTTGCACATGCAGTTACATTTCTTCCCTGCTATATCCTAATTTTAATCAGTTGAGAAGATAGATTTGAGACTGATCTCCCCCCATAGGCTGTAGCACCCAAAAATGCCTTCTTCCCTGACAATAATGGGGTCTCAGTGATAGGCTTTCTGTGCTGTGAACCACCGGACCTAGACTGAACCCCTGGCATTTCTCTATTTCCCACCACTGAACTAAGTTATAAACTCTCAGGATAGATCTCTGTTTCTTCATTTTAAGATGGAAATTAAAAGGTACATCCTGGAGTGTTATTTTCAGTGTAAAATATGGCTGTGAAACCTCCTACACCTATGCACAGGTAAACTGATGGCCCTGCAAATGCCCAGAGAAGTCACCTTGTAAAGATTTAATGAATGTTTCCCACCATTATTGGAAAATCTGGCTAAGTCAGTAGCTTTGTTTTCATATACTTAGGGGGGAAATCAACAAAAACTTGATACCCTGTCATTTCCTTCCAGTTTCTTCTGCAACTCTAGCTCCGAAGACTGCCGTTCCTGCAGTGTGTATATATATGTGTGTGTGTATATATATATATAAATTTTTTTTTTTTTTTTTTTTACAACACCAGGGGAAAAAAAAAACCATGCAAATGTACTATTTCTTCAAACACAACTAGGAATGATTGAACAGCTGGGGGAATAGGAAGAAAACCCCTCAGAGAACCAAGGACAAGCAGTGGCACATGGCCACTACGAATGGTTCTTCACTGCTATGTGGGCAGCCGGCAGCCAGCAGCTAGAGTCCGTCCTCGCTCTTCAGCCAACAGTTCTGCAAAGTCAGGCCAGTTGGCTCTCCGCCCGCGGGCTCGCTCTTCAGCCAGCAGGTTCTGCAAAGTCAGGCCAGCTGGCTCTCGGCCCGCTCTGCACCCACGCGAAGTTCGGGTGGGGTGGGGTAGGGGTGGTTCCGCTCCGCCCCGCCCCGTGCCCGCCCCTCCCCGCTAGGGGCGGAGCCTGCGCCTGCGCGCTCAGCGGCCGGGCGTGTAACCTACGGGTGGGCTCCCCACGCCCGCCAGATTCGCGCAGTCTCTGAGATACACGCCGCGCATCTCCAGGGCCTGAGCCGGGTCTGTTCTTCACGCAGGTGTCCCGCGCGTCCCATTCAGCCATGAAGTCCGGCATCCGTGTAGCGCTGGTGACTGGAGGCAACAAGGGCATCGGCTTGGCCATCGTGCGCGACTTGTGCCGGCTGTTCTCGGGGGAAGTGGTGCTCACGGCGCGGGACGTGGCGCGGGGCCAGGCAGCCGTGCAGCAGCTGCAGGCGGAGGGCCTGAGCCCGCGTTTCCACCAGCTGGACATCGACGACCCGCAGAGCATCCGCACCCTGCGCGACTTCCTGCTCAAGGAGTACGGGGGCCTGGACGTGCTGGTCAACAACGCGGGCATCGCCTTCAAGGGTACGGGGAGGGGACGTGGCCTCCCCGACGTGGGCTGCTCCTGTCGAAGAAGCGCTGCACTGGGGCTCCTACCGGCTGCGGGATCCAGAAGGACTCCCTAGGGAGGAGAGGGAGGAGCTGGGAGATGTAGGGAGTGCAGAAACCTTAGAGAAAGGGAGTTTTCCAGCCAAAGGGAACTTTGTGTTTCCCTGGCTCGGACTTTTGGGGATCTCTTTCAGATTTTCTGCAGTTTTTCTGAATTGAGCTTTAAGGCCATTGAATGAATTTTGAACTGATTTTAAAATAAACGATAAATTGCAAAAAGAAAAAATGGTTATGCCAAGATCCAGTGTGTGCGCCCTTCATCCTCTTTCCCCCAATGGTACCATCTTACAAAAATACTAGAACGTTATCAAACCAATAGATTGGCACAATACTGTAACCAGACACAGACTTTAGACAGAAGGCACTAATTTTTTATTTTTAGTATCATTCTATAGAATTTTACCCTGTGGGTACAATGTGTTAACTATGTTCTCTTTTTCTCCTAAAAGTTGCTGATCCCACACCCTTTCATATTCAAGCGGAAGTGACGATGAAAACAAACTTCTTTGGTACCCGAGATGTGTGCACAGAATTACTCCCTCTAATAAAACCCCAAGGTGAGTCTGATGGGAAACAGCGCACCTTCTCTTTGGGGCTTGACTCTGGCCCCTGCTTGTCTGGGATTTCTCCTACAGGCTCCTGCTTCCTCTCCATGCTGCATAACCTCTGTGCTTTGTCTCCTGCCAGCTGATAGGTGCCATTCTGCCTCAGGACTTTGTCCTCACTTCTCTCACTCCCATGGCCATTCGTCCTCCCCATCCCACTGGTCTTTGCACACCTGGCTGACTCTCTTATCCTTCAGGTCTTAGCTCAAACGTCTCCTGAGAGATGCTCTTTCTTTGCTCCATGCCCCTCCGCGTGGGAGTCCATCCTGTACTCTTTCTCTGCTCTTTCAGAGAGATGTTATTCAGGCTGGTGGAACCTTTACTACCACCAGTTCATTAGGCCCTTCTAATACCTGTCACCTGTCTGGAACACTCCTTAAGCTCCCGACCACATAGTTGTCTTGCTGCCTTTCCGTCTCTTCCTGATGCCTTTCCCCACAATCTAAGATATTTCCAGAGGATCCCTGTCCTTTTCCCTAAGTTATCTGGGACACAGACCCTACCACCTACCCACCAGGATCGTGCAGGTCACCGTGCCCCACCCCTCATAATCACTTACTAGGTCCTAGGAGTTGTGCCCACCGAGTTCCTCCTGAATCCATCTCTCCGGCTTTACAGCAGGCCCTCACCTGTCCCTCTGGACAATTGCAAAGCCTCACAGGGCACCTCTGGTCTTGAGTCTTGTCTTTTCCCAGCATCCTGCATGCTGTCTGCATGGTCATGCCGCTCCCAAAAATCCTTCAGGAGGAAAGTCCAAGCCCTTAGCATGGTACACAGAGATGTCCATAATCTGCCGCTGCTTAACTCCGGGCCCATTTTAACTCCCCTTCAACGTGCTCAAGGTGCTGGCCATGACTATCACATTTCTTTGGTTGTAAACTGCTGAAATGGTTACCCTAAGTAATGGGACAGGAGATGAACCCACCCATTAAATAAAGCAGCAATTAAGCAGCTACTTTTAGAAAAATTTAAATGTGTGGCTTCGAGTTGGGTACTTGCATGTACGGCTTACTCTCAGCTTTTATCCTGTTTCCCTGTCCTGTCATCGTATTAAGTTGTGCTACTTCTAAGGCTCTGGTTCACCAGGACCTCAAAGGGCAGCTCTTCCAAATCTCACCTGACTCTACTCAGCCAAAATGTGAAGGCAGGAATGAAGTTCTTTATGCAACTACCACCACACTTGCTATGCGTATTCCTCTTAGAACTCATACTAGTAACTGTCTCTCATATGAAAATTTTCTGCTTCAAAATCCCTGCAAATTTGGCATTCACCTTTCTACAGGATTGTTGCACACCTTTCTACATAATGCTTTGTGGTGTATCTTAGGGAGAGTGGTGAACATATCTAGCATGATGAGTCTCAGAGCCCTTAAAAGCTGCAGCCCAGAGCTGCAGCAGAAGTTCCGCAGTGAGACCATCACCGAGGAGGAGCTGGTGGGGCTCATGAACAAGTTTGTAGAGGATACCAAGAAGGGAGTGCACCAGAAGGAGGGCTGGCCCAGCAGCGCATACGGAGTGACGAAGATTGGCGTCACCGTTCTCTCCAGGATCCACGCCAGGAAACTGAGTGAGCAGAGGAAAGGGGACAAGATCCTCCTGAATGCCTGCTGCCCAGGGTGGGTGAGAACCGACATGGCGGGACCCAATGCCACCAAGAGCCCAGAAGAAGGAGCAGAGACCCCTGTGTACTTGGCCCTTTTGCCCCCGGATGCTGAGGGTCCCCATGGACAATTTGTTATGGAGAAGAGAGTTGAACAGTGGTGAGCTGGGCTCACAGCTCCATCCATGGGCCCCATTTTCTACCCTGTCCTGAGTTGGTCTAAAGGGCACTTACAAAGTCATAAATATCCTTATATAAGAAAAAAAAAAATCTCTTATCAATTAGTACTCACTAATATACTACTAATTGAGCAGCCTACACACTCAGTTCACTACCTAAATCTGTCAGGTCTTTTGTGGTTTCCTCTGATGCAGGGAGAGGAAAAATTGTAATTGATGAAAATAATGAATGAAAATCAACAGATGAATAAATGGTTCTTTATAAGTGTCCATTTGTACGGATTGTTTAGATGCTAAATAATCTTTGTCTCAAGTACAATCAACCTAAAAGGGAAGGGAAGGGACAGTACAACTCGGTGAGCGAACTCAGAGAGTAAATAAAGAGCCAGTTAGTCAACAGTTTCAGTGTTGCAGGTCAAACAATGCATTGGCACTCCCCATATCCACATTATGTAACACAAGCTGACAGCACGTAAGCCTGTGAACATAGCTGGCTCTGGCCCTTCCTAGCCTCTAGGAAAACATGGACAGTACCACAAAGGCAAAGGCAGCTGACTTGGTCTCTTTAAAAAGCCAGAGTCATTGGGGAAAAACAGCTAGTTGGCAATGTGTGAAACGTGAGCGTGCACTTGCATGAAATACCGAGCTGATGAGGGACCTATCAGATCTCCATAGGAATGTTATTTATGTAGAGATGAAGTGTCATGAGGTGCACAACATAAATGTGTTTCAGCACAGCATATACAGACTGATGACCAGATAAGGCAAATGTGACAAAATGTGCACGTTGTTGAACTTTGGTGAGCGTATGGGTATCTGTTATTGTATTCTTGCAACTTTTCTGTTTGTTGAAAGCTTTCAAAACCTGGGGGTTGAGAGTAGAAACTCCTAGCTCTGCCCTCTGATTTCCTGACCTCAGGCAGAATCCTGTATCTTGCTTTGTCTCTTTCCTCAACTATCAAATTGGGATGACAGTTATAGGATTATATGTATTGAGATCAAGTGTTGAGAACAAATTAGCTGGGTGTGATGGTGGGTGCTTGTAATCCCAGCTACTCGGGAGGCGGAGGCAGGAGAATCACTTGAACCCAGGGGGCGGAGGTTGCAGTGAGCCGAGATAGCACCACTGCACTCCAGCCTGGGTGACAGAGCGAGACTTCACCTCAAAAAAAAAAATAGTGTTGAGAACAGCCCCTGCTGTCATTAGTTCCTGTAAATGGGCCTGACACCATCCCTGCTGGTAATGAGAAGTGTGTGTTTACTGTCTAACACCCAGTAAGTGCCCACGCCGTTCTCTTTCTTCCACAGAATCACACTCGTGATCTCTCACACTTCACCAGTGAGAATTAAGGCTTAGAGAAACAAAAAGCGATCGCCCGTGAAAAGAAGGAGAGACCCCTTATTTTGTCTTCTTTTTTTAAATTCTCCAAACTGCTTCAGAAGAGTACCTTATTTTATTTATTTATTTATTTGAAGACAGTCTCAAATCTCAGCTCAGCGCAACTTCTGCCTCCCAGGTTCAAGTGATTCTCCTGCCTCAGCCTCCTGACTAGCTGGGATTACAGGTGCCCACCACCACCCCTGGCTAACTTTTGTATTTTTAGTAGAGACAGGGTTTCGCCATATTGGCCAAGCTGGTCTCAAACTCCTGGCCTCAAGTGATCTGCCTGACTCAGCCTCCCAAAGTGTTGGGATTACTGACATGAGCCACCGGCCCCAGCCTAGTCCCTTATGTTAAAAGTGAGGTTTACTTTAACAAAGTTTCACCTTTCAGTCGGGGCCGTTCATTTCTTCCTAGTTTTTGTAAACAGACACCAGAAAACAACCACATCTACTACAGCAAGACTGGTATTCTCAAGTGCTACTTTAGAAATGTATACCTGTATTGCGAAGATATTTTTCCCTTAATACCTTACAAATAACACCTAGCTTCTTTAAGAGATTTAGAGAAAGCATTGTTCCAAATTCAAGTACCTGCTTACCTCTAGGGGGGAGGGGAGGAGGACACACACGTGGCTCCGTCTTTATTGCTAAGGATTTCTTATGCCGGGTGATAGGCACATGGTGCTAAAATAACATTTTCAGAAAAAGGTAAAATCATGACATACAGATATAAAAGTAGTATTCAAAAAAATGTATTTTACTCCTGAGGGAACCAGGGAAATGTTATAACTGGTTCAAAGGAAAAGCTAAAAGGGCACAGATTATATGGATATAATCAACAAATGTTGAGCTGAATTGCAAATGACGACAACATTGGTGTTTTCACAGGGAGGAGGAGGTCAATTCAGTCACCACTAGACAGGACAGCACTGTCACCTCTGTTACCTACAATTTAGAAAGAGATGCAAGAATGAACAGGGCCATAGCCCGATGCTACGAGTCTTGCCTTGCAAACACCCTTCACTCTTGAGTGAGTCTGGCAAAACACCCATCCCCAAGATTAATAACCATGCCAGCCTGCTCTAGCAGCTCTTAACACATGATGACGCTGAGGAGAAAGGAAACAAGAGACTGACTGTGCTCTTATGTTCCCACCCCAATCCCAAACGGACAGCAATTCTCCCAGCCAATGCTGTCTTTTCCCCTAATAAATTCACTCTTCTACGCTGTAAAATGATTATTCTTTCCGCATATCTCCCAGACTAATCATGCGAGAGGATGTCCTCAAATTGTTCCCTAAAAAAGAAATAGGTGCCCCTGAGAGTCGTTCAACATACCTCTAACCAGACAGCACACCATGCCCCACTTTCCTTTACAAGAAGAGGCACACTGCTTCCCAGGCAGCGCTCCCACCTGAGTCCTGGTTCGTCCACTATCGCCCTCCCAAACATTTTGTTCTTGTAATTATTCCCTTTCTTTCCTTCACCAAATTCACCTCTCTGAGGTTACCATTGCATAAAAGCATGCTTTAATATCTGTCCCAGCTTTTAAAACTAAGGAGTTGAGTCACACAAAGTAGGTTCTCTGACCACACTGGAATTACGTTAGAAATCAATAGCAAGGTAGCCAGAAAAATCCCCAAATAGTTGGAAACCAAAAAAATACACTTTCAAACACCCTTAGTCAAAAAGATATCAAAAGTTAAGAAAAAAACAAAAAATTAAAAATTTTTAAAAAAAGATACTGAAAGTTAAATTCAAAAGTATTTTGAACTGAATGAAACAAAACACAACATATCAATGTTTGTGGGATGGCACTAAAGCAGTACTTAGAGGGAAATTTATACTACTTAACACCTACACTAGAAAAGAAGAACTATCTCGGCCGGGCGTAGTAGCTCATACCTGTAATCCCAGCATTTTGGGAGGCCGAGGCGGACAGATCACCTGAGGTCGAGAGTTCGAGACCAGCCTGACCAGTATGGAGAAACCCTGTCTGTACTCAAAATACAAAATTAGCCGGGCGTGGTGGCACATGCCTGTAATCCCAGCTACTAGGGAGGCTGAGGCAGGAGAATCACTTGAACCCGGGAGGCGGAAGTTGCTGTGAGCCAAGATCACGCCATTGCACTCCAGCCTGGCCAACAAGAGCCAAACTACGTCTCAAAAAAAAAAAGAACTATCTCAAACAATGACCTCTAGTTTCTAGTAAGAAACTAGAATAAGAGCAAATGAAACCCCAAATGAGCAGATGAAAGTAAATAAAGATCAGAACAAAAATCAATATAATCAGAAGAAAGCAATGAAGGTAAAAAAAAAAAAATGAAGCCAAAAGCCAGTTCCTTGAGGGGAAAAAAAAAAAAGTGCTAAACCTCTAGCCAGACAGATCAGAAAAAGAAAAAAAAAATGAAAGACACAGATTACCAATGTCAGGAATGAGAAATAGCATCATTATGATTAATAAAAAGATAATAAGGGGTTCGGCAGTGACTCACCCCTAAAATCCCAGCACTTTGGGAAGCCGAGGCAGGTGGATCACCTGAACTCAGGAGTTCAAAGTCCAGCCTGGCCAACAGGGTGAAACCCTGTCTCTACTAAAAATACAAAAACTAGCCAGGCATGGGGGCGGACACCTGTAATCCCAGCTACTCTGGAGGCTGAGGCAGGAGAATCACTTGAACCCAGAAGGCAGAGGTTGCAGTGAGCCGAGATCATGCCACTGCACTCCAGCCTGGTCAACAGAGTAAGATTCTGTCTAAAAAACAAAACAAACAAACAAAAAAGATAAGAGCATATTACTAACAACCTCATATCATTGGAAGTAACAACTTACATAAAATGTACACATTTATTAATATTTAGAAAAACAGTCAACTCACTGAAGAAGCAATGGAAAACCTCTATGTCTGTAAAGTGAAATATCAAATACTCTCTGGAAAGAAAGAAATACTGGTTGGGGCATAAAGGGAACCACACCCAGCAGGTGCTCAGCTATTGACTTGACTTCGATAGAGAAAGTGGACTCAGGGTGGCAGGGCACAGGCAGTTCAGCCAGATCTGCTTGAGTAAAGCAGAATCATGATGAGACGGTAGCTCTCTGCTAATCTCGGAGTCACTAATCAAACACCCTCAGATCAAACACGTGGGTTACAGTGAAGAAGATGAATGAAGGAGTCCAACTGACCGTCCATACATTGACACACCTTTGGCAATTCCTTCGTTTTATGGGTACACGTCTCATGGGGAGATGCCATATATTTTACATATTAACTGTGACTTTGGATAAAACAAAAATGTAGATACTTTTAGCAAATAGGGGTTATATAACAATTAGAGAAAACATTCTAATAAATGGCTTACGGCATAGTACCAGTTTCATAAACATTCTCTCCCATTTGAGAATACTAGGAACCACACAGAGATTGCCTGCCCATGCCTGGAAGTCTAATTACAGGACATCTTTTTTCTCTAATTCTTAAGTTTCAGTTTCTCTTAAGCAAGAAAGGGGATCTAACTGCTAACTAAAGCAGTTAGTGTGTAAATAATTTCATTGCATCTTAAGATAAAGCAAACATCTGCATTTCACAGTGAGTGATGGGTGCACAACCAAGAAAATTACTTGGCACGTGTTTTCCTCCCTTTGGGATTCTCCCAAAATAGTTTTAATTCAACTGTCACCTGTCTCAGGCCCCCTACTGACCCACCATCATCAAGTTTTGCTTTCAGGGAGGTAGACCTCTTAGCCCTGCAAAGCATTGCTTGGCTCAGCCAGGATCAAAAGAGGGATGTGTCTTGGCATGACACAACACACAGCTCATGGAGACGGTAGATCCGGGAGTTGGGGCATTAGAAAACTTTCTGGAACATTCAGCCCCTCCGGAGTTGCAGCTCTGGAACAGAGCCTCAACCCAGCCATGCTGGCCTGCAACCATGAGGCACCTTCAGGCTGGAACAATTCGGAGAATTGACATCTCTGTACACACAGGTCTCAATACCACTTCTAATGTGTACGAGGTGTTAGTCTCAGATAAACAGTACTGGGCATGTTGGCTGCAAACAAAGTAGCATCTGGTGGAGCACACGGAGGTACACGAGAAAGAGGAGTTGCTCATGACATGGGGTCAGAATCCATGCCTTCCATTAGCTGGGCTACTTACTTGGATCTCCATAATCCCAATATAGGTGAGAAGGTGTCTATACCCTGTGAAGTATAATTTTGGCAGAACAAGGTACATTTCTTAGGATATGGACTATCCCAGGAAGTCCATCCCTCACAGGGATTTGCCATTCAGAACTGCCCAGTCCTGACACTAAAAGACAACAAAGGAGATTTAGGGTCACACTAGCTATTGCAGATAGCCTCTAACGTGTAATCACAATTCTATAACTTTATGTCATCTATGCCATAATTCCCATTTTGGGGAACAGTAATAGATTGAAGACTGGCTGCCAGGAAGATATGTCCATGCATCAGAATCTATGAATATTTTCTTTGGAGGAAAGATTTTTGCAAATGTAATTAAGGATTTCAAGCTGAGCTCATCCTGGATGATCTGGGTAGGCCCTAAATCAATGACAAGTGTCTTTTTACAAAACAGAGAGAGACAAGGCAGGCATATGAAGACAGGTTGGTGGAGGGATGTGGCCAAAGACCCAAGCCAAGGAAAGCCTGCAGCCCACAAAAAGCTGGAAGAGTCAAGAAAAGATTTCCCTCTAGAGACTTTGGAGGGAATGTGGCTATACTCACCGCTTGATTTCAGACTTCTGGCCACCAGAACCGTGAGAGTAAATCTCTGTTGTAAGTCACCAAGTTTGGGGTTATCTGTTTCGTTTTGTTTTGTCTTTTGAGACAAAGTCTTGCTCTGTTGCCCAGGCTGGAGTGCAGTGATGTGATCTCGGCTCACTGAAACCTCCGCCTCCCGGGTCCAAGTTCAGGAGCAGCTGGGACTACGGACACGCATCACCACGCCCGACTAATTTTTGTATTTTTGTAGAGACAGGGTTTCACTATGTTGGCCAGGCTGGTCTCCAACTCCTGACATCAAGTGATCCACCTGTCTGGGCCTCTCAGACTGCTGGGATGACAGGCATGAGCCACCACGCCCGCCCGGATGTGTTATGGTGGCCCTAGGAAAGAGAAACCGAAATCCCAACATAAGCAGATATCCTGTGACTGAAATTAACCCTCCAACAACTTCCCACTCTGGCCTTACCTAACTATAAACCTCTCTCCTCACTCATATAGACAGCCTTCCAAGTTTTATCCAGTTCTCTGGAGCCTAGAAGCAAAAACCTATGACAACCTTTTTCTTGATCCAGCAGCGAAGACCCATCCACCTCATCTCAGAGCAGCAGTAGCAGCAGCAGCTGTGCCTGAAGCCCTCTGTCACCTTACCCCTGGAGCCTCCTTTAACATAGTGGGCCCTCCAGCTGCACAATTTTTGCTTCTCACTGAAGATAGTCAACCTGATTCACCTCCCGAGACATTAGAACGAGATCTCAAATGCCTAGAACAACTGACTGCTGTACGTGTCTTCACGTTTTTGTTCCTTACATAGCTTTGTTTTTATTTACCTTTGTTCCTTATTTACCTTTGTTCCCACCCCCCCACCTTCTCTGCTGGTTTAAGGTTCTGGATTGCAAATAGCTACGTGTTATCTCCTAACTGTGTCACCCATGTGGGCCCCTGTTCCTAATACTGCCTTTGTACCCCTCGTGGCTCCATGGCTTAAACCTAATTTAACCAACCATTGGAATTATGTCCACGTTTGATATGTTTTGCTATGTCCCCACCCAAATCTCATGTCAATAATCCTCCCAGTGCTGGAGGTGGGTCCTCGTGGGAGTGATTGGATCATGGGGGCGGGTTCTCATGAATGGGTTAGCACCATCCCCCCCCCCCCCCCCCGTTGTCTCATGATAGAGTTCTCATGAGATCTGGCTGTTTAAAAGTGTGCAGCCCCTCCTCCTTTTCTCTCTTCCTTCTACTCTAGCCATGTAAGTCGTACCTGCTTCCCCTTTGCCTTCCGCCAGGATTGTAAATGTCCTGAGGCCTCCCCAGCCATGCTTCCTGTATAGCCTGTGGAACTGTGAGCCAATTGAACCTCTTTTATTTGTAAGTTACCCAGTCTCAGGAATTGCTTTATAGCAGTGAGAGAATGGACTGATACAACATCCCTTTGGGCATTTCCCAGTTTCTATTAGTACCGATCCCTTGTAGTGAATCAGTTGTGTAAATGGCAAATACTATAACAAGCCAGATGGCCAAAAACTGAGTACTCTTTATAAGGTCATGCAAAAAAATGGGAATTTTCTGTCTCAGTTAAAATGAAACGTGGGTATTCTTTCATAGAAATTAGCACTTCAACCACACTTACTAACAGAGCTTAGTAAGTAACCAACTGATGTGGGACTAACTGTACAAGTGGAAGATTCTTCTGTTACACAGATGCTTTAAGGAAGGTTTCTACTTATGCTTAGTCTCCTTGACTATGGAACTATGTGCTGATGTCTACATCTCACTGCCTGGTACTGGAGTAGACTTGTGTTGACTTGTGTCAAAGCTGTAGGACAATTACACAACATCATGGGGTATTTTGGCCAACAATGGAACGTTGGGTGGCGTCCAGTGACTGATAGTGGATTTATGCTACAAAAGCTAATTGGCTACTGCCCACAAATCGGACAGAGACTTGCCAACCCTATAAGCTGATGCCAACTATCAGAAAAGTTCCTGATATTTCTCTGAGTCCCTTTGGCCCATTGATTTCCCCTTATTTAAAAAAAAAAAAAAAAAAAAAAAAAAGTCTTCAAATCTCTTAATTCAAGATAAAGAAGCCAGGCATGGTGACTCATGCCTATATTCCCTGCACTCTGGGAGGCCGGGACAGGAGGATTGCTTGAGGCCAGGAGTTCAAGACCAGCCTGGGCAATATAGTGAGATCCCATCTCTACAAAAAAATTTAAAAATCAGCTGACCATAGTGGCACATATATGTAGTCCCAACTGCTGGGGAGGCTGAGACAGGAGGATCCCTTGAGCCTGGGAGTTTAAGGCTGCGGTGAGCTACAATCATGCCCCTGCACTCCAGCCTGGGCAACAGAGCAAGACACTGTCTCAAAAAAAAAAAAGAGAAAAGAAAATATAAGCTTCAATTTAAAACCCTAAATCTTAACCTTTGAGGAACAATTCTGTGCTGCTTTATTCTGTCTTCAGGCATACCTATTTCACACTTTAAAGAAGGCCCAAAAAGTGGCTCAAAAAACCCTATGTGCCTTGGTTCAGAGACTGACAGAGAACGAGACAGTGTAATTAAAGCCAGAGGTCTCCTTGCCTAAGAAATTCACAGGACTGGATTGACAGTGGGTTAAAAAGAGTCATTCTAGATATACTACTGCCTTCTCAAGGCAGAACAGGCACCATCTTAGAGAATGTTAAACTTCCATCCTACAGTCTTTTCTATGATCTTTAATATTATAGAGATCTGGGAAATAAAGACATTAGAAAATTCAGCAATCTGGGCTGGGTGTGGTGGCTCACGCCTGTAATCCCAGCACTTTGGGAGGCCCTGGTGGGCAATCACCTGAGGTCAGGAGTTCAAGACCAGCCGTCCAATATAGTGGAACTCTGTCTCTACTAAAAAAATACAAAAGTTAGGAGATAACACCTGGCTAATTGTGTGTTGTTTTTAAGTATAGATGGAGCAGTGCACGACTGTAGCCCCAGCTCCTTGGGAGGTTGAGGCAGGAGAATCACTTGAACCTAGGAGGTGAAGGTTGCGGTAAGCCTAGATCGCGCCACTGCACTCCAGCCTGGGCAACAGATCGAGACTCCATCTCACAAAAAAAAAAAAAAAAAGAGAAAAGAAAAAAGAAAATTCAGTAATCTGCTCGACAGTCTCACATCCAGTTCTTTGGGTTCTTCAAACACAGCAGATAGCATCAGCTTTCTTGGCTTAAATTGTGCAAATTTGGTTCCTGGCTGAGAAGTAGATGACAAACAAAGTTCTTCAGTGTTTCAGTGATCAAACATGTACTTCTACAGAATCATAAATGTTGCCACACAGTCGCTATTTTATCAATGATCTTATTGACAAAAACAAGAACACCTAATATCTATTGAAACTGAAGTGACCTCCAACCATGAATACTTCATCCAGTGCTGTACGTGAAAGATGTTTTCTCTTCCATAGATGTGGTTGAAATATGATTCAAAAATTATGTCTCAGTAATAGAAAGGTGAAGAAATTATAACTTGTCAAGCAGATTAACTATATAGAGATCACAAACTTAAAATCCAGATAGACTGGTTCAAATTCAAACGCTTTGAGTGTCAGTTTGTTTGGTGGAGTCATGTTTTAGAAAGATAAGCTCATAAACGGTTCAAATACAGACAACTTTAGCACCTCTCCTAGTTTACAAATTCTGGCCAGCCACAATTTAAACCTCAGTTATGAACTTCTGCTCCAAGATCACCCTGTGACCAACCATCCAAACATAAAACCTCGTGGCTCAAGACCCTGGGGGAGTCTATTGGGTGGAATTATTCAGCCAGTGGATCCCTTGCCTAGTAAGCTTCTAATAAAGTTAGCTTTTTTTTTTTTTTTAAATAATAATCAGGTTTTTCTGGTGGTCTTATACGAGTCTTTGAAAGCTCATTGTGTAATATTCAGGAAGCAGTAAAGAAGGCTTTTTATACCGTTGAACTCGCCTTCTTTCATACTGTTTATAGTCAATGATTCTGGGATAGATAATACAAGAATAGGGAAGTTGTTTGTTCAAATTACGTATTGCCTTACTTTCCCCACTCTCCAACAAGCTCCTGCCACACAGCCCAAAACTCAGAAGCACAACTGCAGTAAGCCAGTACCAGTGAAGGAAGTAAGTTTGCTTCTCCAGGTAGTGCTAGAGAAAGTGTCAAAACCATTGGCCATGTTGAAATCATCCATGCAAAACCATGTTAAGTTGGAGATGTGACAGTGAGTTAGTATAACATTTGCTGGGGCCAGGCACTGTGGCTCATGCCTGTAATCCCAGCACTTTGGGAGGCCGAGGCAGGTTGATCACCTGAAGTCAGGAGTTCAAAACCACTCTGGCCAACATGGCAAAATCTTGCCTCTACTAAAAATACAAAAACTTAACCGAGCCTGGTGGCACGCCTGTAATCCCAGCTACTTGGGAGGCTGAGGCGTAAGAATTGCTTGAACCTGGGAGGTGGAGGTTGCAATTAGCCTAGATCACACCACTGCACTCTAGCCTGGGCAACAGAGTGAAGCTGTGTTGCAAAACACACACACACACACACACACACACACACACACACACGCAAAACACATAACTTCAAAGAGTAGCTCTTCAAGTCACTACTCCCATCTCTCTATGCCATGTGATATCACCTGCTTTCTCGCGGGGTGAGGGTTTGGTGGGGGTGGTTACAAGGAAGAACACATCAAGGAGAAGCACCAGAGGTAGCAAGGTCACAAGTGTGGGGCCTAAAAGCGTCATCGCTGCTCACATTAGTGCTGCTGGTGCTGGTCCTCACCCCAACCCCATGTGCAAGATCAGGAGCACTAATGTTCTGCCGTCCCTCCTGCGCCTCCACTTCATGCTAGAGGCCTTAAAGGACTGCAACCACTGGAAACACAAACAGGCCCCTGGCAAGGCTGGTCTTTGGACAATTGTGAAAGACACAAAAGAAGACAGCTTCTAGGGGAGGGCGTGGTGGCTAATGCCTGTAATCCCAGTACTTTGGGAGGCCAAGGCAGGTGAGTCATATGAGGTCAGGAGTTCAAGACCATCCTGGCCAACATGGTGAAACCCTGTCTCTACTAAAAATACAAAAATTAGGCCGGGTGCAGTGGCTCACGCCTGTAATTCCAGCTACTTGGGAGGCTGAGGTAGGAGAATTGTTTGAACCTGGGAGGTGGAGGTCTAGTTTTATTCCATTGTGGTCAGAAAAGATACTTGATATGATTTATATTTTTTTGAATGTCTTCAGACTTGTTTTGTGGCCTAAGATATGGTCTATTCTGGAGAATGTTCTATGTGCTGATGAAAATGTGTATTCTGCGACAGCTGGCTGAAATGTTCTCCTATTGTGAGTTAGACCTATTAGATATAGTGTGTAGTTTAACTCTGATGTTTCTTTTTTGATTTTCTATCTGAATAATCTGTACATTAAAAGTCTTTTACTATTATCGTATTTCAGTCTGTCTTTCCCTTTAAATCTATTCATGTTTGCTTTATATACTTGAGGGCTGCAGTGTTGGTTGCATATATGTTTATAATTGTTATATATTCTTACCGAATCGATCCTTTTATCATTATATAGGGACCTTCTTTCATTTTAGTCTTTGATTTGTAGTCTATTTTATCTGATATAACTAGAGCTACTCCTGTTCTTTTTTGGTTTCCAATTGCATGGAATATCTTTTTCCACACCTACACTTTCAGTCCAAGTGTGTCTTTATAGGTAAAGTGGGTTTCTTGTTGGTAAGAAGACCCAATTTATAGGTAAAGTGGGTCTTATTTATTTATCCATTCAGCCTCTCTATGCCTTTTAATTGGAGAACTGAGTCCATTTATGTTGTTTCATTACTGACAAGTAAGAACATACTACTGCCATTATGTTGGTTGTTTTCTGGTTGTTTTGCAACTCCTCTCTTCTTTTCTCACTGTCTTCCTTTGTGGTTAAGGTATTTCCTCTGGAAATATGTTTTTATTCATTGCTGTTTATTTCTGGTGAATTTATTATAGGTTTTTGTGTTGTGGTTACCATGAAGCTTACAAAAAACATCTTAGAGGCCAGGTGCGGTGGCTTATGCCTGTAGTCCCAGCACTTTGGGAGGCTGAGGTGGGCGAATCACGAGGTCAGGAGTTCGAGACAAGCCTGGCCTACATGGTGAAACCCCATCTCTACTAAAAATATGAAAATTAGTCAGGCATGGTGGCAGGCACCTGTAACCCCAGCTGCTCGGGAGGCTGAGGCAGGAGAATCACTTGGGCCTGGGAGGCAGAGGATGCAGTGAGCTGAGATAGCGCCATTGCACTCCAACCTGGGTGACAGAGCAAGACTCTGTCTCAAAAAAAAAAAAGAAAAGAAAAGAAAAAGAAAAAGAAAATTCATAGAGCTAGAACAAGTTATTTTAAAGAGAAGACAGCTTAGATCACAAAGAAACAAAAAACGAAAGAAGTTTACATTTTAACTCCATCCCCTTCCACATATTTTGACTTTTAATTGTCTCAATTTATATATTTTATATCACCTCTTAACTAGTTGCTATTGCTATTATTATTTTTTGATAGATTTGTCTTTTGGGTTTCATATGAGAGTGATGAGTGGACCGCACACCATACTTATAGCATTAAAATATTCTGGGTCTGTCCATGTACTTAATTGTACTCATGGGTTTTATACCTTCAATTGCCTTCTCTTTTCACATTAATGTTTTTTCTTTCAAATTGAAGAACTCCCTTTAGCATTTCTAAATGCCACGGGCCTAACAGTGGTGAATTCTCTCATAATTCAGTAGTGCTTATTAGCTTATTTTTATATGTAGTAGCTTTAAAGATTTTGTCTTTCTTTGAGTGAGATCCTCTGCCTCAGATTTGATCCATGGCCATCCTTTCTTAAGTTACTAAGGCACACAGTAGGCTTGGCCTCAGCCAGCCCCCAGTGGTACAGCCCATGCCCCCAAGAGTCCCCTAGTCTTCTCCCACATCACACAGGGACACTGGAGTTGTTCCCAGGGTGTATCCTTGGACTGGGTCATTTTCTGTGTTGAGATGACATCATGGCCGGCAAACAAAGACAGTGTTATCTGTTGCTCTTTTTACACAATGCCAAGTACCAGCCTACCCAAGCCTCCATCCTACTGCCAGCCAGCGTGGAAAGGCCTCATTGGCATTCAGCACCAGGCTTCCAGACACTCAGGCAAGCCAACAGTTGCCACCATACCTCAGCTGCCTGCCCTTTCACACAGAGGAGCAAGGGCAAGTGAGAGCTCATGTTTCCCACCAAGGAAGGGATTTATCAGGCAGTGGGAGAGGGAGAAGCTTAAGAGAAGAAGAGACTAGAAGTTTCCCTCTCTTCCAGTCCCTCATTCACAACCTCTGCAACCTTCAGAGAATGGCTCCTCTGTTCCTGGATGCTGAAGGGTTAGTGGGTGACTGGACATTGCTCAGAGAGCTCGTGGCCGTCTGCCAGCTGCCCTCAGGAGGATCTGGGGCCTGCCAGAGTTAGCTGTAAAGGGATGCTGGGTTTTGGAAGGTCCAGTTGGACTTAAGAAGATAAAATAAGAAACTTACCCCAAAATCCTTTAAGGCTAAGCTCTTGGATTCTTTTCTTTTTCTTTTCTATTTATTTATTTATTTTGAGACAAGGTGTCATTCTGTTGCTTAGGCTGGAGTGCAGAGGCATGATCATATCTGACTGCAGCCTCAACCTCCCAGGCTCAAGCAATCCTCCTGCCTTAGTTTCTTGAGTAGCTGGGACTACAGGTGTAGGCCACTGTGCCTGGCCATGGGTTTATTTTATTTTATTTTTATTTTTTATTTTATCTTATTGTTTATTTTTTTGAGACAGACTCTCACTCTGTCACCCAGGATGGACTGCAGTGGCATGATCTCAGCTCACTGTAACCTCCACCTCCCAGGTTCAAGTGATTCTCAAACTCCTGACCTCAAATGATTCACCTACCTCAGCCTCCCAAAGTGCTGGGCACCCAGCCCTTGGGTTTACTTTCTAATGCTTGAGGCAGTATGTAAATATGAGTTGTCTATTTAGTTAATTTAACAAACCTCTGTGGTAGGTTAAAAGAAATGCCCTTCTCTCCCTGCCAAAAATTTCTATTTCTTATCCCCAGGAGCTGTGAACATTATGTATTGATAAAAGAGTTAAATATTACCTTACATGGCAACATGGGATTGAGTTAAGGATTTTTTTTTTCTAGATGGAGTTTCGTTCTGTTGCCCAGGCTGGAGTCCAATGGTGCAATCTCAGCTCACCACAACCTCCACCTCCTGGGTTCAAGCGATTCTCCTGCCTCAGCCTCCTGAGCAGCTGGGATTACAGATATATACCACCATGTCTAACCAATTTTGTATGTTTAGTAGAGATGGGATTTCTCCATGATGGTCAGGCTGGTCTTGAACTCCCGACCTCAGGTGATTCACCCACCTCAGCCTCCCAAAGTGCTGGGATTACAGGTGTGAGCCACGGTGCCCAGCCGAGTTAAGGATTTTGAAGGAAGAGATTAATCCTGGATTATCTGGGTCAGCCCTAACCACAATCACAGGTATCCTTATAAGGAGAAAGGAAGCAGAGGGAGTTTTTACAGACTAGCAGGAGAAGGTGATGTGAAGTCGGAGTCAGAGACTACAGTGATACAGCCACAACCCAAGGACCACCTCCAGCCACCTGCTATAGGAAAAAAAAAAACTATCTGGGGAATGTGAGCCCCTTTAAATTATCAGGCCCAGAGAGGCATTTAAAATATGACACCAGGCTAGGTGAGGTGGCTCACATTTGTAATCCCAGCACTTGGAAGGCCACCTTGGAAGTCCGAGGTGGGTGGATCACTTGAACTCAGGAATTCAAGTCCAGCCTGGGCAATACGATGAAACTTTTTAAACATAAGTTCCAATTTCAAATCATCTCTTTGTGAACACATATGACTGTATGCTTTCAGAAAAAGCCAGGTCACATTGAATGCTTTCTTCTGACAGATACCCTAAGTCATCTGTCTCAAGGTCAAAGTTCCACAGATCTCTAAGGCAGAAATAGAATGCCACCATCTCTTTGCTAAAGCATAGTGAGAGTGACCCTTGCTCTAGTTCCCAATACGTTCCTCATCTCCATCTGAGACCACCTCAGCATGGACTTCCTTGTCCACATCACTATCAGCATTTTGGTCAAAACCATTCAACAAGTCTCTAGGAAGTTCTAAACTTTCCCACATATTCCTGTCTTCTTCTGAGCCCTCCAAACTGTTCCAACCCAACCTCGGCCTGTTACCCAGTTCCAAAATTGCTTCCACATTATCAGGTTATCTTTATAGCAGTATCCCACTATCCCAGTACCAATTTCCTATATTAGTCTGTTTTCACACTGCTATGAAGAACGCCCTGAGACTGGGTAACTTACAACAAAAGAGGTGTAATTGACTCACAGTTCTGCATGACTGGGAAGGCCTCAGGAGACTTACAATCATGATGGAAGATGAAGAGGAAGCAAGGCACATCTTATGTGGCGGCAGGAGAGACAGCACAAGAGGGGGGAACTGCCAAACACATTTAAACCATCAGATCTCATGAGAACCCACCCACTATCATGAGAACAGCATGGGAGAAACTGCCTCCATGATCCAATCATCTCCCACCAGGTCCCTCCTCCGACACATGGGGATTACAATTTAAGCTGAGATTTGGGTGGGGACACAGAGCCAAACCGTATCAGCATTCTTATTCATGATTTTATCACATCTTCAGCTTTTTGGGGGACTGATTGTACAACGGGAGGCAAAAATAAGGGCTAAATAAAGGGACACTGTGAACAAGTGCACAATCACAGAGTGGCTCACACAGAGGAGGGCGCTGCGATGCCTCCTCCGCCATCAGCTGCATCTGGGACACACGGTCCCTCAGTGGCTCTCGCTGAGCTCAGAACACCCACAGGCAATTCTACATTCTGCCAACTGCATTTGAACCCACAACTTTTAAGCAAATCATTTACAGAAGTGTTTGATTCATGAAAATGAAGATCTTGGCTGGGTGTGGTGGTTGACACCTACAATCCCGACCCCTTGGGAGGGTGAAGCAGGTGGATCGCCTGAGTCCGGGAGTTTGAGACCAGCCTGGGCAACATAGCAAAACCCTGTCTCTACCAAAAATACAAAAGTTAGTCAGGTGTGGTGGCAATAGCAACAGGGGATGGCCAAATGCCTAAGCAGATAGGGATGGGTCCCCCATGAAACCCCACCTCCAAGCCAAATACAGTTTAAAACCTGAAAGCCAAGCTGCAAGTTCAATCCATGGACTAGATTGAGAGCTTGTCTTCCCCTTTGGCGCACTTTCCTCTGATTAATCCCCACCCTTCTCACCTATTTTACATATATCTACCCTCTCCTAATTGGTTTCCTATGCTGCCATGCCCACCTTTGAGTGATGTCTTCACTTTAACCTTTTTCACGTACCCACAAACCAATCAGCACACACTCCCCATTCTGAGTCCATAAAAGGCCCCAGATCCTGTGGAGTTGGGGGTAACTTTCCCACCTTTGAATAGGTGGACCAACCCCGAGTCCTCCCTCTGCTGAAAACCGTTTTCATCACTCAATAACATTTTTCTCTGCCCTCCTCATCCTTCAACGTCCTGTGTATCCTCATTCTTCTTGGATGCGGTACAAGAGCTCAGGAACCACCAAACTCAGGTACAAACTATGACACAGACAAGCTGCGGCATGCCAGCAGGGCCAAGTGTGGCCTGGGTGGGATATTGCCGGCCAGGGATCCCTGGCTTACAAAGTGATTGAGAAGAAAAATCGTACATCAGCCTATAGTTCCAGCTACTGGGGGAACTGAGACAGGAGGATCACTTGAGCCCAGGAGGTTGAGGCTGCAGCGAGCTGTGATTGTGCGATTGCACTCCAGCCCAGGTGACAGAGTGACCACACCTAGCCTGGTAATTTATTGTTAGAGTCCTTATCTCTTAGAGGAACATAGTGACTTTTCTTTTTTTTTGTTGACAGACTCTCACTCTGTTGCCCAGGCTGGAATGCAGTGTCACAATCTTGGCTCACTGCAACCTCTGCCTCCCAGTTTCAAGTGATTCTCATGTCCCAGCCTCCTAAGTAGCTGGGATTACAGGCATGTCTATTTTTGTATTTTTAGTAGAGACAGGTTTTCCCCTGCTGGCCAGGCTGGTCTTGAACTCCTGGCCTCAAGTGATCTGCCCACCTTGGCCTCCCAAAGTGCTGGGATTATGGGCGTAGGCCACTTGCACCTGGCCCATGGTGAATATTTGTGGAGAAAATAAGATATCTTTGGGTTCCCAGTGTTCCATTGTCACAGTTGGTGGGCAGTAACTGAACCAAGATGCTGTGGAATCTACTGGCTCTTTATCAGATTGTCCAGAGGACCATAAGTACTGCTTTTTGTAGGTATTTTGGAAATAAAGTTCCAGAAAAGCAAAAGCTGTTTCAGGAGGACAATGGAATTCCAGTACATTTAAAGGGTGGGGTAACTGATACCCTCCTCTACAGAGTAACTATGGTTCTTAGAGTTGGTGGGACGGCAAACGCCATAAATCTGCTGGCCATGACTTCCTTTCCCAAGAAGCAACACTGACTTCAGTTATCCCAGCAATCACTTGGTTCAATTTCATTGAGCTCTATATGGACCAATTATCTGAGCTCTTCTTTGGGTATCAGTATTTATTGACTTATACTTACCATCACCAATAAAGCAGTTTTTACCACAGGGGGTGGGAGATGTCTCTGATTTTAGAACAAATCTGTGGGGTGAAGAATGTGGGAGTGAAGGGAGATACTCATGAAACAAGACCGTCAGTGTGTTAATTGCTGAAGCCAGGATGATAGGGGATTTTGCTTATATAAAAGCCAAATGAATAGATTATTCTTAGATTTCCATAATAACATTGCTAAAAATGAGCCATTCATCAAAGAAAATTGTACTAGTTGGCCAATTTGCCAAGAATACTTTCTTTTATTAAACTTATCTCAGTGAAACAGCTGAGTCAACAGTAATTAGACCAGTCCTTGACTTCAGTCAAAATATGATAAGAGGGTAAAGGTCTAAAAACATGGCCTTTCATTTTCTATAGATATGAGGGAGGAAGGCGAGGAGAGTCCAACTGTCCCGTACTGCCCAGTTCCAAAAGATTTGATGTGCAAGTCTCAGGAAGGCAGTCTCCCAGGTCACTGCCGAGAGCCTCGACTGCAAGAGAGTTGACTCCAAGCTTGCTGTTTGGGAAGCCATCTGACTTTGAAGAATCTGAGACTCTAGGTTTAAAAAATATATATATATATATATATATATATATATATATATATGATGAATTCTTAAGATGTTTAGGCATGTTTTTAGAAAGAATATTATCAGATAGCAAGAGGATATCTGCATAGCAGAACTGCCAAAATGGGAAGTGTGGACAAGAAACTACCAAGCAAACAATTGATATGGTGAACTCATATTGATGACTTCTATACACCAAAGAAGCTGCATAAACAAAAGAAAAAACAAACAAGTATAGAGAACATTTATAGCCTCATGAATAGGACTTAATATCCTTGATAATATAAAGACCTTTGACAAATCAGTAAGCAAAGAGGGACTGTGGTAGAAATGATGAATTAGCACTGAAAACTCATGCCCATCTGCTACACGCCTTCCTGCACCTACAAAGGCCAGAAAGGTAAAAGAAGCTCTTTACATCAGCTGTCTTTAAGTAACAAACCACCCCCAAAAAACTTAGTGGCTTAAAACGGCAACAATTTATGATCTCTCAAGAGTCTCCAGCCATCTCATCTAAGCTAGGTGTACCCACAGGTCTGTGGTTGCTTGTGGAGCAGTTCATCTAGGTTGAGCTTAGCTGGATATGGCTCTAATCCATATGGTTCAATCTCTTTCAGGGACAGCAGGCTAGCCCAGGTATGTTCTCATCATAGCACTGGCAGGGGTATAAGAATAGCAAGCCTCAGCTGGTAGTAGTGGCTCACACCTATAATCTCAGCACTTCGGGAGGCCAAGCCGGGCTGATCACTTGAGGTCAGCAGTTCGAGACCAGCCTGGCCAACATAGTGAAACCCCATCTCTACTAAAACTACAAAAATTAGCCAGGCCTGGTGGCACGCACCTTAATCCCAGCTATTCAGGAGGCTGAAGCAGGAGAATCACTTGAACCAGGGAGGCAGAAGTTGCAGTGAGCTGAGACTTCACCACTGTACTCCAGCCTGGGTGACAAAGCAAGACTCTGTCTAAAAAAAAAAAAAAAAAACCAAGCCTCAACACACACACTTTTCAAAACTAGGTATCACATCTACCAATATGTCACTCACTAAAGCAAGTCATTGTAGGGGAGAGAGAAAAAAAACTTTACCCCCTCAGGTTCAATGGCTGGGGCCCTGCAAATTAAAGTGACAAAAAACAGGAGAAAAGGTTTATCATTACATGTGCATATAGAGGTCTTCATAAAAAAGTGAAGACCCAGGGCAGGGCACCCTGACTCACACCTGTAATCCCAGCACTTTGGGAGGCTAAGGCAGGCAGATCCCCTGAGGTCAGGAGTTTGAGACCAGCCTGGTCAACATAACCCTGTCTCTACTAAAAATGCAAAAATTATCCAGGCATGGTGGTGCATGCCTGCAATCTCAACTACTTGGAGACTGAGGCACGAGAATCACTTGAACCCGGAAGTGGAGGTTTCAGTGACCCAAGATCGCGCCACTGCACTCCAGCCTGGGCAACAGAGCAAAACTCTGTCTCAAAAATAAATAAATAAATAAATAAAAGAATAAATAAATAAAAGAATAGAAAAGTGAAGACCCAAAGAAGCAATTAGACCCAGTATACCATTTTATCAAAGAATGATAAATTGTGGAAACAAGACACGACAAAGGGAAAGGGTTTTGAGTTTCTATGGGGCAGTAAGTTGTGGGAAGGTAAATATATGGGGGAAAGTAATAGAAGATAAGGGTTATTTTAGTAAGGTTTATTTGCAGACTCTTCCCACTGCATATCTTTCATGGCCATAAAACCCACAACACTAAGCCACCTAGCCAGTGGAGAGAAGAAGCTCTCCTCCATAAGGAAAGGTCCTAAAACTGCTCAGGGATGGAGAGGCAACCTGGCTGGACCTGGCCTTCCCCCACACAGGGCACTGGCATGCCCCACACAGGCATGTGACTGAGGTCATCTTGGACCCTCCAGCCAACCCCAGCCAGCAATAAATATCACCAAGGAATTCCAATGAACACCACATGAAGCAAAAGAACTGGTCATCTATGTCCTGCCCAAATTCCCTGATCCACAGAAGCATAAGAATAGTTGTCATTTTAAGCCAGTACATTTTGGGGTAATTTGTTACATAGTAACGGACAGCTAGAACCCCTGACCAATATAACTCTTAGTAGGGAATGGGCAAATATCTTAAACAGATAATTCACAATAGAAGAAATATAGACTACTGAGAATATGGAGAAACTGTGTCCCAAATTCATTATTAATAATAAAGAATAAACTGAAACAAATAGACTATGTGTCAAATTGAGAAGTTTGTGTTTTTGTTTTTAATACCTGGTATTTGCAAGACTGTGGTAGAAGTGCTATTTTCTTATACTCCTGATGCTATGGTCTGAATTTTTGTTCCCTCTAAAACTCATGTTAAACCGAGGCAGGTGGATCACTTGAGTTCAGGAGTTTGAGACCAGCCTGGCCAACATGGTGAAACCCCGTCTGTACTAAAAATACAAAAACTAGCTGGGTATGGTGGCAGGTACCTGTTATCCCAGCTGCTCGGGTGGCTGAGGCAGGAGAATCACTTGAACCCAGATAGCAGAGGTTGCAGTGAGTCGAGATCATGCTACAGCACTTTAGCCTGGGTGACAGAGCAAGACTCCATCTCAGAAAACAAAACAAAAAACAAAAAACTTAACCCCCAATGTGGCAGTATTGAGAGGCGGGGCCTCTAAGAGGTGATTGGTTCATGGCCCTGTGCCACGAGTGGATTAATCCATTCATGGACTAATGGGTTATCACAGGAGTAGGACTGGAAGCTTTATAAGAGGAAAAGGGACCTGAGCTAGCATACTCACCCCACTCAGGACTCTACAGAGAGTCTCTGCCAACAAGTAGGCAGATGCACCCCTTTGACCTTGTGCTTCCCAGCCTCCAGAAATATTAGAAATAAATTGGTTCTTTACAAATTACCCAGTTTCAGATACTCTCTTATAAGCAATGGAAAATGGATTAAGATACCTGACTATGAATATGTCTGGTTCTTTTGTTTTGAAACAGGGTCTCACTCTGTAACCTAAGCCTGGAGTACAGTGGACACAGTCACAGCTCACTGCGGCCTCAAACTCCTGGGCTCAAGGGATCCTCCCATCTCGACACCCAGAGTAGATGGAACTACAGGCACACACCACCACCCTCGCCTATTTTTTTTTTTTTTTTTTTTACTTTTTGCAGCAATGGAGGTCTTGCTATATTGTCTAGACTAATCTGAAACTCCTGGCCTCAAGCAATCCTCCTGCCTTGGCCTTCTTTAAGCACTGGGATTACAAGTATAAGCCACCATCCCTGGCCCAAATATAAGGCTTTATGAAGAATTTTCTCAACAGACTTCAGCAGCCTTAGATTTTTTTTTTATATACATATATACACTCTGACTGTTAATTCTACTTCTAGGGGTTTATCCTCCCCCAGAAATAATCAGATGTGCATAATGCTTTACAGACACAATAATCCCTGATACACAATTAACCAGAGGAGAAAACTGGACACAACCTAAGAGTCCAAAAAATAGCAGTCATTAAATTGTGGCACGTCACACAATGAAGTATTTTGCCAATATTAAAAATAACGTTCAAGAAACTTATAAAAGTATAGGTGAATTTTATTTCCTTTATAGGTTATTTTTCCTCTGAAACTTTTTTCTGTTTTTTTGTTTCTGTTTTGGTTTTTTTTGAGACAGGCTCTCACTCTTGCCCAGGCTCAAGTGTGGTGGCATGATCTCAGCTCACTGTAGCCTCGACATCTCAGGCTTAAGTGATCTTCCCACTTCAGCCTCCAAAGTAGCCGGGACCACAAGGCATGCACCACCATGTCTGGCTAATTTTTGTGTTTTTTTATTTTTTATTTTGTAGAGATGGGGTGTTGCTGTGTTGCCCAGGCTTGTCTTCAACTCCTGGCCTCAAGCAATCTGCCTGCGTTGGCCTCTCCGAGCTCTTGGGATTACAGGCATGTGCCACCATGTCCAGACTAAAACATTTTCTAATTACAAAAATCGTATGCACCATAAAGCTTTAAACTTGCTTTTCAAGACAAAAAGAATTAATTTTGAAGAAATAAACTGCTACAAAAGAAAAAAGAATGGTAGGAAACGTGTAGATTAAGAGATACAGTGTATGCACCTTATTTAGATCTTAATTCAAATAAAGTGTCTTTTACAAAAGAAACAATTGTGGAAATTTAAATACTGTCTGGATATTTGATTAAGAGTTTTTCTTATTTTATTTTATTTTATTTTATTTTATTTTATCTTATTTTGAGATGGAGTTTCACTCTTGTCACCCAGGCTGGAGTGCAATGGCATGATCTTGGCTCACTGTAACCTGTGCCTCCCGGGTTCAAGCAATTCTCGTGCCTCAGCCTCCCAGGTAGCTGGGACTACAGGCACCCGCCACCATACCAGGCTAATTTTTGTATTTTTAGTGGAGATGTGCCTCAGCCTCCCAGGTAGCTGGGACTACAGGCACCCGCCACCATACCAGGCTAATTTTTGTATTTTTAGTGGAGATGGGATTTCACCATGTTGGCTAGGCCAGTCTCAAACTCCTGACCTCAGGTGTTCCGCGCCTCAGCCTCCCATAGTGCTGGGATTACAGCATGAGCCACTGCGCCCTACAAGTTAATTTTTTAAAAAAACATGAAATTATGATATTGCATTTATACTTTTAACAAGAGTTTTACTTTACAGATTAACACACACACCCCTCCCAATAAGACTAGTAGATATTTCACCTTGAGTATTTGAGGAGAAGGTGGGGATGGACCTGAGAAAGAAGACACAGTAAAAGTATTTCCCAATGAGAAATAAAAAAAATCGGCCAGGTGCGGTGGTTCACACCTATAATCCCAGCACTTTGGGAGGCTGAATGTGGGTGGATCACTTGTTGCCTGGTCAACACAGTGAAACCCTGTCTCTACTAAAAATACAAAAAAATTAGCCAGGCATGGTGGTGCACGCCTGTAATCCCAGCTACTCAGGAGGCTGAGACAGGAGAATCACTTAAACCCGGGAGGCGGAGGTTGCAGTGAGCCAAGATCATGCCACTGCACTACAGCCTGGCTACAGAGTGAGAATTCATCTCAAAAAATAAAAAATAAAAAATAAATTCTAAGCCTCTCAACGGACTAAATGGATCCTCTCTTGGCCAAGGGGACTCCAGAGAAAGCTTGGAAGCTGAGTTCACAGCCATAAGATAGGAGATCGAACACACCTCATTATACCCACTCTCTCACTAACAGTACTTAGGTTTTCTTCCACAAGGGCTAAACAGGAACCAGTCTTTGCAAAAGACTACTAGCTCATCTTCCCAGGCACAGAACAAGGACAAGATGAAACTAATCATTCCTTCATCCCTCCCCAAGACTCAGCCTTTTCTATTCGCTTTTTCTCCAGATCTTCACCTTATCGTTTGTAAAATGTTGGTTCCCTAGGCGCTAACTAAAGTCTTACAAGTATGTAATCATTTGCCTCACTGCTGCCCCAACCCCCCTTTTTTTTAAGGAAAATGTAATAAATAGTAAATTTTTTTTTTTTTTTTTTTTGTTGAGACAGAGATTCGCTCTTTTTGCCCAGGCTGGAGTGCAATGGTGTGATCTCGGCTCACTGCAACCTCCGCCTCCCGGGTTCAAGCGATTCTCCTGCCTCAGCCTCCCGAGTAGCTGGGATTACAGGCATGTGCCACCACCCCGGCTAATTTTGTATTTTTAGTAGAGACAGGGTTTCTCCATGTTGGTCAGGCTGGTCTTGAACTCCCAACCTCAGGTGATCCACCTGCCTCGGCCTCCCAAAGTGCTGGGATTACAAGCGTGAGCCACCGTGCCCGGCAAATAGTAAATTTTTTAAGAACCTCTTTGGAAGAAGCAGCCACAGATTCTATGACTCATGTTTTTCCCCTGTGCATCCTCAAGCTGGCTTAATAAACCTTGGTGGTGTGAGACTTAGTGCCTCAGTCACTCATTTTGGTTATAATTTTGGTAACCACGAAAGGATTACAGAGAAGAGATTAGCTCCTCTGACCTGCAGCAATTCTCCTGCCACCAAGAGATTCTCTCTGACTGTGCAAATTGCAAAGGTTCAAAAGCTTGCTCTCTCGAGGTTCCCTGATCTCCTGAAATTTTTGGTTTGAGATTCAAGGTTTATTTTGCCAGGGAACTCCTCTAGAAAAGGAGTTTGCTGCTTTCATGCCAACAAAGAGCAGTCTTCAGCTTGGGCTGCACCTCCAAGTAAGAAGGTGGCTTGGGATTTCATTTGGGGATTTGGTAGCTGAAGGTCAAGGTTTATTGACAGCTGGCTGTAACTTCTCCTTTATACTCAGAGATCCCAGCAATATGTAAATTTTGCTATTGCTTTTTCTGCTTTTTTTGTTTCGTCCATCTTCTGTTAGATTTGACCAATTCTTACCATGCCCCCCATGTTGACTAAAACCCCTGCAGCTGCAGAAAATTAAGTTTCAACCCTAGAAACACTGGCTGGTTAAAATAAATCAATATTCTACCCTCCAAAATATTTAAAATATATATATACACACACACACGTATATATACATATATATACATGTGTGTGTGTGTGTGTATATATACACACACATATATATATATATATATTTTTTTTTTTTTTGGAAACAGACTCTTCTCAAAGAGAAGAGGCTAGAGTTGCCCAGGCTAGAGTCCAGTGGTGCATCTCAGCTCACCGCAACCTTGACTTCCCAGGCTTAGGTGCTTCTACCACATCAGCCTCCCCAGTAGTTCGGACTACAGGTGCATGCCACCATGCCCGGCTAATTTTTTGTCTTTGTTGTAGAAATGGGGTTTCACCATGTTGCCCAGGCTGGCCAAAATATGTATCTTTGACATATTTTAAAGTAGCTCTGCCAGACTTTCTCTAGTCTGAATCTCGGAAAGGTTAGCTAAGGCCTTCATTCTGAAGGCTCCTTTGTACACACGTTAAATAAATGTGCATGCCTTTCCTCATAATCTGCTTCACACCAGTGATTTTTTTCAGTGAACTTTTAGGGGGCTAAGGGCCTATGACTCCCGCAGTGTGGCACAGCAAGCAGGGTGGCCAAAGCCATTCTTCTCTTCTGGAACCCACAGTGAAGAGAACCCAGGAGCCTGATCTGCCAGCCAAGAACTAGGAATTTCTCATCAGCCAGGCTCTCTGTGGACTCCAGCTGGGTGGATGGTAAAAATCACTGTCTCATCTCCAACGTTCTTCTTTTGTTTTGTTTTTGTTTTTGTTTTTGTTTTAGATAGGATCTCACTTCATCACCCAGGCTGGAGTGCAGTGGCGCAAACACAGCTCACTGCAGCCCCAACCTCCAGGGTTCAAGTGATCCTTCCACCTCAGTACTCCCAAGTAGCTGGGACTGCAGGCATGCACCACCATGCCCAGGTAACATTTTTAGTATTTTTTGTAGAGATAGGATTTTGCCATGTTGCCACCTGGTCTCAAATGCCTGGGCTCAAGTGATTCTCCTGCCTCAGCCTCCCAAAAGTGCTGGGATTACGGGTGTGAACCACCATGCCCAACCTCACCTGCAAAGTTTTGATTATGGAAAAAAAGGATTTGTATGATAGTCTTGCATTGTGGTGACTCTGCTGTAACTCTGGTATTTTGTGTTATGAATATTCACATCATTTGATTCCTTTTCCTCTAATATCCTTTTTTGTTGCTACTTTTCTTCTTCTTTCTGTGTCCTTCTGTCAGAATGAAACTGACCCAATTATCCCATAGCACTTTACAGTTCACCATCTCATAGATGTTTACAGTTTCTTTTGAATAAACATAGAAATTTACCTTTCCAGTCTTGAAACTTGAGAAAATTATATTCACCTTATCTGAGTTCCTTTCTCAAGAAACCAGCCACCAGGTCTCCCAGATAGAATCAAAGAACTGAAACTCATCGGATCACCACACCTGAATAATAAGATGCCAGACCTCTCTCCCTTTATGATTGACTAACCCACCAACTGCTGCCTGTTGACCAAGGCCCCTTTCCTACCCCTTCCTAATTCCTGTTTTCTTGCATGTTGTTACATTTCTGCTGTATAAACTACTAACTTTAGTCAGTGAGGAGATAGATTTGAGTCTGATCTCCCATCTCCTCTGCTGCAGCACCCAATTAAAGCCTAGCAATACTGGTTGTCTCAGTGAGTGGCTTTCTGTGCAGTGAGCAGCGGGACTTAGCCTAAACCTCTAGGGTTTCAGTAACAATAAAGGGGGGTACCATAGGGTAGAACACGGGCCTAGAACTCTTGTAAGCCCCTATAAGCCTGCTGTTCAAAACAGCACTGCTGCCTGGTCAGTCTTTTGTGGTTCTGACTGGACCAGTGTCTGTTAAGACAAACTTTGCTGTGGGTCTCTGAAACAAAAACCAGATGAAGTTTCCCAGTCTTCTTGTTTCGTGTCCTTGAGAGCTTCACTTTGTGACTAAGGGGGGATACTCTTAGTCTCTGCCATCCAGAAAATGTGATTTTTCAGGTCCTTATCTGATTTTCTGAGGGTCCAAGACACATAATATTTTAAGAAGCTCATTTTTTACTCTGAATGTATCAGGCTCTTATGGGAGTTTTGTCTTAAAATGTCCCCTCCCTACAGGGCTTTTGTCACCTTTTGCTCTCTTTTTTTTTTCTTGTTTTTTTTTTTTGAGACGGAGTTTTGCTCTTGTTGCTCAGGCTGGAGTACAATGGTGCAACCTCGGCTCACCACAACCTCCGCCTCCCGGGTTCAAGTGATTCTCCTGCCTCAGCCTCCTGAGTAGCTGGGACTACAGGTGTCTGGCACTATGCCCAGCTAATTTTGTAGTTTAGTAGAGACGGGGTTTCTCCATGTTGGTCAGGCTGGTCTCAAACTCCCAACCTCAAGTGACCCACCCACCTCAGCCTCCCAAAGTGCTGGGATTACAGGCGTGAGCCACCATGCCTGGCCATCTTTTGCTAGCTTAAGTCTATTTCTAAGAGTAAATTTTGGGGCATCATGAAGATGCCTCCTCTATACCCTTTCTAGGAATATCTCTTGCTTACATGATAAAAAAAAAAACCTGGAGAATTCTCACCTAGGCTTGAAAGGAGCTTTTGGATTGAGTCACTGTTGGAACTAAGTAAACCACTGAAAATAAAAAAAAAAATGTTGGAGATATCTTATTCCAAGCAATGTCAGGAAGTTACCCTATATGGTCTAAAAAGGAGAGGCATGAATAATTTGCCCCTTGTTTAGCATATAATCAAGAAATAACCATAAAAATGAGTAACCAGCAGCCCTCAGGGCCGCTCTGTCTATGGAGTAGAGTGCTTCTATGGTTTAGGAGCAGAGGTCACTGGAAAGGATCCTATGGGTTTCTTTAAGGTGCACTTTGTTCTCCCTCCTCCACCTCCCATGGCTGCCCCTTTCCCAAACTTATGAAATCAAACTATGACTCACCTCATGCCAAATGACAAAACCAAGGTCCCAGTAGTAGAAATAGGAGACCTAAGGCAAACCATTAAAACAGGGTATAAAAATGTAAATGCCTGGTTAAAATGGATTAAATATTCTGTCCACACATTCAACAAAGGCAACTGTTATGCTTGTGCACACGGCAGGCCAGAAACCCAGACTGTCCCCTTTCCACGAGGGTGGTCCTCTAGTTGACCGGGCATGGGCTGCATGGTAGCTCTTTTCCAGGATTATTCAGCCTGGGATAACAAGTCGTACCAAGCTCTCTGTCTGCTATATCCTGAAGTTCGACACCCTGTGGGTCAGCCCCCAAGGGCCATCCAGCTTCTGTCTCCCAACACTAAGTTCACTTCGTATCTCTTACGACCGGGAGGAAACTCAGCATTCCTTGGAGACCTGAAGGGATGCAGTGAGCTTAAGAATCTTCAAGAACTTACCAATCAGTCAGCCCTTATTCATCCCTGAGCAGATGTGTAGTGCTATTATGATGGACCTTTACTGGACACTCTGCCGAGTAACTGAAGTGGCACTTACGCTTTAGTCCAATTGGCTATCCCTTTCACCCTGGCATTTTATCAACCAGAGAAAGAAAAAATAAGATATCGTAAAGCAAAAGAAGCTCCTTATGGGTCTCTCGACTCTCACATCTATTTAGACACAATTAGAGTCCCAAAGCAAATACCAGATCAATTAAAAGCCCAAAATCAAATATCTGCAGGATTTGAATCAATATTTTGGTGGGTGACAATAAAACATAAATTGGATAAACTACATTTATTACAACCAACAGCCATCCATTAACTACATTAGAGATGCTGTTAAAGGAATAGCTGAGCAATTAGGGGCTACTAGCCAGATGGCTTGGGAAAAATAGGATAGCCTTAGACATGATACTAGCAGGAAAAGGAGGAATTTGCATCATAATTAAAACTCAATGTTGTACCTTCATCCCCAAACAACACTGCCCCTAATGGAAGTATAACAAAGGCACTGCAAGGTCTGATTGCTCTATCCAATGAGTTAGCCAAAAACTCAGGGGTAAATGACCCCTTTATAGGATGGTTAAAAAAGTGGTTCAGTAAATGGAAAAGAAAAATAGCCTCAATTCTTACTTCCCTCGCAGCCATCATGGGAGTACTTATTCTTCTTGGGTGCTGTGTCGCACTAAGGAAGGAGACCACTACTACCCCTGCTGCCCTCCTCCCCCGACCTTGCCTAGTTCACAAGACAGGAGGAAAGACAGAAAGCAAAAAGTTGGAAAGAAGCAAAAGTAAGATAAATAGTCAGACAACCTTGGCACCACCACCCGGCCCTAGGAGTTAAAAAAGTGATAATAATAACAGCAACCCCTGACCTAAACTATTTGTGTTATCTATAAATTCCAGACATTGTATGAAAAAGCATTGCAAAGCTTCCTGTTCTGTTAGCTGATGCCCTCTTCTTCTTAGTGCCTCAATCACTCATTATGGTCATTACCAGAAAGGAACTCATATTTAGCTGGAATCTATGCCAGGTAATGCTACAGAGAGTAGTAGTCAGACATGAACAGGGCAGGAGAAGGCCCCCACACCCCACCAGGAATGTCAGGTGATGGTCCAGCAGTTGTCACTCTGCCTTTCTAAAATAGTAACTGGTCTGAGCCAGCACCAGGGAAAGACAGTTTCCCAATAGATTGAAAAAACACCTGAAACTGGTGATTGGCAGCTTCCCGTTAAGATCTCAGGAATTGGGTGAGTAGGCTCAAGCATGTGCATTAAGAGGCAAAATAGCAGAGTTTAACTGGCATATGACCTTCCAGGTGCATTCCACCAGAAAAGTGAAGAACACCTACCTCAGGGGAGCATGCATACGACGGTAGCAAACACACCGCGCATGCTCACCTCCCGAGCCTAGCAGGCCACCGTGCACGCACGCGGCTCCCCCGCACTCTAAGAGAAGAATGAGGGGAAGATGCATAAGAAGCTGAAAGTATGCCGGCATCTAAATCCCTAAATCCAAGGTCAAGAGGGGCACTTGTCCTTCAGGTTGCCACTTGGGCCTCCTCCAAGTGTGCTTTCCTTTCTTTCATTCCTGTTCTAAAGCTTTGTAATAATCTTTCACTCCTGCTCTGACAACTGACCCCGTCTCTTATTCTGCCTTATGCCCTTCTGCCAAATTCTTCTGAGGAGGCAAGAATTCAGGGAGGAAGAGAGGGAGGGAGGGAGGGAGGGAGGAAGAAAGGAGAACGGAAGCAGGGAAGGAAGGAAGGAAGGTGAACGGAAGAAGGGAAGGAAGGAAGGAAGGAGAAAGGAAGCAGGGAAAGAAGGAAGGTAAAGGGAAGAAGGAAAGGGAAGGAAGGAAGGAAGGAAGGAAGGAAGGAAGGAAGGAAGGAAGGAAGGAAGGAAGGAAGGAAGGAAGGAAGGAAGGAAGGAAAGAGATATATACTTGAATAAGGATCAGTGAGGACCAAAGCCCCAAAATGACAAATGCCCCATAGGACAGAGTGGGGTAGCATTTCTAATGTGGTGCTAGCCTGTGTTCCATCAAAAATGGGTTTACTGACTGGGTGCAGTGGCTCACGCCTGTAATTCCCGCACTATGGGAGGCCGAGGCAGGTGGATCACTTGAGGTCAGGAGTTTAAGACCAACCTGGCCAACATGGTGAAACCCCAACTCTCCTAAAAATAAAAAACATTAGCTGGGCGTGGTGGTGGGCACCTGTAATCCCAGCTACTCAGGAGGCTGAAGCAGGAGAATGGTCTGAACCCACGAGGCAGAGATTGCAGTGAGTTGAGATTGTGCCATGGCACTCCAGTCTGGGCAACAAGAGTGAAACTCTGTCTCAAGAAAAAAAAAAAGTTTACAAATTCCATCATAACCCTAAGGCAATAACTTTGAGATCTGTTCACAAGAGCCATAGATTTATCATGTAACTTCACTTCATTTGATACAAACTTTGGTTTTTTTGGAGCTGGCCCCATTTGGGAAAATCAGAACGTAGATCTGGAATTTAAATATTGCCTACAAAGCTAAATAGACAAAATGCAGTTCTTTCTTACCCGAAACAAATGTTTGTGGCATCTAAGGACTGATAGGTTGGGACAGAATTAAGATAGCGTTAGGAAAGGGTACCCTAAGGTTGGATCGAGTTGCCCTTTACTAGGAAGAAGAGAGGCCTGGGAAAAATTTCTAACCAGGAAGGTAGACATTAATGTCCATAGTGAACATTAGTCAATGGTTACTTACGAGGTATGCTATTTTTAGAGATGTTTACGTACACTCTCGTTTAGTTTTAATACAGCTCATAATGAGCTGGTACTATTATAACCTCCATTTTACAGAGGAGGAAACAGGCTTCACATGTGTACAGAAATCAGTGAAGCCTGCCTGTCACCCATACTTGCTGGGTTCAACACGAATGGCCCAGGCAAGGAGAAAGCCCTGTGACCAGCGGCACCAGAAAGAGTGAAAGGGCGCCATCTAGTGACTGTCATGGTGGTTGGCAGTACAGTGGTTTTTTTTTTTTTTTTTTTTTTTTTTCCGTGGGTTTTTTTTGTGTGTGAGACAGTTTTGCTCTCGTTGCCCAGCCTGGAGCGCAATTGCTAATTATCAATTTCAGTTGTTTCTATCTATTGGGAAACTGCCTCTCCTTGGTGCCAGCTGCAGCCAATATAGACAGGCAGTATGACACCCTCTGGGCCATCACTTGATGGTCTCCTGACATTCCTGGTGGGTGGGTGGAGCTGTCTCCTGCCCTGCTCATGCCCCCACTAGCTACCTACTGTAACATTCTTGGGTATCTTGAATACAGTACTAAGCACCTGAAAAAACTCCACTGGTGGCTGGCATGGTGGCTCATGCCTGTAATCCCAGCACTTTGGGAGACAAAGGTGGATGGATCACGAGGTCAGGAGTTCGAGACCAGCCTGGCCAACATGGTGAAATCCCATCTCTACTAAAAGAAAAAATAAGCCGGGCATGGTGGCACGCGCCTGTAGTCCCAGCTACTCAGGAGGCTGAGGCAGGAGAATCACTTGAACCTGGGAGGCGGAGGTTGCAGTGAGCCGAGATCGCACCATTGCACTCTAGCCTGGACAACTAACAGTAAAACTCTAACTCAAAAGAAACAAACAGACAAACAAAACCACACACACACACAGAGGCAAAACGGCGGAGGGTAACCTTCTGGGGGCCATTCCACCAGAAATAGGAAGAACAGCTCAGGTGAGCACGCCGGCAGCTCCAGTGAACACACGCAACTCCCGCAAACATGCTCGCCTCCCAAGCGCAAGCAGGTCACTGTGCATGCGGGTGGCTCACCCTAAGGGAAGAATGAAGGGAAAGGGGTGCAAGACGCCAGAAGCAGGCCAGCATGTAAAATCCTAGGTCCAAGGTCAAACGGAGCACTTGACCTCCAAGGTGCCGCCTTAGGCCTCTTCCAAGTGTACTTTCCTTTCTTTCATTCCTGTTCTAAATATTTTTCAACTTCCACTACACTCTAAGGCTTGCCTCGGTCTCTTTTCCTGCCTTATGACACTCCATCTAATTTTTTCTTCTGAGGAAGGAAGAGTTGAGGCTGCTGCAGACCTGTACAGATTTGCTGCTAGTATCTCAGATAACTTCCACTACTAGCAAGAAAGCAAAAACACCACATCAATGAACCACCACCATGTCGCTTAAGAGCTTTAAACTTTCACTTTTTCTTTCTTTCTTTTTTTTTTTTTTTTTGAGACAGAGTCTCGCTCTGTCACCCAGGCTGGAGTTCAATGACACAATCTTGGCTCACTGCAACCTCCACCTCCAGGGTTCAAGCAGTTCTCCTGCCTCAGCCTCCTGAGTAGCTGGGATTACAGGTATGTGCCACTACACCTGGCCAACTTTTTGTAGAGATGGGGCTTTGCCATGTTGGCCAGGCTGATCTCAAACTCCCAGCCTCAAGTGATCCACACGCCTCAGCCTCCCAAAGTGTTGGGATTACAGGTGTGAGTCACTGTGCCCGGCCAATTCTTCACTTTTTCAAGTAAATAGATGCACACTGATTAAAAACCCAAATGAACGAAGGCTGGATACAGTGGGAAGTCAGCCTCCATATCCCCCAGCTACCCAGTCCTCCCCAGAAGCAACTGCTGTTACCAGCTTCCTATGTCCCCTTCCAGAGACAGTGTAAGTAAGCAAATATTTTGATACAAATAGTAGCACACCATGGTAGCCGGAATAAAGCCTCCTCACCAAGATGTCCATGTCCTAATGCCTGGGATCAGTAAATATGTGCTACAGCAATAGGGACTGGCAGCTGATTAAAGTTAAAGACCTTGAGGTGGCAGATTAGCCCGGATTATCCAGGTGGGCCCCATGTAATCCCACAAATCCTTAAAGCTGAGAACCTTCCCAGGCTGTAGTCAGAAGATGTGACTTTGGGGTTAGAGAGACCCAGAGTTGCTGTTACTGAAGCTAAAGGAAGCCAAGTAATGCAGGTGCAAAAGCACTGATTCTCTCCTTGGTCCCCGGTAAGGCAGGCAGCCCTGCTGGCACCTTGGTCTCAGGCAGGTGAGGCTTGTGTCAGACTTCCTACCCTAGAATCAGAAGGTCATAAGTTTGTGTCTTCAGCCCCTAAATTTGAGACCATTTGCTACGGCAACAATAGAAAACTAATAAATACACTAGTACCCTTTTCTTTCTTTCTTTCTTTCTTTTTTGTTTGTTTTTTTGACGGGGACTTGCTCTGTGTTCCAGGCTGTAGTGCAGTGACGTGATCTCGGCTCACTGCAACCTCTGCCTCCCAGGTTCAAGTGATTCTCCTGCCTCAGCCTTCCAAGTAGCTAGGATTACAGATGCACAACACCACACTTGGCTGTTTTTTTTGTGTGTGTATTTTCAGTAGAGACATGGTTTCACCACATTGGCCAGGCTGGTCCGGAACTCCTGACCTCAAGTGATCCACCCACCTCAGCCTCTCAAAGTGCTGGGATGACAGACATGAGCCACTGCGCCCACCTGCTTCTCCTTCTTCTCCTTCTCCTCCTTCTCTTTCTCCTTCTCCTCCCCATCCCCTTCTCCTCCTTCTCCTCCTCCCCTTCCTCCTCCCCTTCCATCTCCTCCTCCCCTTCCTCCTCCTCCTCCTCCTCCTCTTGCTTTGTTGCCCCGACTGGGTGCAGTGGTGCAATCATGGCTTATAGCAGCCTCAAACTCCTTGGCTCAAGCGACCCTCCTGACTCAGCCCCGGGAGTAGCTGGGACCACAGATACGCACCACCACACTCAGCTAATTTTTAAAAATTGTTTGTAGAGATGGGGTCTATGTTGCCAAGGCTAATCTTAAACTTCTGGCCTTAAGCAATCCTCCCACCTCAGGCTCCCAAAGTCCTAGGATTAGAGGCGTGAGCCACTGTGCCCCACCTCCTTTCCTCACTTAATACATTTTGAAGCCTCTTCCCTTTTACAATATTTAGAGCTGCCTCATTCTTTTTAATGGCTGCATAGCATCTCATCATGTGAGTATTTAATCGTTCTATTAAGGATGGTCATGGGGCTATTTGAGATGTATAAATAAGTTATAAATAAGTCTGTAATGTCATATTTCCCAATTATTCTCATCTCTTAGCACACACAAATATGTTAATATTTATATAACACACTGAAGCAAATTGAAGGCACTGAGGTCATTTACCTTGGACCTTGATGGAAAAGGTTACTAATAATATATTTTCTTTTTTTAATGAGACAAGTTCTCATTCTGTTGCCCAGGCTGGAATGCAGTGGCATGATCATGGCTCACTGCAGCTTCAGCCACCCAAGTACCTGGAACCACAGGTGCACACCACCACACCTGGCTAATTTTTTATTTTTAGTAGAGACAAGGTCTTATACGTTACCCAGGCTGGTCTGGAACTCCTGGGCTCAAGCGATCCTCTCACCTCAGCCTTCCAAAGTGCTGGGATTACAGGCATGAGCCACCATGCCCAGCCTATATTATTTGTATTATATAGTTTTGTTAGTTTTTTCAGACAGGCTCTCTGTCACCCAGGCTGGAGTGCAGTGAAATGACCTCAGCAACCTCCCCTCCTGGGCTCAAGCTGTCCTCCTGCCTCAGCCTCCCAAGTAGCTGGGACCACAGGCATGCACTACCACACTTGGCTAATTTTTGTATCCTTTTGGTAGAGACAGGGTTTCACCATATTACCCAGGCTGGTCCCAAACTCCTAGACTCAAGCAATCCACCTGCCTTGGCTCCCAAAGTGCTAGGATTACAAGTGTAAGCCGCCACACCTGACATATAGTTATTAAACGCACAAACATACATACAGGAAAAGATATTGATATTGAATTTATATATAAAACTTTTTTTAACCAAGGATCCCACTCTGTCACCCAGGCTGGAGTACAGTGGCATGATCCTAGCTCATTGCAACCTCAAACTCTAGGGCTCAAGGGATCCTCCCACCTCAGCCTCTCAAGTAGCTAGGACTACAGGTGTGCGCCACCGCACCCATGTAATTTTATTTTATCTTTTTGGAGTCAGAGTCTCTATTGCCCAGGCTGGTCTCAAACTCCTGGGTTCAAGTAATCCTCCTACTTCAACTTCCCCAAATGTTGGGATTACAAGCATGAGCTACCACACCTGGCCTATACAAAACTTCTAAGTCTTTAATTATTTTGAGGAAGTTGATTTTTTTTTTTTTTAATTTTTAAATTTATAATATCAGGCTTTATAAGATTTAATATTTTAAATATCAGGCTTTATGCCTGAAATAGTTGATTCTCATTATTCACCACAGTTATGTTCTATAAAGTTACTGCAAACACTGAATCTGTTAATACTAAATTATTGCTCCTAGTGGAAATACAGGGTTAAGTTCCTATGAGCCTCTGGCCACATTTTTGTTAACTGGAATGCCACTTGTGGTATAGGTTCATTTGCCAACTTTCTTGCATAACAAACCAGTTTCATTAGCATTGAAAACCTGTTCTTCCACAGGATGCTTTTCCTGTATAACACTCGGCAGGTATTTTAAAAATTCTTCCAGTCTCCTGATCTGCAGAACATGCCTCACCTGCAACTTGATGTTTTTCACTCCGTGTCACCTTCTGAAACGTGCTGCTGACCAGCAATGGCTGAGAAGGGTTTAACAATGTTCTGATCCTGTATTGCGTGACTGGAAGTTTCTTGGGCTTTCAGCTTCCCAGTGCTGTCTGCTATGGTTGGTTAAATGGGTCGTCATCTCAGGAATCCACAAATGTAGCCACTTCTCCATAGCTTCATCATAGATTGGCAGTCTTCCTCTTCCTTTTTCTGGATGGACTGTATTGTTAACTCATTCACGCTGAACTCACAGCCAACAGCACTACAACTCATGCCTGACACGAAGACTATCGAAGGCCCATCCCAGCCTTCCTGTGCCAAGGAATGCTGGACAGCACTTCAGCACTCTGCATGGAGCCATTTTGAACAGGTACAGTGGCTCACGCCTATAATCCCAACACTTTGGGAAGCCAAGGTGGGTGGATCACTTGAGGTCAGGAGTTCGAGACCAGCCTGGCCAACATAGTGAAACCCCATCTCTACTAAAAATACAAAAATTAGCTGGGCGTGGTGGTACACACCTGTAATCCCAGCTACTAGGGAAGCTGAGGCAGGAGAATTGCTTGAACCCCAGAGTGTAGTGGTTGCAGTGAGCTGAGATTGCACCACTGCATTCCAGCCTGGGTAACAGAACAAGATTCTGTCTCAGGAAAAAAAAAAAAAAAAAATCACCACCAAAAGGCACAAAAATGTGAAAAATGTGGCACTAAGACCACAAAAAGGACACTGATTTACAATATGAGTGCAAAAGAAGAAGGCAGGGTGTCACCTTATTTGACTTCATCTGCGAACATACATGTTAGGTGATAAAAATTTTTGCCACTCTGTGCATATCTACAAACAGCTGCAAAAGTGTCAGGAGAACTGATTTTGGAGTTACAAGTAAATTTTAGTGAGTAGTTGAATTCACAAAATGGAGTTAATGAATAATGAGGACTCTCTAGATGCAATTCCTGATCAAGATAACTTTTTAAAGATGATCGCTTCCATTTTTTTTTTAGAGTTACCATTGATTAGAAAATGTGTTTGCAGGCCGGGTGCGTTGGCTTATGCCTGAAATCCCAGCACTTTGGGAGGCCGAGGCAGGCGGATCATGAGGTCAGGAGATCAAGACCATCCTGGCTAACACAGTGAAACCCCATCTCTACTAAAAATACAAAAAATTAGCTGGGCGTGGTGGTGCGCGTCTGTGGTCCCAGCTACTCAGGAGGCTGAGGGAGGAGAATGGTGTGAACCCAGGAGGAGGAGCTTGCCGTGAGCCGAGATTGCACCACTGCACTCCAGCCTGGGCAACAGGGCGAGACTCCTTCTCAAAAAAAAAAAAAAAAAGAAAAGAAAATGTGTTTGCTCAAGTAGGTGGGAACAAACAGGAGACTGTTTATCCCTATTTAAACATTTCCTGTTCTTGCCATTAACTAGATTTCAGATAATTTAATCTATTTAATTCATAGTTCAAAGCAATAGTCTAGTCCTGAAATCTAATAGCTTTTCTTTGCATTCACAAATTGATATTGTCTTGTGATATTGTCAATGAATTCTGAGTCCAGGCAAACTTTTCCATTTCAAATCATCACTAACCAAAAGAAACAGAATTTCAGCTACAAATGCAATCATGTCATTTCAAATTCTGTAGTCGCACATTACAGTAAAAAAGAAACATGTGAAACTAACATTTTGGCCGGGCGCGGTGGCTCAAGCCTGTAATCCCAGCACTTTGGGAGGCCGAGACGGGCGGATCACGAGGTCAGGAGATCAAGACCATCCTGGCTAACCCGGTGAAACCCCGTCTCTACTAAAAAATACAAAAATCTAGCCGGGCGAGGTGACGGGCGCCTGTAGTCCCAGCTACTCGGGAGTCTCGAGGCAGGAGAATGGCGTGAACCCGGGAGGCGGAGCTTGCAGTGAGCTAAGATCCCGCCACTGCACTCCAGCCTGGGCGACAGAGCGAAACTCCACCTCAAAAAAAAAAAAAAAAAAAAAAAAAAAAAAAAACTAACATTTTAACATTTAATTTCACCCAACATGAAATATCATTGGAAAATGATGTATTTTGCAGTACGATCAGCATGAAAAACATTAGCGAGGTACTTAACAATTTTCTGTACTAAGTCTTTGGAAGTGTATGTTGATGCCAACATCTCGTTCAGGCTGGTAACATTAACAGTAAGTGCTTGCTATGTGAAGACCTTGTTGAACAGCACAGTTTTATTTCAAAAACAACACTCGAGCCATTCCTCAAGTACATGTAAATATTATTCTAGTAGCTATAACTTTTTTTAGAATTAAATTTGTATTAATAACACTGGCTAGTAGCTACTAGTAAACAATTCCTAAACTCACTTTTCCAAAGCTGAATTTTTGCTTTGGAAACACACACTTTTTCAATACACATTTGTATCTGTACATACATATGAAATATGTTCACATGATCCATGCAGTATTCTTTTCTTTCTTTCCTTCTTTTCTTTCTTGTCTTTTTGTTTTTGTTTTTATATTTTTGGAGACAGGGTCTAACTCTCATTGCCCAGGCTGGAGTGCAGTGGTATGACATGATCTTGGCTCACTGCAACCTCCACCTGCCAGGCTCAAGTGATCCTCCCACCTCAGCCTCCCAAGTAGCTGGGACTATAGGCGCGCACCACTGCACCTGGCTAATTTTTTGTCTTTTTTAAAGAGATGGAGTTTTACCATGTTTCCCAGGCTGGTCTGGAACTCCTGGGCTCAAGCTATCTGTCTGCCTCAGCCTCCCAAAGTGTTGTGATGACGGACATGAACCACTGTGCTTGGCAATATTAATTTTTAAAAAAATGTGTTAGGATCAGAGGGTCCCTCTGTCACCCAGGATAGAATGTGGTAGCGTGACGATAGGTCACTAGCAGCCTCAAGCTCCTGGGCTCAAGGGATTCTCCTGCCTCAGTCTTCTAAGTAGGTAGGACTACAGGTGCACATCTGGCTAACTTTTTAAAATGTTTTGTGGAGATGGCTAATTTTTAAAATTTTTTGTGAAGATGCGGTCTCACTGTGATGTCCAGGATGGTCTCAGACTCCTGGCCGCAAGTCATCCTCCCGCCTTAACTTCATAAGGTGCTGGGATTACAGGTGTGAGCCACCGCGCTCCGCCTCCCTAATCTTTACTGTATTACCTACTGGGCAATGTAAGTGATTTTTTGACTGCCAGTCTAGGGAGTCAGATGACTGTCCAGCTTGTGGTGGCCGGCCTCCAAGACCGTCCCATGATCCCTGCCTTCTGTTCTTCAGACCCTGGGTAGGCCCTTCCCACACTGGATCAGACTTGCTCTGTGTGACCAGCAGACATGCGGAAGGAATGGTAGAAGTAACTAGGTCATAAAACACAGTTTGGCTTTCTTCTTTCTCCCTCTTTTGGTTCACTCACTCTGGAGGAAGCCAGATGCAGTGTCTTGAGGCCACCCAAGGAGGGACCCTCTTGGCTAAGAGCTGAGGCCTCCAGCCACAAGCTTTCTGCCCCTAGATGACCGCAGCCCCAGCTGACAGCAAGATGGCTCACGAGAGGCCCCGAGGCGGAACTACCCAGCTAAGCTACTCTCATTCCTGATCTACAGAAACTGAGAAAATAAATGTTTTAAGTCACCGAAGTTTGAAGTAACTTGTTATGTAGCAATAAGTTACTAACACACAAACTTAACTTTAAAAGTTATATTTAGCTGGGCACGGTGGCTCATGCCTGTAATCCCAGCACTTTGGGAGGCTGAGGTGGGCAGATCACCTGAGGTCAGGGGTTCGAGACCAACCTGGCCAACATGGGAAACTCCATCTCTACTAAAAATACTAAAATTTGCCGGGCATGGTGGCGGGTGCCTGTAGTCCCAGCTACTCGGGAGGCTGAGGCAGAAGAATTGCTTGAATCCAGGAGGGGGAGTTTGCAGTGAGTGGAGATGACGCCACTGCACTCCAGCCTGGGCGACAGAATGAGACTCCGTCTAATAATAATAATAATAATAATGTTTAGATATATAGAATGTTATATTTAGAAGACAGAATGTTATATTTAGATATAAAGAATTTAAGAGACTAAAGACTTTTCACAGTTTTTTTCAAACTTTTGAAATTTGATATTTCAAAAAATAAATCTTGGCCAGGCACAGTGGCTCATGCCTGTAATCCCAGCATTTTGGGAGGCTGAGGTTGGCAGATCACTTGAGGTCAGGAGCTCGAGACCAGCCTGGGTAATGTGGCAAAACCCCATCTCTAAAAAAATACAAAACACTAGCCGAGTATTGTGGTGCATGCCTGTAGTCCCAACAACTTGAAGAGAGACAGGAGGTTGAGGCTACAGCGAGCCATGATCATGCCACTGCACTCCAGCCTGGGCGACAGGGTGAGTCTGTGAATCAATTAATCCATCTTACATCAGCCACTTCTTAGGAATGCTTTAAACCAACTCAACCTTTTTAGATTGAGCATAGATGAGTGAAATACAATATGGAAATATTAGTTTTACTTAAAATTCTGAAAAAGCGACAAAATATTATATTCATATAGAATCAATTGTGAAAAAACCTGATTCCTGAAGTCACAAAGTCTATTCCTTTATTGTATCAACTTGATGTTCAATTAATATTTTTCAGAATATTTCTATGAACTAAAAATTCATTATAAATCCTATCAAGAATCAAACTTACTAAATGTTAACTTTAAAAGCCATTAAGATGCTACAACACAGATGAACCTTGAAACATACTAAGAGAGGCTGGGTGTGTTAGCTCATGTCTGTAATCCCAGGACTTTGGGAGGCTGAGGCGGGCAGATCACTTGAGCCCAGGAGTTCGAGACCAGCCTGGCTAACATGGTGCAACCTTGTCTCTACAAAAAAATACAAAAAAATGAGCAGGGCATGGTGGTGCACACCCATAGTCCCACCGACTCAGGAGACTGAGGTAGGAAGGTCACTTAAGCCCAGGGAGGTAAAGACTGCAGTGAGCTATGATTGCACCATTGTGTCTAGCCTGAGCAACAGAGTGAGACCTGGTCTCAAAAAAGAAAACATACACACACACACACACACACACACACACACACACAGTATGTGAAAGTCACAAAGGGCTACATCTTACTGTTTCATTTATCTGAAATGCCTAGAATCAGTAAGTCTATATAGATGGAAAGCAGGTTAGTGGCTGCCTAGGGATGAGGGCATGGAAGGAAATGGGGAATGACTGCTAATGGCTATGGGGTTTCTTTTAGGGGTGATGAAAACATCCCAAAATAGTGGTAATGGTTATACAATTCTGTGAAATACTATCAATCATTGCATTGTGTACTTTAACTGGGATTTAATTCACATTACATCTCAATAAAACTATTTTTTGAAGAAGAAAATGTTCAAAGAACAAGGGTTGCTAAATAACAGAGGATAACTGTTGTTTGACAGCAGCACAAAGATTCTTCCCCAAAAAGTGTAATGTCCCTGCAGAATGAGTGCAACAGGATCTTCTCTTGAACCTGGATAGCTGGCTGTCCTGAAGGCGGTGACACAGAACTGAAAGCAACAAGACAGCTATGAAGGAAAAAGAAAATCAGTGTGGCTACCAAGACATTTTAGTGTCTGCTTTCAAGAGGGTCCCCCGCATGCTTGGCTCATGATATGGGGTAAGTCTCTTGTTAGAGTGGAACGCACAGGTCATTGTGAAGTGTTGAGAGCAGCACCTGACTCTCAGCAAGAGCTCCATGAATATTAGCTTTCTATTTTTAAAAACCCACTAAAAGTCTGGGCACAGTGGCTCATGCCTGTAATCTCAGCACTTTGGGAGGCTGTAGTGGGTAGGATCATTTGAGCCCAGGAGTTTGAGACCAGCCTGAGCAATGCAGTGAGAACCCATGTCTACCAAAAATTTATCCAAGTTTGGTGGTGCACACTTGTAGTCCCAACTGCTCAGGAGGCTTGAACCCAAGAGTTTGAAGCTGCAGTGAGCCAAGATCATGCCACTGCATTCCAGCCTGGCCAACAGAGGGAGCCTGTCTCAAAAAAAAAAAAAAAAAGAAAGAATAAAAAAAATGAAGCCACTAACAAAGGAAGGTAGGAAATAGTTAACAATCCAGTTATATTCTCTTTAGAGACACCCAATACCAGATAACAAGAACAGTAAAGATGGCTATCTTAGTCCCTTTCCTGTTGCTATAACTGAATGCCTGAGACTGGGTAATTTGTAAAGAAAATACATTCATTTCTTACAGTCTGGAGGCTGGAAGTCTAAGGTCAAGGAGCTGCATCTGGTGAGGGCCTTCTTGCTAATGGGGACCCTCTGCAGAGTTCCAAGTTGGTGTAGGGTCACATGGCAAGGAGTACACAAGAGAATGCCAACTGGCTTTTACAACAGACTCGGTCTTGTAATAACTAACCCATTCCCAGGATAACCCATTAATCCATTAACCCATTAATCCATGATATATTAATCCATTGGTGAGGACAGAGCACTAATGACCCAATCACCTCGTACAGGCTCCACCTGTCAATATCGTTACATTTGGGATTAAGTTTCAACGTGAGTTTCAGAGGGAAGAAGCATTCAAACCATAGCAAACTCCTATGATGATAGAAAAATATAAGAGCAAACTGTACCAAAAGGAAACTAAATTTTATATATGCTGCTGTAGTTTGAATTATGTGTCCTCCCAAAATTTATATGTTGAAACCTAATCACCAAGATGATGGTATTAGAAGGTGGAGGTTTCAGGGAGGTGATTGGGTCATGAGGGCTCTGTCCTCACAAATGGGATTAATGACCTTATAAAAGATATATAAGGGAGCTGCCTCCCTCCTTTCGCCCTTCCACCATGTGAAGACAAAGCATCCATCCCCTCTGGAGGGCAAAACAACAAGGCATCATCTTGGAAGTACAGACCAGGCCCTCACCAGACTTCCTAGAACCTTGACCTTGGACTTTCTAGTCTCCAGAACCACAAGAAATAAATTTCCATTGTTTATAAATTACCCAGTCTCACGTATTTTGTTATAGCAGCACAAATGGACTAAGACATGCAGACAAGAATTTTCGATAGGCCAGGCACAGTGGCTCATGCCTATAATCCCAGCACTTTAGGAGGCCGAGACGGGCGGATCTCCTGAGGTCAGGAGTTCGAGAACAGCCTGACCAATATGGTGAAACCCCATCTCTACTAAAATACAAAAATTAGCTGGGTGTGATGGCAGGCACCTGTAATCCCAGCTACTTGGGAGGCTGAGGCAGAAGGATCGCTTGAACCCAGGAGGCGGAGGTTGCAGTGAGTTTAGATCGTGCCACTGTACTCCAGCCTGGGCAACAGAGCAAGACTCCATCTCAAAAAAGAATTTATGATAAACAAGTCAGGCTGTCCAGATGCAATGGCTCATGCCTGAAATTCCAGCACTTTAGGAGTCCAAGGTAGGAGGATTGCTCTAGCCCAGGAGTTCAAGACCAGCTTGGCCAACATAGCAAGACCCTGCCTCTTAAAAACATATATAAAAATAAAAAGTTGTCCAGGCATGGTGGCACATACCTGTAGTCTCAGCTACTCAAGAGGCTGAGGTGGGAGGATCGCTTGAGCCTGGGAGGTCAAGGCTGCAGTGAGCCATTATCATGCCACTGCATTCCAGCCTGGGCAACAGAGCAAGACACTGTCTCAAAAAAGAAAAAAAAAATTCAGGCTAAGTAATATATTAGACCATTTGAAAGGGATCAATAGAAACATTAAAGAAAGATTCTATAGTGGGTTAATTCTGTAGTGTCCCCTCAAAATTCACATCCACCTGCCACCTCAGAATGTGCCCTTTTGGTAATAGGGTCTTTAGAGATGTAATTACTTAAGATGAGATTGTGCTGGAAGACTCCTTATAAGAGGAGGAGAAGGGTCAGGCACTGTGGCTCATGCCTGTAATCCCAGCACTTTGGGAGGCCGAGGCGGGTGGATCACTGGAGGTCAGGAGTTTGAGACCAGCCTGGCCAACATGGTGAAACCCTGTCTCTACTAAAAATACACAAATTAGCTAGGCATAGTGGCAGGTGCATGTAATCCTGGCTACTCGGGAGGCTGAGGCTTGAGAATTGCTTGAACACAGGAGACGGAGATTGCAGTGAGCCAAGATCTTGCCACTGCACTCCAGCCTAGGAGACAGAGTGAGACTCTGTCTCAAGAAGAAGAAAAAAAAAAGAAGTAAGAGGAGAGGAGAAGACACACACAGATGCCCAGCAGAGACAGCAGCCGTGTGAAGACAGAGGCAGAGGTTGGTATGTATGATGCTGCCCCGAGAAAAGGAACGCCAAAGATTGCTAGCAACCACCAGCAAGTGGAAGAGGCAGGGAAGGATTCTTTCCCAGCGCTTTAAAAAAGAGCATGGTCCTGACAACATTTTGATCTCGGACTTCTGGCTTCCGGAACTATGAGAGAATGAACCTCTGCACCCGTATTTGCTGTTTAGTTATGGTGACCCCAGGAAACTGATACCTATGCCATGTAGTGCAGCCACTCAACCACAAGGGGCACTGTCTGGCAGCAAGTTCTACAAACACAAACGGTCCAAAATAATTACTGAAGTTCACAGAGAAAGCCATACAAATAGCATTCAAATATTTTTAACAATGATCAACAGGCTACAATTTATCATTTCAAAAAAACATAAAACCATTATCATCTCGCTGAATAATTTGTGACCTTTGTAACAAACTGGCTGGGAACCGCTTTTAAAGAACATCCTGGTCCTGCTGTCGTTACACACATGGGAGGGTATCTGTAGGATAAATTCCCCCAACAATTCCCTTTCCAGGAAGAGATGCATATTTTTAATTTTGATAGACAACAGCTGAATTGCCCTCCAAGGAGGAGGTACATTACACTCACCAGAAATATATATGAATGGCTGTTTTCCCCAGCCTTGGCAATACTTTGCCAAGCTAAGAGGTAAGAACAGGCTTTAAAACAAACCCCGATGCAGTTCCCAAGGACAGGACTAGGGCCCTCGGACCCACATTTCCCAGCACAGGTGCTTCACCAGCCTGCCATGGCCCCTTCTCCGTCCAGTTTAGCAAGGGCGTGGCAGATTTCCTTTCAGGCACAGAGCCCAGCCTTCCAGACATCACACTTAAACTGGTTCCTACCACATCTGCAAGGAGAATCTCTTCCTCCAAGTCAGCAGTGTTTACAATAAGCAGTATGCTTTTCCCTGAGTCACTCTGAATATAGAGACTAGAAACCAATTCCAGGGTAGCAAAGGGACAGCCACCATGGTGACCCCAAGCATACAAATCACACACCTGCTTGTCCTGCCTGGTGAAGCCCTGTTGGGACCATGCATAGTCCTGTCCTCAGCGCTCAGACACAGAACACTTAGGAGAGGAAGGGGAGGTTTTAGCTGCATGAGGTGGCATTGTAGGAACTGTCTTCTCCCTGACACCCCCCAATGGCACTCAACTCACTGTCCTGACCCTAAACCACTTTGTGATCCACCCCTGAGAAGGGCAGGCAGTGAAGAGCTACGGATAGAGAAGAGGAGTTGGGGAGTTACCAAGCTGTTTGCTGACCTCTTCGTTTGACTCAACCTGACCTTAATCTCACTTCCAGAAAAACAATGGGCCCCATTCCTGCCCAAGCTTGCCTTCTGCAACCCAGACTATCTTAGAACGCGATGGGAGTCGAGAACGCTTTCTTTAAGGTGAAGCTGTAGACAGGTTCCCCTCACCTCCCACCTCTGCCCACATTATCTGCCTCTAGCAAATAATGGTAGTCATGACTGTACCTGTTACCCAGGAGAACACCAATCAATGGTTGTAAAGACATGAATGTATGGTTTTAGATGGTGTCTGCCTGCCTTTGCTGAAAAAGGTAAGAAGAGCAAACATTTATATATTACTGTTTGTCAGTACTGCTCAAAGCACTTTTATAATATTAAACATTCATGCTGTACTCCTTACAGCAATCACAAGAGCAAGGCACTAAAACTATTCCCATTGTACAGATGAGCAAACTGAGACACTGAGAGATTGGGAACTTTGCCCAGTGAGTAAGTAGGAGATACAATAAGGAGCCACGAGGGCAGGGAGCTCCACTCCTGCCCTCCCCAGCCCTCTGTTCACTCCTGAGCATGACTGGTACCTCACAGGTGCTTAGACAGCCGCTGGATGCAGATGAGGGAACAGCTGTGGACATTCAGTCCCTCAGACCACAAAAGGACTTTGGAAGGAGAAGAACCCTGGAAGAATGCCATGTTACTGGCAAAGGTTTGGGTTCTTACCCTAATGATTTGTAAACACAAAGGGACAATAGCACTAAGTGATAGCAAAGCCAATCTAAACAGAATCACAGCAGTTAACCACAAGAACCCACAATGTTTCTTTTTTCTTTTTCTTTTTTTTGAGATGGAGTCTCACTCTTGCCAGGCTGGAGTGCAGTGGCACAATCTCAGCTCACTGCAACCTCTGCCTCCCGAGTTCAAGCGATTCTCCTGCCTCAGCCTCCCCGAGTAGCTGGGACTACGGGCACGCACCACCACACCCAGCTGATTTTTGTATTTTTAGTAGAGATGGGGTTTCAGCATGTCGGTCAGGATGGTCTTGATCTCTTGACCTTGTGATCCACCCGCCTTGGCCTCCCAAAGTGTTGGGATTACAGGTGTGAGCCACTGTGCCCGGCCCAGTCTTTTTCTTAAAAGATCTGCTCACAATTCCAATTATTTGTGCAAGCCTGTACTAAGTACAAGAGAAAAGTGTTTCCTCTCAGCCAGGACAGAAAGTAGGAATCTTCCTCTAACTGTAGTCCTTTTCTATGGCCACTATAACAAATTACCAAAAACTGAGGGGGTGTGAGACAACATACACGTATGATCTTACCGTTCTGGAGGTTGGAAGTCCTAAAGTCAAGGAATCAGAGCCGTGCTCCTTCCAGAGTCCCTGAGGGAGGAACCCCTCTGCTGTCCTGCCAACTTCCGGAGGCTGTGTTCCTTGGCACAGGCCCTTCCTCCATCTCCAAATCTCACCTGACCTCTACTTCTACCACATCTTCGTCTCGGACCCTTCTGCCTCCCTCTCACAAAGACCCTTGTGTCTACACTGGGCCCACCTGGATAACCCAGGCTAGTCTCCCCACATCAAGATCTGTAATCACTTCTGCAAAGTCCCTCTTGTCAAGGAAAGCAACATTCACAGTCTCTGCGGATTGGAATGCAGACCTCTTGGGGGAGGGGCATTATTCTGTTGATGGCAATAACCAGAGCCATTTCTTTTTCTTTTTTTTTTTTTTTGAGACAGAGTCTCACTCTATTGCCAGGCTGCAGTGCAGTGGTGTGATCTCGGCTCACTGCAACCTCCCCCCCCCCCACCCCCTTCGAGTTCAAGTGATTCTCCTACCTCCGCCTCCCAAGTAACTGAGACTACAGATGGATGCTACCACACTTGCCTTTTTTTTTTTTTTTTGAGACAAGAGTCTCGCTCTGTCGCCCAGGCTGGAGTGCAGTGGCGTGATCTTGGCTCACTGCAAGCTCCACCTCCTGGGTTCACACCATTCTCCTGCCTCAGACACCCAAGTAGCTGGGACTACAGGTGCCTGCCACCATGCCCAGCTAATTTTTTTTTTTTTTTTTTTTTTTTTGTATTTTTAGTAAAGACAGGGTTTCACCATGTTAGCCAGGATGGTCTCAAACTCATGGCTTCAAGTGATCTGCCTGCCTTGGCCTCCCAAAGTGCTGGGATTACAGGTGTGAGCCACTGTGCCCAGCCCCTACCATTCTTTTTAGAGCCTAGAAAAAAAAAAAAAATCACTTTCCCAATCTGCAAAATGACTACTGTCCTCAATTTCCCCAAACTAATGCCTCTCAATTATGACCTCAAATCTGTCACCCTCCAAAGAGATAGCAGATGCCCTCAGGAAGGCCTTAGTTTCCCCAACATGCTTGGGTCTAAACCCACACACTCTGCCTTCCCTTCTGTTACAAGAGAAGAAGTGCACTGCTTCCCCCTCCACGCTCCCACCTGATTCCTGGATCCACCGTGCTTGGTCTTCCCACACATTTTGTTCTTGTAATTCTTCCTGTTCTTCAACTGTGTTCTCTCTGAGATTATTATCATTACATAAAAACATGCTTTAAATATCTCTCTCAGCTTTTGAAATTATTTAAGAAGTAGTTAAGTTGTACAATGTAAGTTCATTGACCACAATGGATTTAAGTTAGAAATCAATCACAAGATAGCTTGAAAAATCCCCAAGTAAATTGGAAACTAAAAAATACACTTCTAGCCAGGCATGGTGGCTCACGCCTGTAATCCCACCACTTTGGGAGGCCAAGGCAGGCAGATCACTTGAGGTCAGGAATTCAAGACCAGCCTGGCCAACATGGTGAATCCCCGTCTCTACTAAAAATACAAAAATTAGCTGAGCATGGTGAAAGGCGCATCCCAGTTACTCAGGAAGCTGGAGCACAAGAATTGATTAAATCCAGGAGGTGGAGGCTGCAGTGAGCTCAGACTGCACCACTGCACTCCAGCCTTGGTGACACAGCAAGACTCTGTCTCAAAAGATAAATAAATAAGAATGAAAATAAAAATAAACTGAATGAAAGTGAAAACATCAATGTGAGATGCCACTAAAGTCATACTAAGAGGGAATTTACACCACTTACTGCCTACATTAGAAAAGAAGTCTCAAATCAAAACAAATCAATGACTTCCGCCTTTACAGTAAGAAACTAGAAAAAGAGCAAATAAAATCCAGTAAGGAGAAGAAAGGAAACAAAGAACAGAACAGAAATTAATATAATCAGGAAAAGAGAGAGAGAGAGAGACTCATCATAACCAAAAGTTTGAGGAAAATCAAAACAATTGATAAACCTCTAGCCAGACAGATCAGAAAAAAATACGAAAGACACCAATCTCAGACAGGTAGCATCACTACCAATGGTAAAAGGATAAGGGCATATTATGAACAACTTTGTATCGATAGAATCAACATCTTAGATGAAACATATAAAAATTTTGAGCTCTTTCTTAATGACCAGGGCCTGCGCTTAGGCATAGACGGGCAAGTGGAGCCAATATGCCAGCGGCCCGGAGCTGGGTTTGTCGCAAAACTTACGTGACCCCGCAGAGACCCTTCGAGAAATCTCATCTCGACCAAAAGCTGAAGCTGATTGGTGAGTATGGGCTCCAAAACAAATGTGAGGTGTAGAGGGTCAAATTTACCCCGGTCAAGATCCACAAGGCTGCCAGGGAGCCGCTGACACTTGATGAGAAGGACCCACGGCTTCTGTTTGAAGTCACTGCCCTGCTGCAGCAGCTGGTCCGCACTGGGGAGCTGGTTGAGAGAAAGATGAAGCTGGATTACATTGTGGGCCTGAAGATCGATGATTTCTTAGAGAGATGCCTACAGACCCAGGTCTTCAAGCTGGGCTTGGGTAAGTCCATCCGCCACGGTTGTGTGTCCATCCGCCTCGGTTGTGTGTCCATCCGCCACGGTTGTGTGCTCATCCGCCAGGTCATATCTGTGTCCATGAGCAAGTGGTGAACATCCCGTTTTTCACCGTCCGCCTGATTTCCCAGAAGCAATCGACTTCTCCCTCTGCCTCCCTATGGGGGTGGCCACCCCAGCCACGTGAAGAGGAAGAATGCCAAGATGGGCCAGGGTGGGGCTGGAGCCAGAGATGACGAGGAGGAGGATTAATCCTGCTTGTCCCCTCCTGGGCTGGTGGATTGTCTAGTTTTCCTGCCAAGTGATAAAACAGGATCAATGCTTTATTTAACAAACTAAAATAGTGAAAAACAGAAATTAAGGTCACTCAAGGAGAACTGGGCCAGGCACGGTGACACAAGCCTGTAATACCAGCACTTTGAGAGGCCGAGGAGAGAGAATCGATGTAGCCCAGGAGTTCAACCAGCCTGAGCAACACAGTGAGACCCCCATCTCAAAAATAAAAATTAAAATAAAAATTTTTTAAAATTTAAAAATTAGCCAGGCATGATTGTGGCACACCTGTAGTCCCAGTTACTGGGGAGGCTAGAGGGGAGGATCACCTGAGCTCAGGAGATTAAGGCTACAGTGAGCCATGACTACAGCACTACACTCCAGCCTGGGTGACGGAGAAGACCCTGTTTCAAAAAAAAAAAAAAAAAAAATAGAAGTAGAAAACCTAAATAGCCCCATATCCTTAAAACAAGGTTCCAAATGACTGTTTTTTTGTTTTTTGTTTTTTTTTGAGAAGGAGTCTCACTCTGTTGCACAGGTTGGAGTGCAGTGGCATGATCTCGGCTCACTGCAACCTCCGCTTCCCAGGTTCAAGCAGTTCTCCTGCCTCAGCCTCCTAAATAGCTGGGATTACAGGTACATGCCACCACACCCACCTAATTTTTGTATTTTTAGTAGAGATGGGGTTTCACCATGTTGGTCAGGCTGGTCTTGAACTCCTGATCTCGTGATCCACCCGCCTCAGCTTCCCAAAGTGCTGCGATTACAGATGTGAGCCACCGCGTCCAGACCAAATGATCTTGAGGAGAAAAAAGGAAATACTGGGAGAAGCACAGTAGGAGATCACAGCAGGGGCCCACCTCTGGAACCTCAAGTAAGGACCTGAGAGAGAGGGTGGAGTCAGAGTAACAGAGATACAGGCAGGTTAGCCAGTTCTGCATGGAGAAGACTGAGTCGTGATGATGTCACAGTTCTCCCCAAATCTCAAAGTCACTGATCAAACAACTCAGTTTACACTGAAGACGATGGATGGGGCTCTAATTTTGTGCCCACAGCTTGACACACGTTTGGGAATTTGGTTTCAGTTTAACTTTCTTTGCCGGTACACAGATCTCACTGTGAGAATATATGATCAATCCAGATCTCTATGGATCTATATCCTCATTTGGCAAACCTAAATGCAGACATTTTTAGCACCCATAGGAGTTAAGTCAGGATTAAATAAGAACATTCCCTCCCACTTGGGGGCACATTCACTGGGAATCCCAGAGCGATGTCGCCTGCCCACACCTGCTAGGCGGGCTCACAGGGCATCTAATTCCCTCTCCTGAGTTCCTTTTAAGCAAGCAAGGGGATCTAAGTCCAGAGAAGCAGTTACTGTGTCTAAGTAAATTACTGCATCTTGGGAAAAGGCAAACATTCGCATTTTGCAGTGCATGATGGGCGCACACCCAAGAAAATTACTCAGCACTTGTTTTTCTCACTTTGGGGTTTTCCCAAAATAACTTCTTCAGTCCAGCTGCCATGAATCTGGAGCCTCCGACTGACCCATCAAGGTTCGATTTGGCTTCAGACACCCTGCAGATCACCCCGCGGCTCAGAGCCCGGATCCTGAAGGGCGCAGCGTGGGCAGGGGGCGGGCCCGGGAGTTGGAACAGAAGGCACAGACGGCCCCTCCTCGGAGGGGAGGGACCGAGGCCGGGGCCTTGTTCTTTAAGACTCGCAGCGCTGGATCCCAGAACTTAGTCTGCGCGGCGGCATTGACACTAGCTGGGCTCCTCGGGGCGCGCCCCAGGTGGTCCGAAGCCTGGTCCGCCCTCCACGCAGGTGTCCCGCGCGCCCGGGTCAGTCATGTCGTCCTGCAGCCGCGTGGCGCTGGTGACCGGGGCCAACAGGGGCATCGGCTTGTCCATCGCGCGCGAATTGTGCCGACAGTTCTCGGGGGATGTGGTGCTCACCGCGCGGGACGTGGCGCGGGGTCAGGCGGCCGTGCAGCAGCTGCAGGCGGAGGGACTGAGCCCGCGCTTCCACCAACTGGACATCGACGACCTGCAGAGCATCCGCGCCCTGCGCGACTTCCTGCGCAAGGAGTACGGTGGGCTCAATGTGCTGGTCAACAACGCGGCAGTCGCCTTCAAGAGTAGGTGCAGGGCTTGGGTTGGGGCCCCCTGGAGCGCTCCAAGGGTGCGGGGCGGCCAGCCGCAGGCTCCCCACCCATCCACTTGAGTGACCGAGGAGGGTGGCGCCGGCCCCTAGGGATGCGCTCAGCCCACCCCTCCCGCGAGGCGGTTTTCGCTTTTCGTGATTCGCTGAACCCCAGGCGGGCCCGGGCGACAGACACTGCGCGCCCCGCCCGCCGGCCTGTGTGGGCCTGTGCGCGGAACGGGGCCCTCCCCGAACTGTCAGCCGCTGCTGTGTGCAGGAAAACTGGCCTCCTGGGAGGCGGCAACGCCCTGCTGGAGTTCATCGGCTTTCCTTCCAACGCAAGAAACATTTTCTCTGCAGAGTATCCGCTCGCTTTGGGCTTTCGCTTTCCTTGAAAGGGCGCATTCATAGATGCCCGGAGGCATTTGCTTGGGGAAGGAAATGAATCGCTAGAACAGGATTAGCGCGCACTTGCACTTGGTGGACTTCACAATTTGTGTAATGCTGAGCTTTGATAGGCTCTGACCAAAAGGAAGCGAGCCCTCTCGTTCCCTCCCCCGGGGAGCTTATGTTTGTTATAAAACATGTGTGTGTGGTCTTAAAAGCACCTTCCTTAAGGAGAGGGGCGGGGATCAGGAGATTACTTATTCTAACTACTACTGAAGAAAATTACAGGACGGGCGCAGTGGCTCACGCCTGTAATCCCAGCACTTTGGGAGGCCGAGGCAGGAGAAACGCTTGAACCTTGGAGGCAGTGAGCCGAGATCGCGCCACTGCACTCCAGGATGGGCGACGGAGCGAGACTCCGTCTGAAAAAAAAAAAAAAAGTTACTACGGAGAAATAAACAGGCCGGCTTCACCTCCAACCTAGTTGGGGGGAAAAGCCTAAGAGGGAGTGAAATGAAGGATGGGGGAGCAGAAGTCTCCACTCATCCCTTTGGCCCTAAGCACTCCGCATTGTACATGGGGACCTGAGACTTTCTTTGACCCGCACCGGCAACTCAGCTAGCCGGCTTTCTGGGAGCTGGGGTGCAGGAGTGGGGATTAACACTCCCTAAAGCAGCCCTCAGCCATGGGCTGAGAAATTGGCGGATAAATACCCGGCTTCCTGGACGACAGGCGGAGGGACTCCCCCTTGCCTTTCAAAGTGTAGGGAATGGACCAGCAGCAGCTGCAAACCCGGGTACTCATGGCAAGGCAGAATCTCCCGCCTTGCCCCCCACCTGCTGAATTAAAATCTGCATTTCCGCTGGACCCAGTGGCTCACGCCTGTAATCCCAGCACTTTGGGAGGCTGAGGCAGGCAGATAACCTGAGGTCAGGAGTTCAAGACCAGCCTGGGAAACATGGTGAAACCCTGTCTCTACTAAAAATACAAAAATTAGCTGGGCATAATGGCTCACTCCTGTAATCCCAGCTACTCGGGAGGCTCAGGCACAAGAATCACTTGAACCCAGGAAGCAGAGGTTGCACTGAGAGGAGATCATGCCCCTGCACTCCAGCCTGGGCAACAGAGCGAGACTCAGTCTCAAAAAAAAAAAAGAAAAAAGAAAAAAGAAAAGAAAAAATATATATATCTGCATTTCAACAGAATTCCCAGCTCCCTCCTATGCACCTTTGAGAAATGGTAGTCAAAGCCAAGTGTTCTCAAGGTGTGGCTAGAGCCCAATAGCTGTCACATCATCTGGGAATTTAGCAATGCAAACTCAGGCCAGGTGCGATGGCTCACGCCTGTAATCCCAGCACTTTGGAAAGCCGAGGCGGGTGGATCACTTGAGGTCAGGAGTTGGGGACCAGCCTGGCCAACATGGCAAAAACCCATCTCTGCAAAAAATAAAAAAATTAGCCAGGCGTGGTGGCATGTGCCTGTAATCCCAGCTACTCCAGAGGCTGAGGCAGGAGAATCGCTTGAACTCCAGAGGTGGAGGTCACAGTGAGCCGAGATTGTGCCACTGCACTCCAGCCTGGGTGACAGAGTAAGACTCCATCTCGAAAAAAAAAAAAAAAAAAAGAAAGAAAGAAAAAGAAAAAAGAAAGAAAAGAAATGTAAATTCTAGAGCCCTACTCCAGCCCTTTGCAATCAGAAACTCTGATGGTGAGGCCCAGAAAGCTGTGTTTTAACAGCTTACAAGTGATTCGGATGATTCACTTATGATTCGGTGACTCTACAAGTGATTCAGATGCACACTAAAGTTTGAGAATCACTGACCTCGTTTTTAAAAATTGTTTTAAAATTAACTTTTTTTTCCCTTTAGTTGTTCGGAGTTAGGATCCAGATTGTCATGTGAGTTTCAGGGGGAAAAATATGACTTTCTTTTTGTTTCTTTCTCTTTCTCTTTCTGAAAGGTGATGATCCAATGCCCTTTGACATTAAAGCCGAGATGACACTGAAGACAAATTTTTTCGCCACTAGAAACATGTGCAACGAGTTACTGCCGATAATGAAACCTCATGGTAAGCCCAGTGTGTGGACAGTCGGGTTGCTTCCCTCAGTAAGAAGTGGGCCACAGGCTCCTCGGAGCAGGGCTGCCCTGCAGAAATCACTCAGGGGTGCTAGTTCTCTGAAGGGGCAAAAATAGAAAATGGCTTCATTTTCCCAGTGTCTGGCTTCTCACTCCAACATTTTAGGTTTTGTTTTTTGTTTTTTGTTTTTTTTGCAGGGGTGTGGGTGGTGGGAAGAAATTTTGCTCTTGTGCAGGCTGTAGTGCAATGGTGTGATCTTGGCTCACTGCAACCTCCACCTCCTGGGTTCAAGCAATCCTCCTGCCTCAGCCTCCCGAGTAGCTGGGATTACAGGCACCGACCACCACCACCACACCCGGCTAATTTTTTATATTTTTAGTAGAGATGCAGTTTCACCATGTTGGCCAGGCTGGTCTCAAACTCCTGACCTTCAGGTGATCCACCCACCTTGGCCTCCCAAACTGGTGGAATTACAGGCATGAGCCACTACACCCAGCCTTAGCTTTAAATTTCAAAGGTAAGTGTGACATATCACAATGCTTTGGGATCCATGTCATGAATTCAATCCCAGAATGATAGAATGTTGCGAGTTCCCAAAGGCCTCTTGCCTCTGGTCAATTTCATGAGTCCTCCAGCCCTCCAAGGTGATGGGCCCACATCTAGCTCATCTCTGGACCTTGGTATCTGTTCTAGCATTACGACTTTTCCTATATTCCTTTCTTCTTGTACCAAACTTTCTCAAATTGATTCAGAAAATCCAAAAGAAGTTTTCATTCTTTTTTTTTTTTTGAGACAGAGTCTCGCTCTGTCATCCAGGCTAGAGTACAGTGGCGTGATCTTGGCTCACTGCAGTCTCCACCTCCCAAGTTCAAGGGATTCTCCTGTCTCAGCCTCCCAAGTAGCTGGGATTACAGGTGTGCACCACCATGCCCTGCTCATTTTGTATTTTTAGTAGAGATGGGATTTCACCATGTTGACCAGGCTAGTCTCAAACTCCTAACCTCAAGTGATCCACCCGCCTCTGCCTCCCAAATGCTGGGATTACAGGTGTGAACCACCGTGCCTGGACTAGAAATTTTCTTTACTAGGAAATATCTTGCCTATACCTGCAGGTGTTCAATAAATGTTACTGTTATACTTTTCCTACAAATATTGGAGTGCCTGCCATATTCCAGGCATTATGCTGGGTTCTGGGTGTGCAATGGTGAGCATTATAGACAGGGACCATCTCATTTGTGGAGCTGAAAGTCTAACAGGGGAGACAACCATTAGCAAAGAATCTGAAGTGTGAAATGACAGCTGGGCTGGGGGACAGGGAAGCTTGCTTCCTTGAGGATTTTCTTCCCCAAGAAGTTAACTGTGGATTCTTAGAACTGTGGTTCTTATTAAAATTGTGCTTTTTTTTTTTTTTTGGCAGAGTCTTGCTCTGTTGCCCAGGCTGGAGTGCAGTGGCAGGATTTCAGCTCACTGCAACCTCCACCTTCTGGGTTCCAGGGATTCTCCTGCCTTAGCCTCTTGAGTAGCTGGGACTACAGGCATGTGCCACTATGCCCAGCTAATTTTTATATTTTTAGTAGACACAGGGTTTTGCCATGTTGGCCAGGCTGGTCTTGAACTCCTGACCTAAAGTGATCCACCTGCCTCAGCCTCCCAAAGTGCTGGGATTACATGCGTGAGCTACTGCACCTGGCCAGAAGTGTGCTTTTCTTAATTTAACATTTTGAATAATGATTATTGACTGGGTGTGGTGGCTCATGCCTGTAATCTCAGCACTTTGGGAGGCTGAGGCAGGAAGATCACTTGAGCCCAGGAGTTTAAGACCAGGCTGGAAAACATGGCAAGATCCTCATCACTTTTAAAAAAACAACCAAACAAACCAAACAAACAAAATTATCTCTGGATGCAAAAACTTGTTTTTTTTCTCTTGAGACAGTCTCCCTCTGTTGCCCAGGCTGGAGTGCAGTGGAACAATCTCGGCTCACTTCAACCTCTGCCTCTCAGGTGCAAGCGATTCTCCTGCCCCAGCCTCCCAAGTAGCTGGGGTTATGGGTGAGCACCACCACACCCAGCTAATTTTTTTGTATTTTTAGTAGAGACGGGGTTTCACCATGTTGGCCAGGTTGATCTCGAATTCCTGACCTCAGGTTATCCATCTTCCTTGGCCTCCCAAAATGCTGGGATTACAAGCTTGAGCCACTACACCCAGCCGTAAAAACTTCTTAACCTAAGAAGGTGAATGCTGACAGATGCATTTGTACTCTCTCAGTTTCTTAGTGGGATGAGATCGTAGAAAGCCTGTAGGGAGAACTGCCGAAGCTTTGAATGGGGATGGAGTTTCTAAATGCAAATCTAAGCCAGTGTAAATGCACATTTTAAAAACTCTCCTTTTTACACAAAAGGTAACATTTCATACAATGTTCGCCACTTGGCTTTCTTTACTCCCTATGTCTGGGGCTCTCTCCAGATTTGGTCACGAAGCTTTTCTCTTTTTTGTGGCTGCATAGGGACGCAGCCATTGTAGGGATGTCTTTTACTCAGGGTTGGGAAGTTTTCTCCCGATAAATTTTTGAATGGGAACTTGAGAGCTGCAAGCTATTAAAGACACCTTTAAAACTCCATCCCCTTTCAGAGCACCTGCAGTTCTCCCCGCAGGCTTTCTACAATCCCATCCCACTAAGAAACTGAGCAAGTACAAGAGTACAAGTGCAATTCTCACCATTCACCTTTTTAGGTTAAGAAGTTTTTGCAGCCAGGTGCGGTGGCTCACACCTGTAATCCCAGCACTTTGGGAGGCCAAGGCAGGTGGATCACGAGATCAGGAGATCAAGACCATCCTGGCCAACATGGTGAAACCCCATCTCTAATAAAAATACAAAAAAAAAATTAGCTGGGCGTTGTGGTGGGCGCCTGTAGTCCTAGCTACTCGGGAGGCTGAGGCAGGAGAATAGCGTGAACCTGGGAGGCAGAGCTTGCAGTGAGCCGAGATCATGCCACTACACTCCAGCCTGGGCGAAGGCGCCACATTCCATCAAAAAAAAGGAAGGAAGGAAGGAAGGAAAGAAGGGAGGGAAGGAAGGAAGGAAGGGAAAATAAAATATCATAAGAATGCACTTAATCCTGAGTAACATAGGGAGACCCCATCTCTACATAAAAAATGAAAATTAAAAGTTAGCTGGGCATAGCGGCATGCTGCAGCTTCTCGAGAGACTGAGGTGGGAGGATCGCTTGGGCCCTGGAGGTTAAGGCTGCAGTGAGCTATGATTGCGCCACGGTACTCTAGCCTGGGTGACAGAGCAAGACCTTCTCTCAAACAAACAAACAAACAAAAAAATGCATTTAATGCATCTGACCTACCAAACACCATAGATCAGCCTCACGTAGCTTTAAAGTGCTTTGAACGCTTACGTTAGCCTATAGTCCAGCAAAGTCATCTAACACAAAGCCTATTTTATCATAAAGTGTTGAGTATCTTCTGTAATTTATTGAATCTGTACTGAAAGTGAAATGCAGAATGGTTGTATGGGGGCTCCAAATACAGATTCTGCAGAATGCATATCGCTTTCCTCACCCATCAGTGAAATCAGTAAGTCCTAAGTGGAACCATCAGAAGGGAGGGACCATCTGTATTTGACTTGCTTATTTGTTCAAGGTTCTCAGTAAATAGGCCAAGCAACGACTAAGCCACTAGAGGGAGCAACTTGCCTACTCTTTCTAGAGTAAGGCAGCAGGTGTTTCGGGACTGGTGGGGCCACCTGGACCTCAGTGGAGGGTGGTGTGGGTGCAGCCTTTCCCAGGGCGGGTGACCCACCTGGCTGACGAAGCTGACCGTCAGCCCCTGGCCTCTCTCCCAGAGGTGTGCCCTCAGATCAAAGAGGACACCTCCTTCCCTTAAGAGGATTTTTTTCCTCGAAGGCACAGCTTCTAAAATCTGTGTTTTCTTTCTTCCTTTCCTTTTTACATTTAATTCCTTGTAGCCACCAAGTTTTTGAGAACAAAGCTGTTTAGAAAGCAATGAAGAACACAGCATCACTGAGGTAGTATTCCTGGCCAAAATATTGATGTGACTCTCATCATGAGAAAATCAGACCAATTCACTTTGAGAGAAATACCACCAAATAATGGTCTACAGTCTTCAAAAAAAAAAGGTCATTGCAAACTACTCTACATTAAAATATATGAAAGAGATGAGACAATTAAATGCAATCCATGGGCCAGGCATGGTGACTCACGCCTGTAATCCCAGCACTTTGGGAGGCCGAGGTGGGCAGATCACGAGGTCAAGAGATCGAGACTATCCTCGTTAACATGGTGAAACTCCATCTCTACTAAAAATATAAAAAAATAGCCGGGCATGGTGGCAGGCGCCTATAGTCCCAGCTACTTGGGAGGCTGAGGCAGGAGAATGGCGTGAACCTGGGAGGTGGAGCTTGCAGTGAGCGGAGGTTGCGCCACTGCACTCCAGCCTGGGCAACAGAGCGAGACTCCATCTCAAAAAAAAAAAAAATGCAATCCATGATCCTACTTTGGACCCTGGATTAAAACAAACAAAAACTATGAAAGAACGTTACTGGGACAATTTGGACACATTTGAATATGGGCTATATTTTAGATAATAGTGTCATATAATGATAAATGCCTGGCATGTGGTCATAACTGTAGTAATGTAGGGGAATGCCCTGGTTACCATATATAATACTAAAGTGTTTACGATGAAGGTTTATGATATCAACAACTTGGAGAGAAAAAGGGACAGAGAGGGAAAAGCAAACATAGCAAAATATTAACAATTAGTGAACTTAGGTGAAGGGTATAGGGTGTTTATCGAACTATTCTTGCAACTTCTCTGTAACAGGAAAGAAATACATACATTCACTTCATCTTTGAAGGTGAGGGAGAGAAGGAAGGAAAGAAATACTGAATAGTACTAGGTATCTGGGGGGATGAGTGAGGTGCTAGTTTCCAAGGACAGAGTGAGGGTCTCTCTTGTGGGATTGGGGTCCACGAGAATGTGCAGCTCCCCTGCAATGGGAACCTGCGGGGAATGCCAATCAGAAAATGAAATAAAATCTACAGATCCGGCCAGTGTGGTGGCACACGCCTGCAACCAACCCCAGCACTTTGGGAGGTTGAGGAAGGCAGATCACCTGAGGTCAGAAGTTTGAGACCAGGCCGGCCAACATGGTGAAACTCCATCTTTCCATCTCTACTAAAAATACAAAAATTAGCTGGGCGTGGTGGCACACACCTGTAATCCCAGCTACTTGGGAGGCTGAGGCAGGAGAATTGCTTAAACTCGAGAGATGGAGGTTGCAGTGAGCCAAGATCATGCCACTGCACTTCAGCCTGAATGACAGAGCAAAACTCCATCTCAAAAAAAAAAACAAAAAAACTACAGATCCTACTGGACACAAAGAATATGCATTCGGAATAATATGTAAGAAAAGAACTCCCTAAAATTAGTGGGGTTTGATGCTGATGAAATGTGTAAATTAACACATTTACTGGTTTTTGGATTTCCACCAGTACTTCAAATTGTTGTAAAATGTTTGGCCTGCATATTTGTTTCTGTGGGCACGATTGTCTCTTTAGTAGCTGTGAATTATGATCAACATGAATATTCATAATCTAATGAATATTAATATTATCAAATAGGGACTACAAAGTAATGAAATTGGGCCCGATGCAGTGGCTCACGCCTGTAATCCTAGCACTTTGGGAGGCAGAGGCAGGCAGATCTCCTGAGCTCAGGAGTTTGAGACCAGCCCAGCCAACATGGAGAAACTCCATTTCCACGAAAAATACAAAAATTAGTCCGGCGTGGTGGTGTGTGCCTGTGGTCCCAGCTACTTGTGGGGCTGAGGCAGGAGGATCACTTGAGCATGGGAGGTGGAGGCTACGGTGAGCTGAGATCTTGCCACTGCACTCCAGCTTGGGTGGCAGAGTGAGATTCTGTCTCAAAAAAAAAAGTAATGACATAAAAACCAGGATGGAAAAACAGCCCATTCCACATGTGAAGTGTCCATAATGAAGGACAGACAGAGTCATCCCCAGGGATTCCTTACTGCTGCTGGTTGTAGCACTAAGGAATTGGGGTGGCTGCCCACGGTCCTAGGAAATTGGGTGTGCCTAGGAAATTGAGAGCGTTAGCCCTTAGGGTGAGAGCACTGTCCCTCAGAAAGCAGGTTTATAAGTACTTGGAGTGTGTATGCTGGCAAGGCGTAGTTTTCTAAAACTGCCAGGGGCTGGGCACACGGTGGCTCACACCTGTAATCCCAGCACTTTGGGAGGCCAAGGCAGGCGGATCACTTGAGGTCAGGAGTTCAAGCCCATTATGGCCAACAGGTGAAACCTCATCTCTGCTAAAAAAAAATACAAAGATTAGCCGGGCGTGGTGGCGCACACCTGTCGTCCCAGCTACTTGGGAGGCTGGTGCAGGAGAATCACTTGATCCTGGGAGGCGGAGGTTGCAGTGAGCCGAGATTGTGCCACTGCACTCCAGCCTAGGCGACAGAACGAGACCCTGTCTCACCAAACAAAATTTAAAAATTTTAGGCTGGGTACAGTGGCTCACACCTATAATCCTAGCACTTTGGGAGGTCGAGGCTAGCAGATCACTTTAGGTCAGGAGTTCAATACCAGCCTGGCCAACATGGCAAAACCCCGTCTCTACTAAAATTACAACAATTAGCTGGGTGTGGTGGCGGGCACCTGTAATCCCAGCTACTTGGGAGGCTGATGCAGGAGAATTGCTTGAACCCGGGAGTCAGAGGTTGCAGTGATCTAAGATTGCACCATTGCACTCCAGCATAGGTGATAGAGCAAGACTGTGTCTTAAAAATCAATCAATCAATCAATCAATCAATAAATTCAAGTAAAAGTAAAAATAAAACTGCTTGGGGAATCTACAAATTTACTACTGATAGAGCAAGACTGTGTCTTTAAATAAATAAATAAATAAATGTAAGTAAAAGTAAAAATAAAACTGCCTGGGGAATCTACAAATTTACTACCTCACCCATCTCTCAGAGAATCCCTGAGAAAGGGAGCCCCTCTTACTGATGGAGGTGTGTTCTTCCCCTTGGGAGCATAGGGCCAAAAAAATATCAAAACCCATGGGTGCATAGATTTTATGCCTTCTATAGTCACATTTTAATTTTTTTTTAAATTTGATTGTTACTTTTTGAGAAAGGGTCTCATTCATGTCACCCAAGCTGGAGTGTAGTGGAGTGTAGTGGTGTGATCATGGCTCACTGCAATCTCTACTTCCTGGATTCAGGTGATCCTCTTACCTCAGCTTCCTGAGTAGCTGAGACCACAGGCACACGCTACCACACCCAGCTAATTTTTGTATTTTTAGTAGAGATAGAGTTTTGTCACATTGCCCAGGCTGGTCTTGAGCTCCTGGGTTCAAGTGATCCACCCCTCTCGGCCTCCCAAAGTGCTGGGATTACAGGCATGAGCCACAGTGTCCAATCACTTTTTTGTTTTTAATCAGCAATTAAACCTGCACAATGGCCAGGCGCGGTGGCTCACACCTATAATCTCAGCACTTTGGGAGGCTGAGACAGGCAGATCACTTGAGATCGGGAGTTCAAGACCAGCCTGGCCAACATGGTGAGACCCTGTCTCTACTAAAAATACAAAAATTAGCCAGGTGTGGTGGCGTGCACCTGTAATCCCAGCTACTCAGGAGGCCGAGGCAGGAGAATTGCTTGAACCTGGGAGGCGGAGTTTCCAGTGGGTCAAGAGGGCATCACTGCACTCCAGCCTGGGCAACAGGGTGAGACTCTATCTCAAAAAAAAAAAAAAAAAGGCGAGGTGTGGTGGCTCATGCCTATAATTCCAGCACTTTGGGAGGCCGAGGCGGGCAGATCACGAGGTCAGGAAATCAAGACCATCCTGGCTAACACAGTGAAACCCGTCTCTATTAAAAATACAAAAAAATTAGCCGGGCGTGGTGGTGGGTGCCTGTAGTCCCAGCTACTCGGGAGGCTGAGGCAGGAGAATGGCATGAACCCGGGAGGCGGAGCTTGCAGTGAGCCGAGATTGCACCACTGCACTCCAGCCTGGGCGACAGAGCGAGACTCCGTCTCAAAAACAAGCAGACAAACAAACAAAAAAAATCCTGCACAATGACTCAATTATATGTTTGGTATATTCAACCAATGGTTGTATCTCTGTGATATGCTTTCATATTTTTCTCACTCTGTTTCAGGGAGAGTGGTGAATATCAGTAGTTTACAGTGTTTAAGGGCTTTTGAAAACTGCAGTGAAGATCTGCAGGAAAAGTTCCGCAGTGAGACACTCACAGAGGGAGACCTGGTGGATCTCATGAAAAAGTTTGTGGAGGACACAAAAAATGAGGTGCATGAGAGGGAAGGCTGGCCCAACTCACCTTATGGAGTGTCCAAGTTGGGGGTCACGGTCTTATCGAGGATTCTGGCCAGGCGTCTGGATGAGAAGAGGAAAGCCGACAGGATTCTGGTGAATGCGTGCTGCCCAGGACCAGTGCAGACGGACACGGATGGGAAATACAGCATCAGGACTGTGGAGGAGGGGGCTGAAACCCCTGTCTACTTGGCCCTCCTGCCTCCAGATGCCACTGAGCCACAAGGCCAGCTGGTCCATGACAAAGTTGTACAAAACTGGTAAACATCTGCTTCGGAGCTTGATGCTTAATAAAGGTTGGTGGAATGAATGAATGATGTTGTGGTTTGATTCCCTTTCTGTTCTTTTTCTTTTTTTTTTTTTTGAGATGGAGTCTCGCTCTTGTCGCCCAGGCTGGAGTGCAGTGGCGCGATCTCAGCTCACTGCAACCTCTGCCTCCTGGGTTCAAGCTGTTCTCCTGCCTCAGCCTCCTGAGGAGCTGGGATTACTAAGAGTCTGCCATCACGCTTAGCTAATTTTTGTAATTTTTGTAGAGACGGGATTTCACCATGTTGGCCAGGCTGGTCTTGAACTCCTGACCTTGGTTTATCTGCCTGCCTCGGCCTCCCAAAGTGCTGGGATTAAAGGCGTGAGCCACGACACCCAGCCTTTTTTACTTTTTCTTCTTCTTTGTTTTTGTTTGTTTGTTTTTGTTTTTGTTTTTGAGATAGAGTTTCACTCTTGTTGCCCAGGCTGGAGTGCAATGGCATGATCTCGGCTCACCGCAACCTCCACCTCCCAGGTTCAAGTGATTCTCCTGCCTCAGCCTCCTGAGCAGCTGGGATTACAGGCATGTGCCACCACACCTGGCAAATTTTGTATTTTTAGTAGACACAGGGTTTCTCCATGTTGGTCAGGCTGGTCTCGAACTCCTGACCTCAAGTGATATGCCTGCCTCAGCCTCTCAAAGTGCTGAGATTATAGGCGTGAGCCATCACACCCAGCCTCTTTCTGTTCTTGAAAAGGAATGTTCATAAGAATCTCCCTGGGAGAAAGGTGTCTAGTTCTGGAATCTGGAGCTGAACAACATTGCTATGCCCAACTCTTTAGCCTGAGAGGGAGAAGAACATAGTCTCAAATTTTAGTGGGCATCAGAACCACCTGAAGGGCTGATTAAAACAGATTGCTGGTTCCCCTCACCACACCAATTCACTTCATTTCTAACAAGTTCTCAGGTAGTACTGACACTGCTGGTCCTGGGACTGCACTTAGAACCACTGGTGTAGCAAGTGGTTTTAGAACTATGGAGCCATTTTCCAGCTGTTCCTTGCTGTTTCCAGTTTTTTGATTCTGTAAGGGTGATGCTTTATCCTCTATTTCCTTAGCTCTGCAAGCTTTCTTTGCATCTCATTCTGTTTTATTTGAGTATATTTTTATTGGTTCTTATACTTTTTTTTGTTTGTTTGAGACAGCGTCTCAGTCTGTCGCCCATGCTGGAGTGCAGTGGCACAATCTCAGCTCACTGTAACCTCCACCTCCTGGGTTCAAGCCATTCTTCTACCTCAGCCTCCCAAGTAGCTGGGACTACAGGCACCCGCCACCACGCCCGGCTAATTTTTTGTATTTTTAGTAGAAATGGGGTTTCTCCATGTTGGCAAGGCTGGTCTCAAACTCCTGGCCTCAAGTGATCTGCCCACCCCAGTCTCCCAAAGTGCTGGGATTACAAGCAAGAGCCACCACACCTGGCTGGTTCTTATACTTATGAAGTAGTAGAGCTTGAGGGACTCAGAAGGAATATCTTCTTTAATTGGGACATGATTTCTTCTAGATTTTTCAGCTGGGTTTTGCATTCTGCATTCCTTCCCAGAATGTTTGCAAGGTTGCCCAGCCACCGCAACTGTATCTCTTTACTTCTTTACTGAAACACATGCAGATATCTTCTTCTTAACCTGTGTACACCCCCTGTGAACTACAGCCCAGAGTGATTCTTCAGTGGCTCCCTATTTAATTTGAGACAGGGTCTTGCTTTATTGCCCACGCTGGAGTGCAGTGGCATCATCATGGGTTACTGCAGCCTCGACCTCCAGGGCAAGAGACTTCCATGACTAAAACTTCAAGTGATCCCCCACCTCAGCCTCCTAAGTAGCTGGGACTACAGTCATGTGCCATCATGCCCAGATAATTTTTTAATTTTTGGTAGAGACAGGGTCTCACTATGTTGCCCAGGCTGGTCTTGTACTCCGGGACTAAAGCAATCTTCACTCCTTTGCCTCTTGAAATGCTGGGATTCCAGACATGAGCCACCGCACCCACCCTTTTTTATAATTTTTTTTTTTTCAGATAGTCTCGCTCTGTCGCCTGACTGGAGTGCAGTGGTGCCGTCTTGGCTCACTGCAACCTCCACCTCCCATGTTCAAGCAATTCTCCTGCCTCAGCCTCCCAAGTAGAGTGGCTGGGATTACAGGTGTGCACCACCACGCCTGGCTAATTTTTGTATTTTTAGTAGAGATGGGGTTTTGCCATGTTGTCCAGGCTGGTCTTGAACTCCTGACCTCAGGTGATCCACCTGCCTCAGCCTTCCAAAATGCTGTGATTACAGGAGTGAGCCAGCACCTCTTTTATAATCTTTATGACAATAGGTGAGTTCACATTCCCTGCTTTCAAATGGGATTGGTTTTGCAACAGGCCTCCTGGCTTCAGGTTACACCCTATAGAAAAAAATACTTGGAGACCAAGGAGCCTTCTGAAAAAGAAGAAATGTAGTTGCAAAGGTTTGCAAGAGTGTCAAGGCTTCGACAAGAATGGTTGGTCAAACAACAAAAATTTAGTGGAATTTAAATTCTGGCTGGCCACAGTGACTCAAGTCTGTGATCCCAGAACTTTGGGAGGCTGAGGCAGGAGGATCACCTGAGATCAGGCGTTTGAAACCAGCCTGGGCAACACAGCAGGCCTCCATGTCTGCAAGCAAAACAAACAAAAATTAGCCAGGCATGTTGGCACACACCTGTAGTCCTAGCTACTTGGTAGGCTAAGGTGGGAGGGTCACTTGAACCCAGGAGTTCAAGGCTGCAGTGAGCTATGGTAATACTGTTATCAGGGGGTCCTTGCTCTCAGAGCTCCCAAGGTGATGGCCTCGTGCTCTCTGACCTGGGGTTCTTGGCCTCACGGACTCCAAGGAATGGAATATTGGGCCATGCAGTCAGTGTTATAGCTCTACTAGAAGCCCTGGGTCATGGAAGAGAACCGTGGAACCCAGTGACTAGTGTTCAGCTCGAGTAGGACGAACCCGGGCACTTAGCTGTGCAGGAACAACGGCAAGCCTTTAGCCTGATCGGGAGTGGCAATGGGCGCCTTGCTGGATCAGGAGCACAGTGGACACCCTGCCAGATCCAGAGGGATGGAAGTCAGCGGCGGGTCTGCAATGGCGGCAAATAGCAGTGGTGGACGGCAAACAACAATGGTGGACGGCCAGCGAAAGCTCAGCTCCAGCCGTAACAAACATGGACCAGAAGAGAGTGCAGGCCGGATGGAGTGGCTCATGCCTGTAATCCCAGCATTTTGGAAGGCCAAGGCAGACAGGTTGCTTGAGCCCAGAAGTTTGAGACCAGCCTGGACAACATAGCGAGACTCCTCTCTACAAAAATTCAAAAAAGATTAGGCGGGCATGGTGGTGCACACCTGTAGTCCCAGCTACTCAGAGACCGAGGTTGGGAGGATCACTTGAACCCAGGAGGTCAAGGCTGCAGTGAGCCATGACTGTGCCAGTGCACTTCAGCCTGAGTGACAGGACAAGACCCTGTCTCAAAAAAAAACTGAAACAACAACAAAAACATCCTTCAGCCTATTTGTATGTCACTGATTAAATCCAACATGCTCTTATAGTATTCATCTCAGGTCACAGCTCCTAAGACATTTTAATGGCTCCCTTCCTGGCTCTAAAAACATTTTAATGGCTTTCAATCAGCTTCCTGAGTATCTTTTATACTCTCATCTCCCTCTGCAGCCAAACTCCAGTCCTGCTAATGACGGGCAATAGCCCAGGAACCACAGAGCACTTCAGGCTCTGCCTGACAAACTCACAGACAGGAAGTGCAGGAGAAAAGGAACCGGTCCCTTTTATTTCTTCTTCCTCTTTTGTCTCTAACTAATCCTTTTTGGATAAGTGTGTAACCCACTTCCTCTTTTGTCTCTAGCCAGTCCTTTTTGGATAAGCATGTAGCTCACTTGGATGACCCTTAATTGTCAACTGCTGGTCAGAATGACATTTCTCATTCTTATGAGAAGGGTTGCCGTTGGCCCTTATTGGATGGTCTCCCCAGCACCCTCTTCCAATATATGATCTTCTGCCCTCCCCCGCCCCCCGCTTCCTTCCCATGTTTGCAGCGGCAGCAGCCACAAGGTGACCTTGCTTCTGTTGACTGCTCCAGCTATAGATCTTTCCTCTAAAAAGAACCAGTTGGATTGGATTAGAGCTGTTACTGTGCATCCCACCTCATGTGCCTAAGGAGCAGAGGGAGCCAGCCATTGCCAGAGAAGGAGGCCATCAAGAGGAGCGTTTAAGCCAGGCGTGGTGGCTCCTGCCTCCAATCGTAGCACTTTGGGAGGTCAAGGCAGGTGAATGGCTTGCGCTCGTGAGTTTGAGACCAGCCTGGGTAACATGGCGATACCCTGTCTCTACATACATACAAAACTTAGCCAGGCTTGGTGGTACATGCCTGTAGTCCCAGCTACTTAGGGAGCTGGGGCAGGAGGATTGCTTGAGCCTGGGAGGTGGAGGCTACAGTGAGCCGTGTTTGTATCAGTGCACTCCAGCCTGGATGACAAAGCGAGACCCTGTCTTGGGGGAAAAAAAAAAAAAAAAAAGAACTGACCCAAAGAGAAACTCCCTTCCCTGTCCTTAGATCATTCCTGAAATCTTGAGTTCTCAGAGATGCTCCAAGATGCCCTTGTATCCTTAAAATATATTTTCCTTTTTCATAAGCTACATTGAATTGGGTAGTTGTTGCTTGCAATCAAAAGGAACCTAACCAATAGAAGTGCATTAACATGTTTTATAGTATTGTGAGAGGAAAATAAATCTTGGGGCCCCCAAATCTCTAAGCTAAAGGGAAGAGTTAAGCTGGAAACTGCTTAGGGCAAACCTGCCTTCCGTTCTATTCAAAGTCACCTCTCTGTTCACTGAGACAAATGCATATCTGATTGCTTCATTTCCAGAGGCTCATCAGAAACTCAAAAGAATGCAACCTTTTGTCTCTTACCTACCTATGATCTGGAAGCCCCCTCCATGCTTCCAGCTGTCCCGCCTTCGCCTGGAGTTGTCCCACCTTTCCAGACTGAACCAATGTACATCTTACACATATTGATTGATGTCTCATGTCTCCCTAAAATGTATAAAACCAAGCTGTGCCCCAACCACCTTGGGCACATGTTGTCAGAACCTCCTGAGGCTGTGTCATGGTTGCCCATCCTCAACCTTGGCAAAATAAACTTTCCAAATTAACTGAGACCTGTCTCAGATGTTGGGGGTTCACTGTATGCTGTAGGAAAAAAACAACTGGGTTTGGAATCAAAAGGAGAAAAAAATCATGAATTGAGAACCTATGGCAAATTAGACCATATGTCCTGCTTAATGCTTTCCCAACATGGTTTTAGGTAATTCTGACTATAGTCCTTTGCCTTAGTTCATTTTGTGTTACTATAATGGAATATCACAAACTAGGTAATTTATAAAGAAAATAAATTTGCCTGGGCACAGCAGCTCATGCCAATAATCCCATAACTTTCGGAAGCCAAAGTGGGAGGATCACTTAAGGCCAGGAGTTCAAGGCCAGCCTGGGCAACATAGAGAGACCCTGTCTCTACAAAAAATAAAAATTAACCAGGTGTGATCATGCTCACCTTTAGTACTACCTACTTGGGAAGTTGAGGTAGGAGTATCACTTGTACCCAGGAGTTTATGGCTGCAGTGAGCTATGATCATGCCACTTCACTCTAGCCTAAGCAACAGAGACTCTGTCACTTGTCTCAAAAAAAGAAAAAAAAAAAAAAGTGAGTTTATTTCTCACAATTCTGGAGGCTGGGAAGTGCAAAAGCACGGCACTAGCATCTGGCAAGGGCCTGTTGGTGTGTCCCTACCATGGCAGAAGGCAGAAGGGCAAAAAATGCTCACAAGGTACAAGCTAAACTCATCCTTCTATCAGGAATCCACTCCACTGATAAAGGTATTAATCCATTTATGAGGGCAGAGTCTTCACTCATGATCTTGAAGGTTCCACTTTGCAACACTGTTGCCTTGGGGATTATGTTTCTAATACATGACTTTAGGGGACACATTGAAACCACTGCATCCTTTAAGGTAGGAATCAATGTCATTTTTCAAATGAAGAAATAAGGGCTTGGAGAGGTTAATTAACTTGCCCAAGATCTCAGAGCTAAAGCCAAGATCATATCCAGGACTGACTACAAAGTCCTGTGGTCTCTAGTGCTTGGCAGGTCCAGCTTCACTTTTGAGTCTAGAGAGTAGTAACTCTTTTGGTGTAAAAACTAAGGGAGATGATACATTAAATCTAAGTGTAAATTAGATTATGCTTAAAGTGTAAGTCATATGGTTATTATTAATAGATCCCCAAGTTAGCCAATATGTGAACTTTTCCATAGAGAAATGAAATATGGTTTAAATGCAGCATATTTTAAATGGATTATCTCATACAATGTGTTTTTTGTTTGTTTTATATTGTTTTTGTTGTTTTCTGAGACAGAGTCTTACTCTGTTGCGCAGGATGGAGTGCAGTGACGCAATCTCGGCTCACTGCAACCTCCAACTCCCGGTTTCAAGTGATCCTCCTGCCTCAGCCTCCCAAGTAGCTGGGAGTACAGGCACGTGCCACCACGCCTGGCTAATACAATGTGTTTTTTAGACAACAGAGGAAGCCAGCAGTTCTTTCCATATCAGCTTTTCTGTGATACATTTTTCTTTTTTTTTGAAACAGAGTTTCTGCTCTTGTTGCCTAGGCTGGAGTGCAGTGGCACCTTCTTGCCATCTCGGCTCATCACCACAACCTCCCCCTCCTGGGTTCAAATTATTCTCCTGCCTTAGCCTTCTGAGTAGCTGGGATTACAGGCATGTGCCACCACACCCAACTAATTTTGTATTTTTAGAAGAGACAGGGTTTCTCCATGTTGGTCAGGCTGGTCTTGAACTTCCGACCTCAGGTCATCCGCCCGCCTCAGCCTCCCAAAGTGCTGGGATTACAGGCATGAGACACTGCACCCGGCCAGAATACTCAAATCTCAATGTTATACATTTACTGTCAATCCTGTCAGTATCAGTATATTGTACACAGTATACAGCAATTGACAGTATACTGCCAATTATAAATTGAGTTTTTTTAACGATTTACAAATGAATTTGTCAAAATTAAATTAACCCCACCCCCCCTACACACACCCACAGTCCTTTACAGATAGGTGGTATATGAATATAAGGTACAAATTGTATGTGCATGGTGGCTTTGGCACAAATAGACTGGTTCTCTTTTTAATGTTAAGTGTAAAGCAGTTCTTTCATCTCTGTTCAGTGCAGTGTTGAATGTGACTAGGATTTGCAGAACCTTAAAAAAAAAAAAACTCACCTGCTTGCCATCTTTTTTTTCTTTTCTTTTCTTTTCTTTTTTTTTTTTTGCTGTTTTTGTTTGCTGCTTTTGTAAAACCAGTTTATCATATTCTCATTAGGAAATCAATCTTCATGAAATTAATTTTTTTTTCCTGCTAACTGTGGCCCAATCTTTTCATTTCTCTCTGCTTCTATCCTAAGAGCATTCCTCAAATTGACCATGAGAGGATTTACATCTGGGGCACTTGGCATACGCCAAATGGAGACAAAATCAGAATCAGCAGCCTGGCTGGGCCACAGGTCCAGCATCCCAAACTATTAAAATATTCTTACTGTTTCCAGGGAAGTGACAGATCCACTTTGGAATCTGATAATATACCCCTTCCCTAGAAACATGCATAAACACAAAGTGTCCTAAACAACTTCCACGTGCTCATACCTCCCCCACCTCCCAAGCTCATTGACTACTGCCTCGCCTTCACGAACTCCAGATCTGGTCTGAAGATTTCTAAAGGACGCTCGGGGGTTAAAAGGAGCGACGCCACTGCAGAAATGACAGCCTTCATCCACAAGTGGCCCGCTTCGGGTTGGCTGGAGCCGCAGCTGAGTGGGGACAGGCCTTGCACTGCCTAACAAGCACCTTCCAGGTGCGTCCAGTCCTGAAGCGGTAGGACTGGACCGTCCAGGTCCCAGCGCTCGAGAGGACGGCAGGCAGGGGCTGGGATTGTCTGGAGATGTGAATGCTTTCTAAGGTTGACGTCAAGGTCTCCTTCCTGAGCCATAGCCCACGTGACAAGCTCCGTCCAGGTAGAAATGATCTCATCTCTCCCGTCGCCCAGGGTCGGAAACCTGAGGCCCGTGCGGGCTGGGGCAACTTAGCGGGGGTCCTAAGCCGGCCGCGCCCTCTGCGCCCCAAGCGTGTGTGGAGGGCTTGGACGTGGTCCAGAAGGAAAAGATGGGGTGAACCAGGTGCCGGGCACCCTTCGAGGAGCCCCCGCTTCTCCGTTTCTGTGAATGACTCCAAAGCACCTCCGAGGGCCGATGCACACGCGGACGACCTTGGGCGGGCACTGACCATTGTCCCCTTCCACTCGGTTGTGTCGGGGGTCCCCAGGTGAGGCGCAGACGCCGCCCTACCCACCTGTACGAGGCCTTCCCCGGAGCAGCCCGGCTACGAAACGACGCCTATGGCGGGGAAGCTAAGGAAGACTCTCGGCCCTCACTCCGCGGCTGCGGCGACTGAACGGCCCCAGCACGCCGGGGCCCTCCCCAAGCTCTGCTCCCAAGCCGAAGCCCCGCCCTAACACCAATGGCCCACCTTCAGGCCCCGCCCCTGATCCCGCCTCCATGAGTCAAGCCTCGCCTTTCAGCCCAGCCCGGCCCGCCCAGGTCCCGCCCCTGCTGTTATGGCCCACCTCCAGGCACCGCCCTTGATCCTGCCTTCATGAGTCAGGCCACGCCTTCCAACCCAGCCCTGCCAGCCGAGGCCCCGCCCCTGTACCGACGGCCCACTTCCAGGCCCCGCCCTTGATCCCGCCTCCACAGGTCAGGCCCAGTCTTCTAGTTCCGCCCCGCCCGCGGAAACCCCGCCCCCGCGCGCCTATGGCCCACCTCCAGGTTCCGCCCCTAACCCCGCCTCCAGGCGTCCAGCCCCGCCTTCCATCCCCGCCCCAAACGCCAAGGCCCCGCCTCCAGGCTCCGCCCCGACTCCCGCAGTAGGAAAGAGCAGCCGCCGCTGGTTCTCAGGCGCGGCGCCTTATCGGTGGTTCTGGCTCCCGGCGGCGCCGCAGCCCCTGCCCAGTCTGTCTCCCTCAGCTCGGCGGGCTCCTCCGCGCCGCACGTGAGCGCGCCCGCCAACAGGGCCACTGCCGCGGGTAAGTCGTGCCCGCGCCCTGCCCGGCGTCCAGTCCTCAGCCGCTGGGCGAAGCCGGAGGAGCCGGACGTCTCCTCCCCGCCGGCCCGCGGGCCCTTCCCCAGGTCCAGAGGGCTTGGGCGGCGCCGTGGGGCGGCTCGGGGTGCAGGTGGCTTCCCGGCGCGCGGCCCGGGCCCGCGGCGCGCGCTGCTGCAGTGCGGGGGCGGGGAGCTCGGGGCCGTAGACCCGGAGGGCAGCTGGGAGACTGGGTGGGGTCCCCTCGGGTTACCCGACCCTGGCGCGGAGGATGTGATGCCGGCCACGCCCTCACCGAGCGGGGCGGCAGGTGCAGGTCAGGGGTGGATCGCGGCCCGCGCGCTCTCCCGGGGCGGGCCCACAGCGAGACGCTTAGCCTTTGTTTGCTCGTGCGGTCCTGGCTGGGGAGGAGACTGGGGACGCGGACCTGTGAGAACTGAGGGCTTTCCTCGTCGGGGAAGACCCCAGTCTTCCAGCCAGGCCTCAGGAGATGGTATGCGGGCCGCAGTGCGCGCTCCACCATCCTGGCCCCTGCGTCCTGCGGGGTTCCCGACTGCTCGCGGGGACTATTACCCGCAGGTGTTGCCCCACACTCGCGACTGCAGCCCCGCAATTGGGAAGACTTTGCTAGGATTTTTTTGGTAAGGTGATGGAAGACCGTGCCCCCGGCCCCACAAGCCTCCTGGCATTAGGTGGCTTAAAATTTTTCCAGTACAATTTGATTACCACTCTGAAAGACCAAATTCAAAACAGTGTGTCCCAGAGTTAAGACCATTGGTGATGAGTGTTTCTGTGCTGTAGACTAAGGATCGTTATCAATTTTATTACTAATAGTGCATATTTGTTATCTGTTGCTAAATGTTTTTGCTTATGTGGTAGGGTCACTGTGTCCTCATTTTCATCGAGCTCAGAAATGTTCTTTCATATAAACATATTTACAGTGAACTTTTTTGGGATCTGGCAGTTGGTTTTTCTCTTGAACTTGTTTTTTTCTTTTTCTGTATTATTATTACTATTATTATTATTATTATTTTGAGACAAAGGTCTCACTGTGTTGCCCAGTCTGTTCTCAAACTCCTGGGCTTAAGCAATCCTTCCTCCTCGGCCTCTTGAAGTGCTTGAATTACGGGTATGAGCCACAGTGCTCAACCCTGAATTTGATTTTCTGTGAAATTAAAAATGGGTAAAGTGAGAGATTTCTTGCTGACATTTTCGATTTTAAGGTATCTGAGTAGATACACTTCTTATGTGATTACTTCTGTGTGTCTAGTTATCTATAGGCTGTATAACTGTCGGTTTTACTGAACTGTTCAATCTCTCACAGGAGACATATCTAGGATAGATTGCAAGATCATTGGCAAAAGAGCTATTTAAGGACTGAACCAATAATTTTATCACTAGCATAATGTACTGGAGACCCCGTACTATCTCATTTCCCTGAGCTCGAATCTGGTTCTGCCAGCTGCTGGGTGTGTGACCTGGGCAATTTTCCGAATGGCCTGACTTCCTAATACCCGTCTCACAGGACTCGTGTATTGCATCAAGAAATGCATGCGGCCCAGTGAGGTGGCTCACACCTGTAATCCCTGCACTTTGGGAGGTCAAGGGGGCGGATCACAAGGTCAGGAGATCAAGACCATCCTGGCCAACATGATGAAACTGCGTCTCTACTAAAAATACAAAAATTAGCCGGGCATGGTGGCGTGTGCTGGTAGTCCCAGCTACTCTAGAGTCTGAGGCAGGAGAATTGCTTGAACCTAGGATGCAGAGGTTGCAGTGAGCCGAGATGGCGACACTGCACTCCAGCATGGCGACAGAGCAAGACTCTGTCTAAAAAAAAAAAAAACAGAAACAGAAAAAAGAAGAAAAGAAATGCATACGTGAGGCTGGGTGCGGTGTCTCATGCCTGTAATCCCAACACTTTGGGAGGCCACGGTGGGTCAGGAGTTCGAGACCAGCCTGGCCAAAATAATGAAACCCCGTCTCTACCAAAAATATTTTTTTAAAAATTAGCCAGGCATTGTAGTGGGTGCCTGTGATCCCAGTACTTGGGAGGCTGAGGCAGGAGAATCGCTTGAACCCGAGAGGCAGAGGTTGCAGTGAGCCAAGATCACACCATTTTATTCTATCCTGGGTGACAAGAGCGAGACTCCACCTCAAAAAACAAAAACAAAACAAAAAGGAGACCGGGCACAGTGGCTCACACCTGTAATCCCAGTACTTTGGGAGGCCGAGGCGGGAGGTTCACCTGAGGTTGGGAGTTCAAGACCAGCCTGACTAGCGTGGAGAAACCCCATCTCTACTAAAAATACAAAATTAGCTTGGTGTGTTGGCAAATGCCTGTAATCCCAGTTAGGAGGCTGAGGCGGGAGAATCGCTTGAACTCGGGAGGCGGAGGTTGCGGTGAGCTGAGATTGCGCCATTGCACTCCAGCCTGAGCAACAAGAGGGAAACTCCATCTCAAAAAAAAAAAAAGAAAGAAAGAAAAAAAAGAAATGCATGCATTTTCTTGGAAAATGGTGAATTTTCCAAGCTCGTCCAGAAGACTTGCTTGGTAGCATACCACATGCCCCATATTTTGAAATAAAGGAGCTTGCATGAATGACAATTTCCAAACTTCTCACCTGTGCTGGTAGTTACACCAAATAGCACTTTCTTCATATGGCCAACCATAACACTGAACCGCTCCAGCTACCTGCTCTTACCTGGCTGATGCCCTCCTTGTCATGAGCAGTGGCGTCCCTTGCCACCCCACCTTCTAAATACACACCTTATTGTCAATACACACCTTATCACAGTCCTCTTCCTGGTAACTCCAGCCGCCCACACCTCTGAACTTTGAGGACTCTTCTGCCGGTGGCTGAGTTTCCTCTTGCTATCATCAGACTCTGTCATTTTGTCCACCCTCTGTCACTTATGTGTGTTAAAAAGAGCAAGGTCACTTTTTCCACCCTCTGACACTTATGTGTGCCACATTAAACTGAGATTATGTATTTAGGTATTTTAATGTGAGCCACATTAAACTGGAATTATGTATTTAGGTACTTCTACTTTTAATAGGCTATGAATGATGAGAGTAGGGACCATGTACTTCCACTTTTATTAGGCTGTGAACGATGAGAGTAGGGACCTTGTCTTATTTATGTTTCTTTCCCCCATGTTTAGACATTTAGAAGAGTGAACAGACTGTGCCCCATTGGAGTATTGCAGTGGTTTAGAGATGCTGGGTTTCAGAACTGTGAATTTTCTGGAAAAAAAATAGTATGGACTGTTTGGATATATCAACTTCTTAGTCTTTACTTGGCAAAAGGAACAAACTACCAGCTCTCATTACCATCTTTTCCTTAATATTTTCAAAACGTGTGAAGGCAGTTATTTCAGAAAAAGGGACAGGCCTTCCCAGGAAGCATGAGTAGACGGTCTTATTTTGTGGCTGGGTGTGCAAGGTGCAGTATATTTTTGCAGAGAGGCATGAATGCAGAGGCTCTGTGGCAGGATGGGTTTGTCCTGGGGTTGGAGGGTGCAGTGAGAAGTGGGTAGAGTCTTGAAGCTGGAAAAGGGATTGTTTGGTTCTGTTTTGAGCTTTCTTTTTTTCTTTTTTTTTTTTTTTTTTTTGAGACAACGTATCGCTCTGTCGTCCAGGATGGAGTGTGGTGCCACAATCCCAGCTCACTGTAACTTCCACCTCCCAGGTTTAAGCGATTCTCCTGCCTTAGCCTCCTGAGTAGCTGGGATCACAAACATGTGCCACCGCACCTGGCTAATTTTTTGTAGTTTTAGTGGAGACAGTTTCTCCATGTTGATCAGGCTGGTCACAAACTCCTGACGTCAGGTGATCCACCCGCCTCAGCCTCCCGAAGTGCTGGGATTACTGGCGTGAGCCACTGCGCCCCGCCTTATTTGAAGCTTTATGGAAACAATTTTAAACATGGCAGTTGTATGCATTATGTTTTAAAAGGATTCTTGGAGCACTGTGTGTAAAGGCACTGGAAAGGGGCAAGTGTGGGAGAATCATTGGGAAGCTTCTGCAAACATGCAGGGAACAGGCAGCCCAGACTGCGATGCGGCGGAGATGGAGAGCAATTGAGTCAACAGGTGTTTAGGAGGAAGAGACAAAGAGGACTGGGGTTGAGTGTGGCAGGTGAAGAGAAGGAAGAGTCTAGAATGATCCCACAGGTGAAGGGGCTACTTTCTGAGAAGGGAAAGACTGGAGAAGGAGCATATTGAGCAGATGGAATTGAGAGTTTAGTAGTTTTTTTTGTTTATTTCTTTGGGACAGAGTCTCGCTATGTCATCCAGGCTGGAGTGCAATGGTGCGATCTCAGCCCACCGCAACCTCTGCCTCACAGGTTCAAGTGATTCTCCTGCCTCAGCCTCCTGAGTAGCTGGGATTACAGCCACCATGCCCGGCTCATTTTTCTGTTTTTAGTAGAGATGGTGTTTCACCATGTTGACCAGGCTGGTCTCGAACTTCTGACCTCATGTTCCACCCACCTCAGCCTCCCACAGTGCTGGGATTACAGGCATGAGTCACTACACCCGACCTAGTTTTATTTTTTAAAACAGCTTTATTGCGCTATAATTTGCAGCTCATAAAATTCATTCAAGTATGTAATTCAGTGTTGTTGTCTTTGAGACAGGGTCTTGCCATGTTACCCAGGCTGGTCATAAGCTGCGGGGCAGAAGCAGTCCTCCCACCTCAACCTCTGGAGTAGCTGGGATCACAGGCATGAGCCACTGTGCCCAGATAATTTCAGTGATTTTTTCCATACATTTACAGAGTTGTGCAAGCATCGCCATCATCCCATTTTAGCACATTTGCCTTACCTCAGAAAGATCGCCATTTCCAATGGTGGTTATTCCCTGTTTTCACCGCACCCAGGCAGCCACTAACCTACTGCCATCTCTCTAGATTTGCTTGTGGAGGGCATTTCATATCAATGGAATCTTACAATGTCTGGTCTTGTGTGTCTGGCGTCTTCCACTAAGCGTGTGTTTTCAGGGTGCATCGATGTTGCACCACGTATCAGTACCTGGTTCCTTTCCATTGCCTCAGCGTTCCTTTGTGGATAGACCATATTTTGTTGATGGATGCTTGTCTTTAGTTAATTCAGGCTGCTCCAACAAAATAGTGTAAGCTAGGTATTTCTGTTATAAGTAACAGTAATGTATTCCTGTAGTTCTGGAGGCTGAGAAGTTCAAGATCAAGATGCTGGCAGATTCAGTGTCTGGTAGGGCCTGCTAGCTGTGTCCTCACAGTGGAAAGAACAGCCAGGCTCCCTCAGGTCTCTTTAATTTAATTTATTTATTTGAGACAAGGTCTCATTCTGTTGCCCAGACTGGAGTGCAGTGGCATGATCATGGCTCACCACAGCCTCAACCTTCCAAGCTCAAGTGATCCTCCCAACTCAGACTCCTGAGTACCTGTGACTATAGGCATGTACCACCACACCTTGCTAATTTTTGTATTTTTTGTAGAGATGGGGTTTCACCATGTTGCTCAGGTTAGTCTCGAACTCCTGGAGTCAAGTGATCCACCTGCTTTGGCCTCCCAGGATTTCAGATGTGAGCCACTCTGTTCAGCTAGTATCCCTTTTAAAAGGGCATTAATCCCATTCCAAAGTCTTCACTTTCTTTTTTTTTTTTTTTTGAGACAGAGTCTTGTTCTGTCACCCTTCCTGGGGTACAGTGGCACAGTCCCGGCTCACTGCAACCTCGACCTCCTGGGTTCAAGCAATGATCATGCCTCAACCTCCCAAGTAGCTGGGACTACAGGTGTGTGCCACCATGCCCAGCTATTTTTTTTTTATTTTATTTTTTGGTAGAGATGGGGTTTCACCGTGTTGGCCAGGCTGGTCTCAAATATCTGACCTCAAGTGATCTGCCTGCCTTGGCCTCCCAAAGTGCTGGGATTACGGGTATGAGCCACCATGCCCGGCCGCCAGGGAATGTTGGTAGAGGAGGAGGAAAGAACTTCAGAGAGGTAGGTGGGAAACAAGCTCTGGGGCTGGAGGGGCCAGAGGAGTATGTGGGCCAAGCGGAGGCTGCTAGGCTGCTTGGAGAAGAAGTGGTCTGCTGCAGAGTGCTACTGAGAGGTAAAGTGAGGAAACAGAAAGGACCTCTGCCATTGGTGACTTGAAAGTAGTGGTGGTTACCAGGCGTGATGGGTCATGCCTGTAATCCCAGCACTTTGGGAGGCCGAGGTAGGAGGATCACAAGGTCAGGAGTTGAAGACCAGCCTGACCAACATAGTGAAACCCCATCTGTACTAAAAATACAAAAATTAGCCAGGTGTGGTGACACGTGACTATAGCCCCAGCTACTTGGGAGGCTGAGGCAGGAGAATCGCTTGAACCCAGGAGGCAGAGGTTGCAGTGAGCCTAGATTGTGCCATTGCACTCCAGCCTGGGCAACAAGAGCGAGACTCTGTCTCAAATAAAAAAAAAAGAATAAAAAGAAAAGAAAGTAGTGGTGGCCTGGTGAAGATTGGATTGGGTCTGGAGTGATTGGATATTGAAGTATGAGATTTCATGAAATTTTTATAACTGTGCTGGCCCGTAAATGAAAGACTCAAGCTTAAAGAACGTGTTGTACCTTCAGTTCAGTTTCTTCCATTTACCATATTTGCCTTTTTATTTGATTGACTATATCCAACTTGTTTAGCAATCTACCCAGCTAACTGCATTCACTCGTGTTTAACTATATAGCATTGCTCTGTATCTGTCTTTCCTTTCAGACTGAGTGTACTAGTGAAATACTATTTGTCCTCGTTATATCAGTTAGGATTGTGGTTGGCTATAACAGAAAACCTGATTGAACAGAGGCTTAAACAGCTGTTATGTGCAGAAAACATACACCAGACATTACAGCATCTGGAGTTGGCGTGCGGTACCTTCACCATACCATCTGGGGCTGCAGGGGCTCTGTCATTCCACTCAGCCATCGTTAGTTTGTGACTTTTGTGCATGTTTCATGACAGTTGCAAGATGTAGCTTCACTCCAACATCATGCCTTTGTTCCAGGCAGAAAGAAGAAGAATGGAGGGCAAAAGACTTATGCCAGGGAGTCTGCCTCCTTTCCAATTGCCTTTTTGACCCACAGCTTCTACTGACATCTCATTGGTCAAGAGCTATCACGTGGCCAACTAGATGCAAGGGAGTCTGGGAATTATAGTGTTACTGTGAACAAAACCAGTGCTCCCTTAGTATAGAAAAGGAGAACAAGGCATGCTGGGTAGATGCCTGCCACACTTTAAATAAAACAGCCAGGTATGGTGACGCATCCCAATAGTCCCAGCTGCTTGGGAGGCTGAGGTGGAAGGAAGGATCACTTGAGCTTAGGAGGTTGAGGCTGCAGTGACCCATGATCATGCCACTGCACTCCAGCCTGGGTGGCAGAGTAAGACCCTGCCTCCAAAAAATAAGAAATAAAAAATAAAATAAAAAATTCCATATGATAGGAGGGGCCGTGCTCATTCAAAATTACCAGCTGGCGACAACATACAGTCTAGCAGCTTTGGAGCTTTGATCCTGGAATTAGTTTTGTCAATTACTTGGAGCCCTAGCACTCTTATGCTGTCTTCTCCTGTTTCCTGTTCTCCCCCCGAATCCACGAGGGTGGGAACTGTTTATCTTTCATCTCCCACAGTGCCTGGCCCAGAAGCCTTGCTAAATATTTGAACAGGATTGCCCAGTGAGTTTGTGCACAGTAGTGTTTGTGGACACCTGTCTTCTGTAGCTCTGGGTTGGGAATGATTTGTATCCCCGAATGGCTCTCTCATGTGGTTATTTTTTGGTTTGCTTTTAGATACTTTTCTGCTGTGAGAATGTAAGATGGATCCAGAAGAGCAGGAGCTCTTAAATGATTACAGATACAGAAGCTACTCTTCAGTGATTGAAAAGGCTTTGAGAAATTTTGAGTCCTCGAGTGAATGGGCGGATCTCATATCTTCACTTGGCAAACTCAACAAGGTATGTCGGGTGTATCCTATTTGGATTGCGTGGAGGTGGGGACGTAATTGTCTTTTTATTATTACAAGAAATTACATGGTTATATTATTTGTCTTTTATAATCTTTATATTATTACATATTATGCAGTATAATCTGTATGTTATTTCAAAGAAATACCATTATATATACAAGGATGATTACAACAATTAGAAAATACAGAAAAGAAGAAAACCACTCATAATTCTGTCCTCTAGTGTTACCCACTGTTAACCTATCAATGTATGTACCTCCTTCCAGCTTTTTCTGAGCATAAAATTATATATAATGCTCATGTAGTTGAACAGTCTTTTTCTTAACAATATTTATGTCTAGACAAGATACAATTTAAAATTGTCAAATTAGGCATTCAAAGACTCTTCTTTGTATACTCCTTAGGATTTTTATTTATTTTTCTTCTTTGATCTACTTTTTTGATCCTTTTACTGCTGTCTGGTAACTCCTAGAAGAATAAAAGTTGAAATAAATATTGAAATCTGCCCAGAACTTGTGTGTGTGTGCATGTGCGTGCTTGTGCGTGCATACGTGTGTGCGTGTGTGTGTGTGTGTATGAAGTCAGATCTAGGAAAACCAAAACTGGTCAAATGTGGGCTTGACCTTGTTCTCTATATCAGGGATCCCCAAACCCTAGGCCGCTAACTGGTACCAGTCTGTGGCCTGTTAGGAACGGGGACGCACAGCCGGAGGCGAGCGATATGAGCGCCAGTCTGTGGCCTGTTAGGAGCGGGGACGCACAGCAGGAGGCGAGCGGTATGAGTGCCAGTCTGTGGCCTGTTAGGAACGGGGACGCACAGCCAGAGGCGATCTGTATGAGCGGGCGTTACCGCTTGGGCTCCGCCTTCTGTCACGTTAGTGGTGGTACTGGGTTATCCCAGGAACCCTATTGTGAACTGCACATGGGAGGGATCTAGGTTGCATGCTCTTTATGAGACTCTTTTTTTGTTTTGTTTTTTTGAGACAGTCTCACTCTGTTGCCCAGGTTGGAGTACAGTGAGGCAACCTCGGCTCACTGCAACCTTCACCTCCCAGGTTCAAGCGATTCTCTAGCCTCAGCCACCTGAGTAGTTGGGATTACAGGCGTGCACCACCACGCCTGCCTAATTTTTGTATTTTTAGTAGAGACGGGGTTTTGCCACGTTGGCCAGGCTGGTCTCGAACTCCTGACCTCAAGTGATCCACCCACCTTGGCCTCCCAAAGTGCTGGGGTCACAGGCGTGAGCCACCAAGCCTGGCCACTCTTTATGAGAATCTAACTAATGCCTGAGGATCTGAGGTGGTACACCAGCAGATCTACAGTTTTATCCTGAAACCAACCTTCTGCCCTCCCGCCCCTCCGCCACCCCATCTATGGAGAAATTGTCTTCCACAAAACCGGTCCCTGGTGCCAAAAATGTTAGGAACCACACCTCTATATAAGTGACCTGTAGACGGGAGCATTATATTTTCCCATCCTTTCTTTCCCAGAAAGAAAGTGACACAGGGACCTTCAAGTGCTCAGATGACCACTACAAGATGTGGGTAGATGATATTTGGGCTTAGAGAAACTGTACCTGGCTCTGTTGCTGTTTGAACAGGACCTGAGTTTGGAGCCCAAGCGCTAGGTGGGAGTTAGGAGATGTCTCACTCTGCAGATCTCGGCTCCCCAGGCCAAACACGCCAGGGGAACTGGGGTGAGTAAAGAATTTCAGCAGCCTGACCCTGCAGCCCCCACAGATGGCTATCAGGCATGCTGGAGATAGGCAGCTCTTACAGCTTAGCCGGTAAGCTGCTGGTCTTTTGCAAGGCATATTTACGACATGTAAATGTTACGGCCTTATGCTGGCTGGGGTGGATAAATGTTTCTAAGGTCTTTAAAACAGGAAATAAGGGCTTGCAAATTCTTTGGTTGTACAGCTCTATCTCAGGAATTCTCCAGGTGATTGAAGACTGCATTTACAGACTTGCATGAAGGTGGATTGCTCTTTTAGGGGAAAGGGAGAAGCAGTAGAACCCCATTGAGTCCCACATTCTTCTGGATGTTTCACTGTTTCAGTACTCAGCCCTCCTGGTTTATAAGAACAGCCTACTTTTTTTTTTTCTTTTTCTTTTTCTTTTTTTTTTTTTTTTGAGGCAGTCTTGCTCTGTCACCCAGACTGGAGTGCGGTGGCGCAATCTTGGCTCATGGCAACCTCAGCCTCCCAGGTTCAAGTGATTCTCCTGCCTCAGCCTCCCGAGTAGCTGAGATTACAGGTGTCCACCACCATGCCCAGCTAATTTTTTTGTATTTGTAGTAGAGATGGGGTTTCACCATGTTGGCCAGGCTGGTCTCGAACTCCTGACCTCAAGTGATCCACCCACCTCAGCCTCCCAAAGTGCAGGGATTATAGATGTGAGCCACCGTGCCCAGCCAAACAGCATATTTATTGTTAGGGAGGGAACAGTCTTCATTATTTCTGTTTTTTTCTTTTTCTTTATCAAGATAAAATTCACATAACACAAAATTCACCATTTACCCATTTTAAAGTGCACAGTTAAGTGGCCTTTAGTACGTTTACCATGTTGTGTAACCATGACTGCTCTCTAGTTCCACACGATTTCATCACTCCAGAAGGAAACCCATACCCATGCAGCCGTTCCCCCCATCCCCCTCCCCCCAGCCCCAGTGACTACAAATCTACTTTCCCTCTGTACGGACTTTTCATGGAAATGGAATCATACCATATGTGGCTTTTTGTGACTGGTTCATTTCATTTAGCATAATGTTCTTGAGGTTCATCCATGTTATGGTATGTGTTAGAATTTCCTTCCTTTTTATAGCTGAATAATACTCTGTTGTGTGGGTAAGTTACATTTTCTTTTCTTTTCTTTTTTTTTTTTTTTTGAGATGGAGTCTCGCTCTGTTGTCCAGGCTGAGGTGCAGTGGCACAGTCTCAGCTGACTGCAACCTCCACCTTCTGGGTTCAAGCGATTCTCCTGCCTTAGCCTTCCAAGTAGCTGGGACTGCGGGTGCACACCACCATAGCCAGATACTTTTTGTATTTTTAGTAGAGACGGGGTTTCACCATGTTAACCAGGATGGTCTCAATCTCCGGACCATGTGATTTACCCACCTCAGCCTCCCAAAGTGCTGGGATTACAGGCGTGAACCACCGCGCCTGGCCTCAGGTTGTTTTTTTTGACACGGAGTCTCACTCTGTCGCCCAGGCTGGAGTGCAGTTGCATAGTCTTGGCTCCTGCAACCTCCACCTCCTGGGTTCAAGCGATTCTCATCCCTTAGACTCTGGGGTTACAGGCATTAGCCACCATGCCTGGCTAAGTTTTGAATATATATATATATATATATATATATATTTTTTTTTTTTTAATACAGATGGGGTTTCACCATGTTGGCCAGGCTGGTCTTGAACTCCTGACCTCAGGTGATCCACCTGCCTCGGCCTCCCAAAGTGCTGGGATTACAGGCATGAGCCACCATGCCCAACCTATTTTCAGTTTTTTTTTTTTTTTAATGATAACCATCCTAGTGGTGTGAAGTGGTCTCTCCCTGTGGTTTTTTTAAATTAATAATATTTTAAAGGTAACTTTTATTGAGGCCCCACCAGGTGCAGAACCTGTTCCTGGCGTTAAACTCCTTCTTCCTTTGCAATTTGGTCTTTCTCGAGTGGTCCCATGAATGCTTTCTTCTCCTCCATGGTCTGGAAGTGGCCATGGCCACACTTGGAGGTGGTGTCAGTGAACTTAAGGTCAGTGTTCTCCAGAGCCCGCCGTTTGGTCTGCACCATCAAAGATGTGCAGAGAATGAGTAGTCGCTTCTTGGTTCCCACCATACAGCCTTTCAGCATGACAGAGTCATTGGTCACTTCACTGCAGTGGGCAAAGCCACCCAGAGGGTTGATGCTCTTGTCAGACAGGATGTGGTCCGTGGAGGCATTGTTCTTGATCAGTTTGCCGACCTCGGTAAGGTAGCGCTAGCCAATCTTATAGATCTTCTTGTTGATCTCAGTGTGGTGATGGTCGCCTTTCTGTCCAATGCATGCCATGGAGAAGGCCACATGGGCAGGATGCCATGCCCCAATCCAGGCCACCTTGCACAGGCAGCGGTGGATCTTGTGGGACAGCTTCTTGGTGTGCCAACAACTGATGACCTCTTTGTAGCCTTTGCCCTTGGTCACCCTGATGATGTCGATCATCTTGTCCAGCCCAAATGCTTGGTTCACAGGTACCTGCTCCTCTAGCCCCTCCTGGGCCCAGTCCAGCTTCTCAGCCATGGTGCCTCTGTTCACTTGGCTCTCCATCAGCTGGGCCTTCTTCTGGCACAGAGGAAGCAGGCGCGTCTGGGTGTGGGCAGTGACGCAGGTGACTTGGCAGTGCTTCTTCATGCTACTGAAGTCTTCTCCAGCTGCTTCTTGCCATCCTCATCCTGCCATTTCTTGCAGTACTTGGTAAAGGCCTTCTTCTTAGATTTATGCCGGTTGTTAGAGAAATGCCTTTTGCACTTATCGTTGATGTGCTCAGCAAAGATGGTCTTGAAGGTCCTGAGACCTCAAGGGGTTTCCACGTAGCCCGCAATGCCCACAACCACCATAGGTGGTGTCTCCGCAGTGGTCACGGCCTCCACCAACTCCTTCTCTTTCACCTTGGATCCTGGCCTGTCGACTTCCCGTGTGATGTGGGTCGTGCCAGCCTTGTATCCCAGGAAGGCTGTGACGTTGACCAGCTTGGAAGGGTCATCCTTAGGGAAGCTCTTTACCTTCCAATGATGCCTATAGCTGTGCTCCCATGGCAGGAAGCAGAGGGATCCACGTCTGGGAGTGGAGAACTTTCTGTGAGACATCACACCATCAGATTCCACTGGTAGAACTCTCCCTGTGGTTTTGATTTGCATTTCCCTATGACTAATAATTTTGAGCATCTTTTCATGTGCTTATTGGGCATTTGTGTATCTTTTTGGAAGAAATTTCTATTCTAGACCCGGCGCGGTGGCTCACGCCTGTAATCCAAGCACTTTGGGAGGTGAGACCAGCAGATCATAAGGTCAAGAGATCGAGACCACCCTGGCCAGCATGGTGAAACCCTGTCTTTACTAAAAATACAGAAATTAGCTGGGCATGGTGGCGTGCACCTGTAGTCCCAGCTACGCAGGAGGCTGAGGCAGGAGAATTGCTTGAACCCGGGAAGTAGAGGTTGCAGTGAGCTGAGATCGTGCCACTGCACTCCAGCCTGGGTGACAGAGTGAGACTCTGTCTAAAATCTGTGTGTGTGTGTGTGTATATATATTTTATATGTTATATTATACGTATATATGTATATATATACACAAAATTATCCAGTCGTGGTAGTGCATACCTGTGGTCCCTGCTACTCAGGAGGCTGAGGTAGGAGGATTGCTTGAGCCCAGGAGATCAAGGCTGCAGTGAGCCATGATCGTGCCACTGCACTCCAGCCTGAGTGACAGAGCAAGAGCCTGTTTCCAAAAAAAAAAAAAAGACATAATTTTTTGTTAGAGAAGTTACCTGAGGAATCCCAGCACGGTCTCCTCTTGGATCTCATTTCTTGTTCCCTGCTGCTGTGATTAACTATTGAGTTCTAGCAGCCACCTTGAAGAATTTGCAAGATACAGTTTTTGACAAAGGTGACGCTGTCAGGCCCTACCTCAGCCTCGCCTGTGGCGGCTGACATTCACGGAGAGCTCAGTGCGTGCTAAGGAGTCGATGTGCATTATTGTATAATACTTAAAATGTATCTTGAGATTCGTCTCAGTTTCAACCACTTGTGCGAGGCCACTGCCAGCCAGCGGCAGAGTGAGGGCTCAGACCCTGACCAGCCTGGTTCCAAGGCCCATGCTCATGAGCAGAGCCTCCAGCCTTCTTCACGTCAATATCTGTATAGCTCACGTAAGGGGCAAGGGCTGTGCTTCTTTTCTGCCAGGGACCCTGTCTCTGTCACCCAAATGCAATAGGTGCAATTATTAGGCCCGTTTTACCGATGAAGGTTAGCCCACTTGTCCAGTGTCTTATGCAACTGAGTGGTTATTATGGATTGAATTGTTGCCTCCATAAAAAAAAAAACCCTGGAGTCTTAATCCTTGGTACCTCAGTATGTAACTTGATTTGGAAACAGCATTTTTACAGAGCTAATCCAGCTAGAGGAGGTCATTAGGGGGTGGCCCTAATCCATTGTGACTGGTGTCCTGACGAAAAAGGGGAAATATAGACACAGACATGCATGAGGAAAGGCATCATGTGAGGATGAAGGCAGACACCAGGAAGGTGCATCTACAAGCCAAGGAGTGCCAAAGAGTGACAGCAAACTCCTAGCAGGCGGGGGAGAGGCACGGGACAGATTTTCTATGCAGCCTTCAGAAGGAAGCCACTCTCTTGACTCCTTGATTTCAGATTTAACATGAGAGAACACATTTCTGTTGTTGAAGCCACCTGGTGTGTGACGCTTCGTTATAGCAGCCCTAGAATGCTACGACAGTGGTAGGACAAGATCTGTTAACACCTCAGTGCTGGGAATAAGGCATTGAACACTAAGCCCCTGCTCTCATGGAAAGAAATGACGCTTTCTTGGCGAGAGACAGATGACAGATGACTGTGATGTCAGATGCTGAATGCTAAGAAGAAAAATGAACTGGGGAAGTGGGGTATGGAGGAAGGAGGAGGGAGTGCTATTTTAGATGGAGAGAGCACTGACAGCGTGACATTAAAGCAGAGGCCAGGGACGAAGTGAGCAAGCTGGCGGGAAGGGCCATCTGGGGCATGGGCCTGTGTCCAAGGCATGGGAAGGGGACAGGAGTAGCCAGAGGACAGAGTGACCAGAGATACAGCAGGGTCAGGCCACTGATAGGATTTTGCTCTGGCGGGGAGGGGAAGCCACTGAGCTTCCTCCCAGGGAGGCTATGAGCAAGGGAACCTCTGTCTCACCCATTGCAAGAATCCCCTGGGCTGTCACCAAGCACAAGAGCCGGTGTGGAGGCACGCACCTTTGGCCCTGAAATCAGTTCCTGCCGTTACTGGATGTGGAGGGTTTGGATGGTCCTGGAGGGAGCACGTCTTGATCATCATCAGGAATACTTGCTTCTGTGAAACTTGCAACTTCTGCATTCAAGGGTCCCTGATAGGAGCTGATATGAATAAAGAATTTTCTTCACTGGGTGCAGTGGTACATGCCTGTAATCCTAGCACTTTGAGAGGCTGAGGGCAGAAGGATCACTTGAGCCCTGGAGTTTCAGACCAGCTTGGGCAACATGGGGAAACCCTGTCTGTCCAAAAATACAAAAATTATCTGGGCATGGTGTTGCACACCTGTAGTCCAGCTACTCAGAAGGCTGAGGTGGGAAGATCCCTGGAGCCTCAGCCTGGAGCTGTTGCACCACTGCACTCCAGCCTGGGTGACAGAGTGAGACCCTGGCTCAAAAAAAAGGAATTTTTTTTAAGGCTTTGGTGATCATCACATTTCTTGGACTTATGCACAGAAATTCAGTGAGTAAGAGTTGAGAGTTGGGCGGGGTGCAGTGGCTCATGCCTATAATCCCAGCGCTTTGGGAGGTCAAGGCAGCAGATGGATCGCCTGAGGTCAGGAGTTTGAGACCAGCCTGGCCAACGTGGTGAAACCCTGTCTCTATTAAAAATACAAAAAAATTAGCCAGGCATGGTGGCGAGTGCCTGTAGTCCCAGCTACTTGGGAGGCTGAGGCAGGAGAATCACTTGAACCTGGGAGGCAGAGGTTTCAGTGAGCCAGGATTGCACCACTGCACTTCAGACTGGGGGACAGAGCAAGAGTCTGTCTCAAAAAAAAGAGTTGAGAGTTGAATTAGTAAAATTCTTTATAATACAGATTTAAACAATAATTTAGGACACAAAAGCACAACATACTTTTTTTTTAAAGGGAGGTGACTAAATGTTATAATGCATAAACCTGAGATTTGGAGGAGACTCATCCAGTCAGCTCTTTTTACAATTAAGAAAACTGCATCCCAGAAGGTTGTGGTATGTCCAGCTGTAGAAAGATTCTAATGGTATCATTTTCAAACTTGATCTATGTTTCAGTATCATTTTTAGAATTTTTCTGTGTTACGGAATAGTTTATCTTTTTTTTTTTTTTTTTGAGATGGAGTCTCGCTCTGTCGGCCAGGCTGGAATGCAGTGGCACCATCTCGGCTCACTGTAAGCTCCGCCTCCTGGGTTCAAGCAGTTCTACTGCCTCAGCCTCCTGAGTACCTGGGACTACAGGTGCCCACCACTACGTCCGGCTAATTCTTCTTTTGTATTTTTAATAGAGATAGGGTTTCACTGTGTTAGCCAGGATAGTCTCGATCTCCTGACCTCGTGATCAGCCCGCCTTGGCCTCCCAAAGCGCTGGGATTACAGGCATGAGCCACCATACTTGGCCCTGAGAATAGTTTTTTTTTTATAGTTTTTAGTTTCTTTTATAGTTTTTAGGCATATCAGCCTAAATAGGGTAATAGGAATCGGGTAACTTTTGGTTAATGGTTTGTCTGAGACTTCAAGCCGTCATCTTTCCCTGGTTATTTTAGATACATTTTAATCACCAAAATAAACACACTGGAATGCTATTCACCTTTTATTAAAGAAGGAAATTCTGCCGTTTGTGACAACATGGATGAACCTGGAGAACAGTATGTCAAGTGAAATAAGCCAGGCACAGAAAGTCAAATAACCGCATGATCTCACTTACATGTGGAGTGTAAAAAAGTTGAACTCACAGAAGTAGAATAAAATGGTGGTTACCAAGGGTCAGGGGCAGGGTGGGCTGAAATAGGGAGGGGTTGCTCAAAGGATATGAAGTTTCTGTTAGATCAGAGGAATAAGTTGAAGAGATCTGTTGTACAACATGGCACCTATAGTTAATAACAATGTATTGTATACTTGAAAATTGCTAAGAGAGGCTGGGTGCGGTGGCTCACACCTGTAATCCCAGCACTTTGGGAGTCTGAGGCGGGCAGATCACCTGAGGTCAGGAGTTCGAGACCAGCCTGGCCAACATGATGAAACCCCATCTCTACTAAAAATACAAAAATTAGCTGGGCATGCTGGCAGGCGCCTGTAATCCTAGCTACTCGGGAGGCTGAGGCAGGAGAATCACTTGAACCCGGGAGGCAGAGGTTGCAGTGAGCTGAGATCATGCCACTGCACTCCAGCCTGGGCAATAAGAATGAAACTCCATCTCAAAAAAAAAAAAGAAAGAAAATTGCTAAGAGAATAGATATTAAGTGTTTCTCATCACAAAAATGATAAAATATTGGTAATGCATGTGTTAATTAACTTGATTTAGATGTTTCACAATGTATACATATTTCATATGTTGCATATGAAAATTTTGCATAAAAAAATTTTGTCAATTGAAAAAAATTTTTTTTGTTTGTTTTTTGTTTTTTGAGACAGGATCTGGCTGTCTCACAGGCTGGAGTGCAGTAGCACAGTCATGGCTCACTGAAGCCTCAACCTTCGGGGCTCAAGTGATCCTCCTACCTCAGCTCCTGAGTAACTGGGACTACAGGCATATGTATGCCATCATGCCCACCTAATTTTTGTAATTTTTGTAGAAGCGGGATTTTGCTATGTTGCCCAGGCTGGTCTTGAACTCCTGGGCTGAAGTGATCCACCCACCTCAGCCTCCCAAAGTGCTGGGATTGTAAGCATAAGCCACGTTGCCCAGCCCAAGAAAAACATTTTAATCAAGTACCTTTTGAGTCCTGAACCCACGTGCTCTACCAAGCATGATTTACAGCTTTGATTTTGGAAATGAAGGCTCATAGAAATAAGTTAACTCTGGATTTAAAAATCCTATCATTAAAGCTTTTTTTAAAAAAAGAAAAAAGTCGTAATGGTCCTAAATGAACCAGTTTTTTTTTTTTTTTTTTTTTTTTTTTTACTGCTTTTATCTGATGACATACTACAGTTTCACAGAGCAGCCATTAATAGGAAGGGCAATATGAGGTCTGTGGTGTCACACAGTTCAGCTTCCGGAGTCTTCATCACTTAGCTACAAGCACCTCCTGTTTAAAGCAGAGCCTCCTGATTGTGGTGTTTCAGAATTAGTGCTGCAGTGTGGTGGGAAGAACATGGGCTGGAGTTTGGAGACCTGGTGAACTACTCTAGCCATTTACAGATTGGCTGCAAGACCTCTTTACCTAAAAACTTGGTGAGAGGCCTGGTGTGGTGGCTCACGCCTGTAATCCCAGCACTTTGGGAGGCCAAGGTGGGTGGATCACCTGAGGTCAGGAGTTCGAGACCAGCCTGGCCAACGGCGTGATGGTGGACACCTGTAATCCCAGCTGCTCGGGAGACTGAGGCCAGATAATTTCTTAAACCTGGGTGGCGGAGGTTGCAGTGAGCTGAGATTGCACCACTGCACTCCAGCACTCCAGCCTGGGTGACCACAAACCAAAGTAATAAATTAATTAATAAAAACTTGGTGAGTCCAACAGATTCCTTCTTTTTTTTTTTTTTTTTTGAGGCTGGTGTGCAATGGCATGATCTCAGTTCACTGCAACCTCTGCCTCCTGGGCTCCGGTCATCCTCCTGCCTCAGCCTCCCAAGTAGCTGAGACTGTAGGCAGGTGTGCACTACCACCATGCCTGGCTAATTTTTGTATTTTCTTTTTGTAGAGACAGGGTTTCACTGTGTTGCCCAGGCTGGTCTCAAATTCCTGAGCTCGAGTGATCTTCGCAAAGTGCTGGAATTATAGGCGTGAGCCACCGTACCTGTCCAGGATCCTGATTTTTTACCACTGCCTGAATCAACTCCTCTTCCCTGTTGACTAGTATTAGTTCACATAAGCCCTCTTCAGCTTGGAGACTGTGTTAGTCTGCCAGGGCTGCCATAACAAAATACCACTGGCAGAGTGAATTAAACAACAGAATTGTTTTTTCACAGTTCGGGAGGCCAGAAGTCCAAGATCAATGTGTCGGCAGGATTGGTTCCTCTGAGGCCTCTCTGCTTGTCTTGGAGATGGTGTCTTCTCCCAGGGTCCTCACAGGATCATCCCTCCGAATGTATCTGTGTCCAAATTTCTTCTTTTTTTTTTTTTGAGATGGAGTCTCACTTTGTTGCCCAGGCTGGAGTGCAGTGGCATGATCTCGTCTCACTGCAATCTCCACCTCCCAGATCCTCCTGCTTAAGCCTCCAGAGTAGCTGGGATTACGGGTGCCTGCCACCACACCCAGCTAATTTTTGTATTTTTAGTAGGGATGGGGTTTCACCATGTTGACTAGGCTGTTCTGGAACTCCTAACCTCAAGTGATCCACCCGCCTTGGCCCCTCAAAGTGCTGGGATTACAGGCGTGAGCCACTGCGCCTGGCCCAGATTTCCTCTTCTCATAAGGACACCAGTCAGACTGCATTAGGACTCACCCTAACTGCTTCATTCTACTTTGATTACCTCTTTAAAAATCCTGTCTCCAGCCAGGTATGGTGGCTCATGCTTATAATCCCTTGGCTTGTGGGAGGCCACGGTGGGTGGATCACTTGAGGTCAGGAGTTCAAGACCAGCCTGGCCAACATGGCGAAATCCTGTCTCTACTGCAAATACAAAAATGATCTGGGTGTGATGGCACATGCCTGTAATCCCAGCTACTCAGGAGGCTGAGGCAGGAAAATTACTTGAACCCAGAAGACAGAGGATGCAAAAGCCAAGATTGCGCCACTGTTCTCTAGCCTGGGCAATAGAGTGAGACTCTGTCAAAAAAAAAACAAAAACAAAAACAAAACAAAGCAAAACAAAAAAAAACCTGTCTCCAAATACAGTCTGAGTCTCAGGTGAAGGTCAGGAAGGGCTTTGCCATAGGAGTTTGAGAGGGATACAGTTCAACCATGACAGAGTGTGATGAGGAGGTGCAGGCTGTCTCTCCACCTGTAATCTGTTTACAAAGCTGATTTCTGGTGGAAGCCCAGATGGTCTTGTATCACACACCTAGTGGAGGAACAGAGGAAGTGTGATTTCTTTAGTCTTGTTCGTGGTCCAGGAGCCCAGTGAGCTTTGGCTTTGGGGTGTGTGCGTGTGTGTGTGCATGCGTGCGTATGTGTGCGTGTGTGTGCTTGTGCGTGTGTGTGCACGTGTGTGTGCCTGTGCATGTGCGTGTGTGCGTGCATGTGCATGTGTGTGTGCGTATGCATGTCCATGCATGTGTGCGTGCGTGCATGTGTGTGGTGATACAGTGACGTACCCAGAACTGCTGAGTCAAGAAAGCCTTCCAGGTGATTTGTGCCCCCTGCACTGCATGCCAAGAGCTCTGCACCAGCTTATTCATGGGGCACTGCATTGTGGGGGTATCCTGCATGTTTGCTGGGGATGGTCCTTTCAGCCTTCCTCCCCCACTGGAGCCTTGGTGCTGCTGCCACAGTTAGCTCTGCACTGCTTATCCCTGCTGGCCAGACCCTGCATTGCTCAGTGGCCTGGAACAAGGCCACCAGCCCTGCCAGCCTCCTTGTGTATGAGCTGTACCTTTCGGCCTGCGGGGTGCCTGGTTTCATCTCAGCATCTCACTTGTAGGGCCTCATCTGTTAGAGCGTGACACCTAAATTTGGGGCTGTGATTTTAGCCATTTTCCAGCAACGTTTGTTCTGATGACCTCGGTGGCTGTGACTGTGAGGGTGGAGGTGGTCAGGTAAGTGCAGGGCCAGGGTCATTGTGGAATGATAAAGGCCTGAATTGCTTGAGAAGAGACCAAATGGAAAGGATGCTGTTGATGGGAATTCTTGATGGGCTTCACATTAAACTAGATCCTGTACCTCTGCAGGAGAGGGGCCAGCCCAGCATCCATTTGTCTCTGGCAGTGTCCTGATGCTTTTGGCACCAGGATTTTAAAGATGCAGATCCAACTCCCATTTCTCTTTCTCTCCTCTCCCCTCCCCTCACCTCCCGTTTCTTTTGAGACAGAGTCTCACTCTGTTGCCCAGGCTGGAGGGCAGTGACCCAATCTTGGCTCACTGCAACCTCCTCCTCCTGGTTCAAGTGATTCTCCTGCCTCAACCTCCTGAGTAGCTGGGATCACAGGCATACACCACCATACCTGGCACATTTTTTTGTATTTTTATTAGAGATGGGGTTTCGCCATGTTGGCCAGACTGGTCTTGAACTCCTGACCTCAGGTGATCCTCTTGCCTTGGCCTCCCAAAGTGCTGGGATTACAGACGTGAGCCACTGTACCCAGCCCTAACTTCCATTTCTAAGGTGTGGCAAAGGCTGCTGAATAACTTTGCTGTCATTCTGTTGTGATTGCCATGCTGGGGCTCTGATGACATTGCAGCTTCGCCCCTTACCCCAGGTTATCTGAAGGAGCTGAGGATGTGCAAGGGCACTGCTACCCCAGGCTTGACAGCAGCCTCAGTGAGGGCCACTCACACTGCAAGGTCGAGGTGGTCTTTTTGAAAAGAGCATTTCTCTTTGCTGAAAAGAGTCTGATGTGCTTTTCAATAATTTGTAACCAGGATAGTCTATTTATTTTGTGTTTGAGTGAAGGAATATTTTTGCCATTCTTCCTTTCAGGTCTGCTGTGGGGATGGAGGTAGTCCATATTTAGAGATGAATTACTCCTCCAGTGCTGTGATTTAAATGGCCCTTCCAAAGTTCATGCTGAAACTTAACCCCAATATGACAATATTGGGGTGGGGGGGCCTTTAAAAGGTGATTGGATCATGAGGGCTTTGTTCTCATAAATGGGTTACTCGATTTATGAATTAATGCATTGATGGGTTATCCTGGGTGAGGAACTGGTAGCTAAATAAGAAGAGGAAGAGAGGCCTGAGCTAGCATTAGCATGCTCAGCCTCCTTGCCATGTGATATCCTGCGCCACTTGGGGACTCTGCAGAGAGTCTCCACCGGCAAGAAGGCCCTCACCAGATGCAGCCCCTTCAGCCTCTGTAACTGCAAAAAGTGAATTTATTTTCTTTATAAATGACCCAGTTTCAGGTATTCTGTGATAAGCAACAGAAGATAGACTAAAACATCCAGTAACCTAACAGAATTGAGTTTATGGATGAGGAAAAGGGTTTGTGACCCAGCTACAGTATGTAAATTCTGCCCAGAAAGTCGGGAGCTAGAAACTGCGTGTCAGGCCTTGGTATGGAAGGTGCTGTGGACTGAACTGTGTTTCTCCTCCTCCCCTCGAACCCATATGCTGAAGTCCTCACCCCAGTGTGGCTGTATATCAAGGTAGGATCTTTGGCAGATGATTTAGGTTAAATGAGGTCATGAGGATGAGACCCTAATTTAATAGGACTGTGGCCTTACAAGAACAGGAAGAGGCCAGGCGCCGTGGCTCACACTTGTACTCTCAGGACTTTGGGAGGCTCAGGCGGGTGGATCACTTGAGCCCAGGAGTTTGAGACCAACCTGGACAACATGGGAAAACCCCATCTCTACAAAAAAAAAAAAAAAAAAAAAATTAGCCTGGTGTGGTAGCATGCACCTGTAGTCTCAGCTACTTGGGAGGCTGAGGTGGGAGGTTTGCTTGAGCCCAGGAGTCTCTTAAAAAAAAAAAAAAGAAGAGGAAGAGACAGACATCCTCCCACCTCCCACCATGTGAGGACACAGTGAGGAGATGGCTGTCTGCAAGTCAGGAAGAGAGCTGAAACTGTTGGCACTTTGATCGTGGACTCCCAACCTACAGAACTGGGAGAAGTACATTTCTGTTGTTTCAGCCACCCACTCTGTAGTATTTTGTTACAGCAGCCTGGGCCAACTAATACAGAAGGAACTAAGTTAAACTTGTATTTTTCAGAAAAAAAAAAAAAAACACAACTGTTTGAACAGGAATACCAACATTCAAGGTTGTATTTGAGTCACATACAGGCATTCCCATTTACCTATCTTTTAAAAATAGTCTTTTCCTTTTAAATTTCTTTCCAACTTTATTGGACATACAATAAACTTCAGGCATTTAAAAGTGTATGAAGAATTTTGACATAACGTTTATCGCTGTGAAACCATCACCGCAATCAAGACAATGAGCATGGATCTGTCACCCGCGGAAGTTTCCTCCTGCTCTTTGTCCTCTCCCTCCCTCCCTTGTCCCCAGACAACTGCTGATCTGTTTTCTGTCACCATAGATTTGTTTGCATTTTCTGAAAGTTTATATAAATGCAATCCCACAGTATGTGCCTTCTCTCTCCTCTTCTGGTCTGGCTTCTTTCACTCAGCAAAGCTATTTTGAGAGTGATTCAGGCTGTTGTGTACATCAGAGGTTCCTTCTTTTTTACTGCTGAGTCAGAGTTCATGGATATGTACAATTTCTTTATCCATTTCCCATTAGTGGACATTTGGGTTGCTTCCAGTAGGTACACGTTTAATTTTTTAAGAAGCTGCCAAAGTGATTTTATCGTTTTACCTTCCCAGCTGCAGCGTATGAAAGCTCCAGTTCGCCCCCATCCTCTTCAACACTTGGTATGGTCAGTCTTTTTCACTTTGGTCATTTTAATGAGAGTGTAATACTCTCTTATTGTGGCTTCTGCATTTCTCACGTGACAGATGATTAGAAAGTCAGTAAGTGGTCATTGTAACTTTGTTTTACTTCCATAGACACATAACATAAAGATCACCGTAAGAATCTTCACTGTTTTATTGTATGTAATAGCAAAAAATTGGGAGCTACCACCCCTGGTGGGGGAGTAGTTGTGAAACAAGTCATGGAACGACAATATAATGCACACACAGCCGTGGAACCAAGTAGACTGGTAGTTACTAACATGAAAAATGCTTATAAATAAGGGGGCAAAAAAGCACAGGCGAACAGTTTACGTATAGCCCACTCAATCTCGTGTGTGTGTGAGAGAAAGGGAGGGGGTACTGTATAGGAGTGGACAAGATCTCGAAGCCCCTTATTGTTGAACTAGTGTATTTCCAGTTTTTCACGACTTTGAATAAAGCTGTGATGAACATCTTTACGCACGTGGCTATTTTTGTCAAGATAAATTGCTAGAGGTGGAATAGCTGGGTCAGTGGACATACAGTTAAGCCTCTGGACACATGGGTATGTGCTGGCCTTTATTTGCCCCACTCCTCTGCCTGCACAGATGCCAGAGTCACAGGCTGTCACCTGCTGTACTTTGTCATGTGTTTATCCAGCAGGACCACATTCTCTGCCCCAATCTTGTCACTCTTCTGATTCCAGAATTTCTCCACCACTCCCATGTTGGGAGCATTAGGATAATTTATAAATTAAAAAAAAAATGCAGGGGGTTATTGATATTAACCATTATAGATAATAACAGTTTAGACTATTCTGGGAAGAAGTGACATCTTTACACACTTGGGACCTTCCCTTTAGAAATGTGGTAGTTCCCATCATTCATTAAGATGTACTCACTTTGCTGGCCACAGTGGCTCTCACCTGTAATCCCAGCGCTTTGGGAGACTGAGCAGATCACCTGTGGTCAGGAGTTCAAGACCAGCCTGACCAACATGGTGAAACCTCATCTCTACCAAAAATACAAAAAATTAGCTGGGTGTGGTGGCGCACACCTGTTAGTCCCAGCTACTTGGGAGGCTGAGGCAGGAGGATCACTTGAACCCAAGAGGCAGAGGTTGCAGTGAGCTGAGATCAGGCCTGGGCAATAGATGGTGCTCCAGCCTAGGCAAAAGAGTGAAACTCGGTCTCAAAAAAAAAAAAAAAAAAAAAAAGTGGCTGGGCACAATGGCTCATGCCTGTAATCCCAGCACTTTGGGAGGCCAAGGCAGATGGATCACCTGAGGTCAGGAGTTTGAGACCAGCTTGGCCAACATGGCAAAACCCCGTCTCTACTAAAAATACAAAAATTAGCTGGGCATGGTGGCGTACACCTGTATTCCCAGCTACTTGGGAGACTGAGGCATGAGAATCACTTGAACCCATGAGACAGAGGTTGCAGCGAGCTGAGATTATGCCACTGCACTCCAGCCTGGGTTGTCAGAGAGAGTAAGACTGTGTCTCAAAAAAAAAAAAAAAAAAAGTATTCACTTGTGTCCTTAGGAGTTCTTCTTACATAAGACCTTCCTGTTCCTCAAGTATGTTAAGTATTTTATACATGTGTCTTTGCTATTGTAAATGGGATTGTTTTCCTCAGGTAGACAGGTGTACCATCAACCAATACTGATTTGTATTTTTATTTTTTCCTAATGTTTTGCTAGCATTTCCTGGAACAGTGTTGAATAGCAATGTTACTCTCAGTGTATTAACCATATAATGTTGGCTGCTGTAACAAAGAAGTCCAAAATCAATGCCCTTGGTATAGTTGAAGTTTATCCTCACTCATGTATCAGTTAAGCATATTATTCAGATGGATGGGCAGCTCTCTTCTACATGGTCATTTCAGAAACTCAAGCCAGGACTCTTGTCTTCTTTTTTTTTTTTGTTTTTGAGACAATCTTGCTCTGTCAGCCAGGCTGGAGTGCAGTGGCACGATCTCGGCTCACTGCAACCTCCGTCTCCCAGGCTCAAGCAATTCTCCTGCCTCAGCCTCCCGAGTAGCTGGGGTTACAGGCGTGCACCACCACACCTGGCTAATTTTTGTATTTTTAGTAGAGATGGGGTTTCACCATGTTGGCCAGGCTGGTTACGAACTCCTGACCTCAGGTAATCCACCCGCCTCAGCCTCCCAAAGTGCTGGGATTACAGGTGTGAGCCACCACGCCCAGCTCAGGACTCTGTCTTCTTGAACACATGACTTTCACGGTTTCTGTGTTCATTCCTATTCTGTCCCACAGGAAGAGAGGAGGACACAGAGAAGCACAAATACTGAGGTTTTAACAAGCCAGGTCCTGATGGCACGTGTTATGTCCACCCGTGCCTCCCAGGGAGACTGGGCAGCCATGGCCCAGCTGCAGCCCTAACTGCAGAAGAAGGGAGCCGTGATTTGGGTGGGCCAGGTCCAGTGCCTGCACTCACCTGGCGTGCACTGAGTTTAATGGAAGAGTCTGTAGTGTTTCGCCGTTATCTCTGCCCTGTGACCTCCCCTGTTTCTTGTCTCATAAAGGATCAGTTTATTCCTTGGTTACTAACTTTAATAACTACTTATCTTTATATGGCAAGAAAGGCATGTGATTTCATTACCTGATCAACATGTCAAGTATTGAATTGCTTTTTGCCAGACATCACAGTTCTGCCTTCCATATTACTCTTGTGTTTGGGGGTGATTTTTGTACTTAGGCTAGATTTTCCCATCACCTAAGATGTGCCTGGGAAGCAAATATGTTGGAAAATAATCTAATTCAGATTTGTGTAATTTGGGAAGGAGCCTGGAGTTGGAGCACCTGGGGTCATGTTCAGACTCACCACTTACTTCTGAGATTGGGGCAGACTCACTGATTACCTACCTTGATAACCATTCTCCCCTCTTCTTTCTTGCCAATAGAGAACCCCAGTTATATTTGGGGATCACGTGGTGATGTGCTCCAGCAGTAAATGTTACTGTCCTAGGACTTCATCCTAGAAATCCTGTTTTCCTTGGCAGGGATTAATTTCAAGGTGAGCACGTGACCTGCTCTTGCCCAATGAGAAATTCAGGAAAGGCTGCAGGGTGGCTGCTGGAAAGGTTTTCTTCTCATACAAAGAGACAAAAAGGAGCACACACTGCCATGACAGGGAAAGACAGGTTAAGAGTCAACTCACTGACAGGGTGTGCTGGCTCACATCTATAATCCCAGCACTTTGAGAGGCTGAGGCGGGAGGCCGGCTTGAGACCAGGAGTTTGAGACCAGCCTGGGCAACATAGCCAGACCCCATCTCTACAATAAAAGTTAAAATTAGCCAGGTGTGATAGTGTGTACCCGTGGTCCCAGCTAGTTGGGAGGTTGAGGCAGGAGAACTGCTTGAGCCCAGAAGGTTGAGGCTACCATGAGCTATGTTTGCACAACTGTACTTCAGCCTGAGCCACAGAGCAAGACCTTGTCTTAAAAAAAAGAGCCGACTCATCATTGGCAGCATGTAAGGCACCAAAATGCTTGGATCTTTTGGGGATGTCACTGAGCCCTTGCATGAACCACATGCAGAAATAAGCTCCTGTATCCCTGGTTTCCCAGCCTTGGCATGCTGTGGCATGGCAGACATTCTGGCTGCGGGTAGGTGGTGGTCTGTGCACTGCAGGATGTTTTGTTTTGTTTAAGAGACAGGGTCTTACTATATTGCCCAGGCCAGAGTGCAGGGACTGTTTACAGATGCAGTCATAGCTCACTACAACCTCACACAATCCTCTCGCCTCCGCCTCCCGAGTAGCTGGGATCGCAGGTGTGTGCCACCGTGTCCAGCTCTCTGTAGGATGCTTATTCCCATCCTGGCCTCCCTGACTTCAGTCCAGTAGATGCCAGCGTCACCCCCTCCTCCACCCAAAGTTGTAACAGCCAGAAATGTTTCCACACATTGCCAAATGTCCCCTGAAGGCAAAATTTCCCCCGTTGAGAACCACTGCTGTAGACCTTTGGTTTTGTGAGGCAATACATTTCTTCATTTAAACCTGTATGGCTGGATGGTCTGTTCTTTACAGCCCACACATGTCCTTGCTGAGCTCACAACCCTGGACCATCCTTAACCCCAGAGCCAGAGCCTGTTTCTTCTGCAGGCTGATGTAGATGTACTTGTCTGTTGACAGTAAAGGTTTTTTGTGCATCCTTAAAAGGTGCAGTGTCTCGCAGCCGTTGGAGCGGTTTCTGGCTGGGAGCAGGACTCCTACAGAGCAGTTGCGGAGGACCTTCCGTCTCCCATGGCGGAGGCACCATTCCAAGTACAGAACCTTTGTTGTGTTTTGGAGGGGGTCTTGTGCTTCTAGCACCTGCCACCTCTGCCAGCCGCAGCACTCTGCCTCTTTGTTCTGAGTGCCTGGGACGGAGTTGTATAGTTGCTGCCTTTTGGAGAGAGGAGTCAGCTTTGGGCTTGAATGTATCTGGAGATAGCCCAGCTTTCATGCCGTCTTCACATTTCCTGTGTACGTGGGTTTTGTTGTTGTTGTTGTTGTTTAGACGTAGTCTTGGTCTGTCGCCCAGGCTGGAGTGCAGTGGTGCAGTCTCAACTCACTGCAACCTCTGTCTCCCAGGTTCAAGCTATTCTCCTGCCTCAGCTTCCCAAGTAGCTGGGACTATAGGCACACACCACCACGCCTGGCTAATTTTTGTTTTTTGCTTTTTCTATTTTTTTTTTTTTTTCTTTTTTTTGAGACAGAGTCATACTCTGTCGTCCAGGCTGGAGAGCAGTGGCGTGATCTTGGCTCACTCCAACCTCCGCCTCCCAGGTTCAAGTGATTCTCCTGCCTCAGCCTCCCGAGTAGCTAGGATTACAGATGTGCACCACCACACCCGGCTAATTTTTATATTTTTAGTAGAGATGGGATTTCACCATGTTGGCCAGGCTGGTCTCAAACTCCCGACCTCAGGTGATCCACCTGCCTTGGCCTCCCAGAGTGCTGAGATTACAGGTGTGAGCCACCGCGCCTGGCCTAATTTTTGTATTTTTAGTAGAGATGGGTTTCGCTGTGTTGCCCAGGCTGGTCTTGAACTCCTGACCTCAAGTGATCCACCTACCTTTGCCTCCCAGTGGTGGGATCACAGGCATGAGCCACCGCGCCCAGCCCCTGTATATGCTGTTAAAGGCCCCTTCCCACTCAGCTGCCGAGAGCTGGTTCTTTCACAGGCCTCCTCTTCCCATGCAAGTAGCTTAGGGCAGCAGGACGAGAAAGCTCGAGGAGGAAGACCACAGACTGGATTCAGAACAGGCCATCGTGGAGAGCTGTGTGCTTCGCCACTGGCCTGAGGCTCTGCATTCTCCTTGGTGCTCAGGCTGCCCGGCATACACAAGTGCTGTCCCAGCAGGCAGCCCACATGCGCTTCAGGTGTGGGAGGCTCTGCGGGCTGCGGGGAACCGGATCACTGTGAGAGGTTGAGGCTGGAGCTCTGAACAGCCACTCTGCACCCTCTCTGCTGTAGCACTGAGGATCAGGAAGACCTCTGGGAGTTCTCTAGAAGAAGGAACTGGGGGGAAGAGATAACATCTCATTTCATCAGAGCATGCCAGTTCTGTTCTGGATGTGATTTTTGAAGAATATTGAGTTCTACCAGTAGGACTTTGGGGACTGAAACCTGTTGAGGATTCGTAATAAGACTCTGTCCCCAAGGCGTTCTTTCTTTTCTTCTGTCTCTAACAAGCAGGTTTCCCTATAAGCTTTGCTGTTTGTTAAACAGATCATTTGTATGTAGATTAAAATATGTTTAAAAATTAGAAAAATAATATTTCCTGATACTATGTCATTTTATATTTTTAATGGTATGATTACTATTATTTGATTTTCTGGTTTGTGATGATAAATGCATAAGAATGGCAGTGTTCTCTGCATCATGTACATTTCAAGGTGTAGACTGTGTTCTGAAGGGTGAGTTGGCCTCACATCCTTACCTTCTTTTCCTGTGATTTATTACAGAACTCAGCTGCCTTCACCTCCTCCTGCCATTTTTCACCACTTCTGAGACTGTTAGCTCTTAGACCCCTGTATAGAACAATTTCCTTTGTGAGCCCATATTATATGCCTGCCACCATTGTTTTTCAAACCTAGGATCCTCCAAACCCGGTGCCACTCAGCCTCTTCTACTGACGAAGAAACTGGAGTTCAGAAGCTTGCTTGCAGCTTCCCAGGTATACGACGAGTATTTCAGGTCGGCCAGCGCCTTGTGAAGCCCACACTCCAGGGTTGAGGGCAACACGGGACAATGTCGGGAAGGCTGAGGAAGTGCTGTGCCATTGCAAAAGAATAAAATAAAATAAGTCTAGAAATGCGGAAGGTACTATACAGCATCACAGCTACCTAACTTTCCTCTGTGGGAAGACAGGGAAAATAGGCGTTAGTGGCAAGACGGAGTGGCCTTGAGTCTAAGTGTCATAATAAATTCTGACAGGAGAAATAAGGGGCGGCATGTGCACGTGTGTGCTGCAGCTTACCCGCCGTGAGGCAGCGGTGAGTTTGTTGCCTTGTGTTTTAAGAAGTAATTTTCTGGGCCGGGCGTGGTGGCTCACACCTGTAACCCCAGCATTTTGGGTGGCCAAGGCGGGTGGATCACTTGAGGTCAGGAGTTTGAGACCAGCCTGGCCAACATGGTGAAACCTCGTCTCCACTAAAAATAAAAAATTAGCTGGGCGTGGTGGCGGGCGCCTGTAATCCCAGCTACTCGGGAGGCCGAGGCACGAGAATTGCTTGAACCCCAGGAGGCGGAGGTTGCAGTGAGCTAAGATCGTGCCACTGCACTCCAGCCTGGACAATAGAGCAAGATTCGTCTCAAAAAAAAAAAAAAAGAAGTGATTTTCTGATCTAGCATATGGATTCCTGAGTCATCTTAACTAAGAGATTGGGAACAGCCTGTGTTGTTGACAGGCTCTATTGCTCATGACTTGTGCATGTGTACACGTGTGGGGTGTGTGTATACGTGTGTGTGTGTATGCAGTGTATATGTGTGGAATGTGTATGTGCATGTGTATAAGGTGTGTGTGTATATGGGAAGAATGTATGTATGTATTTGTGTGCTTGCATGTGTGGACATGTGTATGCATATCCAGTGTTAACCCTGACACACTGGGGAAGTGGAAATAGAATGAATACTCTGGATGTTTCAGCTGCTTTTTGAGTTTATCCTGCGTGACCAGCTTATGAGTAGGTGATAGCACATTTTTGGTCACCTACAGTACTTCCTCAGCCTCCCCTGACATGTCTGCATGTTCCACCCGTATCCCCGGAGTGTGGGCTTTGCAGGGCACTGGCGGACCTGAAATACTCTGCACACTGGGAAGCTGCAGGCAAACCTCTGAGCTCTAGCTCGTTCTTCAGTAGAAGGGGCTGAGTGGTGCCAACTTTGGAGGATTCCAGGTTTCAGAAATAATGGGTGAGAAAGCAGAGCCTCGGAGCTATCCAGTGACTTGTGACAGGCTTGCTCAGATGAGAGCTGGAGCCTGGACTCAGATCCAGGCCTGCTGTTCGGAGCCTGGCCTCTGTCACAGTTCCCCTCCCATTGACTTCTGGAGCTCGTCTTAGGAACTCGACCAGCGACCAGTAAAACATTCCCTCCACAGCAGAGCCACCTCTGGGTAAACTGATAAAAATGAGTTTCTGAACCGGCCAAGCTGCCAAGGCTCAGGCCTTGACTTCAGCAATGTCATTTCCCCCACAGATGGTGAGTGGGTGCTGGCCACAGTCAAGCATCCACTGTGCTCTTCCCCCAAGGCCTGGCCTGGATGAGCTGGCTGCTCCGCCCCTCCCCTCCCTTCCCCTCCCCTCCCTTCCCCTCCCCTCCCCTCCCTTCCCCTCCCCTCCCTTCCCCTCCCCTCCCTTCCCCTCCCTTCCCCTCCCCTCCCCTCCCTTCCCCTCCCCTCCCCTCCCCTCCTCTCCTCTCCCCTCCATTCCTCTTCTCTCCCCTCCCCTCCCCTGTCAAGCGGGTGCTTGACTGTGGCCAGCACCCACTCACCGTCTGTTGGGGGAACGACATTGCTAAAGCCAAGGCCTGGCTTTCGACAGAGTCTCGCTCTGTCCCCAGGCTGGAGGGCAGTGGCACCATCTCGGCTCACTGCAACCTCCACCTCCCGGGTTCAAGTGATTCTCCTGCCTCAGCCTCCAGAGTAGCTAGGATTACAGGAGGCTGCTACCACACCTGGCTAATTTTTGTATTTTTTTTTTAGTAGAGACAGGGTTTCACTATGTTGGCCAGGCTGGTCTTGAACTCCCAATCAGGTGATGCGCCTTCCTCGGCCTTCCAAAGTGCTGGGATTATAGGCATAAGCCACCATGCCCAGCCTATTTATTTTATTTTTTATTTTATTTTTGAGACAGGGTCTCACTCTGTTGCCCAGGCTGGAGTGCAGAGGTGTGATCGTAGCTCACCACAGCCTTGATCTCCTAGACTCAAGTGATCCTCCTGCTTCAGCCTCCAGAGTAGCTGGGACTACAGGTGCACGTCACCATGCCCAGCTAATTTTTGTATTTTTTGGTAGAGACAGGGTTTTGCCATGTCGTTGGTCTGCAACTCTTGGACTGAAGTAGTTCACCCACCTTGGCCTCCCAAAGTGCTGGGCTTACAGGCATAAGCCACTGCACCTGGCCTGCCTCTTTTTTTTTCTGAGCATGCTTTTAAAATCTCTAGTAGGTGATATACTCAGCCTTCAGTTCTGCTCCTACTCAAGCAGCATAGTAATTTTAAGAACGTTTTAAAAGAAAAAAAATGCATATTCTAATGTGTCTCCTTACCTGATGCAGAAAATGGAGTTAGCCTGAGTGACCCATTCCTTGCTAGCAGCTTTATTGGAAGCTGGGATTTGGGGATGTGGATGTCATAACTCATGCTGAGAGCTGATTCATCGCGTGCATGGCCCTGTTAGGGTTCAGCTGACTTAGGTAAATAGAACACAATGATATTTCAGCTGTGACCTTTCAGAGAAGGAAGCTCCTTGTTTACATACGAGTTATAGCAGCATTGCTCTCCCAGTTCAACAAAAGCTGGTCTCACTGGTTACCTGTGGAACCCTGACTCCCTGAGATGGCTCTCGACAGCCTTGCCTGGTGCCTGTTTTCCAGCTTATCTCTTGCCACCACCACTCCCTCAAGCTGGCAAAGCAACTGGGTCATGCCATTTCAGGCAAGGGGGAATGCCACACCGTGAGCACTTGGGAAGTCACGGCCAAGTGCTGGTCTGTTACGGCTCTGCGTCTGTTCCATTTTCATCCTGTCTAAAGGGCACTAACAGTGCCCCCTGGCAAGTGGTTCACTAAGTGTTCGAGCCTGTGCCACCTGGCCTCCCCGACTCACTGTGCCACTGTGCAGCTTCCTTTCAGTGGCATGGAAAGAACACCCTTATAAAGATGCCTGACTTCCAGAAGGAAGACATGTCGGTGTTTCACCGTGAAAAATGCAGCTCCTCGTTCGCTCGATGGGAGACATGCTTCTACGTTGGCCGACTTACATTTCTCTCTAGACAAAGACATCTGGCGTTCTGAAGTCAGCATTGTACTCTGTGCAACAGTAGGGTGACTATCTCTGCTAGGAACTTTTAAAGGAAACATTTCACATTTTTATTTTACAGGCTAAATAAAGCATTTTAAAAATGAAACATAATTCTCTCCCCTCCCCACCCATATGGTTAAATTACTCCTTTTTAAAAGTATTTTAAATTGTGGCAAAATACATATAAACATTGTAAATTGTGGTAAAATACATATAACATAAAATTTACCATTTTAACCATTTTTAAGCATATTAAGTTTTGTATCCATGGTGTAGCCTTCTGGAATTTTTCATCGTGTGGCCTACACAGAATGCTTCTAAATCATGCCGTGTCCTGGGGACTGTCATACTGTCAGTTTGTGTAAAGTCAAAGGAAAACAAAGATATTTTCTTGAGTGGAGCAATGGCGACACTTCCTGATTTCTGTTAAGCTTGGATGTAGTTTGAATCTTTTTTTTCAAACATACTTTATACTTACATTTTAGTATTTTAAGGCCAGCCTACTGAGCCTATGAATATAATGAGGTCAAAAATATTATAATTATGTCCTAGTTATAGCTCAAGGAATGCTTTTAGAACAGTATAGTTCCTGAGTGAAATCAATAAGAAAGTTTAATTTCCTGTTTAATCAGTTTCTCCTTAAAAAAAGTGATTTTGAAGACCGAGTGCCGTGACTCACACCTGTAATCCCAGCACTTTGGGAGGCTGAGACGGGTGGATCACGAGGTCAGGAGTTCGAGACCCACCTGGCCAATATGGTGAAACACCGTCTCTACTAAAAAATACAAAAATTAGCCAAGTATGGTGGCACACACCTGTAGTCCCAGCTACTCAGGAGACTGAGGCAGGAGAATCGCTGGAACCTGGGAGGCAGAGGTTGCAGTGAGCCGAGTTCACACCACTGCACTCCAGCCTGAGTGACAAAGCGAGACTCCGTCTCAAAAAAAATAAAAAAGTGATTTTGGGTTGGGCACAATGGCTCACGCCTGTAATCCCAGCATTTTGGGAGGCTGAAATGGGTGGACCATGAATTCAGGAGTTCGAGACCAGCCTGGCCAATATGGTGAAACCCTGTCTCTAATAAAAAATACAAAAGTTAGCCAGGCATGGTGGCACGGGCCTGTAGTCCCAGCTACTCAGGAGACTGAGGCAGAAGAATTGCTGGAACCTGGGAGGTGGAGGTTGCAGTGAGCCAAGATTGCACTACTACACTCCAGCCTGGGTGACAGAGAGAGACTCTGTCTCAAAAAAAAAAAAAAAAGAAAATGTTTTGGGTTGGGCACAGTGGCTTACACCTTTATTCCCAGCACTTTGGGAGGCTGAGGCAGGTAGATTGTCTGAGGCCAGGAGTTCGAGACTAGCCTGGCCAACATGGTGAAACCCTATCTCTATTAAAAATACAAAAATTAGCTGGATGTGGTGGTGGGTGCCTGTAATCTCAGCTACTCAGGAGGCTGAGGCAGGAGAATCATTTGAACCTGGGAGGCGAAGGTTGCAGTGAACCGAGATCACACCACTGTACTCCAGCCTGGGCAACAGAATGAGACTCGGTCTCAAAAAAAAAAAAAATTCACTGTGTCATTTAAGAAATAATACCTTATCTCCTTTTAATGTTAAATATTATTACCATATTATTATTTATCTTTTTTGTATCATCTGAAAAGGAAATTTTAGGTTCTTCAGCTGTACCTCTTACATGCAGGTTTCTTCCATGACTTCAACATCTGTTAAAATTCTCGCCATATTTTGGGCCTGCAGTTGATCTCACCATCAAACATACAACAGTTTCTTTTCTAATACTATATTTTTCTCAATTTCTCTAATTAATGCCCTTGTTGCTTTTGTAACAATGAAGGACATCACTAGTAAACAACTGGGTTTCAACTGATTCTCCTAAAATGCAATGCATTTTGTCTCCTTCTTTGAATCTTCTGCTCATTTTTCAGTTTGTTATAATAAGAGGTCATGTGTGTGGATTGCTTACTTTGTGCTGGGCACTATGCTAAATTCCTTATACATGGTATCTCTTTACGCTTGTAACTTCGTGAGGTATCATGGTCTTCATTTTTATAGATGAAACTACAGTCCAGAAAGGTAACTTGCCCAGCCAGCAAATTGTGAAACTGGGATTGGAGGGTCTGGTGCCCAAGCTTGCATACTTAGACCAGGCATTAGTAATAGCCTCAGTTTCGTTTATTGGTTTGTTTAGCCTTAGTTTTGAAGCATTTGTTAAGTGCGAGGTCCATGTGGAGTGTGTAAACACTCAATCTCTGTGTGATGACAGCTCCAAGGAGCAGTCTCGCAAGTTCTGTCTGGCCAAATCCAGACCTGGTTTTGATTAGCTTTGTTCCTGATCTCTAGATCACTCTGCTCTATGCTTGAACCTGTATGCTTGAGTCAAGCTTACCTCTCTGACAGGTGAAGAAAATGGTATTTCACTATAATATTAATTTTATTTTTCTTATCACAAAGGAAAGGCATCTTTTCATTTTTCTAAGTCCTGTTGGCTCATTGCCTTTGCTCTTGCTGCATTTCTCTCTCTCTCTCTTTTTTTTTTTTTTTTTTTGAGATGGAGTCTTACCGTCGCCCAGGCTGGAGTGCAATGGTGCAATCTTGGCTCACTGCAACCTCCACCTTCTGGGTTCAAGTGATTCTCCTGCCTCAGCCTCCCAAGTAGCTGGGATTATAGGCGCGCACCACCACGCCTGGCTAATTTTTTATATCTTTAGTAGGGACGGGGTTTCATCATGTTGGCCAGATTGGTCTTGAACTCCTGACCTTATGATCCACCCACCTCTGCCTCCCAAAGTGCCGGGATTATAGATGTGAGCCACCGCACCTGACCATATCTGATTTTTTTTTTTTAAAGATGTCATTTTATTGAATTTGAGAATTCACTTAGACCACAGGTCTCTGATGAAAAAATATTCTTGTTTTCCTTACCTTCCTTTTATGTCCTACATAACCTGAGTGTGTTTTAGAGGTGGGATCGTAGTCTTTGCATACAGGAGGAAAGTTGTCACGGTCCTGCAGTCACGAGGCCGAGGGCCCACGATTCTGATGTGGATGGAATGCAGCTGGCATTGCACATGTCTTAGATGCTCTTCCTGACTGCCCGCTTTGTTCTAGGCACCGTGCAAGGTGCTGGAGACAGCAGAGAAGAGTAAGATAGTCCCTGCCCTCGCACTGCAGAGGGGAGGTCTGTTCTGCCTCCCTGAGATGGGGGCACTGAGCTAAATCACACGTGAGGAAGAGTTAGCAAGGTGGCCGGAAGGGCATTTAGGCGAGGGGCAGTGAAAGGCAGGCTGGAGCCACAGATTGCAGGCAGAACAGGCAGAAGCCGTGCTTGGGAGGCCTTTGAATGACCTTTTAAGAAGTGTGAATTTGGCCGGACGCAGTAGCTCATGCCTGTAATCCCAGCACTTTGGGAGGCCGAGGCGGGTGGATCCCTTGAGGTCAGGAGTTCAAGACCAGTCTGACCAACATGGTGAAACCCCATCTCTACTAAAAATACAAGAAGTAGCTGGATATGGTGGTGTGTGCCTGTAATCCCAGCTACTCAGGAGGCTAAGGAAGGAGAATCGCTTGAACCCAGGAGGTACAGGAGGTGGAGGTTGCAGTGAGCCAAGATCATGGCATTGCACTCCAGCCTGGGCAAGAGAAGACAGCAAGACTCCGTCTCAAAAAAAAAAAAAAAAAAAAGAAGCGTGAACTTTACCCTGTAGGCTTTCAGTAAATATTTGTGTGAGCAAATGAACTACTTATGCGGATCGTTCCCCCATAACATCAGACACTCTGTTATAAGATTAAGCTGGCTGGGTGCAGTAGATCACACCTGTAATTTTAGCACTTTGGGAGGCCGAAGCGGGTGGATCATGAGGTCAGGAGATCAACACCATCCTGGCTAACATGGTGAAACCCTGTCTCTACTAAAAATACAAAAAATTAGTCAGGCGTGGTGGCACTCTCCTGTAGTCCCAGCTACTTGGGAGGCTGAGGCAGGAGAGTTGCTTGAACCTGGGAGGCAGAGGTTGCAGTGAGCTGAGATCGTGCCACTGCACTCCAGCCTGAGTGACAGAGCAAGACTGTGTCTCAACAACAACAACAAAAAGATTAAGCCATGAGGGGCCTCCCACGCACAGAGCTCTGCCCATGGTTACTCAATGCCATGAAGGACGGCATCGATCTGTTCACACTCTCAACCTTGTCTCTTGGGTAGAGCGAGCACCCTGGGATGCTTTCCCGCAGACATGTCGTGTGTCCTGCTTACGGAACCCTAGCTCGGGACAACTCTTGCTCCAGGCCAGTGGGGTAGTGCCGTTTTCCTCCTGGGAACATGGGTCCCTCCCAGCGCCACCTCCAACTGGTAGAAATGTCAGGAGTCACATCCCGGAAGGGTCTCCTTTAATCCCAATCCATATCTTCTGGGTGAGCCCCTACTCATGGCTTCCTGAGACAGAGAACCACACGGCCCTCACCCATCATGGGCTCCGAGGTGTGACCGAGAAGCTGGCCACGTACTAAGAAAGTCGTTGTGCCTGCCTCATCTCCAGAGCTGCCAGAGCTGCCGTGGACTCTCGCCATGCAGCCCCTCTGCCCCCTTGTTGCGTGCATCTCTTTCTTGACAGCCACACCAGGGCATGGCTGCAGTCTCTCTGGCTTCAGCAGATTCACTCTCCATTATAAATATCACTGCCTTCTTCCTCATGTGTTTTTTTTCTCGTTTGACAGGCTCTTCAGAGTAACCTGAGGTACTCCTTGTTGCCAAGACGGCTCCTCATCAGTAAAAGATTAGCTCAGTGTTTGCATCCTGCCCTGCCCAGTGGTGTGCACTTAAAAGCCCTAGAAACCTACGAGATTATCTTTAAAATTGTGGGGACCAAATGGCTGGCCAAGGACTTGTTTCTGTACAGGTACGATTGCTTCTCTGCTGTGTTCCTTTTTATTACCCAAGTAACCAGTATTTCAGCTCACAAGATGAGAAAATGACAAACAGGCAAAATAAGCGTGGGGCTGTGTGTGCAACAATTAATCATAAAGCCATCATCAGGAGACGTCACTGGGCGCCTTCTAGAGTCTATCTGTCCTGACTTTTTTATAAGGGAACTTTAAGTAGGATCTGAACGTGTGGACAGCTTCATTGCCGGCTCATTACGTAACAGTGTTTTGTGACCATCTCATGTCACACACACATCGAAACCAGCAGTTTAAATGGCCAGCTGTTTGCTTGTGAAAACTCCCCTCGGCTGGCTTGTCACGTGGGACTTCTGACTGGGTATCTTATTTCTGCCCCGTTCCCTCTCGTTCTTTCTCGAAGCTGCGGGTTGTTTCCTCTCCTGGCACATGCGGCGGTGTCGGTGAGGCCAGTGCTGCTCACCCTGTACGAGAAGTACTTCCTCCCACTGCAGAAGCTGCTCCTGCCCAGTCTGCAGGCGTTCATCGTCGGCCTGCTGCCCGGCCTCGAAGAAGGCTCCGAGATCTCCGACAGGTGCGTGGGTGTCTTGTCCAGGCTGTGTTTACTCCACTGCTTTACAAGACACGGGGAAGGGGCCGGGCGCGGTGGCTCACGTCTGTAATCCCAGCACTTTGGGAGGCCGAGGTGGGCGGATCACATGGTCAGGAGATCGAGATCATCCTGGCTAACATGGTGAAACCCCGTCTCTACTAAAAAATACAAAAAACTAGCCGGGCGTGGTGGCGGGCGCCTGTAGTCCCAGCTACTCGGGAGGCTGAGGCAGGAGAATGGCATAAACCCGGGAGGCAGAGGTTGCAGTGAGCACAGATCACGCCACTGTGCTCCAGCCTGGGCAACAGAGACTCAGTCTCAAAAAAAGAAAAAAAAGACATGGGGAAGGAAGTGCAGAGACGTGGCAAGCAGCAGTAGGTGTGGAGGTCGAGTTGCTCTTTCACATTTCCTTGGTGGTTGTGATTTCAAAATGCCGTGTTCCTCCCAGGAATCTCTCTGTAGCTCTTTACCAAAGGGGAAGTCCCGAGCCTGGAGCGATGAGATCCTTTATGCGGAGAGAAATGTAGCTCATTAATAAGGGAGACCATAGTGTAGGGTTCCCATGATGTCCTGTCCCACTACGGAGTTACCTGCGGAGTCACCATGTGTGGAGGGGAAGACATACCCTCTGAGGGCCCCTAGTGTGGCAGAAATGAATGGACCCTTTCCTGGGCACTTGGAGCCTGCTTTACACACATGATCACGTTGCGTGATGAATTCCTCTGCTCCAGGAGTTACCTCCATTTACAGGTGAGGGTCAGTGGGTGAGAAGGTTTCCCACTCGCACAGTCAGGGAGCCCCAGAGCTGGGATTCTATTCCAATGTATCTATTGGACTCTTTTTTTTTTTTGAGACAGAGTCTTGTTCTATCATGTTCTATCACCCAGGCTGGAGTGCAGTGGTGCGATCTTGGCTCGCTACAACCTCCGCCTCCTGGGTTCAAGTGATTCTCCCACCTCAACCTCCCAAGTAGTCAGGATTACAGGCGTGTGCCACCACGCCCAGCTAATATTTGTATTTTTAGTAGAGATGGGGTTTCCCTGTGGTGGCCAGGCTGGTCTCAAACTCCTGACCGCAAACGATCCGCCCACCTCAGCCTTCCAAAGTACCTGGATTACAGGCATGAGCCACCGCCCCCTTCCCGTATCGGATTCTAAAGTCCTTCTTCTTTCCATTAAACTAGGCTGCTTCTAAATTAAAAAGCAAAGCCAGGGCAGGGCTTGAAAAGGCAATTTAGTGTGATGCGAAGCAGAATATCTTGACAGATTTCAGTAGCACCTTGAAGAAATCTATAACACTCATATGCACAAAAGTTCATGGTTTTTTTTTTTTTTTTTTTCCAGTCACTGCTTAGGAGTGGGAGAAAGTGTGTATCTGTTCAGACTATTGAGTATGGCTGGGCATGGTGGCTCATACCTATAATCCCAGGACTTTGGGAGGCCAAAGCAGGTGGGTCACTTGAGGTCAGGAGTTCAAGACCAGCCTGGCCAACATGGTGAAACCCTGTATCTACTAAAAATGCAAAAAAATTAACTGTACATGGTGGCATGCACCTGTAATCCCAGCTATTTGGGAGGCTGAGGCAGGGGAATAGCTTGAGCCCGGGAGGCGAAGGTTGTAGTCAGCCGAGATTGTACCAGTGCACTACAGCCTGGGTGACAGAGTAAGACTATGTCTCAAAAAAAAAAAAAAAACAAAAAAAAAACAAAAAAAAAACTATTGAGTACACACAGTGACCTTTGTTTCTGGAGAATTATAAAGTAAGAACTCACTTCCAGCTTATTAACTCTTCTGAGAGATGCCACAGTGATTCACCTCTGTTAATGGGACCTGTTTTAAGAGCCCATGTTCAGTCACTGGTGACTTTTGTGCTTGTAAAAGCTTCCATGTGATTATACAATGCACTGCTCACATTTCCCTGTGTTGGAGGCCCTAGTCAGGTCACCCTTCCTTGTGGTGTTGGCTGTGACTGAGGGGTGCAGGAGGCTGGAGTGGAACCCAGGAATCAATCCAGGTCCCTTTGCACAGCTCCCCCAGCCTCAAGTAAACCAAGTAATCAGAATGGTTTGAAGGGTTAGTCAGGAAGTGGCCAAGGGTGCATTTCATGAGCTCTATATCAGGATGTGACAGATGTAACCAAAACATTGCCCTGTAACCATTTCAAGCTCTCACATAGACCAGGTGTTGGTTTCCATTTCCCAGAGGAGAATCCACCTTTACAGTTTCTACCTTAGGAGGCAGAATCTGTCTCGTTGCAGTTTTAAGTCCAGCACCAGGCCCTGTGGCTGGTACACGGTGAGACTCGGTAAGTGTGTGTTAAGTTAATGAGCCGTCCAGGTCACACAGGAGGCAGCTGGAGGACATTACCAGACTCCATGCCAATGGACTCCTAATCCCAGGCCCTTTCTAGAAGTTCTGCTATGTTTGTGTTCTAATGACAGATATGTGAGTATATGTCCTACGTGATTTTTCCATCATTGGACGGATGAACACATTAGTTCCCTAAAGCTTACTGTGATCTTTTAAATCTGTGTGAATCACACTAGAAGTGGAAATAGTTGGAGTGTTTTTGTTTGTTTTCTTAGTTGATAAATGAAGGTTCATTTGAACAGTTGCTAAAGTTGCTTAACATTGATTTTTTTTCCCACATATTGTGGTTTCTTGACATTGAACCAAGAGCCAAGTAAAGCTTCATGAATCACTGAATTGATTTAGCTGTGACAGAAAACCAAATGCAGTGTGGCACCCAGCAGTGATTAGTTATCAGCTCTCCAAGGTGGATGCCGGTGAAAGGCTATACAATAATCTCTGAGCCAATGTGTTGCAGCCACAGTAATTGAAGTGACTGTGCAAGACTTTTTGGTTGCTGTGTCCATTTTAGTCTGAGATGGTTTGGTAACTGTTCCCAAAAGTTCTTGGGTAGCCAGGTGTGGTGACAGGCACCTGTAATCCCAGCTACTTGGAAGACTGAGGCAGAAGAATCGTTTGAACCTAGGAGGTGGAGGTTGCAGTGAGCTGAGATCGCACCACTGCACTCCAGCCTGGGCAATGGAGCAAGACTCCATCTCAAAAAGAAAAGAAAAAAAGTGCTTGGGAATTGAGTGAAACACCCCAACAAATGTGCAGAGAGCAGAAAGGGAGGGTGCAGTAGGGGGTCATGATGAGCACGTGGGTAGAAATTGCGAAGTGGTGAGTTAGGTTGAGCTGGCGAAGGCTGGGGTGGCTCACAGGCTTCATGTAGGTGGAGGCTGTTCCTGGTGTGTGCTTGTTAGTGAACCATAAGAAATGAAACTTTTGGCCCCTGTTAGGACCGATTATCCACCCTGGTTTTCTAACCCTTTGGGGTCTGCAGATAACCTATTACTGGTCAGAAATCCTTTTTTTTTTTTTCTTTTTTAAGTGCCCATGAAATAGCTACATAGCTGTTGTTTGCTGTACTAAGAAAACAAGATTAGAACACAGAAAGCACTAAACCCTTCTTCTAAGGAGATGAGGAGAGCTGAATGTTTTAAATGGTTTGTAAGAAGGCAACAGCTAGCTCACCAGATATTTCCATTTAAACCAGTAATTCTCAATCTAGTAGTACTTTTGCCTCTCAGGTCACATTTGACAGTATCTGGAGACATTTTTGGTTGTCACAACTGGGGTTGGGGGAGGTGCTACTGATATTTAGTGGGTAGAGTCCAGGGGCCTGCTGAACATTTTACAGTGCACACGGGTGCCCCACAGCAAAGACCCGCCCCTAGATGTCAGTGGGGTGGAAGTTCAGAAACCCTGACTTAAAGAGTTGAAAAATATTTATTGACTTTTCTTTTCTTCTTTTTTTCTTTTGGAGTTCATTAATAAGGGAGGCCATAGTGCAGGGTTCCCATGATGTCCTGTCCCATTACAGTTACCCACAGTGTCACCATGTGTGGAGGGGAAGACGTACCCTCTTAGGGCCCCTATTGTGGAGGAAACAAATGGACCCTTTACTGGGGACTTGCAGTGTGCATGACGCACAAGATCACATTGAATTCCAGGGTCTTGCTCTGTACCCAGGCTGGAGTATAGTGGCAGGATTATAGCTCACTCTAGTCTCAGCCTCCAGGGCTCAAACGATCCTCTGGCCTCAGCCTTCCAAAGCACTGAGATTACAGGCATGAGCTACCCCACTTGGCTGACATATCTTTTTTTTTTTTTTTTTTTTGAGACAGAGTCTCACTCTGTTGCCCAGGCTGGAGTGCGGTGGCACAATCTTGGCTCACTGCAACCTCCACCTCTCGGAAACAAGCGATTCTCCTCCCTCAGCCTCCCGAGTAGCTGGGACTACAGGCACGTACCATGATGCCCAGATAATTTTCATATTTTTAGTAGAGACAGGGTTTCACCATGTTGGCCAGGCTGGTCTTGAACTCCCGGCCTCAAGTGATCCGCCTGCCTCAGCCTCCTAAAGTGCTGGGGTTACCGGCATGAGCCACCGCACCCAGCACCAACATTTCTTTTGGTTGGTTTCAGGCACTGTGATGATGATCTGTGCTGGTTCGAGACTTTTTTTTACCCCCTCTTTAGCCCTGTTTCTGACCCGCAGTTTACAGTACAGGGCGCTGTTGTCACTGCCCTGCCTCTTCAGTTTCAGATCATTGTACCAAAACGGTGCTGTCTTGTGACCGCTTGGCTTTCCATGGTTGTCCTTTCGGCAAGCAGCTGCAGAACCAAAGTTGTGGAGTGCTTGGGGTTGGCAGTGCCCGGCCCATGCCCCTCACCTGCTCTCAGTTGTGAAGAGTGGGGCATGCCAGTGTCATTTGAAGGAGCTGTGTTTGCAGGAGGCATGAAAGAGCATAAGCCAGGATAAGTTAGGAAGGATGGAAATACTTGGGGTTTGGAAGTTTGTTTGTTTGTTTGTTTTTTTAATGTTTGTTGGTTTTTTGTTTGTTTGTTTTTGTTTTGTTTTTTGAGATAGAGTCTCGTTCTGTCTCCCAGGCTGGAGTGCAGCGGTGCAATCTTGGCACCCTGCAGCCTCCACCTCCCGGGTTCAAGCCATTCTCCTGCCTCAGCCTCACGAGAAGCTGGGGTTATAGGTGTAAACCACCATGCCCAGCTAATTTTTGTGTTTTTAGTAGAGACGGGGTTTTACCATGTTGACCAGGCTGGTCTTGAACTCCTGAGCTCAAATGATCCACCCGCCTTGGCCTCCCAAAGTACTGGGATTATAGGCATGAGCCACCGCGCCTGGCCTGTTTGTTGGTTTTGAATTAAAAGTTTAGGGTTCCCAGTGGGGCGTGGTAGCTCGTGCCTGTGATCCCAGCACTTTGGGAGGCCGAGGCAGGTGGGTTACCTGAGGTCAGGTATTCAAGACCAGCCTGGCCAACATGGTGAAACCCCATCTCTACCAAAAAAATACAAAAATTAGGCATGGTGGCAGCTGCCTGTAATCCCAGCTACTTGGGAGGCTAAGCTAGGAGAATCACTTGAACCCAGGAGGGAGAGGTTGCAGTGAGTGAAGATCATGCCATTGCACTCCAGCCTGGGCAACAAGAGCGAAACTCCGTCTCAAAAAAATAAAAGTTTAGAGTTCTGGACTGTAAACTGCACACTAATATTGGAATTTAACAACCCAGATGATCAGAGTAACTCTTGTTGAATAGGAAGTTATTTCATTTTTAACCCCAGTTATTTTGCTCTCTCGTACCAAAGATTTATCATAATTGCTGTTGTTTCTACTGTGATGTCATTTAAATTGTTAGCATGCATCCATTTTTTTAAGAATAAAATGAGACTTAAAAAATAAAACTGGCTGGGCACAGTGGCTCACACCTGTAGTCCCAGCACTGAGAGGCCATGCAGGGTAGATCACTTGAAGACAAAAGTTCAAGACCAGCTTGGGCAGCATGGTGAAACCCTGTCTACGCATAAAATACAAAAATTAGCCCAGTGTGGCAGCATGGATCTGTAATCCCAGCTACTCAGAGGCTGAGGCAGGAAAATTGCTTGAGCCCGGGAGGTCAGGGCTGCAGTGAGCTGTGATTGCGCTACTGCACTCCAGCCTGGGTGACAGAATGAGACCCTGCCTCAAAAAAAAAAAAAAAAAAAAAAAAGATGTATTTCTTTAATAGAAAGCTAGTAGCCAGTTTCAGAATATTGAAGAGATAACATAGACAGCATTTCCCAAGCTTTTTGACAGTGGAACCCCTCTTCGGTGGAACATCTCTAGTGGCCAGTGTTCCATGGAACATACTTTGGGAATATGCAGTTCTAAGCAAAGGGGGACTGTGACACTAGGGTGTGTACATTATAGTATTTGTGATGATTTCAGAGCTGGGCAAAGACAAGCTCTATTTGTTTACTCAACCTTTAATAGAAGATCAATCAATAACCTCGCCACTAAATCACCCTATGTACTTCTTCTGAACACTTAGCCATTACCTATGCCTCTTCATTTTTTTTTTTTTCTAAGAAGAGGGTACCATGCATTATTTACTACAATATTTTACAAGACCCCAAAAAGTTCAGGCTAATTTTAAGGAGAACAAAATGCATTTTTAATATAACATGATGGTACATATTTTTGAAGGAAATACAAAAAAATTATCTGAGGGATTTTTCGAGTGCCAACCTGGAGTCAGACGCTCAAATAGGCACTGGGGCTGTGACAGCAAACAGAGCGGACCTACTAGTAATTGCAGGGGACATGGCCCAAGCATTGGGTCTGTTCTCCTGGGCTGAGTTTTTTTTTTTTTTTTTTTTCCTCACTCTGTTGCCCAGGCTGGAGTGCAGTGACGCCATCTTGGCTCACTGCAACCTCCGCCTCCCGGCTTTGAGCAATTCTCCTGCCTCAGCCTCCCCAGTAGCTGGGATTACAGGCACCTGCCACCACGCCTGGCTAATTTTTGTATTTTTAGTAGAGACGAGATTTCACCATGTTGTCCAGGCTGGTCTCAAACTCCTGACCTCAGGTGATCCACTCGCCTCAGCCTCCCAAAGTGCTAGGATTACAGGTGTGAGCTACCGTACCCAGCCCAACTGTTTTTTTTTTTTTTTTTTCCCCGAGGGGACTCTCACTTCATTCTCACAACATCTCCACGAGGTCGAGGCTACCTCCCCTGTCTTTTAGCTGAGCACGGGCATGCACAGATGTTAGACTTGTCCGAGGTCCTGCAGCTAGGAGGCATCCCAGCCAGGATCTGGACACGGGAGGGCCCACTCTGGCAAGCTGGGTGAACCCACACATTCCCCTGGGTTGGTTTTTCTGTCGTTGTTTTCTGTGGTCTTTGCAGATAGGAAGCATGTGAGAAACTGAATCTTTTCAGGAAATGAGTCAGATCTTTCGTGGGGCGAAATCCCTGAGGGGGAATGTGCCTGTGCTGCTTTACTGGTAGATGCTGTCACCTAGCCTGCAGGTCGTGTGCACTGTGGACAGGGAAGGGGCCACAGTCAGCTGCAGGGACACCACCAAACAGACACAGGCCTGGCCTTGGTCAGTGTCAGTGGAAAAACGAGCCCTGATCCACTGGTGATGCTGCTTCTCTTAAAGGATGCGTGAGAAGGTGCTGACTTTGTATCATGGGAGACCTAGGTAAAGATGAGAGGTGAACAAATGCCCGGCCTCAGTACAAGAGCCCCTGGGAGCGGGAGTCAGCACTTGCAGGTGCGAACGATGCCCAGCCTCAGCACAGGAGCCCCTGGGAGCGGGAGTCAGCACATGCAGGTGCTGTGGGCAGACTGAAAGGAAATAGGCTGATGGAATTTGCAGGGTCGTCGGAAGCCCCAGGCAGATTTGCCCCTAGCATTTCTAAAGGCAGATGTTACTTGGCACATTTTTGCCTGTGCTCAGGTTGGTGGCATCTAATTGCTTAAGTCATCAGTGTCCTTGGCGTATCCTTGTTTTTGATGCACAAATGGCTTCTGCTTTTCTATGAAGTGGCTGACCTACCCATCCCTCTTATGGTGGGACCTCCCTTCTGTGAGCACCTCGGCATCCGTGGCGCGGCCGGGGTGGGGATGGGTCTCTGCCCCACCACGCACGACTGCTTAGACACTTCCCATTGGCCAGGACACCGCGCTGCCTAGTGACATTAGTTTTAGCAAATCCAGGGTCAGTGTGACAGCCAGCAGGTGGACACACACAGCAGGGTGAGAGATGGCAGCAGCTCCCGGCGGTGAGGAAGGTGGGGCTTCCCCAGCCAGACGAATCCGCTGCGGTTCTTCATGCAGCTTTCACAGAGCAGTGTGTAGCAGGACTCAGGAAGACGGGATGAGCCCTTGAACCCTCTCCTCTCTCATCAACAGAACGGACGCTCTCCTTCTGAGACTATCGCTGGTGGTCGGCAAAGAGGTGTTTTACACCGCCCTCTGGGGAAGCGTCCTGGCCAGCCCGTCCATCCGCCTCCCCGCCTCAGTCTTCGTGGTGAACCACATCAGCAGGGATGCCCCCGGCCAGGAGCAGAAGTACATGCTGGGGACCGATCACCAACTCACGGTGAGTGCTGTGCTCCTCACGGGGCATGGGGAGGGGCGACACGTGGGCACAGCATCCTCGTGGGCAGGTTGTCACTGAAGCTACAAAGGGACATCTAGGAAAGGGAAGTGCACCACGGTTGAGTCTGGGTAATGAACGGCTGAGCAAGGCGAGGAGGCCTCATGCAGTTGAGGATGGTGGTGGCTTTTTTAACATACGCATTAAGTTTTTGTTGTTGTTGTTTTGTTTTTTTGTTTTGAGACAGAGTCTCGCTCTGTCGCCCAGGCTGGGGTGCAGTGGCGTAACCTCGACTCGCTGCAACCTTCACCTCCCAGGTTCAAGCAATTCTCCTCTCTCAGCCTCCTGAGTAGCTGGGATTACAGGCACCTGCCACCACGCCCAGCTAATTTTTGTGTTTTTAGTAGAGATGGGGTTTCACCATGTTGGCCAGGATGGTCTCGAACTGCCTGCCTGGCGGCTGATCCACCCACCGTGGCCTCCCAAAGTGGCATTAAGATTTATACATTCAAATAAGTGTTCACACCCTCAGAAGTCCCTTCTGGAGGCCCCCGGCTTTGCAGAAATGTGCTTATCTGCACACGGCACTCAGAAGGCCTCTACACGCAGAGGGTCTGCCGCATTTTCGGGTCTTTGTTTCCTTCCCCTGTCCTGTATCACGGGGGCCACTACCCACTCACACGTGGCAACCCCCTCCTCCCTTGGCATCCTCCCTTTGCTCTCCTGTCTCCGTTGGCTGCTTTCAAACCTAAATTATCAGGGTTCCTCCGGTATCCATCTCCAGGCCCTTCAAGGGAAGCTTTCTTCCCTGGTAATGACATCCCTTCTGGTGCCCTTAGAAATGCTAACCTCCCAGATCCTTGTCCCTTTTCCCCAAACCTGCCTCTTGTGTTTTCATGGCTTGCTGTCTTTCGCTACCCGGTGGTGTTCCCACACTTTGATCTTAAAGTGTTTAGATCGAATTTGCAGGTGAGAAGGTCTGCAGCTGGGTGTAAATTACCCCTCTGAGTCCATTTCTCATTGCACAATGAGGGTTGTAGACCTGCCTCACAGGGTCTCTCTGAGGACAAAGTGGAAAAATGGATGAAAAGCGCCTCGCACAATGATCAGGACACAGGAGATCCCAATGAACATGTCCCTTTCCTGCCCCGTCAGTATCCCCTTTGTCTCTTTCTCTCCATTGTCTCAGCCTTGCTCTGGCTTATCTCTTACTCTTGGATCTGACTGGTTTATCCTCATCCTACTCTCTCCCCATCTAGTCCTTATCAACTGCTAAGAGATTTGGTTCTCCAAAGCCTAACTTTGCTCATATGTATCCTGTGCTTTAAAAATGATTGACTTCCCGGCTGGGTGTGGTGACTCATGCCTGTAATCTCAGCACTTTGGGAGCCCGAGGCAGGTCAATCACCTGAGGTCAGGAGGTCAAGAGCAGCCATGCCAACATGGTGAAACCCCACATTTATTAAAAATACAAAAATTAGCCTGGGCACAGTGGCTCACACCGGTAATTCCAGCACTTTGGGAGGCTAAGGCGAGTGGATCACCTTAGGCCAAGAGTTCAAGACCAGCCTGGCCAACATGGTGAAACCCCGTCTCTACTAAAAATACAAAAATTAGCCGGGTGTGGTGATGGGCGCCTGTAGTCCCAGCTACTCGGGAGGCTGAGACAAAGGAATTGCTTGAACCTGGGAGGTGGAGGTTGCAGTGAGTTGAGATTGCACCACTGCACTCCAGCCTGGGCGTCAAAGCGAGACTCCATCTCAAAAACAAACAAAATTAGCGGAGTGTGGTGGCAGGCACCTATAATCCCAGCTGCTCAGGTGTCTGAGACACGAGAATTGCTTGAACGCAGGAGGCGGAGGTTGCAGTGAGTCGAGATCACACCACTACACTCCAGCCTGAGTGACAGAACAAGACCCTGTCTCAAAGAAAATAAAAAAAAATAGCCAGGCACGGTGGCCCACGCCTGTAATCCCAGCACTTTGGGAGGGCAGATCACGAGGTCAGGAGATCGAGACCATCCTGGCTAACACGGTGAAACCCTGTCTCCACTAAAAATACAAAAAATTAGCCGGGCGTGGTGGCAGGTGCTTGTAGTCCCAGCTACTCAGGAGGCTGAGGCAGGAGAATTGCTCAAAGCCGGGAGATGGAGCTTGTAGTGAGCCGAGATTGCACCACTGCACTCCAGCCTGGGCGACAGAGCAAGACTCCATCTAAAAAAAAGAAAAATAAAATAAAAAATAGACCGGGCGCGGTGGCTCACGCCTGTAATCCCAGTACTTTGGGAGGCCGAGACAGGCAGATCACAAGGTCAGGAGATCGAGACCATCCTGGCTAACACGGTGAAACCCCGTCTCTACCAAAAATACAAAAACTTAGGCGGGCGTGGTGGTGGGTGCCTATAGTTCCAGTTACTCGGGAGGCTGAGGCAGGAGAATGGCGTGAACCCGGGAGGCGGAGCTTGCAGTGAACCGAGATTGTGCCACTACACTCCAGCCTGGGTGACAGAGCAAGATGCTGTCTCAAAAATAAAATAAGATAAAATAAAATAAAATAAATCTGACTTCCCATTGCCAACAGCTATAGTCCAAACTCAAGAGCAGTCTAACCATCTGCTCCCAGCCATGACACCTCACACTTCCCTGCAGGCCCTGCGTTCCCACACGACTGCCACTAGGCCTGGCCTCACAGTGCCTTTACTCCCAGCCATTCCCTCCTGTCCCACTGGCTCTCGATTCCTGCCCTTCTTTGCGGTCTCAGTGTAGCTCCTTCCTGTCCTTCAAGCCCCGCTTTCCTGTGGAGCATCATTGTTCTCTGCAGTTGAAAGAGCTCTCCTCTTCTGAACTCTGAGCATTTGTCTGTGGCTCTAATTTCTTATGCATCTCTAGTCTACCTATCTGTATTCAGAAAAGACACTCAAAATATCTACTGAATTGATCAGGAATTATTTTCCCATGTGTCTTCAGAGCTTTAGTTTAATCTAAGGTTCCTGCTGGATCCTTTCTGGGATCGTAGAATTTGAGATCATAGAACCTGGCCATCTGGTCCAAATCCCTCTGGCTCTCATGTGGAACAGTGAGGTCTGCAGCTGAATGTCTTCTCTGATGTCACGCAGCCTGCCGGCCTCAAGAGCTAGAACCCACGCCCTCCTGACCTGCGGCTTCTGGTTCTCTTCTGAGTGATACAACACAGTTGCAAGATTCCCGGGAAAGGTTACTTTCATTTTTATGACCATAAAAAGTAGCCTGAAAATGCTAACATCATTTGATCATTTACAGGTGAAATCTTTGTGTGCCTCCCTGTTGGACTCAAATGTTCTTGTGCAAAGAAATAATCTGGAAATCGTTCTGTTTTTCTTCCCATTTTATACCTGTTTGGTAAGTCATTTGTACTCTTCTGGTAAGTCACTGGTGTTTCCCAAGGGGTGGAATATAGATTTCAAGCAGTTTTATCCTAAGAGGACAGCTCAGCCACTCATGGGCTGGTAACCAGTGAAAAGTCCTTGTTCATTTTTGCAAGGATAGTGTTTTCATTGCACGTATTGAATAGCTTCTTTCCATAGGTAATGTGTAAGGAACCAGCCCTTTTTGAGATTGAGCTTTGTAGACCAGCAAGGAAGGCTGCATGTCAAAAAGTCACCAATCTCCCCTATCGTTCCCTTGTAGTAAACTTCTCTGTCCTTCTAATAGGATTCCAATGAGAGAGCCATTCCCCTCCTCAGATCTGACATCGTGCGCATTCTCTCAGCTGCCACCCAGACACTACTGAGAAGGGACATGTCCCTGAACAGAAGACTGTATGCATGGTTACTAGGTACTGAGCAGTATGCACCCTTTTAAAGTCAAAGTTAATGTGAAACCTTTTAGTGCTGACTTCTGGAATAAGATTTGGTCTTGGTGATGTATTCCTGAATCATGAAGTATGGAAAGATACCACAATGACTAAATACGGCACTGATCAGTTGAGGTCTGCTGCCTACACATAGCTTGGTTGTTTTGCAGTTGGTTTTTTTTTTTTTTTTTAAAGGGGAAATAATAAGTGGGATTTTTAAAATGCCAACCGAATTCCATTTTAAGAGCTTGAAATACCACCAAAACATTGTAGCAAAACCTTATTCAAGTAGAAGCCTGTTGCTATGGAGAAGTTTCATGGGATGAGGGTGTATCATGGAGAAAACTTACAAATATTGTGGAAGATATGTAAATAAAGGAGGAGGTTTTGTGTAAGTGGAAATGTTTTGGGAGACATTTGGATAACTTTGGAGATCACGAGAGCCCCAGGGCCTTGTTTCTGTGTGTCAGAGTGTGTGGACTGCCTATAAATTTGTTGGCAAAGGCCCCTTGACTGTTGGTTGGAAGGCCTCCCAGGGACAGAGTCTAGGAAATTGCAACTTAAAAGATAGCACGTTCACGAATTTTCTGAAGTCCCATATTCACACACTTAAGAAAAGGTGGTATGCAGAACAATTGTGACAGGACTTTACAGCTCTGATTAACTCCCAACATTTAGATCTTTTTTTTCCTTTTTGAGATGGAGTTTCACTCCATCGCCCAGGCTGGACTGCAGTGGTGCAATCTGGGCTAACTGCAACCTCCGCCTCCCAGGTTCAAGTGATTCCCATGCCTCAGCCTCCCAAGTAGCTGGGATTTCAGGCACCCACTACCCCGGCCGGGTAGTTTTTGTATTTTTAGTAGAGATGGGGTTTTACCCTGTTGGCCAGGCTGGTCTTGGACTCCTGACCTCAGGCGATCTGCCCACCTTGGCCTCCCAAAGTGCTGGGATTACTTGCCACTGCACTCAGCCTAGCATTCAGATCTTATCAAAGATCTATACCAAAGATCTTACCAAAGTCAAGAAGTCCTCTTCAGTCCTTCTTCCTTCTCTTCTCCCTAGTTATAAAACTTTTAAAAGTCATTGCATGGAAGCTTACTAAGGATTTTAAGAAGACTATTTATCAGCTCTTTAAGGACTTGTATGTAAAGGATGATTTTGTTAAATGCACAGCTCTGCTCTTACGGGACTTGATATGCTATGTGGAGGGCACTGGGCCTGACCACAGCGCCAACTCTGACTCACTTAGTTGCAGCCCCAGGAGCCCCATATTCTTTGCCCGTACCATGAGGGTGCACTTCCTTGCTCTGAGAATCTCGCAGACTTATCCAAGGCTCCAGCTATTGGGGGCATGTGCATGAGAATACCTTGATCTCACATAATGCTGGACAAAAAAACACTGGTTTTAAAAAATGATCCTCAGCCAGGCCTGGTGGCTCATGCCTGTAAAATCCCAGCACTTTGGGAGGCCGAGGCAGGTGGATCACCTGCGGTCAGGAGTTCAAGACCAGCATGGCTAACATGGTGAAACCCCATCTCTACTAAAAAATACAAGTGATTCTCCTGCCTCAGCCTCCCAAGTAGCTGGGATTACAGGTGTATGCCACCACACCCGACTAATTTTTTTTGTATTTTTAGTAGAGATGGGGTTTCATCATGTTGGCCAAGCTGGTTTCAAACTCCTGACCTCAGGTGATCCGCCTGCCTCGGCCTCCTAAAGTACTGGGATTACAGGCATGAGCCACACGCCTGGCCAACAGGATAAATTCTTAGAACAAACTAAATTGATACCCATTGAGATGGAATTCTGCCTGTCTGATCATTAGCCACACCCCTGTCAGAAGAAGAAAATCTGACTTGGTCTTTCTGGATCGGATTTTGGTTTTCCGTCAGAGGAATATATTTTTAAAAATATTGGAGCATGAGACTTTTGCACGATATGATGTCCTTTAAAAACATAGCTCTCTTTACAGCTCGGTGCTTGTTCTTTTATAGGCTCAGACATTAAAGGAAATACTGTTGTGCCAGAATCTGAAATCTCAAATTCTTATGAAGATCAGTCGTCTTATTTTTTTGAAAAATACTCCAAGGATCTTTTAGTTGAGGTAAAGGAGCATTTCTGGAAAGTTCAGGGCATCCCTGGTGACGATTCTCCGGTGGATTTCTTTGGGAAGCTTCCACACAGGCAGTGAGCATGTTCCTTGGCCCCTGGTTTGGGGAACTGCAGTGTATGTGTTGCATGCTGGGTGACTGGTTTGCCTTCTGTCCCAGAGTATTTAACAATTAAAATAGCCAGTAATGTTGTTACACTTTATGATATACGATATTCTAATATGTGGCTTTTTAAAAATAAATAGGGTCTGGCTGAGATACTGCATCAGAAGTTCATAGATGCCGACGTGGAGGAACGCCATCATGCATACCTGAAGCCTTTTCGCGTCCTCATCAGTCTGCTTGACAAGCCAGAGATAGGTAATGTTAGAAATGCTGCTACAATCCTATGCCGAATACAGATTACCTGTGTTCAGGGAAATACAACGCGGTGAGATACAACCGAAGTGTTATTTTGAATATACTTTAATCTTTGGAATTTCAGAACTTTGAAGTCATGTTATATGGCTCATTGATCAGATCTGTGGCCACTTAAAAGTTTTGCATGGCTGGGCGCAGTGGCTCATGCCTGTAATCCTAGCACTTTGGGAGGTGGAGGAAGGAAGATCAATTGAGCTCACGGATTTGAGACCAGCCTGGGTAACATGGCTGAAAAGCCACGTTGAAAAACCCCATCTCTACAAAAAAAATACAAAAAAAATTAGCCAGGCATGGTGGTGCTTCCCTGTAGTCCCAGCTGCCAAGTGGCGGAGGTGGGAAGACCACCTGAGCCAGGGGGTCGAGGCTACAGTGGGCCGTGATTGCACCACGGCCCTCCAGCCTGGGTGACAGAGTGAGACCCTGTCTGAAAAAAACGTTTTGCACAATAATCTGAACATTTTTGGTTGGAAAATACCTTTGAGCTCCTATAGTGTCTACAGAACGCCTGTGATATTTCCTTTTTAAGACTGTTTCTGCAGTGTCATACTTAAAATGAGCTTCGGTTTGATTTTCAATTAAGTAGGGGACCTCCTCCATCTTTTTGCCTTGGGATCCTGGGCAATCCACTGCCTTTCGCTGTGTAGAGTAAAAACATTTTCACTGTAAAATGAAGGGGAGTGAACTAGACTCTAGTCACCGAAGGCTCCCCTCTTAGAAACTATGATCGTATTAGCATAGGTTGAGAAAAGTGACCTTCTCTCACTATTTATTTATTTATTTATGAATGAATGAATGGCAGAGTCTTTCTCTGTTGCCCAGGCTAGAGCGCACTGGTACAATCTTGGCTCACTGAAACCTCCGTCTCCTGGGTTCAAGCAATTCTCCTGCCTCAGCTTCCCCAGTAGCTGGGTTTACAGGCATGTGCCACCACGCCTGGCTAATTTTTTGTATTTTCAGTAGAGATGGGGTTTCATCATCTTGGCCAAGCTGGTCTCAAACTCCTGACCTCAAGTGATCTGCCTGCCTCGGCCTCCCAAAGTGCTGGGATTACAGGTGTGAGCCACCGCCCCGGCCCTCTCCCTCACTTTAAAAAGAAATCTGTGGCCGGGCGCGGTGGCTTATGCCTGTAGTCCCAGCACTTTGGGAGGCTGAGATGGGCAGATCACAAGGTCAGGAGATCAAGACCATCCGGGCTAACACGGTGAAACTCCGTCTCTACTAAAAATACAAAAAATTAGCTGGGCGTGTTGGTGGGCACCTGTAGTCCCCGCTACTCTGGAGGCTGAGGCGGGAGAGTGGCGTGAACCCAGGAGGCGGAGCTTGCAGTGAGCCGAGATTGCGCCACTGCAGTCCAACCTGGGTGACAGAGTGAGACTCTGTCTCAAATAAGTGAATGAATGAATGAATGAATGAATGAATGAAATTTGTGGCCGGGCACGGTGGCTCATGCCTGTAATCCCAGCACTTTGGGAGGCCAAGGCAGGTGGATCACAAGTTCAGGAGTTCGAGACCAGCCTGGCCAAGATGGTGAAACCCCATCTCTACTAAAAATACAAAAATTAGCTGGGCATGGTGGCGCGTGCCTGTAGTCCTAGCTACTTGGGAAGTTGAGGCAACAGAATCGCTTGAACCAAGGAGGTAGAGGTTGCAGTGAGCCGAGATCATGCCACTGCACTCCAGCCTGGTGACAGAGCGAGACTCCATTCAAAAAGAAAAGAAGTTTGCGGCCGGGTGTGGTGGCTCATGCCTGTAATCCCAGCAGTTTGGGAAGCTGAGGCAGGTAGATCACCTGAGGTCAGGAGTTCAAGACCAGCCTGGCCAACATAGTGAAACCCCATCCCCACTAAAAATACAAAAATTAGCCAGGCATGGTGGTGCACACCTATAATCCCAGCTACTTGGGAGGCTGAGGCAGGAGAATCGCTTGAACCCAGGAGGCGGAGCTTGCAGTGAGCTGAGATTGTGCCATTGCACTCCAGCCTGGGCAACAGAGTGACACTCTGTCTCAAAAAAAAAAAAAGAAATTTGCTACCATATCAGTTCACTTTAAGGTCTACATCTGCTTATGTGAGCCCTATCCCAGGGAAAAGATCCCATCTCTGCCATTGGATTGCAAGCCTAAGAATGTCATTTCAGTGCTCCAGGTGTACCTGCCTCCTGGTAGCTGTTTGCAGAGAACAAGAAAGCTGAGGGCTGGCTGGGTACAGTGGCTCACGTCTGTAATCCCAGTACTTTGGAAGGCCGAGGTGGGCCTCACTTGAGGTGAGGAGTTCGAGACCAGCCTGGCCAATATAGTGAAACCCCATCTCTACTAAAAATTTAAAAGTTATCCAGGCATGGTGGTGCATGCCTATAATCCCAGCTACTCAGGAGGCTGAGGCAGGAGAATCGCTTGAATCTGGGAGGCAGAGGTTGCAGTGAGCTGAGTTCATGCCACTACACTCCAGCCTGAGTGACAGAGCAAGACTCCATTTAAAAAAAAAAAGAGAGAGAGCTGAGAGCTTTAGTGAAGTGGCCTCTCTCTGGCCTTGGGATGGAGGCCCTTCGCTTATCCATTCAAAAGCACAGAGCATCTGCCATGTGGCAGGGACGGTGCCCGCTCTAGGGGAACAAAAGGGGAGCAGCTTCTTGTGAAGTTACAGGGAAGGGGAGACTCCATGTTTTCCTGGAGTGTTTTCACTGTTCATTAATAATAACCATGGCTGACATTTTTTGAGCAATTATTTTGTGCCAAGTGATTTGCATACATCCTTTTATATCTGTCTGCACACACACCCCCGTCCCTCCGGCAACCCCAAGATGGGTGGTCCCACTATGCCCATTTTACAGATAGATAGACTAAGGTTGAGCAGGAGTAGGTCATTTGCCCAGGGCCAGTCAGGAGCCTAAGCTCAGTTTGTCAGCACCCCCTGATGCTTACCTGATTGCACTCAGAGAAGCCCTACCCGAGATGTTTGCTTCTGTCCCCACGTGAACTTTATTCCAAGAGTTGTGCAGCTCTCGTCGTTCTTAACTAAAGCCCAAGTATGAAGCATTTGTTCTTCCAGGCTCTGCCCCTGATGTGCTGCCTCAGGGTGTCTGCACTTTGTTCAGATTCCTCTTCCCATCTCCCCACTCCCACCTCAAACCAAACAGATTTTCCTACTAGTGTAAAGTAACTGCAACTCTGAAAAATTGTGATTTAGTCCAAAAAGTGGAACAATTATATAAATATATTGGGAGCTTGCTATGTAACTTCAGGGAAGTATTAAAAGAAGAAAATATAACTTAGCATCCTGGAGATGTGTGTTTTATGTCCAAACCATGCACCTTGTTGAGCCAAGTAAATGTTGCTGCTAACTTGGGCTCCAGGTCATATTTTCTGGAAGCAAATGAATGTCATGCTCCTGCCCAATCGTAACAGTTGTTTAATTTACTCTTTCTAATTTTTTAGCTGTCTGCAAGAAATCACACTGAGGAGGCAAAGGAGGTGGTTATATAGAACTAAAAGGCACAGGACCTTCAGTCCTGTCCATGCTTTTTGTGGCTGGGCTTTAGCCATACCTCATTTCCTCCTCTGTCAATCAAGGCCACAAAATTGCCTTCATTTTTGTAACAAGCATTTAGCATTCTTATGCTGTAGATAAAATACACAGAAAGCCAAGGCCATGTGCGGTGGCTCACACTTGTAATCCCAGCACTTTGGGAGGCTGAGGTGGGCAGATCACCTGAGGTCAGGAGTTCGAGACCAACATGGCAAACCCCACCTCTACTAAAAATATAAAAATTATCTGGGCATGGTGGCACACACCTGTAATCCCAGCTACTTGGGTGACTAAGGCGGGAGAATTGCTTGAACCCGGGAGGTGGAGGTTGCAGTGAACTGAAATCATGCCGCTGCACTCCAGCCTGGGCAACAGAGCAAGACTCTGTCTCCAAAAAAATAATAATAAATTCTATCTTTAAAAAAATACACAGGAAACTTAGCATGAAAATAGTTCTCTCAGAGACACATCTTTTGGTTTTGTGAAAAGGAAGTGTAAAAGATTGGATTAATCTGCTTTTTTGCCAGTGTTGACAGAGCTTTCGTTTCCTCTGAATTGATTGCGTGTTTCCTCCTCTGGGTACGTGGGTAAGAAGTCAGGCCCTCAGCTGCCTGAGGGTTGCGGTTTGCAGAGCAGAAATGCCCTGTCCATCCCCTGCCTGGTTGCAGTGAAGCTTCTCTAACGTGCAGCTGGTCCAGTTCTCTTGTGCCATCTTTCTCAGCATTTCAGGATGGGCATCATTTCTTTTGTGTTGCTCCAGCTTATGACTAAAGGAATTGAAGAAGTTGCCCTGCTCTCTGGATATTTCTGTTGAGTAATGTCCCTGGCCAGCAGTTTATGCACACTTAACACATGTTGTCTGCGCTGTGCTTTCATCTAGCAGAGTCTGCCTTGGGCAAGTTACTTAACCTCTCTGTGCCTCCATCTTCTTGTGTGTAATCAGCAGTACAGGATCTGTCCAGATGGCTGTTACGAGGGTTTAATACGTTAATAGATGTAAAATGCGTAGAAGGGTGTCTGGCACATAGGAAGTTCTACAAAAATGTTGGCTATTTTCATGAATGTTGTTTCCCCAGCTAAAGTTGTCACCACTAAAGTTAAGTTTCTGTATATTTTAGACTATATAAATTGTCTGTATGCACAGGTTTACTGTATATATGTCTTATGTATATGTCACTTACTGATTTAAAAGGGATTGTTCATCTGTCTCTGACCATCTTCCTTCTAATTGCAGGGCCTCAGGTGGTTGGGAATTTGTTTCTCGAAGTCATCAGGGCCTTTTATTCTTACTGCAGAGATGCCCTTGGTTCTGATCTTAAACTTAGCTACACCCAGAGTGGAAATTCGCTGATAAGGTATGAGTTTGGCCTTTAACATCACACATCTCTCTCCATCCCCGGTACTATGATTTTTCTTTTCCTCTCTTGCTTACTATAAATTGTGAAGTGGTAGAGAAAGTGGAGATGCAGCAGGTGAGACCCTTGGTTAAAATAATGAATGCCTTGAAGTCGGTCAATGGGAATTGACTGTTCCCCACTGAGTACTGTGAAGAGTTTAAAGGGAGTTTGATGTAGTCTTTCCCTAGCCTGGGATGACAGGTATTTATTGATTTTTTTATCAAGTGTGAAGTGTATTTTTGATCAAGTATGAAACAATGAAATGTATGTATTGATCAAGTATGAAACTCATTTAACAAAGACAACTTGATCTAGTATACCCAACTGGTGAGTTACAGGATGGAGAGAAGAGGGAAAATGGAGGGGAGTGTGCCTGGCAAGTGGAAAGGGGATGTGAGTCTTCAGGACAGGAGTCTGGGGTGTGTTGGGGGAGACCCAGGCAGGGCACCGGAGGGCACAGGCTCCATTGCCCCAGAGGCAGAGTGAGTGGTGTTTGGAAGACAGCAGGCACATCGGCCTCAGGTGCACAGTTACACACAAACCCTGTTTTGTTTGTTTAGTTTGTTCCTTTTAAGGGGATACAACCTTTTCCTTTTTGCTTTACTCTTAATGTAATTTCCTTCTGCCTGAACTAGCATTGGGTACATTGAAAATTTAAATCAATTTTCCTATTTTTCTGGTTTATTAGTTATAAGTGTACCAAGAGTTCTTAGTGTTTGCTTTTTTCTCCCAGAATGAAAGTGGTTTATTGTTTTTCTGAATATGAAAGTAATACATGTTCATTGTCGAATTTACTGATATTTGAAAGATCAAGAAAAAAGGTGTCACCCATAATCCTAGCACCCTTCAGAGAAAACCATAAAACATTTTTACCTCTTTTTAGACTTCTACTACATATGTAAATACATAGATGCCTGTCTTTTATTTTAAAGGTAGAATTACACCAGTTATTTAGTTGCTTGGGGTTTTCCTTTTGTTTCCTTGTTGTTGGTTTGTTTGTTTGGTTTTGAGACAGGGTCGCCCAGGCTGTAGTGCAGTGGCGTGAACATGGCTCACTGCAGCCTCAGTCTCCTGGGCTCAAGCAATCCTCATGCCTCAGCCCCTTAAGTAGCTGAGACTACAGACATGCACCAGCATGCCTGGCTAATATATATATAAAAGTATATATGTGTGTATATATAAATATATAAATATATATGTGTATATATAAAAATATATGTGTGTATATATAAATATATATGTATATATAAATATATGTGTATATATAAATATAAAAAATATATATGTATACATATAAATATATAAGTATATATGTATATATAAATACATATGTGTATATATAAATATATATAAGTATATATATGTGTATATATATAAATATGTGTGTTTGTGTGTGTGCGTGTGTATATATATATTGCAGTTCTCCATCTTGGCTCACTGCAACCTCCACCTCCTGGGCTCAAGCAATTCTCCTGACTCAACCTCCCGAGTAGCTGGGATTACAGATGCCCACTACTATATCTGGCTAATTTTCATGTTTTTAGTAGAGACAGAGTTTTGCCATGTTTGCCAGGCTGATCTCAATATATATATATTTGTTTGTTCATTTGTTTGTTTGTTTGTAGAGACGGGGTTTCACCATGTTGCCCAGGCTGCTCTCAAACTCCTGAGCTCAAGCAATCCGCCCACCTCAGCTTTTCAAAGTGCTAGGATTATAGGTGTGAGCCCCCGTGCCTGGCACTCTCTGGAGTGTCACTCTCCAGCATGACAAGGTCTCACTCTGTCTCCCAGGCTGGAGCACAGTGGCACCATCAAAGGTCACTGAAGCCTTGAACTCCTGGGCTCAAGGGATCCTCACACCTCAGCTTCCCAAATAGTCAAGATGATAGGCACACACCACCACACCTGGCTAATTTTTTATTTTTCTGTAGAGACGAGGTCTTGCTATGTTGCACAGGCTGGTCTTGAATTCTGGCCTCAAGCAGTCCTCCTGCCTCAGCCTCCCTAACTGCTGGGATTACAGGTGTGAGCCACCGTGCCTGGCCACTGCTTGTTTTTTTGAAATGCAAGTTGTAAGTAGCTCTACACTGTTCTCCTATGGGATTAGTTGCCTTGGATTTTTTTGTTAAGGATTTATCATTTAAGGCCAAGTGCAGTGGCTCACACCTGTAATTTCAGCACTTTGGGAGGCCAAGGCAGGCAGATCACTTGAGGTCAGGAGTTCAAGACCAGCCTGGCCAACATGACAAAACCTGGTCTCTACAAAAATAAAAATAAAAAGATTAGCCGGGCGCGGTGGCATGTGCCTGTAGGCCCAGCTACTTGGGAGACTGAGGTGTGTGAATCGCTTGAACCCGGGAGGTGGAGGCTGCAGTGACCCGAGATCGCACCACTGCACTCCAGCCTGGGCGACAGAGCAACACTTCATCTCAGAAAATAAATAAAAATAATAAATCTTGACTGACCAATTTTTTATTGATTGACTTTTAGACAGTTTCTGCTTTTTCAGTTTTGTTTACTTGTTTGCTTTTGAGATGGAGTCTTGCTCTGTTGCCCAGGCTGGAGTGCAGTGATGCGGTCTTGGCTCACTGCAGCCTCCACCTCCCGGGTTCAAGTGATTCTCCTGCCTCAGCCTCCTGAGTAACTGGGATTAGAGGCACCTGCCACCACGCCCAGCTAATTTTTTGTATTTTTAGTAGAGATGGGGTTTCAACATGTTGGCCAGGCTGGTCTCAAACTCCTGACCTCGTGATCTGCCTGCCTCAGCCTCCCAAAGTGCTGGGATTACAGGCATCATCCACCGCATGTGGCCTGTTTGTTTTTTAGACGGAGTCTTACTCTGTCACCCAGGCTGGAGTGCAATGGCGCCATCTTGGCTCACTGCAACCTCCACCTCCTGGGCTCAAGCAATTCTCTTGCCTCAGCCTCCTGAGTAGCTGCGATTACAGATGCCCACTACCATATCTGGCTAATTTTTATGTTTTTAGTAGAGACAGAGTTTTGCCATGTTTGCCAGGCTGATCTCAAACTCTTGACCTCAAATGATCCGCCTGCCTCGGCCTCCCAAAGTGCTGGGATTACAGGTGTGAACTACCGCACCCAGCCTTTTTCAGTATTTTTTTTTTTTTTTTTTTTTTTTTTGAGACGGAGTCTCGCTCTGTCGCCCAGGCTGGAGTGCAGTGGCCGGATCTCAGCTCACTGCAAGCTCCGCCTCCCAGGTTTACGCCATTCTCCTGCCTCAGCCTCCCGAGTAGCTGGGACTACAGGCGCCCGCCACCTCGCCCGGCTATTTTTTTGTATTTTTTAGTAGAGACGGGGTTTCACCGTGTTAGCCAGGATGGTCTCGATCTCCTGACCTTGTGATCCGCCCGTCTCGGCCTCCCAAAGTGCTGGGATTACAGGCTTGAGCGGTGGCGCCCGGCCCTTTTTCAGTATTTTTTAATGGCCTTTTAGTAGTGCACTTCTGCACACATCTGTGTACCTATGCAGGGATTTTGGTAGGATAAATTTCTTGAATAAATTTCCTGAGCCATAGAAGATAAATATTTAAGGCTGGGCTCTGTGGCTCATGCCTGTAATCCAGCACTTTGGGAGGCTGAGGCGGGTGGATCACTTGAGGTCAGGAGTTTGAGACCAGCCTGGCCAACATGGTGAAACCCCGTCTCTACTAAAAATACAAAACTTAGCTGGACGTGGTGGTGCACGTCTGTAATCCATCCCAGCTACTCCGGAGGCTGAGGCAGGAGAATTGCTTGAACCTGGGAGGCGGAGATGGCAGTAAGCCGAGATCGTTCCACTGCACTCCAGCCTAGGAAACAGTGAGACTCTTTCTCCAAAAAAAAAAAAAAAAAAAAGAAGATAAACATTTAAAATCTTAGCTAAATTTCCCTGCTGAATATCCATGTACCATGTTATCCTACCAATAGAGTATGGACTAAAACTGATTTTCTGTACAAATTCTTTTTACAGTAGCTCTGAAATTATTGTTATTGTTGTTATTATTATTATTTTTATTATTATTTTGAGACAGAGTCTCACTCTGTCACCCAGGCTGGAGTGCAGTGGCGCAATCTCAGCTCACTGCAACCTCCGCCTCCCAGGTCAAGCGATTCTCCCACCTCAGCCTCCCGAGTACCTGGGATTACAGGTGTCTGCCATCATGCCCTGCTAATTTTTGTATTTTTGTAGAAACAGTGTTTCACCATGTTGACCCAGCTGATCCACCCACCTCAGCCTCCCAAAGTGCTGTGATTACAGGCATAAGCCACCGCACCCGGCCCTGAAATTTGTTTTTAAGAGACTGTATCAATATAAATATTGTTTAGGATGGCATTATGCAAACACATAAGAACAGTAGTATTTTCATTTTTATCAGGATGTGTCAGCTCTAGAAATAAGTTGCAGATGGTGAAATTGATTACAGTTTTTTGGACACTTTTTGTAATTCAGGATTTTTTAATAGATGTATTTATTCATGTCCTCCCCTTTTACAGTGCAATCAAAGAAAACAGAAATGCCTCTGAGATTGTCAAAACGGTAAATTTGCTGATCACTTCTCTAAGCACAGACTTTCTCTGGGATTATATGACGAGGTGTTTTGAGGAATGCTTTAGGTAAGTATGCAGTTCGAGAATACAGAATATTTAGGAAGGATGAGAGGGTTTAACAGTTTTGTAGCTGCTTAGAATGTCAGATTATATATAAGTAGCTGAAGCTGAGTAGTCTTTCCTGAGTTTTAAAATTCAACTAAAACAGGATTGGAAAGAATTCACTTAAGATTCTAGCAGAATGAAAACATCTCCAATAAGAAGGTTCACATAATCTTTGCCTTGTAATTCTGAAGCTGCTTTAAAAGTCTAACTTTAGAAAATCCTCCGTGCATTTTCTGGTTACATTCATCAAATCAGCTTTCCTCTCCTGGCTGCCTGATCTATTGAAAGCAGCTTAGTTTTGTGGCTTTGTGACTGGATAGAGCGTTTTTGAAATCTTCAGTTTTCTTAAATTTTTACTGAAATTAATGTATGACTGATCAGATAAAAGCATTTCTGTTTTAAGCTATTATAATCAGCTTTACCATCTCTTTTAACCGGGTGAATTGCACCACCTCTAAATTATCTGCCGTGGCGTACCCCGGGAACACCGAGCTTTCCTGGAGAGGCCTTTCCCATGCCATTTTCTTTATGGGAGGAATAAGGTCATGTCGCAAACCCTGTTTTGTCCTATGAGGCATGCTGTAAAACTTATTTCTTGTTCATCTCCACTATAATGCTCTTGGCTGTCTTAGAGTCTTACTTCTCAGCTGCTACCAGTATGCTTTTCTGTCCAAATAAGCTCACAACCCTGGGATGAATAAGTTAATTGCAATTGGATCCACAGGCAACAGCAAGGCCATATTTTATTGAAGTTAGAGTAAGCTTTGGTCAGCCTGGCTGTTATGTTATGTTATGTTATGTTATGTTATGTTATGTTATGTTATGTTATGTTATGTTATTTTTTATTTTATGACAGCGTCTCTGTCACCCAGACTGGAGTTCACTGGCACGATCCCAGCTCACTGCAACCTCTGCCTCCCAGGTTCAAGTGATCCTCCCATCTCAGCCTCCCAAATAGCTGGGACTACAGGCACAGCCTCCCAAGTAGCTGCAACTACAGGCGCCTGCCACCACACCTAGCTAATTTTTGTACTTTTAGTAGAGACGGGGTTTCACCATGTTGGCCAGGCTGGTCCCAAACTCCTGACCTCAAGTGATCCACCCGACGTGGCCTCCCAAAGTGCTGGGATTATAGGCATGAGCCACCAAATCCAGCTATCCTGGTTATTTTTTTTAAAAAAAAGAATAAAATGTTTCTACCCAGATAGAGCTGACTCTCCACCTTTGCAACATTTTGTCCTCCTTTCATCCCAGAGTTAATCACTGTCCTGAGATTGTCTGTCTTCAGTATAACATGGCTTTGCTGTTGCCTGTGGATCCTATTACAGTTAATTTATTCATCCCAGGGTTAGGAGATGAAAAGCAGTAGATACTTTTTAACTTATCCATTTATCTAGTAGCCTGTTTATATAAAAAGAAGTCTTGAATTTCAGTTTAAGATAAGCAACTAACAGTAGTTGATTGGTGGGGTTACACTTTTCTACAGAAGCTGAAGCATTCTAGGCAACTCAGGTGCTGATAAACTCGTGGTATTACTTTGAGAGGAGTAGTCCCAGGCCACGTCCTACAGCAGGGCGAACAGCCGTGTAGACTGTGGTGTTCTCCAGCCCAGCCTCGTTCCCTTGGATTGTGCCTTTGGGCTTGGATTGGGGACCTGGGATTACATCTGTCGACAGCACCCCATGTCTCCTGGGTATGGGACCACACATGTCTGAATTGGTAGAGTTCAAGTCAGAGGGAACCTGTTTGGACACCAACAGATTCAGGACACTTATTGACACTTCTCCATGTTAGATACTTTTAGTCACCAAAATTTAGTTATGAGAACTACAAAAGCTGTCTTACTTTCATTATGTTTGAAGTAGAATAACGTTACTGGAAATTGTAAGAAATTCTTGGACTTACTGCAGGAAGAATTATTTATTTTTATTATTATTATTATTATTTTTGAGACAGGGTCTTGCTCTGTCACCCAGGCTAGAGTACAGTGGTGCGATGTTGGCTCACTGCAACCTCTGCCTCCCAGGTTCAAGCAATTCTTGTGCCTCAGCGTCCCGAGTAGCTAGGACTATAGGCGTGGGCCACCACACCTGGCTAATTTTTTTGTACTTTAGTAAAGATGGGTTTTCACCATGTTGCCCAGGCTGTTCTCAGACCCCTGAGCTCAGACAATCCGCTCATCTCAGCCTCCCAAAGTGCTAGGATTACAGGCATGAGCCTCCACGCCTGGCCCAAGAATTGATTTTTCTTTGCTGTGATTTATAGACCAGTGAAGCAGCATTACAGTGTGAGGAACAGCGTCAGCCCTCCCCCGACGGTCTCGGAGCTCTGCACCCTCCTGGTCTTTCTGCTGGATGTCATTCCCTTGGTGAGTGCTGGGGAAGAGACGGCTCAACACCCGCTATTGTTTACATTCTTACTGGTGGTGATGGCCTGCTTTATCAACCTCACATTACTGAAAATATTTTACATAAATAGGCAACACTGCTTTGATGTTTGTTTTGGCATAAAAGATACAGCTGGATGTAATCTCTTATATTTTTAATGTCTTATTTAAAAGGGGCTATGACTTTTGGGCCAGTTGTAAGTGGGCAAAGCTGAAGTTAGGTCAACCAGCTGATGGACTGGGTATCATTCCCGTACTGCAGTTATTTTAGGGGAAGAGTCAATATGTTTCCTAGTTAAATTTGTGCTATTGGTTAATTTTCTCAAAGGAAACTAATTTTCTTAATATAGAAATGTACCAATTTTATTTTCTATTAGAAAGTGTAAAGCCACTTGCGAGGAGAGGAGTAACATCCTTGACTTGTCTAGATCAAGTTGAAATACCGAGCCTAGCTCTGTGGTATGCGCTTGTAATTCCCAGCTACTCAGGAGGCTGAGACAGGAGGATTGCTTGAGCCAAGGAGTTTGAGACCAGCCTGGGCAGCATAACATGATCCAGTCTCAAACAAAAACAATAGAAGTGTTCTTTTCTCTCTCTCTTTGTGTGTGTGTGTGTGTGTGTGTGTGAGGGAGTTTTGCTCTTGTTGCCCAGGCTAGAGTGCAATGGTGTGATCTCAGCTCACTGCAACCTCCACCTCCGGGGTTCAAGTGATTCTCCTGCCTCAGCCTCCCAGGTAGCTGGATTATAGGCACCTGCCACCACGCCCAGCTAATTTTTTGTATTTTTAGTAGAGACAGGGTTTCACCATATTGGCTGAGCTAGTCTCGAACTCCTGACCTCAGGTGATCCACCCACCTCGGCCTCCCAAAGTGCTGGGATTACAGATGTGAGCCACCATGCCCAGCCTCTTTTCTCTTTTTGAGATAGGGCCTCACTGTCACCCAGGCTGGAGTGCAGTGGCATGATCTCAGCTCACTGTAGCCTCATCCTCCCAGGCTCAAGCAATCCTCCCACCTCAGCCTCCCAAGTGTCTGAGACCACAGACATGTGCCACCACATCTGGCTAATTTTAGTATTTTTTGTAGAGATGGGGTCTCACTGTATTGCCCAGGCTAGTCTCGAACTCCTGAGCTCAAGCAATCTCCCTGTGTCAGCCTCCCAAGGTGCCGGCTGGGATTATGGGCATGAGCCACTGCGCCTAATCTTCTTTTGTTTTCTGATTTGAAAATTAACGTGAAATTTATGCCCTAAAAAATTGAATTAGATGCCATTTTGAGATGCATTGTTTTTCTGATTGTAAACCAGCAATGTGGGGTTAACCCATGTGTTTATTTCACAGGAACTTTACTCTGAGGTGCAAACCCAGTATCTCCCTCAGGTGCTCGGCTGCCTGGTGCAGCCTCTTGCTGAGGACATGGAGGCCTTAAGTTTACCTGAACTCACGCATGCCTTGAAGACGTGTTTCAAGGTGCTCAGCAAAGTCCAGATGCCGCCTTCCTACCTCGACACAGAGTCCACCAGCGGAACCTCGGTGTGTGCTCTCAGGGGCAGAAATGGTTCTGGGGGCTAAAAGCAGCTTATGCCTTTATGGGAGTAGAAAGTCTTTAGGGTTGGTTAGGATAGGAATAAACACTAGAAGATACCCAGGTGATATGTCAAATATGCTTGTAAAATTCTCACTTGAAAAAGTTTTAGCACCTGGCATGGTGCCGTCGCTCACACCTGTAATACTAACACTTCCGGAGGCTGGGGCAGGAGGATTGCTTGAGCCCAGGAGTTCGAGACCAGCCTGGGCAACACAGCAAGACCTCATCTCTCTACACAATAAAAATTAGGCCAAGTACAGTGACCGACACCTGTAATCCCAGTACTTTGGGAAGCCAAGGCGGGTAGATCTCCTGAAGTCAGGAATTCAAGACCAGCCTGACCAACATGGCAAAACGCCATCTCTACTAAAAATACAACAATTAGCCAGGCATGATGGCTTGTGCCTATAGTCCCAGTTACTCCAGAGGCTGAGGTAGGAGAATTGCTTGAACCCGGGAGGTGGAGGTTGCAGTGAGCCATCAGGCCGCCGCACTTCAGCCTGGGTGACAGAGCGAGACTCCATCTCAAATAAAAATGAAAATTAGTCATGGTGGTGTTCACCTGTAGTCCCATCTACTCAGGAGGTTGAGGTGGGAGCATCGCTTGAGCCCAAGAGGTTGAGACTGCAGTGAGCCATGATTGCATGGCTGCACTCCAACCTGAGTAAGAGCAAGACCCTGTCTCTACAAAAAAAAAATTTAAGTTTTAGCACTCTTTGTTTCACCCACTCTCGTGCTACTTGCCTGCTCTGTAACTGCAGTTAATGGTTAGATATAGTTAATAACTATGTAGCCACAGTTGATGGGCTAGTTATAACTAGCCTTGCAGACTGTTTCATGTGTGTGTTTGCAGTGTGTGATTTTGGTTATTTCAAATATAAGCGAGATGAGGTACTGGATTAGTTGGGGCTGCCATAATAAAGTACCACAGACTGAGTGGCTTCAACAACAGATGTTTGTTTTCTCGTGGTTCCGAAGGCCAGGTTGACACCTCCTGAGCGCACTGGGGAAAAAGAGTCTGTCTCGTGCGTTCCCCGAGCTTCTGGTGGTTTGCTGGCAATATTCAGCATTCCTCGGCTTGTCGAAGCGTCACCCCAGTCTCTGCCTTTATGTTCACTTGGCCGTCAACCTGTGTGCATGTCTGTCTCTATGTCCAGATCTCTCCTTTTTATAAGGACACCAATCCTACTGGATTTGGGCCCATCCTAATGATCTCATCTTTTTTTTTTTTTTTTTTTTTTTTTTTTGAGAGGGAGTCTCACTCTGTTGCCCAGGTTGGAGTGCAGTGGCCGGATCTCAGCTCACTGGAAGCTCCGCCTCCCAGGTTCCCGCCATTCTCCTGCCTCAGCTTCCCAAGTAGCTGGGACTATAGGCGCCGACACCTCGCCCGGCTAGTTTTTTGTATTTTTTGGTAGAGACGGGGTTTCACCGTGTTAGCCACGATGGTCTCGATCTCCTGACCTCGTGATCCGCCCATCTCGGCCTCCCAAAGTGCTGGGATTACAGGTTTGAGCCTCTGCGCCCGGCCCTAATGATCTCATCTTAATTGGATCATCTGCAAAGACTCTGTTTTCAAATTAAGGTACATTCACCGGTACTGGGAGTTAGGACTTCAATATCTTTTTGAAGATAACATAACATACACTGTTCTCTAACTTGTTTTACTTTTTTTTTTTTTTTTTTTTTTTGAGACAGAGTCTCTCTCTGTACCCAGACTGGCGTGCAGTGGTGTGATTTCGGCTCACTGCAACCTCCACCTCGTGGGTTCAAGCAGTTCTGCCTCAGCCTCCCGAGTAGCTGGGATTACAGGCACCCACCACCATGCCTGGCTAATGTTTTGTATTTTTAGTATTGACGGTGTTTTACCATGTTGGCCAGGCTGGTCTCGAACTCCTGACCTCAAATGATCCACCCGCCTCGGCCTCCCAAAGTGTTCGGATTACAGGCATGAGCCACCACTCCTGGCCTTATGTGATTTTTCATACCTTTACTTTACCCTCAGCTCAGTTTTCTCATTGACATTTGTTAATTTGTCGGAAACAGTTCTTGCTCTGTTGTCCAGAGAACTGTGGCAGGTGATCCACCCACCTCGGCCTCTCTAAGTGCTGGGATTACAGGCTTGAGCCACCACGCCCTGGCAGAAACAACTTTTCAACAACTTTTTTGAACTCTGAAGGGTTTGTATATTTAGGCAAAAACACAAGAAAAATAGGCCCAAAAGCCAGCCTCCCCAGAGAGCGTGTGGGTCCACCAGTCTCCTCTTTGCCACCCACCCCTCTCCTTCCCCTGCTTTGGGTGCCTCCTAAATTTCATTATACGCTTGACACAGAGATTCTCTAGTCTAGAGAGTGATGAGTTTGAAAAACAGAATTGAAATATATTCATGATTTCAACCGATGCTTGAATACCTTGGTGTTAAGAGATGCACAATTCATGTCTTTTTATTTTTTACAGAGTCCAGTCAAAGGTGAAAACAACAAAATAATTTTGGAAACAAAGGCAGTGATTCCCGGTGATGAAGACGCTTCGTTTGCCCCTCTGAAGTCTGAGGACAGTGGGATCGGACTCAGTGCCTCGTCACCGGAGCTCTCCGAGCACTTGAGGGTTCCTCGAGTTTCTCTGGAAAGGGATGACGTTTGGAAGAAGGGCGGGAGCATGCAGAGGACGTTTCTTTGCATCCAAGAGCTAATTGCCAACTTTGCCAGCAAGAACATTTTTGGAGTACAGCTGACAGCGTCAGGAGAAGAAAGCAAGTCCGAGGAACCTGCAGGGAAGAGAGACCAGGGTGGGACGCAGAGCCTGGCGGCCGAGGATTGCAGCAGGAAGAACTCGTGGGAGCCCAAGCCCATCACGGTGCCTCAGTTCAAGCAGATGCTTTCGGACTTGTTCATGGCGCGAGGGTCTCCATTCAAGACAAAGAATTCGGAGTCACCGTCGTCTTCGCCCAGCAGCCCCGCCAGGAAAAGCGGGAGAGAATGGGATGTTGAACAGGTGGTCATTGACCTGAGGGGTTCCAGGGAGGAATGCAGGGAGGCCTTTGCCGCCGCCTGCCACCTGCTGCTGGACTGTGCCACCTTCCCTGTCTACCTGTCCGAGGAAGAGACCGAGCAGCTCTGTGCAACGCTCTTCCAGCTGCCAGGTGAGAGGCGGCCGTGCCGAAGTCCCTCTTCAGGAATCATACAATGAGGCGATTGATGTGGGTGGAATATCCCCTGTCCGCAATGCTGGGGACCAAAACTATTTTGGATTTCAGACTTTTTTCAGATTTTTTGAATATTTGCCTTACACTTACCGGTTCAGCATTCCTAATCCAGAAATCCAAAATCCAAGATGCTCCAGTGAGTATTTCCTTCGAGCATCATGTCAGTGCTAATAAGGTTTCAGATTTTGGATTTGGGATTTCAGATTAGAGATTGTCAACCTGTATTTAAAGACTAGCTCAAATCGTGTCAGCCAAGAAGGCGCTATTGGCCTCATTTGTTCCCTTCCTTATTTGTACTTAGGACATTTTTGACTTGTGTCTCACTACATGGCAAAGTGGTAAGGGTGGGGGGCCTATATTTTTAAGGCTTGGGTGTCCAGCACAGCCCATCAGAAGACCTAAAACATGAGTGGCATTCAGTGGGAGTAAATAGACTATTTCATGATACCTGTTGATAAAGATTTTTTTTTTGTTTTTTGAGATAGGGTCTGGCTCTGTTGCCCAGGCTGGAGTGTGATGGCACCAACTCAGCTCACTGCAACCTCCGCTTCCTAGGTTCAAGTGATTCTCCTGCCTCAGCTTCCCCAGTAGCTGGGACGACAGGCACGTGCCACTATGCCCAGCTAATTTTTTTTTTTTTTTTTTTAGCGTCTCGCTCTGTCACCAGGCTGGAGTGCAGTGGCACAATCTTGGCTCACTGAAGCCTCTGCCTCCGGGGTTCAAGTGATTCTCCTACCTCAGCCTTATGAGTAGCTGGGATTACAGGCACGTGCCACCATGCCCAGCTAATTTTTTTATTTTTAGTAGAGACAGGGTTTCACCATGTTGGCCAGGATGGTCTCAATCTCTTGACCTCGTGATCCACCCACCTAGGCCTTCCAAAGTGCTGGGATTATAGGTGTGAGCCACCGTGCCTGGCCCCCTAATTTTCATATTTTTAGTAGAAATGGTGTTTCACCATGTTGGCCAGGCTGGTCTCAAACTCCTGGCCTTATATGATCTGCCTGTCTCGGCCTCCCAAAGTGCTGGGATTACAGGCGTGAGCCACTAGGCCCTGGCCAGTATTTATATATTGGTTTGCTAGGGCTCCCTAACAAAGTACAGTAAACTGAGAAATTTGTCTCATAGTTTTGGCAGCCAGAAGTCCAAGATCAAGGTGTCAGCCAAGCCACGCTCCTCCTCTGAGACTCCAGGTGGAATATTTTTTGGCCTCTTCAGCTTCTGGTGCTGGCCAGCAACCCTTGGGGGACTCCTCAGCTTGCAGCTGCATCAGTCCCGTCTCTGCCTTTGTCTTCACAAGGTGTCCTCTGTATGTCCTGTCTTCCCTTGACATGTCCCTCTTATAAGGACACCAGTCATATTGGATTAATCAGGGCCCACCCTAACGACCTCATCTTAATTTGATTACCTCTGTAAAGACCTTATTTTCAAATGACTCTCACCAGCAGGAAGTTAGTGCACTGCTGTCCAGATGGATTTCTCAGGTAACTTCCCAGATCTAGGGAGCTGTAGAATCTGCAGACTGGGGACCCATTCTCACGTGGTTCTGCTTGTTTCTGCCTCTCCGGTGGGCTTCCTTTCAGGAGCCGGTGATTCCAGTTTTCCATCTTGGCTGAAATCCCTTATGACCATTTGCTGCTGTGTGACTGACTGCTACCTCCAGAACGTGGCCATTTCCACTCTGCTGGAAGTGATAAACCATTCCCAGTCCCTGGCTCTTGTCATTGAAGACAAGATGAAACGCTACAAGAGCTCTGGACACAACCCTTTTTTTGGCAAACTGCAGATGGTGACGGTTCCTCCCATTGCTCCAGGGATTTTAAAAGTCATTGCAGAGAAAACAGATTTCTATCAGGTATTTCCCACTGGGAACACTCTTCTTATGGCCTCCTTCTCCCCCTGAGCAAAACTCAGAACTGTATAGCTGAGGATGGGAGCAGTGGCCCACTTCTCTGGGATTGATATTCCTATAGGGCACTGGGCAGAGGCAGTAGCCTTTGGTCTTCTGAGACTGCCTCTCCCAGCATGTAACTTTCACCCTCCAGGCAAGCTATGGTGAGAGCAACTGGGGCCCCAGTATTCTGGGCCTGCCGTGACTGAGTGGAACCCCTGCCTGGGAGTGGGGTCTGGGTGGAGGCAGGGAGCCCATGACTCCTCCACTGCACTCGCCTGGATTTAGTCTCTGCCACATCAAACTCCCTACAGGGCGCATCACCTGCATAGGGTGAGGCTCGGTACCTGCCTGTTGAAAGAATGCCTCAACCCCTCTGGTCCAGTTTCCCGTTAATTCCCTTTCTGAAAGTAATGTTGAGGTCTAGGCAAGAGCTGCAGAGTTCTTGGCCAGAAACCTCCAGGTCTGACCTCCTCTGCTGCCCGGATGACTTTGGTGGGTCTTCTCTTTTCTTTTTTCTTTTTTCTTTTCTTTTATTTTTTGAGACAGAGTCTTACTCTGTCACCCAGGCCGGAGGGCAGTTGCGTGATCTCAGCATTTCAGCTCACTGCAACCTCCGCCTCCTGGATTCAAGCGATTCTCCTGCCTTACCCTCCCAAGTAGCTGGGATTACAGGGGCCCACCACCACACCTGGCTAGTTTTTGTATTTTTAGTAGAGATGGGGTTTTGCCATGTTGACCAGGCTGGGATCCTCCTGACTTCAGGTGATCCACCCGCCTCGGATCCCAGAATGCTGGGATTACAGGCATGAGCCACCGCGCCTGGCCTTTGGTGGGTTTCTTGCTTTATTTGATGGTGATGTGTCTCTGGGCATGGAGGATTCTCACATGGCAAATACAGGTGAGAGCCAGTATGTCGGGGCTGAGACTGAGTGAGGAGGATGTGAGCGGATGCTGCCTGTGTTGACATGGTCCCCCACCACCTGCCTTTTCCTTGTCCCAGAGGGTGGCTCGTGTGCTTTGGAATCAGCTGAACAAAGAGACCCGGGAGCATCACGTCACCTGTGTAGAATTGTTCTACCGGCTGCACTGCCTGGCCCCGACGGCCAACATCTGCGAGGACATCATTTGCCACGCCCTCCTGGACCCTGACAAGGTGAGCCTTTCTGGCCGCCACCTCCATCCTGCAGCACCCAGGCCCTTGTTGTACATGCGCTTGGCCGACTGACATCCATCCAGTCGAAGTCTTTCTGGGGCTGAGTGGACATCGTGATTAATAAAGTAAGCAGAGGTGTTCCAGGATTTCAATCCTGGAAGGCCACTGGAAGCTTGAGCCATTCTTTTTACAGCCCTGAAAATGTGGTTTGTGACCATATTGAGGCTCACCAGGGAAACCTGCCCAAACTTGCTGTAAGGACTTGCAGGGCTTCTGCAGGTGTTGGCAAAATAGGCAGTTGTAGGGAATTGATTGTCCCTGGAAGAACTTACTGAAGCAGGACGTGGTGGCTCACTGTGGTGGCTCACTCCTGTAATCCCAGCATTTTGGGAGGCTGAGGTGGGAGAAATTGAGGTCAGGAGTTCAAGACCTGCCTGAGCAACCACAAATAAATAAGGCCAGGCACGGTGATTCACGCCTGTAATTCCAGCACTTTGGGGGTCCGAGGCAGGCGAATCACCTGAGGTCAGGAGTTCGAGACCAGCCTGAGCAACATGGTGAAACCCTGTCTCTACTAAAAATACAAAATTAGCCGGGCGTGGTGGCACATGCCTATAATCCCAGCTATTCGGGAGGCTGAGGCAGGAGAATCACTTGAATCTGGGAGGCAGAGGTTGCAGTGAGCCGAGTTCGCACCACTGCACTCCAACCTGGGCAACAGAGTGAGATCTATCTTTACCAAAAACAAATAAATAAATAAGGCCAGGCGTGGTGACTCACGCCTGTAATTCCAGCACTTTGGCAGGCCGAGGCAGGCAGATCCCCTGAGGTCAGGAGTTCAAGACCAGCCTGGGCAACATGGTGAAACCCTGTCTCTACTAAAAATACAAAATTAGCCGGGCGTGGTGGCACGTGCCTGTAATCCCAGCTACTCGGGAGACTGAGGCAGGAGAATCACTTGAATCTGGGAGGCAGAGGTTGCAGTGAGTGGAAACCACTCTACTGCACTCTGGCTTGGGTGACAGAGCAAGACTCCGTCTCAAAAAATAAAAAATAAAAATAATAATAAACCAATGTTTTTTAAAAATATATTTTATTGAGAATTTATTGTCCTGGATCTCCTTTGCAGTCTGTTGTGTGTCCTCGTTCTTTAAGACGCTTGGGGCTGACACTTGCAAGGAAGCCATGCCCCTTTGTGTTTTCCTTTGGCTGCAGACCACAGGGGTGACCCTGGACTCCAATACTGAGCTCTGAATGTGCTGCTCTGTTAAAGTGAACAATCAGAGAGAGAGGATGCAGGTTCTCCTTTTCCTTCTGGCCGAATCAGTCAAAGCATCTTTGCTGTGGTTGCTGTCAGTCCTGCTGAAGTCTTTGATCTGTTGTTTAAATGGGGTTTATGGTGACTGAAGACAGCGGTCAGTTATGAAACCAAGTTCCTCACTCCCATTTATTTCCTCATCAAGGGAACAAGGCTGGAAGCTCTGTTTAGATTTTCTGTGATCTGGCACCTGACAAGAGAGATCCAAGGCAGTCGAGTAACATCTCACAATCGCTCCTTTGACAGGTAAGGCGGTCTTCGTTATGCTCTACCGTTAACTCTCAAGGAAACTCCACAGAGGTTCCTGCCCAACATGTGGGGCTGGGGAGGGAGAGGTACATGCAGTTGAAAACATGACCCCTATGGCCAGGCGCAGTGGCTCATGCCTGTAATTCCAGTACTTGGGAGGCCAAGGCAGGTGGATCACTTGAGGCCAGGAGTTCAAGACCAGCCTGGCCAACATGGTGAAACCCTATCTCTACTAAAAATACAAAAATTAGCCGGGCATGAGGGTGGGCATGTGTAATTCCAGCTGCTTGGGAGGCTGAGGCGGGAGAATCGCTTGAACCCGGGAGGTGGAAATTGCAGTGAACCAAGACTGCGCCACTTCACTCCGCCTGGGTGACAAGAGCGAAACTCCATCTCAAAAAAAGAACACCTGACCCCTGCTCATGACCCCCCCGAGCACAGCCAGTGGTTCCCATAAACAAGTGAATTTAGGCCAGACACATGTGAACATTTTGTTAATTTGGAATTTTGTTAATTTGGAATTTTGTTAATTTGGAATGTTAGTTAGGAATTTTGTTAATTTGTTTGGGATGTGAGGAATCCTGGCATACCCCGAAATCACCTGTGCAGCTTTTACCACATGCCCCTACGAGGGGACTTTGCAGGGAGGTCAGATGGCCTAAACCTCCCCTGGGGGAGTGACCACAATTGGTGTGTGTGCTTGTCCCATCACTGACTCATGCTGAAGAGGGGAACTTGATTGCAGCCCATTGTACTGCACATTGTTTTTCCCGAGTGCCTCTGAAACTCTAGGCATGAGGCCAGACACTCAGCCTTAGAGATGCCAGCTGATTCTGATGCCTGGGGCCCAGGCCCAGACTCAGATATATAACCCATTTGGGGTGAGGCCTGAGCATTGGGATTTTAAATGCTCCCACTGGTGATTCCAACGTGAAACACAAGTGGAGTCCCCCTTGACGTCATCCACTTGGGTCTGGAAGTCCAGCTTGGGTGGAGCTCCTGGGGGCCCTGTGTTGGGTGATGCCCTATGCCCAGTGTCCGCCATGGTGCGTGGCGCACAGGGGTGGCTGCGAGCAGACTCACTGGTGTGTTTCCCACCGCAGGTCCTTGTTCGTCGTGCTGGACAGCCTGGCCTGCACGGATGGTGCCATCAGCGCAGCAGCCCAGGGCTGGCTGGTGCGTGCTCTCTCCCTCGGGGATGTGGCTCGCATCCTCGAACCCGTGCTCCTGCTCCTGCTGCAGCCAAAAACCCAGAGAACCTCCATCCACTGCCTCAAGCAGGAGAACTCGGCTGGTGAGCAGCCTGCATGGGAACCGAGGGTGAGGGAGGAACGGGTCGGGGGCCTGGACCTCAGTAGTGATCGTTGAGGGACTGAGGCCCACTAGGTAGTTTTATTAGATGCAAATGGTGCTTTGTAAATTGTGAGGACTTCGACAATTTAAGGACCCAGTGATCTAGCACTTAGAACTATTAGTGAGTGGGTTTGCTGTTTTCACTGAAAAACCAGATTATTTTGTTATTAAGGAAAATTGGCCGGGCATAGTGGCTCACAACTGTAACCCCAGCACTTTGGGAGGCTGAGGCAGGTGGATCACCGGAGGTCAGGAGTTCAAGACCAGCCTGGCCAACATGGTGAAACCCTGTCTCTACTAAAAATACAAAAATTAGCCTGGCGTGGTGGTGCACGCCTGTAATCCCAGCTACTTGGGAGGTTGAGGCAGGAGAATCTCCTGAACCCGGGAGGTAGAGATTGCAGTGAGCTGAGATGGCTCCACTGCACTCCAGCCTGGGTGACAGAGAGAGACTCTGTCATTCATAAATAAATGAATAAATAAAATAACTTTTATTTGTGAACCTTCAACTACAAGGTAAGTAGTTTATTTTCTCTTTGTGCTCTAAGATTCTTTTAGACTATAAAATCCTGTTAATCAGATTATCAGAAATGAAGAAGAAATAAACCTTTCAGTTCAGAGAACTTCCAGAGGCATCTTTAACACAAATGTAAAAGAATATAGGTAGAAATGAGGAAAGAAAAGAAAAACTAAGCCTGATGAGTCAATTAAAATTCAATGATTAATATCGAATGCATTTTATGAACTCACATTACTTCCTACAATAGCTATATTTAATGACTTCACAATTTTCTAAGGGATGGTTTGCAAACTTTGAGTGAGTTTGTTTAGCTTGAGGCAGAAATTTAAAAATAATAACAATAATAAGTACTGCATTCATTCACTCCAAGAAAAGTAACAGACAAGGCTATAAGAAGGTTGTAGTGCCCTAGTCTAAGAAGCAAAAGCCAAGGCCCAGAATGTGGCAAGACAAGGGTTAAAAAGTAAAGAAGGGCCGGGCGGTGGCTCACCCCTGTAATCTCGGCACTTTGGGAAGCCAAGGTGGGTGGATCACAGGGTCGGGCCTGTGACCCGTGACTGTGACTGTCCTGGCTAACACGGTGAAACCCCATCTCTACTAAAAATACAAAAACTAAGCTGGGCGTGGTGGTGGGCGCCTGTAGTTCCAGCTACTTGGGAGGCTGAGGCAGGAGAATGGCATGAACCCTGGAGGCAGAGGTTGCAGTGAGCCGAGATCGCACCACTGCATTCCAGCCTGGGCCACAGAGTGAGACTCCATCTCAAAAAAAAAAAGAAGAAAAGAAAAGAAGAGGCCGGGTGCGGTGGCTCAAGCCTGTAATCCCAGCACTTTGGGAGGCCGAGTCGGGTGGATTACGAGGTCAGGAGATCAAGACCATCCTGGCTAACCTGGTGAAACCCTGTCTCTACTAAAAAATACAAAAAAAAAAAACTAGCCAGGCGAGGTGGCGGGCGCCTGTAGTCCCAGCTACTCGGGAGGCTGAGGCAGGAGAATGGCGTGAACCCGGGAGGTGGAGCTTGCAGTGAGCTGAGATCCGGCCACTGCACTCCAGCCTGGGCGACAGAGCGAGACTCCGTCTCAAAAAAAAAAAAGAAAAGAAGAGCAAATTTTCCTCTGCCTAGCAAGCTCACTTCAAGGATAGTTATAAGCTAACACTGTTCGAGAAGTTGAAACCAAAGGAATAGACTCCAGACACCCCAACTCCGGAACAAGGGGTGTAGTAGAAAAGAAAGGACAAATGTCTGTATTTAGCCAGTTTTTGTTTTTTCTTTTGACGCAGCTACAAGGCCACCAGCTATGCAAGGCCACAAGTTATGCCAAGTCATCAGTTATGCTATAGATTACGTGACCTGTCATATGATTAACTGCTTTTGTTTTGCTTCTGTAAGCCTGCTTGTAAAAACCCCGCCGCTCTGTTCAATGCTCAGTTTTTTGGATGTGAATCCACTGAGCCAGTGCATAGCATAAAATAAACATCCTCCTATTTTCTCATATCCGTCTCTCTAGTCCTCAGTTTCCCACAACAAGCTTGCTGGGTTATAAATATCCTGTGTTTATCTCAGTCTTGTGTGTGTGTGTGTGAGAGACAGAGTCTCGCTCTGTCACCCAAGCTGGAATGCAGTGGCATGATCTCAGCTCACTGCAGCCTCCACCTCCTGGGTTCAAGTGATTCTCCTGCTTCAGCCTCCTAAGTAGCTGGGATTACAGGCATGTACCACCACGCCTAGCTAATTTTTTTTTTTTTTTTTTTTTTGGTATTTTTAGTAGAGACAGGGTTTCACCATGTTGGTCAGGCTTGTCTCGAACTCCTGACCCCCAATGATCTGCCCGCCTCGGCCTCCTAAATTGCTGGGATTACAGACATGAGCCACCTCTCCTGGCTGTCTCAATCTTATCTTACAGAGAGAAGCAGCCCATCAGCTAAGTAAGCAGAGGTATATTAAATGGCTTCCTGTCTTTATAAGGCTCCTGGCCTAAACCTCTAACCTCTGGTTTTTCTTTAGGGGAAAAGCTGGCTGCCCTATCAAATAGGCCCTATCAAATTTTATTGTTCCACATTTTAAGAAAGTAAAACTGAAGTGTAAACAAAGAACCTTCTTAAAAGTTTGGCTACAATTCATGGCAGCTACATTTTTTAGTATTTCTTTTCTATTTTAAGAGGAAAGCTCTATCTCCATAGTTCCTTGGGCTTTATTATTATTATTATTATTATTATTTATTTTTTGAAGAAGAAGAAGAGTCTCACTCTGTCACCCAGGCTGGAGTGCAGTGGCGTGATCCCAAGTCACTGCAATCTCTGCCTCCCAGGTTCAAGCGATTCTCCTGCCTCAGCATCCTGAGTAGCTGGGATTACAGGCGCTGGCCACCACAGCCAGCTAATTTTTTGTATTTTTAGTAGAAACGGGGTTTCACCATGTTAGCCAGGTTGGGTCTTGAACTCCTGACCTCAGGTGATCCATCTGCCTCAGCCTCCCAAAGCGCTGGGATTACAGGTGTGAGCCACCACGCCCAGCCTTAATTTTTGTATTTTTAGTAGAGATGGGGGTTTTGCCGTGTTGGCTAGACTGGTCTTGAACTCCTGAGCTCAAGTGTTCCGCCTGCCTCGGCCTCCCGAAGTGCTGGAATTACAGGTGTGAGCCACTGCGCCTAGACTTCCTTGGTCTTTAAAAGTCACCCAGCACTACCTTGCTGCTTCCTCTAATCTGTTTCCTGCTGACCACAGAAATAGTCTGCCACATCCAAGTAGGAGAAAATGTCTTTGCTCTGCCATTTTCTTTCTCTGAAAAAAATAAGTGTCCTGCTTACCCTACCCTACTTCTGTAATCCTGTAGAAATCTATTTTTAAAATACTGCTATGCACTTCAAGCAGCTCATCAATTTCTGATATTCTTCTTCCATTTTTGATCTTACTTAATGTCCATGACATAGATTTTTTTTAAAGCTCTTTTGTGTGCCTTTATCTTGTTTGATCATCCTAAAAACCTTATGAGAATGACAGTTTTGTTTTGTTTTTTTTTTAAGATAGAGTCTCGCTCTGTGGCCCAGGCTGGAGTGCAGTGGCGCAATCTTGGTTCATTGCAACCTCTGCCTCCCGGGTTCAAGCCATTCTCCTGCCTCAGCCTCCTGAGTAGCTGGGGTTACAGGCACGTGCCTCCACGCCCAGCTAATTTTTGTATTTTTAGTTGAGATGGGGTTTCACCATGTTGGCCAGACTGGTCTCAAACTCCTGGCCTCAAGTGATCCGCCCACCTCAGCCTCCCAAAGTGCTGGAATTACAGGTATGAGCCTCCATGCCCGGTTCATGGCATAGATTTATTGAACACTGCTTATTAAAAATGTTTGACAATATCAAAGACTTTTGACTCACTTCTTTTTTAAAAAAAAAAATAGGCAGTGGTCAGTGGCCTATTTGACTTCTCCTAAAAGAGACTTGAATATTTAAAAGTGTCATATGTTTTCTGACTATAGAAGTAGTAACATGCTTATTTTTAAAATGGAAATAATGAGGACATAAAAACCTAAATGGGGCCAGGCGCGGTGGCTGAAGACTGTAATCCCAGCACTTTGGGAGGCCGAGACGGGCGGATCACGAGGTCAGGAGATCGAGACCATCCTGGCTAACACGGTGAAACCCCGTCTCTACTAAAAAATACAAAAAACTAGCCAGGCGAGGTGGCAGGCGCCTGTAGTCCCAGCTACTCGGGAGGCTGAGGCAGGAGAATGGCGTGAACCCGGGAGGCGGAGCTTGCAGTGAGCTGAGATCTGGCCACTGCACTCCAGCCTGGGCCACAGAGCGAGACTCCGTCTCAAAAAAAAAAAAAAAAAAAAAACCCTAAATGGAAGTCCTTTGTAAAGCTAGTTGATAGAACTAGGGATTGTTAATGGTTTGGCAGGTAGTCTTCCAGACTTTCCTAGTGGCTGTGTATTATACATATTCTCTCCTAACTGGGCTCATTCTATACAATACTCTTCTGCTGCTTGATTTTTTTTCCTTTCTTTCTAGAGACAGGGGTCTCACTCGGTTGCCCAAGCTGGAGTACAGTGACGCCATCATAGCTCACTGTAGTCTCGAACTCCTGGGCTCAAGAGACCCTCCAGCCTCAGCCTCCCGAGTAGCTGGGACTACCAGTGTGTGTCACCATACCTAGATAGCTTTTAAATTTTTTGTAGAGGTGGTGTTTTTCCATGTTGCCCAGGCTGGTTTGGAACTCTTGGGCTCAAGCAATCCTCCTACCTTGGCCTCCCAAACAATCCTCCTACCTTGACCTCGCACAGTATTGGGATCACAGGCATAATCCACTGTACCTGGCTTGATTTTTTCTTTCTTTTTTTTTTTGGGAGACAGAGTCTCACTCTTATGAGACAGAGTCTTGCCCAGTCTGGAGTGTAGTGGCGTGATTTCAGCTCACTGCAGCTTCCGTTGTTCAGGTTCAAGTGATTCTCCTGTCTTAGCCTCCCACGCTGGGACTACAGGCATGCACCACCACCTCCAGCTAATTTTTGTATTTGTAGTAGATGGGGTTTCTCCATGTTGGCCAGGCTGGTCTCAGACTCCTGACCTCCGGTGATCTGCCCGCCTAGGCTCCCAAAGTGCTGGGATTACAGGCATGAGCCACCGTGCCACCACACCCGGCCTCCAGTTTGTCTTTATACACACATGACATTTCGGTGAATATCCACATCCTTATGGCTTTGAAAGTCTTCTGCTGACATTTCTGCAGGATACATTTCTGTTTTTTGTTTTTTGAGATGGAGTTTTGCTCTTGTTGCCCCGGCTGTAGTTCACTGGCACAATTTCAGCTCACTGCAACCTCTGCCTCCTGGGTTCAAACGATTCTCCTGCCTCAGCCTCCCGAGTAGCTGGGATTACAGGGGACCGCCACCATGCCCAGCTAACTTTTTGTATTTTTAGTAGAGACGGGGTTTCACCATTTTGGCCAGGCTGATCTCAAACTCCTGACCTCAGGTGATCCACCTGCCTTGGCCTCCCAATTGCTGGGATTACAGGTGTGAGCCACCGTGCCCTGCCAGGATACATTTCTTGAAAGGGAATTCCTAGGAAAAAATAATACGTGTTTTTAAAAATTGCTGCCCCCAAAGAGTTATGATACTTAAGTTTACTATAACAATGTAATTAAATGATCCCATCCTTGAATGTTCTGTAAAACCTATCCACCTTCCTTTGTCTGCTTTTGTCTGTAATATAACCCGGACTCTGGTGGTGGTGGTTCATGTGAGAGTTTTAGGAAGATTAATCTTTCTGTCTGGCTTTAAGACAAAGACCGCCCTACAGCTAATGTGTCACAGCTGAGCCTTCTGTTCTAAAGTCATTTGTCATCTTGTCATTTTCAGATGACTGGCACCATTGGTTTAACAGGAAGAAAACCTCTTTCAGAGAGGCATCTGTAGGGCCCGAGCCTCAGGAGAGCGGCTCTGAAGAGCACCTGCCTCTGAGCCAGTTCACCACGGTGGACCGTGAAGCCATTTGGGCCGAAGTGGAGAAGGAGCCCGAGAAGTACCCGCCACTAGGCGAGCTGAGCGAGGAAGAGCTGCCCTACTACGTGGAGCTTCCGGACAGGACGGCCCACGGCGCCCCGGACAGCAGCGAGCACACCGAGTCCGCAGACACGAGCTCCGGCCATACGGACAGCGAGAACACGTCCTCCTTCTCCTCCCCTTCCCATGACCCGCAGGAGCTGAGCAATGAAGAGAACTGCTGTGCGCCCATCCCCATGGCGGGCAGGGCATACCCCAAGCGCTCGGCCCTGCTGGCGGCCTTCCAGTCAGAAAGCTTCAAGGCTGGGGCCAAGTTAAGCCTGGTGCGGGTGGACTCGGACAAGACGCAGGCTTCTGAGTCGTTCTCCAGCGATGAGGAGGCCGACTTGGAGCTCCAGGCCCTCACTACGTCCAGGCTGCTGAAGCAGCAGCGGGAAAGGCAGGAGGCCGTCGAGGCCTTGTTCAAGCACATCCTGCTCTACCTGCAGCCCTACGACTCTCGGCGGGTCCTCTATGCTTTCTCGGTGCTGGAGGCTGTGCTCAAAACCAACCCTAAGGAGTTCATCGAGGCCGTGTCCAGGACTAGCATGGACACCAGCTCCACCGCGCACCTCAACCTCATCTCCAACCTCCTGGCTCGCCACCAGGAGGCCCTCATTGGCCAGAGTTTCTACGGAAAGCTCCAGACCCAGGCCCCCAATGTGTGCCCCCACTCTCTGCTCCTGGAGCTGCTCACCTACCTCTGCCTGAGCTTCCTGCGCTCCTACTACCCCTGCTATTTGAAGGTCACGCACCGAGACATTCTCGGCAACCGGGACGTGCAGGTCAAAAGTGTCGAGGTTTTGATCAGGATCATGACGCAGCTGGTCTCGGTGGCCAAGTCTTCGGAAGGGAAGAACGTGGAATTCATCCACAGCTTGCTGCAGAGGTGCAAAGTTCAGGAGTTCGTCCTGCTCTCCCTGTCGGCGTCCATGTACACAAGCCAGAAGCGCTACGGGCTGGCCACCACCCACCACGGCAGGACCCTGCCAGAGGACAGCCTCTTTGAGGAGAGTCTCATCAACTTGGGTCAGGACCAGATCTGGAGTGAGCACCCACTGCAGATTGAGCTGCTGAAGCTGCTGCAGGTGCTGATTGTCTTGGAGCACCACCTAGGCCGGGCCCACGAGGAGGGGGAAAACCAGCCGGACCTGTCCCGGGAGTGGCAGAGAGCCCTGAACTTCCAGCAGGCCATCAGCGCCCTGCAGTACGTGCAGCCCCACCCCCTCACCTCCCAGGGGCTGCTGGTCTCTGCGGTGGTGAGGGGTCTGCAGCCCGCCTACGGCTACGGCATGCATCCCGCCTGGGTGAGCTTGGTCACACATTCCTTGCCCTACTTCGGAAAGTCCCTGGGCTGGACAGTGACACCCTTTGTTGTCCAGATTTGCAAAAACTTGGATGACTTGGTCAAGCAGTATGAAAGCGAATCTGTGAAGCTCTCTGTCAGGTGCGTTGTGCTCTTTGTGACATGTTTATTGCTTTAGTGATGGTTTTTATAACGAATGACTGTTTTGCCACAGATGTCGGTTGAAGGATAATTTCATCCCACCGAGAAGCCTGTTTAGCATTGTCAAGAAGGGTAGCGAGCAACTAAATGTTCTGATATTTTATTTTATATTATTTTATTTTATTATATTTTATTTTATTTTAGATTTTATTTTATTTTATTTATTTTTGAGACAGAGTCTCTGTCACCTAGCCTGGAGTGCAGTGGTGTGATCTCAGCTCACTGCAACCTCTGCCTCCCAGGTTCAAGCAATTCTCCTGTCTCAGCCTCCCAAGTAGCTGGGAGTATAGGCGCCTGCTGCCACACCTGGCTAATTTTTTGTATTTTAGTAGAGACAGGGTTCCACCGTGTTGCCCAGGCTGGTCTTGAACTCCTGAGCTCAGGCAATCCACCTGCCTTGGCCTCCCAAAGTGCTGAGGCGCTAGAGTGAGCCACAGTGCCCAGCCCTGATCCTTTATGTTAAATCCACATAGGTATCGAGTCTAGCTCAGTGTTGCAGGGCATGTCAGCTGCTCTCTACTATTTTTGCAAAACAGAAATAAAAATGTGAATCATCTTCACAGAAATTCTAAAACATTGAAACTATTTTTCCAAAGTGACTATATGAATGTAAAATTGCACAAAGGATGGTTAACATTATTATAATGATATTCCATGACGAGAGCTCCAGTTTATTTGAGATGGTGATCTCTCTCTAGTTCCGGTGTTTATATGTAGGATTAGAAACCCTTATGGCCTCATTCTTTAAAAATTCTCAAACCAATTTCTCTTTTCTTCACCACAGCACAACCTCCAAGAGGGAAAATATTTCTCCAGATTATCCACTCACCCTTTTAGAAGGTCTGACGACTATTAGTCATTTTTGTCTTTTGGAACAAGCCAACCAAAACAAAAAGGTAAATTTTTTTTTTTCCTGAGTTCAAGGCAATTTTCATGTATTTTTTTGTCTTTGGTTTATGACTGTTTCAAATAAGTAGCATATGTATGTAATGTATGTAACTAATGTGCATATGGAAGTAATGTAAATGTGTATGCAAATATTACATAAGTCATGTACACATGTATGCAAATGCATGTGTGTTAGCAATGCAAGTGTATATGCAAATGCGTATGCAAATGCATGTATATAATTAACGCAAATGCATGTGTATAAGTAATGTATGTATGTCAGCCATGAAAACATAGTTTTCTTCCTGCTGGCAATCCCTGTGCCAGCACTGTGCCCATTGTTCCATTTAGTAGCCTATGAGATAACATATAAAGCCACTTGTTTGATTTTTAGGCTTATAGTCATCTTTTTCCACATATTTTTTACTTTTTGTCATAGTGTTCGTGAAATCTGAGTTGGCAGACATTTTAGCTGTCGGTTATTCTACCCTGTCTGGGATTAAGTCTTAGAATCCATCTAACACTTTGGTTGAGTGGTTGAAAAGTTTGTAATTTGGAACATCAGACTCACAGCTGTCTCTGTGAAAGAGAACCATGGGTTGAAATGCACAGGGAAGCTTATTGCTCCCAGACCACCACATGTATGAGTTGCTTAGAAGAGACTCCAACAGCCCAGACTTAATCCCGCCAGCACTGCTGCCCTTGTGGGAAGAAAAACCATTCCATAGACAAAGCCGGCCTCATGTATTCATTTTAATTTTTAGACCATGGCCACAGGTGATCCTGCCAACTTGAGGAATGCCAGAAATGCCATCTTGGAAGAGCTGCCTCGAACTGTTAACACCATGGCCCTTCTCTGGAATGTTCTCAGAAAGGAGGAGACTCAAAAGAGACCTGTCGATCTCCTAGGGGCCACAAAGGGATCCTCTTCCGTTTACTTTAAAACCACCAAAGTAAGAGGATGTCTCTGTAGTTCTGTCATTTACTTGGTCTTGTATTGTTCCACCCAAAATAAATATGTATAGGAAAGTGTGCATAATAAACAGATGTGCTCAATGAAACCCAAGTCAGAGGTCAGAAGTAGAAATCTCTGGTTCGTTTGTTATCAGTAAGTTTCCTATACCTTAAATGGAGGAGTCCGAGTGGTTTCAGCCTGTTTTCTTCTAATTTTCCATTCACCTTATTTTGTAGTTAAACATAAAGTCTTGGCCGGGCACAGTGGCTCACACCTGTAATCTCAGCACTTTGGGAGGCCCAGGCGGATGGATCACCTGAGGTCGGGAGTTCAAGAACAGCCTGGCCAACATGGTGAAACCCTGTCTATACTAACAATACAAAAATTAGCCATGTGTGGTAGCACGTGTCTGTAATCCCAGCTCCTCAGGAGGCCGAGGCAGGAGAATCGCTGGAACCCAGTAAGCCAAGATCACACCACTGCACTCCAGTGTGGGCAACAGAGCAAAACCCCATCTCAAAAATAATAATAATAAATAAATAAATCAAATCTCTAGAGCTAGGCACGGTGGCTTATGCTTGTAATCCCAGCACTTTGGGAGTCCAAGATGGGTGATGCTTGAGCTCAGGAGTTCGAGACCAGCCTGGCTAACATGGCAAAACCCCATCTCTACAAAAAATACAAAAATTAGCTGGATATGGTGGCAGGCGCCTGTAGTCCCAGCTACTCAGGAGGCCGAGGCAAGAGGATTGCTTGAGCCCAGGAGGTGGAGGTTGAAGTGAGCTGAGATCATGCCAGTACACTCCAGCCTGAGCGACAGTGAGACCCTGTCTCAAAAAAAATAGTCTCCAGTGGTTCAAGGCGGGGGTACCTAGGTCCTCACCTCTAAATGATTTAGAGACCCAAGTCTTAAGTCTCTAGAGCATTTCTGCTGGACAGCTCATCTCTGTTCTGCTTTTAGTGGTGCCTATCAAACATGGCCCCATCAGTGTGGAATGTCAGGGTGCCTTTGAGTTCTTAAACCAAAAATGCACAACCATGAATATTTATATTATAGTTTAGTCTTCTTCCATTTTCAGTGTCTGCCTCAGAAGGCCGTAGGCGCAGGACTCGGTCGCTCACCATCTGTGTTACTGTGTGTGGTGTCTCAGAATTATCTGCCACATCTGACATCAGTTGAGTGCCCCCAGGTGCCATCTGTGGCCTCAGGGATGAGCCTTGCCATCCTGCGTTTAGGTACCATGGTGCACAGGTGGCCTCCAGACATTCTGTCGATTCCAAGGGTGCCCTAGAAGGGAGTTCTGTATTTCAAGCTTCTACAAGAACCTGCTCTTAAAAAGATTCAGAAAACCTTTTTTCTCACTCAGAAAAAAAAGATTTTCTAAACCTTTTTTAGAGGAACTTCCTGTAGCACTCAGGCTCTCTGAGCCTTCATTTCCTCTTCTGTTAAACCAGGCTGTGGCTAGCATCCTATCCTGATGGGTTGATGGAAAGAGTAATTACGATAAAGTCTGATGCTCATTGGGCATTTAACTCCTAGCCCTCCCTGAGGAACTCGGGGCTGAGAAGCGGGATCCCCTATTAGTCCCTCTAGAGCGGAAACCATGGTGGAAAGGAGGGGACAGCTCCATGCTGGCTCAGTTGTATCTAATGTGGAATAAACATGGGCAGTTGACACAGGAAGCGCTGGGTAAATCCGTCCCTTCGACAAGACGTTTTGTGCCTGCTGCCAAGCACCAGGCTCTCTTGCTTTACCAGGGGACAAGAGAGATGAAGTCCCTGCCCCCTGGCCGTGGCAGACATTAATGGGCAGTGTAATAACGATGTGAGCAAGGCTTCAGAGAAACGCAGGGTTTCCTGAGAATGTGTGAACAGGAGCCCTGGCCTGGTCTGGGGTTCCTGAGGCAGCGTGACTTAGCTGAGGCCCCAGGTGGAGAGGATTTAACTAGGGTGGGCATTTCAGGCTGGGAGAGCAGCAGGATTTACAGAGCGAGGAACGTGGCAGGAACACAGAGAAATTCGTCAGTAGCAAAGCGGAAGGTGGTGAGTGACATCGGGACCATGTTACAGGTTTAATTAAATTGATTACATGATAAAATTAGTTAAATGGTGCTTATTTCTGGAAATTGAGCAAGAACTTTCCTAATGAATATAAGCCCTCCATCGCAGCTGATGGAGTCAAGCTGAGGCTGTGGGATTTCTAGATGGAAACAGTGCTGCAAAGCCTTGCCAGCCTTCCTGCAAGACCCCTGCTGTGTTCACAGCAGCAAGGGTGAAACTCATCATCTCCCGAGACGCTCCTAGCCAGTTGTGCTGGCCCTCGCTCTTTCCACCTGGCCAATCGAGCTGGCCATCCGTCTCTCCATCTGGCCAATTGAGCTGGCCATCCCTCTTTCCACCTGGCCAGTCGAACTGGCCATCCGTCTCTCCACCTGGCCAATCGAGCTGGCCATCCGTCTCTCCATCTGGCCAATTGAGCTGGCCATCCCTCTTTCCACCTGGCCAGTCGAACTGGCCATCCGTCTCTCCACCTGGCCAGTCGAGCTGGCCGTCCGTCTCTCCACCTGGCCAGTCCAGCTGGCCATCCGTCTCTCCACCTTGGCCGCTCACTGCTCCTTTCCCCCGGCATGACACGCCACCATCACACATCCGACTCCTTCCGGAAAGGGTTCTGATTCCTCCCTTTGCTGGGATCCACCCGTCAGGGAAGCACCTCAGCACAGCATTGGGCGCGAACATGACAGGGTCCTTGATCTCGGGAATGGACAGCAAGTGCTGGTTCAATGAATGGGATGCCGTAGCCCAAATATTACCCCACAGTGACTTTTTTTTTTTCCTGTTTTCTAGACCATAAGACAAAAAATTTTAGACTTCTTAAACCCCTTGACGGCCCATCTTGGGGTTCAGTTGACAGCAGCTGTTGCGGCAGTGTGGAGCAGAAAGAGAGCCCAACGTCACAGTAAGATGAAGGTAAAGTTTAAAAAGTTAGAGGAGCAGTTAAACTTACCGTGACAAAGAAATACCACAGAATCATGTGGAATCAAAGGTGACATTGGAGGCCAGCATGGGAAACTATTGAGTTGATTTAATCATTTTATCGATTTGAGATGGAGTCTCTCTCTTGTCACCCAGGCTGGAGTGCAGTGGTGCGATCTTGGCTTGCTACAACCTCCACCTCCTGGGTTCAAGCGATTCTCCTGCCTCAGCCTCCCAAGTAACTGGAATTGTAGGTGCCCACCACCATGCCCAGCTAATTTTTGTATTTTTTAGTAGAGACAGGGTTTCACCATGTTGGCCAAGCTGGTCTCGTACTCCTGACCTCGTGATCCGCCCACCTCGGCCTCCCAAGGTGCTGGGATTACAGGCGTGAGCCCAAAGATTAATTTCAGTTTGCATTTTGCCCATTCTTTATCCACTTGACTGGTCCATCATGAAGTCCTGCAGGGGTTGGCCTACCTTTTTCAACCTCAGTCCTCTTTGTTCCCTCCCACCCCTGCTCCATCCCCTGCTCAGGGTCTGCTGCTGCACCTCCTGGACACTCCCCCAATGCTCAGCCTCTGTGGCTGACATGGGCGCCTGTTCTCTGAGGAAGGGTCAGTGGTCGGTGTCCGATGCCACCCTCCTGAGCGCCTGTGGGCTCCTTCCCTGGTGAGGAGCCTGGCGCTAGTTGTTTTTCTTCCAAATGCCCGTAACCAGGGTGTGCAGACTTATGTCATCAAAAGTATGCCTCCCATACCAGGGCTTTCCTTCCAAGGCCAGCAAATGGGAGGCTGGTTTATCTGTTTTTCCTTCCTGTCTTCATATTTTTGATTCCACCGCTTGTTTCCTTCAAATTTAGTATATATGTTTCTAAAATGCTTTCTACTAAATTCAAACATACCACTATTACAGCCCCATCAGGGACTGAACCTTTTATTCCTAATTTGTATCAAATTATGTTGTTCCCATGGGTGGAGCCTTTACTTAGTTCAATAGGAAAGGTTTGTTTAAGAGATTAAAACAGACTGGGCGTGGTGGCTCACACCTGTAATCCCAGCACTTTGGGAGACCCAGGCGGGCAGATCACCTGAGATCAGGAGTTTGAGACCAGCCTGGCCAACATGGCGAAACCCTGTCTCTACTAAAAATACAAAAATTAGCCAGGCATGTTGGTGGGCACCTGTAATCCCAGCTACTCAGGAGGCTGAGGCAGGAGAATCGCTTAAACCTGGGAGGCAGAGGTTGCAGTGAGCCAAGATCACGCCACTGCACTCCAGCCTGGGTGACAGAGCAAGACTCTGTCTCAAAAAAAAAAAAAAAGATGAAAGCAGATTGATTTCTCCAGGGACGGCTACTATAGAATACTTTTTGTACATCATCCTTATTTAAGCTTTCAAGGAATTTTTTTTTTCTTGGCAGATTATCCCAGCGGCGAGTGCATCCCAGCTGACCCTTGTCGACTTGGTGTGTGCACTCAGCACCCTGCAGACTGACACGTTGCTGCACCAGGTGAAGGAGGTGGTGAAGCGGCCACCCCAAGTCAAAGGGGGTGACGAGGTGAGGAGCCTGGGGAATCCTCTGGGCTTCTGTAGATGAGTGGGTGGCATTCGTCATAACTCTACTTCCTTATAAATTGTGTTTGGGAGGGAAAGATAGGTAACAAGAGTGAGTGGGACTGCTTGGGGTAGTGAAGTGGAGGTGCTGTTTGCTGTGCTTTGGGGGAGACCTATGAAGGTTTGGTGCTTCTTTTTTAAGGTGGGAACTGCCTGAGGTCAGGGGCTGTCATCCCTGTACCCTGCTGCTGAGGACACTGCCTGGTACACGCCTTCTGGGCACTAAATGGAATAAAATCTTTAGAAAGGGGAAAGGGCACCTGCCTCAAGGAACTTGCAGCTGTAAAGATGTCAAAGATGAACAAAACCAGACTCTAGTGAAAGGTGGTAAAGACAGATGTGATTCAGTAACCACTGCGGTAAGGGAAAGTGCTGGGTTCAGTTTAGATTTGTGTGGAGATGACTGGGAAAGGATGAGGGAGGAGGGAGGGGAAGGAGCAGGGGTTTAAGGAGAGTTGGAGAAGTAGAAAATTACAAAAGAGCAGGCAGGGAGGCTGCTCAGTCCATAGATGTGATTAGGCCATCTGGGTTTGCTAACTGGGGCTTATCCAAATGAGGTTCCTACCCTCCCACAGAGGCTGGGAGATCAAGACTCTGTCTTTCTCAGTGATTCTGTTTCAAAGGGATGGCTCCCAGGTCCTTGAGAAACACATTCCTAGGCTGTGGGAGACACATACACATCTCAAAGGGACAGAGAAAGTATTTGTCATTGTAAACTTAAAATGCTCTGAGAAAGGGAGGTCAGGGGCCTCTCTGCAGGTGTTGGCAGGAACAAACAGTAGATTCTTTGGCAACCTTGAGCTTTCTTGGGCAGGCGTTTGAAGAGGACTGGTGTCCCCATCCTAGGGATCCATGCTGGTGTTGTTTGCTCAAGTCCCTTGGTGTGGGGGTGGACAGAATCATTTGGCAAGCAGAGGGCTCAGAGGAGCCTAGCTAGAGTCAGCTCAAGGAGAGAGTCTTTGTCAAGGGCAAACTAAAATTTGCGTCCCTTTTTTTTTTTTTTTTTTTTTTTTTTTTGAGACAGTGTCTCACACTGTCATCCAGGCTGGAGTGCAGTGGTGCGATCTCATCTCACTGCAACCTCCACCTCCTGGGCTCAAGTGATTCTTGTGCCTCAGCCTCCCGAGTAGCTGGGAGTGCAGGTGCATGGAAGTCTCACTTTGTCACCCAGGCTGCAGTGCAGTGGCACAATCACAGCTCACCATAGCCTCGACCTCCCGAGGTTCAAGTGATCTTCTCAAGTAGCTGAGACCACACGTGCACACCACCACGCCTGACTAATTTTTATATTTTTTGTAATGACAGGGTTTGCCATGTTGCCCAGACTGGTCTGGAACTCCTAGGCTCAAGCAATCCTCCCGCCTCAGCCTCCCAAAGTGCTGGGATTACGGGCGAGAGCCACCATGCCTGGCTGCATAATTTTTTATAAAAGTAGAAAATAAATGTCAGAGAACATAAGTCATGATAGACACTCTGAGAAAGAGATTTCATCTGGCTGCTGTGAAACAGAAACCTTCAGGGTGATGTCATTGAACCAAGAAGTTCCTTGTAATTTTTCTGCTCAATTTCATTACAGCAGCCTGGAGGGCCCATATCGTCTAGAGAGCTTCTTCAGTTATACACAGTGGATTTAAAACAGGGCAAGCTGTGTGGTTTAATATTTGCATTCCCTTAGAGTCTTCTGTTTTTGTTTTTACCAAAGCAGACTTCATCATTGAAAGCATCAGAGCTGTTTTGCTCTTAATTTAATAAAAACCAGGGATTTATTTCAATCTTGAAATAATTGCCTTTTGTCAAACAATTTAAAATCATACAGTTAGCAAAAATTTAAGAATAATCTAAATGAAAATTAGGGGGGCTGGGCATGGTGGCTCATGCTTGTAATCCTAGCACATTAGTCCAGGAGTTCAAGACCAGCCTGGGCAACATAGGGAAACACCGTCTCTACAATAAATTAAAAAATTAGCTGGGGGTGGTAGTGCACACTTGTAGTCCCAGCTACTTGGGAGGCTGAGGCAGGAGGATCAGTTGAGCACACGAGTATGAGGTTGTAGTGAGCTATGATGGAGCCATTGCACTCCAGCCTGGGTGACAGAGTGAGACCCTGTCCACAAAAAAGAAAATGTGTACAATGGAAAAGTGGTTATTAAAAAATACAGCTTTACTTGAACAGATATTTGTGTGCCGATGTTCATAGCAGCGTTATTCACAGCAGCCAAAAGACAGAAGAAATCCATGTGTGTATCAGTGGGTGTGCAGATAACAAAGTGAGATCTGTGCATGTAGTGGGTTAGTACTCAGCTTTAACAGGAATGAAATTCTGACACGTGCTACAACATGGATGTCAGATCCTTAACATGGATGAACCTTTTTTTTTTTGAGACGGATTCTCACTCTGTTGCCTAGGCTGGAGTGCAATGGTGCAATCTTGGCTCACTTGCAGCTCTGCCTCTTGGGTTCATGCCGTTCTCCTGCCTCAGCCTCCCGAGTAACTGGGACTACAGATGCCCACCACTGCACCCGGCTAATTTTTGTATTTTTAGTAGAGATGGGGTTTCACTGTGTTGGCCAGGATGGTCTTGATCTCTTGACCTCGTGATCCGCCCGCCTTGGCCTCCCAAAGTGCTGGGATTACAGGCATGAGCCCCCGCGCCTGGTGACATGGATGAACCTTGAAGACATTAAGTTGAATGAAGTAAGCCAGTCACAAGAGGACTAACACAGTTCTGTATCTGGGGAAAAAAAAAAAAGAAACTCAACTGTGTCCTCCCTCAACAACATAACAATCAACACTGAAGACCTCTTACCGCAGATATGCGGGGAGTTCTCCCCACTAGCAGGCAAGCAATTGAGTCCTCAGTGGACACCAGTTGGGTGTCCTCCAATTCGATTCCTACTCTATCTGCTTGGAGACAGTGTCAGATCCCACAGGGTGAGGACTCAGTCCCAAGAGCACCCTCGACTTCAGACACCAGTCACGAGTCCGGGCCTCTGGAACTTCTGACTGACTAGCTTCAAGTTGGGATTCCCACGAACCCCCTCTTTGGGTTCAATTAATTTGTCAGAACAGCTTGCAGAACTCCAGAAACACGTTTACTGGTTTATTATAAAGGCTACTACTAAGGATACAGATGAAGGGGTGCATAGGGCGAGGCATGGGGGAAGAGGTGCGGAGCTCCCATACCTTCCATGGGCACAGAACCTTCATGTGCTCTGCTCTCCAGAAGCTCACCAAACCCAGTCCTCTTGGGCCTCTTATGGAAACTTCATTAGATGGGCATGACTAAAGCATGGACAACCGTGTCGAAATGTGATTGGACAAAAAGAATGTGATCTAATACTTAATACAGTGACTGGGGAAACTCAGTAGGGCCTGCTTGTTCAGATTATTCTTGGCCTGTCTGCACAGCACTCCTTCCTCCAGAGTGTAGGACAGGACCCTCCCCAGAATGAGAGTCTTATGAACCATAGTCAGATTAGAGTCCTGCCTTGGGACAGGTAAAAGGAGGGCAGGAGTTATGAACCAAGAACTGGACAGAAACACATTAAAAAAATAGGTCGGTAGGCAGGAAGATAGGTAGGTAGGTAGGTAGGTAGATAGACAGATAGATAGATAGATAGAAGGTAGGTAGGTAGGTAGATGTAGGTAGGTAGGTAGATAGGTAGATGTAGGTAGGTAGGTAGGTAGATGTAGGTAGGTAGATAGATGTAGGTAGGTAGGTAGATAGATAGATAGAAGTAGGTAGGTAGATAGATGTAGGTAGGTAGGTAGATAGATAGATAGAAGTAGGTAGGTAGATAGATGTAGGTAGGTAGGTAGATAGATAGATAGATAGATAGAAGTAGGTAGGTAGATAGATAGAAGTAGGTAGGTAGATAGATGTAGGTAGGTAGGTAGATAGATAGATAGAAGTAGGTAGGTAGATAGATGTAGGTAGGTAGGTAGATAGATAGATAGAAGTAGGTAGGTAGGTAGATGTAGGTAGGTAGGTAGGTAGATGTAGGTAGATAGATAGATGTAGGTAGGTAGGTAGATATTATGATTTTAGAATGTTAAAGGGTGGCTCACTCCTGTAATCCCAACACTTTGGGAAGCCGAAGCAGGGAGATTGCTTGAGCCCAGAAGTTCAAGACCAGCCTGGGCAACAAAGTAAAACCCTGACTCCCCCCACCAAAAAAAAAAAAACAAAGCAAAAAAAATTAGCCAGGCATGGTGGTACCCACCTATAGCCTCAGCTACTTGGGAGGCTAAGGTGGGAGAATCACTTGAGCCAGGGAAGTTGAGGCTGCATTGAGCCAAGATCAACGCCACTGCACTCCAGTACAGAGCAAGACCCTGTCTCAAAACGAAAGAAAGACTTTTTTTTTTTCCTCACATCAGATGGGTCATGTGCCGACCATTGTAACAAGGCTTGAGGGTGGCACATCTCGCACATGCGCGTGAACACCCAGTCATCACACTCATGAACTACAGATGGATCAGAAGACTTCTTTTTCAGCCTCACATATGACGCAGGGCAGCCCCCTATAGATATGTCCAGGCCCCGAGGGCGTGGCCATTGGGCGTCACCCAGCTGGTTATCCTCCAGCCCCTGGTCTCTTCGTTCCAGTGTTGATCGACAATGCCCTATGCACACTGGGTGGTGTCGTGGAGGCTAAATAGTGAAAAAAACAGTTCCTGCCCTCAGTCCTCCTATATTCTAGGTTGGCAAAGAAGAGAGAAGAGAAGCGAAGCCATCCTAAAAAATAACAACACTGCGAGGCCAGGCTATGGAGCCGGCTCAGTAACACCACCGCGAGGCCGGGCTGTGGAGCCGGCTCAGTGCTTAAGGCACCAAATGTAAAAGGACCCGGATGACTCCCACAGTATTTCTTGGGGATCTGGCCCAGGTCTCCCAATCTCCCAAGAACGTATGGTCATCCTGTTGCCTTTCACTTTTTTTTTTTTTTTTTTTTGAGACGGAGTCTCGCTCTGTCGCCCAGGCTGGAGTGCAGTGGCCGGATCTCAGCTCACTGCAAGCTCCGCCTCCCGGGTTCACGCCAGTCTCCTGCCTCAGCCTCCCGAGTAGCTGGGACTAAGGCGCCCGCCACCTCGCCTGGATAATTTTTTGTATTTTTAGTAGAGATAGGTTTTCGCCATGTTGGCCAAGCTGGTCTTGAACACCTGACCTCAAGTGATCCACCCGCCTTGGCTTCCCAAAGTGCTGGGATTACAGGCATGAGCCACCACACCTGGCCTCCTTTCACTCTTGTCCATAAATGTTAGGAGTGGGAATGACACTCCACAGGGCGGTCTGTGCCACCGCAGGCTTGGTGGCCGTAGAACCACGGGGTTCTTCGAGGGACTGTCCTGAAGACAGCTCTGCAGAGGCTGTGACAGCCAGAGCGAGTGTTTTTAGGTTGTGTTCCTTCACATTACTTGAATTTCTACAAATACCTGCAATTTCTAGTCTTTCCTGGGCTATAAAGGAACTGGATTTTATCTAGCTGACTGGTTTTTGGCGGTTCAAATAACAAAACTACATTTTGTGGTTAGTTTAGTTAATTAATAGCTGCAAATAGCTTTTTACAAGCAAGGAGAGGGGGAAACGTGTGTTTTAGAACTTGTTTCCAAGTAGTTCCAGCCACAGGGTTTTTGGGGAAACTGTCTGGGCTGGGTTTGAAGTAATCTTCTAAACTAAGAATTAGAATTTTTTGGCTGGGTACGGTGGCTCTACTTGGCAGGCTGAGGCATGAGGATTGCTTGAACCCGGGAGGCAGAGGTTGCAGTGAGCTGAGATTGTGCTAGTGTACTCCAACCTGGACAACAGAGCAAGACTCTTGTGTCAAAAAGAAAGAGAAAGAGAGAGAAAGAAAGAAAGGGAGGGAGGGAGAGAAGAGGAGAGAAAGAAGCAAAAGAAGAATTAGAATTTTGTCTTGTCTCTTGGTAATCATATGCATTCTTTGGAGTCAAGACTAGCCCTAGCTCTCTGTTTGGGGAAGTTCAGTTACAATACTGATTTTCCCTAAATGCTTCCCGATGCCTGGAATGGAAGGGGGGTACACAGGGTGGGAGATCACTGTAGAAGTCTAAGGGGGCGCGAATGATTTGGGGGCTCCTAAGACACACTTCTTTTAATTGTACATGATGGACACTATCATGTCTGTTGTTTTATCTGAAAGATTCTTTAGTCGAAAACCTTTGCTTTGTTAGGCTATAGATCTGTTTCACTTTGTATCTGAGTTCTTTTTAGCCTTATTTCCCACCAACTTGGAGTAATTGATTTTACTTTCATTTTCAGAAATCGCCCCTAGTGGACATTCCTGTGTTGCAATTTTGCTATGCTTTTCTCCAAAGGTAATATAGTCTCCCGTCCTCTAAAAACTTCCTTAAATACAGATACTGTGGCAGTGAGCATGCATAATATCTCTGGTTTTATTTCTAGACTACTAGAGAGCCATAGTTCAGAAAATATCTTAAAGTTGTCATCATTTCTTCCCGAGGTATTGGTCTATACTTTTCCTTCTCCAGAGAGTTAACATCTTAAAATCTGTGCACTGTATCTCAAACACTTTATATGAGCAAAGCTTTATGTGAGGCCTATTAAACTTTAAAAGGCTCAGATTTGCATTAAATTGATACAGAAAAAGAAAAAATAAACACAGATAGGGAAGTGTTAAAGACCTCTTTTAGAAAAAGGAGAAATGGGCGGGGTGCAGTGGCTCACGCCTGCAATCCCAGCACTTTGGGAGGCTGAGGCAGGCCGATCACTTGAGGCCAGGAGTTTGAGACCAGCCTGGCCAACATGGTGAAACCCCGTCTCTACTAAAAATACAAAAATTACTTGAGCATGGTGGCAGGTACCTGTAATCCCAGCTACTCGGGAGGCTGAGGCAGGAGAATTGCATGAACCCAGGAGGCGGAGGTTGCAGTGAGCAGAGACTGCACCACTGTTCTCCAGCCTGGGTGACAGAGCAAGGCTCTGTCTCAAAAAAAAAAAAAAGGAGAAATGATTCTTTCTGGTGACGTTCTCAGTATGCCTTCCCGTGTTTGATGCAGAGAGGTTTCTGCTTTGATTTGCTAAGTTAATATAGATATTAGGTATCTTAGCTAACAGAGCATTAAAGAGGATTCCCCAGTTTTTCCCTATGAATGAAAAATAAACTTTACTGAACCTCATTCAGATCTTACAGTGGCCGCATTCCAGGCGCAGCTCTGTGTTGCTATAAATGAGGGTGAGGGGGCTGGGTGAGGTGGCTCATGCCTATAATCACGGCACTTTGGGAGACTGAAGTGCGTGGGTCACTTGAGGCCAGGAGTTTGAGACCAGCCTGGCCAGTGTGGTAAAACCCCATATCTACTAAAACTACAAAAAAAAATTAGCCAGGGCTTGGTGGTGTCATGCCTGTAGTCCCAGCTACTCAGGAAGCTGAGGCAGGTGAATCACTTGAACCCAGGAGGCAGAGGTTGACGTGAGCTGAGATCAGGCCACTGTACTGCAACCTGGGGGACAGAATGAGACTCTATCTCAAAAAAAAAAAGGGGGGGGAGGGGTAGTGAGGGAGGTATAGACCACTTCTTAGGGAAGCCTCAGTATCCCTACATAGCCATCAGGAGTCTCACTATAAATAACTCTGACAACCAGGCACAGGCTCCTTGGTTCACAGTTAACATTCTGTGGTTATTCCTACTCACCACATTCTGAAGTTGCAGGACGGTAAATCGAGGCCTCCTGGTAGATGACCAGGGTGGGGTTAAATTCAGACCGCTTCCCCTGTGAGCATCATTGTCGTTCTTTCCTCCAGGAGTTAAAGATGAGCCCGTCACTTCCCTCCTATGACAGCTAATACATGTTGTGTTGCTGGCGAATGTTGACTGTAGGGGCCTAAGGGATAGCCGAGCTTTCCTGGCAGCTGCAGGTTAGATTTGGTGATCCTCCTTTTACTGAGGAGGAACCACCTAGGTCACACAGTAGGTAGTAAGTTGGAGAACCAGGACTTGGACCTGGGACACTCTGACTGCAGTCTGAGCTTTCACTTCCTGAGCTGTGCTGTCTCGCTTTGGAGCAGTCATCTCAGAATCCTCATCCTGAGAGCTACAGAGGGGGTAGGCCAGTTTCCTGGTGAGTGTTCCGGGACCTAATGCTTTGCAGCCTTCCGACAGGTGATGCTCTGTTACCAGCCACTTTAGGGAAGCAGAATATCAGCTCTAGAAAGGCCTGAGAGATTAGCCAGGCACGGTGGCTCACGCCTGTACTCCCAGCACTTTGGGAGGCTGAGGCAAGTGGATTTACTTGAGTGCAGGAGTTCAAGACCAGCCTGACCAATTTGATGAAACCCCATCTCTACTAAAAATACAAAAAATTAGCCCGGTGTGGTGGCAGGCACCTGTAATCCCAGCTCGGGAGGCTGAAGAATGAGAATCACTTGAACCCGGTGGGGCAGAGGTTGCAGTGAGCCGAGATTACGCCACTGCACTCCAGCCTGGGCGACAGAGCAAGACTCTATCTTTAAAAAAAGGAAAGGCCTGAGAGATCAAGGTTGATCATCTAGTTTAAGGCTTTTATTTTACAGACAAGGAAACCAGGCAGCAGTAGGATTTCAGATTCCCAAACTCCAAGTGCTCCCCAGAATACCAAAGTTTAGCTTGTGTATATTATAATTTTTTAAAAAGAAAAAAAGGTCGGTGGGGTGTGCTGTTTACCCTTTGCTTTCCAACCGCCAGGATCTTAAATGTGCTTGTAAATAAATGTTGTGTTTTGACTTGTTCATGGTTAAGTGTTTTTCCTATCTTTTTAAAAAACAGGCTTCCAGTACCAGCCTTGCAAGAGAACTTTTCTTCACTGTTGGGAGTATTGAAGGAGTCTGTACAGTTGAATCTAGCCCCACCTGGGTATTTTCTGCTTCTCAGGTATCATGTCACCACATTGTCATTGTGTAATATTTTCTTTTGGCGCATATTTTATTTCTGCAGCATTTTTAATCTGAAGCTGACTGTCTCCCGACAGCATGCTGAATGACTTTGTAACAAGAACTCCCAACCTGGAAAACAAGAAGGATCTAAAAGACCTGCAGGTTTGTATATGAAAGAGGTTCAGCCAAATGATATTACCCCAGCAGTGCTGTCCTCCTTTGGGGGATATCAGATAGCAGATAGGCAAGAGACGTTGGACAGAATCTGAGGTTAGCTTTGCACTTGTTCTCAAGTCTTTCTTCCCCCCTTGCTGTCTCTGGAGAGTTCAGTCAGACCTGGGGCCCAGGTTTTCTCATGAAGGTTCTCGTGTAATGCTTGAGCAATCGATTGTGGAACTGACAGCTGGACCCCTCACCCTCCACGCTGTATGCAGATGTATGTGGACCTCACTGTGAAACATAAGTGGAATTAGAAATCTATCTCCCACCGGACGCGGTGGCACACACTTGTAATCCCAGCACTTCGGGAGGCTGAGGCGGGCAGATTGCTTAAGCTCAGGAGTTCGAGACCAATCTGGGTAACATAGTGAGACCTCATCTCTACAAAAATACAAAAATTAGCCTAGTGTGGTAGCTACACCTATAGTCCCAGCTACTCGGGAGGCTGAGAATCCCTTGAGCCTGGGAGGTTGAGGCTATAGTGAGCTGTGATCGTGCCACTGCACTTCAGCCTGGCAACAGAGACCCTGTCTCAAAAAAATAAAAAAAAGGAAGCTATCTCCATACATGGATATTTATTTTTTTTTTCTTTTGTTTTGGTTGGGGGGTGGGAGGTTGGACAGAATCTCACTCTGTCACCCAGGCTAGAGTGCAGTGGCATGGTCTCAGCTCACCGAAACCTCCACCTCCTGGGTTCAAGCAGTTCTCCTGCCTCAGCCTCCCAAGTAGCCGAGATTACAGACACACGTCACCACGCCTGGCTAATTTTTTGCGTTTTTAATAGAGACGAGGTTTCTCCATGTTGTCTGGTCTGGTCTCAGACTCCTGACCTCAGGTGATCCTCCTGCCTCGGCCTCCCAAAGTGCTGGGATTCCAGGCATGAGCTACCACACCCAGCCTCCATACATGGATTTCTTTCCTTAAATGCCTTATCTCCCATTATAACAGTAATATATGCTCATAAAAATTTGTTTAATACTGAAAAATAAAACTCATCCATAGGAGAAGGAAAATTCAGAGTGGAGTGCCAACTAATAAATATGGAAGTTATGATGAAGTTGGGATAATCACTATTTTGCAAACCATTATAGACCTTGATTCAGTTGGCTTTTCTATCATATTTATAGCCTTGGCGATACTACTGCTAATCTTTATGATCCCTGGCATTTGTGAAAGGTATATCCAGAAATAGCCTCAGGTCTGCAGTTCTGAATCACAAAAGTACTGTATAAAGCACAGTAGGCCGGGCACGGTGGCTCACACCTGCAATCCCAGCACTTTGGGAGGCCGAGGCGGGCGGATCACCTGAGGTCAGGGATTCGAGAGCAGCCTGGCCAACATGGTGAAACCCCACCTCTACTAAAAATACAAAAATTAGCCACGCGTGGTGGCGCACGCCTATAATCCCAGCTACTCAGGAGGCTAAGGCAGGAGAATCGCTTGAACCTGGGAGGCAGAGGTTGCAGTGAGCCGAGATCTCACCACTATACTCCAGCCTGGGTGACAAGCATGAAACTTGGTCTCAAAAAAAAAAAAATACCATAAAGCATAATTGGAAAATTCCGGTGCCTCCTCCTTTGGCCTTGACTTGTAGCCAGAGAAGAAAATATCATTACAGTGCTGATGCTGCCCGTCCAGGTGCTGGGACAGCACTTGCTCAGCTAAGCCCTCCCTGCTTTTGTGGCCTGTTGCCTGTAGCAGGCCCCTCTCTCTCCAGCCTGCCTGGAGAGGGCTCTGGCCACAGACATTCCCTCTGTTGTTGCAGCTGGCACGCCTCTTCTCTGCTCCTTTTGATTGAGGGGACCAGGTGGCATCTGCTTCTTTCTTTCTATCTCATGACACCTAGCATCCCCAACACTAATTCCTTCCTACTATTTTAAGCCACACCCTATACTTCTTCCCCACTAGGGATATAGAAAAAAACAAAGTGTGATTTTCCTACCACAGTCTCATAACATAGAATACTTCAGTGACTTCGTAACCAAACTGTGTGGGAATTTCTCCCCACCAGCAACCAAGCTAGTAGTTCTGCAGTGGACACTAGATAGGCGTCGTCCAGTTCCATTCAATTCTGGCATTCTCCACCTAGAGGTATCTTCAGATCCCGCAGGTTGAGGGCGCAGTCCCACAACACTGCCCCACCCCTTCAGATGCCAATCACAAGCCCCAAGTGTCTTCATCTGTGCTTCTGACAGACCAGCTCTAAATTGGAGTTCTCCCATTCACTCCTTGGGTTCTGTTAATTAGCTGGAGTGGCTCATGGAACTCAGGAAACACATTGAACAGTTTATTTTATTTATTTATTTATTATTTATTTATTTATTTATTTATTCATTTATTTATTTTGAGACGGAGTCTTGCTCTTGTTGCCAAGGCTGGAGTGCAATGGCACGATCTCAGCTAACTGCAACCTCCGCTTCCCAGGTTCAAGCGATTCTCTTGCCTCAGCCTCCCGAGTAGCTGGGATTACAGGCGCCTGCCACCATGCCTGGCTAATTTTTGTATTTTTAGTAGAGACAGAGTTTTGCCATGTTGGCCAGGCTGGTCTTGAACTCCTGACCTTATGACCTGGCTGCCTCAGCCTCCCAAAGTGCTGGGATTACAAGCATGAGTCACCGCACCCGGCTGACCAGTTTATTATAAAGGAGATTAGAAAGGATACAGATGAATCAATGATTAGGCAAGGGACGTGGGAAGGGGCACGGAGCTTCCATGCCCTCCTTGGGCACCATCTTCTAGGAACCTCCACATGTTTAGCCATCCAGAAGCTCATTCGAACCCAGTTACTTTGGGGTTTGTGGAAGCTTCATTACATAGATATGATGGATTAAATCATTGGTCATTGCTGATCAATTTAACCTTTAACCCCTCTCCCCTTCCTGGAGGTTGGGGAGCTGAAGTTATCTGGGGGTCCGCAGCCACAGTCATCTCAGTAGCATACAAAAAGACACATATTACTTTGGAGAGTCCAAGGAATTTAGGAGTTATAGCTGGGAAATGGGGAGAAAGGCCAAAAACATTTCCACAATATCACATTCATCCACTCAGTGCTTTCATTAGTCCTTACAGGAACTCCTCTAAGCCCCTAAACCCTTTTCCTGACTTTCCAGCCCTGCCTAAGTTAGCTGATTAGCCTGTTCCCTCAAGCGCACCCACCCAGCAGGCAGGTGTACCCTGCTTCACGCCTCAACACAACTGCTGAGCCTGGGAACCTTGTGGCACAGTTGAGGTCAGGATTATAAAATTCTCAGATGTCAAGGATTATAGCCACTCTTAGCTGATGACACTTGATGACACTGGCTGAGAAGCCAGCTTCAAGTTTGTCTCTCTAGCTACTAACCAGATTCTTTACTGATCATACTCCTGAGAGTGGATGACTCCTCACTTTACCCCACTGAGTCAGTTTAACTTATTGACCTTTATTTCTTGTTATATTATTGAAAGATGCATTTCTAGGAAGAACCTGTGGTCCTAGATAAACCAGAAAGCCAATCCACTGAATACAATTTATGGCTTTTTCATCACATGCTGTGATGACTTGCAATCTCTGTATATTTTACCTACATTGGCCAGTATAGTAGCCATTAGCCACAGATGGCTGTTGAGTACTTGAAGTGTGTCTAGTCTACAGTCTGGGCAACATAGGGAGACCTCGTCTCTACAAGAAATTTAAAAATTATCCAGATGTGGTGCCATGTGCCTGTAGTCCCAGCTACCCGGGAGCCTGAGGATGGCTTGAGCCCAGGAGGTCAAGGCTGCAGTCAGTCTTTTTTATTTTTATTTTTTTGAGATGGAGTCTTGCTCTGTTACTGGGGGAACCCACCCCCAGTATTTCAACGTAGGTTCTTCTGTTTTCCATAAGTGTTGGCCAGCTGATAAATAAAAAGAGACGGTATAAAGAGAGGAAATTTATAGTTGGGCCACTGGGGGTGACATCACATATCGGGAGGACTGTGATGCCCACCCAAGCCTCAAAACCAGCAAGTTTTTATTAAGGGTTTCAAAAATGGAGGGGGTGTAAGAACAGGGAGTAGGTACAAAGATCACATGCTTCAAAGGGCAAAAAGCAGAACTACTAATAAGGGTCTAACAGAGATCACATGCTTCTGAGGTAACAGGACAAAGGGCAAAAAGCAGAACTACTAATAAGGGTCTAACAGAGATCACATGCTTCTGAGGTAACAGGACAAAGGGCAAAAGCAGAACTACTGATAAGGATCCAACAAAGATCACAAGGCAAAGGGCAAAAGCAGAACTAGTGATAAGGGTCTATGTTCAGCAGTGCATGTATTATCTTGATAAACATCTTCAAACAGAAAACAGGGTTCCAAAGCAGAGAACCGGTCTGACCACAGATTTATCAGGGTGGAGTTTTTCCCCACCCTAATAAGCCTGAGGCTACTGCAGGAGACCAGGGCGTATCTCAGTCCTTATCTCAGCCGAATAAGACAGACACTCCCAGAGTGGCCGTTTATAGACCTCCCCCCAGGAACGCATTCCTTTCCTAGGGTGTTAATATTAATATTCCTTGCTAGGAAAAGAATTTAGCAATATCTCTCCTACTTGCACATCCATTTATAGGCTCTCTGCAAGAAGAAAAATATAGCTGTTTTTGCCCGACTCTGCAGGCAGTCAGACCTTATGGTTGTCTTCCCTTGTTGCCTAAAAATCACTGCTATTCTGTTCTTTTTCAAGATGCACTGATTTCATATTGTTCAAACACACATGTTTTACAATCAATTTGTACAGGTAACACAGTTATCACCGTGGTCCTGAGGAAACATCCATCCTCAGCTTACGAAGATAACAGCATTAAGAGATTAAAGTAAAGACAGGCATAATAAATTATACAAGTATTATTTGGGAACTGATAAATGTCCACATTAAAATGAAATCTTCACGATTTATGTCCCTCTGCCACGGCTCCAGCCGGTCCCTCTGTTCGGGGTCCCTGACTTCGCGCAACACTCTGTCACCAGGCTGGAGTGCAGTGGCGCTATCTTGCCTCACCACAATCTCTGCCACCCGGGTTCAAGCATTTCTCCTGCCTCAGCTCCCAAGTAGCTGGGATTACAGGCACACCCCACCATGCCTAGCTAATTTTTGTATTTTTAGTAGAGACAGGGTTTCACCATGTTGGCCATGATGGTCTCGATCTCCTGACCTTGTGATCCACCTGCCTCAGCTTCCCAAACTGCTGGAATTACAGGCATGAGCCACCAAGCCCAGCTGCAGTGAGTCTTGATTGCACCACTGCACTCCAGTCTGGTTGACAGAGAAAGACCCTGTCCTGCCCACCACCTCCCAAAAAAAAAAAAAAAATGTGGTAGTCTGAATTGAATGTGCTGTAAGTGCAAAATACGCATTGGATTTCAGACTTAGGGCACACACAAAAGAGAATGCAAAATCTCATTAATAGTTTTTGTTTTTGTTTTTTCTTTTTGAGACAAAGTTTTGCTCCTGTTGCCCAGGCTGGAATGCAATGGCACGATCTAGGCTCACTGCAACCTCCACTTCCCGGGTTCAAGCGATTCTCCTGCCTCAGCCTCCAAAGTAGTTGGGATTACAGGCGCCCACCACCACACCCACCTAATTTTGTATTTTTGCTAGAGACAGGGTTTCACCATGTTGGTCAGGCTGGTCTCAAACGCCGGACCTCAGGTGATCCGCCCGCCTCAGCCTCCCAAAGTGCTGGGATTATAGGTGTGAGCCACCATGCCCAGCCTATTAATAATTTTTATATTGAGTGCATGTTGATAATATTTTGTATATATTGGGTTAAATAAAATATTAATTTTTTTTTTTTTGAAACGGAGTCTCACTCTGTCATCCAGGCTGGAGTGCAATGGCATGATCTCAGCTCACTGCAGCCTCCATGTCCTGGGATCAAGTGATTCTCTTGTCTAAGCCTCCTGAGTAGGTGGGACTGCAGGCATGTGGCATCGCGCCCAACTAATTTTTGTATTTTTTTTTTAGTAGACTCCGGGTTTCACCATGTTGGCCAGGATGGTCTCGAACTCCTGACCTCAAGTGATCCCCCTGCCTCAGCCTCAGCCTCCCAAAGTGCTGGGATTACAGGCATGAGCCACCACACCCAGCCTATATTATTAATTTAACTGTTTATTTTTACCTTTAATGTGGCTCCTAGAAAGCTTAATGTTACATATATGCTCACAGTTGCCTGCATTTTATTTCTATTGGACAGTGCTGTTTTAGGCACTTAACATTCTTTTCCTTAATTAACTTCCTTTCCCCGTCCTCCTGATTATTCTCAGGAAATCACTCAGAAAATCCTAGAAACTGTGGGGAACATTGCCGGCTCTTCCTTGGAGCAAACCAGCTGGCTAAGCAGAAATCTGGAAGTGAAGGCCCAACCTCAGGCCTCTCTAGAAGAATCTGATGCTGAGGAGGACCTGTATGGTAGGTGGAGACGGGTCAGCGGATGGTGCTTCTGGTCAGCGGGTGGTTCTGGCTTTTGCTTAAGAGAGATCTTGAGTGTTCTCACCACAAAAAGAAAGGAAGTATTTAAGGTAGGCTGGATGCCGTGGCTCACTCCTGTAATCCCAGCACTTTGGGAGACCAAAGCTTGAGGCCAGAAGTTTGAGACCAGCCTGGCCAACATGGCAAAACCCCGTCTCTACTAAAAATACAAAAATTAGCCAGGCATGGTGGCACATGCCTGTAGTCCCAGTTATTCGGGAAAATGAGGCAGGAGAATTGCTTAAACCTGGGACGTGGAGGCTGCAGTGAGCTGAAATCACACCACTGCACTCCAGCCTGGGCGACAGGGTGAGACTCTTCTCAAAATAAATAAATAAATAAATAAATAAATAAATAAATAAATAAATAAAAGTTGAATGTTAACGGAGAGCAGTACTTGAGTCATATGGACACAACTGGTATGAAGGGTGGGAGCTGATGGCTCACATTCATGCAGTGCTTTTGGGGACAGTAAATGGTGACCCATCCATCATAGTTAACACACAAATGCCTCTTTCTGTTCACAGATGCTGCTGCAACTTCAGCAATGGTGTCTTCATCCGCCCCTTCCGTGTACAGCGTGCAAGCCCTCTCTCTCCTGGCAGAGGTAAATACACACCTGACCTGTCACCCTTTATGGAAATGAGTGCCGTCACAAGTTGTTGCAAAGACATTTGTTCATTCTCAGGTGCCAGTGAGCGTGGGCTGCACCCTCCCAGGTGAGCTCGTCCATCAGGCAGCATTGGCCTCAAGCTGCACCGTGGAGAGTCTTGCTCTGTTGCCAGGCTGGAGGGCAGTGGCGCAATCTCGGCTCACTGCAACCTCCGCCTCCCAGGTTCAAGTGATTCCCCTGTCTCAGCCTCCTGAGTAGCTGGGACTACAGGTGCGCACCACCACGCCCAGCTAATTTTTTGTATTTTAGTAGAGATGGAATTTCACTGTGTTGGCCAGGATGGTCCCAATCTCCTGACCTCGTGATCCACCCACCTTGGACTCCCACAGTGCTGGGATTACAGGTGTGAGCCACCACACCCGGCCATGACTGCACTTCTTATTGTCGCTTGCTTCTGAGGGTTTCTAATTTCTTTTTTTTTTTTTTCTTTCTGTTTTCTTTTTTTGAGATGGAGTCTCGCTCTGGAGTCTGCACTCAGGCTAGAGGGCAGTGGTGTGATCTCGGCTCACTGCAACCTCTGCCTCCTGGGTTCAAGCAGTTCTCCTGCCTCAGCCTCCTGAATAGCTGGGATTACAGGACCTGGCTAATTTTTGTATTTTTAGTAGAGATGAGGTTTCACCATGTTGGCCGGACTGGTCTCAAACTCCCAACCTCAAGTGATCCACCCACCTCAGCCTCCCAAAGTGCTGGGATTACAGGTGTGAGCCACCGCGCCCAGCCAGTTTCTGTTTTCTTAGGGTCTTGTTCTTTTAGGTACTGGCTTCCCTCCTGGACATGGTTTATCGAAGTGACGAGAAGGAGAAAGCTGTGCCGTTAATCTCCCGTCTGCTTTACTATGTTTTTCCATACTTACGCAACCACAGGTAACGTCATCGTCGCCATTTCTTCCCACCCATACACAGAAAAATATGTCTTGAGAAATGAATCATGTGGTTTTCCTTGCACAGTCCTTGACCTTGACCCTTCTCTCTTCCCACTCCCACTCAGTGCCTACAATGCTCCCAGCTTCCGGGCTGGCGCTCAGCTGCTGAGCTCCCTGAGTGGCTATGCCTACACCAAACGAGCCTGGCGGAAGGAGGTCCTGGAACTGTTCCTCGACCCTGCTTTCTTTCAGATGGATACTTCTTGTGTTCAGTAAGAGATGCTGTCCTGATAACAATGTGCTCTGGATCCTCAGGTGGAAACTGTGTTTTGGTTTACATAATTCTCATTCCTGAAATAGAAGCAGAGCCATAGCGTCACCCCAGATAACAGGACGTCCCTGTCACAGGCTCTCATGTGGACCATGTGTTCACGGGAAAGGGATTACATCTTTTAAAGTACAAAGAGGAATTTCACTTAATTCAGAGAGCATGTTATTTCTTGGCTGGGCACGGTGGCTCACACCTACAATCCCAGCATTCTGGGAGGCTAAGGTGGGTGGATCACCTGAGCCCAGGAGTTCGAGACCAGCCTGGCCAACATGGCAAAACCTTGTCTCTACTAAAAAATTCAAAAATTAGCCAGGCATGGCAGCGCACGCCTGTAGTCCCAGCTACTCGGGAGGCTGAGGTATGAGAATTGCTTGAACCTGGGAGGTGAAGTTTGCAGTGAGTCAAGATCCCACCACTGCACTCCAGCCTGGGCAACAAGAGTAAAACTCCATCTCAAATAAATAAACAGCATAACCTGGGGTTCCAGTGATACTTGTTCTGTCTAATACTGCTTTGTCTTGTAATCACAAAGTAATTGGCCAGTGTTAAGATGATAGAGTCCACTGGGTGACCCTGGGGGTGTCTTTACCCCACTTCTTGGCTGATACTCCACAAGTTCTTACTGAGATCTTGCAGTAGCCAGGCAGAGATCCACTGAGACTCAGATGTAAGATGTGCTCCTGGGCCTTTTCCTGAGATCAAGAAAATCACTCAGGGCTCGTCATGGTGGCTCATACCTGTCATCCAACATTTGGGGAGGCGTAGGCAGGAGGATTGCTTGAGCCCAGGAGTTGGAGACCAGCCTGGGCAACAAAGTGAAACCCCATCTCTACAAAAAAATAAATAAATAAATAAAAATAATTAGCCAGGCATGCTGGCATATGCCTGTGGTCCCAGCTACATGGAAGCCGAGGCAGGAGGATCACTTGAGCCCAGGAGGTTGAGGCTGCAGTAGGCTGTGATTGTGCCACTGCACTCCAGCCTGGGCGACAGCGCAAGACCCTGGGCCCTGTCTGAAAATAACCAGAAAGAAAGCTACTCCTTTATTAATGACAGGAAGGCTCAGCGATAGAGGGTAGAGATTGGGAACCTTTTTGTATGGCATGAAAGCATGGCCACCCCCAGAGGGCTGCTGGTGGCCCTGTGGCCTCCCTCCATGTGATCTTGTTGCTCTGCTGGGGTAGCCCATTTGGAAAGAAGAGCTAAGGGTGGTATTTGTCTTCGTTGCCCCACTCTTTTCATCAACACAACTGGGTGAATATCATCCTGTATGAACATATTTAAGAATAACCCTTGAAAAAGCCAGAGTGCCTTGTCAATTTGTTTCTCTGTGGTAAACTGGAAAAAGTCATTATTCATTCCCTGTGTTAGGGTTATAAATGAAAAGCTTTAGCATAGCTTTCTTTTATATGTAAACTATTTCCATCACTAACTTCTTTTCAGAAAGCAGTTTGTTTGTTTGTTTGTTTGTTTGTTTGTTTGTTTGTTTTTGAGATGGAGTTTCGCTCTTGTTGCCCAGGCTAGAGTGCAATGGCACAATCTCGGCCCACTGCAACCTCCGCCCCCCAGGCTCAAGCGAGTCTCCTGCCTCAGCCTCCCAAATAGCTAGGATTACAGGCATGCGCCACCATGCCCTGCTACTTTTATATTTTTAGTAGAGATGGGGTTTCTCCATATTGCTCAGGCTGGTCTCGAACTCCCAACCTCAGGTGATCCACCCACCTCGGCCTCCCAAAGTACTGGGATTATAGGCGTGAACCACTGCACCTGGCACAGAAAGTAGTTTTTAATATATCTTAAGAGGGTATGTTATTTTTTTAATGTTTTGAATCAAACTATCATCCACTGCAAATTTAATTGATTTTGCTTTCTTTAATATCCAGTTGGAAGTCCATTATTGACCATCTTTTGACTCATGAGAAAACAATGTTTAAGGATTTAATGAGTAAGTTCTGTGTTACTTTTGCGTAACTCACACTTGATAGGATCAATGCCAATAGAACCAGCGTTTATCATGTCTTTCCGAACGCTACTCACACTTTTATGGTGCTGTCTAAGCCACAAAGACTGTAATGCAATGTTCATAATATGGCAGAACTAAATAAATGAGTCTTTTCCAGTTGCAATCTATTGACAAGAACGCCGTGACAGCCTTTTTCATAGTTTTATATTGGAGAAATACTGCTGAAAGCATCTAGCTTCCCATCTTGACATTTGTGCTGAAAGTAATTTCCGTAATTTACTAGGAGGACTTTTCTACACCTCAGATCCCTTCTCATGCACTATCATTAAGTATCATTAAAGAAATAAGTATTGGCTGGGCACAGTGGCTCACGCCTGTAATCCCAGCACTTTGAGTGGCTGAAGTGGGCAGATCATTTGAGCCCAGGGGTTCAAGATCAGCCTAGACAGCATAGTGAAACCCCATCTCTACAAAAAACTGGGCATGGTGGCACACACCTGTAGTCCCAGCTACTTGTGAGACTGAGGCAGGAGGATCACTTCAACCCAGGAGGTCAAGGCTGCAATGAGCTGATCCCACCACTGCACTCCAGCCTGGGCAATGAGATCCTGTCTCAAATAAGAAATAAAAAGAGAAATAAGTATTTTTTTAAATATACATGGGAACAATAATCTCATGTCCTTACTTAATAAAGATCATTATTTTTCACCAGGGAATACAGAATTACACTAGTATGAATTTCTCATCACTTACCTCCAATTGTGGTTTTCTCACTAAGTAAAACATATTTGCTGTATTTATTCTAGACATGCAGAGCAGTTCTTTGAAACTATTCTCAAGTTTTGAACAGAAAGCCATGCTGTTAAAACGCCAGGCTTTTGCTGTCTTCAGTGGAGAACTTGATCAATACCACCTTTACCTTCCACTGATACAAGGTAAGACGCTGTCTTAGTCTGTTTTATGCTGCTATAACAGAATACCTGAGACTGGGGAATTTATAAAAACAAATTTATTGCCTCACAGTTCTGGAGGCTGAGAAGTCCTATATCCAGGGCTGGCATCTGGCAAGGGCCTCCTTGCTGCGATATCCCATGGCAGAAGGTGGAAAGGCAAAAGAGCAAGACGGGGCTGACCTGCCCTTTTATTACAGTACCAATCCCATCCATGATGTGGCCTAATCACCTCTTAAAGGCCGCACTTCCCAGTAATACTACATTTACAATAAAATTTCAGCATGCATTTTGGACAGGACAAACATTCAAACCACAGCAACAGCTGACCTGCCCTCACCCCGCCGCATACAGATAGACCCATGAGGGGCTGAGATGATTAAGTACTAGAGGGGTCTACTGCGTGCTTTGGCATGATTACCACGTGTTAAAACAAGTATTCTGCAGAGTTATAGAACTTCAGAAGTATATTGGTAAATCTGAAACTTTATTTTAAAATCAATTATAGGCCAGGTACAGTGGTTCATGCCTATAATCCCAGCACTTTGGGAGGCTCAGGTAGGTGGATGACTTGAGGTCAGGAGTTCGAGACCAGCCTGACCAACATGGTGAAACCCCGTCTCTACTAAAAATACAAAATTAGCCAGGCGTGGTGGCACACACCTGTAATTGCAGCTACCTGGGAGGCTGAGGCAGGAGAATCACTTGAACCCAGGAGACCAAGGTTGCAATGAGCCAAGATTGTGCCACTGCACGCCAGCCTGGGCAACAAGAGCAAAACTCTGTCTCTAAATAAATACTTAATAAAATCAATTACAGTGTAATTAATTTTTATTAGTTTTTAAAAGTCTGACTACAGTATAGGAATAATACTTCCTCAGCACTATCCTTGCTAGAGTCCTCCAGCAGTCCAGATACTTGGTGTTTATAGTACTCCCTTAATCGCACCTTCAGTTGAGTCCAGGGAAGGGGCAAGATTTTGGAGAAGGATCTAATTTTTCCTTAACAATTTTTTTTCTTCATCCCCACTATATTCTTTGACTGCATCAAAAATAATTTATTGCTGGCTGGGCACAGTGGCTCGCACCTGTAATCCCAGCACTTTCAGAGGCCAAGGTGGGTGGATCACTTGAGGTCAGGAATTTGACATCAGCCTGCCCAATGTGGTGAAACCCCGTCTCTACTAAAAATACAAAAATTAGCCTGGTGTGGTGACTCACGCCTGTAATCCCAGCTACTGGGGAGGCTGAAGCAGGAGAATCACTTGAACCCGGTAGGCAGAGGTTGCGCTGAGCCAAGATCGTGCCACTGCACTCCAGCCTGGGCGACAGAGAGAGAATCCATCACACAAAAATAATCATAATAATAAATTGTTATTATTATTGCCGACATCATCGTATTATACATGATTGTCAGGGTTTTCTTTTTTGTTTTTTTTTTTTTCCTTCTCATAAAATGTTCAGGTGGCAAAGTTGACATTCTGTTTTGTTTTTGTTTTCGTTTTGAGGCAGGGTCTCCCTCTGTCACCCAGGCTGGAGTGCAGTGGCGCAATCTCGCCTCATTGCAACCTCCGCCTCCCAGGTTCAAGTGATTCTCCTGCCTCAACCTCCCAGCTAGTTGGGATCACAGACACCCACCACCATGCCCGGCTAATTTTTGTGGTTTTTTTTAGTAGAGACGGGGTTTTACCATGTTGGCCAGGCTGGTCTCAAACTCCTGATCTCAGGTGATCCGCCCGCCTTGGCCTCCCAAAGTGCTGGGATTACAGGCATGAGCCACCGCGCCCAGCCCTGTTCCTTCTTTCTACCCCATCTCACACTCCTCTCAAATTTGGGAGGAGGCCCAGATAGCTAAGGAGACAGCATTAGGTGTATAGAAGCTAGAACCAAAAAAATAAAGATAGGCAACAGTCATGCTCAAACAGGGGTGTGGAGAATTTGACCATGGTAGAGTTTAAACACCCAGCAATTCTGAGAAATTATTTCTCTGAGAGGGAGCAGGCAAGGGCAATATAATAGAATATACATATATATCGTACCGTATATATATAACATGCATATATAACATGTTTTACATGATAATATGTTATATAATTATATGACATTATAACATGTAATTATTATATTTGTATTATATTGACATGATTGTAATAACTAATAACTAATTCCATAAATAGTAATATTAAATATTATATAACATATAATATACTTGCTTATATTGTATATTCATATATATAATAAAGTCAGCAGAATGCTGACTTAAAACAGAGGTAGGTTTTGAGCTCTTGGGAAAGAGAAATTTTTTTTTTTTGGCGTGGGGGAACAGAGTCTAACTCTGTTGCCCAGGCTGGAGTGCAGTGGCACAATCTTGTCTCACTGCAACTTCCGCTTCCTAGGTTCTAGTGATTCTCCTGCCTCAACCTCCCAGTAGCTGGGATGACAGGCACCCACCACCATGCCCGGCTTATTTTTGTATTTTTAGTAGAGACGGGGTTTCACCATGATGGCCAGGCTGGTCTCGAACTCCTGACCTCAAGTGATCCACCTGCCTCGGCCTCCCAAAGTGCTGGGATTACAGGCGTGAGCCGCCGTGCCTGGCCGGGAAAGAAGAATTTCTAAATAAATACGCTTCATTTTGGATAGCTCAAGTGCTGTATTTCTAAAAATACTACATGTTTTAAAAAAAATAATAAGCCTTTTGCCCCGTTTTCATTTTTGATGAACTGACAGTTTACAGAGCACTTTCCTACGTGTTGTTGTCCCCAGGACGTCCGTTGGTAGGCCCAGCCCCGCTGAGTCCCGGGTTGATGGCACTCAGAGTGTCCTCTGGCAGAGTTGGAGGACACTGAACTTGCCTGGAGATGCCCTGTGGAGGGATGATGCCCACATCTGCCTCAGAGAGGTAGATGCATCCAGAAGCTCCCAAGATGTGTCCCATAGTAAATAGTCTGGGCCCAATTAAAAGAGGCAGGAGGTTGGGCACAGTGGCCTGTAATCCCAGTACCTTGGGAGGCCAAGGTAAGCGGATCACTTGAGGTCAGGAGTTCAAGACCAGCCTGGCCAACATGGTGAAACCCCACCTCTACTAAAAATACAAGAAATTAGCCAAGCATGGTGGCAGGTGCCTGTAATCCCAGCTACTCGGGAGGCTGAGGCAGGAGAATTGCTTGTACCCTGGAGGTGGAGGTTGCAATGAACCGAGATCACGCCACTGCGCTCCAGCCTGGGTGACAGAGTGAGGGAGACTCCATCTCAAAAAAAAAAAAAAAAAAGAGAAGCAGGAGTGGAGAATTTCTAACGCTTCTCTCAATAACGTTTGGGGTCCTTTTCCCCGGACACTGTTGCACCGTCAAGTAGCAGAGGAGAAGATGGTGCACAGGTGGGAGCTGAGCAGCTCTGTACATCTCGGCTCAGAGTGACAGCAGTCTCACATCTTCGGCGGCTGGGAAAGTGTAGGTGGAAGGGTACGAAGGTGCAATTATGTAGGATCAGTACGTCTAGAGAAGGCATGTACAACATGAGGACTGTCATTAATAACACTGCATATGTACTGGGAATTTGCTAAGACCTTGAGTAGATTTTAGGTGCTCCTACCACAAAAAAGAAAGGTCAAAGCCAGGCACGGTGGCTCACGCCTGTAATCCCAACACTTTGGGAAGCCAAGGAGGGCAGATCATCTGAGGTCAGGAGTTCGAGACCAGCATGGCCAACATGGCGAAACCCCATCTCTACTGAAAATGCCAAAAATTAGCTGGGTATAGTGGCAGGTACCTATAATCCCAGCTACTCGGGAGGCTGAGGCATGAGAATCGTTTGAACCCAGGAGGCAGAGGCTGCAGCGAGCTGAGATTGCACCACTGTACTCCAGCATGAGTGACAAAGCAAGATTCCATCTCAAAAAAAACAAAAAGAAAAAAGAAGAAGAAAAAAAAAAACTGACCGAGCATGGCAGCTCACACCTGTAATCCCAGCACTTTGGGAGTCCAAGTCAGGTGGATTATCTGAGGTCAGGAGTTCAAGACCAGCCTGGCCAACATGGTGAAACCCTATCTCTACTAAAAATACAAAAAATTAGCCGGGCGTAGTGGCAGACACCTATAATCCCAACTACTCTGGATGCTGAGGCAGGATAATTGCTTGAACCCGGGAGGCGGAGGTTGCAGTGAGCAGAGACTGCTCTGCTGCCCTGTAGCCTGGGCAGTACAGTGAGACTCCATCTCAAAAAAAAAAAAAAGAAAAGTTTATTACTAATATACTAATGTTCTAATGTACTACAACTGATCTTAGCCAGCATGCCTACCATTTAGCTGTTTGCTGTAGCAATTTGTTACATTCCTAGGAAATCAGAGAAAAAAAAAAGTCTCATTCTATGAACAACCATTTCAGGGGAGAAGCAGGGAAGTGTTAGGGGCTAGAGAGTTATTGGAAACACTTTTCCCTCCATAGGAATTAAAGTTTTTGTCACGGCCATCAAATTTAAACCTTGCTGAATAAATCAATTATATTTACTTGCTCCACTTCCCACCTACCACCCCCAAAATACGGTGTTGTCTGCCAGCCAGTCCATATGATTGTGTAAATCCATCCCTCACCATGGGCTGCTTGGTTTCTGCATCTCCTCATTCATATTCTTAAAAGAACATTTTAAGTGGCCATTGGTCATCCAGTGGATTTCTGGTGACAGATGTTCATGTCTTTCTACTCAGCTGTGGCAGGGGGATAGGCCATGGGAATCATTTCCTTTGAGGTTTGGCAAGAGCCGTGAACTGCTGTATTTCACAAAGAAGAGGGCTGGGGTAGACTAGTTGCACAAAAGCATCACCAACATTCTTTTTTTTTTTTTGAAATGGAGTCTCGCTCTGTCACCCTGGCTGGAGTGCAGTGGTGTGATCTCGGCTCACTGCAACCTCTACCTCCCAGGTTAAAGCGATTCTCCTGCCTCAGCCTCCCAAGTAGCTGGGACTACAGGCACCCACCACCACGCCCGACTAATTTTTGTATTTTTAGTAGAGACAGAGTTTCACCATATTGGCCAGGCTGGTCTCGATCTCCTACCTTGTGATCTGCCTGCCTCAGCCTCCCAAAGTGCTGGGATTACAGGCGCGAGCCACTGAGCCTGGCCTGTAACACTCATTCCTTACACTGGGTTGTTACCAGAATGTCAGAACAGTCACAGTTTTATTTTTCTTTGATAAGAAACCTCAAACTGCATATTTGTGTGACATCTCTAAAATCTTCTCTCCTTAGAACGCCTGACAGACAATCTCAGAGTCGGACAGACATCCACAGTTGCTGCTCAGATGTTTCTTTTTTTCAGAGTTTTGCTGCTAAGAATATCTCCTCAGCATTTGACTTCATTGTGGCCAATAATGGTCTCTGAATTGGTGAGTACAAGTATTGTAAGTTTGAAAGCAAGGTTGGAGCTTTTTAAAATGCTTTTTCGGTAACATATAACATACTATTTCATATCTATCCCATTTTATCTAAAAGTTATTTTTACTCAGGTTGGTAACACATGGTTAGCTCTTGGTTAAATAGAGAATATTTTACCCTATGATCATATTTGATCTCTCACCCTGTCAGTAATTCCAACTAACTTGTACCGTTGGATAATATTTACTAGTTTTTTTATATACTATAAATTTGGGCCAGGCGTGGTAGCTTATGCCTATAATCCCGGTACTTTGGGAGGCCAAGGTGGATGGATCACTTGAGCCCAGGAGTTCGAGACTAACCTGGGCAACATGATGAAACTCCTTGTCTACAAAAAAATACGAAAATTAGTTAGGCATGGTGGGAAGTTACATCTGCAGAAGGTTGAGGCTGCAGTGAGCCATGATTGTACCATTGTGCTCCAGACTGGGTGACAGAGTAAGACCCCATCTTATTCATTCATTCATAAATTAATCGATTTTTTAAAATAAATAAGTAAAAAAAATTTTGGGTAGGTTTAGTAGGTTTAGTCTCTCTCAGATAGTAACTTGAATGCTTTTTTTGTTTTCAGATTCAGACATTCACACAGCTTGAAGAAGATCTAAAAGATGAAGATGAGTCATTGAGGTAAGCAGTACAAGATCTGTGCACAGGAGGAAAAGATGGTCACGATTAAAGGACATCACTTTAGATGTATGGTTATCTAATGTTAAATGCTGTTTTCTTGAAGTACTTGTGAAAGGACCAGCTATTCCAAACATTTCTTAAAAGGAAAATTATTCTGAGGGATATGTCATAGGTGAATGGACTATAACAGCTCTGAATGAATTTATAACAAGCGTTTGTTTGCAAATTTACAGAAGCAACAACAAAGTAAACAGAACGAAAGGTTCAGTCCCGGATGCAAATGGACACTCAGTGGGGGAGATACCCCAGAGTGAACTCATCTTGTATTTATCAGCTTGCAAATTCTTGGACACAGCGCTTTCTTTTCCACCTGACAAGATGCCATTATTTCAAATGTAAGTCAGATAGGATCATGTGTCCTTTTTGAAGCAGGAGATTTTGTTTTTTGCTTTTAAGCACTTTCACTTGCTTTTCATGTACAGTGTATGGGAAACCACCATCTGGGTTTCTAGTGACAGCTGAGCCAGCTCGGAATACCGAGTTTCAGATTACTTGCAACATCTGTGGCTCTGCGAATTTGGCTCATAGGAGTGTTTATGAATGTGTTTCTGTGTGTGTGTGTGTGTGTGTGTGTGTGTGTGTGTGTGTGTGTGTGGTTTTTGCTACTGAATGCTTATAAAACACGGCTTACCCACTGGTGGTCCTCACCGCCTTTGTGTAGACCTTTTTGTCTGTTTAGTTAGATAAGAATGCCTTTATTTGGAGCCTGCCATCTCCGATTCACTTTGCCCCTTAGGCTTATGTTTCCTGCAGGCTTAGCACAGCTGCTCATTTGTTTAATTTCATGACCAGCCCCAGAGGCTATTTCTCTCTCTCCTACCCCCACAAAGAGAGTAAGCATATAGAAATGTTTGTGGTTAAAGAGTGGGTTCTCTTAAATGCACATTGCTAAGTGAAAGAAGCCAGTCTGAAAAGGCTACACACTGTATGATTCCAACCATGTGACATTCTGGAAAAGGCAAAACTGTGGAGACAGTAAAAAGAATCCGCGGTCGCCAGGGGTTGGGGCGAGGGAGGCAGGGATGGATGGGTGAAGCACAGAGGATTTTTAAGGCAGTGAAATTATTGCATACGGAGCTATAATGGTAGATCCATGTCATTGTCCATTTCTCCAAACCCATATAATGTACACCACCAAGAGCGAACCCTGATGTAAACTCTGGACTTGGGGGGATAATGGTGAGTCAGTAGAGGTTCTTCAGTTGTAACAAATGTACCGCTGTGGTGCAGGATGTCAATAATACGGCAGGCTTGTATGTGTGTAGGGATGGGATATACGGGAACTGTACTTTCTGCTCCATTTTGCTGTGAACCTAAAGCTGTTCCACAAAATAAAGTCTTTTAGTTTTTAAAAAGCGGGTTCAGGCCGGATGTGGTGTCTCACACCTGTAATACTAGCACTTTAGGAGGCTGAGGCAGGTGGATCACCTGAGGTTGGGAGTTTGAGACCAGCCTGACCAATATGGCAAAACCCTGTCTCTACTAGAAACACAAAAATTAGGCCGGGTACGGTGGCTCACGCCTGTAATCCCAGTACTTTGGGAAGCCAAGGTGGGTGGATCACTTGAGGCCAGGAGTTCAAGACCATCCTGGCCAACATGGTGAAACCGTGTCTCTACTAAAAATACAAAAATTAGGCCGGGCACGGTGGCTCATGCCTGTAATCCCAGCACTTTGGGAGGCCAAGGCAGGTAGATCACTTGAGGTCGGGAGTTTGAGACCAGCCCGACCAATATGGAGAAACCTCGTCTCTACTAAAAATACAAAATTAGGCTGGGCGCGGTGGTTCAAGCCTGTAATCCCAGCACTTTGGGAGGCCGAGACGGGCGGATCACGAGGTCAGGAGATCGAGACCATCCTGGCTAACACAGTGAAACCCCGTCTCTACTAAAAATACAAAAAAAAAAAAAAAATTAGCCGGGCGCAGTGGCGGGTGCCTGTAGTCCCAGCTACTCGAGAGGCTAAGGGAGGAGAATGGCGTAAACCCGGGAGGCGGAGCTTGCAGTGAGCTGAGATCTGGCCACTACACTCCAGCCTGGGCGACAGAGCGAGACTCCGTCTCAACAAAACAAAACAAAACAAAAAAATACAAAATTAGCCAGGCGTGGGGTCGTATGCCTGTAATCCCAGCTACTCGGGAGGCTGAGGCAGGAGAATTGCTTGAAACCAAAGGCGGAGGTTACGGTGAACTAAGATCGTACCACTGCACTCCAGTTTGGGAGAAAGAGCGGAACTCCGTCTCAAAAAACAAACAAACAAAAAAAAGTGGAGACTGGGCACAGTGGCTCACGCCTGTAATCCCAGCACTTTAGGAGGCTGAGGCAGAGAATTGCCTGAACCTGGGAGGCAGAGGTTGCGGTGAGCCAAGATTGCACCACTGCACTCCAGCCTGGGCAACAGAGCGAGACTCTGTCTCAAAAAAAAAAAAAAAAAAAAAAAACGGGTTCTGATATATGCGAATGTGCATAGCAGCGTTATTTATAATAGGCAAAAAGTGGAGACAACCCAAATGGCCGTCAGCTGATGAACAGATAGATAACGTGACATACCCATTCTGTGGAATACGGTTCAGCAGTGAAAAGAATTGAAGAACTGAGACATGCTGGAACCTGGATGAACCTGGAAAATATGATGCCAAGTGAAAGCCGAAACAAGGGAACACATAGTGTGTGATTCTGCTCATATGGAATGTCCACGATGAGAGAGAGTGTGGATTAGTGGGTGCCTAGGTATCAACGGCATAGGAGGTTGGGGTGGTGATGGCTGAGCGGGGCAGGATTTCTTTTTGGGGTAATGAAATACTCTAAAATTGATTGTGATAATAGACGTGCAACTCTATGAATATAATAAAAGGCATTGAGTTGTCCATATTAAATAGATACAGTATGTGGATGATATCTTAATAAAACTAATTTTAATGACATTGAAGGGCTCTTACCAGCAGTCCTGACCTTCCGTTTGTTCCCCGCAGTTACAGGTGGGCATTTATTCCAGAAGTGGACACAGAGGACCCTGCCTTCCTGTCGGATATAGAGGAGAATCACCAAGAATGCAAACCCCACACTGTCAAGATTCTAGAACTTCTAAAATTAAAGTTTGGGGTAAGTGCTTTTCTTTTCTCTCTTTTCTTTTTTTTTTTTTTTTTTTTTTTTTTGAGGCAGAGTTTCACTCGGCCACCCAGGTTGGAGTGCAATGGTATGGTCTCGGCTTACTGCAACCTCCACCTCCCAGGTTCAAGTGATTCTCCTACTTCAGCTACCTGAGTAGCTGGGATTACAGAATGTGCCACCACACGTGGCTAATTTTGGTTTTGTTTTGTTTTGTTTTGAGATGGAATCTCACTCTGTTGCCCAGGCTGGAGTGCAGTGGCGCAATCTCAGGTCACTGCAACCTCAGCCTCCTGGTTTCAAGCGATTCTCCTGTCAGCCTCTGGAATAGCTGGAACTACAGGCACATGCCACCATGTCTGGCTAATTTTTGTTTTTTTGTTTTTGGGGTTTTTGTTTTTGTTTTTTTTGAGACAAAGTCTCACTCTGTTGCCCAGACTGGAGTGCAGTGGGGGGATCTCAGTTCACTGCAACCTCCACCTCCCAGGTTCTAGCAATTCTCGCACCTCAGCTTCCCGAGTAGTTGGAACTACAGGCACATGCCACCACACTTGGGGCTAATTTTTGTATTTTTAGTAGAGACAGGTTTTCATCATATTGGTCAGGCTGGTCTCGAACTCCTGACCTCAGGTGATCCGCCTGCCTCAGCCTCCTGAAGTGCTGGGATTACAGGTGACAGCCACTGTGCCCAGCCTGCTTTTCTTTTTAAAAATTATATTCTGGCTCACGCCTGTAATCCCAGCACTTTGGGAGGCCGAGGCGGGCGGATCACAAGGTCAGGAGATCGAGACCATGGTGAAACCCCGTCTCTACTAAAAAATAGAAAAAAATTAGCCGGGCGCAGTGGCGGGCACCTGTAGTCCCAGCTACTGGGGAGGCTGAGGTAGGAGAATGGCGTGAACCCGGGAGGCGGAGCTTGCAGTGAGCCGAGATTGCGCCACTGCACTCCAGCCTGGGCGACAGAGCGAGACTCCGTCTCAAAAAAAAATAAATAAATAAAAATAAAAATAAAAATAAAAATAAAAAAATAAAAATTATATTCATGAAGCTGGTAATTCCAGCACTTTGGGAGGCCGAGGTGGGCAGATCACTGGAGGACAGGAGTTCGAGACCAACCTGGCGAACATGGTGAAACTCCATCTTTACAAAAATACAAAAATTAGCTGGGCATGGTGATGGGTACCTGTAATCCCAGCTACTCAGGAAGCTGAAGCAGGAGAATTGCTTGAACCCTGGAGGCAGAGGTTGCAGTGAGCCGAGATCACGCCGCTGCACTCCAGCCTGGGCGACAGAGCAAGACTCTGTCTCAAAAAAAAAAAAAAGGACCTTCTTAGGCGCCACATGCATGTGCTTCCCAGCCATCTGAAGCCCTCAGTAAAACCATATCATTGCTATGGGTTTGTTTCTTCTGCAGGAAATCAGTAGCTCTGATGAGATCACCATGAAGACTGAGTTCCCGCTTCTGCGCCAACATTCTGTTTCCAGCATCAGGCAGTTGATGCCATTCTTCATGACTCTAAACTGTGCATTTAAAACCCAAAGACAGCTGCCTGCTGATACCCCAGGAGCTCCATTCTTGGACTTTCCTGTCACAGATAGCTCAAGGGTCTTAAAGCAACTGGAAGAATGCATCGAATATGATTTTCTGGAACATCCAGAATGTTAACCATGTGAGAGAGAATATGTTTAATCCATGTATTGCTACTTCACTGAAAACCAGGTTATATTCTAAAGAAGAAAGAAGGCAGGATAGCGCTTTTAAACAAGCCTATTTCCATTTTGAAAGTAGATTTCAGGCTAGGTGCGGTGGCTTACACCTGTAATCTCAGCACTTTGGGAGGCCAAGGCAGGCAGATCACATGAGGTCAGGAGTTCAAGACCAGCCTGACCAACATGGTGAGACCCTGTCTCTACTACAAATACAAAAATTAGTTGGGTGTGGTGGCAGTGCCTGTAATCCCAGCTGCTTGGGAGGCTAAGGCACAAGAATTGCTTGATCTCAGGAGGTGGAGGCTGCAGTGAGCCAAGATCGCGCCACTGCAGCACTCCAGCTGGGTGACAGAATGAGACCATCTCAAAAAAAAAAAAAAAAAAGAAAGTAGATTCAGCCAATTTGCTATTCAGCAACAGGACACACCTCCCTTAATGCCTTGTAATATATTTGAATCTGATTCTGCATTTCTTCCTCAATTTGTGTAATGAAAATAAAATTAATATATCATCTAACAGTAGCACAAAATTTGCAATGTGAAGTATGAAGATAATGAAGAAGTTTTCTTTGTTGAAGCAGTTATATGGGTCTTAGTATATTTCTCTAAACTTTTAAACTTATTAAAAGAATGTTATTTTTAACCTTTCACACAAATGTCCTTTGAAGTGCTTATTTTGGTACTCCATTTTAAAACTAAAATACATTGTTTTCCGAGGACAATAATTGCCCCTTACGCATTTAGCAGAGGTAAGGTAACCTCAGTGTGTTTAAATATAACCTCAATGAATTCAACCCTCACACATTAAAAATTACATGTTTGCTGGGCACGGTGGCTCATGCCTGTAATCCCAGCACTTTGGGAGGCCAAGGTGGGCAGATCACCTGAGGTCAGGAGTTCAAGACCAGCCTGACCAACATGGAGAAATCCTGTCTCTACTAAAAATACAAAATTAGCTGAGCATGGTGGTACATGCCTGTAATCCCAGCTACTTAGGAGGCTGAGGCCGAAGAATCTCTTGAACCTGGAAGGTGGAGGTTGCCGTGAACCAAGATCGTGCCATTGCACTCCAGCCTGGGCAACAAGGGTGAAACTCCATCTCAAAAAAAAAAAAAAAAAAAAAACAATCACGTTTGCACAGTTTAACAACATAAGTACAGGGTTTTAAATTTCTGACAGCACGTTCTGTTCTGTTCTTTTTTTTTTCTTTTTTCCCCCTAAACATTTAAAATATATTTCTTAACAGAATGGGCCGATTCAGTCACAGTAACTGTTGCTCTCCATAGCAGAGCAACCCACAGAGACAGAACTGACTTTTTCCCCATAATCAGGGGTGAAAAATATACAACTTGTTTCTGAACCAAAACCACAATTTCTGCAGTTTAAAATGTTTCACTGCTAATATGGCCCTGGTAGAAATTATGTAGTTTCTTTTCTTCTTTACAAAAAAAAAAAAAATTTAAAAATTTCCCAAGGCACTAAATCCTCAATCTGTAATGTAGATTCTGATCACAAAGCGGCTCAGTTAACCTAAAAAATAAAAAATTCCCATCACCTGTCTCAGTAGAGCCTGCAAGGAGAGTAGTGTGGGGAACCCCAGCTTTGGTATGGAGAGTCACGGCCCTTTGAACCAGAGTCCGTGAGTAGCCATAGCTGGTGCTTCTTTCAGGATAAACTCGGATGTAGGAAGTTTCACCCTCATGAGAGCGGAATTTGGTGTCACCCAGTTTACGCAGGGCATATTCCATGTCTTCTTTTCTGGGATACTCAACCATCCCCACTCCATCCTTCTGCACATCAGCATAACAGACATCCGGGCTTCTCGCGTGTGATCCTTCAGGTCCTGCCAACTGCCTGATGGAGGAAGTCCATTTCTTCCATAAATAACATCCTGTGCATCTCGGGGGTCCTCGAAGCGCCCGAAGGCGAAGGGCACAAGACCGTGCCGGTTCTTGAGCTCGATCTCGCGGTTGCGGCTGTACTTGTAGCACAGGCCCTCCAGGTCCTTCTCGCGCATGTCGGTCGGAAGGATCCCCACGTCGATGCGCCCGTCGCCCTCTCAGCGGCGCTGTCCGCCCAGCCCGACACCCACCGGCACCGCCAGATGCCGCAAGCCTGCCGCAGCCCGCATCGGCCCGCATCGCTGCTGCCGCCACCTCAGCACGGTTCCCCCCGCAGCGTCTGTTTTTGTTTTTTTTCTTTTTTTAACAGAGTCTTTCTCTGTCGCCCAGGCTGGAGTGCAGTGGCGTGATCTTGGCTCCCTGCAACCTCCACCTTCTGGGTTCAAGCAATTATCCTGCCTCAGGCTCCCAAGTCGCTGGCATGACAGGTGCGCCACCATGGCCGGCTAATTTTTTTTTTTTTTTTTTTTTTTTTTTTTTTTTTTTGAGATAGAGTCTTGCTCTGTCACCCGGGCTGGATGCAGTGACGCGATCTCGGCTCACTGCAGCCTCCGCCTCCTGCAATCAAGCGATTCTCCTGCCTCTGACTCCTGAGTAGCTGGGATTACAGCTATGTACAGCGATGTCTGCAAAGATAGGGATTTAACAGCACTCATATCTTCATGTTCATAAAACAGTCCTACACGCGTGATGTACGTCTAGCTCTTTCCTTTTGTCACAGGATATAGCACAGTAGTTAAGAATATAGTCTCCGCAGTGCCTGGGTTTGACTCAGCCATGTACTGGTCTGCGCATACTTTGTGTCTCAGTTTCCTCATCTTTAAGGTAGGACTATCCATGGTAACTACCTCTTACGGTGGTAGCAACTAACCAGCTCTGCCACTCCTGTGATCTTTAAGCAGTTTTTATCACACACCCAGCAGTAAACATTAAGTTTCTCTCCAGCCCCAATATCTATAAGCTATGTGTTACGTTAATTTACTTGGGTTCCAACATGTGTATTTTATAAAACAGAGGATGGGGATTTTAAAAGTATGAGGACTGGGGCCAGGCGCGGTGGCTCACACGTGTAATCCCAGCACTTTAGGAGGCCAAGGCAGACGGATCACGAGGTCAAGCTATGGAGACCATGCTGGCCAACATGGTGAAACTCCATCTCCACTAAAAAAAACAAGAATTATCTGGGCGTGGTGGCACGTGCCTGTAGTCCCAGCTACTCAGGAGGCTGAGGCAGGAGAATCACTTGAACCCGGGAGATGGAGGTTTCAGTGAGCAGAGATCACACCACTGCACTCCAGCCTGGCAACAGGGCAAGATTCCATCTCAAAAGAAAAAAAAGTATGAGGACAGGCCAGTCATGGTGGCTCATGCCTGTAATTCTAGCTTTGGGAGGCTGAGGCAGGAGGATTACTGGAGTCCAAGAGTTTGAGACCAGCCTGGGCAACATGGCAAAACCCTGTCTCTATAAAAAATACCAAAAAAATTAGCCAGGTGTGGTGGTGCAAGCCTGTAGTCTCAGCCACTTGGGAAGCTAAGGCAGGCAGATCGACTGAGCCCTGAAGGCAAAGGTTGCACTGAGCTGTAATCACCCCACTGCACTCCAGCCTGGGTGACAGAGCAAGGCTCTGTTTCAAAAAACAGAAAAAATGAAGACAAACAAAATTACCAGTTTGTTCTTTTTAGTTTTTAGAGATAGAGTCTTGCTGTGTCACCCACGCTGGAGTAGAGTGGCATGATTATAGCTCACTGCAGCCTCGAACTCCTGGGCTCAAAGCGATCCTCCTGCCTCAGCCTCCTGAGTAGCTGGGACTACAGGTGCACAGTACCATGCCCAGCCAACTTTTTGATTGTTAGAAGAGATGGGTGTATTAGTCCATTTTCACACTGCTATAAAGAACTACCTGAGCATGGTAATTTATAAAGAAAAGAGGTTTAATCGACTCACAGTTCTCCATGGCTGGGGAAGCCACAGGAAACTTACAATTATGGCAGAAGGCAAAGGGGCATATATAGCAAGGCACATCTTACATGGTGGCAGGAGACAGAGTGAAGGGGGGAACTGTCACACACTTTAAACCATCAGATCTCATAAGAACTCACCATCATGAGAACAGCATGGGGGAAACTGCCCCTTGATTTAATCACCTCCCACCAGGTCCCTCCCGCAACAGCAACACGTGGGGATTACAATTCTATATGAGATTTGGATGGGGACACAGAGCCAAACCATATCACAGGGGTCTCTCTATGTTGTCCAGGTCAGTCTCCTGGGCTCAAGCAATCCTCCTGCCTTGGCATCCCAAAGTGCCGAGGTTACAGGTGTGAGCCACCACACATGGCCTGATATTTTTTTCTTAGTCCCCAACAATGAGCTTCTGCACCCTCTTTGGAGACAACCGCTGTAACTCAGTCTGTCCCAGAAGTAGGCCATATGGGGCCGTAGGACCAAAGAGTCGCTACACCGAGGGCAGGCAGTGTTTTGGAAGGGCTGGTGTTTGCCAAGGGTGGCTGTGGCAAACTGTGAGAACAGACTGGGAATTCTCACTGAGCAGAGAGTTGAACACACGGAGCTTCAGGGAGTGCTGGTGTGGGCATAGCCCGTGTGTATGTAGGCAAGAAATGAGCCCTACCGTAGCAGCCAGGGTGGTGCTGAGGACTTCACGTGCATGATTTTATTACCACCCCTCAGAAAGTGGGGACCCTGGCCGGGCGCGGTGGCTCACGCCTGTAATCCCAGCACTTTGGGAGGCCGAGGCGGGCGGATCACAAGGTCAGGAGATCGAGACCACGGTGAAACCCCGTCTCTACTAAAAATACAAAAAATTAGCCGGGCGCGGTAGTGGGCGCCTGTAGTCCCAGCTACTCAGGAGGCTGAGGCAGGAGAATGGCGTGAACCCGGGAGGCGAAGCTTGCAGTGAGCCGAGGTCGCGCCACTGCACTCCAGCCTGGGGGACACAGCGAGACTCCGTCTCCAAAAAAAAAAAAAAAAGAAAGTGGGGACCCTTAGCCCATTCTACAAAGCCAACAGAACTGAGGCGCAGAGAAGCAGGGTGAAGAATCGAAACCTAGGTCTCTCACTAGCGCTCTATGTTGTCAACCGCAGTGCTGAGAAAGTTAAACAGGAACCAGATAGCTGGGGCTGTCTGGTCATGTGTGGAGGAGACAGTTTCTGAGACTGCCCCACCCAGTTACAACTTCCTGCTAAACCAGCTCCTGCCAGGCCCACAGCAGAGGAGATGGGAGATCATACACGGAGAGGAGGTTCCCCGCTTACAAGGCGTGATGAGGTGTATTTTAAAGGAGAGCAAGCCTTACTTTCCAGTATTTGCACACAATGCCCAGTTGAAAATTAGTAGAAGTAGCTGGAATCATGGAGATCATTGATGAAGACTGTAAAGTTTTAAACAACTGTCTTGGGGGGCAGATAGTCTTCTGTGCTATTGATCTTAAATGCTCTGAGGTAAAAGAATGCAGCTGTCGGCAGGGCATGGTGGCTCACACCTGTAATCCTAGCACTTTGGGAGGCCGAGGCAGGAGGATCACAAGGTCAGGAGTTCCAGACCAGCCTGGCAAGTATGACGAAACCCCGTCTCTACAAAAATTAGCCAGGTGTGGTGGTGTGTGCCTAAAATCCCAGCTACTCAGGAGGCTGAGGCAGGAGAATTGCTTGAACCTGGGAGGTGGAGGTTGCGGTGAGCCGAGATTGCACCACTGCACTCCAGCCTGGGCAACAGAGCAAGACTCCCTCTCAAAAAAAAAAAAAAGTGAACAATAGTAAAAGTTGTATGTATCTTTTACTACAGTGAAAAAAATTAAAAACAAAACACTGTGGGCTGAAAGTGGGGGCAGGGGAGACAAGTGTGATTGTTCTGCAGCTGGAGAGAGCCGGGGCTCCGCCTTCTCCGAGGAGCAAGCGCCTGTCCCATCCTCAGAGGTGTTTTTCACCCCTAAGTCAACCAGAAGCAGATGAGAGGTAGCAAATGAAGCAGAAGCTTCCCTTCAATGTTTTGGCTATAGAAATGGAAGTCGCTTGACATTTTACCCTAAACTGATGTTATAATAATGACTTTTGGGAACAGATGGCCCTTCTCTCTAGCCTAGCCTCCTTCCTGGTGGCCACTTATCTGTCTCTTCTGCCTCCTTCAGCCACTCAGCATTATCATCTCTTACCCTTCATAACATATGCCATTCCATCTGCTTGATATTATTTTCTCCTCCTCCTCCACCTGGCAGAGTCCTAGTTGAGTCATTTGTTGGTTTATTTAACAAATAGATGGGAGCCAGTCTGAGATCTGGTTTTGAGAAGCTTCCTGCTCTCTTTCTGTACTTCCTCAGGTACAGGGAGGAACTTTGTCACAGGGTGGCCTTATGACTACACCTAAAACCGTAGTTGCCCACTGCTGGCTGTGAGGCAGGAGTACTTTTTGAAACAAACAGGGTCTCTATCTTCAGTTCCTAGCAGTGTCTGGCATATATAGGTGCCCGGTATGTGACTAAATAAACATGAAGATTGATGTATCTGCCCAAGGTGGTGCTAGAAGGAAGAGGGAAGGTACTAAACCAAATGTTTCATCAATTAATTTGTAGGACTAGACAGGTGGGGGGCTCAGAGAACAGTGGGTTTTCTGCCCCAAACTTGGACATTTCATCATCTTAATAATCATCTCCCCAAGGCAGAGGCTATTTCTCTGATCACCCACCTTTTGCTCACGGGGATGCTCTACCTGGCATGCTTTTTTTTTTTTTCTGAGACAGGGTCTTGCTCTGTTGCCCAGGCTGGAGTGCAGCAGCGTGATCTCGGCTCACTGCAACCTCCGTCTCCCAGATTCAAGTGATTCTTGTGCCTCAGCCTCCTGAGTAGCTGAGACTACAGGCACGCACCAGCACGCCTGGCTGAATTTTGTATTTTTAGTAGAGACGGGGTTTCACCATGTTACCCAGGCTGATCTTGAACTCCTGACCTCAAGTGATGTACCCACCTCGGCCTCCCAAAGTGCTGGGATTACAGGCGTGAGCCACCATGACTGGCTCTATTTTTTTTTTCTTTTGAAACGAAGTCTCACTTTGGCTTTGTTGGCCAGGCTGAAGTGCAGTGTGGGTCGTGATCATAGCTCACTGCAGCCTCAACCTCCCAGGTTCAGCCTCCTGTGTAACTGGGACCACAGGTGTGTGCCACCATGCCCAGTTAATGTTTTTATTTTTATTTCGTTTTATTTTTGAGATGCAGTCTGGCTCTGTTACCCAGGCTGGAGTGCAGTGGCTCAATCTTGGCTCACAGCAACCTCCACCTCCTAGATTCAACAATTCTCCTGCCTCAGCTCCCAGAGTTGCTGGGATTACAGGCATCCGCCACCACGCCGAGCTAATTTTTGTATTTTTAGTAGAGACAAGATTTCACCATATTGGTCAGGCTGGTCTCAAATTCCTGACCTCAGGTGATCTGCCCGCGTCGGCCTCCCAGAGTGCTGGGATTACAGGCATGAGTCCCTGCGCCTGGCCTGTTTTTTATTTTTTGAAGAGACTGGATCTCCCTATATTGCCCAGGCTGGTCTCAAATTCCTGGGCTCAAGCAATCCTCCCACCTCAATTTCCTAAAGTGCTGGAATGACAGGTGTGAGCCACCACACCGAGCTCCCTGACATGCTTTTTACCTCTTCCCTGCTGGTTCCAGCACTACCCAGCTTTGGTCCAACCCCACTAAAGCATCTCGGTGAAGACAGCCAGCATGAGTCCCTGCTGGTTCCAGGACCACCCAACTTCGGTCCAACCCCACTAAAGCATCTCAGTGAAGAACACCCACGCTGTCTTCACTAGGCTTGTCCATAATTCTCATGGGACCCTTTGACAAGCAAACAGAACTCGGTGAACAGCTGCACTTCTTGCAGCTCTTTGTGTTATGTGAATGGTACTGCGTTAAATAAGAAGTACTCAACCAAATATTGTTCCATGTTTCTCCTCGTATTATGTTTTGTTTGTTTCCATCTTATCCAAGATAACACTCTAAATTTCGTGGCTGGATGTGGTGGCTCACGCCTGTAATCCCTACACTTTGGGAGAGATCACTTGAGGTCAGGAGTTCGAGACCAGCCTGGCCTACATGGTGAAACCCTGTCTCTACAAAAAAATACAAACATTAACCGGATGCGGTGATGCGTGCCTGTAATCCTGGCTACTTGGGAGGCTGAGGCAGGAGAATCGTTTTAACCCAGCGGGGCAGAGGCTGCAATGAGTCCAGGTTGCACTACTGCATTTCAGTCTGGGTGAAAGAATGAGACTCTGTCTCAAAAGAATAAATAAATAATAAATAAAATAAATAAATTGTGTCAGGAAACAGACAGGTTGTTTAATGTTTTGGGAGGGGTAGTTCTTGTGGCCAGCTGAAGACGATGATTGGCCTAATAGCAACCAATTAGGTTAATACTGTTTGAAATGCTTGTTCCCCGGTGCCATAAAGAACTAGCACTTGAACATAAATTTAATTTACTCAGCAATGCCATTTTTACTTCCTGCAGAAAGGGTACAGTCACCAGCAGTTTTGCCACACGAGTACACGGAACAAAGGAGACAGGGTCATTTATACTGCTGTGTCCGGTTTCCATTGGCTGAAACGGGACCTCACATTCTGTATTTGTCCTGATTGGCTAGCAACTTAGAACTTTTTAAAAGAGGCAAAGGTAGAGGAGAACAAAGGAAAGAGGAAGGCCAGGCACCATGGCTCACGCCTGTAATCCCTGAACTTTGGGAGGCTGAGGTGGGCAGATCACGAGGTCAGGAGATTGAGACCATCCTGGCTAACATGGGGAAACCCCGTCTCTACTAAAAATACAAAAAAAAATTAGCCGGTCCTGGTGGCGGGCGCCTGTAATCCCAGCTACTCGGGAGGCTCAGGCAGGAGAATGGCGGGAACCCAGGAGGCGGAGCTTGCAGTGAGCTGAGTTCGCGCCACTGCACTCCAGCCTGGATGACAGTGCAAGAAAAGAAAGGAGGAAGTAACTTGTGGAATGCTGAGAAAGGTAAAAACACCTTCAAATAAGGAAGAGGAGCAGGCTATGACCTAATGCTTGCTTGGACCGGTATAAGCATGCCCAGGCAAATATTTAGGCTAATTTGTGGGGCTAAGAACATAAAGTACATTGATTATCGCGGCTAGCAGGTATTTGAGAGTGTTAGCACAGGTCTTTGAATACATTTTGCTTCTAAGAGAAGTTACTATTTATTCCTAATTAAATGGGGAGTAAAGTCTTCGAAGAGGAACCTCTACTTTACTTTTTACAATTTGTACACATGAAGCTAGGCAGGCACCATGACACACCTGTAGTCCCAGTTACTCAGGAGGTTGAAGCAGGAAGATTGATTGAGACCAGGAGTTGAGACAAGCCTTGGCAATGTAGCAAGACCACATCTGTACAAAAAATCAGAAAATCAGCTGGGCATGGCGGCACAAACCTGTAGTCCCAGCTACTCAGGAGGCTGAGGCAGAAAGATAACTTGAGCCCAAGAGTTCAAGGCTGAGGTGACTTATGATCGAGCCGCTGCACTCCAGCCTGGGCAACAGAGTAAGACCCTGTCTCGAAAAGAAAAAAAAAAAATCTGCATAATCAATATCACAAGCAAGGTAAAAGATAAATGGTAAACTGAGAAAAATATTTCAGACTCCTATCACAAAGAGCTTATTTCTCCAATACTTGAAGAATGCCTACCAAAAGAAAAAAAGAAAAAGAAAAATGGGCAATGGATATAAATAGGGAGTTCACCAAAAAATACAATTGGCCTTTACACATGTAAAAATATGCTGAAATTTACAATGTTAGAAACAAATAAAAATTGTTTTGAGATATTATTCACTGATCATCTGCAGGTATCAATAAGGGAAAATAGGATACCCCATATATTGCAGGTAGGAATATAAATTGGTTCAACCTCTCTGGAAGAAATTTGTCAATTTCTATCAAGATTACAAATGCATGTACATTTTGACCCAGCAAATCTATTTCCAGGAATTTATCTGATATATGTGCATATGTGCAAAATGACTTATGTACAAGTTATACATTAAAGTAGTACTGGCCAGGTGCGGTGGCTCACACCTGTAATACCAGCGCTTGGGAGGCTGAGGCAGGTGGATCACAAATCAGTCAGGAGTTCAAGACCAGCCTGGCCATCATGGTGAAACCCTGTATATACTAAAAATACAAAAATTAGCCAGACATGATGGCATGTCCTTGTAATCCCAGCTACTCAGGAGGCTGACGCAGGAGAATCTCTGAACCGGGGTATCAGAGGTTGCAGTGAGCTGAGATCGTGCCCCTGTACTCCAACCTGGGTGACAGAGTGAGACCCTGTTTCAAAATAAATCAATAAATAAAATATAAAGTAGTACTGATAGTAACATAAGTTTGGAGACAAACTCTGTGTTCTCCAGTAGGAGACTGGCTAAATAAATTGTGATACATCAATTTAATGGAATATTATGAAGCTGCAAAATACTGTGAGGAAGCTCTTTTTTTTTTTTTTTTTTTTTTCTGAGACGGAGCCTCGCTCTGGAGACTGGAGAGCAGTGGCGCGATCTTGGCTCACTGCAACCTCTGCCTCCCAGGTTCAAGCAATTCTCCTGCCTCAGCCTCCTGAGTAGCTAGGGTTATAGGCGTGCGCCACCACGCCCGGGTAGTTTTTGTATTTTTAGTAGAGACGGGGTTTCACCATGTTGGCCAGGCTGGTCTTGAACTCCTGACCTCTGGTGATCCACCTGCCAAAGTGCTGGGATTACAGGTGTGAGCACCGGCCAGAGGAACTTCTTAATAGACTTGTCTTTTGGCATACATGGGGTACAGTTTGTGCAGTGAATTGGCTGCATGTGGCCACTGCCCCTTTTGGCAGGATCATTATTCGTTTCCTTTGTATCTTTAGTAGAGGCTGGGTTTCACCATTTTGGCCAGCCTAGTCTGAAACTCCTGACCTCAAGTGATCCGCCGCCTCAGACTCCCAAAGTCCTTATCTTTGTCATCTTGGAGGCGAGGACCCAAAAGAGCAAATAGGGATTTGTTTGCTTTTTGTTTGTTTGTTTATGTTGTTTTGTTTTGGGTTTTTGTTTTTGTTTTGAGACAGGGTCTCATCCTATTGCCCAGACTGGAGTGCAGTGTCAGGATCAAGGATCACTGGAGCCTCAACCTCTCTGGCTTAATCAATCCTCCCACCTCAACCTCCTAAGTAGCTGGGACCACAGGCATGCACCACCACACCCAGCTGATTTTTAAAAATATTTTGTAGAGACAGGGTTTCACTGTGTTGCCCAGGCTGCTCTCAAACTTCTGGAATCAAGTGATCCTCCCACCTCAGCCTCCCAAAGTGGCAGGATTACAGGATTACAGGCATGAGCCACCACACCTGGGCTAGTTTTTATAATTAAAAAAAATCCTGGCTGGGCACGGTGGCTCACGCCTGTAATCCCAGCACTTTGGGAGGCCGAGGTGGGCAGATCACGAGGTCAGGAGATTGAGACCTTCCTGGCTAACAAGGTGAAACCCTGACTCTACTAAAAATACAAAAAAATTAGCCGGGCGTCGTGGCGGGCACCTGTAGTCCCAGCTACTCGGGAGGCTGAGGCAGGAGAATGGCCTGAACTCGGGAGGCAGAGCTTGCAGTGAGCCAAGATCTCGCCACTGCACTCCAGCCTGGGCAACAGAGCGAGACTCCATCTCAAAAAAAAAAAATCATTTTATACCAACCTCTTATAAGTTTAACCTCTACTTGATTGCCATCTGCTTCTCTTATATAAGTAAAACTTGGGAATGTAGAATTAATTTCACAGTATGTTATTATTGTGTTAAAAAAAATAAGTGGGGAAGTGGGACGGGCAAGAATTTGTATGTATAGGTATGTATTTACTTAGACATGAATAGACTATTTTCTATTCCTATTGCTGCTGTAACAGATTACTGCAAATTTAGTGGTTTAAGACCACAGAATTCCGGGTTCAGTGGTTCATACCTGTAATCCCAACACTTTGGGAGGCTGAGGCAGGTGAATCACAAGTTCAGGAGTTCAAGACCAGCCTGACCAACATGGTGAAATCCTGTATCTACTAAAAATACAAAAAATTAGCTGGGCATAGTGGCAGGTGCCTGTAATCCCAGCTACTTGGGAGGCTGAGGCAGGAGAATTGCTTGGACTGAGGAGGCGGAGGTTGTAGTGAGCCGAGATCATGCCACTGCACTCCAGCCTGGGTGACAGAGTGAGACTCTGTTTCAAAAAACACAAAAACAAAAACAAAACAAAACAAAAAAACCAAGACTACAGAAATGTATTCTCTTCCAGTTCTGGAGGCCAGACGTCCAAAACGAGTTTCACTAGGGCTGAAACCAAGGTGTCCACAGGGTCTTGATCCCTTTGGAGGCCCTGAGAGCTCTAGGATGCAGTCTCTTGCCTTTCTAGCTTTCAGAGCTGCATCACCTACATTCCTTGGGTCAAGGCCCCTTCTCCATTTTGAAAGCTAGAAGCGCAGCATCTTCTCATCTCTCTCTGCTTCAGCAGTCAAATAATCTTCTGTTGGCTCATGCCTGTAATCCCAGAACTTTGGGAGGCTGAGGCAGGCAGATCACCTGAGGTCAGGAGTTTAAGACCAGCCTGGCCAACATGGTGAAACCCTGTTTGTACTAAAAATACAAAAAATTAGCTGGGCATTGTGGTTTGTGCTAGTAGTCCCAGTTACTCGGGAGGCTGAGGCAGGAGAATCGCTTGAACCTGGAAGGCAGAGGTTGCAGTGAACTGAGATCATGCCATTGCATTCCAACCTGGGTGACAGAGTGAGATTTCATCTGAAAAATAAAAAATAAAAATTAGCTGGGTGTTGTGGCACATGCCTGTAATCCCAGCACTTTGTGAGGCCGAGACGGGAGGATCACGAGGTCAGGAGATTGAGACTATCCTGGCTAACACGGTGAAACCCCGTCTCTACTAAAAATACAAAAAAATTAGTTGGGCATAGTGGTGGGAGCCTGTAGTCCCAGCTACTCGGGAGGCTGAGGCAGAGAATGGAGTGAACCTGGGGGCGGAGCTTGCAGTGAGTCGAGATCTTGCCACTGCACTCCAGTCTGGGCGACAGAGCGAGACTCCGTCTCAAAAAACAAAAACAAAAACAAAAAAACAAGAAGACTCTAGCACCTTTTAAAGGTCTGAATAGGAAGCATTTGTCATCTTCGTCTCTAAGGGCAGCCAGTATAAAGACTTCAAAAGAACCTTGTTCTCCAAAATTTTTTTTTCTTTTTTTTTTTTTTTGAGATGGAGCCTCGCTCTGTTGACCAGGCTGGAGTGCAGTATGGCGATCTCGGCTCACTGCAACCTCCACCTGCTGGGTTCAAGTGATTCTCCTGCCTCAGCCTCCTGAGTAGCTGGGATTATAGGTGCCCACCACTATGCCTGGCTTTTTTTTTTTTTTTTTTTTTTTTTTGGTATTTTTAGTAGAGGTGGGGTTTCACCATGTTGGCCAGGCTGGTCTCGAACTCTTGACCTCAAATGATCCACCCACCTCGACCTCCCAAAGTGCTGGGATTACAGGCGTGAGCCCCCATACCCAGCCTCCACAATCTTTTATCTTAACCTGAACATTTCCTTTCTGTTGATCCCAGGTCTTTAGACAAACTCAACCAATTGTCAACCAGAAAATGTTTAAATTTACCTATAGCCTTGAACCCTGCCCACCACCCCACCCCACAACTTAGAGTTGTCCTGACTTTCTGTGCCAAACCAATGTATTTCTTTTTTTTTGAGATAGAATTTCGCTCTTGTTGGGATCTTGGTTCACTGAAACCTCTGCCTCCTAGGTTAAAGAGATTCTCCAGCCTCAGCCTCCCGAGGTTGCCCAGCTAATTTTTGTATTTTTAGTAGAGATGGGGTTCTACTATATTGGCCAGGCTGGTCTCAAACTCCTGACTTCAGGTGTTCCACCCACCTCGGCCTCCCAAAGTGCTAGGATTATAGGCGTGAGCCACCGCACCCGGCTGACCAATGTATTTCTCAAATGTATTTGATTGATTTATCATGCCTTCCTAAAACGTGCCCCAACCACCTTGGGCGGATGTTCTCAGGACCTCCTGAGCGTGAGGCCTGTGTCATGGGCCATGATCACTTGCATTAGGCTCAGAATAAATCTCTTCACATATTTTACAGAGTTTGATTCTTTTCGTAGACAGTCGAAAATTTGGAGACTGGGTTTTTGTTTTGTTTTGTTTTGTTTTTGAGACAGAGCCTCGCACTGTCATCTGGGCTGGAGTGCAGTGGCGTGATCTCGGCTCACTGCAACCTCCCCCTGGAGACTGGGGTTTTTTAAGGATAATTTGGTGGATGGGGGCCAGGAAGTGGGGAGTGCTGACTAGTCAAGTTGAAGATGAAATATAGGGGGTCGAAGCTGTCCTCTCATCCAGAGTCGGCTCCTGGGTGGAGACCACAAGACCAAATGAGCCAATTTATCTTTTTTCTTTTCTTTTCTTTTTTTTTTTTTTTTTTGAGACAGAGTCCCATTCTGTCGCCCAGGCTGGAGTACAGTGGCGTGATCTCAGCTCACTGCAACCTCCCTCTCCCAGGCGATGCTCCTGCCTCAGCATCTCCAGTAGCTGGGGTTACGGCCCCGCCAAAAGGTGCTAGAGTCTTAATCTTTTCAAGATTGGAAGGGTGGGGAAGAAAGAGATCCAGCTATGTTAATAGAGATTCTTTACAGATGCAAATTTCCCTGCACAAAGGATGGCTTTGCAGGGCCATTGCAAAATATGACAAAGAAACATGTTTTAGGTTAAAATTTTTCTTGTCACCTAATGTTATGCCAGAGTCAGATTGGAAAGTAAGTCATAATATATAGGGTTAAATAAAACCCATCTGATGAGAATTTATGGGTTGTAGGGCATGAATCCCCAGATCCTTTAGATAGGAATTTCGTCAAGATAAGAAAAACATTAGAGTTTAAACTAGGTGCGGTGGTTCACGCCTGTCATCCCAGCACTTTGGGAGGCCAACGTGGGCAGATCACCTGAGGTCAGGAGTTCCAAGACCAGCCTGGCCAACATGGCAAAACCGAATCTCTACTAAAAATACAAAAATCAGCTGGGCGTGGTGGAGTGTGCCTGTAATCCCAGCTGCTCAGGAAGCTGAGGCAGGAGAATCACTTGAACCTGGGAGGCAGAGTTTGCAGTGAGCTGCACTCCAGCCTGGGAAACAGAGTGAGACTCCCTCTCAAAAAAAAAGAAAAAGAAAAAAAAATTCAGAGCTTAGTCTTCACAACTTTTGGGGAGACTGATCTGAGTAATAATAAAACTCCATTCAGCCAGCTCTGTGTGAATTAAACCCTTTTTCTATTGCAATCCCTCTGTCTTGATAAATCGGCTCTATCTGGGCAGTTGGCAAAATAAACCCGTTGGGCAGTTACAATTCCCTTTTGCCATATGTGTTTACATTCACAGGTTCCAGAGATTAGGATGTGGCTATCTTTGGCTATTCTGCCTATTAAATAAAATCTATGGGGTGGGCGAGGTGGCTTGTGCCTGTAATGACAGCACTTCGGAGACTGAGGTGGGAAGATCACCTGAGGTCAGGATTTCAAGACCAGTATGGCTAACATGGCAAAACTCCGTCTCTACTAAAACTATAAAAATTAGCCGAGTTTAGTGGTATGCATCTGCAGTCCCAGCTACTCAGGAGGCTGAGGTAGGAGAATCCTTTGAACCCAGGTGGTGGAGGTTGCAGTGAACCAAGATTGCGACACTACACTCCAGCCTGGGCAGCAGAACAAGACTCCATCTCAAAAAAATAAACAAATAAATAAAAATAAATAAGAAAATAAATAAAATATATGGAAAGCCATTTATTTGGATGCAACACTGGCATTAGACCAAAATGGAGTCACTCATGCCAAAGTTACACGTCACCAAACAAAACTAAGTTGTTAATTTGACGCAAATGGGCCAGTGTCAGCCAGCGTAATAAGGAAGTCCCCTCTGTTTTCCCTTACAAGGAAGGTAACCGGAAGTAACCAGATATTAACCAATCTGCTTTTTGTATTTGCTGTTTTCTTGTTCCTGCTCAAGTTACCTTCCAAACCCAACTGTTCTGCCCAACAGAGCACCTGTGTTTTTAAATGAGATGCTCCCCATTCATGACTCACAAAAAAAGCCAATTCTATCATTAAACTAAATTTGTTGAAATGTGGTCATTTGAGAAACCTAACAAAACTGTGTGTTCAAATTGGCTCTCAATCTGTTTGACACAGTGTGGTGGTCTTTAATAGTGTCTTTGCGATCTGTTGTGACAAGAGTTTCCAGGATTCTCTTAGCAGACTTGGAATCAGTCATCTTAGATGTCTTGTTCTTTTTTTCTTCCTGGGAAAAACAAACAAACAAATAAACAGTAGGAAAATGGTATTTTGAGATTACAATCCTAATTCTTTTTATTTAGTTATTTTTTGAGACAGAGTCTCGCTCTGTTGCCCAGGCTGGAGTGCAGTGGTGCAATCTCAGCTCACTGCAACCTCCACCTCCCAGGTTCAAGCAATTCTCCTGGCTCAGCCTCCCAAGTAGCTGGGATTACAGGCACCCACCACCATGCCCAACTAATTTTTTGTATTTTTAGGAGGGACAGTGTTTCGCCATGTTGGCCAGTGTGGTCTCGAACTCCTGACCTCAGGAGATCCACCCGCTACGATCTCCCAAAGTGCTGGGATTACAGGTGTGAGCCACCACGCCCCGCCTACAATCCTAATTCTATATGTGCTCATTGCTGCTAGGTTGGTCATTGTTTCTAGGCCTTTTCAGTGAAGAACTAACAGCTAGAAAACGACTTTTTTTTTTTTTTTTTTTTTCTCGAGACAGAGTCTCCCTTTTTTACCCAGGCTGGAGTGTACTCACACAATCAGGACTCACTGCAGTGTTGCCCTCCTGGGCTCAATCAGTCTTCCCACCTCAGCCTCCCAAGTAGCTGGGACCACAGGTGCACACAACCACACCCAGCTAATTTTTTTTTATTTTTGTTGAGACAAGGTCTTGCTATGTTGCCTAGGCTGGTCTCAGTCTCCTAGCCTCAAGCAATCCACCTGCCTCAGCCTCTTAAAGTGCTGGAGGGGACCCGGTGGCTCACGCCTGTAATCCCAGCACTTGAGGAGGTTGAGGGCAGTGGATCGCTTTGAGCCTGGAAGTTTGAGACCAGCCTAGGCAACATGGCAAAATACCATCTCTACAAAAATAAAAATTAAAAAAAATACAAAAATTAGCTGGGTGTGGTAGCGCCCTGTAGTCCCAGCTACTTGGGAGGCTGAGAACTGAGAGGATCACTTAAGCGTAGGAGGTTGAGGCAGCAGTGAGCCGTGATCGCGCCACTGCACTCCCGTGTTGGTGAGAGTGAAGACTCTGTCTCAAAACAAAAACAACCCCACCCCCAGAAAAACTCTCATGAATTCATAGTGATATTTCTGATTCACAGCAAATTCAGATTTGACTTTTTGGTCTTTTTTTTTTTTTTTGAGACGGAGTCTCGCTCTGTTGCCCAGGCTGGAGTGCAGTGGCCTCATCTCAGCTCACTGCAAGCTCCACCTCCCGGGTTCACGCCATTCTCCTGCCTCAGCCTCCCGAGTAGCTGGGACTACAGGCGCCCACCACCACGCCCAGCTAATTTTTTGTATTTTTAATAGAGACGGGGTTTCACCGTGGTCTCGATCTCCTGACTTTGTGATCTGTCTGCTTCGGCCTCCCAGAGTGCTGGGATTACAGGCGTGAGCCACCGCGCCCGGTCTGACTTTTTGTTCTTTAGACTTACAAGTAAATTTGAATTTGTCTGATATGAGCAGCACAGGTGTGTGGCCGAGCAGCTCCTATGGTCAGGAAGCCCCCATAAGCCTTGATGCCTCCAGTTCACAGTCAAAACTGCTGGCTCGGTATTTACTTGACTCTATATATATTATGTTTATACAGAAGGCCTTTTTTTTTTTTTTTTTTTTTTTTTTTTTTTTTTTTTTTGAGACAGAGCCTTGCTCTTTCACCCAGGCTGGAGTGCAGTGGCGTGATCTCGGCTCACTGCAACCTCTGCCTCCCAGGTTCAAGCAATTCTCCTGCCTCAGCCTCCTGAGTAGATGGGACTACAGGCATGTGCCACCACGCCCGGCTAATTTTTGTATTTTTTTTTTGTAGAGAAAAAATACATCACGTTGCCCAGGCTGGTCTTGAACTCCTGGTCTCAAGTGATCCGCCCACCTCGGCCTCCCAAAGTGCTGGGATTATGGGTGTGAGCCACCGCGCCCGGCCCTTACATCTTTTACATCCCTGATTTTGATTTCTTCCTACAAGTAAACATATATATATATTTAAAATTCATCATCGTCTTTATGTTAATATACTTCCAGACATTTTATTTGTCTAGTGTTTGTTCTTTGGAAGATTCCTAAAAAAGAATCATAGGAACAATATTTCTTGAGTTATTGAATATTGATGACAGTTTGTGGCCTTTATCTTGAATCTCACTTTGGCTAATTATAAAATTCTTGGCGCATATGTTCTTTCCTTCAGTATATTAAAAAATATACACTATTGAGTTTTCTTTTGGCCTAAAGCACTGCTGGCAAAGTTTGACGATAGTTTGATTTTTTTTTCCTTTACAAATAACTTGGTTATTTTGCCTGGATTTGTAAGAAATTAAAGTCCAATAATTTTACTAGAGTAAGCCTTGGTATTGGTGGTTCTAGGTTAGTTTCTTCAGACATTTACTGTGTCTTTTTTTTTTTTCCGAGATGGAGTCTTGCTCTGTCGCCAGGCTGGAGTGCAGTGGCACGATGGCTCACTGCAACCTCTGCCTCCCGGGTTCAGTGACTCCCCTGCCTCAGCCTCCTGAGTAGGTGGGACTACAGGCACATGCCACAATGCCTGGCTAATTTTTTGTATTTTAGTAGAGACAGGGATTTCACCATGTTGACCAGTATGGTTTCGATCTCCTGACGTCGTGATTCGCCCGCCTCGGCCTCCCAAAGTTCTGGGATTACAGGCGTGAGCCCCTACGCCCGGCTTTTTTTTTTTTTTTTTTTAAATAGAGATGGAGTTTTACTGTGTTGTTGCACAGGCTGGTCTCAAACTCCTAGGCTCAAGCAATTCAACAGCCTTGACCTTCCAAAGTCGTGGGATTATGGGTGTGAGCCATTGCACCCAGTCAACTATGCCTTTTTTTTTTTTTTTTTTTTGAGACAGAGTCTCCCTCTGTTGCCTAGGTTGGAGTACAATGGCGCCACCTCGGCTCACTGCAATCTCCGCCTCCCAGGTTCAAGTGATTCTCCTGCCTCAGCCTCCCTAGTAGCTGGGATAACAGGCGCCTGCCACCACACCTGGCTAATTTTTTGTATTTTTAGTAGAGATGGGGTTTCACCATGTTGGGCAGGCTAGTCTTGAACTCCTGACCTTGTGATCTGCTGGCCTTGGCCTCCCAAAGTTCTGGGATTTCAGGTGTGAGCCACCGTGTCTTGCTTTTTTTTTTTTTTTTTTTTTTTCCAAACAGTCTTGCTCTGTCACCCAGGCTGGAGTGCAGTGGCATGATCTCAGCTCAATGCAACTTCTGCCTCTGGATTCAAGTGATTCTCCTGCCTCAGCCTCCCGAGGAGCTGGGATTACAGACGTGTTCCACCACACCCAGTTAATTTTTGTACTTTTAGTAGACACACCATGCTTACCAGGCTGGTCTTGAACTCCTGACCTCAGGTGATACATCGGCCTCAGCCTCGCAAAGTGCTGGGATTACAGGTGTGAGCCACCGCGCCTGGCCAACTGTGTCCTTTTAATATGTTGTTTCTTTTTTTGTTTATTTGGGGGACAGAGTCTCACTCTATCACCAAGACTGGAGTACAGTGGCAAGATCTCGGCTCACTGCAGCCCCTACCTCCCAGGCTCAAGCAATTCTCCTGCCTCAGCCTCTTGAGTAGCTGGATTACAAGCATGCGTCACCACGCCCGGCTAATTTTGTATTTTTAGTAGAGACAGGGTTTCTCCATGTTGGTCAGGCTGGTCTCAAACTCCCAACCTCAGGTGGTCTGCCCGCCTTGGCCTCTCAAAGTGCTGGGATTACAGACATGAGCCACCGCATCTGACCCAATTTAAGAAAATGTATATATATTTTTATTACAGACCGAGCCTCACCATGTTGGCCAGGCTGGTTTCAAACTCCTGACCTCAAGTGATCCACCTGCCTTGGCCTCCCAAAGTGCTGGGATTACAGGAGTGAGACACTGTGCCAGAGCTTTTTTTTTTTTCCTTTTAATTTTTTGCAAAGAGGAGGGTCTTACTTTGTTACCCAGGAGGATCTGGAACTCCCAGACTCAAGCAATCCTCCCACCTCAGCCTCCCAAAGTGCTGGGATTACAGCCATGTATTATGGCACCTGGCCATACAGTTCATTTTCTTTAAAGAGTAGTCACGTAGAGTGGTGGAAGTGGAGAAAGAACAAAGAAATCAAACCTCATTTTTATTTTTTACTTATTTATTTTTTTGAGTCAGAATCTCGCTCTGTTGCCCAGGTCGGAGTGCAGTGGCACCCTTTGGCTCACTGCAACCTCCGCCTCCCGGGTTCAAGTGATTCTCCTGCCTCAGCCTCCTGAGTAGCTGGGATTACAGGTGTCTACCACCACGCCTGGCTAATTTTTGTATTTTTAGTAGAGATAGGGTTTCACCATGTTGGCCAGGCTGGTCTTGATCTCCTGACCTCATGATCCACCTGCCTCAGCCTCCCAAACTGCTGGGATTACAAGCACGAGCCACCTCGCCTAGCCCACACCTCATTTTTATATGAAATTAGTTTTCCTGACGTTTATAGATGTCTTTTTGCCTTTGACCCTATTGATTCCCTGCTGCTCGGTTGGTTGTCTTCCCAGTACTTTCACCCCATGTAGGGCTTTGTCCTGGAAAGGCACGCTGGTTGGTTTATTTTTCAGAATCCGAGTGGGCCAGACTGCTCCCGCTCCCTGAGTCCTAGCTACAGTCTGGTGGTTCTCATTCATTGATATACGTGCCATCTTGCTGTTGTTCTTTTTTTTTTTTTTTTTTTTTAAATATACTTTAGGTTCTGGGATACATGTGCAGAACATGCAGGTTTGTTACATAGGTATACATGTGCCATGGTGGTTTGCTGCACCCAACAACCTGTCATCTACATTAGGTATTTCTCCTAATGCTATTCCTCCCCTATCCCCCTACCCCCCGATAGGCCCTGGTGTGTGATGTTCCTCTCCCTGTGTCCATGTGTTCTCATTGTTCAACTCCCACTTACGAGTGAGAACATGCGATGTTTGGTTTTCTGTTCCTGTGTTAGTTTGCTGAGAATGATGGTTTCCAGCTTCATCCATGTCCCTACAAAGGACATGAACTCATCCTTTTTTCACGGCTGCATAGTATTCCATGATGTATATGTGCCACATTTTCTTTATCCAGTCTATCATTGATGGGTATTTGGGTTGGTTCCAAGTCTTTACCATTGTGAACAGCACTGCAATAAACATATGTGTGCATGTGTCTTTAGAGTAGAATGATGTATACTCCTTTGGATATAGAATACCCAGTAATGGGATTGCTGGATCAAATGGTATTTCTGGTTCTAGATCCTTGAGGAATCGCCACACTGTCTTCCACAATGGTTGAACTAATTTATACTCCCACCAACAGTGTAAAAGCATTCCCTATTTTCCACATCCTCTCTAGCATCTCTTGTTTCCAGACTTTTTAATGCTTGCCATTCTTACTGGCATGATATGGTATCTCATTGTGGTTTTGATTTGAATTTCTCCAATAACTGGTGATGAAGAGATTTTTTTCATATGTTTGTTGGCCACATAAATGTCTTCTCTTGAGAAGTGTCTGTTCATATCCTTCACCCACTTTTCGATGGGGTTTTTTTTTTCTTTTAAATTTGTTTAAGTTCTTTGTAGATTCTGGATATTAGCATTTTGTCAGATGGATAGATTGCAAAAATTTTCTCCCATTCTCTAGGTTGCCTGTTCACTCTGATGATAGTTTCTTTTGCTGTGCAGAAGCTGTTTAGTTTAATTACATTTGTCAATTTTGGCTTTTGTTGCCATTGCTTTTGGTGTTTTAGTCATGAATTCTTTGCCCATGCCTATGTCCTGAATGGTATTGCCTAGATTTTCTTCTAGGGTTTTTATGGTTTTAGGTGTTGCATTTAAGTCTTTAATCCATCTTGAGTTAATTTTTATATAAGGCATAAGGAAGGGATCCAGTTTCAGTTTTCTGCATATGGCTAGCCAGTTCTCCCAGTACCATTTATTAAATAGGGAATCCTTTCCCCACTGCTTGTTTTTGTCAGGTTTATCAAAGTTCAGATGGTTGTAGATGTGTGGCGTTATTTCTGAGGCCTTTGTTCTGTTCCATTGGTCTATCTATCTGTTTTGGTACCAGTACCATACTGTTTTAGTTACAGTAACCCTGTAATATAGTTTGAAGTCAGGTAGCATAAAGCCTCCAGCTTTGTTCTTTTTGCTTAGGATTGTCTTGGCTATATGGGCTCTTTTTTGATTCCATATGAAATTTAAATTAGTTTTTTCTAATTCTGTGAAGAAAGTCAATGGTAACTTGATGGGGATAGCATTGAATCTATAAATTACTTTGGGCAGTATGGCCATTTTCACGATATTGATTCTTCCTACCCATGAACATGGAATGTTTTTCCATGTGTTTGTGTCCTCTCTTATTTCCTTGAGCAGTGGTTTGTAGTTCTCCCTGAAAAGATCCTTCATATCCCTAGTAAGCTGTATTCCTAGGTATTTTAGTAGCAATTGTGAATGGGAGTTCACTCATGATTTGGCTCTCTGTTTGTCTATTATTAGTGTATAGGAATATTTGTGATCTTTGCACATTGATTTTATACCCTGAGACTTTGCTGAAGTTGCTTATCAGCCTAAGGAGATTTTGGGCTGAGACTATGGGGTTTTCAAAATATACAATCATGTCATCTGCAAACAGAGACAATTTGACTTCCTCTCTTCCTATTTGAATATGCTTTATTTCTTCTCTTGCACGATTGTCCTGGTTAGAACTTCCAATACTGTGTTGAATAGGAGTGGTGAGAGAGGGCATCCTTGTCTTGTGCCAGTTTTCAAAGGGAATGCTTCCAGCTTTTGCCCATTCAGTATGATATTGGCTGTGGGTTTGTCATAAATAGCTCTTATTTTGAGATACGTTCCATCAATACCTAGTTTATTGAGAGTTTTTAGTATGAAGGGGTGTTGAATTTTATTGAAGGCCTTTTCTGCATCTATTGAGATAATCATGTGGTTTTTGTCATTGGTTCTGTTTATGTAATGGATTATGTTTCTTGATTTGCATATGTTGAACCAGTCTTGCATCCCAGGGATGAAGCCGACTTGATTGTGGTGGATAAGCTTTTTGAAGTGCTGCTGGATTCAGTTTGCCAGTACTTTATTGAGGATTTTTGCATCCATGTTCATTAGAGATATTGGCCTGAAGTTTTCTTTTTTTGTTGTGTCTCTGCCAGGGTTTGGTATCAGGATGATGCTGGCCTCACAAAATGAGTTAGGGAGGAGTCCTTCTTTTTCTATTGTTTGGAATAGTTTCAGAAGGAACAGTACCAGCTCCTCTTTGTACCTGTGGTAGAGTTCAGCTTTGACTCTGTCTGGTACTGGGCTTTTTTTGGTTGGTAGGCTATAAATTACTGCCTCAATTTCAGAACTTGTCATTGGTCTATTCAGGGATTCGACTTCTTCCTGGTTTAGTCTTGGAAGGGAGTATGTGTCCAGGAATTTATCCATTTCTTCTAGATTTTCTAGTTTATTTGCGTAGAGGTGTTTATAGTATTCTCTCATGGTAGTTTGTGTTTCTGTGGGATCAATGGTGATATCCCCTTTATCATTTTTTATTGTGTCTATTTGTAGGGTCCAGCCCTACGGGGCTTAGTGGCTGTTCTCCCCGTGTGCGGAGACAAGAGATTGTAAGAAATAAAGACACAAAACAAAGAGATAAAGAGAAGACAGCTGAGCCTGGGGGACCACTACCACCAAGGCGCAGAGACCGGTAGTGACCCCGAATGGCTGGGCATGCTGATATTTATTGTATACAAGACAAGGGGGCAGGGTAAAGAGGGTGAGTCGTCCAAGTGATTGAGAAGCTCATGCAAGTCACGTGATAATAGGACAGGGGGCCCTTCCCTTTTAGGTAGCTGAAGCAGAGAGGGAAGGCAGTATATGTCAGCGTTTTCTTTTATGCACTTATCAGAAGGATCAAAGACTTCAAGACTTTCGCTATATTTTTTCTACCGCTATTTTCTAAGAACTTTAAAGAGGAACCAGGAGTATGGGAGGAGCATGAAAGTGGACAAGGAGCGTGACCACTGAAGCACAGCACCACAGAGAGGGGTTTAAGCCTCCAGATGACTGTGGGCAGGCCTGGATAATATCCAGCCTCCCACAAGAAGCTGGTGGAGCAGAGTGTTCCCTGATTCCTCCAAGGAGCTTGACCAAGGAGCCCTCGAGTGGCTCTTATGCGGGCGTGACAGAGGGCTCACCTCTTGCCTTCTTGGTCACTTCTCACAATGTCCCTTCAGCACCTGACCCTATATCTGCCGGTTATTCCTTGGTTATATTAGTAATAAAACAAAGAGTAATATTAAAGGCTAATGATTAATAATGTCTATACTAATGATTGATATCGTCCATGATCATCTCTGTATCTAATTTATATTATGACTATTCTTATTCTAACTATTTTCTTTATTATACTGAAACAGTTTGTGCCTTCAGTCTCTTGCCTCGGCACCTGGGTAGTCCTCCGCCCATATCTATTTGCTGCTTCTCTTTTTTCTTTTTTATTAGTCTGGCTAGTGGTCTATTTTGTTAATCTTTTCAAAAAATCAACTCCTGGATTCATTGATTTTTTGAAGGGTTTTTCATGTCTCTGTTTCCTTCAGTTCTGCTCTGATCTTAGTTATTTCTTGTCTTCTGCTAGCTTTTGAATTTGTTTGCTCCTGCTTCTCTAGTTCTTTTAATTGTGATGTTAGGGTGTCGATTTTAGATCTTTCCCACTTTCTCCTGTGGGCTTTTAATGCTATACATTTCCCTTTAAACACTGCTTTAGCTGTGTCCAGATTCTGGTACATTGTGTCTTTGTTCTCATTGGTTTCTAAGAACTTACTTATTTCTACCTTAATTTTGTAATTTACCCAGTAATCACTCAGGAGCAGGTTGTTCAGTTTCCATGTAGTTGTGTGGTTTTGAGTGAGTTTCTTAATCCTGAGTTCTAATTAGATTGCACTGTGGTCTGAGAGACTGTTTGTTATGATTTCCATTCTTTTACATTTGCTGAGGAGTGTTTTACTTCCTATTAAGTGGTCAATTTTAAAATAAGTGTGATGTGGTGCTGAGAAGAATGTACATTCTGTTGATTTGGGTGCAGAGTTCTGTAGCTGTCTATTAGGTCCGCTTGGTCCAGAGCTCAGTTCAAGTCCTGAATATCCTTGTTAATTTTCTGTCTCATTGATCTGTCTAATATTGACAGTGGGATGTTAAAGTCTCCCACTATTAATGTGTGGGAGTCTAAGTCTCTTTGTAGGTCTCTAAGAACTTGTTTTATGAATCTGGGTGCTCCTGTATTGGGTGCATATATGTTTAGGATAATTAGCTCTTCTTGCTACATTGCTCCCTTTATCATTATGTAATGCCCTTCTTTGTCTTTTTTGATCTTTGTTGGTTTAAAGTCTGTTTTATCAGAGACTAGGATTGCAACCCCTGCTTTTATTTTGCTTTCCATTTGCTTGGTAAATATTTCTCCATCCCTTTATTTTGAGCCTATGTGTGTATTTGCATGAGATGGGTCTTCTGAATACAGCACAGCAATGGGTCGACTCTTTTTCCAATTTGCCATTCTGTGTCTTTTAATTGGGGCATTTAGCCTGTTTAAATTTAAGGCTAATATTATTATGTGTGAATTTGATCATGTCATTATGGTGCTAGCTGGTTATTTTGCCCATTAGTTGATGCAGTTTCTTCATAGTGGCGATGGTCTTTACAAGTTGGTATGTTTTTCAGTGACTGGTACTGGTTTTTCCTTTCCATATTTAGTGCTTCCTTCGGGAGCTCTTGTAAGGCAGGCCTAGTGGTGACAAAATCTCAGCATTTGCTTGTCTGTAAAGGATTTTACTTTTCCTTTGCTTATGAAGCTTAGTTTGGCTGGATATGAAATTCTGGGTTGAAAATTCTTTTCTTTAAGAGTGTTAAATATTGGCCCCCACTCTCTTCTGGCTTATAGAGTTTCTGCAGAGAGATTCACTGTTAGTCTGATGGGCTTCCCTTTGTGGGTAACCCAACCTTTCTCTCTGGCCGCCCTTAACATTTTTTCCTTCATTTCAACCTTGGTGAAACTAATGATTATGTATCTTGGGGTTGCTCTTCTTGAGGAGTATCTTTAAGTATCTCTGTATTTCCCGAATTTGAATGTTGGCCTGCCTTGCTAGGTTGAGGAAGTCCTCCTGGATAATATCCTGAAGAGTGATTTCCAACTTGATTCCATTCTCCCCGTCATTTTCAGGTACACCAATCAAACATAGGTTTGGTCTTTTCACATAGTCCCATATTTCTTAGAGGCTTTGTTCCTTTTCATTCTTTTTTCTCTGATCTTGTCTTCACGCTTTATTTCATTAAGTCGATCTTCAATCTTTGATATCCTTTCTTCTGCTTGATTGATTTGGCTTGTGACACTTGTGTATGCTTCACGAAGTTCTTGTGCTGTGTTTTTCAGCTCCATCAGGTCATGTATGGTCTTCTCTAAACTGGTTTTTCTAGTTAGCAATTCATCTAACCATTTTTCAAGGTTCTTAGCTTCCTTGCTTTGGGTTAGAACATGCTCCTTTAGCTCAGAGGAGTTTGTCATTACCCACTTTCTGAAGCCTATTTCTGTCAATTTGTCAAAGTCATTCTCCGTCCAGTTTTATTCCCTTGCTGGCGAGGAGTTGTGATCCTTTGGAGAAGAAGAGGCGTTCTGGTTTTTGGAATTTTCAGCCTTTTTTTGTGCTGGTTTCTCCTCATCTTCTTGGATTTATCTACCTTTGGTCTTTGATGTTGGTGACCTTCAGATGGGGTTTCTGTGTGGATGTCCTTTTTGTTTATGTTCATGCTATTCCTTTCTGTTTGTCAGTTTTCCTTCTAATAGGTCCCTCTGCTGCAGGTCTGCTGGAGTTTGCTGGAGGTCCACTCCAAACCCCGTTTGCCTGGACGTTTAATTCTGTTGAAGCTGTGCCCATAGCCGCCCCTTCCCCCAGGTGCTCTGTCCCAAGGAGATGGGAGTTTTATCTATAAGCCCCTGACTGGGGTTGCTGCCTTTCTTTCAGAGATGCCCTGCCTAGAGAGGAGGAATCTAGAGAGGCAGTCTGGCTATGGAGGCTTTGCTGAGCTGCAGTGGACTTCCCCGAGTTCGAACTTCCCTGCAGCTTTGCTTACACTGTGAGGGGAAAACCACTTACTCAAGCCTCGTAATGGTGGACGCTTCGCCCCTCACTAAACTTAAGCATCCCAAGGCAACTTCAGATTGCTGTGCTGGCAGCGAGAATTTCAAGCCAGTGGATCTTAGCTTGCTGTGCTCTGTGGGGGTGGGATCTGTTGAGCTAGACCACCTGGCTCCCTGGCTTCAGCCCCCTTTCCAGGGGAGTGAACGGTTCTGTCTCGCTGGCATCCCAGGCGCCAACAGGGTATGAAAAAACACTCCGCAGCTAGCTCAGTGTCTGCTCAAATGGACACCCAATTTTGTGCTTGAAACCCAGGGTCCTGGTGGTGTAGGCACCCAGGGGAATCTCCTGGTCTGCGGTTGCGAAGACTGTGGGAAAAGCGTAGTATCTGGGCCGGAGTGCACCGTTCCTCAGGGCACAGTTCCTCCCAGCTTCCCTTGGGTTGGGGAGGGAGTTCCCCGGCTTCTTGCGCTTCCTGAGTGAGGTGACGCCCCACCCTGTTTCTGATCGCTCTCTGTGGGCTGCACCCACTGTCCAAGCAGTCCCAATGAGATGAGCCGGGTACCTCAGTTGGAAATGCAGCAATCACCTGCCTTCTGCGTTGGTCTCACTGGGAGACAAGCTGCAGACCAGAGCTGTTCCTATTCAGCCATCTTGCCACTCCCCCCTCTTTTGTTCTTAAATGGACACACTCATGCATGTTGTTCCACTTGCTCCTGTCTTGGGGTTGATGAGGATATCTTTTAACTGTGTTTTCAATTTTTTTTGTTTTTGAGATAGAGTCTCACTCTGTTGCCCAGGCTGGAGTGCAGTGGCTCTCAGCTCACTGCAACCTCTGCCTACCAGGTTCAAGTGATTCTCCTGCCTCAGCCTCCCAAGTAGTTGGGATTACAGATGCCTGCCTCCTCGCCTGGCTAACCGGTTTTTGCATTTTTAGTAGAGATAGCGTTTCACCATGTTTTTTAGACACCATCCATGAAATTTGGTTTTGCTATTCTAATTGTTCCATGTGTTTTGTTGTTGCTATTGTTTGTTTGTTTGTTTGAGACAGGGGTCTCCCTCTGTCATCCTGCCTGGAGTGCAATGATGTGTTCTCAGTTCACTGCAGCCTCAACCTCCTAGGCTCAAGGGATCCTCCCACCTCAGCCTCCTGAGGAGCTAGGACTACAGGGGTGCACAACCACGCCAGGAACATGTTTATATATTTTTTTGTAGAGATGGGGTCTCGCCTTGTTGCCCAGGCTGGTCTCTTGGGCTTGAGTGATCTGCCCATCTCAGCCTCCCAAAGTGCTGGGGTTAAAGGCTTGAGACATGACGCCCAGCCCTCTATGTGTGTTTATGGAGGGATTTATGTAGTGGTACTTTTGGGGTGGCTCAAAAACCATGCCCCCACAGTATCTTTCCAGAATCCTCTCAACCTTAGGAAAATTTGAAGACATATTCTATGGTACAACAGGTTGTGCAGACCAGTCTGTTGTACAATAGGTTATGTCATCAATTCATCACTATCCTACTGCACTCTCTGCCTCCAATGCCAGGCTCTAATTACACTTGTCCCATTTCAGTTCCTCAAACATGAGCAGCCCTTTCCAAATCTCGAGTCCTCTGCTGCTGTTTCTCTGGAATTGCAGAGTGGTGTCTCCCTGGAATGCTGTCCCTCTGAATTCTTTGGAAATTCCTCTCTATCCTGGTTACTTACTTCCTTGGTCAGGCACGGTGGCTCACGGCTATAATTCCAGCACTTTGGGAGGCCAAATAAGGTGGATCGCTTGAACCCAGGAGTTTAAGGCCAGCATGGGCAACACAGCAAGACCCCTTTCTCTATAGAAAATATTTTAAAAATCAGCCAAGTGTGGTGGCACACACCTGTCGTCTCAACTACTTGGGAGACTAACGCGGGAGGATTGCTTGAACCCGAGAGTTCAAGGTTGCAGCGAGCTATGATTGTGCCACTATACTACAGCGTGAGCAACAGGTCTCTAGAAAGAAAAAAAATTCCTTTCTCTTTTGTTTCTGTTTGCTTTTTGAGACAGAGTCTCACTTTGCTGCTCAGACTGATCACTGCTCACATGATCTCAGTGGTGAGATCATGGCTTATTACAGCCTCAGCCTCCCAGGGTCAAGTAGTCGTCCTGACCTCAGCCTCCCGAGTAACTGGGACCACAGGCGTACACCACCAAGCACAGTTAATTAATTAATTTATTTTTTGAGATGGAGTTCCGCTCTTGTTGCCCAGGCTGGAGTGCAGTGGTATGATCTCAGCTCACCGCAACCTCCGCCTCCTGGGTTCAAGAGATTCTCCTGCCTCAGCCTCCCCAGTAGCTGGGACTACAGGCATGTGCCACCATGCCTGGCTAATTTTGTATTTTTAGTAGAGACGGGGTTTCTCTATGTTGGTCAGGCTGGTCTCAAACTCCCGACCTCAAGTGATCTGCCCACCTTAGCCTCCCAAAGTTCTGGGATTACATATGTGAGCCACCACACCCTGCCAGCTAATTCAATTTTTTTTTTTTTTGTAAAGATGAGGCCTCCTCGTGTTGCCCAGGCTTGTCTCGAACTCCTGGGTTCAAGAGATCCTCGCAATTTAGCCTCTCAAAGTGCTGAGATTACAGGCATGAGCCACTGCACCCAGCCGATTTCTCTTTTTAAAAATAAATAATGTTTTTGAGATAGTCTCGCTCTGTCTCCCAGGCTGGAGTACAGTGGCGCGACCTGGGCTCACTGCAACCTCTCTGTCCTGGGTTCACACAATTCTCCTGCCTCAGCCTCCCTAGTAGCTGGGATTACAGGCGCCCACCACCATGCCCAGCTAATTTTTGTATTTTTAGTAGAGATGGGGTTTCACCATGTTGGCCAGATTGGTTTTGAACCCTATCAAGTAAACCCCTAGCCTTGACCTCCCAATGTGTTGGGATTATAGGCGTGAGCCACTGCGACTGGCCTTATGCCTTTAGGACTCTTATTTATTTATTTTGAGACGGAGTTTCACTCTTGTTGCCCAGGCTGGAGTGCAATGGTGCAATCTCGGCTCATTGTAACCTCCGCCTCCTGGGTTCAAACATTCTCCTGCCTCAGCCTCCCGAGTAGCTGGGATCACAGGCATGCGCCACCACGCCCGACTAATTTTATATTTTTAATAGAGATGGGGTTTCTTCATGTTGGTCAGGCTGGTCTCCAACTTCTGAGTTCAGGTGATCCGCCCGCCTCGCCCTCCCAAAGTGCTGGGATTACAGGCGTGAGCCACCGCGCCCGGCCCTAGAACTCTCTTTTTTTTTTTTTTTTTTTTTTAAATCATGAGTTAGGCTGATAATTTTCAGGGCAAATCCAAAGAGTCTCCATTAATGTCTGTCTTTATTTCGTTAAGGTTTCACATGAACACTGGAGGATATGCAATGGCTTTTTTCAGCGCAAAAATTCACATCCTACCAGGTCAAGTGACTGGAGTTCACCTGTCTCGGGTATACCGCACCTCGCGCCAGGCTTCAGAAGCTAGATCCCCGAGTCTCCAGGTCCAGCTGGGCGTGGAGACGGGTACGTGCCCGCCGCGCCTCGCGCATGCGCCCTAGGCCCGCAGGGCCCCGCGCTCGAAGCTCAGCTCCCAGTGTACCCTGCTTTAACCAGCCAGCCAATTCACCTTCCTTCCCGAAGCTCCCAATTCAGCATTGCCTGGAGGCGGAAGTGGGTGGGAGGGGCCAGACACGAGCCCCGCCCCGGAAGTGGGCGGACCCAAGGGCTCCACAGTCGTTCCGCCGCCGCCCAGTCGGGTTGCGGCGGAGGCCGGTCCTGGCTTTGTAGCTAGCTCAAGATGGCGGCGCAGCCACCCCGCGGGATACGCCTCAGCGCGGTGAGCAGCCGCGAGGGGTGGAGCGGGCCGTATCCCAGGAGGGCGGGCAGGCGGGCAAGCGAGGGTGGGCCGGCAGTGGGCGGTGGCGGCTTGTGGGGCCGGCGAGGCGGCGGGGGCTGCGGCGGGGCCGGGGGAGGGGGCGGCCATCTCGCTCCCGTCGGCGGAGTGGCTCGGTTGCGGGTCGGGCTGGGGCGGCGCGGGACGGGCTATGTTCCGTCGCCTCTGCGTTGTGTTTCTGTTTTGCTTCGGGGAGGGCGAGGGTCGCGGCCCTCTTCCCAGCTCCCTTCTAGTCTACCCGCAGCTGTCGTCCGCGGACGAGGCCTCGGCGGGAGACCGGACTGCTCCCGGGGCCGCGGGGCCCCTGACTTTTCTGTCCGCTGGGCGCTGTGGTGGGAAAGGAGCGGGTTCCGCGTCCAGAAACGCCGGCGGCCTCGACCTCCCGGGGGCGGGGACTGGGCTCCGGGCCTGCCCGCGGGCGAGTGGAGTCGGGATGAGTGTGCCTGATACCTGTCAGTGCCCGCAGCTTCCTTGGCAGTGGAAGCCCTGGGGCCCAGACCCTAGATCGCCGAGCTGGAGCTCTCCTGTATCCCACGTTGCGTCTGTTTTGGGGCGTTTCGAGTTCTTGGAAGCCCTGCGAACATTTCATGTATCTTAAATTGTAGGGAGCGGTCACACAAGATAACTTGAAATCTCACGTCCAGGAAATGTGGGCGTGGCTTCCCCACCTGATTATCCTAAAAAACTTTACTTCCTTGTGAGCGCAGTTGTTGTTATGCTGAAACGTTCCTCTTTTCTGGAGGTTGTTGATTCTTGCCGAAGAATGACTGCCCTAGTGCCACTAATTTTAACATTCGAATGGGTAGTGACTGCTTGGGGTACGAACATGTAGAGAGTACTTGGTACATTGCTCTACGACTTCTTTCATTCGTTTAGGCAGATTCTAACACCTGGTTTTGACGGACTTTAAATTTTTTCTAGTCCGATCTTTGTGAAATGATATCTGCTTTTACTTGCATTTCCTTGCATTTCCTTGACTATTTTGTGTGGTTGAGCTCTTCGCATGTATTAGTCTTTGTGGTTTTTTGTTTTGGTTTTTTTTTTGAATTGCCTATTCCTATCCTTTGCCCATTTTCTATTTTTCTTTTGGGAGGATCTTTATTGATTTGTAAGAGTTTTTTACGTATTCTAGATAAAGGTCCATCCTTTCGTTATGTAACTGGCTTATTGAGCCAGCTAGGCTTTGGTAGTTTGAAAATAGAGGACAATTTTATTCTTTTTTTTTTTTTTTTAACCATTGGCTGTAAACATTAGTTATTCCCCACTTGTGTGAATCTGGGTTGACTAACGCTTTCCCATTAGCTTAAAGTATTGTAAAGTCTGGCTTTATCTAGTTTAAAATCTCTATTCTCTCTGCCTCCCTTTTCCCCCTCTCTTCTTTCCTGGCTTCTCTCTCCTTCCCCTTTCGAGGTTGAGTCTTGTTCAGGCCCAGAAACCTGTAGGGGAGAAATGCAGTGAGTTGATTTCCTAACTGTTTCTGTCCTTTGATTCTCTTCTCCCTTCCCGGCCCCCGGACTCTTGTAGACTCTGGCTCTTCAAGATTGAGGGGAGAAAGGAAGCAGAGATAATGGTCAAACAGCGTTTAGACACCAGCATTGTTAGCGGGCCCTCTGGGTGTTGCTGCTGTCCATGTGCTGGGTCTTTGTTTTGTGGGTAATATGGGCTGTTGGGAACCTTACTGACAGAAATCTCCCATCTGCAGCCTCTTTGCTTTTGCTTTAGGTCAGGAGTTGGCAAACTACAGCTCATGGGCCAAATCCAGCCCAGCACCTGTTTTTATAGGGCCTGAAGGCTAAGAGTGATTTATACATTTGTAAACGGTTGAGGAAAGAAAGAAGAATGTTTAGTGAGGTAAAAAATAATGCGAAATACAAATTTCAGTTCCCATAAAATTTTATTGGAATATAGCCATAAACGTTATTTGCTTATAGTTCTCAAATGTGTGCATTAATAGAGATACAAGTTAATGAGCTTATGCATTTGTCAAAAGTCCTACATTTTAAAGGCACAAAGGGTGAACCCTTAGTGTATACACTTTTTTTGGGGGGGTGGGTTAGAGTTTCACCCTGTCTCCAGGCTGCAGTGCAGTGATACGATCTCGATCTCGGTTCACTGCAACCTCCACCTCCTGGATTCAAGCACTTCTCCTGCCTCAGCCTCCTGAGTAGCTGCGTTTACACATGTGGGCCACCACACCCGCTAATTTTGGTATTTTTAGTATATATAGGGTTTCACCATGTTGGCCAGGCTGGTCTCAAATTGTGCCCGGCCCAATGTATACACATTTTAAACAGTCATTTAGGAGATCAGAGATACCAGGATGAAATGCAGAGTGACAAAAAGTTTTTAAATTTTTTGCTTTTTACGCCTGTAATTCTAGTGAAGTGAGATGCATATACTTTGGTTTTTGTTGTTGATTTTTTTCAGAAATCCTGCTGTGGATTTAGCTGATGCACACTCGTCACCACCTCCCATACTTCAATGCTTTTATCACTTTTTTTGGTTGAATTACTATATGGTTTGTTATTACTCTTGCAAATGAGCTAACCAGTGTATAGTATGATTGCATTTTCTTTCTTATACAAACCTTTTGTTTTCCCTGAAGTTCATTGATTTATATTTTGTTTGTTTAGTTTTTCTCTGTACTGATCATCCAGACATCCAGAGAACTGGGAGCTCTTTTCCAGATGGATTCAGACACACCCAGTGTTTTGTCATTTGGAAGTCAGTTGGGAGTCATCAGCTCAGTCGTAATTTGGGGACTTCCCTTTAACATCTGTCTGGAAATTTCCTTCCTCTTTTCATGTGTCTCCATCTCACATATCCTTCTGTCTGATATGTAGCTTAGTGACTGACATTCTGAAGCCTACTCTCTCCGGTTCAAATCCTGACCAGATGTGTGTCCTTGGCCAAGTCATTTAACCTCTTTGTGCCAGAGTTTCCAATCTGAATGATGACAATAATAATGTTACCCACCTCAAAGTGTTGTTTTAAAAATTACATGAGCAAATAGATAAATAAAAGGGCTGTACGTGCTGTAGGTGCACAGTAATGTTTGCTATTTTTGTTACTGTTAGTGGTGGAGAATATCCACCACTAACAATAAAACCATTTCCAGAAACAGGTGTAGCTTCCTGAAAAAAGGGTTCATGGGAAGAAAAAAATTTTGTCATTTCTGGAAAATAAATTTATGCTACCCTTGCTCTTTCTTGAATTATAATTTGGCTAGATTTGCATTCTGGATTGGAAATTCTTTCCGAATTTTAAAAATATGCTTGATTGTTTAATAGAGGCTGTGCATTTTATTGGGCACTTAGCCTGGAAGCTCAAGTCCTTAACATCTGGAAAATGTTCTTATTTATTTTGACAATTTTCTTCCCACCAATTTTCTTCCTCTTTTTTGTTTACTGTCTTCTCATTGTTTTTCCTCTTGCGGGATTTCCTCCACTTATCTCCTCCCGTGCTACTGTAGTGTTTTTCTTGTTTGTTGTTTGTTTGTTTTTGAGATGGAGTTTCTCTCTTGTTGTCCAGACTGAAGTGCAAGGCTCACCGCAACCTCTGCCTACCCAACCTCTGCCTGCCGGGTCCAAGCGATTCTCCTGCCTCAGCCTCCCAAGTAGCTGGGATTGCAGGCATATACCACCACGTCCGGCTGATTTTGTGTTTTTAGTAGAGACGGGGTTTCTCCAATGTTGGTCAGGCTGGTCTTGAACTCCCAACCTCAGGTGATCTGCCCACCCCGATCTCCCAAAGTGCTGGGATGACAAGCCTGAGCCCACTCCCAGCCACAACGCTTTTAATTGTTACAAATAATGTCTTGGTTTTTGAATGTCTTTTTGAATTCTCCCTGGACAAAATGTTCATTCTTATTGCTAGATACATTAACTGTATTATTATTATTATTATTTTTTCTGAGACAAGTCTCCATCTGTCCCCCAGGCTGGAGTGCAGTGACGCAATCTCGTCTCACTGCAAGCTCCGCCTCCTAGGTTCATGCCATTCTTCTGCCTCAGCCTCCCGAGTAGCTGGGACCACAGGCGCCTGCCACCACGCCCGGCTAATTTTTTGTATTTTTAGTAGAGACGGGGGTTTCACTGTGTTAGCCAGGATAGTCTCGATCTCCTGACCTCATGATCCACCCGCCTTGGCCTCCCAAAGTGCTGGGATTATAGGCATGAGCCACCGTGCCTGGCCTAACCGTAGTATTTTTGAAGTTTTCTTTTGCTCACTGCATTATCTCTATTTTCTTCATGTTTCTTTTACTGTGTATTGTTTTTGGTTTCTAATTTTAAACACTCTCAAATGTCTGGAAACAGCCTTCTTACTTTTTTTTTTTTAAAGACAAGAGTTTCACTCTTGTTGCCCAGGCTGGAGTGTGGTGGCACGATCTCAGCTCACTGCAGCCTCCGCCTCCCATGTTCAAGCAGTTCTCTTGCCTCAGCCTCCCAAGTAGCTGGGATTACAGACATGTGCCACCATTCCTGGCTAATTTTTTGTGTTTTTAATAGAGACAGGGTTTTACCGTGTTGGCCCGGCTGGTCTTGAACTCCTGACCTCAAGTGATCCACCCGCCTCGGCCTCCCAAAGTACTGGGATTACAGGCGTGAGCCACCACAGCTGGCAGCCTTCTCACATTTTTAAGTGAGACACTAAAAACTGCAAGATTTTCATATGTGAATAGAGCTAGTTTGGTGGGTTTCACTGTTGGGTGATCACATAGGAAGGAGTCATTTTGTTGGGGGTGCTTTATGTTGGTGTCTGTAGACTATAAAAAATGGGAACTGTTGGACAATAAGAAAAGTATATTTTTAAAAACTGAAAATTTTAAAAAGTAATTTTAAAAAACGAGAACAAAAATTAAACAAGATGCTATCCAGAAAGGCCAGTTGCAATTGTTAAGGAACCAAATAGAACTTTAAGAAATCAGCTTCCCAAGGAGGAATTCTGCTGTATGTAGTCTCCTGCCATGGCATAATCCTGGCTGCTAGCTCTTGGAAATTGGCATGAAAGGAAGAAAGGCATATCACATTGTTCAGTTTGCTAACTTGCTGTTTATTTGTTTATTATTGTAATAAAACACATGTAGCATACAATTTATCATGCTAACCATTTTAAAGTTTCAGTTCAGTACTGCTAAGTACAGTCACGTTGTTGTGTAATGATCAGTCTCTCCAGAGCTCTTCTTGTTGCGAAACTAAAACCCTGTACCCATTAAATAGTCACTTTTCCAGCACCTGACAAACACCATTCTACTTTCTGTCTAGGAATTTGACTACAGTAGTCCCCACTTAACTGCAGTTTTGCTTTCTTCAGTTTCAGTTACCCAAAGTCAACCATGGTCCGAAAGTATTAAATGGAAAATTGTAGAAGCAGTGCATAAATTCTAAACTGTGCCCCCATCTGAGTAGTGCCTGGCATGTGAATCATCCCTTTGTCCATTATATCTGCACTGTGGATATGTGCTGACAACCTATTAGTCACTTAGTAGCTGTGAGTTTTCAGATTCGCTGTCGTTGTGTCATTTTATTTTATTATGAAATTGTTGTTAATTTGGCTGGGCGCAGTGACGCACACCTCAGCACTTTGGGAGACCAAGGCAGGGGGATCACTTGAGGTCAGGAGTTCGAGACCAGCCTGGCCAATGTGGTAAAACCCTGTCTGTACTGAAAATACAAAAATTACCTGGGCGTGGTGGCGGGTGCCTGTAATCCCAGCTACTCGGGAGGCTGAGGCGGGAGAATCGCTTGAACCCGAGAGGTGGAAGTTGCAGTGAGCTGAGATCTTGCCATTGCACTCTAGCCTGGGTGACGAGAGCGAAACTTCTCAAAAAAATAAAATAGAATAAATTATTGTTAATTTGGCCAGGCTCGGTGGCTCATGCCTGTAATCCCAGCTTTGGGAGACTGAGGCGGGCACATCACTTGAGATCAGGAGTTTGAGACCAGCCTGGACAAATGGTGAAACCCCAACTTTACCAAAAATCCGAAAAAATTAGCTGGGCATAGTGGCACACACCTGTGGTCCCAGCTACTCAGGAGACTGAGGCAGGAAAATCGCTTGAACCTGAAGACGAAGGTTGCAGTGAGCCACGCCACTGGACTCCAGCCTGGACAACAGAGCAAGACTCCATCTCTATATAAATAAATAATACAATGTTAAATTCTTACTGTGCCTTATTTATAAATTGAACTCTATCATAAGTACATACAGGAACAAATCGTATATATGGTTTGGTACCATCTGCAGTTTTAGGAATCCACTGAGGGTCTTAGAATGCATTCTCTGAGTCTGAGGATAAAGGCAGACTGCTGTACTCATATCAGTGGAATTATACAGTATTTGACTTGTGACTGCCTTATTTCTTTTTTTTTTTTTGAGACGGAGTCTCGCTCTGTCGCCCAGGCTGGAGTGCAGTTGCCAGATCTCAGCTCACTGCAAGCTCCGCCTCCCGGGTTCACGCCATTCTCCTGCCTCAGCCTCCTGTGTAGCTGGGACTACAGGCGTCTGCCACCGCGCCCGGCTAATTTTTGTATTTTTTTTTTTTTTAGTAGAGACGGGGTTTAACCGTATTAGCCAGGATGGTCTCGATCTCCTGACCTCGCGATCTGCCCGTCTTGGCCTCCCAAAGTGCTGGGATTACAGGCTTGAGCCACTGCACCCGGCCGACTGCTTTTTTTCATTAATGTCTTCACGGTTCATCCATGTTGTAGTGTGCATTAGGATTTCCTTCTTTGCTTAAGGTTAATATTTTATTGTATGTCAGAAGACAACATTATAAATTTAATTTTTTTTCTTTTTTTTTGAGATGAGTCTCACTCTGTTGCCCAGGCTGGAGTGCAGTGGCACGATCTCAGCTCACTCCTACCTCTGCTTCCCGGGTTTAAGCAATTCTTGTGCCTCAGCCTCCCAAGTAGCTGGGATTACAGGTGTGTGCCACTGTGCCTAGCTAATTTTTGTATTTTTAGTAGAGGCGGGGTTTCACCATGTTGGCCAGGCTGGTCTTGAACACCTGATGTCAAGTGATCCACCCGCCTCGGCCTCCCAAAGTCCTGGGATTATAGGTGTGAGCCACTACACCCAGCTGTCTTCCTCTATTTTTAATTTCACATTCATATACAGTTGATATGATCAAAAAGTAGATTTGTTTTTGTCCTGGTTCTTGGCACTGGAGCTCTTGAAATCTTTGGTATTTCCTGATAACCATGAGAAGAACATCTTTTGTTATTTATAGTAATAAGCCCCCGCCCTTTTTTTTTAAGCACATCTGAGTTTATGCTAATTAGCTGACTTCTTTTTTTTTTTTTTTTGGAGATGGAGTCCCCCCCTCTGTCGCCCAGGCTGGAGTGCAGTGATGCGATCTCAGTTCACTGCAGCCTCCACCTACTGGGTTCAAGTGATTCTTCCGCCTCACCCTCCCCAGTAGCTGGGACAAAGGTGCACACCATCACACCTGGCTATTTTTTGTATTTTTAGTAGAGATGAAGTTTTGCCATGTTGGCCAGGCTGGTCTCGAACTCCTGACTTTAGGTGGTTTACTCACCTCGGTCTCCCAAAGTGTTGGGATTACAGGCATGAGCCACCGCGCCTGGCCAATTTTTTGTATTTTTAATAGAGACAGGGTTTCACCATGTTGACAAGGCTGGTCTCATACTCCTGACCTCAGGTGATCCACTTGCCTCAACCTCCCGAAGTGCTGGGGTTACAGGCATGAACCACTGGGCCCAGCCTGTAATATCCTTTACATTGTAACTTTTAGCCTCCCTGGGCCACATTGGAAGAAGAATTGTCTTGGGCCACACACATAAAGTACACTAACAATAGCTGATGAGGTTAAAAAAAAAATTGTAGTGATAGCTGATGAGCTACAAAAAAAAAAAAAAAAAATCACGAAAGAAACTTCATGTTTTAAGAAAGTTTACAGGCCGGGCACGGTGGCTCATGCCTGTAATCCCAGCACTTTGGGAGGTCGAGGTGGGCGGATCGCCTGAGGTTGGGAGTTTGAGGCCAGCCCGGCCAGCATGGTGAAATCCCGTCTCTACCAAAAACACAAAAAAATTAGCCAGGCGTGGTGGCAGGTGTCTGTAATCCCAGCTACTTGGGAAGCTGTGGCAGGAGAATCGCTTGAACCTGGGAGGCAGAGGTTGCAGTGAGCTGAGATCATGCCATTGCACTCCAGCCTGGGCAACAGAGCGCGAGACTCCATCTCAAAAAAAAAAAAAAGAAAGTTTACAAGTTTGTGTTGGGCTGCATTCAAAGCTGTCCTGGGCCACGTGCATCCCGCGGGCTGAGGGCTAAACAGGCTTGCTTTACAATGAATCAGTGTTTTTTTGAGTTTTGTGAGCATTATAGCACATTATCAAACATAAAGAGGGAATCATATGAACACCCAATTTATGGTTGGTCTGTCAGAATTACAGGAAGCTCTAAGGGTTTATGGTAGTTGACTAATAATTTTCTTCTTGTTTGGTAGTATAAACCAAAAATAAAATTCTAAGGCTCTTCCAGCCATCTGAGTGGACTTCCTTCTCAGCCAGAGCACTCTAAACATTTAATCTGAAAGACTAGTTCAGGCCATGACAGAAAGTTGGGGTCATACCTGCTTCATTACTCTCTGGTGTAACATCACATAACAAGGAAAGAAATCAAAATAATTCTAAATAGATTTCCTTGTCGTATCTTGAAGTTGCCCTACAAAGTTTGTCTCTTGTGGAAAAAAATGTACGTTGTGTAGAGAATCCCCTTTTCCCTTTTTTTTTTCTTTTTCTTTCTTTTTTTTGTTGTTGTTTTTGAGATGTAGTTTCGCTCTTATTGCCCAGGCTGGGGTGCAATGACCCAATCTCAGCTCACTGTAACCTCTGCCTTCTGGGTTCAAGCAATTCTCCTGCCTTAGTCTCCCAAGTAGGTGAGATTACAGGCATGAGCCACCAGGCTCGGCTAATTTTGTATTTTTAGTAAAGGTGGGGTTTCATCGTGTTGGTTAGGCTGGTGTTGAACTGCTGACCTCAGGTGATCCACCAGCCTCGGCCTCCCAGAGTGCTAGGATTACAGGTGTGAGCCACCAGACCTGTCCTGAGCCACCGCACCTGGCCATTCCGTTTTTTTTTTTTTTGTTTCCAGATCCAGGAGATAATTAACTAAGAGTCAGGCACCCTTTTCAGTCTCATAAGAAAACATTTTACAGCCTCTTCTGTCTTAAGCCTGCTAGCTAAGAGCTTCCTCTGCATAGTGAAACTTTGGTCTCCACAATCCTTTGTCTTAACCCAAACATTTCCTGTCTGTTGATCCCAGGTCCTTAGACAAACTCAACCAATCATCAACCAGAAAATGTTTAAATTTACCTAGAGCCTGGAAGTCCCCACTTTGACTTGTCTCACCTTTCTGAACCAAACCAATATACATCTTAAACGTGTTTCATTGATATCTCATACCACCCTAAAATATGTAAAAGCAGGCTGTACCCCGACCACCTTGGGCACATGTTCTCAGGACCACTTGAGGGCTGTGTCATGGGCCATGGTCACTCATATTTGGTTCAGAATAAATGTCTTCAAATATTTTACAAAGTTTGACTCTTTTTCGTCGACAGTAGCCAGAGGTTTTACACCCCAGGGCCATGCCCCATGGTTAAGTTGTAGATTGGGGGAGGAGTGTATCATTCTTTTATCAATGGTAGAATGATATTTGTACAGGGGAGGAGGTGGGACAGGAAGGTTTTCCTGATGCCTCAGTTTTGAGAAAAGACTTCTTGTGCAAGATGAAGAGCTGGAAATTTAGTTTCATTAAGAACTGTTTGTGATGTGTGCTTTAGAAAGTCTGAGTTACCTATACTCCATATTTCATGGATGTATGCTGTATTATATGATGTCTGCCAGAGAAAGTCTGAATTGCATATATACTAGTTTGAAAAGTCTTCTTCAGGATACTGTTTCTCACTTGTGTGCTTCAACTTAATGGTAAATGAAGGTTTGGGAATTGTCCGGAAGCAAGTGTGGACAGAGGAGAAGTAGACCTTTCTGACACCTTGTGGCAGCACCTGAGAACTACAGATGTAGTTGGCTTGATCTACAGTCTAATCATATTTTTAGGGGTCTTCACACTGCAAAGTGCTTTCCACCTTTTTTCCCCCTAATTAGGAGAGAATCTGTTCAGAATGAACAAAAAAATTGCATGAAAATTCTCTGGATACTGAAATTTTTAAGGCTCTGCCTTTTAAAACTACTTGTGTGTTTTTGGCCAGGTACAGTGGCTCACGCCTGTAATCCCAGCACTTTGGGAGGCCGAGGCGGGTGGATCACGTGGTCAGGAGATCGAGATCATCCTGGCTAACACGGTGAAACCCTGTCTCTACTGAAAATACAAGAATTAGCTGGGCATGGTGGCAGGCACCTGTAGTCCTCAGCTCAGGAGGCTGAGGCAGGAGAATGGTGTAAGTAAATCCGGGAGACAGAGCTTTCAGTGAGCCTAGATCACAACACTGCACTGCAGCCTGGGTGACAGTGAGAATCTGTCTCAAAAAAAAAAAAAAAAAAAAAGAACTACATGTGTGTTTTTATACACTTGTACATAGCACTATTCAGGAATTTAGAGAATTCCCAATAGCATGAGGTTGACTGGCATATTCTTCCATAAAGAATTGTGAGTAAAATCAGACATAAAGCTTTGGGAATTAAGACTCAATGCAAATTTGTTGCATTGTGTTCAAACGAAAAACCTTACACAAGTTAAAGTTTTATTGAGCTAAGAATAATTCAGTATTGGGCATAGTGGCCCCCTACTGCAATCCCAGTACTTTGGGAGGCTGATGTGGGAGGATCACTTGAGGCCAGGAGTTGGAGACCAGCCCGGGCAACGTAGTGAGACTCCTGACTCTATAAAATAGTGTAAAGTTAGCCAGGCATAGAGGTGCATGCCTGTGGTCCCAGCTACTCGGGAGGCTGAGGGAGGAGAATCACTTGAACTCAGAAGTTCAAGGCTGCGGTGAGCTATGATTACACTACTGCACTGCAGCCTGGGCAGCAGAGACTGACTCTGCCTCTAAAAAACTAAGAGGCTGGGTGCAGTGGCTTACACCTGTAATCCCAGCACTTTGGGAAACCGAAGTGGGTGAATCACTTGAGGCCAGGAGTTCGAGACCAGCCTGGTCAACATGGCGAAACCCCGTCTCTACTAAAAATACAAAGAATTAGCCATGTGTGGTTGTGCACATCTGTAATCCCAGCTACTCGGGAGTCTGAGGCAAGAGAATCACTTGAACCCAGGAGGCGGAGGTTGCGGTCAGCCGAAATTGTGCCACTGTACTACATACAGCCTAAGTGACAGAGCACAATTCTGTCTCAGAAAAAAATAGGACAGGCATCAGAACCAGAACAGGTTCTAAGCACTCTGACCTGCAACGTGATCAGGCAATATTTGTGGACAACACAAAAGTAAAGTACAGAAATAGTTTAATTGGTTGCAGCTTGGCATTTTGCCTTATTTAAATCATCTGGTGACCTGTGATTGTCTGAAGATGGGCTTCTGTAATTGAGACTCAGATGTTTGTTACTGGAGTACAAATTCTCCTGTTAGGCATTCAGTTAGTTTTCATACTGTTAGGTTGTAATTCCTTATATACTGACTGGACTATGGAGGCATTCTCAGGCCAAGTTTAGTTTAACAATTGGAACCCTTTTTTTTTTTTGATATGGAGTCTCGCTCTGTCACCCAGGCTGGAGTGCAGTGGCGCGATCTCAGCTCACTGCAAGCTCCGCCTCTTGGGTTCACGCCATTCTCCTGCCTCAGCCTCCTGAGTAACTGGGATTATAGGCGCCTGCCACCAAGCCCGGCTAATTTTTTTTTGTATTTTTAGTAGAGACGGGTTTCACCATGTTAGCCAGGATGATCTCGATTTCCTGACCTCGTGATCTGCCCACCTCAGCCTCCCAAAGTGCTGGGATTACAGGTGTGAGCCACCGTGCCCGGCCAACAATTGGAACTCTTACTTGAATTCTTTGAAGAGTTTGTAGTTGTATACTACTCCACTGCTACAAGTTCAGCTATAATGAACTTGGAGTAAATAATCAAGTCACAGTGCCAGAAAAACTTACTGATCAAGCCAAGTTAAGTTTATTAGGCCTGATACACGTAGGAGAAAATGCCTCCTTGACAAAGTCTTAGTTGTGTCTCAAAATAGAGAAATTAGGAAATGGTGTTTATAGGATTTTAGGGCCTTGGCTGGATCATTTTAAGGTAGGTCTTGGCAAGGTAGGTCCCTATTTGGGATTGGACAATTATGACATTGTAGACTTAAAGAGGGCAGTGTTTTGAACCAAGTCTTGGTGAGTAAGCTATTTAGTTGGTTCCCAATGTTATCTCCCAAGAATCAAATATTCTAGATTGTATCTTCCAGATGTATCCTGGAACAAGCAGCTAAGTCCCTTTTGTTTGGTCTCAGTGTTGTTTAACATGGGGATAAAAATACTGGTTTTTATTTTCAAAAGTAAGACCTGAATTAATTTACATGAACCTTTTATTTGTTTCAGCTTTGCCCGAAGTTTTTACATACAAATTCTACTAGTCACACCTGGCCATTCAGTGCAGTTGCTGAATTAATAGGTATGTAGTTTGACATTTCATATGCCATTTGTTGCTTACAATTGTAGGTTTGTTTTTTTTTTTTTTGAGGCAGAGTCTTGCTGTGTCGCCCAGGCTGGAGTGCAGTGCCGCGATCTTGGCTCACTGCAAGCTCCGCCTCCTGGGTTCACTCCATTCTCCTGCCTCATCCTCCTGAGTAACTGGGACTGCAGGCGCCTGCCACCATGCCTGGCTAATTTTTTTGTATTTTTTTAGTAGAGACGGGGTTTCACCGTGTTAGCCAGGATGATCTCGATTTCCTGACCGTGATCCACCTGCATCAGCCTCCCAAAGTGCTGGGATTGTAGGCATGAGCCACAGCTCGTGGCCTACAATTGTAATTTTAAAAACCTTTTATTGAAAACTTAAGTACAAGTGTCCTTTAAAAAAAAAAAAGTGTGTTGGCCAGGCACTTGAGGCTAGGAGTTCAAGACCAGCCTGGGCAACATAGTGAGATCCAGTCATTACAAAAATATTTAAAACTCAGCTGGGTATGATGGTGCATGCCTGTGGTCCCAGCTACTCAGGAGACTGAGGTGGGAGGATCACGTGAGCCCGGGAAGTTGAGGCTGCAATGAGCCGTGATTGTGCTATTGCATTCCAACCTGGGCAGGCGACAGAGCAAGAAAAAAAACAAAAGCAAATACCTTGAATGATAACATTAATGATAAAAATTACATAGCATAACAGCTATTCACATGGATGTCAGGTTAGTCACTGTTCAGCTTTCTCTTTAATACTACCCAAGGATTTCATAGTTTTTAGGATTTACTTTGCTAACTTCCTCAAGTGTTTATATTGAAAATATTTTTATTTTTGTTATAAAAGTAAACATAATTATAAGGAGTTTATTTTGAGACCAGATCTCACCATGTTGTCCAGGCTGGTCTAAAACTCCTGGGCTCAGGGGATCCTCCCACCTCAGCCTCAGGAGTATCTGGGATTACAAGTGTGCACCACAGTATCTGGCAGAATTATGTTTATTAGTAGCACAAAAGTATGTGTAACATACAGCATGGATTCATTTTTCTGGTATCAGTAGGAGGATTAGTATTGTGTTAGATTTGTGATAAATTCTTGCTTCTTTCAATAAATGAGAAGTTTAAGGTTTAGGATTGTATTTTAACAGCATTTCAATGAACATGAGAAAGCGGCAAGGTTGCGGTCAGATTTGCATTTATGGATCATGATTTTTTTCTTGGGAAAAATTCATGCATAGGCTGGGTTCACAGTTGTTCACACCTGTAATCCCAACACTTTGGGAGGCTAAGCCAGGAGGATCACAGCCCAGGAGTTGGGGACCACCCTGAGAAACATAGTGGGGACCCCATCTCTACAAAAAATACAAAGATTCGCCAGGGTGGTGGTGCATGCATGTAGTCCTACTTCCTCGGGAATCTGAGGTAGGAGGATCACTTGAGCCAAGGAAGTCAAGGCTTCAGTGGAGTAAGTCTTGCTCCAGCCTGGGCTACATAAGACCCTGTCTCCAACAAAAAGGAAAAGACAAAGAAAAGAAAAAGTCATGCACACAAACATATGCCTAGTTGAAAAATTTAGGCATATGTTTAAGAAACAGATAATAAAGGGAAATTGTATTCTTAGGAATTCTTAGATATATTTTAGAATTTTTATCAAGGAAGAGTTCTATCTTAGATGGAAGAAAAAATAAAAGAAACTTTTTTTTTTTTTTTTTTGAGACAGAGTCTTGCTGTGTCACCCAGGCTGGAGTGCAGTGGCTCAGTCTCGGCTCACTGGAACCTCCTCTACCTCCTGGGTTCAAGCACTTGTCTCTCAGCCTCCTGAGTAACTGGGACTACAGGCACCCACCATCACTCCCGGCTAATTTTTGTATTTTTAGTAGAGAGAGGGTTTCACCCTTTTGGTCAGACTGGTCTCAAACTCCTGACCTCAGGTGATCCACCTACCTCCTCCCAAAGTGCTGGGATTACAGGCATGAGCCACTGCGCCCAGCTCTAGTTTTCATTTTTTAATATATTTCTTTGTACACCTATTCTGAGAGAAATGAGTATGTTAAACAAGGATGTTAAATGGAGAGGTATACAGAAATAATGTAAAAGCCGCCAGAAACTTGATTTAACTTGGTGAAACTGAGAAGTGCCACAATTTAAAGAAATAGTAGAAAGTGAATATGCCATCCTTGTATGTAGCTTAGCAGAAAATGTTGCTGCCTTCTCATTTATTCATCGATTAGTGTGTACCTTCCATTGACAATCAGGTCTCTTTCCCCTATGATAGCCAGGTTAGTCCCTCTTTTTTTTTTTTTCTTTTTCCTTTTTTGAGACGGAATTTCACTCTTGTCGCCCAGGCTGGAGTGCAATGGCGCTATCTCGGCTCACTGCAACCTCACCTCCTGGGTTCAAAAAATTCTCCTTTCTCAGCGTCCCGAGTAGCTGGGATTACAGATGCCAGCTACCATGCCCAGCTAACTTTTTTTTTTTTTTTTTTTAAATACAGATGGGATTTCACCCTGTCGGCCAGGCTGGTCTCAAATTCCTGACCTCAGGTGTTCTACCCACCTCAGCCTCCCAGAGTGCTGGGGTTACAGGCGTGAGCCACCGTAGTCATCCTTTTTTTTTTTTTAAAAATATATATTTGAGACAGAGTCTTGCTGTGTTGCCCAGGCTAGAGTGCAGTGGCATGATCTCTGCTCACTGCAACCTCTGCCTCCCAGGCTCGAGCAATTCTCCTGTCTCAGCCTCTGGATTAGCTGGGACTACAGGCATGTGCCACCATGCCTGGCGGATTTTTGTATTTTTAGTAGAGGTGGGGTTTCACCATGTTGGCCAGGCTGGTCTCGAACTAACTTCAGATAATCTGCCCGCCTCAGCCTCCCAAAGTGCTCGGATTATAGGCGTAAGCCACCGCACACAGCCTTAGTCCCTCTTTTAATCATCTCTGCAGTGTAGTGATTTTTCTTCCTTTGTACTTCTTTGGTGTGCTGGGTACCAGTCTTTGCTGTCTCTTTAACATGGAAGGTGTTAATTCTGTAATAGTCAATTAAAATATACCAGGATGCAGTTTATTTTCATGTTCTTAAATCTTAGGAGTTGCTAAAAATTGCAGCTTTTAAAGTTGTCTTAAAACATAGTCTTGGCCGGGCGCGGTGGCTCAAGCCTGTAATCCCAGCACTTTGGGAGGCCGAGATGGGCGGATCACGAGGTCAGGAGATCGAGACTATCCTGGCTAACACGGTGAAACACCGTCTCTACTAAAAAATACAAAAAAAGAAAAACTAGCCGGGCGAGGTGGCGGGCGCCTGTAGTCCCAGCTACTCGGGAGGCTGAGGCAGGAGAATGGCATGAACCCGGGAGGCGGAGCTTGCAGTGAGTGGAGATCGCGCCACTGCACTCCAGCCTGGGCGACAGAGCGAGACTCCGTCTCAAAAAAAAAAAAAAAAAAAAAAATTAGTCTTCTATTGCTTCTTATAGGATTGTTCTGAACTAATTGCTCTTTTTTAAAGTGGAAAATCAGAATTTCTTCAAACTTGTGTTTCCCAGATAATGCTTACGATCCTGATGTGAACGCTAAACAAATATGGATTGACAAAACAGTAATAAATGACCATATATGCTTGACATTCACTGACAATGGGAATGGTATGACTTCTGATAAATTACATAAAATGCTAAGGTAGGTAAAAATGTGCCACACTTCTTAAAATTGTTGCTTTTGCCTAATGGGTTTCCTGTGCCATACTGACTATTCTTGGTTTTTGTTTTTTGAAATGAAATGCTGTATGTACAGTGTGAGCTGTTCTCTAAGAGTCTTCCCATGATTTTCTACTCCTGGTAGATGATTAGTCCGTCCTCACCATTCTCATCACCTACTCCACCCTACCTCCAACTCCCTAAAAGTCCACCATTCCTTTAGAGTTGTAGTATATTTATATCAATTACTGATAACTTTAGTGTAAATTAGGTTTAACCAGTATTTGTAATAAAACTTACCACTTTGTTGGGAGTAACTTTTAGAGGAAGAGATTCATGGGGTGAAATCTCACAGTCCCAGGAGCATGGGTTATACTCAGCTATTTAGTCAGGGTGTGCCAGCAATGAGTTTCCATGTTAGTACTTGTGATCCTTTCTCTCCCCTGTGACATAGATTTGGTTTCCTTCATTTCAGAGCTGGGAAAACACATCAAGATACATTAAAAGTAATCTGCCCAGTATATAAAAAATCAACAACCACCACCAAAAAGTAATCTGCCCAAGATTATACAGCTAGGAAGGGTGAGGCCAGCATTTAAACCCAGGCTTTTTACTTGGTATTACAATTAATGAATTAAAAAAAATTGTAGGTATTTATTTATTTATTTTTGATTATAGGTATTTATTTTTTAAAATCTTTCTTTTCTTCTTAGCTTTGGCTTCAGTGACAAAGTCACCATGAATGGTCATGTGCCAGTTGGATTATATGGGAATGGCTTCAAGTCAGGTTCTATGCGTTTGGGTAAAGATGCAATTGTTTTTACCAAAAATGGAGAAAGCATGAGTGTGGGCCTTTTGTCTCAGACCTACTTGGAAGTCATAAAAGCGGAGCATGTTGTTGTTCCAATAGTGGCATTCAACAAGCACCATATCCTTTTGGTTGTGCAAAAGCTGTGGAGAAACTGAAGAAATAATTCGGAAACATTCCATATTTTTGCCTTCTTCCAGATTATTTCCTTTGAATAACACCTGTTCCATTTCTTACCTCTGTCCTCTGCATTTATCATACACCTGAGGCTAAGGGTTTGTTCTTTTCTCTTCTCTGTTGGACTCCTACTATGGAAATACTCAACATTTTATGTTAAACTTCCTATACCTCTTCTGTTTAGTTCAGGGTTATTGTAGACTAGTAAGACTTTATGGTCTGGCTTGAAAATTTGACTAGTGACCACGAAAGGCAGGATAACTTTAGGAAAATGCCTTTTGTATGAACACATTGAAATATTGGAAAGTATTAAGTTAGTTAGGAATAATAACCTGCTCATTTTTTATTCTTCTTGATGTTTGTTTGAAATCAAGCCGCCATGGTAAAACTTAGAAAATAGGCTGAGCTTGGTGGCTGATGCCTGAAATTCCATCACTTTGGGAGGCCAATGCAGAAGGATTGCTTGAGTCCAGAATTTCGAGACCAGCTCAAGCAACATAGGGAGACCCTGTCTCTACCAAAAATTTAAAAATTACTCGGTCATGTTGGTGGGTGCCTGTGGTCCCAGCTAGGCTGCAGTTAGCCCTGATCACGTTACTGCACTCTAGCCTGAGCAATAGTGAGACCCTATCTCAAAAAAAAAAAAAAACCTTGGAAAATTATGTATAAATAGTTTTTCTGTTATTTAAGTTTACAGAGTTGGTTTTCATATTGTAATTTGAAAAATATGTTGGCAGTCTGAGTCTTTAACTTACGATATACGACAGATGATTAATTTAGCAGAATCAAAAGCCAGCCTTGCTGCAATTCTGGAACATTCCCTGTTTTCTACGGAACAGAAGTTACTGGCAGAACTTGATGCTATTATAGGCAAGAAGGGGACAAGGATCATCATTTGGAATCTCAGAAGGTAAATGTGGACATAGATGTTGACCGTTTGGGAGTAAAGTGCTTGTGCAGGGTGGTGTCCCTACATTCATCTCTTGTTACACACGGTAGAAATACATGGAAAGGTACTCATTTTTTGGTGTAGTTACTGATTTGTCTTTGCCCAGGATATTTTCATATTGTTAAAAAAATTTTTTTCTTTCTTTTTTTTTTTTTTTTTTTTTTTTTTGAGATGAAGTCTCGCCCTTGTCCCCCAGGCTGGAGTGCGATGGCACGATCTCAGCGCACTGCAACGTCTGCCTCCCAGGTTTAAGCGATTTTCCTGCCTCATCCCCCCAAAGCAGCTGGGATTACAGGCGCCTGCCACCACGTCCAGCTAATTTTTGCATTTTTAGTTGAGACGGGGTTTCTCCACGTTGGCCAGGCTGATCTAGAACTCCTGACCTCAGGTGATCCACCTGCCTCGGCCTCCCAAAATGCTGGGATCACAGGCATGAGCCACTGCACTCAGCCAAAAAAAATAAAATTTTCTATCCCTGCCATTCAGTCTCTGTTAGCACTCCATTCTGTCTCATTTATTCCACCCTGTCTTCTCAAAAAAAGAAAAGAGAAAAAAAGCAATGAGAAGAGAAATTTAGGAGGATAAATCTTTCTTCATTGTGTCCATTACTTAAAGCTAAAAGTGATGTAACACCTGATGAGAAAAGTAATATAGGTGAGATTTTTGCGTTGCTAAAATTAATCCTTTATCTTTGTGAGGATAAAATCCTTCACAAATAAATTTTAAAATTTAAGACTAATGTCTAATATTGAAAAATCTAAGACATACCGAATCACAGGAATAAAGCACAGGGTAGTGATAAGACTAAAGAACTGAAAAAACTTGTGCTATTCTGATACCTGAATTCATTTTTCATGCTTTCACTTCCCTACCCCTCCTTCTTCTGGAGGATTTTTTCAGTTATACTTTCTAATTGTAGATTCATGTGTAGTTGTAAGAAGTAATACAGAGATCTCATGTACACTTTATCCAGTTTCCCCTGGTGGTAACATCTAACAAAACTGTAGTACAGTAGTGCTAGTGCTATTGATATCGACAGGATTTTGACATTGATACAGTCAGGATGCAGGACACTTTAGTCATCACAGGAATCCCTCATGTTGCCATTTTATGGCCATACCCACTTCCCTCCTAACCCCACTCCTTCCTTAATCCCTGGCAACCTCTAATCTGTTCTCTATTTCTATAATTTTGCCATTTTAAGAATATTACATAAACAACATGGAAACCTTTCGGGATTGACTTTTTTCACTTAGCATAACTTTTTGATATTTTCCAGGTTCTTGTATGTATAGACACCTTTTTCTTTTCTTTCTTTTTTTTGGGATGGAGTTTTGCTCTTCCCCCAGGGTGGAGTGAAGTAGCACCATCTCGGCTCACTGCAACCTCCGCCCACTGGGTTCAAGTGATTGTGCTGCCTCAGCCTCTTGAGTAGCTGGGATTATAGGCACCCGCCATCATGCCCAGCTGATTTTTGTATTTTTAGTAGAGACAGGGTTTTGCCATATTGGCCAGGCTGGTCTTGAACTTCTGACCTCAGGTGATCCACGTGCCTCAGCCTCCCAAAGTGCTGGGATTACAGGTGTGAGCCACCACACCCAGCCAGTTTGCACCTTTTTCTTGTTGAGTAGTATTTCATTGTATGTGTGGAACCCAGTGTGTTTACCTATTCAAGACATCTGGATTTATAGTTTTGGGATATTACAAATAAAGCTGTAAACATTTGTGTACATGGTTTTGTGGGAATATAGTCTTCATTTTTCTGAAATAAATACCCGGCATGTAATTGCTGTATCATATAGTACTTGAGTTTTATTTTCTAAGAAATGCCAGACTGTTTTACTGAGTGTTTTCCTACTAGCAATGTACACGTGATACAGTTTCTCCACATCTTCCAGGATCCGTTTTCTTTTTTTTTCTCTTGCCTTTGCACCCCCAGTCCCCCACTGACATGCACCATGTGTAGGTTTATTTATTTGCTTACCTTTTTAATGGCTTACAGTGTTTGCTTTCTTATCTTGCTGTGAAGTTAAGTTTTGGTTCTTTCTAAAAAATTTTTTTGCAGCTACAAAAATGCAACGGAGTTCGATTTTGAAAAGGATAAATATGATATCAGAATTCCTGAGGATTTAGATGAGATAACAGGGAAGAAGGGGTATAAGAAGCAGGAAAGGATGGACCAGATTGCCCCTGAGAGTGACTATTCCCTGAGGGTATGTATTCAACTCTCTTTGTAGAAGTGAGAAAATCATTGAATCATGGTAGTATTAGGAATGCTCATGTTACCTACTTGTGATATAAAGGCTACCAGTGCTCTCTGAATGAAAGTATCTCAGACATGAACCAGCTTAGTTAAACTTTTCATTAGCACACTGGTTGATTTATTTGCTTAGAAACCCTTTTTAAATTGTAAAGTCGTCAGGCCTAACAATGCTTGTAGTTTTTACTATATGCTGACATTATTATCATATTAGAATCAGTATATTATTATTATATTAATCAGTGTATGGTGGCCAGACTAATTAATTCAACAGACAACAAATTCAAAATCTTATTAAATTTAACGTATTTGCCTGTGCGCGGTGGTTCACACCTGTAATCCCACCACTTTGGGAGGCCAAGATGGGTGGATCACAAGGTCAGGAGTTCAAGACCAGCCTGGCCAGGATTCTGAAACCCCGTCTCTACTAAAAATACAAAAATTAGTCGGGCGCGGTGGCAGACACTTGTAATCCCAGCTACTCGGCAGGAAAATCGCTTGAACCTGGAGGTGGGGCAAGAGGGGGCGGAGGTTGCAGTGAGCCGAGATTGCACCACTGCACTCCAGCCTGGGTGACAGAGTGAGACTCCATCACTCACACAAAAAAATTTAACGTGTTCTAGAATATGTACCTTAATTGTCCTCCTAAAGCAATAAATTATAGACTATAGATAGATAAGGCACATTAATATAATTTTGTGATAAATGCCTCTAGGATTTTCCCTTTAGAAATGAGGTTTTTGTTGTTTTTCTTTTTGGAGATTAGGTCTTTGGGTGTCACTCTCTCAGCCAGGCTGGAGGGCAGCAGTGCGATCTTGGCACTAACTTTATGATACTAACTTTATGCTTGATTTCTTTCTTTCTTTTTTTTTTTGAGACAGTCTCACTCTGTTACCCAGGCTGAAGTGCAGTGGCGTGATCTTGGCTCACCATGGCCTCCAGCTCCTGGGTTCAAGCGCTTCTTCTGGCACAGCTCCCTGTGTAGCCAGGACTACAAGCATGCGCCACCCTGCCTGGCCAATTTTTGTATTTTTAGTAGAGATGGGGTTTCACTATGTTAGCCAGGCTTGTCCTGAACTCCTGACCTCGTTATCCGCCTGCCTTGGCCTCCCAAAGTTCTGGGATTACAGGCTTGAGCCACCTAGCCTGGCCACTTTTTGCTTTATTTCTTGTGTTAATATAATTCTCTAATCCCAAGTTGTGGATGTATTTGACATTTACAGATTTTCCATGTAATTTTTGCTAAGGTCTTAGCAATTACAGTATTAGTAATAGTAATAGTAAATAGTAATTTTACTATTTACTAAAATAGTAAATAGCAGATATTTACTATTCCTTGATGTATCCTAATGTGTTCCTAGTGTTGAAAGTCTTACTCAAGTACAAAACAAGTTCAGAGGCAGCCAGAGAAGATGGTATGGTTTTAGTACACTACAAAATACAATGCTTTTTAAATGACACAAAGCACCACTTCTTTTGAAATCAAGAGTCAGGAAAAGTAAGAGAAATGTTTAAGTTTTAGTTCCGTGTTGAATCTTTTTTTTTTTTTTTTTTTGAGGTGTAGGTCTCCCTCTGTCGCCCACACTGGAGTGCAGTGGTGTGATCTCGGCTCACTGCAGCCTCCACCTCCGTACTTTACAGAAAAATCAGAAAATGTACTTTTTTGTACATATATACATTTTTTAAAATTAAAATGTCATACCATATGTGCCGTTTTGTAATCTTTTTCACTCAGTAATATTAACTATATCAGTGTCTATGTAGATCAGTTGATTGTATTCTGCAAGTCATTTTTACTGGCTGCGGTATATTGAGCTTATTTTTAATGAAAAACAACCAAATCAGAATAACATACAGCCTTAGTCTATTTTATTGAAGAGTCAATTGGTCTTTTATCAAGTTAATAGGAGAGCTTCTGTGTAAATCCGTGTCTAAGTAATGGTGAGCAAATCTGTAGATACTAGCTTCTTGTTATGTTATTTTACAGGCTTATTGCAGTATATTATATCTAAAGCCAAGAATGCAGATCATCCTACGTGGACAGAAAGTGAAGACGCAGCTGGTTTCGAAGAGTCTTGCCTATATCGAACGTGATGTTTATCGACCCAAATTTTTAGTATCCTTTTTCTTTTTATGATTCCTTATAGAGATACGTTAGTCAGGTGTATTCTCTTTTGCCCCTTTCACCTTATATGCTGATAGGGATTCTAGTCTGCTCTAGCTTTGCCCTCCTTTTGTGCTTTTGGACTTATTAAATAATGAAATAGGATGATTTGAATTGAGTGAGGTATTGTGTTCAAAATTTACCTTAATATCTTAAGTCTAAAACAGTGAGAATTACTTTTGGATTCAACTGCAGAAATAAAGATCATTATGGGATAATGATGTATCACAGAAATAGACTCATCAAAGCTTATGAAAAAGTTGGATGTCAGTTAAGGGTAAGCTTTATTTTTTATTTGAAAAGAAAATGTTTATTTTCCACAAAAGTTAGGATAATATACACTCTTGGGTCAAATGTTAAATAATTTTATTGTACCTTTTTGCCTATGGCTTTTTAATGTACATTTGTAAAAAATAACGTTAGTATGGTATGTGAACTTTCTTTTCTTTTTTTTTTTTTGAGACAGGGTCTCACTCTTGCCCAGGCTTCAGTGCAGTGGTGCAATCTTGGCTCAACTCACTGCCATGTTCACCTTCTGGGTTAAAGCGATTCTCCTGCCTCAGCCTCCCAAGTAGCTGGGACTACAGGCGCATGCCACCATGCCTGTTTTTTGTTTTGTTTTGTTTTGTTTTTTCATTTAGACAGTCTCGCTCTGTCGCCCAGGCTGGAGTGCAGTGGTGAGATCTCGACTCACTGCAGCCTCCGTCTTCCAGGTTCAAGGAATTCTCCTGCCTGAGCCTTCCAAGTAACTGGGACTACAGGCAGGTACCGCCACGCCTGGCTAATTTTTGTATTTTTAGTAGAGACGGGGTTTCACTATGTCAGCCAACGTGGTCTTGATCTCCTGACCTGGTGATCCGCCCATCTTGGCCTACCAAAGTTCTGGGATTACAAGTGTGAGCCACCGCACTCAGCCAATTGTTTTGTGTTTTTAGTAGAGACGGGATTTCACCATGTTGGCCAGGCTTGTCCCAAACTCCTGACTTCAGATGATCCACCCCTCTTGGCCTCCTAAAGTGCTGAGATTACAGGCGTGAGCCCCCATGCCCGGCTTTATTTTTATTTCTTGAGAGACTCTGTGCCTGGCTGGAGTGCAGTGGCACAATTTTGGCTCACTGCAACCTCCGACTCCCAGGTTCAAGTGATCCTTGCACCTTAGCCTCCTGAGTAGCTGTGACTACAGGTTCATGTCAGCACCTTAATTTCTTTTGTTTATTTATTTATTTGTTTTTTGAGATGGAGTCTTACTCTGTCACCCAGGCTGGAGTGCAGTGGTGTGATGTCAGCTCACTGCAACCTCTGCCTCCCTGGTTCAAGCTATTCTCGGGCCTCAGCCTCCCAAGTAGATGGGACTACCAGCGTGTGCCACCACTCCTGGCCAAATTTTGTATTTTTAGTAGAGACAAATTGTTGACCAGGCTGGCCTCAAACTCCTGACCTCAAGTGATCCACCCACCTCAGGCTTTCAGTGTGCTCAGATTACAGGCCTGAGCCCTTGTGCCTGGCCTATTACATTAATTTCGTATTTGATACTGAACAGCCCTGAGGTGGGGACAGAATATTTCTTTTATCCCTATTTGATGCATAAGAAAGTTGAGGACCAGACACAGTGACTCTTTCCTGTAATCCTAGCACTTCATGTGGCTGAGGTAGGAGGATTGCTTGAGGTCAGTACTTCAAGACCAGCTTGGGCAACATACCAAGTCTCTATCTCAGCTGAGTATGGTGCTTCACACCTGTAATCCTAGCACATTTGAGAGATCAAGGCCAGGGGATTGCTTGAGCCCAGGAGTTCAAGACCAGCCTGGGCAATGGGGCAAAACCCTGTCTGTACAAAAAAATACAAAAATTAGCTGGGCCTGGTGGGTCCCAGCTACTCAGGAGGCTGAGGTGGGAGGATTGCTTGAGCCCAAGAAGTTGAGGCTGTAGTGAGCCAAAATTGTGCCTCTGCTTTTCAGTCTAGGCAACAGGGTGAGACCCTATCACAAACAAACACACACAAAAACACTGTCTCTACAAAACAACAAAAACAAATTAGCCATGTGTGGTTGTACGTCCTTGTAGTCCCGGTTATTTGGGAGGCTGAGGTGGGAGAGTGCTTGAGCCCTGGAGTTTGAGGCTGCACTGAGCTATGATTTTGCCCCTGTACTTCAGCCTGGGCAGCAGAGTGAGGCCCTGTCTCTTAAATTAAAAAAAAAAAAGAAAAGAAAAGAAATTGGGGCTAATAATAAATAGATGAAGCAACTTGTCTAAGACATAACAGCCTGGATCTCAGACAGAAACACATCATTTAGCTGCGTTTGGATATGGATCCAGTGTATATTTTTAAGATTTTGGTGATAATTCTTTATCTTTATTCTGAGTTTTTTGTAGAATGATGTGAGCTCTACACGGTATAACAATGTGGATTCACCTTGAATATCACTTAACAGGGGTTCTGACTCTGCTTCACCTACTTTATATGGCATGAGCCCAAATATAGCATATTTGCAGAAGTAAATGAACTTTATATCTACTGCAGAATGTAAATTTTTTTCTTTTATCACTTATGAATCTGACTTAACCAAGATACATAGCCCATTTTCCCAACCGAGTTAAATTTGCACTGTGTGTATTTCCTAGTTAAGCTTGACCTTGTAAAAATAGGCTGTTACAGCTAAATTACAATGTTAGTCTTTACCAGATGATGGACTGGGCCTGGTATTTGCATTCTGTGGATTCAGTAAGCATTAAATAAGTATCAGATACCCATCGTGATTTGCTGTGCTGGGTGCTCAGCATAAAAAGTTGATAAAATACAGAGCATGCCCTCAAAGCTCAGTTTTGTGAGGGGACTGTGGAACATCCTTGGAAGCATCAGAAAAGGCTTCTTAGAGAAAGTGTTGATTGAGATGAGTCTCAGTTGACTTCACTGTGCTGCAAAGTCTGGAAGGGCTTTCCAGGGAGAGACAGCATGCGCAAAGGCAGAGAAAGAGGCGTCTGAGAGTATGACATCATAAAGGGAGTAATTTGCTGTGGCTAGACCATAATTTTAAGGGGAGAACAGAGGAATGAGAGAGACAGGATAAGGCTGGAAGGAAGATGGATAAGAACCACAGATAGAAGGATCTTGTTATTACTGTAGTTTACAAATAGTCTGAAATGGTGAACCTGATGGTTTTTAATAGAGCAGAATTAGGATTAGTTGTATGGTTTGGCTTATAGTTGTGTTTATAAAAATGTTCATTTCATGAGTTACACATTATTTTACTTTTTTCTTCATAGGCTAAGAAGTATAGCGACAATCATGAACAAAATATACTGGTTAGTCACATGTAGATAATCAGAAGATGACTCATATACTTTGAGTTCAACATTTTAGCTAGCAGATTTTAAAAAATAACTAATTTAACCAACCTAGGTTTTTATTTCATCATTAGCAACTGGATACCTTACTTTGAATTTTTATCTCACAAACTTATGGAATATTGCCTTTCAGAGTCTTAGCTAGTCACTACAAATCAAGATGAATTATTTGTGGTTTCTGTTCTCTAAGAAATTGTACCCTAGTAAAAGTAGTTCTCTTTTCCTTTTTTTCTTTTTGAGAGATGGAGTTTTGCTCTTGTTGCCCAGGCTGGAGTGCAGTGGCACGATCTCGGCTCACTGCAACCTCCACCTCCCAGGTTGAAGCGATTCTCCTGCCTCAGCCTCCTCAGTAGCTGGGATTACAGGTGCGCGCCACCATGCCTGGCTAATTTTTTGTATTTTTAGTAGAGATGGGATTTCACCATGTTGGCCAGGTTGTTCTCGAACTCCTGACCTCAGGTGATCTGCCCACCTCGGCCTCCCAAAGTGCTGGGATTACAGGCGTGAACCATCACGCCCGGCAGGTAGTCCTTTTTCTCTTGTATAAATTGGGGATGATAATACTTGTCTAAATGGATACTTGTCGACAATCAAAGGGTTTTTGAGGAAGGCTCTAGTGTATTTAGAAATTAACTCCCAGGAAAATAAATCACCTACCAGTGTTTTTTTCAGTCTAAATTTGATGAGAATTGGCTGGGCACGGTGGCTCATTCCTGTAATGCCAGCACTTTGGGAGGCCGAGGCTGGTGGATTGCTTGAGACTAGCCATGGTGAAACCCTGTCTCTACAAAAAATAGAAAAATTAGCTGGGTTTGGTGGTGCGTGCCTGTACTTCCAGCTACTCAGGAGGCTGAGGCAACGAGAGTCACCTGAGCTTGGGAGGCCTCTTGGCTTTTACAGTGACCCAAGATCATGCCACTGCACTCCAGCCTGCGTGGCCGAATGAGACTCTGTCTCAAAAAATAAAAATAGAAATAAAAATAAAAATACATAAATGTGATGAGAATCATGCAAGATAAAATACAGGAAAATACTCAAATTATAATTCTTTAAAGGTAATTTGAACATCATGTCTTATGCTTAAAATGCTGATTTCATTTTATTTTTTCAGGCAAACAACATGGGTGTTGGAGTGGTTGGAATTATAGAGTGTAATTTCCTTAAGCCAACTCATAATAAACAAGATTTCGACTATACTAATGAGTACAGGTATGTTACCTATTTAAATTATTGACTGAGGTTCCTAGGAAATGGATTACCAAGAAAGCAGGAACTACGCTATTTTCTGCGAATCTCAGAAATACCTTATTAGTAAAGAAAGGTTTGAATATGCATATGCTACTTGTGATGGTGTAGGTTACAATTCCTAGAATGGAAGATGGTTATATTAGTTTTCTATGTAAGTCCCTTACCTACCCATTTTCTTAAAGTTTGATAATGTAATTATAATTTTGTAATTAAAATAAAAAATCCACAAGGTGGCAAAACATTTAAGAGAAGTTATGCAGGTGTTTTGAAAATAAACTTTAAAAAGAAGTCAATAATTTAAATAGGTAAATAGAGGGCCTGGCCAATGCTGGCCTATTGACATGGTCTCTGGTTGACATAGGGTGTGTGGATAGGCTGGAGCTGGTCTGTAGAGGGTGCCTTATGTTGTTGGAGCTAGCAGAAGACTGCTGGTGGGCAGAGCATGGCCTGGTGGGCACAGCTGAAGCTCCTCTGGGAGGTCACTGGGCCCTAGCAAAATAGTAACAGAGTACCAGAACTTGGGCTAGATTTGGAGCCTAGAGATACTAAATTGGTAACTGACTCAATCAAAAAAGTCAGCCGGGTGTGGTGGCTCATGCCTGTAATCCTAGCACCAAGGGGGTCCAAAGGTGGGCAAATTGCTTGAGCTCAGAAGTTTGAGACCAGCTGAGCAACATGGCAAAACCCTCTCTCTACCAAAAAATTAGCCAGGTGTGGTGGCATGTGCCTATGGTCCCAGCTACTCAGGAGGCTGAGGTGGGAGGGTTGTTTGAGCCTGGGGAGGTGGAGTGTGCAGTGAGCCGAGATGGTGCCACTGTACTCCTACGCAGATGACAAAGATCGATCCCATCTTAGGAAGAGAAAGGCCAGGTACAGTGACTCACATCTGTAATCTCAGCACTTTAGTAGGCCAGTGCAGGAGGATCGCTTGAGCTGAGGAGTTTGAGACCAGCCTGGGCAACATAGTGAGAGCTTATCTCTACAGAAAATAAAAAAATGAGGTGGGAGGATCACTTGAGCTTGGGAGATTGAGGCTGCAGTGAGCTGTGATTGTGTCTCTGCATTCCCGCCTGGGTGAAAAAAAAAATCTACACACCCTGCCTAAAAAAAAAAAAAAATCCAAAAAGTTGTTCTTTGGTAGGACTAATAAAGTCTATAAGCATTTGGCAAGACTGATTAAGGAAAAAGAGTAGAAGATACAAATCATCAATATTAGAAATGAAAAAGAAGAAATTACTACAGAGCCTCCAGACATGAAACATTAAGCAGATAGCACAAATACATTTTCTCCATTTTAGATGACATGGAGACATTCCTTTGAAATTGAATCAGTTTTTAGAAAACGTCCCACATATTAAATTCAAACATTTAAGGAAGAAGTGGCATCAGTCTTTTTATTAAAAAAAAAAAAAAAACTATTTAAAACAATATATAATAGTTCATTTGTATGGAATACATGTGATATTTTGGTACAAGCTTACAACATGTAATGATCAAGTCAGGGTTACTGGGATATCCATCACTTCAGGCAGTTGCCATGTTTTGTGTTAGGAACATGCCAATTTTACTCTTCTAGTTACTTTGAAATATATGTATAAGATGTTATTGTTAACTACAGTTGTCCTTTTTTTTTTTTTTTTGGAGACTGAGTCTCACTCTGTCACCAGGCTGGAGTGCAGTGGCCTCTCAGCTCATTGCAACCTCCGCCTCTTGGATTCAAGTGATTCTCCTTCCTCATCCTCCCGAGTAGCTGAGACTATAGGCACGCACCACCATGCCCAGCTAATTTCCTGTATTTTTAGTAGAGACCGGGTTTACCATGTTGATCAGAATGGTCTTGATTTCTTGACCTCATGATCCTCCTGCCTTGGCCTCCCAAAATGCTGGGATTACAGGTGTCAGCCACCGCGCCTGGCCCAGTTGTCCTATTGTGCTACCAAATACTGGATCTTATTCCTTCTATTAACTGTATTTTTATACTCATTAGCCAACCCATCTTTATTTCCCTCTCCTCACTACCTGTCCCAGCCTCTGGTAACCCTCATTCTACTCTCTATGTCCTGAGGTCAGTATTTTTTAGCTCTCATATATGAATGAGAATATGAGATATTTGGCTTTCTATACCTGACTGACTTCACTTAACGGAATGTCCTTCAGGTATATCCATTTACATCCATGTCATTACAAATGAAGCATTTTTGTGGTTGAATAATATTCCATTGTGTGTATGTACCATAGTTTCTTTATTCATTTATTCGTTAATGGATGCTGACAAGGATGTGGAGAAAGGGGAACCCTTGTACACTATTAGTGGGAAAGTAAATTAGTATAGTTGCTTTGGAGAATAGGATGGAGGTTCCTCAAGAAAACTAATAATAGACTTACCATATGACTGAGTAATCACATGGCTGGATAAATATCCAAAAGAAAGGAAATCAGCATATTCGAAGAGATACCTGCACTCATGTTTATTGCAGCACTGTTCACAATAGTCAAAGGTTTTATGAAGCCACATAACCTTGATGATAAGCTCAAGAGTACAGGAAAGGAAATTTATGTCAATCTCTTATCATAGAATTAAAAGTCTTAATTAAAATATTGGTAAATACCATCCAGTACACGCTAAAAGAATAATACCATTAAAACCAAGTGGGCTGTGTTCTAAGACAACATGGGTGGTTTTAATGTAAGAAATGAGTATAGTCATCATATTGATGTTAAATAAGAGAAAGCTCTTATGGTCATCTACGTAGAGAAAAAGCACTTGCGATTATTTTTAAAAGGAACACTTACAAAAACTGTGACTCAAAGGGCATAACAACAGAGTATTTACACACACACATATCAAGCAACATTACTAATGGGGAACAATTGATAGCTTTCCCTGGAAGGGTGGCAAAGAGTTAAGGATATCAGCTATTCACTAATGCTCTTGAGGAAATAACTAATGTAATAAGGCCAGGAAAAAAGGGGGTGTTGAAAAGGAAGACATAAAGCTCTGTTACAGGTTGAGTATCCTTATCTGAAATCTTTGGGACCGGAAGTGTTTTGGTTTGGATTTTTTGTATTTTGCAATGTTTGCATTATAACTACTGGTTGAGCATCGCAGATCTGAAAATATGAAATCCGAAGTGCTTTGATGAGCATTTCCTTTGAGTATCAGGTTGGTACTCAAAAAGTTTCAGATTTGGAGCAGTTTGGATTTTTGGATTTGGGATGTTCAACTTGTACCCGTAGGTGACAACGTTAAGTACCATTGACCCTTGAACAGCACAGTGGTTAGGGGGACTGACTACCCCTCAGTCAAAGATCTACACATAATTCCCCAGAACCTTAACCTGCTGTTGAATGGAAGCCTTACTGATAGCATAAATAATTGATTGAGCTGGGGATGGTGGCACCCATCTATAGTCCCAGCTACCCAGGATGCTCGAGGCAGAATGATCATGTGAGCCTAGGAGTTTGAAGCTGCAGTGAGCTGTGATAGTGCCACTGCTTTCCAGCCAGGGCGACAGAGCAAGACCTTGTCTCTTAAAAAAAAAGGAAAACGATCTATTAACATGTATTTCATATGTTAAATATATACTGTATTCTTAAAATAAGCTAATGGAAAAAAACGTTATTAAGAAAACCATGACCAGGTGCTGTGGCTCAGGCCGGTGCGGTGGCTCACACCTGTAATCCTAGCACTTTGGAAAGCACTGAATCCTAGCCACTAGACCACCAGGGAACCACAATCCCAGCACTTTGGGAGGCTGAGGCAGGTAGATCACTTGAGATCAGGAGTTCGAGACCAGACTGGCTAACATGGTGAAACCCCATCTCTACTATTTTATTTATTTTTTTCTGAGATGGAGTCTCTGTCATCCAGTCTGGAGTGCAGTGGCACAGCCTCCCGGGTTCAAGCAGTTCTCCCTATCTCAGCCTCCCAAGTAGCTGAGATTACAGGCTCTTGCCACCAAGCCCGGCTAAATTTTGTATATCTATATCTATATATATATATATATTTTTTTAGTGAAGATAGAGTTTTGCCATGTTGGCCAGGGTGGTCTCTAACTCATGACCTTAGGTGATCCGGTCACCTTGGCCTCCCAAAGTGCTGGAATTACGGGTGTGAGCCACCACTCCCGGTCCCATCTCTACTGAAAATACAAAAATTATCCAGGCATGGGAGTGGGCACCTGTAATCCCAGCTCCTTGGGAGAACCGCTTGAACTTGGAAGGTGGAGGCGGCAGTGAGCCTAAATCACGCCATTGTGCCCTAGACTGGGTGACAGAGCGAGACCCTGTCTCCAAAGAAAAAAGAAAAGAAAACCAAAAACAAAGAAAATCATAAGAGAAAATATATTTACTATTTATTAAGTGGAAGTGGTTCATATGTCTTCATCCTTGTAGTCTTCATGTTGAGTAGGCTGAGGAAGAAGGGAGATTGGTTTTGCCATGGCACGGGAAGAGGTGGAAGGCAAGGCAGGCACACTCAGTTTAATTTTTACACATTGTAATTTCTGTCTGACTTTTTAACAGTTTTATTTTCTTTCTTTTTTTTTTTTTTTTGAGACAGAGCCTCGCTCTGTTGTCCAGATCTCGGCTTGCTGCAACCTCCGCCTCCCGGGTTCAAGCAATTCTTCTGCCTCAGCCTCCTGAGTAGCTAGGACTACAGGCCCGTGCCACCACACCCGGCTCATTTTTGTATTTTTAGTAGAGATGGGGTTTCCCCATATTGGCCAGGCTGGTCTTGAACTCCTGACCTTGAGATCTGCCTGCCTCGGCCTCCCAAAGTGCTGGGATTACAGGCATGAGCCACCATGCCCAGTGCATTTTTATTTTACTAAAAATATCTCTGTACAGTACCAATCCTTCTTCCACTGTCTGCTTCAGTTTCAGTGCCTGTATCATAGAAGTGTCCATATTGTAAAAGAAGTCAAAAGCAGTCTTGAATAATTGGAACCCAACTGCTGGATTGTCTAATGTCAATTTGTTGTCTGGGCACTGCTTCTTCTGTCTTCTTCCTCACTGTCTAACACTGGTTCAGAAACACTCATCTCCATCAAGTCGGCTTCAGTTGATTTCCTCAGGTGTGGTGTCTGTTCGCTCTTGAATTCCTGCAGTATCCATATCTTGAAACTTTTTGCCCTCTACCTTTTTTTTCCTGTATATCCACAATCTCTCTGATGATTTCCTCAGTTGGCTCTCTTGTAAATGCTGTGAAGTCATGCACAACATGTGAACAGCAGGAATTTGTTTTGAACTTGATTTCTTTCACAGCCTTTTCTGTACTAATAATGGCATCTTCAGTGGTGTCGTTACTCTAGACTTTCATGATGTTTTCTCTGTCGGAGTTGTCTTTCACAGCGTTAACAACCTTTTCCATAGACTTGCTGTGTGTAGTGAGCCTTAAAGGTCTTATGACCCCCCCTTACACCCTCTTATGATCTAGAGGCAGAATTAGAGATGTGTTTTGGGACAAGTAGACCACTTGGATGCCTTTGGTGTTGAACTCATGGGGTTATGGGTGGCCAGGGTACCTTGTCCAATATCAAAAGAACTGTAAAAGGCAGTCCTTTACTGGCAAGTTAATTCCTGACTTCAGGAACAAAGCATCAATGGAAGCAGTCAGAAAAAGGGTTTCTCATGTAGGCCTTCTGTTTGTGCAACCAAAAGACTGGCAGCTGGTGTTTGTCTTTTCTCTTCAAGGCTTGAGGGTTAGCATCTTTATAGATAACGGCAGTCCTGATCATAAACCTGACTACATTTGCACAAAGCAGTAGGGTTAGCCTGTCCCTTCTTGGACTTAAATCCTGGTTTATGCTCCTCTTTTTTGCTAATAAGTGTTCTTTGTGGCATTTTTTCCCAGAATAGAGTACTTTTGTCTACATTAAACACCTGTTCAAACAGGCTGGGCATGGTGGCTCATCCCTGTAATCCCAGCACTTTGGGAGGCTGAGACAAAAAAATAGCTTGAGGCCAGGAATTCGAGAGCAGCCTGGGCAAAAAAATAAGACCCTGTCTCTACAAAAAAATAAAAAATAAAAAAATTAGGTGAGGTGGCAAGTGCCTGTAGCCCCAGCTATTCAGGAGGCTCAACCTACATATCAAGCAATTTAGACTTTTTCTTGTATTATGACTTTGCTTCTTGGAAAACAGCTAGCATCACTAGTGGCAGTTTGTGTGGATCCTGTGGTGTTATTCAAGGTTTACAGGATTGCACTAAATGATTTTTACTGCAATACAAAATTTCTTGGAGATGCTTACGTGGAGATAAGCATGTCATAAGGCACTTGAAGCAAATAAAACACTTCAGCTCACCAAAATAGCAACAGGAGGTGGCTATGAAATTATTATAATAGTACTGTGTGTACTATAATTAATCTTATGCAGTTATAATTCTAAGACTGCATCTTTGTTTACATTTCTGACTGCAAATGAAACCACCTACAGTCTGTATATGCTTAAGTCTTGATGAATTTTAACTTTTTAAATAGCTTTGTGTATATTTTATGGTAGTAAATTATAAAATAGACTAGTATTTGCATGTTTTATGCATTCATGACATATCTAACTTATTCTTAAGTTTTTGGATATTTCTGGGCAATGCAGATTGTGCAAGTTTTTTTCAAATTGTTATAACTTTCTAAAAAATTTTCTGATTTATTGAAAGAAAATTTTATATAAGTGCAGTTCAAACCTGTGTTGTTCAAGGGTCACCTGTACCTTGAATGTTCTTTATTAACTATATATTTTGGAGTTTTTTTACTCATTACTAGATTATTTATGATTTATGTTTGAAAAGAATATTTTTCTTAAATTGATTTTATGATTTACTTTTTAAGACTTACAATAACAGCACTAGGAGAAAAGCTGAATGATTACTGGAATGAAATGAAAGTGAAGAAAAATACAGAATATCCTCTAAATTTGCCAGTTGAAGATATACAGTAAGTACATTTTTTAAAAATATCAATCAACTCACTTAGATATCAAGATGTGGTATGAGAGAGTAAAGGGATTGTACAATGTTTCACAAACTTAGGATTGTAACTCATAGTAAGGAATAAATTCTGCAACATGAATTAGCACACTGCAAAATCAGTGAATAGAATGTAAACATGTATACATGTACACAAAACATTCATAAAACAATGTTTACCCATATGTGATGCATGTTAATGTTATTTCATTTTAAGATGCTATGAATGGATTATATAATAGTTTGAAAAACACTGGTGTAGTGTATCATTAGAATGAGGGGACTGAAACCCATCTTGAATTCATATTCTCATTCCACTTAAGTAGCCATGTGACATTCAACATATTACTTGGCCTCTTGTAAGCCTCCATTTTCTTGTGTATAAAATGGGAACATTAAGAGCATTTGCCTCCTTGAATTATGTGAATTAAATAATATGCCTGACAGGTACTTAGTAACACATCATGTGATAATAGTCCTATAAATGAATGAATGAACAATATCTATGTGTTCTTTATCTGTGTATTCTTTATACATTATTATACATAATTTATACATTGTGTATATTACTCATAATTTATACATTATTACAAAGATAACCAAGATATATAATGAAAAACAAGAAAAGATGCAGCTCAGTTTATAGGCTTCCCATTGTACTTTTCAATTTTTTTATATTTAAAAAAGTTTTATACAGATGGGATCTCACTGTGTTTCCCAAGCTGGTCTCAATGTCCTGGGTTCAGGTGCCTCACACCCAAAGTACTGGGATTATAGGCATGAGCCGCCGTGCCCAGCTTGTATTTTTTTAATGTGTCAGTATACACATGCATACTTTATAAGCATAGAAAATTTCTGCCAGTATTTTAAAAATTAACAGTGGTAATCTCCTGAGACAAGGAGTTTATAAAGTATAAAGTTATGCTTTATAAATCTCTGGATTGTTTTGAAGTTTTGGGTTGGGTTGGTTGGTTGGTTGGTTGGATTTTTTTTTGGTTTCTTGTTTTTTGTTTTTTGAAATGGAGCCTCACTCTGTCACCTAGGCTGAAGTGCAGTGGTGTAATCTCAGCTCACTGCAACCTGCACCTCCTGGGTTCAAGCAATTCTGCTTCAGCTTCCTGAGGAGCTAGGACAACAGGCGTGCAACACCACGCCCGGCTAATTTTTGTATTTTTAGTAGAGATGGGGTTTCACCATGTTGTCCAGGCTGGTCTAGAACACCTGACCTCAGGTGATCCGCCCGCCTTGGCCTCCCAAAGTGCTGGGATTACAGGTGTGAGCCACTGCACTCAGCCTGTTTTGAAGTTTTTTATGAATATCTAAATACTTTTTTCAAAGCTAGATTTTAAAAAGCAGGCCAGGTGCGGTGGCTCACACCTGTAATCCCAGCACTTTGGGAGGCTGAGGTGGGCGGCTCACTTGAGGTCTGGAGTTTGAGACCATCCTGACCAACATGGTAAAACCCCGCCTCTACTAAAAATACAAAAATTAGCCGGGCGTGGTGGTGCACACCACTAGTCCCAGCTACTTGGGAGGCTGAGGCAGGAGAATAGCTTGAACCCGGGAGGCAGAGCTTGCAATGAGCCGAGATTGCACCATTGCACTCCGGCCTGGGCAAAAAGAGTGAAACTCTGTCTCAAAAAAAATAAATAAATAAAATGCAATAAAACTAGATTTAAAAAGCTATTGACATTAAGGTGAAGTTTTCGTATGTAAAATAAGTCTACATAGGCTGGATCCAGTGGGTCATGCCTGTAATCCTAAGGCAGAATGATTACTTGAACCCAGGAATTGGAGACCAGCCTGGGCAATGTGGTAAGACCTATCTCTTAAAAAAAAATAATAATAATAATAAAGTAGAAGCAAAAAAAAAAAAAAAAGAAGAAGAAGAATATATACAAGTTCTTTACAGGAATTATTTTAATTTTTTTTTTTTTTTTTAGACGGAATCTCTCTCTTGTCGCCCAGGCTGGAGTGCAGTGGCGCGATCTAGCTCACTGCAAACTCCACCTCCTGGGTTCATGCCATTCTCCTGCCTCAGTCTCTCCGAGTAGCTGGGACTACAGGCACCCGCCACCACGCCTGGCTAATTTTTTGTATTTTTAGGAGAGACGGAGTTTCACCATGTTAGCCAGGATAGTCTCGATCTTCTGACCTTGTGATCCACCCGCCTTGGCCTCCCAAGGTGCTGGGATTACAGGCGTGAGCCACCGTGCCCAGCTGTGACTTTTAAATGAGAAAAATATGAAAGCATTTTATAAACTAGAAGTATACTAATTTTTAGTTATTTAGAAATATAGAGGTCAAAAGTGTCTGATTGAAAGTTACTTAAATTATAACCACAGAATTCTGTTTTCTGGACTTCAGTGATTTATTATGCTAATAAATACAGTATAGTGTGTACAGACATTGTAGACACTAAACAACAAAGTTCAGGGCAAGGCATTTGGAATATTAAGTTATTATGGAAAAAATTTAATGCTATTAAGACATTTAAGTCACATTGTTCAAATTGGCTTGTGACTTTTAATCTTTTGAAGGTAACCAAAATGGTTGTGTTTTATTTTTTGAGAGATAGGGTCTTACTATGTTGCCCAGGTTGGCCTCATACTCCTGTGCTCAAGCAGTCCTCATACTCCTGTGCTGAAGCAGTCCTCCAACCTCAGCCTCCTGAGTATCAGAGACTAAGGTGTATGCCACCACACCTGACTCAAAATAGTTGTTTTTAAAATTTATTTCTAAAAGAAATCTTGTAGAGACAGGGTCTCACTGTGTTGCCTAGGCTGGTCCCAAACTCTTGGGCCCAAGCAACCCTCCTGCTTTGGCCTCCCAAAATACAAATTACAGGCATGAGCCACTGTGCCTTGCTTTTTTTTTTTTTTTTTTTTTTTGATCACCCTGTAGCCTAGGCTGGAGTACAGTAGTGTGATTGCAAACTCTGCCTCCTGGGCTCAAGCAATCCTCCAACCTCAGCCTCTTGAGTAGTAGGTGCACATTACCACGCCCAGTTAATTTTTGTGTTTTTTGTAGAGACAGGGTTTTACCATGTTGTCCAGGCTGGTCTCTAACTCCTGGGATTATAGGAATGAGCCATTGCACCCAGCGTAATTTTGAAAGAGTTAATGTCATAATTTTTAGGAAAGGAATTCAATAACGGCATCTTGTGGTAGAAATGACATGGAACATCTGATGCAGTATTTAAAGTCCATATTTCTGTGTTAATATTTTGTTCTTGTTTTGGGACAGGAAGCGTCCTGATCAGACATGGGTTCAGTGTGATGCCTGTTTAAAGTGGCGGAAATTACCTGATGGCATGGATCAACTTCCTGAAAAATGGTATTGCTCCAATAACCCTGACCCACAGTTCAGGTACCATAGAGTTGGTAGTACCCTTTTTGGAAAGATGGAAAGTTGTTCACAATGTATGGATAGGCGCTGGTGACATGTTATTCCTATGTGATTTTTCTGAATAGAAATTGTGAGGTTCCAGAAGAACCTGAAGATGAGGATTTGGTACATCCCACTTATGAAAAAACCTACAAAAAGACGTGAGTGTTGTAGTGATGTATGGTGGGTAATAATGCCCAGATCATGAACATTGATGCCTTGGCAACATTAGTTGATGCTTCTCCAAGGTAAAGCTCGTGTAACGGAAAAAGTTTATAATGTGGAGTGTGTAATATCAAGGGCTTTAAAAACAAAAACTTATGCTCTGAATACCTGCTGTTTCTTTCATGCTTATTGCCGCCATATGTGCCAGATGTTTTGTGTAAGAGCAGTCTGCTGTTTTGAGCTGTACACAGAGGAATCATTAGTGAATACCGCCCCATTCAAGCTTATAGAGAAGGTTTAACAGAAGAGGTGAGACGTGAATTTTACCAGTTAGGTGTTGGTGAGTGCTATAGAAGCTCTGGTCCAGTCCTGTAAGGAAGCTCATAGGGAGAGTGGTTCTGTCTGGTGGGTGGGAGAGCAGAAATAGATCAGGAAACTTCACGAAGGAGGTCATTTTTGTAATAGGCCTTGAAGGATGGGAACGATGAGAATGTACAGGGAACAAACATTTGCTCAGTTTAGCTACAGTATGTGAATGGGAATAATGGAAAATGAATGTGGTACTTTGGGAGGTTGAGGCGGGTGGATCAGCTGAGGTCAGGAGTTCGAGACCAGCCTGGCCAACATGGTGAAACCCCATCTCTACCAAAAATACAAATCTCTACCAAAACCCCGTCTCTACCAAAAATACAAGCCGAGTGTGGTGGCGGGTGCCTATAATCCTAGCTACTTGGGAGGCTGAGGCAGGAGAATTGTTTGAACCCTGGGGGGCAGAGGTTGCAGTGAGCCAAGATCATGCCACTGCACTCCAGTTTGGGCAACAAGAGTGAGACTCCATCTTAAAAAAAAAAGAAAGAAAATGGAGGCGGGACAGATGCTGAATAAGGATAGTCAGCCAGTGGAGACTTCATGCTAATCTACCACACACAGAAGGCCAAGTTACTGAGCCTTTCAGATGGCTTTGATTTGTAGTGTACTATTCTTTAATGAAATCCAGCAATAGTATTAGAAGTATAGAAACCCATGTGGGCCCGGTGTGGTGGCTCACACCTGTAATCCCAATACTTTGGGAGACTGAGGTGGGTGGATCACTTGAGGTCAGGAGTTTGAGACCAGTCTGGCCAACATGGTGACATCCGTCTCTAGTAAAAATACAAAAATTAGCTGGGTGTGGTGGCATGTGCTGTAATCCCAGCTACTCAGGAGGCTGAGGCAGGAGAATCGCTTGAACCCAGGAGGCAGAGGTTGCAGTGAGTTGAGCATACCATTGCACTCCAGCCTGGGCGACCGAGCGAAACTCTGTCTCAAAAAAAAAAAAAAAAAAGCCAGGCATGGTGGCTCACCTCTGTAATCCCAGCACTTTGGGAGGCCGAGGTGGGTGGATCAGTAGTTCAACACCAGCCTGGCCAACATGGTGAAACCCTGTCTCTACTAAAAATACAAAAATTACCTGAGTGTGGTGGTGGGTGCCTGTAATCCCAGCTACTTGGGAGGCTGAGGCAGGAGAATCGCTTGAACCTGGAAGGCAGAGGTTGCAGTGAGCTGAGATTGCACCACTGCACACCAGCCTGGGGAAGACTCCCTCTCAAAAATAAATAAATAAATAACCTATGTGATGTTCTAGTTCAAAAGTCTGTGATTCTGGACTGAGTTATCTGGTCTTAGTGGAGAAAAAAACACCAAAGATCTGCAGTTTATACCCATGAGGATGGAAAAATTCAGGCTGAAATTAGGGTGCTACCGAGATAAAAGGTAGAAAATATTTCCCAAAGGGCTTACTGCTGATTATATTGAAATAGATGCAGAGTTCAGAGTACCTTAGTAACTACATAAATGTCAGGTATATCGTTGGGAAATGGGATTAAGAAATAACAACATGTTTTTCATCTTTATTTTAAAGCAACAAGGAAAAATTCAGGATCAGACAACCGGAAATGATCCCTCGGGTAATTAAGCCTTCATTTTTTTTTTTTTTTTTTTTTTTAAATAGTGATTGGGACTGGGTGTCGTGGCTGACACCTGTAATCCCAGCATTTTGGGAGGCTGAGGCAGGTGGATCACCTGAGGTCAGGATTCAAGACCAGCCCGGCCAACATGGTGAAACCCTGTCTCTACTAAAAATACAAAAATTAGCTGGATGTGGTAGCACATGCCTGTAGTTCCAGCTACTTGGGAGGCTGACACAGGAGAATTGCTTGAACCTGGGAGGCGGAGGTTGCAGTGAGAGAGATTGGTGCCATTGCACTCTAGCCTGGGCCACAGAGCGAGACTCCATCTCAAAAAATAAAATACATAAAATAGAGATGGAGTCTCACTATGTTGACCAGGCTGGTCTTGAACTCCTGGCCTCGAGTAATCCTCCCATCTCAGCCTCCCAGAGTGCTGGGCTTACAGGTGTGAGCCACCACACTTGTCCAAACTTTCCATTTTGTAGCTGTGTCTTATACTGTGTGATGCTTAGTTTAATCAGTAGTGAATGTTAAAGTTTAATACATATCAAAGGGATTTGGTTTATTTAGTTCATTTTCTTCTCTTCTCTTGTACTTCTCCTTGCCCACCTTTCCAACTCTTTCTAATCCAACATCATTCAAACCATTAGTTTTATTGTTTAGTTGGGTATCTTCTGAGGAAAGGGAAACAAACTTTTAAAAATTGTACTGTTAGATAAGCAGTTAAGGAAAACGTCCCAGGAACACCCAGGAAGCCATATTCTAGTCCTAACCTGGACAAAAACCATAGTGTTTTTCCCAGTGTCGACTTCTGTGCCTGGCTTCTGTCTTCTGTCTTAATACTTACTGTGTTAAAGAGCTTTGGTTGAGTATAGATGCTCCTAGGCTTACCATAGAGTTATATCCTAATAAGCTTCTTATAAGTTGAAAATGTTTTTGGCCAGCCGTGGTGGCTCATGCCTGTGTTCCCAGCACTTTTGGAGGGCGAGGTGGGCGGATCACTTGAGGCCAGAAGTTAGAGACCAGCCTGGGCAGTATGGCAATACCCTGTCTCTACTAAAAATATAAAAAATAACTGAGCATGGTGGCAGGCGCTTGTAATCCCAGCTGCTCAGGAGGCTGAAGCATAAGAATTGCTTAAACCCGGGTGGTGGAGGTTTCAATGAGCCAAGATTGCACCACTGCACTCCATCCTGGGGAACAGACTGAGACTCTGCCTCAAAAAAACAAAAAACACACCCCAAAAACACAGAAAATATTGTTATCCAAAATGTATTTAATACGTTTAACCTATTGAATATCATAGCTTCGCCTAGCCTACCTTAATTGTGCTCAGAACTCTTATATTAGCCTACATTGGACCGTCATCTAACAGTCTGTTTTATCATAAAGTGTTGAGTATCTCATGAACTTTATTGAATACTGAAAGTGAAAAACAAAACCAAAATGATTGCTTGAGTACTCAAAGTACAGTTTCTGCTGAATGGGTATTGCTTTTGCACCATCATAAAGTTGATGCCATTGTAAATCGGGCCATCTGAATACAAGTAGGCGGTTGTGCTTCTTGCTTGAGAAGTTTGGGTCTTGATAAGTCCAGCAGCAAAGAGGTCACCACATGGTAAATCTTTTTGGCTTTGTGGGCCACATAAAGTCTCTGTTGCATCTTTTTTGTTTTGTTGCTTTGTTTCTTCACATCTTTTAAAAATACAAAGCCATTCTTAGCCTACTGGCAGGCTGGATTTAGTTCATGGGTTGACTTGTTGAGTCCTGTTATATAGCACAAGGAATTTACATGTTTAGAATTGTTTTTCTGTCTTCTGGGATAAAGGGGAAAAGGAAGATTATATCTTGTGTTTTGGGCATGTCACACTAGAAATAGTTCCTTTGAGATGATGATTTTTCCCTCCAACAGATTAATGCTGAACTGTTGTTTCGGCCAACTGCTCTTTCAACTCCAAGCTTTTCTTCTCCTAAGGAAAGTGTTCCAAGAAGACATCTTTCAGAAGGAACAAATTCTTATGCGACAAGACTTCTAAATAATCATCAAGTTTCACCCCAGTCTGAACCTGAGAGCAACAGGTCAGTGGCTAAGATTGGTTTTCCATTTGGGGAATATTAAACAGAACCTTTACTTGACACTTCTATGACAGTGATGCAGTTCAGGATCATTGTAGGTTACATTGTGAATTGTAGGTTCCATGAATGTGAAAATCTTAAGGACAAATTGTCTTGCTTTTATTGTCTAAACTTAAGCTAAACCCTACTTCTGCCACCTGTTAAATGAGTTAAAAAGTATTAATTGACCAGCCTGGCCAACATGGTGAAACCCTGTCTCTACTAAAAATACAAAAAAATTAACCAGGCATGGTGGCGGGCTCCTGTAATCCCAGCTACTCCAGAGGCTGAGGTGGAGGCTGAGGCTGTACTCCAGCCTGGGTAACAAGAGGGAAACTCCGCCTCAAAAAAAAAAAAAGTATTAATTGTATTGATTGTAGAGCTTGATCAGATTGTCACCTCTTTGAACTTCTATATAGTATGACAATTCCTGCTTTTAAGATGATCAGGACTTAAAAAAAAAAAGTGAAGCAGGCCAGGCGCAGTGGTTCACGCCTGTAATCCCAGCACTTTGGGAGGCCGAGGCAGGTGGATCATTTGAGGTCAGGAGTTCAAGACCAGCCTGGCCAACATGGTGAAACCCCGTCTCTGCTAAAAATACAAAAATTAGATGGGCATGGTGGTACATGCCTGTAATTCTAGTTACTTGAGAGCCTGAGGCAGGAGAATCGCTTGAACCTGGGAGGCGGGGGTTGTAGTGAGCCGAGATCAAGCCAGTGCACTCCAGCCTGGGTGACAGAGCGAGAGACTGTCTCAAAAAAAAAAAAAAAAGAAAAAAAGTGAAGCAATTAATAGTACGACACTATAGTGACCTGGAAGTCCTTTGCAACACCTGTGGCACACTGTAGGCACTTAATTTGTTGGAGGAGTGGAAGGAGAAGGAAAGGACAAAAAGAAAGTGATACATGAATTGAATAGTCAGCCATCTTGACTGGATTGATCAGCGAAGGCTTTGTGATGAGGTGGTACTTAGGTTGGTTCCTGAAGTTCTGAAAACAGTAGTCTTGTAGATGGCCTCTTCCAAGTTAATAGAATGAAGAAAAGTGAAGAAGAATGAACATGATGTCTACAAACTAGTGGATCAGACTGACACTATACTGGTGTTTGTTATTCAAAGAGGAACATTGAAACAAGCTTCTCTAATGGGGGCAGATTTTTTTGAGATGTTTTGTAGCTTTTATCAAATTCTCAAAGGAATTTTTGACCCCAAGGAAGATTATAAATAACTAACTGCCTTTATGCATGTATAAATCAAAAAGGGCATATTCTAGAATAGTTTGCTCTTTATTTATTTTTTTGAGTCAGAGTTTCGCTTTTGTTGCCCAAGCTGGAGTGCAGTGGTGCCATCTCAACTCACTGCAACCTCTGACTCCTGGTTCAAGCGATTGTCCTGCCTCAGCCTCCTGAGTAGCTGACATTACAGGCACATGCCACCATGCCCAGCTAATTTTTTGTATTTTTAGTAGAGACAGGGTCTCACCATGTTAGCCAGGATAGTCTCGAACTCCTGACCTCAGGTGATCCGCCCGCCTTGGCCTCCCAAAGTGCTAGGATTACAGGTGTGAACCACAGCACCTGGCCAGTTTGCTCTTTATAACCTGTGTATTGGACACTCATTTTGGAGCTGGATTGCTACTTTATTAAGAACTCATATTTTACAGGTCTCCTTAATATTTTTGGTTTTTCTTTGTAAGGATGGTTTTATAGTTTACAGATAAGAGATTAAAAGTATTTTTAATGATTTTAACTTTTAGATTCAGGGCACATGCAGGTTTGTTACATGAGTGTATGGCATGATCCTGAGGTTTGGAGTATGAATGATACCATCACCCCGCTATTGAGCATAGTACCCAATGTGTAGTTTTTTAGCCCTGCCCACTTCCCTTCCTCTCTCCCAACTCTAGTAGTTCCTAGTGTCTGTGGTTCCCATCTTTATGTCCATGTGTACCTAGCACTTAGCACCCACTTGCAAGTGAGAACATGCAGTATTTGGTTTTCTGTTCCTGCATTAATTCGCTTAGGATAAAGACCTCCAGCTGCATCCATGTTGTGGCAAAGGACATTATTTCATTCTTTTTTATGGCTGCAAAGAAAATTTTTTAAAAGTTGGCTGTCATCGAAATGGAAGACAAGAGTAAAGAGGGAAATTTTTGATTAAACAATTTTTTTTTTTTTTTTTTTTTTTGAAGCAGAGTCTTGCTGTGTCACCCAGCCTGGAGTGCAGTGGCATAATCTCAGTTTACTGCAACCTCTGCCTCTTGGGTTCAAGCAATTCCCCTGCCTCAGCCTCCCAAGTAGCTGGGACTACAAATGTACACCACCACGCCCTGCTAATTTTTTGTATTTTAGTAGAGATGGGGTTTCACCGTATTGCCCAGGCTGGTCTCAAACTCCTGAGCTCAGGCAGTCTGCCCGCCTTGGCCTCCCAAAGTGCTGGGATTACAGGCGTGAGCCACTGTGCCCGACCTATTAAACAGTTTTCAAAGCCATATTTATTCTCAAATTTAGAAACCAAAGTTTGTGGAAAGGGTGTATCTAAACTAAGTCTTAGGAAATACAAATAGGAATTAGCTTGGTAAGAAAAATAATAGAGTAACTCCAAATTAAACAGGGCAGAGTAAGCAAAAAGTAGTTGATACAGCAAACCAGCGGAAGCTGAAACCTAAGGCTACTGGAGGATGGTAGAAACCAGTTTACTCCACAGGTCTCTAGAAAGTCTCCTAACTTGGAAGCACTGGGGACTGCTGAAGGTGGAAGATAGATAGGGGCGAGAACCAGAGGCTTGGTTGGAAATTTAAAGTCGAGACTTCTTCCCAACCTGTGAAGTCTGGCGAGTGCTCTTTTTCTGCCTCTGTCAGAAGATAGGGGATTTACTTTATGGAGCATTTTTTACTGCTGAAGATGTAGATGAGCCATTGTTTTAAAACAGAGTAAGTAAGGGAAAGTTTGGATACTGAATGGTGAGAAATTCACCCCCCCTCCTCACTGTGCTCCAAGAGAGAAGCCCTAAATGATGATGGCAGTTTGAGCACCCTTTGAATCACAAGCTCAGCCCTCACTGCTGCTAGTCAGTTTCACTCTTAGGTATACACAGATAGCCGTTTGCTGTCACATGGGACAGCAAACGGAAACAAAGGGAACAGAAGAAAACATTGTGAAATGTATTGGCAGAAAGTGGTGTGGACTTGAATAAATAAATCATTTAGAACGAAGCTTAACAGTTGGAAGACAGAGAAAGAAGAAAAGATACAGTATCTGTGCTAGAAAGCCACTATATGAATAAGGGAGTTTCAGAATGGGAAGTAGGCACTGGTGGTGGTGGTATGGTGTAGTAAACATAGCTGCCTTCCAGAATGGGAAATCATACCAGAAAAACTGCATTTCCACTAGCTACAGAGCATAATGTCTAGAAAGAGAGCCACTCAGAGACATAGGATCATGACATTTTTTAACACAGGGAATAAAAGATTTTTTCAGAAAGAAACAGATTATATACGTGCAAGAGATAAGGAATTAGGCAGAAACACTTGAATGGCAGATGAAAATGGAATGATGCTTTTAAATTTCTGAGAAAATAATTTTTCAACTTGGAAGCCTGTATAACAGTTAAGCTAGCAATAGACTTGAGAGGGAAATAAAGATGTTTTCATCATGCAAAACTTGGCATTTGTTATGTTCTGTGTACCCTTCATTAAGATGCTGTTGCAGGCTGTGCTCCTTGTGAGACAGTCTAAAGAGGAGGAAATCCTTCCTGAGATCTAGGAGGTCTCATAAAAGGCCCAAATAGCAAACCAGTACAAATATTCTTCCAAGTGTGGAAAAAGGCAATCAAATGGTGATAAATAAATGTGAACAGTGCACATATTAACATGAATGAACAGGAAATGATGCAAATGAGGAAACTGGGACAATTTTTAATTCAGATAAAATTGTTTCATATGGAAGGATAAATACTGGTTTGTTTTATGGCTTAAAACAAACTGATAAAATTTTACTGATAAAAATTATTATGGGCAAATGAAAATGGTGATGCCATTCCCCGCGCTGAAGAACACAAAGAAGGGGCTGTGGGGTGGGTAGCGTTCTGTTCTGAAAATGTATACATTGAAATGCCTGGAGGTCGTCAGATGCAGAGATGTTTGGCAGTAAATAGATCTGGTACTTCAAAAAGATCTCAGTAGTCCATTGTCTTCATCTGTAAAAGGAGAAAATAATCTCTACTTCATTAAATCAGTGGTTGCTACTATACAATGTGTCACTTTAAAAAATGAGCCTGGATATTTCTTAGTATTTCAAAACTTACAAGCTGGGCGCAGTGGCTCATGCGTCTAATCCCAGCACTTTGGGAGGCTGAGGTGGACTGATTGCTTGACTTGAGATCAGCCTGGCCAACATGGGGAAACCCCGTCTCTATTAAAAATATAAAAATTAGCTGGACATGGTGGCGGGTGCCTGTAATCCCAGCTCCTTAGGAGACTGAGGCAGGAGAGTCACTTGAACCTGGGAGGCAGAGGTTGCAGTGAGCCGAAACTATGCCATTGCACTCTAGCCTGGGCGATAGAGTGAAGCTCCATCTCAAAAAACAAACAAAAAAATTGTTGTAATACTGCATTTATTAGAATGATTACTTCAAGGTCATCTATTTTGTCCGTATTTTATAATCTTATATTTTATATATAAAATTTTTTTCAGCCTGAAACGGAGACTTTCTACTCGTTCCTCAATTTTGAATGCAAAGAATCGGAAATTGAGTAGTCAGTTTGAAAATTCAGTTTATAAAGGTGATGACGATGACGAAGATGTCATCATCTTAGAAGAAAACAGTACCCCCAAACCTGCAGTAGATCATGATATTGATATGAAATCAGAACAGAGTCATGTTGAGCAAGGTGGTGTTCAGGTCGAGCTTGTGGGTGACAGTGAACCTTGTGGCCAGACTGGTTCAACCAGCACCTCGTCATCCCGATGCGACCAAGGAAATACTGCAGCTACCCAGACTGAAGTACCGAGTTTAGTTGTTAAAAAAGAAGAAACCGTTGAAGACGAGATAGACGTAAGAAATGATGCAGTGATTCAGCCCTCCTGTGTAGAAGCTGAAGCAAAGATACATGAAACCCAGGAAACTGCTGATAAATCTGCAGATGATGCAGGCTGCCAATTACAAGAACTGAGAAACCAGCTACTCCTTGTCACCGAGGAGAAAGAGAATTATAAAAGACAGTGTCATATGTTTACTGATCAAGTCAAAATGTTACAACAGAGGATACTAGAAATGAATGACAAGTATGTTAAGAAAGAAACTTGCCATCAGTCCACTGAAACCGATGCTGTATTTTTACTTGAAAGTATTAATGGCAAATCTGAAAGTCCAGACCATATGGTATCTCAGTATCAGCAAGCTTTGGAAGAAATAGAAAGGCTGAAAAAACAATGTAGTGCTTTGCAACATGTAAAGGCTGAATGCAGCCAGTGTTCCAATAATGAGAGTAAAAGTGAAATGGATGAGATGGCCGTGCAGCTTGACGATGTGTTTAGACAACTGGACAAATGCAGTATTGAGAGGGACCAGTATAAAAATGAGGTAAGTTATATCATCCAACATGTAGTCGTGGAGTCCAGGGCCATTTAAACCTTAAGAAGCTGCCAGTTGGCTGGGGGCGGTGGCTCATGCCTGTAATCCCACCACTTGGGGAGGCCAAGGCGGGTGGGTCACTTGATAACAGGAGTTCGAGACCAGCCTAGACAACGTGGTGAAACCCTGTCTCTACTAAAATACAAAAATTAGCCAGGCGTGGTGGCAGGCGCCTATAGTCCCAACTGCTTGGGAAGCCGAGGCAGGAGAATCACTTGAACCTGGGAGGCAGAGGCTGCCATGAGCCAAGATTGCACGACCACACTCCAGCCTGGGCAACAGAGCGAGACTCTGTCTCCAAAAAGAAAAAAAGAAAAAAAAAAACAACTACCAATTGCTAGATTGGAATACTTTCACTTAAAAATAATTATGTTTTTATTGAGTGTCTGTTATTCTACTGGTTCTCACCTGAGGAGAGGGTTTCCTGGAGGCATATGGAAATGTGTTAGGGGCATTTTTGGTTCTTTCAATGTCTTGAGATGTGCATTCCTGAAAAATAATGGGGGTAGCCAGGTATGGTAAATATCCTGTTCAGAATACCAATATTAACTTAATATCTCATTAATACAGTTAATCATGTTCTTTCTTTTTTGGGCATCAATTCTACTTTTAAGTATAGTTAATATTTTAGTTATGGAGTCATTCATTTTTCTAGATTATGTCTTTCAAGATTCCTGAGAGAAATTGACTTATCCCTTTTAAAATCTTGATTGATATATACGTGTGTGTGTGTGTGTGTGTGTATATATATATATATATATTTTTTTTTTTTTGAGACAAGGTGTCACTCTGTTGCCCAGGCTGGAGTGCAGTGGCCCGATCTCGAGTCACTGCAGCCTCCACCTCCCGAGTTCAGGCAATTCTGCCTCAGCGTCCCCAGTAGCTGAGATTACAGCGCATGCAACCATGCCTGGCTAATTTTTGTATTTTTAGTAGAGACAGGGTTTCACCATGCTGGCCAGGCTGATCTCGAACTCCTGACGTCAAGTGATCCACCCACATTGGCCTCCCAAAGTGTTGGGATGACAGGCATGAGCCCCCGTGTCTGGCCTGAATTGCTTATGTTCTGACTATCAGTGCTGAGTCATCTGGCTAAAGGGTGCCTGGGAAATGCAGTCTTTATGTGTGGGTTCTTTTACTGAAGAAAGGAGGAGAAAAACGAAAAATACCGATAGACAAATGATAAGTGTCAGTAGCCTCTTCATATGCCCCCACTTCAAATTCAGGTAGCTCCTTTTAATCTATTTTATACATTTTTGTGTGTGAGGCTTTTTTTTTTTGAGACAGAGTCTTGCTCTGTCGCCCAGGCTGGAATGCAGTGGCGTGATCTCGGCTCACTGCAAGCTCCGCCTCCCGGGTTCATGCCATTCTCCTGCCTCAGCCTCCCAAGTAGCCGGGACTATAGGCGCCCACCACCACGCCCAGCTAATTTTGTTTTGTATTTTTTAGTAGAGACGGGGTTTCGCCGTGTTAACCAGGATGGTCTCTATCTGACTTCGTGATCTGCCCTCCTTGGCCTCCCAAAGTGCTGGGATTACAGGTGTGAGCTACCACGCCCGGCCGTGTGTGAGGCTTTTGAAAGGATTTTCCGGCCAGGTGCACTGGCTCACACCTGTAATCCCAGCACTTTAGGAGGCTGAGGCGGGCAGATCACCTGAGGTCAGGAGTTCGAGACCAGCTGACCAACATGGAGAAACCCTGTCTGTACTAAAAATACAAAATTAGCCGGATATGGTGGCACATGCCTGTAATCCCAGCTACTCAAGAGGCTGAAGCAGGAGAATCGCTGGAACCCGGGAGGCGGAGGTTGTGGTCAGCCAAAATCGTGCCATTGCACTCCAGCCTGGGCAACAAGAACGAAACTCTGCCTCAAAAAAAGAAAAGAGAGGATTTTCCTGCTAAAGAGTTTGGGAACCATGATGTGGTGCTGTGCTGTCTTTTCCTTGGTACTAGTGCTGCTCATGCAAACACTAATCTTGATGCCTTGGCTCAGGAGCTGAATGACAAAATGCAGATGCTCCTCAACTTATGGTGTCAGTCCTGGAAAACCCATCATAGGTTGGAAATAGCATTAACTCCAAAATTCATTTAATGACAGCCAAGCTCCCAAAATCTTAGCCTAGTCTAACCTACCTTTAAAGTGCTCAGAACACTTGTATTAGCCTACATTTGGGCAAAATCATCTTAACACAAAGTCTGATTTATCACAACATACTGAGTATTTCATGTAATGTATTGAATCTGTCTGAAAACGAGAAACAGAATGGTTGTATTGGTATGCAAAGTGCGGTTTCTATAGAATGCGTGTAACTTTTACACCATCATAAAGTTGGAAAATCATAAAGTCAAACCGTTGTAAGTCAGGGACCATCTGTTTATAAAAAGCATAAACTCGCTATTGTAACTTAATTATAAGTTGATGAGTGTGCAAGAAATAAAAGCCACTGTGACATTAACATAATTTAGGCATTAGTGTCTTGGTTTTTCTGTTTTTTGTTTTTTGGTTTTTTTTTTTGAGGCGGAGCTTTGCTCTTGTTGCCCAGGCTGAAGTGCAGTGGTGTGATCTCAGCTCACTGCAACCTCTACCTCCTGGGTTCAAGCAATTTTCCTGTCTCAGCCTCCCGAGTAACTGGGATTACAGGTGCCTGCCACCACACCTGGCTAATTTTGTATTTTTTGTAGAGATGGAGTTTCTCCTCGTTAGTCAGGCTGGTCTTAAACTCCTGACCTCAGGTGATCCGCCCATGTCAGCCTCCCAAAGTGCTGGGATTACAGGTGTGAGCCACCGTGCTGGCTGGTTTTTCATTTTCTAGGTATCACTTTTTTTTAAATCAAGTGGTAATATGTTGTATTCTGTCCATGTAAAAAGATGGAGAAGTGAAGCTGTAAACGAATGAAGCTTTGTTTATAGAAAACTACTGGTTTTTCTTTGTGTATTTGTTTTTTGATAGTTGATAATGTTATCAAGCAGGTTCTTTATATTTCTTAGCTTGAAATTTCACTTTGCCATTAGCATTTTTAAGTTTTGCAGATAAAGTTCATTTATATTTTTTGTTAGGTTGAATTGCTGGAAATGGAAAAATCACAAATCCGTTCACAGTGTGAAGAACTCAAAACTGAAGTTGAACAGTTAAAATCTACAAATCAACAGACAGCAACAGATGTTTCAACATCAAGTAACATTGAGGAGTCTGTAAATTATATGGATGGGGAAAGGTAATATTAAATGAGGCGTTTTTGTGGGGCTGCAATTATGGTTAGGATACTATTTACTTTTATCTGCTAGCACCCGTCAGTCAGATAGATACTGTTCTGTCAGAAGAAATTATTGATTGTCTGCTGTGACCCTGGTGTTATATGATAGATACAAAAGAAGTGACACTTCATTATCTTTCCTTTCCAGTTTCTGACTGTTTAGGTTCTATTTAAGTGGAGTAGGAATTTAGAAGGAATAAAGCATTTGATTGGTCAGAGTGGTTTTAGAATGTTTTTTGAAGGAAAATAAAAATGGGCACGATATTGAAGAATAGGGGGAATTTGGCCATGAGTAGAAGACACGAGACTGTTACTGAAATTCACTCCTTCAACCTATTTTTCTTTTATTGTCGTACTTGGTACCATTTCTTTATGGCTTGCTGTCCTTATTTCACGATATGCTCTCTGTAATCTTTTAGGAAATCACAAAATTACTAAAAATTGCCATAGTACAGATGATATTAGGAAGAAGTCCTATTAAAACAAGTAGGCCAGGTGTGGTGGCTCACACCTATAAACTCAGCACTTTGGGAGGCTGAGTTGGGCGGATTACCTGAGGTCAGGAGTTCAAGACCAGCCTGGCCAACATGGTGAAACTCTGTCTCTACTAAAAGTACAAAATTTAGCTGGGCGTGGTGGCAGGTGCCTGTAGTCCCAGCTACTTGGGAGGCTCAGGCAGGAGAATCACTTGAACCCAGGAGGTGGAGGTTGCAGTGAGCCAAGATTGCACCACTGCAGTCCAGCCTGGGTGACAGAGCAAGACTCCGTCTCAAAACCAGGCACGGTGCCTCATGCCTGTAATCCCAGCACTTTGGGAGGCCAAGGTGGGTGGGTCACTTGAGGTCAGGAGTTCGAGACCAGCCTGACCAACATGGTGAAACCCTGTCTCTACTAAAAAAATTAGCTTGGCATGGTGGTGCACACCTGTAATCCCAGCTACTTGGGAGGCTGAGGCAGGAGAATCACTTGAACCTGGGAGAAGGAGGTTGCAGTGAGCCAAGATCGCGCCACCACACTCTGACCTTGGCAACAAGAGCAAAACTCCATCTCAAAAAAAAAAAATAAAAGCTGGCATGGGAACGATTAAAGTATTTTCAAAGGTCTAGTGGACTCTTACCGCAAAAGCTCACAAAACGAACATGCTCAAAATCGCATTTTCTGCATTGTCAGCTTAAGGCAGAACATCTTGATCCCTTCATAGATTTGCACTTGAGAAAAATCAGTATCTAAATTAAATATGGACTTACTATATTGTAGTGGGATGGGGAACAAGAACAACTGTAACACTCATTTTATGTGTTCGCCATAATATTTGAAACAAAAGCTGCCTTACAGTTTAGGTGTTTATTGCTTAAATACTTTTGGGCATTTTAATAAAAGTCTAGAATGCTGATATTCATAAACTTGGAAGGCATAAGTATCTTAATCTAGGGCTTCTGGACTGTTTTCAGAAAACCATTGTTCTCTGTAAATGCATAGTAACTTAATGTAATAGGATCAGAGCAGTCCTGCAATTATTATTATTATTTTTTTTTTGGAGACAGAGTCCTGATCTGTCGCCCAGGCTGGAATGCAGTTGCATAATCTCGGCTTACTGCAACCTCTGCCTCCCAGGTTCAAGCAAATTCTCCTGCCTCAGCCTCACCAGTAGCTGGGACTACAGGTGTGCGCCACCACGCCCAGCTACATTTTGTATTTTTAGTGGGAGATGGGGTTTCACCATTTTGGTCAGGCTGGTCTTGAACTCCTGACCTCAGGTGATCTGCCCGCCTCAGCCTCCCAAAGTGCTGGGATTACAGACGTGAGCCACTGTGCTTAGCCTAAAAAAAACTTCTTTCACATTGTTTAACACAACGTTTTGCAAGCTTGTTTGACCACAGAATCTCTTATACAACTATGAATATCTTATAGAACATGTTTTAGATAATTGCGGCTTAGCATGGTGGTTCATACCTGTAATCCCAGCACTCTGAGGTGGGCAGAATGCTTGATTGAGCCCAGGAGTTTGAGACCAGCCTGGGCAATATAGTGAAACCCCATTACTACAAATAATAATTTAAAAAAATTAGCCGGGCGTGGTGGTGTGGGCCTGTGCTTCCCGCTACTCGGGAGGCTGAGGTGGGATAATTGCACGAACCCTGGAGAGCAGTGGTGCCATTGCAGCTCACTGCAGCCTTGACCTCCTGGGCTCAGGTGATCCCCCACCTTACCCTCTTGAGAAGCTGGGACTATAGGTGCCACCACCAAGCCCAGCTAATACTTTGTGTTTTTAGTAGAGTCAGGGTTTCACCATGTTGGCCAGGCTGGCCTCAAACTCCTGGGCTCCAGCGATCTCCCTCCTTGGCTTCACAAAGTGCTGGGAATACAGGCATGAGCAAGTGCACCTGGCTGATAAAAGTAAATTGAGTTCTCTAGGGGAGGTTTTGCTTTTCTTTTTGTTTAATTGTATATTATTCTACAGAGATTTGATTTTGGTATTTTACTTTTTAAGGTCTACATGAATATTAACTTGTAATGCTCATCTAATAAGTTACATATTTATATTTGCAGCCTCAAACTCCGATCTCTTCGAGTTAACGTAGGACAACTGCTGGCCATGATTGTGCCTGATCTTGATCTTCAGCAAGTGAATTACGATGTTGATGTAGTTGATGAGATTTTAGGACAAGTTGTTGAACAAATGAGTGAAATCAGTAGTACTTAAAGTATATATTATGTAAGATAAGAAGATATTTGCTCAATTCTTTTGGTTGTACAGCTTTTAAAATATAAGTATGTTTGTTTTATAGATATGATAGGCAACAGACTGCAAACCATAATCTTTACTGTATTCTATGCATTCAAATGTGGTCACAGATGTTGTGGACACATTATCAGATGTTTTGAAATACCTGTGAATTGTTGGCATTGAGCAGCTGAAGCTAAGTCATGACTCTGTTTGGAATGTAAATATTTGTAATTAAGCCTGCACATATTTTTTTATTGCCCTACAGTACTGAAGTGTTTTTCACCAAGAGCTTTTCAGGTTGCCCCTAAGCTTTGTGCAATTTTTTCTGGTTCCCCAAAGTGTATTTTTCTCTAAGTCGAGGGCTATGCCATAATACAAATGGAAATGTTACCTTTGATTTTCTTATAAAGGAGTTTATTAAATAGGATTTTTAAATAATGTAGTAACACTCCTGATACAACTCTGGTTATAAGTGAATTGAGCATTAATGTTTCTTTTGTATAAATTCCTATCCTGAAATATTTTATTCATGGAAATAAGGTAAGCAAAAACCAACTCCATTTTGCCAGAATTTTCTTGTGCTGAGATTGCCGATCACGGTTAAACACAAAGTGTTTTTATGGAACAAAGAAACAGTCTTTAACAGAAAAAAGGTATTGAAATATTAAATGGCCACCAAGTTTACTTTGAAGCCCATTTTTGGCTGTTTAGTCAGCGTGAAGTGGGCATGATAATTTTTTAATATTTCTTTTTGTGAAATTTCCTGTACAGCCTTTTGTAGGATTACTACAGGTTAATGTGAGTTGAGGAAGAGAGTCTTTCTCGAACAATACTACATACCTTTTATTATATTACAAACCTAAGTGTTTTATATCCTGGAGTCAAGGAACAAATTTCCTTAGGATTATAGTATTACATGCCATAAAATACTATGCTTTATTGGTCCCATGTTTTGTGCAATTTTAAAGAGATGGCTTTCTATTAAGTATAAACTGTGTATATATAAGAACCATATTTTCCACAACTAAAATGTGCATTATTTTTTCCAAAGTTTTATCATTGCTATTTATTTTTACCTTTGTTTTTGAACATTCAATCCATTCATTTTGTATGTATGCTTAATACATGTCTGTCATATACAATACTGAATTTTTACTGTATAGTAATTCTGGAAAGAGCAAATAAATGAAGATTGTTTTTATTTGCCTGATAAAGTAATTGAAAGTGTATTTTTGGTATGAAGCTGGTTTTCTGTCACAATTGTAATTTCCCAAATTTTAAAATATCTTGTAATAAAATAAAAATATATGATGGCTAACTGTTCAGATACTACTTTTAAAGAATTAATATTAACCTTAAATTATTTTAAAACTAAAAATGTATTCATTAGACCCTCAACTGGAGCTCATTTTAACTACTTTAATTGCAGGTTATTTTTTGAAGACTGTTTCTATTAAGACTGAGGCTGAGCTGCTCTTTCCTCAGAGTATGTGTATTCTGTTTTCAAAAGCCTTTTCTCAGCCCGGCGCGGTGACTCACGCCTGTAATCCCATGACTTTGGGAGGCTGAGGCGGTCGGATCACCTGAGGTCGGGAGTTCGAGACCAGCCGGACTAACATGGAGAAATCCTGTCTCTGCTAAAAATACAAAAATTAGCCAGACATGGTGGCACATGCTTGTACTCCCAGCTACTCAGGAGGCTGAGGCAGGAGAATCACTTGAACCCGGGAGGTGGAGGTTGCGGTGAGCCAAGATTGCACCATTGCACTCCAGCCTGGGCAACAAAAGCGAAACTCCGTCTTAAAAAAAAAAAAAAAAAAGACTTTTCATTGTGTAAGTCATTTACTCTAGAGAAACGTTGCCTAAATAATAGCAGCTATGTAAATCATGTGTAAGTTTTGTGAATATCTAATTCATGCAGTGGTTCTTTTTGGAATTTGCTATTTTTCCCTTCCTTTTGGCCAGCTTCTGTATGTATTCTTGCAAAAATATTTCCTGTGGCTATCTGGCTTGATGGGAAAATTAATCATGGGATTAGTAAGAGAAACTTGCTTGCTAAATTGATTCTTTGGAAGCACTTAGATATTTTTTGCTCTTTATGAAGATATTGAAGTATTGCCAAGATATGAGACTTCAAAAATGTGGCTAACAGTTTCAGACAGAACAACTGTTGTTTAATGGAACAATGTGGGCTTTCATGATGTATGTACCTTTCTCTTTTGTTGTGTGTGCGGAACAGTATTGCTTCAACTAACGTTTATTACTTTAAAACACAAAAGGTATGAGGAAGTAAGCCAAAACAGTCCACAGTCTTCAAACAGGACCTAGGGTGGCAAGATCAGTGAAGGCTGAGTGAGCACACAGAGCAGGAGGGCATAGCATGTCCCTGTGTGCTTCCTTTGGGCCTCAAATTCTTCATGTGGCAGGTCCAGTTGATGATGCTGCCTGTGATCTTAGACACTTGATTCTTGCTGTCACATAGACCTTTTAAGATTGGGTCATACGTCACTGAGAAATCATTTAAGCTCTCACCTCTGGCTGCATAGTAGAGTCACTTGGGGAGTGTTTTAAACTCCCAAAGTCAGGCTGCACTTCACGTTAATTAGGTCAGTGTCCTTGGGGTTAGACCCAGATAACTCTTTTTCAGGGCCTCCCGGGTTAATTCCAGTGTACCATCAGAACCGAGCACTGTTGATCTGTGTCTTCTGTTGAGTATTTATAAATGTTGAACTTGAGTGGTTCATGAAACAAACGGGATCAGCATATCCACTTTTTCACTGGGGCAAGCAGGGAGAGGGAGGGGAAGCAGAGCGGTGCCCCTGTTAGAGATGTAAATGAACAGTGAAAAGACTTTCTCCATGGCCTCTAAAGGTAACCGCTATTGGCTTTTGTGTGCATACATGCACACATTCATGTGTATGTATTTTATTTACATTAAACTGCATGTATTTGTATCAAAATTTACACAATGGGATTATGCCATATAATTGATAACTAAACATTTCCATACCATTCTTTGAAAAAGCTTAAGTAACATTTCATCACAGGAATATGCTCCTAATGGTTGCTTTTCGTTAGAAAAAATATACTGGCTGGGCATGGTGGCTCACACCTGTAATCTCAACACTTTGGGAGGCCGAGGTGAGTGGATCACGAGGTCAGGAGATTGAGACCATCCTGGCCAACATGGTGAAACCCCGTCTCTACTAAAAATACAAAAATTAGCCGGGCGTGGTGGCGGGCTCCTGTAATCTCAGCTACTTGGGAGGCTGAGGCAGGAGAATCACTTAAACCCAGGAGGCAGAGGTTGCGGTGAGCCGAGATCGCACCGCTGCACTCCAGACTAGCGACAGCGAGACTCCATCTCAAAAAAGAATATACTGTGAAAATTAATACATACCACACATGATTTTCCGATTACATCCAGAGTGTAAATTGTTAACAGTGAATATAATAGGTCAAAGAATGTATGCCATGTACATTTAAATAAATATTGCCATCCAAAAAAGGTTGCAGGAATTTATACTTAAGATGAGTAATAAATACGACTTTTCCTCAAAATCTCTCAAACTTAATTTGATATGTGAAAATATGACAGCTGACATTTGTCTCAGTCCTTATATTGGCCATTTTAATTTTCTGTGTTCTATACATGTTCTTCGCCTATTCTTTTCTACTGGGTTCATCTTACTGTAAAGAAGCTGAAAGCTTGCCTTAATTTGGCCACACATCACCCAAAAACTACCCAGACACTACCCATTTCTTCCTATTTCAGAAAATTCACGGTTGTCTCTTTCTTCTTCTTCTTATTTTTGAGACAGGGTTTCATTTTGTTGCCCAGGCTAGAGTGCAGTGGTGTGATCATGGCCAACTGCAGCCTCAACCTCAGAGGCCCAAATGCTTCTCCTGCCTCAGCCTCCCGAGTAGCTGGCATTAGAGGTGTGCACCACCATGCCCACCTAATTTTTCTGTTTTTTGTAGAAACAGTTTCACCGTGTTGCCCAGACTGGTCTCAAGCTCCTGGACTCAAGCAATCCACCCTTCTGGGCCTCCCAAAGTGTGATTACAGGCATTTGAGCCACTGCACCTGACTGGTTAAGTCCTATTTTGTGCAGTGTCTCATAAACAGGGACTCACTGAAGTGGCTTGAAAATCTAGACAGAATCCTATCTTTGCATATTTGTCTGTTGAATGTTGGTCACAGCTCACAAAGTGAATGCTATTAATACCTGATTGGTGTAGAGGAAAAAAAAATAAATGTGTTGCTTTTTAGAATTGTTTCTTGATCACAGAGTTAATTTTCATATACTAGCCTGTAGGAAGAAAGTCTGGTTAAGAGTTAAGAGACCTTTTAGAGCCACAATTTCTTAGAGAGTCATCAGGACTCAATATCTTGGTAACAAGACAGAATAAATTTAAATTTGAATATAAAGGATTTTTACCCCAACCTGGCTAATAATATTTAGGTTATGTGTGTGCTTGATATGTGAATATCTAGAATTTGGCTGTAGTTTTGTTTTTTGTGTGTGTGGATTTTTTTTTTTCTTTTCTTGGAGACAAAGTATCACTCTGTTGCCCAGGCTGGAGTGCAGTGGCATGATCACAGTTCACTGCAGCCTCAACCTCTCAGGCTCAAGTGATCCTCCCACCTCAGCCCTTACATGAGTAGCAGGAACTACAGGCACATGCCACTGCACCCAACTAATTTTTGAATATTTTGTAGAGATGGTTTGCCATGTTGCCCAGGCTGCTGCAACTTCTGGTCTGAAGCAATCTGCCTGCCTTGGCCTCCCAAAGTGCTGAGATTACAGGCGTGAGCCACCATGCCCAGCTGGCTGTATCTTCATAATAAAATGTAATGGTGTTTTATATTCACAAAGGAGTCAAGTCTTCCCAATCTCCCATGGGGTTCCTTTTGGAAGTGAGGCTCTTGGTTTGTGCTGTGATCTGAACCAAGACTCAAGGTAATTTGAGTATATAATTTTTTTTTTTTTTCCTAGGCAATTGTCCCTTATTTTGTGACTCCCTTGGTGGGAATCTCTCTCAAAATGTGATATTCATGGAGGCAATTGAGGTACCAGCAAGCTTGTCCAACCCACCTTGCTTAGTTGTTTTGTTTTGGGTTTTTTTTTTCCCCAGGCTGGTCTCAAGAAATTCTGGGCTCAAGGGATCTGCTCACTGTGGCCTCCCAAAGTGTTGGGATTACAGGTGTGAACCACTGCTTCCGGCCTTAAAAGATACATATTTTTGAGACAGGCTCTTGCTTTGTCATCCAGGCTGGAGTAGCAGTGGCGCGATCACGGCTCACTACAGTCGTAACCTCCCGGGCTCAGGTGATCCTCCCACCTCAGCCTCCTGAGTAGCCAGGACCACAGGCAGACGCCACTATGCCCAGCTAATTGTTGTATTTTTTTGTAGAGACAGATTTTTGCCTTGTTGCCCAGGCTGGTCTCAAACTCCTGGGCTCAAGCGATGCAGTCCCCCACCTCTTAATCTCTCAAAGTGCGAGGATTACAGGAATGAGCCCTAATTTATGGTTTTGTTTTTTTGTTGTTGTTGTTTTTCTGTACTCTGTATACTCCAGGGTATTTCAGATGTAAGGTATTTCAATACATCTAATAAATTTCCTGGTCTAGACTTGGTGACAGCCATTTCTCCAAGAGCTCTGCTTCGTTTTGTGGGAAATGCTATATGAAGACCATAATCTAGGCACAGATATAGTCATTGTTTTTAGTTAGGCCATTTCTTTTTCTTTTTCTTTTTTTTCTTCTTCTTTTTGCTTTTTTTTTTTTTTTTAAAGACAAGGTCTTGCTCTGTTGTCCAGGCTGGAGTACAATGGCATAATCATAGCTCACTACAGCCTCAAACTCCTGGGCTCAAGTGCTCCACTTTCCTCAGCCTCCCAAGTACCTGGGACTATAGGTGCATCCCACCATGCCTGGCTGATTTTTTTTTTTTTCTAGATACAGGGTCTTGCTACATTGCTCACGCTGGTCTTGAACTCCTGGGCTGCTTCAGCCTCCCAAAGTGTTGGTATTACAGGCATAAGCCACTGTGCCTGGCCTAGTTTGGGCATTTCTAGGCCTTTTTAGTGGACTGAACTAAAAGAGACTATAGTCTCTTTTGCTAAAAATATTGGTTCCTAACCACATAATTATTTGCTCTTCCCAATGTATACATAAATACATATGTATGCATATATGTAACAATACCAGTATTTTCTAGCCATAGCATGACTGGAGGTAAATTTTCTTTGGGGTAGCATAAAATTTCTGTGTGTGCCAGTCACTTGAAATAATAACTCCTTGTGTGCATCACAATGTTTCTTCATCCATGCTGCTGCCTGTGTCAGTCAGTGTAGAGTTCTCCAGAAAAACAGAGCCAATATGATAGATGCAAGAGATTGATCAGGAGGAGTGGCTTAAGTGGTTATGGAGGCTGAGAGGTCACATGATCTACTGTCTGCAAGATGAAGACCTGAGAAAGCCAGTGGTATAACAGTCCCACTCCTAAGCCCTGAGAACCAGGGACACCAATGGCCTAAGTCCTGGAGTCGGAAGGCCTGAGAGTCAGGAGCTCTGACATCTGATGGTGGAAGATGGATGTCCCCAACTCAAGAAGAGACAGAATTCGCCCTTCCTCCACTTTTTGTTCTTTTCAGACTCAACAGGTTAGATGATGCCCCAGATACTGCCCAGGTTGGTGAGGGCAGATCTTCTGTACTCAGTCTACTGATTCAAATGCTAAGGTCTTCCGGAAACACCCTCATAGTCAGAAATAATGTTGACCACCTATCGGGTATGTCTTAGCCTGGGCAAACTGACACATAAAATTAACTATCACAGTATTTCTTTTGGATTACTGAGTAGAATGCTGTGGTATGAATATGGCACAGTCTGATTACCTTTTCTCCTGTGGGTGGACATTTGGTGTCTTTCCAGTTTGGGGCTATTATGAATAATGATTCTTGTATGAGTTTGCTTTTGTTTTCCTAAAACATATGCCAAGGAGTGGAATTGCTGAGTCATGGGGTAGGCATATCATTAACTTTATTAGACACTGCTGAACAGTTTTCTAAAGTATTTACGTCAGTTTATACTTCTACCAGTAGTGTGCCAGAGGTCCTGTTGTTGCCATTCTCCTGTACTGATTTCTGTCATTTCTCCTATTTTTCTTTTTTCTTTTTTCTTTTTTTCTTTTTTGAGACTGAGTCTGTTTCTATCACCCAGACTGGAGTGCAGTGGCATGATCTTGGCTCACTGCAACCTCCGCCTCCTGGGTTCAAGTGATTCTAGTGCCTCAGCCTCCCGAGTAGCTGGGATTACAGGCGCCGCTACCATGCCTGGCTATTATTATTATTATTATTATTATTATTATTATTTTGAGATGGAGTTCTGCTCTTGTTGCCCAGGCTGGAGTGCAATGGCGCAATCTCGGCTCACTGCAGTCTCCGCCTCCCAGGTTCAAACGATTCTCTGGCCTCAGCCTCCTGAGTAGCTGGGATTACAGGCGCCTGCCACCGCGCCCGACCTATTTTTTGCATTTTTAGTAGAGATAGGGTTTCACTATGTTGGTCAAGCTGGTCTCGAATTCCTGACGTCAAGTGATCCACCCACTTCAGCCTCCCAGAGTGCTGGAATTACAGGCATGAGCCACCATGCCTGGCTTCTCCCTATTTTTCTTACTCTGATATTTCCTCAACATTTTTTTCCAACCCTTTACTGAACTTTTTATTTCTGTTATCAAAACTTTTTTTTTTTTTGAGACAGAGTCTCACTCTGTCACCCAGGCTGGAGAGCAGTGGTGCTATCTCAGCTCACTGCAACCTCCACCTCCCGGCTTCCAGCGATTCTCTTGCCTCAGCCTCCCGAGTAGCTGGAATTACAGGCACACACCACCACTCTGGATAGTTTTTGTATTTTTAGTAGAGAAGGAGTTTTGCCATGTTGGCCAGGTTGGTCTGGAACTCCTAGCCTCAAGCAGTCTGCCTGCTTTGGCCTCCCAAAGTGTTGGGATTACAGACGTGAGCCACCATGACTGGCTCAGATTTTGATTTTAGAATGTTCACACTTACAAATGGAAATTAAAGTGTGTTGAGAAGTTTTTTTTGAAGCTGAGTTAAGAGTTAGTGCTTCTATATCAATATTCATTATTAAAAAGTTCTCAGGAACCAAATAACATTGGTCCCCTTAAATTGAGGCAGTTCTGCCCAAAATGGATGCTTGGGGCCCAAGCTGAAGGCCAGTGGTTGTTGAGGAATCTAGTTAGAATTGCGTTAGAGGAATTCCTTTCTTTTTCTTTTTTTTTTTTTTTTTTTTGAGATGGAGTCTAGCTCTGTCACCCAGGCTGGAGCACAGGGGCAGCATCTTGGCTCACTGCAAGCTCCGCCTCCCAGGTTCACACCATTCTCCTGCCTCAGCCTCCCCAGTAGCTGGGACTACAGGTGCCCGCCACCATGCCCGGCTAATTTTTTGTATTTTCAGTAGAGACAAGGTTTCGCCGTGTTAGCCAGGATGGTCTTGATCTGCTGACCTCGTGATCCACCTGCCTCGGCCTAAAGTGCTGGGATTACAGGCGTGAGCCACCGCGCCCGGCAGGAATTCTTTAGTCCAACATTTGTGGTGCAAACTTTGAGGTTTTGAGCAAATAACTTCTTTCTTTCTTTCTTTTTCTTTTTTTTGAGAAAATATTTGAGATAGCCCAGGGCCTTTCTCTGGAGCCGCATCCCCTGCCCGTGTTGGCTTATCAAGTTGGCACTGAAGTTGGATCTCTAAAATGTTCACCAAGAAAGCCAACTCCTTCGTGTACTTTTAGTACTTAAAGCATGTGTCTTTTAAATCTTTTAAATCCACGTTCAGCATCGTGACACTTCAAGAGGTGGGCAGATTATTCATTTGTGAATGAACAGCATTTATGAGAAATTTGGAGAAATTTGATGTTGGAGAGACACGAAGAATCCCGAGCTTTCCAAAACAGACTGAATGAAAATACAAGCTCCTGGAGCAGGGGCCTCTGCTGGATGTTCGGAATCATGGGGCTGGTAGGGCCAGGAGTCTGTACTTTCATAACAGCCAAATTATCTAAAGTAGTCCAAACTCTGTAAATTCTGGAGAGAAAAAATCTAAAAACGGCATATTCGGATTATGTTATTCTAGCTTCCTGTAGAAATCAGGCTTCAAGGAGCATACAGCCATTCTCATCAACATGAGACACTGATTTTTAGGCAATATCTGTACCTTTCATAAAGCTGGCTAAAAGCATCAGCCAGTATTTATATAAGAATCCATGTCTGTTCTTTTTTTCCAAAAATACTAGAGCAGTTGGTTCCTCAGATAAACCTGTGTGTTTCTTTTATCCAGTAAAAGCAGCGCATCCAGAGGTACTTGTTTCCTGGCCTTCTGCGAAGCCCACAGATAAATTAGGTCTCATCTGGAAACGTCCCATTTCAAAAGACCTGCGGTATCTGTGCCTACCGATCAATTTACCGCCTCACTTTAAAATGTGAGTCTGTTCTTAGAAAGGGTTTATAACTGCATCTACTATAATAATAAAATGTAAGCAACCTTGCGCTAGGTACTGAAGAATTTCATAGCTTTGAACTCTCCTAAATGTTCTAGAAGCCAATATAGAGACCCAGAGATCTCAGGTTTTGTTTGCAGAAGGGGCAAGAGAACCGGTCGTGTTCGCCCTCCCAAGTGCACAGCGCCAGCGTAGGGTCGGTCTAACACACAGCCTAGGCTCTGTAAACGTTCGTTAAAAGAACGAATCAGCAAGGAATAAATAATGGATAATAATAATAAATAATAATGAATCCATTCTTCCGGCAGTCGTGGGTCTGGCGGGAATAAATTCCGGCCCGGATTCCGACCCCAGGGACAGAGCGGGACCCGCCTCGGCGCCTAGGAGGGGGCGGGGCTTCCCTGGGGTGCCGCCCACGTCGGGCGGGACCTGAGGGGCGCTTGAGGGGCGGGGCGTCCATGAGGTCCCACCCACGCGGGAGGCGGGGCCTGCGGCGCGCGGGAAGCGGCGCGCGCTGCGCGGGAGGTGACGGCGCCTCCGACCGTCCGGGTCCCTGCAGGTACGGCTTCCCGGGGCTGGCCCGGGCGGCTCCGCGGCTCTTTTGGTAGGGTCGATCTGGGGCCAGAGGCCCTCGCCTAGGACGGGCCCCTGGGGCCCGGGATAGCTCCGGAGGGCGCGCGTTCGGGCGGCGGGGCCACGTCCACCCCCGGCCCCGCGCGGCCTCCTCCCGGCGGCCTCCGTCCCAGCTTCCCGGGCCCAGCGCCCGGTCCCTGGGAAGGGCGGGGTTCTGCTCTCGCCCCGCCGCCCCGGTCCCCTACCCCGTTTGCCCCCCTCTTCCGGGAGGCCCCTCCCGGGGCGGGCCCCTACCTGGGCTCTCAGGGCGCGCCCCTAGACCCTACTAAGCGGGGACAGGCCGTGCAGATGGCCGGGGCCCCTAGGTAGCCTCTACCTGGATGTTTGGTTTTGCTTTTCTGGACGTAGCGGCGTATCATAAACTTGTGGATGTCAGGACCCAGCGAAGCATTTTAGGTGGAGCTAGCAAGGTGTTCTTGTCAGACGGCAACGTTAACATCCTTTCCCAATGCAGTGTGCATTTTAAATGGCTCCTGCCCTATTCAGCGCTCAGTAACCCTTCGCTGCTGCTAACACTGTTGTTTAATCCATCACCAGCATTTTGCAGCTTTCCTCTGTCTTGAAGTAGAACAGTGCCTGAGAAACGTTTTGCCCCTTCAAGACTCAGGAGGATGAAAGTCATCACTTGTGAAATAGCCTGGCACAACAAGGAGCCCGTGTACAGCCTGGACTTCCAGCATGGGGCGGCCGGGAGGATCCACAGACTAGCGTCTGCGGGCGTGGACACCGCTGTCAGGGTAAACTGGGGCAGAGAGAGCCATCTGGGAACACTGCTTGAAGCAATAGTTTTCATTCTTTTATTTAAAACCAATGTCGGCTGGGCGCGGTGGCTCACGCCTGCAATCCCAGTGCTTTGGGAGGCTGAGGTAAGAAGATCACTTAGGTCCAGGAGTGCGAGACCAGCCTGGGCAAAATAGCCAGAAATGAAAAAGTAGCAGGACGTGGCGGTGTGCAGCTGTAGGCCCAGCTACTTGGGAGGCTGAGGTGAGAGGATCGCTTGAGCCTTGGAGTTTGAAGCGAGCAACGATCACTCCACTGCACTCTAGCCTGGGTGACAGAGCCAGACCCTTCTCTTAAGTAAATGAATGAATGAATTGAACATATGTCAACAAATTCAAACTACTCTGTCATCTAGCCCAGAATGCTAAATTCCCAGGGCCTGCGGTGAACAATGAAAGCAAAAGAGAGCTGCTTTTTTTTTTTTTTTTTTGGTGAGATGGACTCTCGCTCTGTTCCCCAGGCAGGAGTGCAGTGGTGCAATCTCGACTTACTGCAACCTCTGCCTCCCAGGTTCAAGCTATTCTCCTGCCTCAGCCTCCCAAGTAACTGCGACTACAGCCACGCATCACCACACCCGGCTAATTTTTGTATAAAGTAGAGATGGGGTTTCACCATGTTGGCCAGGCTGGACTCGAACTCCTGACCTCAGGTAATCCACCCACCTTGGCCTCCCAAAGTGCTGGGATTACAGGCCTGAGCCACCATGCCCGGCTCTGCTTTCTTATTTGATTCATTTTCCCTAGATTATTGTAACTGGATGTTCATTGTTTTGGGATTCTGATCCTGGTTCCTATTGGGTAACAAGTTGCTCTAGAAAGAAGGGGGAGGGGAACAGTAGACATTTATGTTTTTTTATGTTTTAGATAGGGATTTCTTTCTGAAAATAAGCATAGTTTTTTTTTGTTTGTTTTTTTTTTTTTTTTTTGAGACAGGGTCTTACTGTGTCGCCCAGGCTGGAATGTAGTGGCCTGATCTCGGCTCATTGCAGCCCTGACCTCCAGGGCTCAAGTGATCCTCCCACCTCAGCCTCCCGGGTAACTGGAACTACAGGCATGTGCCATCACACTTGGCTAATTTTTTAAATTTTCTGTAGAGACCAGGTCTCACTATGTTTCCAGGCTGGTCTTGAACTCCTGGCCTCAAGTGATTTACCCACCTTGGCCTCCTAAACTGCTAGGATTACAGTTGTGAGCCACTGCACCCAGCCCATAGTATTGTTTTAATACAAACAGTATAATATATGCCCATTCTATGTTTTTCAAATGAATGTTTTGGTATCGACAGATCTGGAAGGTAGAAAAGGGACCAGATGGAAAAGCCATTGTGGAATTTTTGTCCAATCTTGCTCGTCATACCAAAGCCGTCAATGTCGTGCGTTTTTCTCCAACTGGGGAAATTTTAGCATCGGGAGGAGATGGTGAGTATTGCTATTCTTCAGAGATTCTTTAGGAACCAGATAGATACCTGTGTGTCTCGTGTCAGATAGTGAGATTTGAGCCGAATATGCTTTTTTAGGAGGGGTGGGATAGAGTGTCGCTCTTATTCCCCAGGCTGGAGTGCAGTGGCGCAATCTCGACTCACTGCAACCTCAGCCTCCCGGGTTCAGGCGATTCTCCTGCCTCAGCCTCCCGAGTAGCTGGGATAATAGGCACCTGCCACCACGCCCGGCTAATTTCTTTTTTTTGTTGTTGTATTTTTAGTAGAGATGGGGTTTCATCATGTTGGCCAGGCTGATCTCGAACTCCTGACCTCAGGTAATCCACCTGCCTCAGCCTCCCAAATTGCTGGGATTACAGGCATGAGCCACCGCGCCTGGCCTGGATATGCTTTTTATTTCAGATATGGCCGACCTTCTCAATCTGTCATTTAGGTAGTTCAGTAAAATAATGTTCTAGGGAGTGCGGTAGAGTCAGAGAGGGAGGACAGCAAGATGACACCGGGAACACCTGTTTGAAAACAGCTGCTTTCCTGCTAGCTCCCACTGGGCTGTTCCGAGACAAGATGGAGAGGCACTTACCTTTCCATCACATCCCAAGCAAGGCGGCTGTTCTGGTTTTGTTTGATTGTTAGTTTAATATCTGCGGTGATCAGAGTCAGTTCAGTGTCTCTGTATAATTAATTAATTGGCATTAGGACTGTGTTATTAATTAATTGGCTTTGGGAGATTTTTTTTTAACCAGTTATCTTTTATTTGGATTTTTTTTTTTTTTTTTTTGAGAGAGTCTCACTCTGTCACCCAGGATAGAGTGCAGTGCCACGATCTTGGCTTACTGAAACCTCCACCTCCCAGGTTCAAGCGATTCTTCTGCCTCAGCCTCCCAAGTAGCTGGGATTACAGGCGCCTGCCACCACCCCGGGCTAATTTTTGTATTTTTAGTAGAGATGGGGTTTTGCCATGTCGGCCAGGCTGGTCTTGAACTCCTGAGCTCAGGCAATCTGCCTGCCTCGGCCTCCCAAAGTGCTAGGATTATAGGCTTGAGCCACCGTGCCTGGGCCATTTGGGCATGAATTCTAAAGTGGGATATGAAAGAATTCAGCAATGGCCAAGTTCCTCATGGAGGGGTGCCGCGCTCAGAAGCGCAGCATGCCCTCCCACTGGCCCCTCTTCAATGGGCTCTGAGTAGCTGCTCGTGTTTGGTCTCCCTGTAAGAAAAGTAGTAGCTGAAAAGCACATAAGCTGCCAGCACTGTGGAAAGCCCCGCGATGCTCCCTTTCCTCACAGTGACATACTTGTTGTAATACCCATAGTAGCCTCTGAAACGCTCCAGCAGTGCCCGTCGGGGTAAGATCCCACATCGGTACCCAGCTTGGCAGCTCCTCTGCTCTGACATCCATGCGTTTTCTCCCATTCCCTGCTGTGCCTGATGCTGCTTTGGAGTCCTGGTGTCTGCAGTGCCGGGCTGCTGGAGGGTGCTGGGGAGGGAGCATACTGGGAGTGTCGTTAATGAATGACCTTGTGATTTGTGCTTACTTGTTTGGTGGGAATAGATTGATTCTTGTTTTCTGCCTGTGCTTAAATGGGATAAAACTATATGGAAAAAGTAAACCAGGCTGGGTGCGGTCGCTCACACTTGTCGTAATCCCAGCACTTTGGGAGACCGAGGCAGGTGGATCATTGGGGTCAGGAGTTCAAGACCAGCCTGGCCAATATAGTGAGACTTTGTCTGTACTAAAAATACAAAAATTAGCTGGGCATGGTGGTGCACTCCTATAATCCTAGCTACCCAGGAGGCTGAGGCGGAGAATCGCTGGAACCTGGGAGGTGGAGGTTGCACTGAGCCAAGATAGGATCATTGCACTCCAGTCTGGGCAACAGAATGAGACTCTGTCTCAAAAAAAAAACAAAAAGTAAACCTTCCTTTTTACCATACTTTAAAACAATCTAGAAACTATTACAAAATAAAACAGAAATCTAAAGTTTTATTTTTGCAGGAGGAAAAGAGACCTGGTTGAGTTCAGTGCCATGATGCCCAGAGCGCATGACGGTGGGGGTGTGTGTGTGTGTGTGTGTGTGTGTGTGTATGTGTGTGCGCGAGCACGCACGCACCCTGATTTGTAGAGGGAAAGGTGGGGAGCAGGAGCGTCACCTAGGGGTGGCTGCCTACTGTCTGCCCTGAGGTTGCACATGGCAGCCCCCATTTTCCAAAGTCCCTTGGCCTTGGAGGCCCAGAAACCTGCTGTTGTCAGCACGTGGAGAGTGTTCATCCATCAGGGCCAATGGCGTCTTAACCAAGCTCCCAGACTAATGTGTGCAACCAGGATTCCGGTTAACTTAGCATGGAAATGCAGGCGGGGTGCGGTGGCTCACGCCTATAATCCCAGCACTTTGGGAGGCTGAGGTGGGCAGATCACCTGAGGTCAGAAGTTCGAGACCAGCCTGACCAACATGGAGAAACCTCGTCTCTACTAAAAATACAAAATTAGCTGGGTATGGTGGTGCATGCCTGTAGTCCCAGCTATTCAGGAGGCTGAGGCAGGAGAATCGCTTGAACCTGGGAGGCGAAGGTGGCAATGAGCTGAGATTGTGCCATTGCACTCCAGCCTGGGCAACAAGTGTGAAACTCCATCTCAAAAAAAAAAAAAAAAAGAATGGGAATGCGCATGTCCTCACAACCTCATTCATTCACTCTCCTGCTGTGCACATTTCTAAAGGAAGCCAAGGGATGGTCAGAAGGTTACGTGGTAATCGTGGAGTCAGAATGTGGGGAGTCATCGTACTCAGACAATGGGTGACCTCAGGCTAAAGTACCTGATATGTCTATAATGATATTAATAGCTGACACTTCCATGGGGCTTACTATTTGCCAGCCGTTGTGTTGTAAGTGTGTTATACACATTGACCAATTTAATCCTCACAACAGCCTGTCAGGTAGATATATTGTTTTCCCCATTTTTGAGACAGGGTCTTGCTCTGTCACTCAGGCTAGAGCACAGTGGCAAGATCAGGACTCACTGCAGCCTCTACCTCCCGGACTCAAGTGATCCTCCCACCTCAGCCTCCTGTGTAGTGGGACCACAGGTGTGTGCCGCCACACCTGGCTAATGTTTTTGGTTTTTTGTAGAGACAAGGTCTTGCTGTCTTGCCCAGGCTGGTCTTGAGCTCCTGGGCTAAAACAGCCATTCCGTCTCAGCCTCCCAAAGTGCTGGCATTACAGGCGTGAGCCACCCCACCCTGCCTGTTATCCCCATTTACAGGTGAGGAAACTGAGACATCAAGATGCTAAGTGACTTGCTGAAGGTCTCTCAGCAGGAACATTTGCCAAGCCCTGCACTAGGGGTTCTTTGCTGTTTTGTTTTTCTGTTCAGCTATTTATAGGTTATGCCTTCAGTTTTGTTAATGTAGCCAGTGTCATTTTGCAGTGGCATTTTGCTGGCCTAGGGAGCCTTCTGTTTAAGGTGATTTTGTATGGCTCTGATCTATTATGAATTTGATTTTGGAGTTTTAGCTGAGAAGGCAAACCTGCTTTCCCTGTTGAAATGCTTGGAAGGAAATCATCGTGGCCATAGTGTCCACTGAACAACATAAATGTTGTTTTAATACCCTGAACATCCTGATGTGTGGCTCATTTTTTTTTGTATTTTTAGTAGAGACAGTTATCCAGGATGGTCCTGGGAGGCGGAGGTTGCAGTGAGCCAAGATCACGCCACTGCACTCCAGCCTGGGCAACAGAGCGAGACTCCGTCTCAAAAATAAATACATAAATAAATAAAAATCCTGACGTGAAGGAGTGTGGGTGAAGCGTGGATCACTGTAATTGAATCGCCCCGCAGATGCCGTCATCCTGTTGTGGAAGGTGAATGATAACAAGGAGCCGGAGCAGATCGCTTTTCAGGATGAGGACGAGGCCCAGCTGAACAAGGAGAACTGGACAGTTGTGAAGACTCTGCGGTAACTTGGGAGGCACCCTGGCAGTGATCTCTCTTTACGCCGAGCGCATTAAATGGAATATACATTTTGACTTTTTTTTTGGTTTGTTTCTTTTGAGATAGGGTCTCATTGTCACCCAGGCTGGAGTGCTGTACTGTGATCACAGTACCCTGCAGCCTTGACTTCCCGGGCTCAAGTGATCCTCTCACCTCCCAAATAGCTGGGACTACAGGCACATGCCACCACACCCTGCTAATTTTTACATATTTTGTAGAGACGGGGTCTCACTGTGTTGCCCGGGCTGGTCTAATTTAGAAGTTTTATTTATGTGAAACAGTCCTAAGACAATAGTTTTAAAGGATGAAAGCATAATTAAAATGGATTTTCTTAGTTTCTCCTATGAATTTTTCTCAGTAAAAAGGATTCAATTTTAAAGATACAGCTATCCTTTTTTTTTTTTTTTTTTTTTTAAGATGGAGTTTTGCTCTTGTTGTTCAGGCTGGTCTCAAACTCCTGACCTCCGGTGATCCACCCAGCTCAGCCTCCCAAAGTGCTGGGATTACAGGCGTGAGCCACCACACCCGGCAAGATACAGTGATCCTTGAAAGTAGTTTTTTATAGCTAATATAGTGACAGTGGAAATTTTGGAATCTCATTTTATGCATAGTTCTGGAGCTTGCCCTTATATTTTTGATAACTTGTCCTTTTTTGAGTTAATAATTGCTTCTTTTGTTTTGTTTTTTAGATGGAGTCTCGCTCTGTCATGTGGGCTGGAGTGCAGTGGCATGATCTCGGCTCACTGCAATCTCCACCTCCTGGTTTCAGGGGATTCTCCTGCCTTAGCCCCCAAGTAGCAGGGACTACTACGGGTGTGCGCCACCATGCCTGGCTTTTTTTTTGGCTAATTTTTTTTTTTTTGAGACAGAGTCTCACTCTGTTGCCAGGCTGGAGTGTAGTGGCACAGTCTCAGCTCACTGCAATCTCCGCCTCCGAGGTTCAAGTGATTCCCCTGCCTCAACCTCCCGAGTAGCTGTGTCTACAGGTGTGCACCACCGCACCCAGCTAATTTTTTATATTTTAGTAGAGATGGGGTTTCACCATGTTGGCCAGGATGGTCTCGATCTCCTGACCTCGTGATCTGTCTGCCTCGGCCTCCCAAAGTGCTGGGATTACAGGCGTGAGCCAGCACACCTGGCTGATTTTTGTATTTGGAGTAGAGATGGGGTTTTACCGTGTTAGCCAGGCTGGCCCTGAACTCCTGACCACAGGCAGTCTGCCTACCTCGGCCTCCCAAAGTGCTGGGATTACAGTTGTAAGCTGCTATACCTGGGGAGTAATTGCTTTTTTCCTCTTTGTTTTTGGATTCAAGGGGCCACTTAGAAGATGTGTATGATATTTGCTGGGCAACTGACGGGAATTTAATGGCTTCTGCCTCTGTGGATAACACAGCCATCATATGGGATGTCAATAAAGGTAAATGATATGTTTTTGTTATTAGCAGGAAGAAATATTCTAAGCATCTATAAAAGCCTAAAAGCCTAACTTGCTTTAACCTTTTTTTTTTTTTTTTTTGAGGCAGGGTCTCGCTTTGCCGCCCAGGCTGGAGTGCAGTGGTATGATCTCGGTTCACTGCAGCCTCCACTTACTAGGTTCAAGCGATCCTCCTGCCTCAGTCTCCCAAGTAGCTGGGACTACAGGCACGTACCACCACACCCAGCTAATTTTTGTATTTTTAGTAGAGACAGGGTTTCATCATGTTGGCCAGGCTGGTCTCAAACTCCTAACCTCAGGTGATCTGCCTGCATCAGCCTCCCAAAGTGCTGGGATTACAGGCATGACCCACCGCCCCTGGGCCTAACTTGCCTTAACTTTATTTTTTATTTTTATTTTTTTGGAAACAGAGTTTCGCTCTTGTTGTCCAGGCTGGAGTGCAGTGGCATAATCTTGGCTCACTGAAACCTCCACCTCCTGGATTCAAGCAATTCTCCTGCCTCAGCATCCCGAGTAGCTGGGACTACAGGTGTCTGTCCCTAGGCCCGGCTAATTTTTGTATCATTAATAGAGACGGGATTTCACCATTGGCCAGTCTGGTCTCAGTCTCCTGACCTCAGGTGATCTACCTGCCTCGGCCTCCCAAAGTGCTGGGATTACAGGCATGAGCCACCACACCCGGCCTACTTGCTTTAACTTTAAAAGCAACACAAAAAATTGTTTTAGTGAACTAGAGTAGGTGGTTGGCTCAACAGGATAGGGTTTAGTACCATATGCCATGGATTGTCAGAGGGCAAGAGGCTTAGTAGTGGTGCTGCAAGTTACTGATACTGAGGCCAGGCAAATCCCACATGGTGGGGCCAGCAGATAAGATGACAGGCCCGAGCCCTGCCTTTATGGAGGTTAGGATCTCGGGAAGATTAACAAGTCACTTACAATTTATAGGGCATTGCATGCTAGTTGATGGGGTAGGTGGGATCAGGTTTCCATTTTAGAAGATCAAGGAAAGCCAGGGACATTCTGTTCTCTAGTTGGGGAGACAGTGGACATGTGAAAAGTTATAGTGGTGTAAAAATAGCTGTGAAATGCCAAAAGCAAGTAGTGGCTAACTCCTAACCATTTTTATCTCCCGCCATCCTTTACTCAAACTTTGTTTTCTCCCAAACCTCTTCCTGCCAATTCTACAACTCAAGTAGCTGGCTAGGGAGTTATTGGCTGCCCCTGCAGCAGTGTGTCAGCCCAGTTCTCATTCGGTCTATAAAAATTGTTGCTCTTTCTAGTTCCATGCTGTCCAGCCAAGCCATCCTCTATCCTCCATTCTGTCTTGTTTCATGTTGTTTTTTTTTTTTGAGATGGAGTCTCCCTCAGTCGCCCAGGCTGGAGTGCAGTGGTGCGATCTCGGCTCACTGCAACCTCCGCCTCCCAGGTTCAACAATTCTCCTGCCTCAGCCCTCAAAGTAGCTGGGATTACAGGCGCCCCCCCCCACCCGCCACCCAAGCTAATTTTTGTATTTTTGGTAGAAATGGGGTTTCCCCATGTTGGCCAGGCTGGTCTCGAACTCCTGACTTCAAGTGATTTGCCTGCGTCAGCCTCCCAAAGTGCTGGGATTACAGGCGTGAGCCAGGATTTTTGGTTTTACCATAAGTGTGATGGATTGTTACTGAACCTCACCAAAAACCTCACAAAAAAAGAATGACTTGTCAGGCACAGTGGCTCACGCCTATAATCCCAGCACTTTGGGAGGACTACTGAAGCCTAGGAGTTAAGACCAGCATGGGCAACATGGCAAAAACCTCTCTCTACCAAAAAAAAAAAATGCAAAAATTAGCTGGATGTGGTAGTACATGCCTGTAGTCCCAGCTACTAGGGCTGCTGAGTCTCTTGAGCCGGGAAGTTGAGGCTGCAGTGAACTCTGATGGCGCCACTGCACTCCAGCCTGAGCAACAGAACCAGACCCTGTTTCAAAAAAAAAAAGAAAAGAAAAACAAAAAGGAATCGCCAAGGCTTCATAACTCCCTTGTCTTTTTGTAACTCCCTTGTCTTTTTATGCAGGCAATCTCTGTGTGCTAAATATTTTCCCCAAAGTCCCTTGTTCATCCCTATTCACATTGTCTGCTCTGTGATGAGGAGGGCCCTCCTCATCTCTCTCTTGATCTACTCTGTCACCTCCTAACTAGCAACCCTCTTTGTCATCTTCTAAACCTATTTCACCTTTAAAATGCAGGTGACTCCTCAGCTCGAATGCCCACAGCCTTTTCCTTACACACAAGGTCTCTGTAACACTTCTCGTTTCCTCCTTATCTTCTGTTCTTGGCCCTCCTGTGTGCCCATTAGCAGTTCTCAGCTGCCTCTCACTGCTCCATATTCTCTTCACTAAGTTGTCTTAACCCAGGGATTCCCTGACGATACCTTCTTCCACCCTTCATCTCCTTTTCATCCTGCCTGACCTGGGGAACTGAACTTAGATCTTCTCAGACCCTCTGCCCTATGCTGTCAGCTCCCCTCCCCGGGTCCACGTGTGTGATGCTTGCCTGTTGATGGGTCTGTCTGATCTGTGAGCTCCCTGAGGGTGGGGACTGCATGAAGTCATCTTTGTGGCCCCAGAGCCTGACACAGGCTTCAGTACGGAGTCTCTCACTGCCTGCTGAGTGATGCATGGTAAAGGGAATAATATTAAGTCATAGTTTATACTATTTGGGCTCAAATAGGTTTTGATAATGCTGTTTCGGTGTGTGTGTTTTTTTGTAGGACAAAAGATATCAATTTTTAATGAACATAAAAGTTATGTCCAAGGAGTAACCTGGGACCCTTTGGGTCAATATGTTGCTACTCTGAGCTGTGACAGGTAAATTCAGCTTTAGCATTTACTTGGAATTTCTTTGTATTTACTTGTAATTTTCTGAAGAGAGGTATTTATTGCCACTTAACCAAGATTTATCATAGTCTAACTTTGATTCTTTTGTTCTTGTTTTCATACTCATTCTTACAACATAATCAGAAATTGGAAATTAATTAGGACAAGTGCCTTCCACGAAGTTTGTACTTAGTAAATCTTTTTTTTTTTTTTAAGACAGAGTCTCACTCTGTCACCCAGGCAGGTGTTGTGGCACAATCTCATAATCTCAGCTCACTGCAACCTCTGCCTCCTGGTTTCAAGCGATTCTCCTGTCTCAGCTTCCCTAGTAGCTGGGATTACAGGCACACGCCACCATGCCCAGTTAATTTTTGTATTTTTAGTAGAGACAGGGTTTCACCATGTTGGTCAGGCTAGTCTCAAACTCCTAACCTCAAATGATCTGTCTGCCTTTGCCAATGTGCTGGGATTACAGGCATGAGCCGTCACGCCCGGCCCTGAACTTAGTAAATCTTTATTATTATTACTATTTTTCTTTTTGAGAGAGAGGCTCACTCTGTCACCCAGGCTGGAGTGCAGTGGTGCAATCACAGCTCACTGCAGCCTTGACCTCCTGGACTCAAGCAATCCTTGTACTTCAGCCCCCCAAGTAACTGGGACTACAGGTGTGTACCACCACACCAGGCTAATTTGTATATTTTTTGTAAAGATGGGATTTTGCCATGTTGCCGAGGCTGTTCCTGAACTGTTGAGCTCAAGCCATCTGTCTGCCTTGGCCACCCAAAGTGCTAAGATTACAGGTGTGCTACAGTGATTTTTATTTTTATTTATTTTTAATTGTTTTTTGAGACAGAGTATCACTCTGTCACTCAGGCTGGAGTGCAGGGGTGCGATCTCGGCTCACTGTAACCTCCACCTCCCAGATTCAAGCAATTCTCCTGCCTCAGCCTCCTGAGTAGCTGGGATTACAAGCGTGTGCCACCATGCCTGGCTAATTTTTGTATTTTTAGTAGAGACAGAGTTTCACCATATTGACCATGATGGTCTCAAACTCCTGACCTCAGGTGACCTGCCCGTTTCGGCCTCCCAAAGCACTGGGATTACAGGCGTGAGCCACCTCACCAAGCCCAGTGATTTTAATGACTCCATTTAAATCGATATAAAAATAAACTATTTTTGTCCTTTCTGAAAAGAAGTCTCGTTGCTGTGTTTACTGGCATCATTGCATTTAATTGTATTGTTGGAACAAATATTTTTTAAAAATGAGGACTGCCTCCTATATTACTTAATAGTCCTTTTGAATATTTATCTAACTACTTTTAATTAAAACAAATTGAATATAAGATGGCCTTGGAATAAAAGTGATAGGGAGGAGTTAGTGTTTATTTTTCATAGAATTTCGTGCTGTATTCTAAATACCATTTATTTTCTGTTAAGTATGTTTTATTCAGACAGTCATCAGTAAAACAATCTGATTAGCTAGTGGGAGTAATGTGACTTACCAAATTTTTTTTTTTTTTTTTTTTTGAGACAGAGTCTCGCTCTGCTGCCCAGACTGGAGTGCAGTGGCATGATCTCGGCTCACTGCAACCTCTGCCTCCTGGGTTCAAGTGATTCTCCTGCCTCAGCCTCCCGAGTAGTGGGGATTACAGGCACCCACCACCACACCCGGCTACTTTTTTGTATTTTTGGTAGAGATGGGGTTTCACCATATTGGCCAGGCTGGTCTCAAACTCCTGACCTCAAGTGATCCACCTGCCTCTGCCTCCCAAAGTGAAGGGATTACAGGCGTGAGCCACTGCGCCCAGCCTATAATATCCTTTAGGTTGTTAATGCTTGCTTCCTTCTTTATTACCCAGTTGTGAATATCATGGGTAAAGGCTTTTGCAGACTGAGAGTTGTTGAGGTGGTAATAGGCTGTTGGTAATAAGTTGTTTCTGTGTGAAGCATAATTCATTTACTAGAAGTGGTAAATCAGACATGTTCCTTCTTCAGGGTGCTGCGAGTGTACAGTATGCAGAAGAAGCGTGTGGCTTTTAATGTTTCGAAGATGCTGTCTGGAATAGGTGCTGAAGGAGAGGTATAAAATATTTTGCTATTCGTTTTCAGCAGCGCTTTAACTGAGACTTAGGAAGTCTTGAGCTCCTCCCATACCCTTGCGGCCAAATCCCTGGTCTCAAGGAGCCAATTCCTGAACTACAATAAGGTTTCCTTTTGGACAGTCAAGGCTCAGTTACTGTGGTGGGCTAGTCTGTATGGAAATGGGGACATCTGGAGACCAGGGGAGAGCCACTGATGGAGGATAGGACAGTGGTTTTCCACCCTGGCTGCACCGTGGAATCACCTGGGAAGAATTACAAATATGGGTGCTGGCCGGGTGTGGTGGCTCATGACTGGAATCCCAGCACTTTGGGAGACTGAGGCGGGTGGATCACTTGAGGTCAGGAGTTTGAGACCAACCTGGCCAATATGGCCAAACCCCATCTCAATGAATTACAAAAATTAGCCAAGTGTGGTGGTGCAGGCCTGTGATCCCAGCTACTAGGGAGGCCGAGGCATGAGAATCACTTGAACCTGGGAGGTGGAGGTCTCAGCAGTGAGCTGAGATCATGCCACTGCACTCTGGCCTGGGTGACAGAGCGAGACTCTATTTCAAAAATAAAATGAAATAAGGCTGGGCATGATGGCCCATGCCTATAATCCCAGCACTTTGGGAGGCTGAGGTGGGCAGATCACCTGAGGTCAGGAATTTGGGACCAGCCTAGCCAACATGGTGAAACCCCATCTCTACAAAAAATATAAAATTAGCCGGGCACATGCCTGTAATGCCAGCTACCCAGGAGGCTGAGGCAGGATAATTGCTTGAACCTGGGAGGTAGAGGTTGCAGTGAGCTGAGATCGTGCCATTGCACTCCAGCCTGGGTGACAAGAGCGAAACTCAGTCTCTAAATAAATTTTTAAAAATAAAATAAAAATAAAAATATAGATGCCATGGCCCCAGCCTCAGTGGCGTGATTCACTTGGCTGGAGCTAAGCAGGGCCTCCATGATTCTCAGGTGTAGCAAGGGCTGGTTACTACTGGTCTGGGAGGATCCCTACACGAGGCAACAGAAGACAGGCAGGTCGAGCATTGGATCTGTCTGGCAGCAGGCAGTTTACTGTCTTGGCAGGTAGGTAGAGAGCTTTGCTAGCAGACAGCGGAGACCCAGCCAAAACACTGGTATTTAGGAATAGGAAGGATTTTGACTTTGAAAGAATTGGCAAATGAAAATAAGACCCTATTTCTAAAGGAATCAAGGCTACTGAGGCAGGCAGCGAGGCACAGGGGAGCAAGCTAGTTACTGGCTCCACATGGGGACAAGGTGCAAATGCACCCAAGGAACCAGGGTAAGGCAGTGTGGGCTGGGTGCTGACAGGCACTGAGAGGTCACACCTGTGAAGTAAGAATAGTAATGCTGGCCGGGCACGGTGGCTCACGCCTGTAATCCTAGCACTTTGGGAGGCAGAGGTGGGCAGATCACCTGAGGTCTGGAGTTCGAGACTAGCCTGGCTGACATGGTGAAACCCTGTCTCTACTAAAAATACAGAAATTAGCTGGGCATAGTGGCGCATGCCTGTAGTCCCAGCTACTCTGGAGGCTAAGACAGGAGAATCACTTGAACCTGGGAGGTGGAGTTTGCAGTGAGCCGAGATTATGCCATTGCACTCCAGCCTGGGCAACAAGAGCGAAGCTCTGTTTCAAAAAATATATATATAAAAAATATATATTTTTGTATAGTATATATAATATATTTTATATATTATATATGATATATTTTTATATTTTTGTATTTTATAACATATTTATATATTTTATATTACATATAAATAAATATATATTACATATATTTGAATATATATATTCAATATATATGAATAGTAATGCCTGCTTCCTTGTAGTCTTAAGAATTAAATGCTTGTTTGTTGAGACAGTGTCTGGCTCTGTCACCCAGGCTGGACTGCAGTGACATGATCTTGGCTCACTGCAACCTTCAATTCCTGGGTTCAAGCGGTTCTCCTGCTTCAGCCTCCCGAGTAGCTGGGATTACAGGTGTGTGCCACCACACTCGGATAATTTTTGTATTTTTAGTAGAGATGGGGTTTTGCTATGTTGGCCAGGCTGGTCTCAACTCCTGGACTCAAGTGATCTGCCTACCTCGGCCTCCCAAAGTGCTGGGATTACAGGTGTGAACCGCCATGTCTGGCAAGTGCTTGATGTTTATAAAATGTCAATAAATAGTAGTAAAAACTGTCCCAGACAGGTGTTCAAGAAATGTTGTTTTAAAAGATTAATGGTTACCAGTTTAATAATCCACAATTTTCTTTCTTTAAAGGGTGCATTTATTAATAGCTGGATGTGGTGACATGTGCCTATAGTCCCAGCTACTCAGGAGGCTGGGAAGGGAGGATTGCTTTGAGCCCAGAAGTTCTAGGTTGCAGTGACCTATGATTGCGCCACTGCATTTGAGCCTGGGTGACAGAATGAGACTGTCTCTAAAGAGTGCGTTCAGTTGGAAATTCGAAATGAATCTGCACAGATAGAAAGCAGAGGTCTCCTGGTCATCTTCCCACTATCTCCCAGTCTCACGCCCCAGCCATGCCACTGTTGACCCTGTGGTTTGTGTTCTTAAGGTGGCGGGCGCCTGTAGTCCCAGCTACTCGGGAGGCTGAGGCAGGAGAATGGCGTAAACCCGGGAGGCGGAGCTTGCAGTGAGCTGAGATCCGGCCACTGCACTCCAGCCTGGGCGACAGAGCGAGACTCCGTCTCAAAAAAAAAAAAAAAAGTTTTTAAAAATAATTTTAGAACACATAAAACACACATATATGCATATAACTTTACCTAACAAAAACGTGTGGTCAGTTTTCATGAATGTTTACCCTTGCGGTGTTGTACAATTATCTGATTTGTAATGTTTCAGTTTCATTTATGATTATGTCAACAATAAATGACACTATGTAAAGAAAACCATAGGCACGTACAGCAGTTGGGAAGCCATTATTGTGAGTGTAAAGATTTGGAAAAATGTTTAAACTTTGTGTGTAGAAAAGAAAGAAACAAAATAATAAAAAAAAAATAATAAAAATAAATGTTGTGTGCGACAGGCAAGAAGCTACCGGATGTTCCACGACGACAGCATGAAGTCTTTCTTCCGTAGACTGAGTTTCACTCCCGATGGATCTTTGCTCCTCACGCCAGGTGTGTTTTGGACTTAAGGGAATGAGGGCCGAGCGGGGACGTCTGCTCCCGTTTTACGCTGCTGCTTATTGGTTCAGTGAATGCTGGTTAATGTGAGGGTCCCCGACTTACCTGCCCATTGGAACCTCCAGGAGAGCTTAAAAAAAAAAGCTGGCTCCTATGTCCCACCGCCAGAGATTATAGTGTAATTGGTCTGAGTGGCGTGGCTTTTGGAATTTTAAGAAGATTTCCAAGTGATTCTAACGTGCAGAAAAGTTTGAGAGTTATGAGATTAAAATGATAGGCATTTTCTCTTAGATAAATTTAACTTTTGGCCGGGCATAGTGGTTCACACCTCTAATCCCAGCACTTTGGGAGGCTGAGGTGGGTGGATCACTTGAGGTCAAGAGTTCATGACCAGCCTGGCCAACTTGGTGAAACCCCCTGTCTACTAAAAATACAAAAATTAACTGGGTTTGGTGGCGCATACCTGTAATCCCAGCTACTTGGGAGACCGAGGCAGGAGAATCGCTTGAACCCGGGAGGCGGGCAGTGCGATGAGCCGAGGTCGCACCACTCTACTCCAGCCTGGGAAACAGAGTGATAACTTATCTCAAAAAAAATAAAATAAAATAAAATAAACTTTACTATGTAAACCTTTTAATGAATGCTTTTCCATTCATTAACATGTATATGGAAGTCATAATGCTAAAGCCAAAAATAAAGCTCCTTTATTGTTTTTATTCTCCGCAATAAAGAAGCACATTTGTGACAGCATTAGACTCATGGACAAACTTGTAAAGCAGCAGTGGTCAAAATCAAAAGGTCAGTCAAGTAGCAAGGACAAGATAGGTTTATTGTCCCTAGGAAGGAAAGGAGCTCAGCCCAGCAAGTAAGGCTAGGCAGTGTTGTGGCCACAGTGTTCTCAGAGGAGAATGTCTGCTCATTGCTGTGACTCCAGGACCATCCTGTGCATAAAGATGACAACAGAGCCCAGGGTTGGGCCAAACGGGAGGGCACCGGCCAGCTTTGCCACTGAGTGCCATCCCAGCTGAGCCAGGGAGTGCCTGAGAAGGGTGTGAATCACACATGCAGCTGTGTGGGTGGAGCTTTAAAGAACACTACAGAACATGTGGGAACGACACTTTGGCTCAAAAAGTCTCAGGCCCAAGAATAAGTAATTGTTTAGGTTATATTTACCAAAGTTAGTTACTAAACATTTATTAGAAGTTATTCACTAAACCCAGTAATAAATCATTTTTCTTTTTGAGATGGAGTCTCGCTGTGTTGCCCAGGCTGGAGTGCAGTGGTGCGATCTCCGCTCACCACTGCAACCTCCGCCTCCTGGGTTCAAGCGATTCTCCTACTTCAGCCTCCTGAGTAGCTGAGATTACAGGCGCCTGCCACCATGACTAGATGATTTTTGTGTTTTTAGTAGAGATGGGGTTTCGCCATGTTGGCCAGACTGGTCCCAAACTCCTTATCTCAGGTGATTTGCCCACCTTGGCCTCCCAAAGTGCTGGGATTACAGGTTACAGGTCTGTGAGCCACCGTGCCCGGCCCCAGTATCAAATCCTTTACTAAGTGGCTACTCTAAAAATATTTTCAATTAAAATCAAGCGGCAAGTGGATGTCTGTTATCAACATTATTATTCTTTGTGGTGTTAGTGTGGGAAAAACAGGAAAATGAAATTACAAAGATCGGAAAAGAAGAGATAAAAAACTGCAATAGGAATGTATTTCTAGAAAATCCAAGAGATTTTAAAAATACTATTAGGATTTTTAAAAGAATTTGATAAGATGGCTGGATAGTGTAAAATATATGAAAATCTGTGATCTTTCATCTATATTGGCAGTGAGTACTTAGAAATGGAAGGAGGAGAAATATTTTATTCATTGTAGTGCAAAGCCTGCAAAATACATGGAGTAAATGTATTTATTTATTTATTTATTTATTTTGAGACAGGGTCTCACTCTGTCACCCAGGCTGGAGTATAGTGGTGTGATCATGGCCCACTGCATCACTGCAGCCCTGATCTCCTGAGTTCAGGGAATCCTCCCATCTCAGCCTCCCTAGTAGCTGGGACCATGGGCATGTAGCACCATGCCCGGCTAATTTTCTTATTTTTTTGTAGAGACAGGGTCTTGCTGTGTTGCCCAGGCTGGTCTTAAACTCCTGGGCTCAAGCAGCCCTCCCATCTCAGCCTCCCAAAGAGCTGGGATTACAGGTGTGAGCCACCACACCCCGGCAGAAGTAAATTTAATAAGGAAGGGGCAGGACCTTTATGGAGAAGCCTAGAAGGTCTTATTGAAGGTTATAAAACAAGCTCTGAACAAATGGAAAGATATATCATGTTCTAACAATTAACATACCAATTTCATTTCCAATTAGAATTGCATTAAAGTTTTTTTTTTTTTTAATTGGATGAAATCTCAGCTTTGTTTAGTGGAATAAATGCTGAAGAACAGCCAAGGAAGTATGAAAAAAACCCAGTGATACTTGGTTGGAGGGCATTTGCCTCGCCACATGTCAGAAGATACGATAACACTGCTTTTATCCAATCAATATGGTGTTGCTAGAGGACCAAACAAATAGATTAGTGGACCAGAACAGAGTCCAGAAGAAGATCTCAGGATATAAGGCAATTTAATATATGACCTCAGGTACTGTTCCAGTGGAAAAAAAATCTGTTATTTATTTGTAATTAATTGTATGTTACTTAAATAATTCTCAAGAGAATTAGACACTGAAGGCAAATAGGACAGGAATATGTCATTAAGAAGGCTGGGAAGTGTTGAGATTGGACAAAGACCTATTCCTCTTTTTTTTGAGACAGAGTTTCACCCTTGTCGCCCAGGCTTGAGTGCATTGGCGTGATCTTGGCTCACTGCAACCTCCATCTCCGGGGTTCAAGCGATTCTTCTGCCTCAGCCTCCCGAGTAGCTGGGATTACAGGCGCCTGCCACCACGCCCAGCTAATTTTTGTATTTTCAGTAGGGACAAGGTTTCACCATGTTGGCCAGGGTGGTCTCGAACTCCTGACCTCAGGCGATCCACCTGCCTCAGCCTCCCAAAGTGCTGGGAGTACAGGCATGAGCCACCGCACCTAGCCTCCTCTTTTTTTTTTTAATTGACAGATGAAATTGTATGTAGTTGTGTATGACATGTTTTGAAGTATATATATGTTGTGGAATGACTAAATCTAGCTAATTAGCATAACATGATCTCACATAATTAGGATTTCTGTGGTTTGAACACTTTGTCTACTCTCAGCATTTTTCAGGAATATAGTACATTGTTATGAACCATAATCACCATGTTGTACAAGAGATGGATCTTGCAAAGGGAGGACTCTATTATTGAATGAGTAGTGCTGGGGTAGCCAGATATGTGGAAGAAGATAAAATTGGACCCCTTGCCTAGATATAAAAAATAAATTCCACGTGAATTCAGTACTTAAACACAAAAGGTAAAAATAGAAAACTCTTGTAAGGAAATATAGGAGGACATTCTAGGAATGGAGAAGACCCAATTAAGACTGGAAACTGGCCAGGCGTGGTGGCTCAAGCCTGTGATCCCAGCACTCTGGGAGGCCAAGGTGGGTGGATCACCTGAGGTCTGGAGTTCAAGACCAGCCTGGCCAACATGGCAAAACCCTGTCTCTACTGAAAATACAAAAATTAGCCAGGCGTGGTGATGCACACCTGTAGTCCCAGCTACTCAGGAGGCTGAGGCAGGAATATTGCTCCAACCCAGGAGGCAGAGGTTGCAGTGAGCCAAGATTGCGCCAATGTACTCCAGCCTGGGCAACAGAGTGAGACTCTGTCTCAAAAAAAAAAAAAAAAAAAAAAGCGTATGTTCAAGTATGCTTATTGCAAGCATTGTTTTTAGCGGCAAAAAACCAAAAGCAAATAAATACTCATTAACAGAGGTTGGGTGAATGAATCTTGCAGTAAATATTATGCAGCTACAAAAAAATAATGCATCAGTGCTATGCAAGTTAATTTTCATGAGTAGTGGATTGAAACAAGCAAAATAAGGAGAAGCGTCAATAATACCCTGCTTTGTAAAACAAATGGACTAAATAAAAAGAAATCCTCCGCCGGGTGTGGTGGCTCATGCCTGTAATCCCAGCACTTTGGGAGGCCAAGGCGGGCGGATCATGAGGTCAGGAGATCAAGACCATCCTGGCAAACACAGTGAAATCCCGTCTCTACTAAAAATACAAAAAGATTCGCCAGGTGTGGTGGTGGGCGCCTGTAGTCCCAGCTACTCGGGAGGCTGAGGCAGAAGAATGGCGTGAACCCGGGAGGTGGAGCTTGCAGTGAGCCGAGATCGTGCCACTGCACTCCAGCCTGGGCGACAGAGCTAGACTCCATCTCAAAAAAAAAAAAAAAATCATAGAGGTATATATGTGATTGAGTTGTAACTGATTGTAATGATTTTGTGAGCATGGGGGAAATATACAGATGACATAATGGTTTGTTGAATGTTAAAATGGATTTCTTGGGGATGGAAGAATGGAGTGGGATGAAAAGAGGGGCCTGGGTGCAGTGGCTCATGCCTGTAATCCCAGAACTTTGGGAGGCCGAGAAGGGCAGATCACTTGAGGTCAGGAGTTCGAGACCACTCTGGCCAACATGGTGAAACCCCATCTCTATTAAAAATACAAAAATTAGCTGGACATCGTGGCAGGCGCCTGTGATCCCAGCTAGTCAGGAGGCTGAGGCAGGAGAATTGCTTGAACCCTGGAGGTGGAGGTTGCAGTGAGCCAAGATCACGCCACTGCACTCCAGCCTGGGTGACAGAGCAAGACTCTGTCTCAAAAGAAAAGAGGGCAGCTATGTAGAATATATTAATAATAATAAAAAAAAAGACTATCGATACTGTCTACTGCCCTCCCTGGTAGATATGAAACGGTCATATGTAAAGTTATGTGTGTGTATGTGTATCAAGAAATAACATAAAACAGGGAGATGTTTCCAAGAGCAGCAGTGTATGATGGTCACTCTGACAGGGCTGAACTGTTTTAAGTACAGCACGGGGTGAGTGGAGAAGAGCTCTTAGATGGAGACTGTTCCCCAGAGCAAAGTCAGGTTCTGAAGGAGGCTGGAGGTTTCAGCAGAGGGCAAGGTCTCCTGGCAGCCTCATGGCTGGATAGGGAAGTTGGGGAAAGGCTAGTCTCAGCGTTTGGATGGCATCCAAGGCTGGAATCCAGGGAATAGAGATGAGGGTCTTAGGGAGAAAGGAGCCTGGGCAGCTGAATCTAGTCATGGTTCGTCAATCGAGGAATTGCCTGGAGGCTCAAAGGTACCCTGTGGCAAAGGCTCACTATGTTCTTCCGGCCCAAGATCAGAACCAGGTCCCCGGGGACTGCCCACAGGAAGATGGAGATGACAGGTAGGTAGAACTGGAGTAAAGGCCGAGACCAGACTGTGCTCAGTCACAACATTGTCTAGAGAATATAACTTCAGGGGGAGCTGTTTTGCAAACCGGAACTGAAGGCTCTTGAGTTTCCGTTGGTGAACAGAACAGAACAGTTTGCTGAAACAGTGACTTTTCTTTCCTCTCCCTCCCTTCCCTGCTCCCCAGCTGGATGTGTGGAATCTGGTGAAAATGTAATGAATACCACTTATGTTTTCTCCAGGAAGAATCTTAAAAGGTATGCAGTCAAGGAAATGTTTGAAATATTTACCTTTTTTTTAGACGGAGTTTTGCTCTTGTTGCACATGCTGGAGTGCAGTGGTGTGATCTCTGCTCACTGCAACCTCTGCCTCCCGGGTTCAAGCAATTCTCCTGCCTCAGCCTCCCGAGTAGCTGGGATTACAGGTGCCCGCCACCACCCCCAGCTAATTTTTCTATTTTTAGTAGAGATGAAGTTTCACCATGTTGGCCAGGCTGGTTTCAAACTCCTGACCTCAAGTGATCCGCTTGCCTCAGCCTCCCAAAGTGCTGGGAATACAGGCATGAGTCACTGCACCCGGCCTGTATTTTTTTTTTTAGTAGAGATGGGGTTTTGTCATGTTGGTCAGGCTGGTCTCGAACTCTTGACCTCAGGTGATCTGCCTGCCTCCTCCTCCCAAAGTGCTGGGATTATAGGCGTGAGCCACCGTGCCCCGCCGAAATGTTTACCTTTTATTTTTGCTTTTGCTGAGTCACAGTGCCTTTTCCTAACACTGCAATTAATCCATTAGGCCCATCGCTCATCTTCCGTGTCCTGGAAAAGCCACTCTTGCTGTTCGCTGCTGTCCGGTCTACTTTGAACTGAGGCCAGTGGTGGAAACAGGTATCCTCAGTGCCTCAGGGTGCATTATGTTTTCTCTCCAAAACGGGTCACCAGAGTGGGGTGGAGATTCGGATTCTGTCTTATAGGGAAAGGTGGGTATGCGGGTTTGGTTCAGTTCAGTTATTTTTAAAATATTTTATTTTTACATTTAAATCTATTTATTTATTTATTTTGAGACCAGGTTATGAGACTGGTTAATTTTTGTATTTTTGGTAGCGACAGAGTTTCAGCATGTTACCAAGGCTGGTCTTGAGCTCCTGGACTCAAGTGATCCACCTGCCTCGGCCTCCCAAAGTGCTGGGATTACAGGTGTGAGCCCCCGTGCCTGGCCCGGTTTAGTTATTCTTAAAAGCTGGAGCAAAGACTGAGGTTATCAAAATACATATCAGTTTTTTTTTTTTTCTTTTTTCAGGATTTATTTTCTTACTTAAGGTACTTTAAAAGGAATAGACATACTCCTTTTGTTTGTCTGTCTCTCATTATCACTTTTCTTTTCTTTTTTTTTTTTTTTTTGAGATGGAATCTTGCTCTGTCGCCCAGGCTGGAGTGCAGTGGTGCAATCTCAGCTCCCTGCAACCTCTGCCTCCCAACCTATCCTCCAGAGTAGCTGGGATTACTCGCACATGCCACCACACCCAGCTAATTTTTGTATTTTTAGTAGAGACAGGGTTTTGCCTTGTTGGCCAGGCTGGTCTCGAACTCCTGACCTCAGGTGATCCACCCACCTCGGTCTCCCAAAGTACTGGGATTATAGGCGTGAGCCACCACGCCCAGCCATTTTCTTTATGTTTTCTTGTGCTTGGGGTTCACTGAACTTCATAGACCTATCAGTTTATAGTTTTTATTACATTTGGGAAGTTTCAGCCATTTTTCCTTCAAATATTATTTCTGTCATCCCCTTCTCTTATTCAAATACTCTCCATTGCACATGTATTATATTAGGTCCTTTGAAATTCGTTCCTGGCCTTTGATACTGCTTACTTTTTTTGGCTTCTTCTTCTTCCAGTGTTTGATTTTGGAAGTCTGTATAGCTGTGTTTTGAGTTTGTTAACCCTTTCTTCTGCATGCTCTGCCCTTGGTCCCATCTGGTGTGTTTTTCGTTGTTGTGGTTCTCATCTCTAGAGGTTCACTTTGGGTTTTCCTTATATATTCTGTGCCTCTCCATGCTCCATCTTTCCTCTTGCTGCTTTCTTTCTTTTCTTTTTTTTTTTTTTTGAGAAGGAGTCTCTCTCTGTTGCCCAGGCTGGAGTGCAATGGTATAATCTCAGCTCACTGCAACCTCCACCTCCCAGGTTCAAGTGAATCTCCCACCTCAGCCTCCCGAGTAGCTGGGATTACAGGTGGGTGCCACCACACCCAGCTAATTTTTTTATTTTTAGTAGAGACAGGGTTTTGCCATGTTGGCCAGGCTGGTTTCGAACTCCTGACCTCAGGTGATCTGCCCACCTCAGTTTCCTCTTGCTTCTTAAGCCTATAGAATACAGTTATAATAGCTCTTTTAATGTCCTTGTATACAGGTTGGTTTTGATTTTTTTCTTCTCCTTGTGGGTCATATCTCCCTGTTTCTTTGTCCTGGTAGTTTTTGATTAGATACCAGACACTGAATTTGACCTTAGTGGATGCTGGATGTATTTTATTCCTATAAATATTCTCTTTTTTTTCTTTGAGATAGAGTCTTCCTCTGCTGCCAAGGCTGGAGTGCAGTGGCACAATCTCAGCTCACTGCAACCTCCGCCTCCTGGGTACAAGCGATTCTCCTGTCTCAGCCTCCTGAGTGGTTGGGACTACAGGCACACACCCGCATGCCTGGCTAATTTTTGTATTTTTGATAGAGACGGGGTTTTGCCATGTTGCTTAGGCTGGTCTCAAACTCCTGAGCTCAAGTGATCCACCCAGCTCGGCCTCCCAAAGTGCTGGGATTCTGGGCGTGAGCCATTGCGCCTGGTCAGAAGCCTTGTTTCTGTGGTTTTACTTTGTCTCTGTCCCCGACCCCCAGGTGTGGAGCTGATGACTCTGCCCTACCGCCTCGTGTTTGCTGTGGCCTCGGAGGACTCCGTGCTCCTGTATGACACCCAGCAGTCCTTCCCTTTCGGTTACGTGTCTAATATACATTACCACACCCTCAGTGACATTTCATGGTGAGTGGCTGCTAATGAGGGAGAGTGAGTGAAGGAGCCCATGGCCGTACCCTGGAAGAAACCCTGGGGTTAGGGAGCATTTCGTTACTAAAGATGGCTTTGGGGGACATATTCACCAATTTTGTTTCTTATTTACTTTTTTGAGACCAAGTATCACTCTTGTCGCCCAGGCTGGAGTGCAGTGGTGTGATCTCATTTCACTGCAACCTCCACCTCCCAGGTTCAAGTGATTTTCATGCCTCAGCTTCCCAAGTAGCTGGGATTACAGGTGTGCACCACTACACCTGGCTAATTCTTGTGGTTTAGTAGAGATAGGGTTTCGCCATGTTGGCCAGGCTGGTTCAAACTCCTGGGCTCAAGCGATCCTCCTGCCTCAGCCTCCCAAAGTGCTGGGATTACAGGAATGAGCTACTGCACCTGGCCCAATTTTATTTTTTAAAGGAATCAACATTAAAAGAAAAAGCCATTTCTAGTTTGCCATAATACTTGCTTCTTATTTTCACACTGGTAGGTTTTGATGGCATTCAGATTGCCTTGTGGGGTTAACTGGACTCTGATAAACTGAGCGGAGGCCCTGTAGACTCCCTGGCCATCTGGGGATTCCTGAGGCCCTCTGGGAAGAAGCCCTCCCCTGCATGTCCCTGCTGCCCAGGACAGGGAAGTGCCCCGAGCTGGGCCTGTCTAGAGAATGTCACTCAGCACTGCCCTTCCACCACCTTTGGGTCCCCAATTCAGCCCCTGCGGCTTGCTTGGCCCAGTGTGAGTTTTTTTTTGAAACGGAGTCTCAGTCTGTCACCCAGGCTGGAGTGCAGTGGCACAGTCTTGGCTCACTACAACCTCTGCTTCCTGGGTTCAAGCGATTCTCCTGCCTCAGCCTCCCGAGTAGCTGGGATTATAGGCGCCCGCCACCATGCCTGGCTAATTTTTTTGTATTTGTAGTAGAGATAGGGTTTCACCAGGTTGGCCAGGCTGGTCTTGAACTCCTGACCTCAAATGATCCACCTGTCTTGGCCTCTCAAAGTGCTGGGATTACAGGTGTGAGCCACTGTGCCCGGCCTATTCAAGTGCAAGTTGCTAGTAGCACAGATAGGTTGCAGCGACTTAGCAAATCGTGATGAAACTGCATGAGTGAGTCACTATCACACACTCTTTTCCAGTTGTATCTTTTCCCTGGTTTTTGCCTTCAGACAAGCTTGTGATTTTGCTTGAACTTCCCTCTTCTAACTAGATGTGAGAGTGTTGGTAAGGTCTGTAACTTTTCCCTATTTTGGGGATGAAGGTCCAGCGATGGCGCCTTCTTGGCCATTTCTTCCACGGACGGTTACTGCTCGTTTGTGACATTTGAGAAAGATGAACTTGGAATTCCTTTGAAAGAGAAGCCAGTTTTGAGCATGAGAACTCCTGATACAGCAAAGAAAACCAAGAGTCAGACACATCGAGGGTCTTCGCCAGGACCCAGACCGGTAGAGGGAGCCCCTGCCAGCAGAAGCCAAGACCCCAGCAGCCCCGGCACAACCCCCCCTCAAGCCAGACAGGCCCCAGCCCCAACAGCCATCAGAGACCCTCCCTCTGTCACTCCTGCTGTCAAAAGCCCCTTGCCGGGGCCTTCAGAGGAGAAGACCCTGCAGCCCAGTAGTCAAAACACAAAAGGCCACCCATCCCGGAGGGTCACTCTGAACACACTGCAAGCCTGGAGCAAGACAACGCCCCGGTAAGACCTTGTTGGAACAAGATGTCATTGCAAAATGAAACGTGAAATGCAAACAGAACACTGCCACCCTGCTGCAGGTGAAATTCCAGGCGGCGAATACTTCATGCCCGTAGGTTGCCAGAGAGATTCTTAACTTCAAATCCGAGAGTGTCATTTCTTGCATATGGGCCCGTTTGTTCCTCCAGTTCCTGCCTGTCAGATAAAGCCCAGGCTTGTGATTTGGCTGCAGCCTGTCATCCAGGACTGTGGCCACTCTCTCTCCTGAGTCCGTGGCCTTCATCTCTAGCCCGGTCCTGAATGTCATCTTCCCAGAGCACACTCTGCCCTTTGAGGCTTCTGTCCTTCCCTTCTCTGGGGAAACCCCGTACCTCTCTTCCTCTTGGTGACGCCAGGAGTCTTCTGAAAGACCCATGTGAATGTAGCTTCTCTGTTTGCAGGCTCTGTGGCCCTTCAGCCTTTCCTTGTCACCACACATCAGATTCCGTAGCAGGTGCTTTGATGCTTCAGTTTCCCCTGCTGGTTGTGAGCCCCCAAGCATGGAAGCAGGTCCTGTGTTTTATTTATGCTCTCCTGCCCAGGATGTAGGCAATTCCAGGAGTGACTTCCTGAGACTCCGTTTGATGTCTCCAGCAGCCTGGTCCGTGAGAAACGGGGGTCCTGATCTGATAAATAATCCCCAGGGAGGTACAGTCATGTCTTCCCTGCTTACGTCTGTGGCTGGCACGCACGCCTGTGTCTGCCACTCCTACTGGATACAGAGCCACTTAGCACATCCTTCGCCATCAGGCAGCACAGCCTCCTGTTTCCATCCTTCCCTGCAGCTGATATCCAATTACTCCTCTGATCCTGTGTAGTTCCTTCTCCACCAGGCCCTCTGCCTCCCAGCCTGCCCATAAACTGAGTCAGGAGGAGGGCTGGGGAGTGGCATGCAGAGGGGAGTGGTGGGGACGGCGAGCTGGACAGAGCGCCCTGTGTCTCTCAGCCTCTCCTGTGGCCATAGGTCTTCTTTGGCAAGTTCATAATATGTGTATGGGTTGCTGGCTTTACCGCCCTCTTAAAATCTCTCATTTCTTTCTGCAGATTAGCAGTGTATTTTACAATTTTTCTATTTGTTTTTCTGTGACGGAAGGTATTCCTTGAACTATTTTTGGTATTAAATTATTTTCCCCCTCTTGATTTCTTCTGAATTATTTACCAAGCTTCTTGAAGGTGTAATCTTTTACAAACAAGAATAGTTGTTGAAAATTAAGACTCTGGGTTTTTATTTATTTATTTATTCATGTGAGACAGGGTCTTGCTCTGTTGCCCAGGCTGGAGTGCGATGGCATGCTCTCTGCTCACTGCAACCTCCGCCTTCTGGGTTCAAGTGATTCTCCTACCTCAGCCTCTCAGGTAGCTGGGATTACAGGCATGTGCCACCACGCCTGGCTGACTTTTTGTATTTTTAGTAGAGATGGGGTTTCGCTATGTTGGTCAGGCTGGTCAAAAACTCCTGAGCTCAAGTGATCTACCCGCCTTGGCCTCCCAAACTGCTGGGATTACAAGCATGAGCCACCTTGCCCAGCCCAACACTCTGGATTTGTAAAAAGTGTTATCTGTGTTTTGGCGCTTTCCATGTGTAGAAACCATATCTGACTGCCTTTTACAGCAGCCAGCAGAGTGTTCACAAAACCATGGATAATGAACAGAACACAGGTTTTGAAACTTTTACATGACTGGTTATGGTTTAAGTTGACTATTATAAATGTGATGGTTTAACTTAATACATGAATGTAACCCTCAGTTGTTAAACAAGTGGTCACATCTTACTATTTAATGCCTTAAACCATATGTTCAGCTGAAAATCTAAGTATTTCCTTTGGTAGTTTTGAAGGTTGGTATGGTACATAAACAATTTCTGTGATACTAATGAACCATGCACCCCTCTACTTTTTTTTTTTTTTTTTTTTTTTGTTAAATGAAGGAGAATAAACTTAACACCCTTAAAGACAGACACTCCACCAAATTCTGTACCAACCAGTGTGATTTCCACCCCTTCTACAGAAGAAATTCAGTCAGGTACGTAATATTGTTACTGGTTTAATATAATTAAAGGTGCAATATCTTTTCTTTTGTTCTTTTGGAAATTAATGCCATCTAATTTTAAGTCAGTTCTGAGACAGCAAGGATGCATCTTATTGGAACCATTGTTTAAACCCACTGGCTGCGTGTTGACCCCTCAGCAGGGAGGCAGCTGGCCAGTGAGAGCATCCTGGTGAGCCAGGGAGTGGGTTCAGTAGGAGATCGTTTAGATCAAGTGTCTCCACCTGACGGCTATTGACCTGGGCCAGGTAATTCTTAGTTGTGGGGGACTGTCCTGTGTATTACAGGATGTTTAGCAGCATCCCTGGGTGCTACTTCTTGCCCATGACATTCTTTTTTTTTTTTTTTTCTTTTTTCTTTTTTTTTGAGATGGAGTCTCGCTCTGTCGCCCAGGTTGGAATGCAGTGACACGATTTCGGCTCACTGCAACCTCCACCTCCCGGGTTCAAGCAATTCTCCTGCCTTGGCCTCCCGAGTAGCTGGGACTACAGGCGTGCACCACCACACCCGGGTAATTTTTGCATTTTTAGTAGAGACAGGGTTTCACCATATTGGCCAGGCTGGTCTTCAACTCCTGACCTCAAATGATCCACCCGCCTCAGCCTCCCAAAGTGCTGGGATTACAGGCGTGAGCCACCGTGCCCGGCTTGCCCATGACATTCTAAAATGCCACTAGGCATTGCCCACTGTCCCTTGAGAGGCAAAATCGCCCCTGGTTGAGAACCACTCTATAGACCCTTCCCTTACATCAGTATAGGATCTTGCCAGGCAGCTCAGTTCCATGTCTTGGCTCTGTATTCTGTAAATGTCAGCCCTTGACTTCCAGAATTCTTCATTTACTTGCCAACCTTATGTTTGTTAATGTTGCAGAGACGCCTGGAGACACTCAGGGCAGTCCCCCAGAGCTAAAGCGGCCCAGACTCGATGAAAACAAAGGAGGCACGGAGAGTCTGGACCCTTGATGGGACCTCAGCTTCTGCTTGACGCCTACCAGGCCCCCGGTGTGTGCAGGGAGACGGTGAAGCTGGCGGTGCCTGAGACCAGGGCTTCCGTGGAGTGGGACAGACGCTGTAAATGGATTTCTGTAACAAGTGACACGTGTACTGATGTTTCTCCAGAAATATGGATGCCGTTGTATTCAGTATCCATTTTTAACCTGGGGACATGAACATCTTAACATTGTAAATCCTCTTTTTGATGAGTTTCTGAAACTGGAGCGGTTCAGCGTTATCCCGTGTGAAAATCCGTGAGTCCTCCCTGGCATCCTCGTGAAAGTGCACACACTTCATGGAGGGATCCTTTTAAATAAGAATTAGGAAGATGAGAAAGTAATTTGAGATTTTACTCTGTTGAATTTTAGAGTATTTGAAGTGATTGTTAGATTTCACTTCTAAGGAGTTTATTGATTAAACTTTGGAAGGTAGTTGTGTTTGTTTTCTGATTTTAAAGGTAAGGGTGCTTATTCTATTAGTAATGAAGTGAAGTGAAAAAGATGGGAATCACCCATCATCTACCCACCAGAAGTAACCCTCGTTAATGTTGTAGTATATTTCCTTAGCATTTTTGTGGATCTATTTATTCTAAAGAGAGAGTTGAGATTTTATTTCATATACAATTTGGTATCTAAATAGGTTAGTTTTTTAGATTGGTTTTTCAAAGCAAAAAAAGTATCTTTTTTGTTTTTTGAGACAGGGTCTTGCTCTGTTGCCCATGCTGGAGTGCAGTGGCACTGTCTCGGCTCACTGTAGCCTCGACCTCCTGGGCTCAAGCCATCCTTCCACCTCAGTTTCCTGAGTAGCTGGGACCACAGGCATGTGCCATCATGCCGTGCTAATTTCACACACACACACACACACACACACGATATATATATATATCATATATATGTACACACACACACACATATTATATATGTATATTTTTTTCTTTTCTTTTGTTTTTATTTTTTGAGATGGAGTCTTGCTCTGTCTTTCAGGCTGGAATGCAGTGGCATGATCTCGGCTCACTATAACCTCCGCCTCCTGGGTTCAAACGATTCTCCTGCCTCTGCCTCTCAAGTAGCTAGGATTACAGGCGTGTGCCACCATATCCAGCTAATTTTTGTATTTTTAGTAGAGATGGGGTTTTGCCATGTTGGCCAGGCTAGTATCTTAACTCCTGACCTCCGGTGATCTGCCTGCCTTGGTCTCCCAAAGTGCTGGGATTACAAGTGTGAACTACTGCACCTGGCCTAATTATTATATATTTAGGGGAGACAGGGTTTTGTCATGTTGACCAGGCTGGTCTCGAACTCCTGGGCTCAAGCGATCCTCTCACTTTAGCCTCACAAAGTGCTGGGATTACAGGTATGAGCCACTGTACCCGGACCAAACAAAGTATCTTTACTTAGCAATTTATGTCTGCCTTTGCTTTCTCTAGGCCGGGATGATCATGTGTTCTCTTTATTAGAAGTAAGCATGAGAGTTGTGGGCTCAATGTACAAAGTGATGCTGTCGACCGAAGGTGGCAGTCACATACATTGGAGTGTTGTCTTAGCTCAGGAGACCCCTGGCTGCGTGGATGAGAGGGTTGAGGCCTCTAGAAGCTAGTGCTGCTACCTCCCCTTGAGAGACGTTGTCACAGTTGAATTTCCTAATGTGCGATGCTGTCGCTGTGACATAGGAAGGCACTAACCTCAGGGCCATCTTCACAGTCTGAGGCTGGCCAGAGAGTTCAGTATCTGCAGTTCAATCTGATGGAAATTGTGCTGAGGACTTGAGGAGGCACTTTTGGGTTTTTTTTTTTTTTTGAGACAGAGTTTTGCTCTTGTTGCCCAGGCTGGAGTGCAGTGGTGCGATCTTGGCTCACTACAACCTCTGCCTCCCGGGTTTAAGCAATTCTTCTGTCTCAGCCTCCCGAGTAGCTGAGACTACAGGTGCCCGCCACCACACCTGGCTAACTTTTGTATTTTTAGTAGAGACAGGGTTTCATCATATTGGTCAGGCTGGTCTCAAACTCCTGACCTCAGGTGATCCGCCCGCCTTGGCCTCCCAAAGTGCTGGGATTACAGGCATGAGCCACCACGCCTGGCGAGAAGGCACCTTTTTAACGCGGGTCACCAGCAACAAAGAAATTAATTGGAAAGAAACATCACTTTATTGCTTAATCCACAGCCTAGTAAGCCAGAGAGTCTGCCTCCGTTTTAGATGGAAGGTGGTAACCTAGAGATAATTTACACTGTAGAGAATGGAAAGGTGAACACATGTATAGTTGTAATGCAGGTGTGGCTCACTTTCAAGATGAAAAGGTATTAAAATGTCAAATGATACCTGTTTGTTTGTTTTTGGAGATGCCGTCTTGCTCTGTCGCCCAGGCTGGCATGCAGTGGCCTGAACGTGGCTCACTGCAGCCTTGATCTCCTGGGCTTAAGAGATTCTCCTGCCTCAGCCTCCTGAGACCACAGGTGCACACAACTGCACACGGCTAATTTTTCAAACCTTTTTTTCTAGGGATGAGGCTCTTGTCATGTTGCCCAGGCTGGTCTCAAACTCCTGGGGCTCAAGTAATCCTCCCTCCCCAGCCTCCCACAGTGTTGGGATTACAGGCGTGAGACACTATGCCTGGTCAAATGGTATCTGTTTTGACAGGTGGTTCTCAACTGTAGCTGCATATTGAAATCACCTAAGAGTTGACATACCAGTGCCTGGGTTCCCGCTCCGCTGGCCTAATCAGTCTGGCGCATGGTCTGAACATTAGGATTTCTTAAAGCTCCAGGAGTAATTCTGATGCACAGCCAAGGTTGAGAAATCTAAGGGAAAAAACTTTCCCTGGATACGGTCTGTTCTGGTTAAATGCATTTCCACTGAAAGCATTTTATTTTTCTGAGACACCCAGACTGGAGTGCAGTGGTGACATCTTGGCTCACTGCAACCTCCACCTCCCGGGTTCAAGTGATTCTCCTGCCTCAGCCTCTCGAGTAGCTGGGATTACAGGCGCATGCCACCACGCCCAGCTAAATTTTGTATTTTTAGTAGAGACGGGGTTTCATCATGTTAAGTCAGGCTGGTCTCCCACACCTGACCTCGTGATCTGCCCGCCCCAGCCTCCCAAAGTGCTGGGATTACAGGCGTGAGCCACCGTGCCCTGCCGAAAGCATTTTCTTGATTTTCTCTGCCCCGTCACTGATTGACATCCTCCTTTACTGGGGCCGCTGGACTGAAGGAGAGTATGTAGGAGGTACCATCAGCTCTTGTGAAAAGAGGCGGCTTTCAGTGTCATGCAGCTGCTATGAGGTGGGATGTGCAGTTGTTGATCTTGTGCAGACAGATGAGTGACCATGGGTCCCCTGTCCTTAGTGAGCAGCCCGCTTCCTGGCCACACCTGGGGAGAAACAGTATTAGGTTTTGCTGGGCATGGTGGCTCACGCCTGTAATCCTTGCACTTTGGGAGGCCAAGGTGCATGGATCACTTGAGGTCAGGAGTTCGAGACCAGCCTCACCAACATGGTGGAACCCTGTCTCTACTAAAAATACAAAACTTAGCCAGACGTGGTGGCATGCACTTGTAATCCCAGCTACTGGGGAGACTGAGGCACGAGAATCGCTTGAACCTGGGAGGCACAGGTTGCAATGAGCTGAGATGGCACCTGTGCACTCCAGCCTTTTTTGAGACTCTATCTGAAAAAAAAAAGAAAAGAACAATATTAGGTTTTACAAATCTCTTTCTTATGCATTGATAGTGGGGGTTCGGGTTGGGGGCAGGGTGCGCCTTCAGCCTGAAGTGCGCATTTATTGGAATGATGGCCCACCTGTTCTCAGCCGTCATCCTTAAATATAAATCAAAATTGGCAATAAAAGACCAAGTGAAGTCACCTCAGTGTCATAGTGCAAAACTGCCTGCTACCATCTGGGCAGTGCACTGGGAAAGCCTTTGCAAAGGGAGCCCAGCCTGAAGGCTGGGCAGGGTTCCGCCTGACAGTGGGTGCTGCGTTGAAGATGCTTCTCACCGTTCTGGATCTGTACTTGGAGGGGTCTTTGTTTCTGTTTTGAGCAGTGTTTCCAGATGTCTCCAGTAACACTACTGTTGAATATTAGTTCCTGCTGCTGGGGGTGCCTAGAAAAAAATCAGGCTCAGGCTTGGGGAGACTGCTTGGGAGAATTTGACCTGCGTTCCCTGGAATCTGGGATTGTGACGATAGGTCGGGCGTTTGAAGGAAGAAAGCTGGAGGTGGGCAGCAGAGGGTGAAGCCTCCATTTCATGCAGAGGCACATACGGTGGACAGGGGTATGTGGTGCCTCGGGTTATCGTGGATAACGGGCCCAGCCATCCTTGGCAGGTGCCCACAGGGCCAGGGTCCTCCAACAGGGAGAGGCAGGAGGATATGCCACAGGGCAGGGGAGAAAGTCTCCTGGGGTCCTCGTTTACTCCAGTTTCCTCCCTTACATCCACTTCCGTCGTCTTTGCTGAAAGCACATCTGTGTAACGATGCCCTTGGCCCTCCTTACCTAAATAGTTGTCAGCGTTCACTTAAACAACATAGGTCTGAGTCCTTGGCTCTGGAAACATCAAGTAGGGAGAGGAGGAGGTGGAGGATGAGCTGCTCCAGGCCCTTCTTTCCTGGTCTGGGGTCTCCCAGGACTCCTGCAGCTTCCCTGGTTATTTGGCTACAGTTCAACCTTGGGTGTGTGTGTAGGACAGACAGACCTTGAACAAATTACTTCATGAGTCTGTGCCTGTTTCTTCACCAGAAAAATCTCTACAGCTAGAAAACCTTGGACTTTGCTTGCTTTGGTCGGGGAGAGGAGTAAGAGAAAATGTAGGGGAGTCACCCAAGCAGAAACGAGAAACTGAAATAACGTGGCTGGAAGTAGTAACACTTGTTTTCGTGCACAAATTCTCAGTGGCCACTGGGGGTCACTGTCCCCACTGAATCCACTCAGCAGTTGTGCCTCCTAGGCCTGAAGGCCCCATCTCTCCGCCCTACCTCCTCTAAGTGATCCGTGTCCCTGTCCAGTCTTGGGAACAGAGTAGCCTTAGACGCCGGCTTCCGCCCCTGGAGGCCAGACCCGGAGTGGAGCATTGTTGAGCAGACACGGGTGGGAGAGGATGGTGAAAGCAGTATGTGCATGGCTATGCCTTTGTTCGTTCGTTCGTTCATTCATTCATTCATTCACTCATTCATTCATTCAAGAAATGTCTATCAAATGTCCTCTGGGTACCAGAGGACACCTCAGGAACAATCCAGACAAAAGCCACCACCGTCGTGGGGCCTACATCCTGGCTCGGGGAGACCAACATAAGTAAATACAGGGAAAACAGAACGGTGAGGTGCCCTGGGAGAGCTGGGTTGGAGACTGGGTTGCAGCCTGGAGTGAGGAGGGCCGAATTGAGAAGGTCAAGAGGCAACACAAGAGAGAAGGGAAAGTGATTGGATGGGGCGTTCTAGATTTTTCTAGGAGCAGGATATCGTTGTCATCTAGGGTACCCGGTGTGTTTTCTGGGCAGCCTGGGTGTTTTGGGGTCCCCTATTGCTTCCCCACTTGGCATGAATCCCCAGATTGGCTGGAGTTGCCCTGTCCATCACCCGGCCTCCCTGTTATCCCCGCCTCGGGAGTCGACCCCATGCCTGCTTGTGCGCAGCCTCTGGGGATGCTGTTGGGTGGCCCTCCGTCTCTGGTCAGAGGTCTTTTGTCCCAGATCGAAGGCAGAGCCACATGTCATCTAGCTGTTACCTTCCATGTTCTGCTTTTAGCAAATTCTGTGGTGGTTTGAACCTCTCAGTTGTGAGAGGTGGTGGTTGTGGAGGGCGCTCTCTTCCACTGGCCCTGTACCTTGTGTCCTGCCTTAGTGCAGACAAGGTCAGCATGGAGAGGAAAATATTTCCACTGATGTGGGCCCCCTGTAGAGGGCTGTTTTCCCTCAAGTTTCAGCTCTGAGAGATGGTGTGAAGCAACAGGTGTTGCCCCTTTAAAAGAGTCTAACAAATTTGTAGCAGTGATATGGACTGGGTAATAGACTGGTCCTTTTTTCTTTTTTTTTTCTTTCTTTTTTTTTTTTTGAGATAAGGGTTCACTGTTGCCCAGGCTGAAGTGCAGTGGTACCATCTCAGCTCACTGCAGCCTCCAGGGTCAAACAATCCTCCTGCCTCAGCCTCCCGAGTATCTGGGACTATAGCCATGTGCCACCACGCTCATTTTAAAATTTTTTCTTTTGTAGATCTCACTCCTGGGGTCTCATTATGTTACCCAGGCTGGTTTTGAACTCCTGGCTTCAAGTGATCACCCACCTCAGCCTCCCAAGTGCTGGGATTTTTCTTTTTTTTTTTTTTTGAGACGGAGTCTTGCTCTGTCGCCCAGGCTGGAGTGCAGTGGCTTGATCTCAGCTTACTGCAACCTCCGCCCTCCGAGTTCAGGCGATTCTTCTGCCTCAGCCTCCCAAGTAGCTGGGATTACAGTTGCCTGCCACCGCGCCCAGCTAATTTTTGTATTTTTAGTAGAGACGGGGTTTCACCATGTTGGCCAGACTAGTCTTGAACTCCTTACCTTGTGATCCACCCACCTTGGCCTCCCAAAGTGCTGGGATTACAGGCGTGAGCCACGCGCCCGGCCAGCCCCTGTTTTCTTATTACCCAGAACAACCTGATGTCTCCTTCTGTCATAGAATATTATCTATAAAAGCCATTTCAATGGGGAAAGGATTCCCTATTTAATAAATGGTGCTGGGAAAACTGGCTAGCCATAAGTAGAAAGCTGAAACTGGATCCTTTCCTTACTCCTTATACAAAAATTAATTCAAGATGGATTAGAGACTTAAATGTTAGACCTAATACCATAAAAATCCTAGAGGAAAACCTAGGTAGTACCATTCAGGACATAGGCATGGGCAAAGACTTCATGTCTAAAACACCAAAAGCAACGGCAGCAAAAACCAAAATTGACAAATGGGATCTCATCAAACTAAAGAGCTTCTGCACAGCAAAAGAAACTACCATCAGAGTGAACAGGCAACCTACAGAATGGGAGAAAATTTTTGCAATCTACTCATCTGACAAAGGGCTAATATCCAGAACAATACAAAGAACTCAAACAAATTTACAAGAAAAAAACAAACAACCCCATCCAAAAGTGGGCAAAGGATATGAACAGGCATTTCTCAAAAGAAGACATTCATACAGCCAACAGACACATGAAAAAATGCTCATCATCATTGGCCATCAGAGAAATGCAAATCAAAACCACAATGAGATACCATCTCACACCAGTTAGAATGGCGATCATTCAAAAGTCAGGAAACAACAGGTGCTGGAGAGGATGTGGAGAAATAGGAACACTTTTACACTGTTGGTGGGATTGTAAACTAGTTCAACCATTATGGAAAACAGTATGGCGATTCCTCAAGGATCTAGAACTAGATGTACCATATGACCCAGCCATCCCATTACTGGGTATATACCCAAAGGATTATAAATTATGCTGCTATAAGGACACATGCACACGTATGTTTATTGCAGCACTATTCACAATAGCAAAGACTTGGAATCAACCCAAATGTCCATCAGTGACAGATTGGATTAAGAAAATGTGGCACATATACACCATGGAATACTATGCAGCCATAAAAAAGGATGAGTTTGTGTCCTTTGTAGGGACATGGATGCAGCTGGAAACCATCATTCTTAGCAAACTATCACAAGAACAGAAAACCAAACACCGCATGTTCTCACTCGTAGGTGGGAACTGAACAATGAGATCACTTGGACTTGGGAAGGGGAACATCACACACCGGGGCCTATCATGGGGAGGGGGGAGGGGGGAGGGATTGCATTGGGAGTTATACCTGATGTAAATGACGAGTTGATGGGTGCAGCACACCAACATGGCACAAGTATACATATGTAGCAAACCTGCACGTTGTGCACATGTACCCTACAACTTGAAGTTTAAGAATAATAAATAAATTAAAAAAAAAAAAAAAAAAAAGCCATTTCAAGTGTCGTCACAGGTTATTTCTTTGAAATCACTGGTCTCTCTGTTCCTGGTGGAAGCCCTTGGCGGGTCTGTGGAGAAATGCAAGTTTGGGATGAAGTGAGGGCTGGCATCAGCCCCTCCTGCTCCAGGTCTTCTCTTCCCGCGAGTTCCTCCTGGTCTCTTCCGGGCCCTGGCCCCCGCCCGGCGCCTCGAGTCTGTGGAGCTGGCCGTGCTCAAAAGCAAAACAAAAGAACATCACCTCAAGCCTGGCCTTTGTCCAGATCTCGAGTCAGCCTCTGCAGGTGAGCTGGGCACATGCAATTTCCAAAGCTCAGGAGACTCCAGGCCCTCAGTGTAGGGAACCCCCCACGGGGGAATTGCGACGTCTGGAAAATTTGAAGGGGAATGGAATACTTTGAGCTCAGCCATTTCATGACAAGCGTCCATATTCCACGACCCAAGGGGCTGAGTGTTGGAGAAAAGTCACCCCCCAGGCTGGCATCATTCTGCTCTCACGTGACAGTTACAGGAAGGAGTAAATGCCTTGTGACTGCAGCCACCCCCAAAGCAAAGAACTCGGGTTCCTAACAGGCCGGGCACTTGCGGACGCCACTAGGGGGCGGTATTGCTAATCCTTCTCTCCTGCTTGCCCCAAAGAGCCCTGTCCCTGTCTCCTTCCCAGGCCCAGCTCTCTTGTCCCTGCTCCGTGGGGCTCCGCTGTTGGAAACTGCTGTGAGTTCCCTGGTGGCCCCTCTTCAGACAGGCAGCTGTCCCCGTGACTTTCCCATCCAGAGCCCGACCATTCCTCCAGGACTGACGTGTCTGTGGGTTGTCGTTGACACCAGAGGCATTTGAGTGTTTGTCCTTTTGATTTCTACAGAATCCTCGACATTCAAGGCCGTCTTAGACGTGGCCTGTCTCCTAATCCTTGATGTTGCTGGGCCCCTGCTCTGCCACATTGCCTCGCCGGCCAGGTGGCCTGCCCGCCCTCTAGCAGCGGCCCTCTCTCCACAGCCCCTGCACCAGAGGTGCATTTTGATCGCCTCCTTTCCACCCTGTTGGTGAGGGAGGGATTCCCACACTGGGGTTTCAGGATGGTCAAACCTAGCACCCAACACAGGACACCTGAGGTGCACAGCTGTGTGCTAGCTGCATCACTCACAGCTTGGCAGGAGGAGCACTGCAGGCCAGGCAGGGCCACACGGGGCAGCACTCGAGGGCAGGGTGAACAGCAGGGGTGGTGGGCAGCGGGCTTTGCAGTAACAAGAGGATGGGGTTCCCCTGGTTCCCACAGGAGATGCGATGGCTTCTGTGACTAATTCCTGGGCTGGTCGGGGAGTGAAGCCCGCTGCTCAGGGATAAACAGGAGATGTGTCTGGGGCCATGATAAGGCCCGGCTGGAGGGGGGGACCTTATCCGTGGGAGGAGAGTGGGGAGGGGAGCTTGCAGTTAAGTCGTTCAAGGCCCTTCCAGTTTTAGAGGCCAGGCAGCACCTAATATTAGCGTTAGACCTTAAACCAAGCGGGTGGGTGGAAGGCTGGCAAGGGAGTTGTCCTTGATGGTGACAGAGGACCTTAGGCCAGCGAGCCAAGTGACTGTCGGCTTCTCCCCCAAGGTGGGCAGCTGGAGTGTGTGGGATGCTGCGAAAGGGGGTGTGGGAGGTGAGAGTGGAAAGCCGTGCACTTTGGAGCTAGAAGAGGGGCTTAATTCTGTCTTAAGCGATACTTTGCCGTGGGTCTTTGCACATTTCGCTTCACCGACCTCGGCCTCCATTTTCCTCTCTGTAAAATGGGGATGCAACATATGCCTGACAGTGTTTGAAGGGATTACCTGAGACAGGTAGCTTCCTCTTTTTTTTTTTGAGACAGAGTCTTACTCTGTTGCCCAGGCTGGAGTGCGGTGGCTCGATCGTAGCTCACTGTAACCTCCACCTCCCAGGTTCAAGCGATTCTCCTGCCTCAGCCTCCCGAGTAGCTGGGATTACACACGCATGTCACCACTCCTGGCTAATTTTTGTGTTTTTAGTAGAGACAGGCTTTCACCACATTGGCCAGGCTAGTCTAGAACTCCTGACCTCGTGATCCGCACACCTCGGCCTCCTAAAGTGCTGGGATTACAGGCATGAGCCACCGCACCCCGTCTAGCTTCCTCTTAAATTGAGAGTTCCATTTTTCTCACAGGAGAAATGTAGACTTCTGGAGAGATACTTACCCACTGTCAGTCACGGTTCTACAGGACGTGTGTAGAGAGATTCACTATAAGGAACGGGCCCATGTGATTGTCGGGGCTGGCAAGTCCAGATCAACAGTGTGGACTGGCAGCCTGGAGACCCCCGAGAGCCAGCAATGCAGAGGAGGGCCAAGGCCGTCTGCTGGAGCGTCCCTTCTTGCTCAGGGAAGGTCAACTTTTGTTCTAGTCAGGCCTTCAACAGATTGAGTGAGGCCCACCCACACGATAAAGGGCAATCCGATTCCTCAGAGTTCGTGAATCTAAGCGTCAATTTCTCCAAAACACCCTCCAAGTTGACACACAAAATCAGCCCGCACCCAGGCCACCACTAGGAATTGGGAATTGAGAATGTGTGTGGCCTGGTGGGCTGACCAACAGTCTAGACTCCAAACAGCCGTGGGTCTGGATCCTTAATCCATGGCTCACCTGGCCTCCCAGACATTTAGTACAATACCCTCTCTCCCTCCGAATATTCTCATCTACAAAATGAGAATACTCTGAGGATAGCAATAAAATACCATACTCTCAGAACCTCTCATGACAATTCAGGAACTACTCAAACAGGGTTAAGCTGGTTCCTTCCCTGTGAGCAGGAACAACCCAAAGCATTTGTGAGTTAATACGTAGCTGAACCCAGCACGACACAGGTTCTCAGCCATCACATGGTTTAAAGGCTACAGACTCCCAGCCAGTGTGCCTGGGCTTGGATCCTGGCTCTGCCAATTGCTGTGTGACCAAGGCTGTGTTGCTTAACCTCTCTGAGCCTTGCTTTTTTCATCTGTAAAATGACATGACAGAGAGCCCTGGGCTCGGGGTCTTGCAGTGCAGATTAAATGAGAGACCCTGTGTGGAGTGTCTGGTGTTGGTGTCCCCTGTGGTGAGTCTCAGAACCCGTCAGCCAGGGTTGCTCCTCTCTGGACCCCATCACCGTCGCCACTAACCGCCTCATGGGCACATGTGCTACAGGGGTTTCGGTCTAAACCAATGCTTTTGGGCCCCAGCTCATATTGCTCTTCCTAGTGGACCCTTGCCCTGTTGAAAGCTATCAAATTAACATCTCAAAAGCCCTACATGGAGGCAGTGGCTAGAGCCTGTAGTCCCAGCTACTCAGGAGGCTGAGCCCAGGAGTTCAAGGCTGCAGTGAGCTATGGTCATGCCACTGTACTCAAACTTGGGCAACATAGCAAGACTCCATTTCTTAAAAAAAACACAAAAATCCTTTACCGTTGGGTTTCTTGCTATTGAGAAGCAGATGTTGGGCAGAAAGTTCCCTTTGGGGGATGGTGGGATTCGTACTGTTCACCAACAAAGGAGCAGCCACCCATGGCGGGCTGGTGGCCCTGGACCACCCTGAGGGATGAGTGAGATGCACATTCTCAAGCTGCAGTCATAACACCATCCTCTTGCCCTCCACGGCTGGCTTTGACACCCACCAGAGAAGCCCAGGCCAGAGCAGCCTCCAGGGGAGCTGACTCAGGCAGGATGGGAGCCGTGAACCAGAGGCAGCTGCAGAAACGTCCGGTGATGTGAGGCGGACGAGGCTCCTATGCGTGGCAAGGCTTCTACAGCTGACAATCCTGAGTGAGGCTCTCACGCACACGTTTGCAAAAAGGCATTTAAAACAGCCAATGTGAGAAACAAGCATTTAAAAAACAGAGCAAGACTGGGCACGGTGGCTCATGCCTATAATCCCAGCACTTTGGGAGGCCGAGGTGGGTGGGTGGGTCATTTGAGGTCAGGAGTTCGAGACCAGCCTGGTGAAACCCCATCTCTACTAAAAATACAAAAAAGTTAGCCAGGCGCAATGGCACCCGCCTGTAATCCCAGCAACTTGGGAGGCTGAGGCAGGAGAATCACTTGAGCCCGGGAGGCAGAGGTTGCAGTGAGCCGAGATCGTGCCACTGCAATCCAGCCTGGGCAACAGAGTGAGACTGTGTCTCAAAAACAAACAAACAACAGAACAAGATTCTATCCACCAAGCCAGCATGAAACAGAATACTGGAGTTCATGTGTATTAGTTTCTGGGGCCACCATAATACTTCGTCAAGAGTGGCTTGAAACAACAGAAATGTATTCTGTCCGTTCTGGAGGCCAGAAGTCCTAAGTCGGGGGGTCGGCAGGACCCCACACCTCCCAAAGGCTGCAGGAGAGAATCCTTCCTTGCCTCTGCCAGCTCCTGCCGGCTTCTGGTCCTCCCTGGCTTGCAGCCACATCACTGCAACCTCTGCCTCCGTCGTCACATGGTCTTCTCCTGTCTTCCCGTCTTCTTCTTCCCTTCTCTTCTGAGGACACCTGCCATTGGCTTTAGAGTCCACCCTAATTCAGGATGATATCTCAAGATTCTTTTTTATTTCTTTTGAGCTGGAGCCTCGCTCTGTCGCCCAGCCTGGAGTGCAGGGCACGATCTCAGCTCACTGCAACCTCCGCCTCCTGGGTTCAAGTGTTTCTCCTGCCTCAGCCTCCCGAGTAGCTGGGATTACAGGCGTTCGCCACCACACCTGGCTAATTTTTTATATTTTTGGTAGAGATGGGGTTACACCACGTTGGCCAGGCTGGTCTCAAACTCCTGACCTCAGGTGATCCGCCTGCCTGGCCTCCCAAAGTGCTGGGATTATAGGCGTGAGCCACCGCACCTGGCCTCAAGATAATTCATGGGAGGGGCCTGGTGGGAGGTAATTGAATCATGGGGGCGGGTTTTTCCCTGGCTGTTCTTGTGACAGTGAATAGATCTCATGAGATCTGATGGTTTTATAAAGGGCAGTTCCCCTGCACATGACCTCTTACCCGCTACGATGTAAGACGTGACTTTGCTTCTCCTTCGCCTTCTGCCATGATTATGAGGCCTCCCCAGCCATGTGGAACTGTGAGTTCATTAAACCTCTTTTTCTTTATAAATTACCCAGTCTTAGGTATTTCTTCATAGCAGTATGAAAATGGATGAATACACTAATTATATTTGCAAAGACGTTATTTCCAAATTAGGTCACATTCTTAGGTTTCGGGTGGACACAAAATTTGGAGGGACAGGATCTACACTATACCATGAGATGAGCCTGTGAGGAGGGCTGGCTGGGAGATGGACAGCAGTTTCACAACACCTGGCGGGTAAACCCAAGCCAGGAAGAATCCACCGTCATTGCAGAAATGCAACATGTCCTTGGAACTGTCCTCAGCTGGCTAGGCATGGCCCTTCTGAAGGTTCCTTTGCCTTGGCTGGTGCTGGCTGGAGGAGAGGAGGCGATGGTATGTGGGCAGCCAGAGGGGCTGCTGAAGTTAGCCTCACAGCACCAGCGTTAGCTCCCAGATCCTCACACAGTTCTTGGAGGTATGAGGAAACCGAGGCACAGGGAGCATAAGAAACTTGCTCATAGTCTTAAACTTGCAGTTAGTAACTGGCTGGGAGCTAGCTGGCTCCAAAACCTGTGGTCCCACATAGTCTTAAACTTGCAGTTAGTAACTGGCTGGGAGCTAGCTGGCTCCAAAACCTGTGGTCCCACCCACTCTGATACCTGACTGGAATCCTATCTTTACCTGGGGAATGTGGGCATATAACGAGCCAGAACCTGGGTTTCCCTGGGTGTAGGAGAAGCTCCAAGAGCTCAAGTGAAGCTGGACCAAACTCACTCCATCCCTCCTCGAGGACGGATTTTCCTTTCACTAGTAAAAGAGTGAAAAGATGCACTTTGAGGGGGTGAGGTGGGAGGATTGCTTGGGCCCAGGTGTTCGAGATCGGCCTGGGCAACACAGAAAGACATCATCTCAAAGAGAAAAAAAAAAAGAATGAGAAGACTTGCCACCTGGTGGTCCAGTGAAGGTGGCAGGCATCTGGCTTAGCTTTTCTGAGCTCAGCTCTACCATAACAGGTCGGACTGGGACACTCTGACCATGGAGACAGCTGGTGAGAGAGCCCTAGTGTAAAAGGGAAGATGAGGGATTTTGAGGTGGAGGCTTCAGTGAAAGAGAAAAGGACTTCTGGGCTTGACTGTGGTCCCCACCCCATGCAGCAGGTGGTCCCAGAAGGCTGCAATGGACAATAGGGGTAGGGGATCACAGGAGAGTGGATCTATTTTTATTTTTTAATGTTTTGAGATGGAGTCTTGCTCTGTTGCCCAGGCTGGAGTGCAATGGCACAATCTCAGCTCATTGCAATGTCCGCCTCCTGGGTTCAAGCGATTCTCATGCCTCGGCCCCCCAAATAGCTGGGATTACAGGCACGTGCCACCACACCCAGCTAATTTTTGTATTTTTAGTAGGGATCACCATTTTGGCCAGGCTGGTCTTAAACTCCTGACTTCAGGTGATCTGCCCACCTTGGCCTTCCAAAGTGTTCGGGTTACAGGTGTGAGCCACCGTGCCCGGCCGTACCTATTTTTAAAAGCATGTTTATGTAAGGCTGGCTTGAGGGATGACATCTGAGCCAGCAGAGGCTTGAAATCCAAAGAGAAGTGGAGGTGGGCATTTCAGGCACAGGAAATAGCCTGCAGGCCCTGAAATGGGAAGGCCTGGCCTTTTTGAGGAACAGACAGACAGACACCCGTGTGGCTGGGGCTTTGTGCAGCAGCAGGCAGAGGATGTGTGCCGAGGACAGAGGGGAGTCTGAGTATATTCACAGCACACAGGGGACTCCTCATCTGCAGTTTAGACAGAGCTGTCTGGATGCCGGAGGGGGGCAATGAACTGTGGACAGAATCCTAGCCAGGCAGTTACTGCAATAGTCCAGGCAGCGGGGACGGGCCTGGGCCAGATGCTGGCTTGCGGGGTGAAACAATAGGTGCATTGGAGGGGTGTTTTGGCAATCATGACTTTGCTGATGTGGAATTCTAGGACTGTGTTATTGCGGAGGCCTTAGAGATTTGAATTTTACAGCCAGTAGCAGCCAACCCAGTGGGATTGCCCAGGTCTGCCCAATTTCCCTGAACTTCCCTTCTGGGTGAAGAAGGGACTGAGACCCGGGTAGGGTAGGTGCTTGTGTTGGTCTGTCCAAGGAGCAGACGCAAAATTCGCTTTCAAGAAAGTGGAGCCCAGGGCTGGGCTGTTTTCCACAAGGGACAGTATCCACATAATCCACCCTCTTTCCAACACAGGGATACCGTTCACTCCATCGTGCTTCACCTTGCTCAGCCTCAGCTTGAAGCCCTCTGGCAATGGGGAGCTCATCACTTTGTGAGCTCAGCCCTAGGCAGGCAGCTTCTCCACATACGGAATCAAAACTCAGCTCTGTGGTCAGGCACGGTGGCTCACGCCTGTAATCCCAGCACTTTGGGAGGCCAAGGCAGGCAGACTGCTTGAGCCCAGGAGTTCAAGACCAGCCTGGACAACATGGCAAAACCCTGTCTCTACAAATTACAAAAAATTAGCTGGGTGTGGTGGCGTGTGCCTGTAGTCCCAGCTTCTCAGGAGGCTGAGGTGTGAGGATCATGTGAGCCCAGGGAGGTCGAGGCTGCAGCGAGCCGAGATCGCACCACTGTGCTGAAACCTGGGCAATAGAGCGAGACCCTGGTTCCAACAAACAAAACCCCAGCTCTAGGTGTGCCCTCGGCCCCTCCAGGCAGCCTGCGTCCTCTCCCCCAGGATTTAAGATCATACCACTCTTGTTTTGAGCTTTCTTTTTCAGGACAGTTAACTCTCAGGAAGACGGGGACCTCCAAAACTCTAAGTCGCCAAACCACCGCACTGCCCTGGGTGGAAGACATCGCTTCGGCAGCAGAGGAAACAACAGCTTCACAGAGCAGCCTGGCCCGAGGGGCTGCACGGGGTCTGTCTGGTCTCAGCTGTGGCCTCTGAGTCATTAGCGTTTTTTTCTTCTGAGGCCAGGGCTTCAGATTAGTCAGGGGCTCCTGTTTCCTGGCTGATGAAGCAGGTGGAAGAAACACAATCTGGCCGCCCGGAGGCTGCGTGAAGCTCATGACCCTGCGGAGTGACTACCCGAGTGAGCGCAGCTGGGTGGGACCAGAAACCACCTCTGGGCACTCCTAAGTCACAGGCGCAGGAGCCTTCGCCTCCGCCTTCAGGCTGGCCCTCGGGCTTCCCTGCTCAGAGGCAGGGAATTGTGCAGCCGGAGTTTCATTTTCCAAGGTAACGTGGGATTTTTATACTGTGCTAGATGAGAGAATGGGAAATGGAGCCTGGGTCGAGATGCCCACAATATGTAACACAAGCCTGCAGCGGGAGTCGGTTTCTCTGGGTGTGTACTTTCTTTTCTTTTTTTTTTTTTTTTTGAGACAGTCTCACTCTGTCACCCAGGCTGGAGTGCAGTGGCGCGATCTCAGCTCACTGCAGCCTCGACAGCCCGAGTCCAGCAATCCTCCCACCTCAGCCCCAAAAATAGCTGGGACTACAGGCATGTGCCACTACACCCGGCTAATTTTTGTATGTTTTGTAGAGACAGGGTTTCGTTATGTTACTGGATCAAATGATGTAAAGGGTTGAATTATGTACTCCCAAAAAGATATGTTGAAGTCCTAACCACCAGTACCTCAGCATGTAATGTTATTTGGAAATAAGGAGGGTCTTTACAGATGTAATCAACTGAAAATGGCACACCCTAAAGCAATCTGACTGGTGTCCTTCTAAACCAGGGAGATTTGGACACACATAGACGTGTATGGAGAGACGACGTTGTGGACACACAGGGAGAAGGTGGCACCAACAAGCTAGGGATACCAAAAGCTGGGAGAGCCTGGAACAGATCCTTCCTTTGTGGAAGGAGCCACCTCGGCCAAAACCTTGATTTAAGTTTTGTTTTGTTTCTCAAGACAGAGTCTGGCTCTGTTGCCCAGGCTGGAGTGCAGTGGCGTGATCTCAGCTCACTGCAACCTCCACCTCCCAGGTTCAAGCGATTCTCCTGCCTCAGCCTTCTGAGTAGCTGGGATTACAGGCACCTGCTAGCACACCTGGGTAGTTTTTTGTAATTTTAGAAGAGACAGAGTTTCACTATGTTGGCCAGGCTCATCTCTAACTCCTGACCTCAAATAATCCACCTGCCTCGGCCTCCCAAAGTGATGGGATTACAGGCATGATCCATTGTGCCTGCCAAGACCTTGATTTTGGACTTCCCACCTGCAGAACTGGGACACGACATATTTCTTTGTCTAAGTCACTAAGTTTGTGGTGCTTTGCTACGGCGGTCCTAAGAAACTAATACATATTGTAATTCTGTTTAGGTTTTTGAAGAACTACCAAATCACTTCCCTCCACAGCTGCACCACTTTCATTCCCACCAACAATGTAAGAGGCCGCCAATTTCTCCACATCCTCATCAAAACCTGCTATTTTCCATCCATCCATCCATCCATCTATCCATCTATCCATCCACCCATTCATTCATTTATAGTTTGAGACGGAGTCTTGCTGTGGCACCCAGGCTGGAGTGCAGTGGTGCGATCTTGGCTCATTGCATCCTCCGCCTCCCAGGTTCAAGTGATTCTCCTGCCTCATCCTCTGAGTAGCTGGGATTACAGGCGCGTGCCACCACGCCTGGCTAATTTTTGTATATTTAGTAGAATTGGGATTTTGCCATGTTGGCCAGGCTGATCTCAAACTCCTGACCTGAAGTGATCCACCTGCCTCAGCCTCCCAAGTGCCGGGATAACAGACATAAGCCACTGCGCCCAGCCTTCCTTTAAAAAAAAAAAATTATTGCCATCCTAGTAGGCATGGAGTGGGATCTCACTGTGTCTTGACTTGCATTTCCCTCGTGAGTGGGGTGCTCAGCATCTTCACTGGCCATCCGTACATCTTCTTTTGTTTTTTATTTTTTTTATTATTATTTTTGAGACAGTCTCAGTCACCCAGGCTGGAGTGCAGTGGCGTGAGCTCAATGCAACCTCCGCCTCCTGGGTTCAAGTGATTCTCCTGCCTCAGCCTCCCAAGTAGCTGGGACTACGGGCACCTGCCACCACACCCAGATAATTTTTTGTATTTTTAGTAGAGACGGGGGTTCACTGTGTTAGCCAGGATGGTCTCGATCTCCCGACCTCTTGATCCACCCGCCTCGGCCCCTCAGAGTGCTGGGATTACAGGCGTGAGCCCCCGTGCCCGGCCCCTCTCCCTCTCATTTGTATTTAAGTCCCCATTGTACAGTGCCCTGTCTGGTTTGCTTAGTCACTCTGTTTGGATGTATGAGTGGGTGGGAAGCCCTGGCCTTGGGCTTCCCCACTGCTTTCATTCAGTGTAGCCGGTTCAGTAGGAACGTTACAGCAGCCCCATCCCGTCACTTCTCAGAGGGCTTAGAATAAACCTGAATTCCTCACACAGTCCTCACGGTGGCTCCCCGACTCCCCACCCACTTCACTTCTTCCCTCTCATGACCAAGGGCGATCATGGAATACAGCGTGCACACGGGGATGTTTCTGAAAGATAAACGAGGACAACAGACATCCACTGGGACTGTCTTCAGCACACCAGGAGGGGAGGTCAGCCTGGCCATTGCTCTCAGCCACACTGGCCCTAGTGTGTCCTTGAGCGTCTCAGCTCTTGCCCGTGTGGGGCCTTTGCACAGGCTGCCCCGGAGCCTGGATGGCTGTTCTCTTGCTTTTCTCCCTTCTGGCTCTTTCCTGGCCTGCGGGTTTCACCTCCAGTGTCTCCTTCTCAGGCTGCCTCTGCCAACATGCCTGTCTAGGGGAGACCTACCCTGTCACCCTCTCACTACTCCTTGCCTATTTTTTTCATAGCATGGATCAGAATTCAAGATGATCAATTCATTGCTTACCTGCTTTCTGTCTGCTTACTCTAGACTGTATTTGTTTTTTGTTTGAAACGGAATGGAACCAGCATGTTGCCCAGTGCCTGACAAAAGTTAGATGACAAATCAATAGCTGTTGAAGGAATGAGCTATTCATAATGGTAAGAAAGGCACTGTCGTGTGGCTATACAGATGACAGCTGGGAACTGATAACACTTGTCTGAAGATCCACATTCTGCGAAGAGCAGACTTGCAAGCTGGAAAATATTAAACCAATGAGGAATGTTTGGCTCTCAAATTGTACTTCAACCAGAGGATGGGTTGGAATCATTGTCAATGGTGTTTCTCCCTTAAGCTGTTGTGAGAATGGGTTTTTACAGCTCCTGACTTCTTTCTTGTAGTTATTCATCTCCCCAACTCCCCCCCACCATTCACTGCCACCCCCACAATCCACCTAACACCTATGCATCCACCCACCCAGCCACCATTCCAACCAACATCCATGCACCATCTGCCTACCATCTAACCTCCCATCCCCTCCAGCACCCACGAAGCCAGCACACACCCACCCATCCCTGGCGCTGGGCCATGGCTGCGTGGCCCCACGGGAGGCTGAGTATTACCAGTGGGGGGAGTGGTTGACTTAGGGGAGCTCCCTTTCAAAGTGTCCAAAGATGAAGGTTATATGTGAATAAAGCAGTGAGGAGAGATAACTGAGATTTCCGTCCAGACCTGGTGATTTGGGGACACAGGAAGGCCCAGCCACAGAGGCAGGCTTTGTTATTGCAAAGATCAGCCTGTGCATGTATCTGCCTGGACCCAGTGGTTTGTGCTTGACAATCTCCCGCCCAAGGGGAGAGTCGTAAGGCGTCAGAAAGGGCCTCGAGGCCGCCGCTGCTCTCACACGCAGCCCTTGCTTCTTTTTTTTTTTTTTTTTTTTGAGACGGAGTCTCAATCTGTCACCCAGGCTGGAGTGCCGCAACTTGATCTTGGCTCACTGTAACCTCCGCCTCCGGTGTTCAAGCGATTCTCCCGCCTCAGCCTCCTGAGTAGCTGGTATTACAGGCATGCGACACCATGCCCAGCTAATTTTTTTATTTTTAGTAGGGGTTTTGTCATGTTGGTCAGGCTGGTCTCAAACTCCTGACCTTGTGATCTGCCTGCCTTGGCCTCCCAAAGTGCCGGGATTACAGGCATGAGCCACCATGCCCAGCCAGCCCTTGCTTCTTTCTTGCCACCAGAAGATGAAAGAGAAAGTGTTTGGAGTCATATTGAGAATGTTGAGTGTTGCCAGGGCCTTCAGCTCCAGCCAATCCCTCCTTTGCAGAGGAGGAAGCCTGGGCCAGGGGCTACTGTTACCAGTGTCCAGCCAGAGTCTCTGGGGGACCTGCCAGGCCAAGCATAGCCTCAGAGAGGATGCGATTCTGTTTTATGGGATGTCCCCTTCTCTGACTCCATAGTCTTTGGGAGATCACCATGCCTGCATGCCATTTAGCTGTAGTAAACAGGGTTACTGTCTTTGTGTCTTAAAATTTTAAACGCTTGCTACAGACTAGGGAATTCTTTGTGTCTTAAACACAAGGGTGCTAACATCTATTGAAGAAGTCACGCCAGTGCTGTCTGGGGTTATAATCTGCACTGCTTATCTTATCCCTGGAGAGCCCCTTCTGGAAAAGTCTGCAGTCAGACGGAAGCCAGAGCCCTAGTTCGAGGAAGGGAGGTTGCTGAGAATCAGCCAGGTGGTTTAAGGGCCCGGCCAGCCTCAGTAATTGAGCGTGATGTATAACCCTGGGCTCTCCCTGCAGCCTCTCCGCGTATCACTCACACCTTCTAGGCTGTCCTGTTGAGACTTGTGCCTGCACCAAAGCATCCTGCAGAGCACTGGGGCCTCTGAATGTTATTTCTCCTGCCTGACAAATCCAGACTTTCCCAAATTCAAAAGCACACCTCAAAAGAGAGATTATCAAAGCCCTGCAAGTACATTTTCCGCCCCCGCCACCCTGCCAAGTCCCCCATATTCTGCTATGGATTCGGCTTTTGACGGACTTATTTATTTAGTCCATTTAGAAAAACTGTACCTTTGGAGACAAAAGGTGGGGTAAAGAGAGGAAATAACAGTGGGAATACAGAAAAAAACAAAAGGCAGTGGCCAGCATGTGTTAAAAGTCAATAAAATGTGGCCAGGCGCGGTGACTCATGCCTGCAATCCCAGCACTTTGGGAGGCCGAGGCAGGCAGGACACTTGAGGTCAGGAGTTCAATACCAGCCTGGCCAACATGGTGAAACCCGGTCTCCACTAAAAATACAAAAATCAGCCAGGCGTGGTGGGGGGCGCCTGTAATCCCAGTTACTCTGGAGACTGAGGTGGGAGAATTGCTTGAACCTGGAAGGCAGAGGTTATGGTGAGCTGAAGTCACAACATTGCACTCCAGCCTGGGCAACAGAGCGAGACTCTGTCTCAAGGAAGAAAAAAAAAAAAAGCCAATAAAATGCCTATTTGAAAGGGTTCTTCTTTGGTTCTCTCGTAATGGATTGACTGAGACTCCCCTCGCCGCAGTGCTAATGCTCAAAGGGAGAAGTGTCTTTACAAGCAGCCCCATCTGCAGTGATGTTCTGAAGGCAGACGCCCCGGCCTGGTGTGTGTGTCTGTATTTCCCGGCCAGCTGCAGCTGAGACTTCTGCATGCATCTGCTGTTGGCCCCCCGTTTTCTAGCCTGGGGATCAGAGGTGGTATCATCTGTTGGAGGGTTGGGGCAATGCAGAATTATGAATTTTCAGTCGGGCACTGTGGCTCGTACCTGTAATCCCAGCACTTTGGGAGGCCAAGATGGGTGGATCACCTGAGGTCAGGAGTTCCAGACCAGCCTGGCCAACATGGTGAAACCCTGTCTCTACTAAAAATACAAAAATTAGCCGGGCGAGGTGGCAGGTGCCTGTATTCCCAGCTACTCGGGAGGCTGAGACATGAGAATCGCTTGAACCTGGGAGGCAGAGGTTGCAGTGAGCCGAGATTGTGCCACTGCACTCCAGCCTGTGCGACAGAGCAGGAATCCATCTCAAAAAAAAAAAAAAAAAAAAGATTTTTCTTTTAAAAGTCATTCTTGGCAGGTGTGGTGGCTCATACCTGTTGTCCCAACACTTTGGGAGGCCAAGGTGGGCAGATCACATGAAAGGTCAGGAGTTCGAGACCAACCTGGCCAACATGGTGAAACCCCATCTCTACTAAAATACAAAAATTATCTGGGCATGGTGGTGCACACCTGTAGTCCCAGCTACTTGAGAGGCTGAGGCATAAGAATCGCCTGAACCCAGGAGGTGGAGGTTGCAGCGACCTGAGAGCCAAGATGGCACTACTGTACTCCAGCCTGGGCAACAGAATGAGATTCTGTCTCAAAAAAAAAAAATAATTCTTTGCCAGACCAGCAATTCAGACAGGTTACGGGAACAGGAGAGGATCTCACAGCTTGCTGAGCTTTGGGGACATCTATAAATCTGTTTGCTGCTAATTTTCCCGGCACTTTGGGAGGTCAAGGCCGGTGGATCACCTGAGGTCAGGAGTTCAAGACCAGCCTGGCCAACACGATGAAACCCTGTTCTACTAAAAATACAAAAAACATTAGCTGGGTATGGTGGCACATGCCTGTAATCCCACATAGTTAGGAGGCTGAGGCAGGAGAAATGCTTGAACCAGGGAGGTGGAGATTGCAGTGAGCCAACGTCATCTCACTGCACTCCAGCCTAGACAACAGAACAAGACTGTCAAAAAAAAAAAAAAAAAAAATTAGAAGGAGCCAGAAGCTAGACCTAGAATGCAATAATGTGAAGATAGCTAATATTGGTCTCCTGGACAAATAATAATTGATCAAGTAAACTTTAAGTTGTGGCTTAAAAATGGCACCCCACTATATGTGTGTGTGTGTGTGTGTGTGTGTGTGTGTGTGTATATATATATGAATACCAGATACTTGAAAGATGTAAACATAAACATAAACTACTTCATGTCTGTTGCCTCATGGTCACAATGTGGCTGCTCACCTCCAGCATCACATATGTGTTTTAGGCTTTGTTAAAAAGCTGCTAAAATGAGTTCCTGGAAGCCTTGGTAATTTCCAATTATATTTCACTGGCCAAGATCTAGCTGTAAGGGAGATTGGGAAAAATGAATGTCTTTATCTGGGTACCTTGCTCACCCCAAACAATACTGGAGTTTTTTAAAGAAAAAATGATAGAAGGGATAATAGTATACAACTAGTAGCATCTGCCCAGTGTCTCACTGACTAATTGTTGTAAGATGTTGGGGGAAGAGAGAAACAAGAATGATATCTGGGCTCTGGGCCTCAGGGACTGGGAAGCCAATAACACTGTCTACTGATTTGGAAAACATAAGGTTGGGGAATCAATACTTCTCTTTTAGCCACATTCAGTTTGAGATGCCTGTGAGATTTCTGAGTAGAGAAATCAAGGAGACAGTGGAACATGCGTACCTGGAGCTCCAGGATATACAGATTTGAGAGCACAGCATATGAATGAAATTTTAAAACTACGGACTAGATGACATCACCAGGCAGAGGAGAGGAGACAGTCCAGGACAGGCTGGATGCAGTGGTTCATGCCTGTAATCCCAGCACTTTGAGAGGCAGAGGTGGGCAGATCACCTGAGGTCAGGAGTTCGAGACCAGCCTAACCAACATGGCGAAACTCTGGTTCTACTAAAAATACAAAAATTAGTCGGGCGTGGTGGCAGGCGCCTGTAATCCCAGCTACTTGTAATCCCAGCTACTTGAACCTGGGAGATGGAGGTTGCAGTGAGCCAAGATCACACCATTGCACTCCAGCCTGGGCCATAATAGTGAAACTCTGTCTCAAAAAAAAAAAAAAAAAAAAAAAAAAAAAAAAAAAAAAAAACAGTACAGAGACCTGGGTCTGGAGGGAGGAAGAGCAAACGAAGAGGTTGCACCAGAACCTGCAGTGTTCCCAAAGCCCCAGGAGGAAGGTTTCCAAGGTGAAAAAGTGGTCAAATATCTGACTTGACTGCTGAGACTGTGAGTAAGATGAGGACAGAAAACCAACTGGTGGTTTTGGCAAAATACGGGCCCTTCGTGTCCTTGATAAGAACTTTTACTCTCTGGCTGGTGGATGTAGCCCCTCCCTTAATGATGCACACTTGGCTTGTCTCTCTCTTTTTTTCACGCCCAGATCCCATAGGACTGAGAGTTGTATCTTTTTTCTCTGCTTTTTTGCTAATGAAGACAATGCTACAATGAGTGTCTTGTGCACATATGTTTGCAAACCTGTGAAAATATTTCTTTTGGATAAGGTCTAGAAACCATTGAGTCAAAAGGTATGCATATGTTAAATTGTAATCCACATCGTCAGATGTCTACTAAATGGTTATACCGATTTACATTCCTATCAGCAGTGTTTTTGAGTTTTAGTTTAACACAAAATTAAATCTTCGCTAATCTGGTAGTTGAAAACTCTTGTTAATTTCATTTGAACTTCTTTTTTTTTCCATTGGATATTTGCATCCCTGTTTTTCCTCATGTTTCTTTTTCAGTTATTCTTTTTTCTTTTCTTTTTTTTTTTTTTTTTTGAGACGAAATCTCACTCTTTCATCAGGCTGGAGTGCAATGGCATCATCTCAGCTCGCTACAACCTCCGCCTGCCGAGTTCAAGCAATTCTCCTGCCTCAGCCTCCCAAGTAGCTGGGACTACAGGTGTGTGCCACCACGCCCGGGTAATTTTTGTCTTTTCAGTAGAGACAGGGTTTCACTATGTTGTCCAGCATGGTCTGGATCTCTTGACCTCGTGATCTGCCTGCCTCAGCCTCCCAAAGTGCTGGGATTACAGGTGTGAGCCACGACACTGGGCTCTTTTTTCTTGTTTATTCATCAGAGCGCATATATATATATAAATGTGTGTGTATGTGTATAATATATACATATATTTATATATACACACAATATATATATAATTTTTTTCCAGTTTATGGTTACCGTTTGGTTTTTAAGTGTTTTTTCTTGCCAACTTTAAATTCTGTATTTATTACATAGTTAAATTTGTCAGTTTTGTTCTTTTTTGCTTAGAAACGCCTTCATCACCCCAATATTATAAAAATATTCATTTTCTTCTATGTTTTATAGTTTCTTTTTAAGATTGAAGCTTTGATCTTTATAGAATTATTTTGGTGTCAGAAGAGAGGATGAAAGCCAAGCTTTATTTCCCAAGTGGTTGGCCAGCTGTTTCAACACCATTTCTTGAACAATTTATTTTTCTCCAATCAATTTAAAATGCCACTCTTCTTATTCAATGAATTTCTACATATTGGTGGCTCTATTTCTGAATTATTTTTTGTTCCATGAGTCTACCTATGAATTTGTCTGCTGTTGTATCAGTACCATACTGTTTTAATCGCTGTAGCTTTATGTGTCAGTTAGGAAGCCTTTCTGTTGCCAGTGCTGGAAAATCCATCTTAAACTGGTTTAAACACAGGGCAATATATTAGCTCAAATAAATGAAAAGACTGGGAGTGCTGAAAGTCACCAGGACCCTTTCTTTTTCTGTCACTTGACTTTGCTCCCAAACTAGGCCAGAGCCCGTCTCTTTGAAGGTTCAAGTCCAGCTGCCTCTCTCTGGCTGCTGCACAAGCCCTGTTGGCTCTTATTGGCATTAATGGGATCACAGGCACATGCTGGGGCAGGCCTGAGTCAATGCCAGGGTGGAGTCAGCTTCACCCAAAGTACTTGGGCTGAGAGGGAAAATGGGGTCCCACGCAGGGAAAGTGTCACCAGAATGGAAGGTAAGAGCCAGTAGGGGCTGGGCAGTGAGACCAAAGGATGTCTTCCATTTGTAAATCACTGTTGGTCCCCATGCAGACCTTGTTTCTTCTCATTTGCAGAAATTCCCTGGCTATTCTCATGTGATAAATTTTTTTTTTTTTTTTTTTTTTGAGGTGGAGTTTCACTTTTGTTGTCCAGGCTATAGTGCAGTGGCACAATCTTGGCTCACTGCAACCTCCACCTCCTGGGTTCAAGCGATTCTCCTGCCTCAGCCTCCCAAGTAGCTGGGATTATAGGTGCCTGCCATCACACCTGGCTAATTTTTGTATTTTAGTAGAGACAGGGTTTCACCATGTTGGCCAGGCTGGTCTTGAACTCCTGACCTCAGCTGATCCGCCCACCTCGGCCTCCCAAAGTGCTGGGATTACAGATGTGAGCCACCGTGCCTGGCTTCTCATGTGTTAATTCTTATATTTGAATTCAGAAAATAATTTTTTTCAAGTTCTAAAAGAGAAAAATGAAAGTTTATATTCGATTGCATTGGATTTATAGACTGTTCTCAGGGAAAAGGATGCACTTACGGTACTGAGTGTATTGAGTCATCCTATTCAAACACATGGGCTATGTCTTGATTTCCTCAAGTCTTCCTTAATTACTCTCAGGAGAGCTTTAAAATCTTCATATGGGTTCCACATCTCTCTCAAATTCATTACTGGGGCTTTTTGTTTTTTAATGAAGAGGCTTTATTTTTTTGAACAGTTTTGAGTTTACAGAAAAATTAAGCAGAAAGTTCAGAGTGTTCCTGTGTACCTCCCACTCTGCCCCGCTCTCCACCCAATCTCCCTTGTTATTAACATCTTGCATAAGTGCTACGTTTGTTGTAATTAATGAGCCAATATTGATACCTTGTTTGTTTGTTTAAATAGAGATGAGGTTTTGCCCTGTTGGCCAGGCTGGTCTGGAACTCCTGAGCCCAAGTCTGGCCTCTCAAGGTGCTGGGATTACAGGCTTGAGCCACCATTCCATGCCCCAATATTGATGCATTATTATTACCTAAAGTCTCTAGTTTATAGTAGGATTCACTGTTTGTGCTGTGCATTCAAAGTTTTGACACATGTATAATGTCAGTTATCCATCCTTCCAGTATCATACAGAGCAGTTTCACTGCCCTAGAAATGCCAGGGTCCCTTTATCCCACCCTCCCTCTCTCTCTCCCTCTCTCCCTTCCTTCCTCTGAGCCCCTTGCAACCACTGATTATTTTACTTCTTCATAGTTTTTGTGTTTTCCAAAATGTCCCATAGTTGGAATTATGTACTACGTAGCCTCTTCAGATAACTGCTTTCACTGAGCAATAAGCATGCAAGATTTCTTCCTGTCTTTGTCTATTTCTTCGTCTTAGAAATAGACTATTTGATAGTCTATTTCTTTTTCTTTTCCTTTTTTTTTTCTTTTCTTTCTTTTTTTTTTTTTTTTGACAAGGCCTTGCTCTGTTGCCCAGGCTGTAGTGCAATGGTGTGATCTCGGCTCACTGCAGCCTCAACCTCTTGGACTCAAGAGATCCTGGCTGGGTGCAGTGGCTCACTCCTGTAATCCCAGCACTTTGGGAGGCCGGGGCAGGCGGATCACTTGAGGTCAGGAGTTTGAGACCAGCCTGGCCAAAATGGTGAAACCCTGTCTCTACTAAAAATACAAAAATTAGCCAAGTGTAGTAGCATGCAACTGTAATCCCAGCTACTCAAGAGGCTGAGGCGGGAGGATCGCTTGAGCACAGGAGGTTGAGGCTGCAGTGAGCCATGATTGTGCTACCACACTCCAACCTGGGCAACAGAGGGAGACCTTGTCAAAATAAATAAATAAGTAAATGAAGTTCAACATTTATCTCACTGGGCTCCAACCAAGGTGTTGGCAGGCTGTGTTTTTTCTGGACGGTCTGGAGGAGAATCCATTTCCTGTATACCAGTTTCACCTGCAATCCTCGGTTTGTCGCCCCCTCCTTAAAGCCAGTCACATTGGCCCAAGTCCTTCTCACGCTGCCATCTGTCTGGTTCTCTGGCTCCTGCCTCCTTCCTCCACTTATAAGGACCCTTGTGAAGACATGGGGCCTCCTTGGATAATCTAGGGGCACCTGCTTGTTTTAAGGTCAGGGAACTAGCAACTGCAACTTTGCCTGCCGCCTCAGCCCCCTGTACTCTGTAACTTCACGTATTTACGGGCTCTGAGCATTGCCCTATGGGCATCTTTGGGGGTCTTTCTTTTGTCCACCACAGTTCCCTTTTCACTTCTCCAATGCCTGTTTAACCAACTCCTTATATTAACTACTCTCTCTTATGGTAGTTTCTGTGTTCCTAACTAGGTCCTATTGATACTATGGTTATTGCATGTTACATGAAACGTTTAAAACCATCTCTCTCTCTCTCTCTCTATCCATCTCTATCTATCTGTCTGTCTGTCTATCTATCTATCTATCTATCTATCTATCTATCTATCTATCTGTCTATGTCTAATCCTGTAACTAGTCATCTTATTGAAGGAGATTTTCATCTTGATACTATAGTCATTGCGTGCTACATGAAACTTTTAAAACCATCTCTCTATATCTATCTATCCATCTATCTGTCTATCAATCATCTATCTGTCTAATCCTGTAACTAGTCATCTTATTGAACTAGATTTTCCAGACATATAACTATATTATCAGGAAATAAATATAATTTTTTCTCTTATTTTCGACCATTTTTTTTTATCTTATTGACTCTCTTGTTCCATTTTATAGTACAATGCTTCCTAAATAATGGTCAATAATGGAGGCAGTGGGTGCCCTTCCTAACATGTGTTGTAACGTGCCCACATGTGTCCATAAAATATATCACCATTTTAAAGAAATCTTAACCCAAACATAGTTTACTAAAAAGTATCTTTCTAGTTTTTAGAAAATTTTTATTTTTTACTCAATTTTTAAAAACTTTTTTGAATATGTAACACATTCCTGTGGTTCAGAATTCAGAAGGTACAAAAGGCTATAATAAGAAGGTATAATATAAAAAATCCTGGCTAGGCAAGGTGGCTCATGCCTATAATCCCAGCACTCTGGGAGGCCAAAGTGGGAGGATCACTTGAGCCCAGGAGTTTGAGACCAGCCTGGACAATATAGTGAGACCTCATGTCTACAAAAAATAAAATTAGCTGAGGGTGGTGGCGCACGCCTGCAGTATGAGTTACTCAAAAAACTGAGGTGGGAAGATCACTGAGCCCAGGAGGTCAAGGGTGCGATGAGCTGAGATTGTACCATTGCACTCTAGCCTGGGTGACAAAGTTTTACCCTGCCTCAAAAATTAAATAAATAAATAAAAATAAATAAAATGTCTCCTTCCCACCGTCATCCTCTGCTCTTCTTCCCTGAGGCAGCCAATCTTACCAGTTTCTGGTGTGTCTTTCCAGAGATACTTTATACAAGTATAAGCATAAAGAACTTGTAACTGCTGTCACTCAACCTTGTTCCCAACCTAGGCCAGAGCCTGTCTCTTCCCAGGTTCAAGTCCAACTGCCTCTCTTTGGGTGCTTTGTTAACCCCACTGGTTCCTGTTGGCATTAATGGGGTCACAGGCCCATCCTGGGGCAGGCCTGAGTCAATGCCAGAGTGGAGTTAGCTTCACCCAAAGTACTTGGGCTGAGAGGGAAACGGGTGCCACGAAGGGAAAGTAGGTGTCACCGGAATAGAAGGTGCCAGGAAGATAAAGTGGGTGTGTCACCGGAGTAGAAGGTGAGAACTTCTTCATGATTGCCTTCTCCTTCTGATTAGAAAAGGCAATGGAAGTTTATCAAATGTCTCAATGGCTCATCTTGTGATGCTTGTATTATTTTTCTCCTTTGAACTACTGAGTCCTCTGGGATGGATTTTGAATAAACTCATTTATGGTGTACATTTATCTTTATGGGTTCTATTTTCTAATGTTTTATTAAGCATTTGTTCAACATTTATTTATTTTTTTTTGAGACAGGGTCTTGCTCTGTCACCCAGGCTGGAGTGCAGTTTCATGATCTTGGCTCACTGCAACCTCTGCCTCCTAGGTTCCAGCGATTCTCTTGTCTCAGCCTCCTCAGTAGCCGGGATTACAGGCATGCGCCATTATGCCTGCTAATTTTTGTATTTTTAGTAGAGATGAGGTTTCATCATGTTGCCCAGGATGGTCACGAACTCCATCAAATGATCCTCTCACCTTGGCCTCCCAAAGTGCTGGGATTATAGCCGTGAGCCACCATGCCTGGCCCTTTGCCCACTTTTTAATGGGGTTGTTTTTTCTTGTAAATTTATTTAAATTCCTTATAGATGCTAGATAAAGAAAATGTGGTACATTTACGCCATGGAATACTATGCAGCCATAAAAAGGAATGAGATCATGTCCTTTGCAGGGATATGGATGGAGCTGGAGGCTGTTATCCTTAGCAAACTAACATAGGAACAGAAAACCAAATACTACATGTTCTCACTCGTAAGTGGGAGCTAAATGATGAGAACACGTGGACACATGGCGGGGGCTGGTGGGGGTGGGGGTGGGGACAGCAAACACTGGGCCTGTTGGAGGGTGAGGGGTGAGAGGTAGGAGAGGGCCAGGAAGAGTAGCTAATGGATGTTGGGCTTAATACCTGGGTGATGGGATGATCTGTGCAGCAAACGACCATGGCACACGTTTACCTGTGTAACAAACCTGCATCCCGCACATGTAGCCCGGAACTTAAAGTAAAAGTTGGAAATTAAAAACAAAAAGTTGGCAGAATTGCCATGAAACCATCTGAATGTGAAGTTTTTGTAGGGGAATCGTTCATTGACAACTTCTTCCATTTTCCAAAATTACTAAGTAACCCTTTCCATCTTTCCTTTGGTCAATTTTAGTAAGACGTACTTTCCTAGAAGACCACTAACTAGCACAGAATTGCCTAAATATTGTCTTGTAATTATTTCCCTTACTTGATCCTAATTTTATTACTTGTGTTCCCCGACCCCTGCCTTTAAAAAAAAGATCAAATGAGTTTGTGATCTTTCTACTTTGTTTTTCAAAGAGAACTAAATCGTGATTTTTTTTTTTTTTTTTTGGAGACGGAGTTTCACTCTTGTTGTCCGGGCTGGAGTGCAATGGCACAATCTCTGCTCACTGCAACCTCTGCCTCCCAGGTTCAAACGATTCTCATGCCTCAGTCTCCTGAGTAGCTGGGACTGCAGGCGCCCACCACCACACCAAGCTAATTTTTGTGTTTTTAGTAGAGATGGGGTTTCGCCATGTTGACCAGGCTGGTCTTGAACTCCTGACCTCGGGTGATCCGTCCGCGTTGGCCTCCCAAAGTGCTGAGATTTCAGGAGTGAGCCACTGCGCTCAGTGATAAATCACGAATTTGCTAACAATTCTTCTGTTTCCCCCTTCTGTCTCCTTTAAGTTTTGTGTTAATGTTTCTAAGTCCCTCCTCCCTGCGGAATACTCGATTCACTTTTGCTTTCCATGAAGTATTTAAGAATATAAATATCATTTTGCCTTCGGCTTTGACCCTGTCCCATGAGGTTTTGATATATAATATCCTCATTATTGTAATTTCCTAGATAGGCTGCAGTTGTAGTTTGATTTCCTCTTTAAAATGAGGAAAAACAAGATTTTTTTTTTTTTTTACATTTCCGATAGGTTGAGTATTAATTTTCTTTTTGCTTCAACCTTATTATTTTTAGTTTTATTGTAGCTTGAGAAGGTGGTTTCTATTTCACTTCTTAGAATGTATTGAGGTTTTCTTTGTGATCTAATATATTGTAAAATTGTATAAGTCTCCTATTGTTTTTGAAAAGACAGTGTATTCTATTTTCGCTTTCCTTTCAGGACAAAGAATTAGATATACATGTACAGTGTAAGATCAGCCTTGTCCATCTTGTTATTCAGACCCTCTGCATCTTTTTTACCCCCTTACTTGATGATGGCGACTGAGAGAAGTGAGTTAAAATATCCTACACTAATATGTTGCTGTCCTTTGTTGCAGATCCAGAAATATCTTTTCACTGTGGACCATGAGGTTCATCATAATCAAGTGACCTTTTTGTATAACTTACTGAGTTTTCCTTGCATTCAGCTTTCTCAGATATGACTATTATACATTTCCCTTGCTTTCTTTTTATTCAGGCACCATCATTTATTTAGGTACCATCATATTATTTTGCTTGTAATTTGACTTTCAGCTCTTCTGAACCACCTTATTTTAATATATCAGCATATATTTAGAGTTATCTTTTCAAATGTAATGTGAGGCCAGGCGCAGTGGCTCACGCCTGTAATCCCAGCACTTTGGGAGGCGGGGGCAGGAGGATCGTTTAAGCCCCGGGGCTCAAGGGTGCGGTCATCTATGATTGCACCACTGTACTCCAGCCTAGGTGACAGAGCAAGAGGCTGTCTCAAAGAAAAGAAAAAAAAGAAAAGAGAGAGAGAGAGAGGAAGAAAATGTACTCTTGGAGCATCTATTTCTCCATTTCCTAATTTTATGTACTTGTTCTGGAGTGTTTGTCCTACTTTATACCATTTTCTGTTGAAAATAATGAAATAGGCCTTTTTTTCCCAGGAATTGCAATAATATTCTTGTAATTAGAGCTTCTGCATTACTTGGATGTAATTTATAGTTAATAGATTCAGTGCTCCATGCTGATTTTTAATCATATGACTTCCTCATTTCTGAGTTATTTATTTATTTATTTATTTATTTTATTTTTTGAGTCTCGCTCTGTCGCCCAGGCTGGAGTGCAGTGGCGCCATCTCCACTCACTGCAAGCTCCGCCTCCCGGGTTCACACCATTCTCCTGCTTCAGCCTCCTGAGTAGCTGGGACTACAGGCGCCTGCCACCACGCCCAGCTAATTTTTTGTATTTTTAGTAGAGACGGGATTTCACCGTGTTAGCCAGGATGGTCTTGATCTCCTGACCTCGTGATCCGCCCACCTCAGCCTCCCAAAGTGCTGGGATTACAGATATGAGCTACCGCACCTGGCTATTTATTTATTTTTAAAAGAGAGACAAGGCCTTGCCTTGCCCTCAGACCCAGGCTGGTCTTGAACTCTCAGGCTCAAGCGACCCTCCTGACTCAGCCTCCCAGAGTGCTGGGATTACAGTCATGAACCTTACCCAGCCTAAGTTAATTATTTTAATCTTGTCTTTAACATAGATTGTGTCTTCAAGTAGATTTTTTCAATCTTATTGAGGTATACTTGCAGTATACTAAATTGCATGCATCTAAAATGTACAATTGGATCAGTTTAGGTTCACACATACCTGTGAAACTATCACTGCAATAAAGAGAACAGGCATTTCCATCTGAGGAAAAGCAATGCTCTATATGGAGGATGGACAACCCAAATATCTAATGTACCACTAATTTTATAGACCTAACAATACAATAGAACAAATTGAACAGAAAAAAATTAAAAGCATAATAAAAATGGAATTCCCTGAAATGAAGGAAGACATAAATATTCACATCAAAGAAGTCCTTCATTATAATAAAGAACTATAAACTCTGAGAGAAATTATTGAAAGACAAGGTTAAAAAGAATATGGCAAAAATAAAGTTATATGCCAAGAAAAGTAGTCTAACTCAGATTTCTTCTTTTCTTTTCTTTTCTTTTCAAGGCAGGGTCTCAGTCTGTCACCCAGGCTAGAGTACAGTGGTACCATCTTGGCTCACTGCAGCCTCGACCTCCTGGGCTCAAGTGAGCCTCCTACCTCAGCCTCCCAAAATGCTGGGATTACAAGCATGAGCCACTGTGCCTTGCCTTCTTGGCAATTTTAAATGAAAGAAGAAGATGGAGTAATGCCTACTGAGGCCTATGTTTGAGGGGTGTTGTATGACCCAGTTTTCCACACCCAGCCAAGTTGTCATTCATGTGACAAGTCCACAGAAAGATATTATACGGCCAGGAATCTATGAACTATGTCATTCATTCAGTCTTCCTTAAAATGTACCTGACTACAGCTAGCATCATATCACATGATGAAAGAGCGGGTTGTGTTCCCCTGAGGTTGGCAGTAAGTCCGCTCACTTTCAACACGTCTATTCCCCATGGTTCTGGAGGTTACAGACACGGCAAAGGTAAGGAAAAGACATAAACATAGGAAGTCACAAAGTATAGAGTTTTATGTAAATGGAACCATCTGGTAGTTACCTGAGGATGGGGTGGAGAGAGGGAGAGACTGCCTAAGCTTGTGGGTGATAGAAATCTTTATCTTAATTGTCAAAAATAATATGGGAGAAATTTCCCTTTCCTGTCTTCCTAAGCACAGCTGGAATCCTCCCCTTAGCATTTACTCTGCGAAGTGGGATCTCACCGTCTCTTCTCTCTTTAGATCGTTAGTTGCTTGAGTGGTTGCCTTAGCGTTTGGGAGGAGGACGGAGGCTGTGGTTTCTGGAAACTCCAGCCCTGTGGCTTCTCTCTGAATGTGTTGACTCCATGGGAAACTGGCTGTTCTGTGCATGGGGGGGTAACCTTTGGATTTCAGTTTGTTTTTCTGCATTGGTATGAGGCAGTCACTTCACTGAGAATTTGAGCTGGAGTGGTGCCTTGCAGCCTGGCCTGGAGACTTCTGTGTGTGAGCGCTTATTTTTATCCAACAGTCGCTGCTTGTCTGCAGCTGTGAAGTGTGTGTGTCTCCAGACCTTCCCGGTTGGGAAGGGAGGGCCTCTCTGAGGAGTCAACATTTGAGGAGAAACTTGAATGAAGGAAAGGGAAGAGCCATTTGGAGATTGTGGGGAAGAGCTTTTCAGGGAGAGGGAACAGCAGATAAGGAAGCCCTGGGCTGCGGGGCTTGATGCTGCTTGGCCAGGAGCCTCTTCCTCCCGCCTTGCTGGTCTACGGCGGGAAGAGTGTTCGAAAGAACCCACTCATGCCTTTAGCTCTTCTAGGCCAGCAGGGTTTCGGGGTTGTGGGGAGCCCTTCAGAACTTCCTTCTCTTCCTGTGACAACCCTCGCCATGCTCGCAATCCGATGTCTGTGTGTGTCCCTGGTGTGTCCTTTCTCACTTACACCCAGCCAGTGGCCTTTGATGTTTATGACAAGAGGCCGAAGCTCTTCATATTTGCAGATGAAATGGACTTTTCTTTCTCATGGAACTCAGTTATCCATCGTCCCTTTGTCCTTTTGCTCCTGAGTCTCCATGTGTGTGTTCCATGCTGTGCCAGCCCAGTCGTGGAACTCAATGTTTCCGCAGTTTCCCTCCAAACATTTCCAGTTGCTCAAAGGCATTTGTGGTTTCACAAATTTTACTGAAGATTTAGTATGGAGACAGCAGGGAGTTGCATCTTGTACTCGATCGCAAACAATGGAAAATCCTCCTTTGATGCTGCTCTGTGGGTTACCCCTAGGTTACCCCTCAGTGGGTGCCACCCCTTAGAGATCGCTCTCACTCTGCGAGTGGTCAGAGAGGAGTGTGGGGCTGTCCGTGTCCCTCCCACATGGCTGCTGCCTCCTTCTTCCCGGCTGCAGCCTCGGGCTGGGAGCTCCTGTCTTCCTCCCTGGTCACAGCTTGGGAAATCATCTCCTATTACGTGTTTAAAAAATTGAAGTGAAATTCACATAACATAAAATTAACCATTTAAAAGTGTACAATTCAGCCATCCAACACAGTGAAACCATGTCTCTACTAGAAATATAAAAAATCAGCCAGGTGTGGTGGTGCACGCCTGTAGTCCCAGCTACTTGGGAGGCTGAGGTGGGAGAATCGCTTGAACCCAGGAGGCAGAGGTTGCAGTGAGCCAACATCATGTGACTGTACTCCAGCCTGGGCAACAGAGTGAGACTTGGTCTCAAAACTAAATAAATGCATAATAGTGTACAATTCAGTAGCATTTAGTACATACACAATGTTGCACAATCACCACATCTATCTAGTGAAAAATATTTTACTCTTGAAAAATGTCTTAATTATCCCCAAAGAAAATGCCATACTTCATTAGGAATTCACTGCCTGTTCCTCTCCTCGCAGCCCCTGGCAACCACCAGTGGGACTGGGCTGATACAGTGGGACACACACATGGCACATGGGGACATCTGTACATTGGACTATTATTCAACCGTTTAAAAAATGGGCCAAGTGCTGTCGTTCAGGCTTGTAATCCCAGCACTTTGGGAGGCCAAGAAAGGAGACTCACTTGAGGCTGGGAGTTTGAGACTAGCCTGAGCAACATAGAAAGAACCCATCTCTACAAAAAAATTAAAAAATCAGCCAAGTATGTGGTGCATGCCTGTGGTCCCAGCTACCTGGGGGGCTGGGGTGGGAGGATCGCTTGAGCCTGGGAGGTCCAGGCTGCAGTGAGCCGTATCTCGCCACCGTACTCCAGCCTGTGTGACATAGTGAGACCCTGTCTCAAAAAAAAAAAAAAAAAAAAAAAAGACTCCATTTTTGAGATGGAGTCTTGTGGAGTGCAGTGGCATGATCTCGGCTCACTGCAACCTCTACCTCCCAGGTTCAAGCATTTCTCCTGCCTCAGCCTCCTGAGTAGCTGGGATTACAGGTGGCCACCACCAGGCCTGGCTAATTTTTTTGTATTTTTAGTAGAGACAGGGTTTCGCCATATTGGCCAGGCTGGTCACGACCTGCTGACCTCAGGTGATCCACCCACCTCGGCCCCGCAAAGCGCTGGGCTTACAGGCGTTAGCCACCGAGCCCCACCAAAAAATGTAATTTGGATATGAGCTGTGACATGAATGAATCTTAGACATTATGCAACTTCCTATAAATGCAGTCACATACTTTGTGGCCTTTTGTATCTGTTGTTTTTTCGTTTAACACAGTGTTTTCTTGGAGGTCCAGCCACACTGCAGCATGTATCAGAATGCACGTGGCGCGTATACTATCTCTGTATAGCTAGACCACATTGTGTTCCTCCATTGTTCTATTGATGGACATTTGAGTTGTTTCTTCCTTTGGGCTATTGTGGGTAATGCCGCTATGAACATTTGTGTACAAGTGTTTGTTGAGTCCCTGCTGCTTTCTCCTGTTTTGGATATATTCCTAGGAGTGGAATTGTAGGGTCATTATTGCATTTTAGTTAGAAGGACTCTCTACCCTCTGAAATGTGTTGGTGGCATCATTGTCTGTGGCTTTTTAAGGATTCCTGTCCATCATTTCACATTTTCTGAATTCTCTAGTTTCACCTACCTGAGGGCCTCCCGTAGAACCACTCATGGACTCCAAGGTGCGTGTTGTGAAGGCCTTGACCTCTCACACACTGCTCTGGGTCTGCACTGAAATAGAGAGAGTCAATAAAAAAGGAAGAGTGCTCTGCTGCTGTGGTGGGGCCAAGGGGGAAGGTGACAGAGATGGGATGAAGCTGTCATTCTTTATTTTATTTTTTTTAAATGGAGTCCTACTTTGTCGCCCAGGCTGCAGTGCAATGGTGTGATCCGGGCGCGCTGCAACCTCTGCCTCCCAGGTTCAAGTGATTCTCCTGCCTCAGCCTCCCGAATAGCTGGGATTATAGGTGCCTGCCACCACACCCAGCTAATTTTTTGTATTTTAGTAGAGATGGGGTTTCACTGTGTTGCCCAGGCTGGTCTCGAATTCCTGAGCTCAGGCAATCCACCCACCTTGGTCTCCCAAAGTGCCGGGATTACAGGAGTGAGCCACTGCGCTTGGCCAAAGCTGCCATTCTTTAGCTACCATTGGACCCTCCTTTGCCAGCAGAATCAGTCATTGCTGCAAGACCAGTGACCCGGAGCAGCCCTGTGAGGGAAGGAGGGCCAGTGCTACCACCTGTGGCCCTTGGGTCAGGCAGAGGAGTCTGATGAGAGTGTCCGCTGCTAATCAGAGCGTGAACTTGAGCCTGCGAGAGAGTGCAGTCTATTATAGATGGACAAGGCAGCTAAGGAGCCCACTGCTCCTGGGGCACCCGAAGTGTCCTTCTGGTCCCATTGCCCCCACCCCTGTGCTCCATTCTCCCTCCTCCAGACTTCATGCTCTAGGAAACCAGATTCATTTTGTAGTTAACCCAACCTCCAAAGGCAGCTTCTGGGCTGAGGCCTCTCCCAAGAAGGTTCTTGTGTTGTGTAGGCTGCCAGATGGTGCTAGACTCAAGTCCATCTCCGAGCCTGCCCCTGGTTGTCCCTTTTGGTGCCCTTTCCCTCCACCCTCAGGTACCTGAGCTTGCTGAGGCAACAGGCTTTATACCTTAGTGGGAGTCAAAGCTGGTTTGCTAGCTTTCCAAGGAGCAACTCCTGCCTCCTGCCTTCCTTGCATCCCCCCTCCAATTAAAATTCAGACCTGGGCCGGGTACAGTGGCTCAGGCCTGTAATCCCAACATTTGAGAGGCTGAGGTGGGTGGACTGCTTGAGGCCAGAAGTCCGAGACCATCCTGGCCAACATGATGAAACCCCGTCTCTATTAAAAATACAAAAAATTAGCTGGGCGTGGTGGCAGGCGCCTGTAGTCCCAGCTACTCAGGAGGCTGAGGCAGGAGAATTGCTTGAGCCAGGGAGGTGGAGGTTGCAGTGAGTCAAGATTGTACCCCTGCACTCCAGCCTGGGCGACAGAGCGAGACTCAGTCTCACACACACACATACACACATACCAAAAAAAAAAACCAGACCTGAAATTTAGCTGGGGCTGTGTCTCGTCCTGCACGTAGAATAACGAATGACATGGACATAGTCTCTGAACTCAGACCCTAGAGTCTAATGGAAGATTCAGAAAAATGTGTGTTCCAATTAATAAAAAAAAATGTAATTGTTTTATTCTGAGAAAAACTGTGTGGGAAATGAACAGTGTGCTGAGATAATGACTCGCAGGGATGTGGGGGCTGCTTTGGGTGAGAAGGAGCCAGTCACTCCTTCTATACGATCTGGATTTAATCCTTCCTTCTGGAGCTTTTTCGGGTCCTTTTTCTTTTATGTTCAGAAATTTCATGAAGATGTATCTTAGTTCTTTTATTTTATTTTATTATTATTATTTTTTTGAGACGGAGTCTTGCTCTGTCGCCCAGGCTGGAGTGCAGTGGCTCAAGTCAGTGGCTCACTGCAAGCTCTGCCTCCCGGGTTCACGCCATTCTCCTGCCTCAGCCTCCCGAGTAGCTGGGACTACAGATGCCTGCCACCACGCCCAGCTAATTTTTTGTACTTTTAGTAGAGACAGGGTTTCAACGTGTTAGCCAGGATGGTCTCTGTCTCCTGACCTCATGATCTGCCCGCCTCGGCCTCTCAAAGTGCTGGGATTACAGGCGTGAGCCACTATGCCTGGCCAGGATGTATCTTAGTTCTTAATGTAGATCTTTGTTCATTCATTCTATCTGATGCTTTTTAAGCCCTTTCAATTTGGAAGTTCAGGTCCCCTTTTAGTTCTGGAAAATTTATTTCAAATTTTTTTGTTGTTGTTGTTTTTGAGATGGAGTCTCGCTCTTATTGCCCAGGCTGGAGTGCAGTGGTGTGATCTCAGTTCGCTGCAACCTCTGCCTCCCGGGTTCAAGCAATTCTCTTGCCTCAGCCTCCCAAGTAGCTGGGACTATAGGCGTGCACCACCATGCCTGGCTAACTTTTGTATTTTTGGTAGAGATGGGGTTTTACCATGTTGGTCAGGCTGGTCTCGAACTCCTAACCTCAGGTGATCCACGTGCCTTGGCTTCCCAAAGTGCTGGGATTACAGGTGTGAGTCATTGCACCTGGCCTATTTCAACATTTTTAAAGATAATTTTCGCTCATCTGTTTTCTGTATTCTTTTTTTTTTTTTTTTTTTGAGATGGAGTCTCGCTCTGTCGCCCAGGTTAGAGTACAGTGGCCGGATCTCAGCTCACTGCAAGCTCCGCCTCCCGGGTTTATGCCACTCTCCTGCCTCAGCCTCCCAAGTAGCTGGGACTACAGGTGCCCGCCACCACGCCCGGCTAATTTTTTGTATTTTTTTTTGTATTTTTAGTAGAGACGGGGTTTCACCGTGTTAGCCAGGATGGTCTCGATCTCCTGACCTCGTGATCCGCCCGTCTCTGCCTCCTAAAGTGCTGGGATTACAGGCTTGAGCCACTGCGCCCAGCCTCTGTATTCTTTTCTTTCAGGGACTCCTACTTGTCAGATGCTTGACTTCCTACGGAGAACTTCTGTGTCCTTCATCTTCTGGTGCATGGTTCCCTTTTATTTGTGTTGTAATCTCTGTTATGCTCTAGAATGTTTTCTCTGCTGTATATTCCAACCCTTTTGTTTACTTTTTTAAAATGTATTTGTTTTATTTTAAACTTTTAAATATTTTATTTAAATTTTTTAAATTTAAGAGACGTTTCCATTTTCTAACCTTTTCATAGCTCACTGCAACCTCCACCTCCCAGGTTCAAGCAATTCTCCCACCTCAGCCTCCCAAATAGCTGGGATTACAGCCACCACGCCTGGCTAATTTTTATATTTTTAGTAACAATGGGGTTTTGCTATGTTGGCCAGGCTGCTCTCAAACTCCTGGCCTTAAGTGATCTGCCTGCCTCGGCCTCCCCAAGTGCTGGGATTACATAGCATTCTATTCTTACAGACAAAATGTGAACTTGAATTTTTCTGAGAATAGAGAATTTTTTTTTTTTTTTTTTTTTTTGAGACAAGGTCTCTGTCACTTGGGCTGGAGTGCAGTAGTGCAATCATGGCTCACTGCAGCCTCGACCTCCTGGGCTCAAGAGATCCTTCCTCCTCAGATCCCAAGTAGCTGGGACTACAGGCGCAAGTCACTACTCCTGAGTAATTTATTTTTTGTATAGACGAGGGTCTTGCTATATTGCCCAGGCTGGTCTGGAACTCCTGGCTTAAAGCAATACTCCCAACTTGGCCTTCCAAAGTGTTGGGATTACGGGCATGCACCATCACACCTGGCCTAAATTGAGATTTTCTTCCCTGAATGAGCGGTTTCCTCTGGTGTCAGGTGTTTTCTCTTTGTTGTTCTTTTCTCTCCCTTTCGTGATGCAGTATTTCTTCAAATGTCTGATGACTCTTTGGCATGTGAGGCAATACAGAGGCTGGCGGGGAGTGTTGCTTACGTAAGCAAGGTTTGTCAAAAGGGAGGCTTCCCTTTAACCAGAGAAACTGGGTTTACCCGCAAGGACTTCTCAAATGACAGAAGTAGAGAGCTTCATGGGGAGGTGCCAGCACTTGTACTACCCACCTCATAAGTTTCTTTCCAAATGGTTTGTTTTTCTGTTTTGTTTTTTGTTTGGTTTAGAAACGGAGTCTTGCTCTGTTGCGCAGGCTGGAGTGCAATGGCGTGATCTCGGCTCACTGCAACCTCCACCTCCCAGGTTCAAGCGATTCTCCTGCCTCAGCCTCCCAAGTAGCTGGCATTACAGGGGCCCACAACCATGCCTGGCTAATTTTTTTTTGTTTTTTTTGGGTTTTTTTTTTTTTAGTAGAGATGGGTTTTCACCACGTTGGCCAGGCTGGTCTCGAACTCCTGACCTCAGGTGATCCGCCTGCCTCGGCCTCCCAAAGTGCTGGGATTACAGGTGTGAGCCACCATGCCTGCCCTATTTAGTTGTTTTAAAAGAATATTCTATATGTGTGTGGTGGGATGTGTGGGAGGGGGAGGCAATACACAAGTAAATACCTGGTTGCCCGGCATTTTGCATTTTCAGCTCCACTTCCCCTCAGGGTCTGCCTGTCAGGTTAGTTAACTCAATTGCAGACTCTCCACTTGTACTCCAGGTTTATACCCCTAGCTGTGCCTCCTGCTACCCTGTATTTTTGTATTTGTATCAAAAACATTGTATTTTTGACTGGGAGCAGTGGCTCATGCCTGTGATCCAAGCACTTTGTGAGGCTGAGGTGGAAGGATCACTTGCTTCAGCCCAGGAGTTTGAGGTTACAGTGAACTATGATTATGCCATTGTACTCCAGCTTGGGTGATAGAGCAAGACCCTGTCTCTAAGAAAAAAAGGGAAAAAATGCAGGGTGGATACCAAAGAATCAAACAACACAGGAGAGAGAGAAATTGCCAAGGAGGCAGTCTGAAGAAGTCTGGAAGAGCAGGGACACATCTTTGTGTGAAAGACTGGCTTTTGACTTGGGAGAGGAGCAGAAAGGAAGCAGCGGATGGGAACAGAAACAAGTAAGTTTGAGGATTTGGAGATAAGAAGCAGGAAGATTATTTTCTTTCTTTCTTTCTTTTTTTTTTTTTGAGATGGAGTCTAGCTTTGTTGCCAGGCTGAAGTGCAGTGGCACGATCTCAGCTCGCTGCAATCTCTGCCTCCTGGGTTCAAGTGATTCTCCTACCTCAGCCTCCTGAGTACCTGGGACTACAGGTGCGTGCCACCATGCCCAGCTAATTTTTATATTTTTAGCAGAGACCGGGTTTCACCACGTTGGCCAAAATAGTCTCAATCTCTGCCCACCTCAGCCTCCCCAAGTGCTGGTATTACAGGCGTGAGTCACTGTACCCGTCCTATTTTATTTAAATGTGAATAGAAAGGCTTTGCCTTCATTAAAAGAATTTCGTGCACAAAAGATCAGATGGTGCTGTTTTACAGCACTGAATGTCACACTTCAGAGCTTCTCCCAAAAGACCCTGATTTGACTGTAGCTTTGACCATATTTGGGCATGGTGGAAGAATGTGTCTGTCTCTGCTATTTATTATTGACTCTCATGATGAAACTGGGTTCAGCCTCCATTTAGGAAAAGGCATGGGCTCTTGGGTCCTGCACAAAATGCATTCTCTTACATCTTTTTCTTCTCTTTCAGCTTTGGTCAAGGCCTTACCCTTTTCTTTTCTTTTCTTTTCTTTCTTCTTTTCGCAGTGGAGTGGCAGCCACTATGGTGCCAAGAGACCTTGTTCTCCACACAATATGGTCCTGGAAAGTTCTGTGCAAATGGATTTTTAAGTTATATTAAATCATATGTCAAATATATTAGAGGAGTCACATATCTGAAGGTATTTAATGATGGCAATCATTTGTAAAGCACAGAGCCATGCATTCAGCCACCCATCACTTGTTCAGCAACTACTACATCCACATACATGGGGATAAAGAAGTGACTAGGACAGCAACGTTCACAATCCAGTGGGGTAAAAGATGAGCACAGGTGACTTGTAAAGAAAACAAAAACAAGCCCGGTGCGGTGGCTCACGCTTGTAATCCCAGCACTTTGGGAGGCCAAGGCAGGCAGATCACTTGAGGTCAGGAGTTCGAGACCAGCCTGGTTAACATGGCAAAACCCCGTCTCTAATAAAAATTCAAAAATTAGCCGGGCATGGTGGTGGGCACCTGTAATCCCAGCTACTGGGGAGGCTGAGGCAGGAGAATTGCTTGAACCCGGGAGGTGGAGGTTGTGGTGAGCCGAGATCATACCACTGCACTCCAGCCTGAGAGACAAACTGAGACTCACTCTCTCTCTCAAAAAAAAAAGAAAACAAAAACAAATAAAAAATCCCAATTATAAGTGTCCACCTGGATAAATGATCACAGAATGAATATGCCTGTGTAACTACTTCCCAGGTCAAAAGAGGGAACATCACCAGCCTAGAAGCTGCCTCTACCTCATGCTCCGTCCCAGCTACCAAAGTATGTAATTTTACCAGTTTACACTCCCCAGCAATGTAAGTTGCAGTTTGTATTAGTCCATTTTCATGCTGCTGATAAAGACATATCTGAGACTGGGAAGAAAAAGAGGTTTATTGGACTCACAGTTCCACGTGGCTGGGGAGGCCTCACAATCATGGTGGAAGGTGAAAGACACTTCTTACGTGGCAGCAGCAAGAGAGGATGAGAGCCAAGGGAAAGCAAAAACCCCTTATAAAAACAATAGATCCCATGAGATTTATTCTCTATCATGAGACCAGTATGGGGGACACCACCTCCCCACCATGATTCAGTTATCTCCCAGCGGGTCCCTCCTACAACATGTGGGAATTATGGGAGCTACAATTCAAGATGAGATTTGGGTGGGGACACAGAGCCAAACCTTATCACAGTTGTTCCACCTTCTTGCCAGCACTTGATATTGTCAGTCTATTTAACCATTCTGGTAGGTGGTATTGTGATATCTCATTGTGTATGTGTGGTTTGTTTGTTTGTTTGTTTTGAGACAGGGTCTCACTCTGTCACCCAGGCTGGGATGCAGTGGTCTGCTCTTGGCTTACTGTAGCCTCACTCTCCCAGGCTCAAGCAATCTTTCCACTTCGGCCTCCTGAGTAGCTGGGACTACAAGTGCACTCCACCATGCCCTGCTAATTTTTTTTCTTTTTTCTTTTTTCTTTTTCTTTTTTTTTTTTTTGTAGAGATGGAGTTTTGCCATGTTGCCCAGACTAGTCTCGAACTCCTGAGCTCAAGCAGTCCTCCCACCTCAGCCTCCTGAGTAGCTGGGACCGTAGATGAACATCCCCTATGCCCAGCTAATTGTTTTATTTGTAGAGACTGAGGTCTTGTTTCATTGCCCAGGCTGGGCTTGAACTCCTAGGTTCAAGCAATCCTCTCACTTCGGCCTCCCAAAGTGCTGGGATTACAGGCCACTGTGCCTAGCTCATTGTAATTTTAATGGGAACCAGATTTGATTTTGGAAAAATAAAAGCATGAAATGTTCTTCTGCCTGGGTACTGTGGAGCAATTTGTAGTCATTACCAAGGTGAATGCTATTTTTTTTTTTTTTTTTTTTTGAGATGGAGTTTTGTTCTTGTTGCCCAAGCTGGAGTGCAGTGACGCGATCTCAGCTCACTGCAAACTCCACCTCCCGGGTTCAAGAGATTCTCCTGCTTCAGCCTCCTGAGTAGCTGGGATTATAGGCATGCGCCATCACACGCAGTTAAGTTTTGTATTTTTAGTAGGAAAGGGGTTTCACTATGTTGGCCAGGCTGGTCTCAAACTCCTGACCTCAAATGATCAGCCTGCCTCGGCCTCCCAAAGTGCTGGGATTCCAGGCGTGAGCCACCATGCCCGGCCAGAATACTAAATTTTATAACAGATGTATCTAAGGGGCTATAGATGGAAAAAAAGGATACCCCTTCCACTCAGAGGGTTGTCTGGGATGTCACCACTGTGCACACATATCAGGAGGGGCCTGGGAATCACGTGCCATCCAGGTTCAAGGTCATCCAAGTCTAGCACTGGATGTTCCCATTGTCACAACTTCTTCCCCATCCTGGGCCTTCACTGCCTCCAACTCACGTCAGCAAGATCATGATGAGCTCCTACCTAAGGCAGGCCTCAGCTTCCCCAGATACCTGTCGAGGCCACTAGACCAAAGCTCTCCTATATTTTCCGGACTGTTCAGTCTTACCTTCTGTCTTTGTCTTATGCCGGATGGGAACCTACACAAATGCTTTATTTTGGAAAAATGCCTGGGATGACAGAAAACAAATCCGAGACCTCCCCAGAGCTGGAGGCCTTGGAGGCTCCCGGCAGGGGCTGGTGGGCTCCCAGCAGGAGGGAGAGCTTGAGCCAGTCAATCATTTACCCAGCAGGCATGGGGAAGGTGGTGAGCTTTTAAATAGAAAGCCCTCAGGAGAAAGGAATTAAAGTGTGTATTGTGCTGGGCTTTCCTGGGGTGAAGCTGGCAGAGCAAGAGGTGGGGCGAGGAAGAGGCAGGTGATTAGCCCCCCAGGGGCTGGGCCCTCCCTGATTTATGGGGTGACCCCCACTGGCCTTTCCCAGGCAGGAAATGGGCTGTTTACTAATGCCTTCCCCCGCCACACACCTGTGAAAGCCAGTTGGTAGTATTTTAAAATAATTTACTAGAATGAAATTTCTGTGTTTTCGTTTGGATAGTTGCCCAGTAACTGGCTTTGTGTGTTTTATTTTTTAAAAAATGGCTTAAAATATGCAGGATCTTAAGCTTCAATATTTCTGTTTGTCTCTCTCTGTCTTTGTCTCACTGTCTGTCTCTCTCGTACACACACACACACACACACACACACACACACACACATCCCCCTGTGTCTCAGGTAAGAAACGGGTCCTCACCCTAGGAGATGTAAGATGGCTTTTCTTTCAATCGTGGAAGTCTTAGTTAATTCTTCTTAAACTAATTTGTCACTCTCTCTGGGGCTTCTCTGCTTTCTCCTCCTTCCTCTCGCCGTGACCTTAAGCCACAGAGCATTGCCAATTCTAATTTTGTTTGCCTAAAATTGGTGCTTCTGGCAGAAGAAATGTGCTGTTGGCTTGCCTTTGAGCTTGGCCTATCGGTTTAGCAAGGCCTCCCCCAGGAACTCAGTCTCCAGTCTGCGGAGCACGCAAAGACATCCGTGGTCCCTGCCCTGCCAGGGGCATCTAATGCCAGGTGAGGAGCCACCCATTCTGTTTGTCAGAGATGGAAAAACTGCCTTTGGGGGAATTGCAATTCATTCCCTTCAAGGCACTGAGATGGCCCTTACAGTGCACAGATGAAAAACCACGGCCAACTTAGCATTGTATTCTAGGACAAATAGGGGAAGGCTCACTCTGAGAATGAAAGATGGGCTCAGGTGCTTGCTGGCCTCAGGAAAGGTGCTCAACTCCACCCTCCTGTTCTGCTGCCCTCTCCTCCCCTGAGACCCACACACATGAAGTCCTATTGGGTCTCCATGTAGCTCTTAGGAACGAAACCGTCGCTTACATGCAGCAGGAAATTTGAACTTCCAGTTGCATGAAAGTTTTCTCATGGTGAAGGGGCTTTACGTGCATCTTCAAGTCACGTGAGCAAATGTCTGTGGAAGGAAGGTGAGGATAGTGCTGACTTCTCGTGTGGCTGTGAAGATTAAAGGTGGTAAATCCGTGCTCTTGATTGTTCCTTCCTCCTCCAAACGGGCTTTGCCCTTGGCTTCCAGGATGCTCCTCTTTTGGTTACCCTCGCCCCCTGGGCGCTTCTCACCTGGTTCCTGTGCTGAATCCCCCGCCTCTGCTACCTTCTGTATGCCACTCTCTCTGGGGCTCGGCCCAGTCTCTTGAGTTCCTCATCTATATTCACTTCCAGTGTGATCTTTTCAAGCTGCATGGTTTAAATTCCATCTCTGGGCCAATCTCCCCAGCTCAGGGCTGTCCCTGAACTCCAGATTTATATACCTAAGTACCCACTCAACTTCTCCACTCGAGGCAGCTCAGACCAAATAGATGAAAGCAAACTTGATCTATCTCATCAACAACCATTCTTTCTGGAATCTTCTTCATTTCAGAAAATGGTAATGCTCTTCTTCCAGTCGATCCAGTCCCAAGTCTTGGCATCACCTTTAAAGCATTTTTTTTTTTCACTCTGCCTGCTCAGCCATCAGGAAACCCTATCAGCTCTACGGCAGGCCCATCCCCACCTCTTCCCACCTCTCCACTGCCACCGCCTAGTCCAGACCCACATGGAGTCTACGTGCCTGCATTATCACCATCCATGCCGCTCCTTCTGCCTGGCAGTGAGGGACATGGGGACCAAGGCAGGGAGGCAGGATGGCATTGTGGCCAAGTGTGGGGCTTTGGGGCCAGGATTTTTGGGTGCAAATTCTGGTGCCATCTTTGGTTTATTACTATCAAGAAATTGATTGTTGTTATACACATTTCAAATTGTGCTGTCGTTTTCAAATTATTTCCGTTTAGGTCCACAGTGCTTGACATGAAAGTGGGATTTCTGGGACGTTTCAGAAGCCTTTGATTTCAAAAGGCTTAATTCATGAAACCAATTAGGCCGTGTTGTCCAAGAGGGGAAACAGGTACTTTCAGTGTAGGAGGGGGCGGCTCCATCTCAGGAAACAGCTTCCCAGAGACTGCCTGGGAAAAAGGTTACTTTTGCTCCAGGCTTCTACAGGGTGGAAGATTCCAGTGCCTATTTAAAGGGAGGGATGAGGAGCACCGGGAGCTCCTAGGCTGTGAAGGCATCAGGCCTGGCAATCAGTGGGAAACCAGGGCGACCCCAAGGACTGAAGATTGAGCCCCGCATCCCTTCTAAGTCTAGGGCCTCCCTTAGTGCTGGGCCCCTGAGACCCCCTCAATGCAGGCAGAGGGGACCAGAAAACATGCTTGACTTTAATATACATTTTTTCCCCATAATGACTTTAGATGTCTCTAAATTGGAGCCAAATTTGATGTGATTTAGAGAAATAAAGAAATGCAGCATTTCTTAATCTATAAGGGTCATGCTGTAAATTTTTGCCTATAACAACGGTTTTCTGGAACACACGAGTCAGGCTCATGTTCTCTTTTCAGTCTGAAATGTGGGGTTGTGCATTGTACCTCCACAAGGAGAACATGCTTTTGTTGAAACAACCTTGGTTAAGAAATCCTAGTCCCAAAGATTTGGGTGGATACAGGCATCTCTCATGGCCAAGGTTGTAATGTGGCTAAGAGGGGCTCAGAGGACCTGAGGAATGGCGAGAGCCAGAGAGAAGGGAGAGCTGGGTGCTGCATTCTTACACCTTCTTCCTGAGGGTGGGAACCAAGGTCTTAGGAAGATCAACTTCCTATCTGAGCTGGCCAGCTTTCGGATGATGGAGCCACGCAAATCCCCTCCTGTGTGCCACTTCCTGTTTCCCATGGGATTCCATCTTGGACCTCTGGGTCTGACAGCATCTTTCATCCAATCCACCGAGGACCCAGTTAACACAAGCCCTGTCGAGTGATGGTTCTGCAAAGAGCCGAATATGGCCATGAAGCAATTCCCTGTGTTATTTGGATATAGTCTGGACATAAATGTGCTTAGGCTATAGGTCATGTGTCTTCTTGAGTTAATGTATTCACCCCTTGCCTACCTGTCTGGGTTCAAATCCTGGGTCTTTTACTCACTCGCCCTGTGGCAAGTAACTTAATTTCTTTGTGCTTTAGTTTTCTCCTTTGTAAAATGAGGTTAAGAATAATATTTAGCTAGTGCGGTGGTTCACCTTTACAATCCCAGCACTTTGGGAGGCTGAGGCAGGAGGATTGCTTGAGCCAGCCAAGGAGTGGGAGATCAGCCTGGGCAAAACAGTGAGACTCTGTCTCTAAAAAAAAAAAAAAAAAAAAAAAAAAAAAAGTCAGGTGTGTGGTGGTGGACACCTGTGGTCCCAGCTACTCAGGAGGCTGAGATGGGAGGATTGCTTGAGCTCAGAAGGTTGGACTGCAGTGAACTGTGATTGAGTCACTGAACTCCAGCTTGGGTGACAGAGCAAGACCCTATCTCAAAAAACCAAAACAAAACAGAAAACTAAAAAAAAAAAAAAAAAATTATCTCACATTGGATCAAATTAGTAGATGAAAAGAAAACTATGCCTGATACACAGTAAGTGATAATAAATTGTAATCATTATTACTAGACTTTCACCTGAGGAGGAGAGAGAGCCATATTTTATTTTAGTAGTGACAGAATTCAGAAAGAGTTTGAAAAAGTTATTTTTTCATGGCTGGGTGTGGTGGCTCACTCTTGTAATCCCAGCACTTTGGGAGGCCGAGGCAGTTGGATCACTTGAGGCCAGGAGTTTGAAACCAGCCTGGCCAACACGGTGAAACCCCATCTCTACTAAAAATACAAAAATTAGCCAGGCATGATGGTAGGCGCCTGTAAACTCAGCTACTCAGGAGGCTGAACTGGGAGGATGCCTTGAACCTGGGAGGTGGAGGTTGCAGTGGGCCAAGATTGCACCACCGTACTCCAGCCTGGGTGACAGAGCGAGACTCCATCTCAAAACAAAAAGAAAAGGTATTTTTTCTTTCATTTGTAACAGGTCTATTAACTAGAATAACTTCATAAAATGCTGTCTGGATTGTGCCCATCAAGCAAACACTGACAGTATCATTCTGCTGGTAGAAAATTGTTTTTCTCCTCTTTGTGGATTCAGATTTATTCCTTTTTTATAACTTAAAGAATAGATGACAACTGCTTGTTTTATCCTAAATAAATAAGGACCTCTCAGATCTCGATGCCTGGCCTAAATAGCATGGCAGATCCCAGCCTCGTCAGCTTCTCTGTGGTCAGATAAAGGCCGAGATGTGTGGCACCCACTCCTTCCAGAAGAATCATCTGTTGCCTGGGGTCTAGAGGTTCATACAAAACAGACAAGAAGCCAGAAGCAGTGACTCACGCCGGTAATCCCAGCACTTTGGGAGACTGAGGCAGGAGGATCATTTGAGGTCAGGGGTTCAAGACCAGCCTGGCCAACATCATGGTGAAACCCCATCTCGATTAAAAATACAAAAATTAGCCAGGTGGGGTGGCGTGCACCTGTAGTCTCAGCTACTTGGGAGACTGAGGCAGGAGAATCGCTTGAACCCGGGAGGTAGAGTTTGCAGTGAGTGGAGACTGTGCGACTGCACTCCACCCTGGGCACACAGGGCAAGACTCCATCTCAAACAAACAAAAAAGAAATATGTAAGTATGTGTACAGCCGTTCCTTAAATCCTCTGTTCTTCAATATTGCTAGGAGGCCCCTGAGAGATTTTATCACAACATAGTTTATTAGGTATAAATGGCAGAGCCTAAAGCAATCAGAAGAGGGCTGCCCAGTGTACACATGTTACGGGTGTGAGCCTTGGCCAGTGGAGAAGCAGGTGCCTGACCCAGTCAGGCCAGGAGGAGGCACGAAGTCAGGAGGGCATTATCAGGCCTCAGGCCTGGCTGGTTCCAGGGCTCTGGGCTGTGGGCTGCCTGGCCTGCCCTTTTGACAGCAGTTCTCAAGCCTCTTGACCACTCTACTAGAGGCTCCCTGGCACTGAAGCCAGGGTCTCAGCAGGCCACACGAGCGAGCCTGGCCAGCTGGCTGCATGCCTGCCACTGACCCACTGCGGCTCTTCCCTGCACTCAGTGACTGCTGGAGCCCTGACTCCCAGACCGCTGAGAATAGAGCGACTTCATGTGACAGCCCCTCTGTGTGTCAGTCTCAGGCCAAGCCTGTCCATGGAGTGAGCTGTTTCCTTCCACATTCAGAGCCTCAGGTTCGGGACAGAGGCCAGGTGCTGTCCGATGTGGGCCAAGGACCTGCGCCCATGCGGATGTGAGAGCAGGCCCAGGCTCCCTGTGTGTCACCATGTGACTTAGATCACAGCCAGCAGGGATCAGTAGTGTTCTCAGAGCCATCAGGCCTCCCCCAGCTCCCCAGACATTTTTCACAGCTGCAGGAACAGCCACAGATGCTGCTCTCATGGCAGCCGGGACTGGCCAGCCCAGAAAAGAAGCCAGTGAAGTCCCAGTGGGGCCCTTGGGGGCAAGTGGTGCTCCTAACTGGGCTTTTTGCCAAAGCCTAGAAAGATAAGACACCGGCCATGTTTCACTCCGTTTTTCCTTTTTTTTTTTTTGAGACAGAGTCTTGCTCTGTCACCCAGGCTGGAGTGCAGTGGTTCAATCTCAGCTCACTGCAACCTCCACCTCCTGAGTTCAAGCGATTCTCCTGCCTCAGCCTCCTGAGTAGCTGGGATTGCAGGTGCCCGCCATCACACCCAGCTAATTTTTGTATTTTTATAAGAGATGAGGTTTCACCATGTTGGTCAGACTGCTCTCGAACTCTGACATCAGGTGATCCGCCTGCCTCAGCCTTCCAAAGTGCTGGGATTACAGGCATGAGCCACTGTGCCCGGCCCCGTTTCCTTCTGACTCTTGTTTTCTTACCAGTGGGGACCTATTGCTCACAGGAAGAAAATGACATTGTCCTTATTTTGTGACTTCTGGCAACTGTCTTTTTCCAAGGAAGCCCGTTCCCTTCTGCCCTGTCTCTGAGTTCAAGCCAGGATGCAGCTCCTAGTGTTTTCAAGCATCTTACAAATGAAGATCAGCCCCGTCGTCCTCTGACATCCTCACCCCGCATCAGAGTCAGGACTCCACGGTGCTGTGGTCAGCACGGCTGCACGGCCCTGCAACCCCGAGCCCCACTGGGCCCTGACTGTGGTTATCAGCGCCTTAGGAGACAGAATAACAGTCTGGAAGCAGAAACAGATACAGTCCATTTCATAAACAGCCACAGCCACAAGGTTTATTCCTGGATCACAAACCAACCCCGCTGACCAAACTCCCAAGCCACTTTATATTAAACTTGTTATCAAATCACCCACATAAATACATATAATAAATACAAAAACAGACAGGATTTTTTTTTGAGTCTTTGGTATAGAGAGCTTTCTCCTCCTCTTATTTCCCCCTCTGTCTCTGTGCTCTAAAGACATTTCCTTGCGTTCACATTATTTCCTTGGATACGAAAATCGCCCAGAAGTAAACTTTGTGCTGGAACCCCTGCCTCCATTGACAGTCCTGCCAGGGACCCAGCCCACAGTGGCCCAGGGGAGAAGCAGGCCGTGGGGACTCACACGTAGTCGTTCAGCCTGTACCCGCTGTGCGTGGCCGAGGTCACTGAGGGGGCCCGGTTGTCTTTGTAGGCAGCTGGTGGCTGGTAGGCAGGTGCGGTGGTGGCGGTGGCCATGGTGGCCCTGGGCGGGGCCTGGTAGGGCCTGTAGAGTGCCTCATCCTGGCAGGACAGGCAAAGCAGGGTGCCACCAATGAGCGAGAGGGACGAGGAGATGAAGCCAAGGTACAGGGCCTGGCCAATCTCGAACTTCATGCCGCTGGGCAGCAGCGGGTTGTAGAAATTCTGCACCACGTCATTGGTGGTCCAGGAGACAGCCACCATGCACAGGAGGCCAGCCAGGATGAAGAGGGAGCCGCCGAGGATGGCGAAGGTGGTCTTGGCGGGTGTGCCCTTGGCGCAGCGTGTGCACTTCATCCCGATGACTGCGCAGGCGCAGGCTATGCCCGAGAGCAGGCAGGAGATGACCATGAGGGCACGGGCAGCCTGGAGGTCTTGGGGCAGCGCCAGCAGGGACCGGTAGATCTGGCACTGGTAGATGCCTGTGCTGTGCCACACGCACTCCATCCAGAGCCCTTTCAGGTAGGACACGGCCGTGAGGATATTGGTGCCCACATGCGCCGTCCTTCGCCAGTGAGGCAGGATGGTGGTGATCAACGTGCCCACCATGCCCAAGAAGCTGAGCAGGAAGCCCAGGAGCTGCACGGCCACGCTGGCCATGGTGCGGCTGCCTGCCTAGGCCAGCCGGGCAGCTCCCTGGGCCCTCGAGGTCACACCGCTCCTCAGGTGCCGGCCAGAGCCCTAATGAAGCCGAGGGAGGCGGGAGCAGGGAGAGAAAGGAAACGGGTTAAAGATTATCTCATGCACTTATTTCTGTCACCGAAACCAAGTTTTCCATAGGCGGTTGGTGTGGCAATTAACATGTTTTCAAAAATAGTTTCTGAGACTTCACTGGGTGGGAGAATAGCTGCTTTCCCGGGAAGGCAGGATCTGAAGGGATGACAGCCGACGCTGGTCTCGGGGAAGGACTCCAGCCTCCTGCCGGAAGTTCTGCTTATGTCCACCCTCAAGCACTGCTGCTGCTTTGGCATCTCCTGTCCTTCCGTTCGTCAGTAACCAGGAATAACACTTGTTAAATCAACATGTGCTATTCATGCTTTGGCCTGACAGTGCTCAGGTGTGTGCCAGCTGTGACTTAGAAAATAGCCCTGGGCGGTTGTCAGCATGAGGGGTTTTCTGAAGTGGGCAAATTCTCCACCCACGTGCTCAGGCAGGGAGAGGTTTCGTCCCCTCGGCAGGTCAGATGCTGCCTTCAGAATTCCAGAGCTGGATGTGACCCAGAGATTGTCAGCTGATGCCAGGGCAGGAATTTCCAAGGTCACAGCTCTTCAGGAGCTGCAGCAGGAGCACAGGCCAGCACCCCTCCTCTCCAGCATGGACCTCCGCTCCCACCATGCTCCCCATTCGCTATGCCCGCTTGTGACTGGTGAGGGCTGATCGAGGGTGACTTGATTATCAAACAGAGGCTGCTACCTGGCTTTCAGGGATATGGGAATGCCGAGCCCTTTCAAAGGCTTTTAAAGAATTCTTAGCATACCAAAATCCAGGACACTTTTTGGGGACAAGGACCCAGCACCTATGTAGGGCCAGGCATATAGAAGACACTAGGGACCGGGTACAGTGGCTCATGCCTGTAATCCCAGCACTTTGGGAGGCCGAGGCAGGTGGATCACCTGAGCTCAGGAGTTCAAGACCAGCCTGGCCAACATGGTGAAACCTCGTCTCTACTAAAAATGCAAAAATTAGCCAGGCATGTTGGCAGGTGCCTATAATCCCAGCTACTTGGGAGGGTGAGGCAGGAGAATTGCTTGAACCAGGGAGGGTGAGGTTGCAGTGAGCCGAGATCACACCACTGCACTCCAGCCTGGGAGACAGAGTAAGACTCCGTCTCAAAAAACAAAACAAACAAACAAAAAAACACTAGGAAATACAGAAGGAAGGAAGGAAGGAGAGAGGGAAGAAGAGGAGGAGGGAGGGAGGAAGGAGAAAGGAAGGAAGCGGGGGCACAGAGAAAGGAAGGGAAAAAGGAAGGGATGAAGGCAGAAAGGGAGGGGAGTGAAAGTCTTCAGTGGACACCACTAGCTTTTCTCTCCTGCCTGGGGCAAGGTAATCAGCGAGGCCAAGCATCAGGAGGTCTGGGCCCGGCTGCGCCCATCCAATGGGTGACCTGGGGCTTAGCTTCTTTTTTGGTTCTGAAGGGAGAAAAGGGAAGTGTCTCTGCTGACGACAAGTCACTTCAGCGTCCCAAACCGGCGAAAAACTCAGTAAGCAAAACCTGCTGCTGCTTCTGCAGAGGGCTGAGCCTCAGTTAAGCAGTGCAGGCTGCAGGCAGGAAAAGTGGGCTGCAGGGTGTTGACCATGAGACCCTGGGACATTGGCAAGAAATCCCCAGTGGGGCTTGGCGGCTGTAATCCCAGCACTTTGGGAGGCTAAGGCAGGTGGATCGCTTAAGGTCAGGAGTTTGAGACCAGCCTGGCCAACATGGTGAAAGCCTGCCTCTACTAACAAAACAAAAATCAGCTGGGCGTTGGTGGTGCGCTCCTGTCATCCCCAGCTACTCAGGAGGCTGAGGCAGGAGAATTGCCTGAACCGGGAGGCGGAGGTTTCAGTGAGCCTGGATCGTGTCACTGCACTCCAGCCTGGGTGACAGAACGAGACTTTGTCTTGAAAACTAACTAACTAAATAAATAAATCCCTTACTAGATGGAAATCGCTTGATGAGTAAATAATAACTGATGTTTCCACTGGGAGTCTAAACCGTCATCTTGCTAATTTAAAAACATATACTGGGTTTAAATGGTTTAACATTGTAGGAGGTAATTGGTTCTGTCCTGATGAATGAACAAACAAAAATAGATAATAACAAAACAATGTGGTGCCTCACAGGACACGGAGCGGACTGAAGGGGTGTCCAGGTGATAGGGTTCGGATTTGTGTCCCCAGCCAAATCTCATGTTGAATGGCAGTCCCCAGTGTTGGCGGAAGGGCCTGATGGGAGGCAAATGAATCATGGGGGCAGACCTCTTCCTTACTCTTCTTGTGATAGTGAGTGAGTTCTCACGAGATCTGGTTGTTTAAAAGTGTGCAGCACCTGCCTGCTCCCCTCTCTCTCTTCTTCCTTCTCTGGCCGTGTCATGCCTGCTTCCCCTTTACCTTCCGCCATGATTGTAAGTTTCCTAAGGCCTCCCCAATCATGCTTCCTGTACAGCTTGTGAAAGCCAATGAAGCCTCTTTTCTTTATAAATTATCCTGTCTCAGGTAGTTCTTTGACTCAGGTTGCATTGTGAGAATGGACTGATACACCGAGTATTTTTCTGCTGCTGTTTTGGATGACTATTTGTTCACAGCCCAGAATTTGTCACATGCACTATGCATGATGCTGGCTTTGCACAAAGCCTTTCTTCCCTCCACACAGCAAGCACTCACTCTGTCCAGGGCCTGGGAACACCATCAGTCCCTGCTGGCCAGAGAAGGACCAGGGCCGGCTGTCCTATGGTCACTGCCCTGGGGAGGTGCTGGCAACAAGGCCAAGGTGGCCACCCTGATAGGCACAGCCAGTGGGGCTGCCAGCGGACCCACCCTACACCCTGAGCACACTGATGGCACCAGATGACTGGGCCTGAGCACGGTTTGAACACTGACACATTTCCTAGTTTATTCCCAACAACCTAATGCGTCAGTGACTGTTACCATCCCCTTTTTACACGTGGGGAAACGAGACGAGCAGAGGACGAAAGTCCTATGCCTGGCCTGGCTAGTGTTCTCCTTGGTGTCATTCCCCCTTTAAACACTAATGCTTCAATGAGATGGGACTGAAGTTAGTGTAAGGGCTGAGGGATGGTGTTAGCAACAGATTCTCCTTCCCACAGGGATCTCAGAACAGTGGCCTTGTCCCTTTTGCAGTGGTTTGGGCAGCCAGGACAACAAACTGCCCTGTTTTGCTAGGGCCTGAGGGGTTGCCCAGGACAGGGACCTTCAGGGCTGAAACTAAGACAGTCCCAAGGAAACCAGGACCAGAGGCTCCTCCAGGTACCTAGATCTCCGAATGGCCTCTGAGATCTCTTCCCGCCCTGCTTTGAGGCTGCCTCCAGGGTGACGGCCACACAGGGTGTCCCTGGTCCAAGCATAATGGGGCTTCTTGCAGCTCTCACTGTCAAGGTCAATAATTAAGTATACAGACCCTAAAGAATGTGGCATAAAAGCCAAGCCCATTAGGCTAGGCGAGTGGACCAGAGGTTTATTGGAGGTCTAAATATTTATGGAGAGCAATGATGGCTAATTTTAGAAACCATTAGGCTGCTATTTTTAAACGTGTGCTATAAGGATTTGCTAATTTAAGAAGTGAGTGTTAATGAGCCCCCAAATCCCAGACACCAGCTCCCCAACCTGCTTTCCTTCTTCCTTACCAGCAGCTGCTACTGGCATTAGGTAATAATTCAACTTCCCTGCAACTGCTTTTCACTTTGGGGCCTTTCAAGGGAAAAACAACTTTAACTGAACGCATCTCCCTGGAAGCCACATAAAATTCCTCCCTGATGCTCTGGAAGCGCCCTGCCCTGCAGGGCTGTTTGTATAGGAAGGAACTTGCCCAAGCCTGGCCAGGGGGAGCAGCCCATGCAGGGCTGAACTGGTGTTCACCTGTGGTCTACCATTTTCCTGCAGCCATGTGTGTGCATGTGGGAAGATTTGCTAGAGAGATACGGGTCCAAAACAAATAGGGTTCCAAGCATCAAGCTCCAGAAAGCCCTCGACAGGCTGAGTGGCGGTGGGAAGGCAGAATCTAACAGGATGTGTTAGAGGAATCAATGCTGGGTCCTGCATTTGGGTTCACAAAACCCCAAAAGTACAGTCCTGGGTGGGGAGTGTGTGGCTTAGCTGCACAAGAGAGCAGGATTTAGGGCTGAGTTTCCCAACGACGGCATCTTGGAATGCTGCATTTGCAGGATGTCGTGTGTCGAGGGCACAAATGTCAAATATGTTTAAGAAAACCTGAGTGACTGTAGGACTTCTCATAGCTGGAAACATGTCAATGTGCATTGTGTCTCTCCCAGAAAAGGTCTCATGTGCAGCATCCACTGAACTTATTTGACTAGAGACACCCCCCCGCCACCCCTTTAGCAAAGAACAATTTGCAGTGAAATCACTTTGGCATGATAACTTGGACTTGGCAATGGTGAGATAGAGTGGGTTGCTGTATTAGTTTGTTCTCATGCTGCTATAAAGAACCGCCCAAGACGGGTAATTTATAAGGGAAAGAGGTTTAATTGACTCACAGTTCCGCAGGACTTGGAAGGCCTCAGGAAACTTACAATCCTGGCAGAAGGTGAAGCAAACACATCCTCTTTAAATGGCAGCAGGAAGGAGAAGAATGAGTGCCGAGCTGAGGGTGAAGCCCCTTATAAAACCATCAGATCTCGTGAGAACTTACTATCATGAGAATAGCATGGTGGAAACCACCCCCATGATTCGATTACCTCCCACCGGGTCCCTCCCCACGACATGTGGGGATTATGGGAACTATAATTCAAGATGAGATTTGGGTGGGGACACAGCCAAACCATATCATTCTGCCCTGGCCCCTCTCAAATCTCATGTCCTCACATTTCAAAACACAATCATGCCCTTCCAACAGTCCCCCAAGGTCTTAACTCATTGCAGCGTTAACTCAAAAGTCGAAGTCCAAAGTCTCATCTGAGACAAGGCAAGTCCCTTCTGCCTATGAATCTGCAACATCAAAAGCAAATTAGTTACTTCCTAGATAGAATGGGGGTACAGGCATTGGGTAAATACCACCATTCCAAATGAGAGAAATTGGCCAAAACAAAGCTACAGGCCCCATGCAAGTTTGAAATCCAATAAGGTAGTCATTAAACCTTAGAGTTTTGGTCGGCTTCGTCCTCAGCAGAGAGAGTATCAGAAAACAATAGAGCTGTAAAGAATTTTGAAAATCTGTGAAGGGCACCGGTGAAATGCCAGAGCTGCTATAGGCCCTTCCAACTGGCTCTGGTTTCAGGATCACCAGCTCTGAAGGAACAGGGTTTTTTTGTGTGTGTGTCCATTATAAACTTTTATGTTGTCTCCCTCTGTTTTCTCTGAGCTATGTTTTTCTTTAAAAAAGCAGGGTTCTGGAGCACACAGTAGGGTGCCCTTGTTTTCCTCACCTGGCCCACCTGGACACCAACTGCGTCACCTTTGGCTCCAAATTAATCATCATATCAACAGCAGTGGCCATGGGGATCACCTGGCCAGGACTGAGGGAAGGACGTGTTGTCTACCAGCCTGTGTCTTGACTGCCTGGAGTCAGGGCGGTCAAGGGATAGGGACAGGGCCACCCTATCTCACCATTGCCAAGTCCAAGTGACTGTGCCAAAGTGATTTCACTGCAAGTTCTTATTCTTTGGTAAAGGAGGTGGCAGGGGTGTCTCTTGTCAAATAAGTTTAGTGGATGCTGCATATAGAGACCAGGCTTCTTGGAGGGGAGCAGGGGCGGGATGGGTGGGGTGTCTGAGTCCCTTACTCTCCTTAACCCTCAGCAGTCTCATCTGCTGCTGTCACCTCGTCCCTGCAAAATCAGCCCCTGTGATGAAAGCTTTCCTATGGACACGCATTGCTCCACGGCGCTTGTCTACCTACCCTGGTGAAGGAAATGTCAGCCCCACAATGGAGGGGTGCAGGTCATCAGCAGGGAGTTGGGGCACAAGCCAGGTGTGGTGGAAGTTTCTTTCTTTCTTTTTTTTTCTGCAACCTCTGCCTCCCAGGTTCAGGCCATTCTCCTGCCTCAGCCTCCCGAGCCGCTGGGACTACAGGCACCCGCCAGGTGGAAGTTTCTTTACCCAGAACTGCCCTGAGCCCCGCTGTGCAGGCAGAGAGTTGGAGGATGTGGTCACCAGTGCCTTTTGCCTGCCGTGTGGTCTGAATGGCTCTTGATATGTTTGGGAATGAGCCATTGTACATGTTTGCCCTAAAATGCTCTGACATGATATTGGGTTCATTATAGAAATAGCGTAAAACCTGATTTGCTTTCTGTAAACTTATTAGAGAAAAATGAAGCGCCGCCTTAAAATGAACATAGTCATTGGCCCTTGAAATAATGTAGAGTTGCTTCAACATTGATGTTCAGCCACTTAAGAAACTGTCTGGTTCAAAAACCTGAATGTCCTCACTGTCACCCCAACCAAACGGCCTCCTCATTATTGTCTAGCTATTTCATAGATGCTTTAGGCTGGGGACGGTGGCTCACACCTGTAATCCCAGCATTTTGGGAGGCCGAGGTGGGCAGATCACCTGAGGTCGGGAGTTTGAGACCAGCCTGGCCAACATGGTGAAACCCTATCTCTACTAAAAATACAAAAATTAGCTGGGTCTGGTGATGCATTCCTGTAATCCTAGCTACTTGGAGGCTGAGGGAGGAGAATCGCTTGAAGGTTGCAGTGAGCTGAGATTGCACCACTGTACTCTAACCTGGGTGACAAAGTGAGACTCTTATCTCAAACAAAACAAAATAAACAAAATCATAAATACTTGAATTTGGGAACTAAAAATAAACTCAAGGGAGATTTGGATTCATCTAGATGAGATATATTAGCAAAACTACCCAACACAGAGAAAAGAAAGCAATTCTTATGCTATGAGGTATCTGCATGAAATAACTTCAACTAGTATTTCTTTCTTTCTTTCCTTTCTTTCTTTCTTTCTTTCTTTCTTTCTTTCTTTCTTTCTTTCTTTCTTTCTTTCTTTCTTTCTTTCTTTCTTTCTTTCTTTCTTTCTTTCTTTCTTTCTTTCCTTCCTTCCTTCCTTCCTTCCTTCCTTCCTTCCTTCCTTCCTTCCTTCCTTTCTTTTTCTTTTTCTTTTTCTTTTTCTTTTTCTTTTTCTTTTTCTTTTTCTTTTTCTTTTTCTTTTTCTTTTTGACAGAGTCCCACTGTGTCACCCAGGCTGGAGTACAGTGGCACTATCTTGGCTCATTGCAACTCTGCCTCCCAGGTTCAAGCGATTCTCCTGCCTCAGCCTCTTGGGTAGCTGGGATTATAGGCCCCCACCACCACGTCTGGCTAATTTTTATATTTTTAGTAGAAATGTGGTTTCACCGTGTTGGCCAGGCTGGTCTCGAACTCCTGGCCTCAAGTGATCTACCCACCTCTGCCTCCCAAAGCGCTAGGATTATAGGTGTGAGCCACCATGCCCAGCCTCAACTAGCATTTCCTAAGGACATCTTGGACACTGTGTTTCTTAATAATTTACAAAACAAATGCATATCTTTTCAAGAAGCTTAGGGATACTTTAGAGGGGCTATTTTTAGCACATCTTCTTACAGAAATATGTAAGAATGATGAGAAAGTGATCAAGCAGTACCTTGGAAAAACCATTTCATATTCATTTCAGATGGGCTATGCTGTGGGGTGTTGGCTCTAAAAATGAAACTTTCTTCATCACTATTCCAAACTTCCTGTAACTTTCCTTGGGTTATTTTTCAGACTGGCAGGCATCTAGATTTTAAATGTGTGAGGACTTTCTATGCCATTCACACAGAGTCTTTCATGACGTCTTTCCACGAGAGGCAGAGACAGGACACTTACATGACTACGACTTATTACTATCATGATAGTTACTGCTTGCTGTTGTTATTTGAGAAAACCAGCGTGAAATATCTTACTCAAAATCATATGGACATGACACGTTCCATGAACTCCTCCCCTCTCTTTTGGATGAAGAAATAAAAATCTATTTTTTTTTATAACAAGAACTGATTTGAAGAAAAGTTTATGTTAATACAAATGAAAACCGTGGTACGCAGTTAAATGGTTACAGAGGCTATTTTCAGCTCAGTAAGATTGAATGACCTATTGATTTACCGAAAACTACAAACTTAAGTGACCATGACCACAAAAATTAAAACCCTTTCCGGAGGCCTTATCTCTCTCATTTCAACTCACCAGATTTCATTAGAATTCATTGAAAATGCAGTAGATCAGCATTTTAAAATGAAATGATTGAGTTTCATTTGCTTAAATACATGGGTGCCTTTTCAGAGCGATTTTTCCTGACAAGATAGTCAGGCGGGTTTGCTATGTTGCTGTTGTTTTTCATTTTTCAAGGTGCAAGTAATTAAAAACTTGCTATCTGAGATTTAAAAAAAAAAAATACTAGAAAAGTAAAACAAAACAAAACAAAACAAAAACAAAAAACAATACCCCCTGAAACCCAGGAGGACATAAAAACATTTCCTAAAGCCTTAGCTGATTGTTAGACGACTAACGGTTAAGTGTTCTGTGGGAACCCTTTATCTAGGGGATGCGATGGATTGACCTGGTCCCCCAAAAGAGATATGTTGAAGTCCTCCCCACTCCCAGTGCCTCAGAATGTGACCTTATTTGGAAATAGGGTCATTGCAGATTTAGTTAAGATGAGGTCATACTAAAACAGAGTGGCCCCTAAACCAATAGGGCTGGTGTCCTTATAAAAGGATGGGCATATGAAGACGGAAATAGAAAGACACGTGCAGACGGAAATAGAAAGAACACGTGCAGACGGAATAGAAAGAACACGTGAGCCTGGGAGGCATAGATTGCAACAAGGAGGCAGAGAGTGGAGCGAGAACTTACCAAGCCAAGGAACGCGGAGGATCGCCAGCAACCCGCAGAGGCCCAGCAGGACGCCCGAGACAGATGCTCCCTCACAGCCCTGGAAGGAACCAGCCTGCCCACACCTTAGTTTCAAGCTTCCAGCCTTCAGAATCATGAGAGAATAAATTTCTGTTGTTTCAGGCCTCCCAGGTTGTGGTGCTTTGTTATGGCAGCCGCAGCAAACAAACACAGGAGAGTAGCTGAATGGCAGCACAGGGCATTACAGAGAAAACGCTTAGCCAGGCCCCATGGCACACGCCTATAATCCCAGCACTTTGGGAGGCTGAGGTGGGAGGATCACTTGAGCTCAGGAGTTCAAGACCAGCCTGGTCAACATGGTGAAACCCTGTCTCCACTAAAAATAAAAAGAAAAGTTAGCTGGGCATAGTGGCTCAAGCCTGTAATCCCGGCTACTTTGGAGGCTGAGGTGGGAGGATGGCTTGAGCCTGGGAGGCATAGATTGCAACAAGCAGAGATTGTGCCATTGCACTCCAGCCTGGGTGAGAGAGCAACATCGTATCTCAAAAAGCAAACAAACAAAAAAACCTCATCTGTGATTATAAGAACTGGATCCCCTTCCAGGACAGGCATTGAGTGTGATCTGGTGGCTTCACATTTGTCATTGATAAAAACAGGACAGGTGCAGTGGCTCACACCTGTAATCTCAATATTTGGAAGGCCAAGGTGGGAGGATTGCATGATTCCAGGAGTTCGAGGCCATTCCTGAGCAACATAGTGAGACCCTGTCTTTAAAAAAAAAAAAAAAAAAAAAAAAAGCCACGGTTAGTTTCTTGTCTCAGTGTGGAGGACAAAACCCAAGGAAAAGGTAGAGGACATGGAGAAAGAAGAATCTGGAAAGTCCCCTGCAAATTTGAAAATTCAAGTGCAAACACAATCTATAGCAAGTAACCCATATAGTAATCAAATGACTCAGCTTCTCCGGGCTTAAGAAGTGTGTGCATTCACTTAGCTCACAGGGAGTTTGGGGGGCTCATGTCTCCAGCTTGTGTGCAATTGGCTGGGGTGTACCCAAATTGGTGACTGACCTTTTCAGGCTGGGTGTCTGGTTTTCTTAAGTCAACATGTCTTGGTTTCATAGACCATAAAAGCCCAAATTTGGGGCAGAATCCAAATTTGAATAAGGTGACTCAGAAGCCTGCTAAAGCTTTACCTTGGAAATCCAGCAGAGCCTACTGGGCTCCCCCTTTAGTCAGGACTTACACCAAAATAGAAAAACAAAGCAAACTCCAAACAAGCAGTAGGTCATTGTCTCAACTGACTGAAAACTTTCATGAATAAGACAACGATTCTGTGAATTTTGTAAGCCTCTGAAAATTATTTACTTGAGAATTGAACTGTGCATAAATTGCAGTGGTTAAAATGTGGTGTCAGATGAAAACATGAGGCTAAGATTTTCTAATGGTAAGGAAAATACTATTAAACATGAGGTTTAAAACTCGTTCTTTGTAAATTTAGCTTTGAAGCCCTGGTGCTCCAAAGTTGTTAGTTGTTAATGACAGGAGTGAAAACAGTCATAGTTAAAGTTCCAGAGGGTTTATGATATGCCAAACATGTGCTAAGTGCTTCTATGGGCATTTAATGAACTCTTAAACAATCTCAATGTGCATGTTGCCATCCTTATTTACAGATAGGGAAACTGAGGCATAGAAAGGTTACATCACTTGTCCAAGGGGACATCTGGGCTGAATTAGGGAGACCAAACAGGAGGTTCTTGTGATCTTTCAGGTAAGAGATGCTAGGAGGCTGAGCCAAGGTAGTGGGACAAAGGTGGGTCCAGGAAGTGGTCAGTCTCTATATTGAGGTGAGGCTAGCGGGATGTGCTGGTGGTTTAGCTGTGGGGTGTGAGACACAGGTGCCTAAAGTTATTGTCTTGGGCAACTGGAAGAATGGAGTTGCCATTTATTGAGAGCTTGAAGAGGGTTGGAGATCTGGGTATGGAGGGTGTGATGATCAATTTTATGCGTCAACTTGGCTGGGTCATAGCGTGCCCAGATATGTGATTGAACACTATTCTTCATGTTTCTGTGAAGTTAGTCTTTGGACAAGCTTAACTTTGAAAGCAGATTGCCCCCATAATGTGGGTAGGCCGCACCCAGTCAGGTGAAGGCCAGACTGGAACAAAAACCAAACTGGTGTCTCCATCAGCTCAGACTGCCACAACAAAATACCACAGACTTGCTGGATTAAGCCACAGAAATTAATTTTCTCACAATGCCGGAGGCTGGAAAGTCCAAGACCAAGCTTCTGGCTGCTTTGGTTCCTGGTAGAAATTCACCTGACCTCTTCTTTGCATGCAGGCTGAGAGAAATCTTTCTCTCTTTCCCTTCTTTTTAGAGCACAAATCTCATCGTGAGGGCACCCACCCTCATGACCTCACTGAACCCTAATGACCTCCCAAAGGCCCCGTCTCCAAATACTATCACATAGGGGCTTAGGGCTTCAATGTAGGAATTTTGGGAGAATGCAAATGTTTAGTCCATAACATGCAGCCTCCCCTGAGCAAGAAACTTTCTCCAGCAGACTGTGTTTGACCTTTATTTCCAACATCAGTCCTTCTTGGCTCTATAGCAGGCTGCCTTCCAACTGAAACTGCAGTGTCAGCGATCCTGGGTCTCCAGACTGCTAGCCCACCCTGCAGAATTTTATTTTATAGATGGGGTCTTGCTATATTGCCCAGGCTGGTCTTGACCTCTTAGGCTCAAGTGATCCTCCCACCTCAGCTTCCTGAGCAGCTGGGACTACAGGCATGTGCCATCACGTCTGGCTAATTTCTAAAAATATTTTGTAGAGATGGAGGTCCCACTATGTTGTCCAGCCTGGTCTTGAACTCCTGGGCTTAAGCAATCCTCCAGCCTTGGCCTCCGAAACTGTTGGAATTACAGGTGTGAGCCACTGTACCTGGCCCACCCTGCAGATTTTGCACTTGCCAGCCTTGAGAATCATGTGAGCCAATTCCTTAGAATGAATAGATCTCTTTCTATATAGATGCACATCCTATTGGCTCTGTTTCTCTGGAGAACTCTGACTGATACAGAGGATGAAGGGCAGAAGAGAGGAATTTTGTTTTGGACTTGTTGAGTTTGAGATGTCTGTGCCTACCCAGCTGGGGATAACCATGGTTGCATATGTAAGTGCAGGGTTCAGGGAGGGACTGAACCGGAGAAGTCTGTTTGTGTCTCCACCGCATGGAGATGGGATTAAAAGACGGGATGGAGGCTCTTAGGAGGAAGCGTTAGATAGAGAAAAGCAGGGGCTCCAGGGCTGATTCTAGGAACCCTCCCACATCAGGGGAGGGATGAAGATAGAGGGAGGAAGAGGAGCCAGCCATGGGCTATAGGAGTGACCAGTAGAGAACGGTCAACCCAGAGGAGACTGGTGAGGGAGGACAGAGCTCCATGTTGGAGAGAGCAATCTACTGTGTTAAGTCAAGTAATCTGATAAATCAGGTCATCTGAGCACTGAGAAGTGATCGCTGGATTAGCAACATGAAGGAAATCGGAGACCTTGATAAGCTCAGTTTCAGCGGAGTTGATTGGCGTGGATTCAAGAGAGAATAGGGACAGAGGGACAGGAGAGAATTCTTTCAAGAACTTGGACCCTCCAGGAGAATCAGGAAATGAGGCAACAGTTTTAGGATGGGGTCCAGGGCCCATAGACCTCAGGGTATCTTTCAACTCAGCTAGGAAAAAAAGCGACATCTTCTACTTCATCGACCTCTCACTGACAATTAGCATTTCCTTTAATCCTGAATGGAGGCAGCCATCTACAGCAATACGACCGGTGCCTATGCCTTAATCAGCAATAGAGATCATGGTATTTTGCATCGCATTACAGGCATTGCAGATACCTGCAAAGAACATTTACCATTGTCACAATTTCAAATGGTACTTATAAGACCCTTGCTAGACCTCATAATGTAATGCGTTAATAAGGAAGGTCATCCATTACTAGGAACAGAATTGCACTAAAATATTTTGATAACTATGTTTTACTATAATTCACTTCCTTTATAATCCTGCATGTTATGTGTTATATTACACATTTAAAAGCATTGTGCTGAGAAGAATACATCAGCTTCGCCATTGCCAAAGGGATCCCAAACAATCCCCATCCTGCCACCCAGAACACCACCACCAATAACAAAAAACAAAACCAAAGGAGTTAGAAATCTCTGCCAGTGGGATGTGTAGGCCAGGAGAGGACTCTTTAGTTTTGCTGTTGTTTTGAAGATGAGAGACACGGAAGCATGTTTGCATGCCTGAGGAAACGGTCCAGCGAGGAGGGAGACATCTGTAGGGGCAGCAGGGATCCTGTGCGCACATGGAGAGACTAGCTCTGACCAGCAAGAAGAGAGCGCACTCCAGAACGGGAGGGGAGGCGGGAGCAGGAGGCTGGGGGAGATGTCAGTGGACACTAGCACATGTTCTGAGATTGCTCCAAGTTTCTCAGGGAAATAAGAAGCAACATGACGTCTTGAGACAGGAGATGGGGGACGAGGTGCGGGGGGCTTGAGCACAGAGGGGAGCACAGTCATCCAGGAGAATGAGAGCAGGCCTGGACCAAGTCAAGGGGTCAAGTGCTGGTCAGTGCTGGGTGCAGGTGGGGCAAGTGGTCTTGAGGGTACCACTGGACCATCGCGCCAGACAGCCTTTCCCAGCACTGGCAGCTGCACTGCGAGGGTCCTAAGAGGACAAAAGGCGGCTCTGGACTTGGTGGGGGTTTTCCTAGAGGAAAATGATGAAGGCGGACAGCCAGGGGAAATAAGCATGCACACAAAGGAATGAAGATCACGGCAGGCCATGGAGTTGAAGCTGGGATGGAGGGACATGAGGACACAAGGAAGGTCCGTGCATCCTGGAGGAGTCACCTGGATCGGTGGCTCTCCACCCTCCTGCTGTAGCCGCAGCCCTTGGAGAGTTTTAAAAAGATCCAGATGCCCTGGCCACCTCCAGACATTCTGATTCACTGACTGGGGTAGGGTCCATGCATGGGAATTTTTGAGCTCCTCTCCCCCACTAGGTGATTCTGATGTGCAGCCAGGTTTGAGAACCACTGGCTTATTTATTTCATTAAAAATTATTGTATTGTATTTGTATTTTAGAGACAGGTTCTCACTCTGTTGGCCAGGCTGGAGTGCAGTGGTGCAATCATGGTTCCCTGCAGCCTCGACCTCCTAAGCTCAAGTGATCCTCCCACCTCAGCCTTCCGAGTAGCTGGGACTACGGGTGTGAGCCACTGTACCCAGCCCCACTGGCTTCATTGATGTAACTTTTATTATTTTATTTTTTTGAGACAGAATCTCGCTCTGTCACCCAGGCTGGAGTGCAGTGGCATGATCTCGGCTCACTGCAACCTCCGCCTCTTGGGTTCAAGTGATTCTCCTGCCTCAGCCTCCCTAGTAGCTGGGATTACAGGCGCCTGCCACCACCCAGCTAATTTTTGTGTTTTTAGTAGAGACGGAGTTTCACCATGTTGGCTAGGCTGGTCTCAAACGCCCGACCTCAAATGATCTGCCCGCCTCGGCCTCCCAAAGTGCTGGGATTACAGGCATGAGCCACCACCGTACCCGGCCTGATGTAACTTTTAAAGGTCTTATTAGGAGTTTAAAGAGTCCAAAACGGTGTAACAGAGAGTCATAGTTCAGATGTCTGTTCTGCTGGGCCTACCTGCCAACGCAGGCTCTCTTTGGGATCTCCTGAGATGGGGACAGTTGTGCTTGGCCTGTCCCTGCAATATTGTCTCACCTACCCATAAGGCTAGGCTCTCCCACCACCTTTGTCTAAGATTCTCTTCTCCAGCTACAATCTTACCTTCCCTCATGTGACCCTGAACCCCTGTCTTCCGCCATCTAGAAAAAGTGTGTGTGGGGGGTTTCCTTATTTATCTTGCTTCCTTCTGGTTCTTACCTTCCCAGAGCCCTGTTGGAAGCCTGTTCTTACAACCTGGGTCCTCTTCCTGGGACCCCAGTCCATTGTGGGCACTGAGCCTCCCTCACTGTTAATCTTGGCCAAGAAGTTACCCCACAGGCATTTATATTTTCATGGATGACATTTTTTTTTTTTTTTTTTTTTTGAGACAGAGTCTCACTTTGTCACCCAGGCTGGAGTGCAATGGCACAGTCTCAGCTCACTGCAACCTCCACCTCGCAGGTTCAAGTGATTCTCCTGCCTCAGCCTCCTTAGTAGCTGGGATTACAGGCGCCTGCCACCACACCTGGCTAATTTTTGTATTTTTAGTAGAGACAAGGTTTCACCATGTTGGTTAGGCTGGTCTCGAACTCCTGACCTCATGATCCGCCCGCCTCGGACTCCCAAAGTTCTGTGATTATAGGTGTGAGCCACTGCCCCCGGCCCCTGGATGACCTTTGAGAACAAATCTCCTCCTGGCCCAGGCCCTAAAGCATACACTCACAGTGGTGAGAACATGATTGGGTCAGTCTTCTAGGAAAGCCTGTGATACTTTGATATAAAGACATTTAGAATTAATTGGGTCAGATATGAGATTTCAGATTGCAGAAATCCTTGCGTAAGCAAAGGCCTTGCAGATAAAGTAGTGCATGGCGGGTGCAGCTTAGCCTTTAGACATATACACAGTGGCCAGGTTGTGCATTTGCTCTGAGGAGTACCAGGCCCTGTAGGTTACCTTTGCCTGCTCTCAGGACTGGCTAGATAATTTGCAGAACCCAGTGCAAAATGAAAATACAGAACCCCTTGTTCAGAAATTATTAGGAATGTCAAGATGGCGTCTGCAGAACATCAAGCCCAGTGCAAGCCTTTCTGAGCACGGGGCTCCCTGTAACTGCACAGCGCACGTGCCCATGAAGCTGGCCCTGCCTGTCATGGACATGCCAGGACCTGGACATTGGTTTCCCCCCGTAAAACAATGAGTGCATCGAGTTAGGATGTGGGAAGGAACAGAGACAGTCTTACAGTGTTCTGTGGAATCAAAAATATGGTTTCATATGTTTACTTTTCCTTCATTTAAGTGTAGCTCTGATGTCTCTGCAAATACCTGCCATGGAAGAGCCTTTTGAAAGCAAAGCTCTTGCTGGTCTGCTGTGCCCAAGAGTGGCCGCCAGTGGAAACAGACCTGGTGTTCTAAATCTCAGTTTTTGTTTTTTTTCTTCTTCCAGGAAAGCTGCAGACGAGCATGTGCACTTCCAGGCCTAGAAGAAAACAGCTTCCTCCGAGTGCCTTGCCTCTTTGCACAAGGGGCTCAACTCAGAGCTTCCCCTAACCCTGGCAGGTCCCCCCGATACTTCTCTTGGGAATGATGTGGACAAGGTGAGTGAATGAGCCTTAGCTTCTCCCGTCTTTCTTTTTACAGAGTCACCCCACAGGGAGAGATGAAGGAGGCCCTAGCAGCTCAGGCCCAGGAGCCCTCCCAGCAAATGGCCTGGAGTAGAAAATTCCCCACATGATGTTGCTGTTGGCCACTCAGTGAAAAGTCCTTGGCCCTGGCAGCCACTTGTCCTGCAAATGGTGTGAATGAGGAATCCACAGATCAGCCGGAAGGAGGAACATTTGAGTTTGAAAACGCCAAGAATCATTCCTGAGCTGGCAAGGCTGACCACCTGCATTTTAAAAATACATCGGTACTAGCCTTGAAAACAGACTTTCAGACTTCTTGTTCTGTGTAATGAAAGATCTTTTTTGATATATAGGCAACAGAATGATGTGTTTAAAAGCAAAAATGGACATGTTCCATTTTATTAATCTTCATCTAAAAAATACTAGCTGGAACACAGGAAATATTTAATAGTGACATTTTTTTCATAGCACCAAAGGAAGAATCTATGTGTCTTCCTTTTTATAGATTTTTCTGTAGATGCCTTAAGAAGCATTGAACCCATTATACAGATGGGTGAATAAAACACAGTAAGCTTGAGATCTGCAAATCAGATTGGAGCCAGATAAGGATGGGGGCTGGTGCTGGCTTCAAGTCTGACTAATCTTGGGCAAGCTACTCAGCCTATTACTCACCTGACTGTCTACACTGGAATAGCTCCTCCCCCAGAGATGTCTAGAAGATGCTGAGATAATATATGTAAAAGCCGACAAGCCCTTTGGGAAGGATGCCAGCACATGCAAGGCGTATGCTACTGAAGTTTTATCGTCCTAACAGAGAAGCCCGTCCGCAGCTCCAGTGAATGACCGAGAGACACAGGCATGAGCACTGAGCCCAGATGACAGCGTCTTTTCACAGCAGCCCCGGACCCAGCCCCTGGGTGCGTATAATGGTGAGCTGTCCTCTGGTTTCCCAAGACTTCAAAAATGAAACCCAGTGATCAAGAGATGTCTGGCCTTGAACACTGCAGGAATTAAAGCCAGCACCCAATTAAAGCCAGTGAGGACAGCACTCCAAGGTTGGGGACCGTCTCAGGACACGAATCCTGGTTCCTTTTCTATTTTGCCTGGGTCCCTCCCGCCCATCCTGGGAAGCGGTGGCAGCTGTTGGGGATGTGGGGCCCCAGGTAATTGAAGGATTAGCTCATGTCTCAAATTGCATGACATTCCTCCCCTTCAGCACCATTGTTTTACCCTTACTGAGAGAGATCTATCACTTTCCCACCCCTTCTGCCGTGCTAACATGTGTCTGTGTTGGAGGGCAGAGGTGTATTTAGGGAGGAGGAGAATGTTCCGCCTGACCCTCTTTGCAGAAAAATGAGGGAGTCTCAGCAGACAGAAGGGGGCAGTGGCACCAAGCTCCCCGAGCTGACCCGTGGCCTCAAAACACTCAACAGATTCAGTCCTTGCTCCCAAACAGGTCTGGTAAGCGATGAAAAGAGTTCTGCCCAAACTCTCAGGAACCGGATTATTGTCCTTCCTGGCTCATTAGGAGCCTGGCTGCCCTCCGGCCGACTGCGTGGGGTTCTCTGGGGGCTGCCCAGCCCAGCCTCCAGCTGCCTTTCCTGCAGGGGCCAGCACAGCCAGTTCCCCTTGGAGAACGCTCCTGGCCGCAGGCGTATGTAACGGGCGGGGCTTCAGGGCTTCCAAAACAGATGACTGTCAACCCCAACCCTGCCCACCCCACATCCACAGCTTCACCCCAAACTCACATGCAGAAAATCTCGAGTCCCATCTTCCTGTTCAGGTCCCTTGCCAGCCGGAGCCACTCTGGAGCCTGGCTGGACTCCAGCTCCCATGTACAGGAGGACTCAGCCGGAATGCTGCCGCCCTCCTGCCTTCCCTCTTCTGCTGACCGGACGCTTCCAGGCCGGAGTATTTGAGAGAAAATTGCCTAGACAATTATAGTGTTCCTTAGAACGGTCTGCGTGGGCACATGTGCCACTTGGTTAACTAGTATGAGAGGAGGTGGCTTGGCCAGAGCAGACATTCAAGACCAACCAGAAATGTCATTTCTGCCCTGTGGAAAAAAAATGCGCAATACACCTGAACCTGGGCATCTCTTTCCCAACACGCCCTCAGGATCAAGCCTCCCCTTCCCAGCCTGGCAGGGTTGCAGGGCGTCCAGAGTCCAGCCCACGCCTGCCCAGGCTCTCGGCTCTGGGTCCATTGGCTCTTCACACTCACGTCCCTGTGTCCTGGAACTGCCTGATTCTTGTAGATTACTAAAAATCCACAGCTCATTCCCTCCTGCGCCCTGACCACCTGCCCACAGCGACTGTGTCCTCCTCTGAGCCACCACCTGGCGGTTGTCCCCACACAGTTTTGGGTTTTTCTGCTATTGAGTAACTCAGCTTCTCAACCTTCAGGCTGCTATGGGCCCCAGAAGCATGCTGGTCGATTCCGATCAACGAGCAACTGCTTTTGTTTGTTTGCTTTTTTCTACAACTGCGGCTGTGAGTGATTTGGGTGGTCTGTTGGTGGAATGTGGAGCTGGATGGGCCGAGGAGCACAGAGTGGAAAGAGGGACAATTTGCTATGAGTTGGAGATAAGAGACGTGGCATACCGTGAAGCCGGTGCTGATGGAAGAAAGTGGCTTTCTTGGAAGGTCAAGACATTTTCTTGAGAGCAATGTCCAGGAGGGCTAGGGAGAGTTCCGGAAGTGAAGGCAGCACCTGAGGGTGGCTGAGGGAACTGGGCCGGGCTGGGAATGCCTCCAGCCCTTTGAGGAGTGATTCTATGATTAAGAGATGTTTGGCCTTGAAAATTGCAAGAATGAATGAAATCTCTTGGTGGGAATGTGTAGCCGAAAGCCAGCACCCTGAGTGGCTCCAAGGTTTGGAGACCCTCTCAAGGCACAAATTCCAGTTCCTTTTCAATTTTCAAAATCACTGTGGGCGATTCTGGAATTCAGAAGTGTGCTGAGAGCCATGGATTTAACATGACAAGCATTTCCACCCCATACTCATTGAGCCCACCGCAGATGCTCCAGGGCCAGGGACTTACTTGGGCTTCTGTGTGTCTTCCATAGCGTGCATCAATCTGCCAGGCTCTGGTTGGTGCTTAAAAAAAAGATGTAGTGAAGGAATCTGGTGTGGATGAGTGCTCTGGGCATGGACTGGAAGCCTGGCCCCTGTGTCCCTGGCAATGGGATGGTAAAGGACAGAAAGGCAGCACATCTGGTAGTGTCAGGAGCTTGGAGCAGGCATTTGGAAGCATCTGTTAAATGTTATCGACGGAGGATTGACATCACCCATACCTGCATAGCTTTTTTGGTCTTTTCTTTGGAAATGAACAGTCACAAACAAAAACAACTTTGGTTCAGCTCATTTACAAGCCCAGATCCTCTATCCTTAGAGGTTTCCCACCAGATATACTATTTCACTATCTATGCCAGGAAAGTTACGTAAAACCACGCAGAATTTTACCTGACAACGAAATAGACCTTTTCGTTAGATCCTCCACCCCACCTAAAGAAGTTACACAGGCTGAAATGAAATTGTTAAAGGAATGAACTAACTTGAAGATAGAATCATTGCCTTTGCTGAAAAACATTTTAAGAATATGGGAATATGTAGGGGTACTGGCATAATAGTAAAATGTGCCCATATTATCTATAATTTTATGCTGGGCATTTAAAAAATTATTTTTTATAACTTTGCCTTTGAGATGATTTGGTTACAAGTTCATAACATTTAGTTTACAACTGGCTTTGATTTCTTGGCATTCATTGTGTATTAGGATACCCCACAGGGAGAAAATATAAACTCCAAATTGCTTTAAAATATTATGGTATTTTTTAGGGCTATTATTCTATGACAGTGAATGAAATGGACATAATGTTCCATTTTGTAGATATTTCGTGAAACTTTCATTAGTCTTGATTTTCTTTGAAAGAATTCATTCCTGTTCTGGGCTGAAGTATGAAAATTCCCTGCCCTGTGACCCTGGCCCAAGGCTTCTCTTGGATAAAACAGTGTTTCCTGGACCAGAGGGCAAAGTCACAGAAACACGATATGATGAAATCTAAATAGAAAGGTATTGATTTGTTCTTCGGTCATCAAACAGTTATTGGACTCCAGCATGTATGAGTAGCAGGGAGCCTGGCTAGCACTAGACCTCCCCTCCCACCTCTCAGAGTCAGGGCCACAGGCACACATAGAGCCAGGGAAAATGAGGGGGTAGGGAGGCTGGCCCCGAGGCTCCAGCCCCTCTCTCCCAATCCTCTCCCTGAGTGGGTGGGGGACTCTTCTGGCTCCTCCAATTTCCATCGATGTCTGCCCTTGGATCTGGTTTTAAACTCTAAGGTGTAAATGACTCATAATGGCTCAACATTTTGTCCCTCCCAGGAGGTACTTTTAAGTCTAAGGAATAAAGATTTAAAAGTAAAACTTTGAATGCCAATTGCAGGGGTAAGTGAGGATTTGGAGGAAGGTCTTGAGCATTTTCCTAACACTCCTAAAATCATCCCATTCAGTTAGGGCAACAACTATCCTGATGGGTTGGGTACGATGGAAGTTAGTTAATGTTTCAAAGGATGGATGGATGCATGGATGGATGGATAGATTGATGGATGGATGGATGGATGGATGGGTGGATAGATGGATGGATGGATGGATGGATGGATGGATGGATGGATGGATGGATGGATAGACAGATCACCTTTATTTTAATCTCAACTGGTCTTTGAAGCTTGATTCATTTTTTGATTTCTCATGGAGTCACGCTAGGGTCGGACACATTAGGAAGTTGGCAAAAGTTTGTTGACTAAATACATTAATGAAGGGAAGATTATGTATGCAAAGATACCTGGGGTTTGGGTTACCGGTTTGGGTTCCCTTTGATTTGAGCGATATACATGCTAACAACTTGAGTCTGCAGTTAGTGGATCCTTAGCTAACTTGCTAGAGAAAAGGTTGTGGTAAAACTTGACCTTGCTCTATTCATCAACAGCATATCCTGTGAAAGTCACTACACTTCCATGAAAACCTTGGTGCTAGGCCTACGATATCTTTGCAGAGGTCTGACCTAAGCAGACTCCTTGTGTTATTAGTAACAACAATCACAGTGGTCCTGAACGCAAAGGCAGCATTCATTGTGTGCTAGCTGTGGTTTTAAGCATATTATATCTATTTACTAATTTAATCCTAAAACAACTTTTGCTTTAGGTACTCCTATTAACCTCATTTTATGGATGGGAAAGAGACTGTGAGAAGTGAAATCACCTGCCCAAGGTCATACACCTGTAAGTGATGGAGGCAGGGTGTGAACCCAGCACACTGGCCTCACCTTGTGGGCTCCTACCACTACACTGTCTCATGTTACTACCCTGTATCCATTTCCAGAATGAACTGGCAGCCGCAAGTTCTCCCCAAGGCCTTACTGCAGCCCTTGCATCTCGGCATCAGCTCCTTGCACTGCCCGGGTGGCGTTGTTTCTGACTCGGGGTCTGCATTTCTCTCTGCGCCACTGGGTTCAGAGGCTCTGAGGAGCGAGCCCAGTCCAATGCTAGCTTCGTAGTTCATAACCGTTGGGCAAATGGTACAACTGGAGGGCTGCACAAATGCATCATTTGGTTGCAAACCATGGGTCTCTCTGAGCAGGAATTGCTGGACTGGGCCCCAGAAAGTTCCTGGCCCTTTGTCTGGAGTCACAGGGTCTGTGTCCAGTGAGGCCTAGAGGTCACGTGAGGTCCAGAGAGAGAGAAGCACAAGGCAGCTGCTGCCTCTGAGGCCTCATAGGAGCCATGCAGTGAAGGAACCAGGGTTTCTTCTTTCTCCATGGCAACTAGGAATGCAGCTCAGCCTTGGAAAAGGATCCTCCATCTTTGGTTAAAAGAACGGTGAGCCCAGGTTTGGTAATGATGTAGCTGTGTGAATTGATGGATACAAAGTGCCCGGCTTGGCGCCTTATCCATTGTAGGTATTGCCAAAGGAGAGCTTTGGTCCCCCGTGCCTGGAGAGGGCTGTTGTGGTTTGTGGGTTGGGACCTTCTGGATTCCTGGCATTGACAATGGCACTATGTGGGGTGGGGACCTTCTTGTTGGAGGAGCTCCTTCCCTCCCTGCTGGTGACACAGGCAGGAAAAGAAGCAGGAACTAAGCCAACTGCAATAAAGAAAGAAAGAAGCAGCTTCAGAGCCTCCCTTGCCCTGTAAGAAGCGAAGGGGGACAGGGCCAGATACGGACCCACTGCAGGGATGGGCAGTCTCCGCCTTTCACTGAGGAGGACGCAGGGCTTCCGGCCCCACGGCGGGGCAGGGATATAGGAACCTAGACTCATGCTCAGACATGGTCTGGATTTGGAACTGTAGGCCTTGGGGCCGTTTTTAAAAAATAGACCCTTTCCTTAGGGAAATCCCACAAAATTGCCCCAAAGATGAGTGAGGTAGGAAGGGTGTGAGCCCTGTTGGTGCTTCAGAGCCAGATGGGCCAGGTGGATGCCAGTGCAGAAGGTGATCTTGCCCTTGGGTTGGATGCTGTGTAGCTTGGGCAGGATACGGCCGGTGTCTGGAGTGAGTGTGGTCAGCACTTCATAGTCATTAGCCAGTGTGATGAGGGCCATGTCGTTCTCAGGGTTGCTGCGGGTTTTGTTTATTTTATTTTATTTTATTTTTTTTGAGACTGAGTCTTGCTCTGTCACCTAGGCTGGTGTACAATGGTGCAATCTTGGCTCACTGCAACCTCTGCCTCCCGGGTTCAAGTGATTCTCCTGCCTAAGCCTCCCAAGTAGCTGGGACTACAGGCGCTGGCCACCACACCAGGCTAATTTTTGTATTTTTAGTAGAGACAGGGTTTCACCATGTTGGTCAAGCTGGTCTCGAACTCCTGACCTCATGATCTGCCCACCTCGGCCTCCCAAAGTGCTGGGATTACAGGTGTGAACCACCGTGCCCAGCCTGCTGCGGGTTTTGAATGACATACTATGTTGACAGCGTCCTGCTGGGCCTGCAGCCGGGTGGGTAAAAAGTCCCCATTCCACATATACTCAGTGTGGTCCACACACACCATAGTGCTTTCCAACACCATCCTGCCACCTTCCTCCCTCCCATTTCTTGAAATAATCCTTCATGCATAATTTGGGTTAATAGTGCCTCATAGTCTACTTAGAAAGAATCAGATAGAATTTTGTTTAGTAAGGAAATTTCCAAACAGAGAATAGAAAAGTTAACTGATGGCAATGTATTAATAGAGAAGATCAGTGAGGAAATGAATTCAAGAGGTTCCTTTTACACTTTTCTTCTCTGAGGCTAGGTACACCTTAGCTCAGGTTGCAGCTGCTTTGGTGCTGTCAGAGCATCGTTGGTATGAAATGGGAAGTTTCTGAAAGTCAGATGACACATTTGTGAAACGCAACCTCACTGTTATCTACCTGGAGCCCATAATTCAGCTGACAACAATCTCAGCCACAGGCATCTCAATGTGGTCCTGCGTTTGCTAATTGCTGGTGTGTACTCAGGACACTGGAAGATTTAACCTTTTGGATGAGACAGATACCAGTAACTTCCCAGCTGAGCTTCCCAGGAACGAACTGATGAGAAGTGACATCCAAAAAACGATGTCTTAAAATATAAAGAGATAAAAAGAATGAAGTAAGAGACTCAAACAGGTATTTGCACACTCACATTCATAGCAGCATTATTTGCAATCGTCAAGAGGTGGCAGCAGTCCAGGTGTGCACTGAGAGATGGATGGATAAACAAAATATGCTGTAACCACACAATGCAACATCCAGCCTGAACAAGGAAGTTCTGACACACGCTCCAACACTGATGAGCCTTCAGGACGTTATGTTAAGTGAAATATGCCCATTGCAAAAACAAATACTGTGATTCCACTTTTCTCTCTCTCTCTCTCTCTCTCTCTCTCTCTTTCTTTCCCTCCCTCCCTCTTTCTCTCTCTCTCTCCTTCCTTCCTTCCTTTCTTCCTTCCTTCCTTCCTTTCTTTCTCTTTCTTTTCTTTCTTTCTTTTTTCTTTCTTTCTCTCTCTCTCTCTTTCTCTTTCTTTTGTTCTTTTGTTCTTTCTTTCTTCTTTTCATTCTTCTTTCTTTTCTTTTTTCTTTTCTTGACAGTCTCGCTCTGTCACCCAGGCTGGAGTGCAGTTGTGGGATCTCGGCTCACTGTAACCTCTGCCTCTTGGGTTCAAGCGATTCTTCTGCCTCAGCCTCCTGAGTAGCTGGGACTACAGGCATGCACCACCACGCCCAGCTAATTTTTGTATTTTTAGTAGAGACAGGGTTTCACCATGTTGGCCAGGATGGTCTTGATCTCTTGATCTCGTGATCCGCCCTCCTCGGCCTCCCAAAGTGCTGGGATTACAGGTGTGAGCCACCGCGCCCAGCCTGTGATTCTACTTTAATGAGATACCGAGTATAGTCAAATTCATAGAGACAGAAGGTAGAATTGCGGATGCCAGGGGCTGAGGGCGGGGGGATGGGGAGTTACAGTTTAACGGGTGCAGACTTTCAGTTTGGGATGAGGAGAAAGCTCTGGAAAGGGAAGGTGGTGATGGTTGCACAATATGCATGTACTTAATGCCACAGAACTATGTACTTCGAATGACTGAAATAGTACATTTTATGTTATGTGTGTTATACTACAATAAAAAATATAGAAAGAGGCCGCACACGGTGGCTCATGCCTCTAATCCCAGCACTTTGGGAGGCTGAGGTGGGCAGATCATCTGAGGTCAGGAGTTCAAGATTAGCCTGGCCAACATGGTGAGTACAAAAATTAGCTGGGTGTGGTGGCATGCATCTGCAATCCCAGCTACTTGGGAGGCTGAGGCAGGAGAATCACTCGAACCTGAGAGGCAGAGGTTTCTGTTAGTCGAGATCAAGCCACTGCACTCCAGCCTGGGCAACAGAGTGAGTGAGACTCTGTCTCAAAAAAAAAAAAAAAAAAAAAAAGATCTCTCTCTCTCTCTGTATCTCTCTCTCTCTCTCTGTATCTCTCTCTCTCTCTCTGTATCTCTCTCTCTCTCTCTCTCTATACAGAGAGAGAGAGAGAGAGAGAGAGACAGTGAGGAGCGAGAGAGAGAGAGAACATCCAGGACTGATATTAGCCATTCTGAATTGGACTGGCCCCTCAAATGTGGTCTTGCAGCTTTCCACTTGATTAGCAGTAAGGAGTTTTATTGGAATAAATGTTCTCAGATACTAATCAGCACACCACCACCCTCCCTTCTCAGTTCCAGCTGATGCTGAGACACCAATGGCAAATCTTGATCCATGCCCACCCCAGGAGAATGAGCGACAGTCAGGATTTTGGGCCACAACACAGGGAGCTTCCTGCAGTGTCCTCTTCTCCAGGGTGCGCTGTGGGAAGGCCTCCCCAGCCGGGGCAGGGGCTCGGCTTTCACCGGACGGGGCAGCTGAGTAGCTGACGGCAGAGCCTGGTGGGGGACCGGGGATGATGGCAGAGTCATCTACTGACACTCTGGACAAAGGCCAAACCTGTCTTGGATGCCACCTAGTTGCTGCCCTCTTAACCTGACCCTCCGGCCTGCCTCAGACCTTATAATTTCCTAAGCACGTCTGCATAGACTGTTATTTAGTCTTGCCAGTGACTCTGTGAGGGAGCTGTTATCACTGACAGGCATCACATCCAGTCCTCACGGCTGGCCATAGGAAGATCTGGGCCTCACCTGGGCCTCCCATCCAAGCCCCAAGTTCTTTCCTCCCCCAGTAGCCAGCCAGAGCCACCAACCCTCCCTTAAGCTGTCAGAGAAGGCAGCTGTGATGAGCACGGAGCCCTCCACCAGGAGCTGTTGAATGAACAAGTATGAATCTCAAACACAATTTTCTGCAAGGTCTTTTTCTCCACTCCCAGGCCCAGCTGTATCTCTTAGGGCTGAGGGACCAGGATGACTGCTGGGGCCTGGCTGGACGCGCTTCTCTAGATTGCCATGGACCAGGCAGTCTAGCGGTGAGGAAGCCAGAGGCTCCAGAGACACTTAGATATCATCAGATCCCCTCCCAAAGGGAGAAGAATGCTCTGTTTTATTTCATTTTATTTAACTTTGTTAATTTAATTTTTAGAGGCAGGATCTTGCCCTGTTGCCCAGGCTGGAGTTCAATGGCTTGATCATGGGCCACCGCAGCCTTGAGTTCCTGGGCTCAAGAGAGCCTCCTGACTCAGCCTCGCAAAGAGCTGGGTCTACAGATGTGAACCACCATGTCTGCTAATTAAATTTTTTTTTAATTTTTTTTTTTTTTTTTTTTTTTTTTTTTGAGACAGAGTCTCTGTCACCCAGGCTGAAGTGCAGTGGCGTGATCTTGGCTCACTGCAACCTCTGCCTCCCGGGTTCAAGTGATTCTCCTGCCTCAGCCTCTGGAGTAGCTGGGATTACAGGTGCCTGACACCACACCTGGCTAATTTTTGTATTTCTAGTAGAGACGAGGTTTAACCATGTTGACTGGGCTGGTCTCAAACTCCTGACCTCAAGTGATCCACCTACCTCGGCCTCCCGAAGCGCTGGGATTACAAGTGTAAGCCACCATACCTGGCCAAATTTTTTTTTTTTACTTATAATTTTTTGTAGAGATGGGATCTCCCTATGTTGCCGAGGTTGGTCTTGAACTCCTGGCCTCAAGAGACCCTCCCACGTCGGCCTTTCTCTGACTGTTCAGTTTGATCCACATGGAACCAGGTTTACTTGCACCCTCCTCATTGCTTCTGCTTTCTGCTCCTCCCAAACACAGGAACATACTCAGATATGCATCAATGTGCACATGCGCCAACACGTGTGGGCACACACATGCAAGTGCACAGACAGACCCACACACACAGCCCTGGACACACACACATTGTTTTCTCGAAATGACTTTTGGCAGCAGCAGAGCCAAACCTTTCCAAAGGCCAGAGAAAGGCCTTAATTTGCATCATGTTAACTCGGGAGGCTGCATCTCCTCCGCTGTTTTCAGTACAAAACATGAGTCAATGGCATTCCTCAACCCTCACCCCAGCAAATTAATTAGGGTCAATATGATTAAAGGGCTCAGCTCTGGTGCAGAAACTAGGGTCCCCAGATACCCTGATGAACCTCACTCACAGTCTCTTTCCTAAGGTTTGTGCCCTAAAACAAGGCACTTACTCACTGTGTTCAGCTCTTAACCTCAAGAACTTCCCTTCCCAGCTGGGGACCTCTTCCATAAAGGAGTTAGCAGAAAGCAAGAAGCAACACACAAAGCTTTCAAAAGCAAAATGGTGAGGAATGTACTGTGTGTCAGCGAGTCAACGAAAATAAGAAAGGGGGCCTGATGTCAAGCTTCACACGATCATTTTAATTTCCGAGTACTTTTTGGGTCTTTTCATGTTGGCTTCATGGAAATTTATGTTTGCCGAGAAGACTGTATTTGCTACAGGATCTTGCTGTGTTCATTTAGCCTGGTAATAAAAACCATCTGCCTGAAATCCTTTTTGGAACAAGGAGGGGTATAAGCAAATAAGCAAATGGTCATAAAAGATCCAGAGAAGGGTGGGGCTGTTTCAGGAAAGTGGGGAGCCTGGAGTGCATGCCTCGGGCCTGGCGACCGTAGGAGGCCGGGGACTACTGATGGTCATGTGTGAGGCTGCACAGCTTTGCCGGTAAATATGGTGCATGGGGGGAGGACAGGCGCATGTGCACAGGCACCCCTCTCTTCCCGAGCACTCACTCTGGGCTGGGGTCTCACCGCTGGAGTAAGAACGGTATCATGATGCATTAAGTCAGGAGTCCTTGAAGTGGGTTGAAGAGAGTCCCTGCAAAACTCATGTCCACCCAGAACCTCAGACCTTCTCTGGAAATAGAGTCTTTATGGGTGTGATTAAGTTAAGATGTGGCTGAGTGCGGTGGCTCATGCCTGTAATCCCAGCACTTTGGGAGGCTGAGGAGGGAGGATCGCGTAAGGTCGGTAGTTTGAGACCAGCCTGGAAAACACGGAGAACCTCTGTCTCTACACAAAAATGCAAAAATTAGCTGCAGGGCATGGTGGCGAGCACCTGTAATCCCAGCTACTTGGGAGGCTCAGGCGGGAGGATCTCTTGAGGTGGAGGTTGCAGTGAGCAGTGATTGCCACTGCACTCCAGCCTGGGTGATAGAGCAAGATGCTGTCTCAAAAACAGAACAAAACAAAACAAAACTAAAGATGAAGTTATACTGGCCCTAAATCCAATGGCTGCTGTCCTTACAAAAAGAGGATTGGCACAGAAGAGGGAGGACAGCCACGTGACGACAGAGGCAGAGACGGGGGTGATGCGACTACGAGCTAGGAAAGACCAGGAGACTTGGAGCCACCAGGGCCTGGGACCAGCAAGGAAGGGGCCTCCACTAGAGCCTTCAGAGGGTCGCGGCCCTGCCGGCACCTTGATTTTGGCTTTCCAGCCTCTGGCGCTGTGAGAGAATGACACCCTCTGTAGAAGGAAGCTCTCAGAGTCCCCTTTCTGCCTGGGAGTTCTGAGCCACTGTGTCTTTATGGGGAGAGACGGGTCAGACAAGATCGCAAAGAAGCCCCTCAAGCGCTTGGCCTTGAAGTCAGGCATTGAAGTCCAAGAGTAGAACAGAACCAACCTTGAGAGAATACTGTTGAGCCCATGTTTGTTTACCAGTTTGTTTTTCTGCCCCTCTGGGAGGAGGTCGAGACTCCTAGGCTCAAGGAGGCAACAGGGCAGACGCCCTGAGAGCAGCTGTGAGGGTTTCAGAGGGGCCTTTGTCCTGTCCTGGTCTCTGGGTCCACCCTACGGATGGGGGTGTCACCACAGGAGTCCTGAGCTGGGGTCTGTGAGTAGAGAGGGCTGCTCTTCTGCCTGCCCTGGGAGGCAGGGCGTGGAGGAGAAATGGCAACACACATTAAGCTTTCTTAATGTGGGTTCTGATAACATAGGTTTTTACGTTCTCAGCAAGACAGTGTTCTTGTAAGCCAGGCATTGGTAAGAGATAATCTTCAAGGTTCCTTTAGCTCCGATTACCATGTAAAGACCTAGGCCTGCAGGTCTGATCTTTGAGGTTCTTATAATCCAGAAAACTCAGGACACTGCATGCCAGTGTCGGCTTCAAGGAGCAAGGGAAGTCCAGTCCTGCCAGTCCTGGGGCATGAGGAGGAGGAGGGAGGGTGAGGAAGGGGAGCCGAATGGCCGCACACTTGCCACAGTCTCTCCTGCAGCTAACATTGTGGAGCGGAAGCTTCTGCAAAATGGGCTTTTTTTCTGCCCCCTGCTAGGAAACATTGGAGGAGGCCCCATCTCAGTATGGGAGTGCGGGTGGGTATTGAAGGAACACACGTGGCTGAAGGAAGGTGGCACGGATGAGCACACACTAGATTCCTGACGCCCTTCATCTCCTCCATGGTGTGGAGGAGACCCAGGATCCTCATGTGTTCCCAAAGCGGGAACAGGGTGGCTGGGAGCCAAGACCTGGCTGGAAGCCAGTGGAGGCCAAGAGCCCACTTTGGCCAGGAGGGGGTGGGAATCCCACTAGATCTTGGGGGGATCACCACGGTGTACTTGGTCACACGTGAGAGCCCCCAAGAGCAGGACCTCAGGCTCTTCTGTGGGGACATCAGCTGGATTCACAAAGAATCCTGCTGGACACCTGCTGGGAAACAGAGGCTGCTGTCGGACTAGCCTCTGGCACAGACCGGGAGACAACTGCCTCTCCCAGGGGGACTGTGAGATCTCCTGCACGCTGCTCGCCACGTAGGATATGATGCCAGGGAAGAGAGAAACAGGACTGACGAGACTGGAATCTACAAACACATATTTACCTAATAAGGCCTGTTTCAATCAAAGAAGCTTGTTTCAAACAGAGAGGGCTGAGAGGATATTCCTAACAGATTAAAGTCCCCTGGGCGGCCCGTGGGAGGGGGTCTCAGGAGGAGGAGAACTAAAGAAGCTTCGTGGTCCCTGCACACTGGCATGTTCGAGTGAATCTGAGCTGTTACCGCCTTGGCACGAAAAGATGATTGTCAGGGGCTGAACTGTGTCCCCTTCCAAATTTATATGTTGAAGTTCTAGCCCCCAGTGCCTTAGAATGTGGCTGTACTTGGAGATGGAGTGTATAAAGAGGTGATTAAGTTGAAATGAGGTCGTATGGGGGGTCCTGACCCAATCTGACGGGTGTCCTCCCAGGAAGGGGAGACAAGGACACAGATACATGCAGGGGGATGGCCCTGGGAAGACACAGGGACAAGACAGCATCTACAAGCCAGGGAGAGGGGCTTCAGGAGAAACCCACCCTGTGGTTGCCTTGATCTCCGACTTCCAGCCTCCAGAACTGTGAGACAGTAAAGCCTGTTGTTTAAGCCGCTCTGTCTGTGGAACTTTGTTACAGCATTCTTGGCGGACGAATACAATGATTCCGCTCAAGGACCACGGGTCTTCCTGTGCATCCCCGCTGACATCTGTATCCAGAGGAGGACCACACAGGAGGCCTGGATGTTCCCAAACTTCCCTCAGATACCTCCTGTTACCCAAGTTCCCTGGGCGGAGGAACTAATCCCCATGCACAGAAAGGGGAACCAGAGGCCGGGCATGGTGGCTCATGTCTGTAGTCCCAGCACTTTGGGAGGCCGAGGTGGGTGGATCACCTGAAGTCAGGAGTTCGAGACTAGCCTGGCCAACATGGTGAAACCTCTTCTCTACTAAAAAATAAAAAAAATTAGCCAGACGTGGTGGCGGGCACCTGTAACCCCAGCTACTCAGGAGGCTGAGGCAGGAGAATCACTTGAACCCGGGAGGTAGAGGTTGCTGTGAGCCGAGATCGTGCCATTGCATTCCAGCCTGGGCAACAAGAGTGAAACGCCACCTCAAAAATAAATAAATAAATAAATAAATAGGAACCAGAAAGTCTGGTTGGATCAAGTTTTTCCTGAATTGACTGAACTTTGTTTAATTGTCAAGTTTAAGAACTCCATTATGGGGTGGGATGAAGGCTTGAGACAGAAATGATACTTAGTTATGGAAAAGGGAATTTCAAATTTTTTGCTGCCCACTTGAGTTTTGGAGTCTCAGGAAATCATACTGACTTAATCAGAAAAGCAGACGCTGTGATGCACGTTTGATCAGTGCAGATGCTGATGTTTACAATGAGCGGTTGAAAAAGCAGCTTCCCTCCTGACAGTCTGGAGCTTGGGGCTACAGCCCCGGCCCACAGGCTAAGAAGCAAAGGTGATTTTACAACCCATGCACTGAGTTGGAGCATGTTCTCACCCAGCAAAGTTCTTGTCCACTCAGAACGTCAGAATGTGACCTTATTTGGAAGCAGGGCTGTAGGTATAATGAGTTAAGATGAGGTCACAGTGGATTAGGGTGGGCCCTACACCAATGTCACTGGTGTCCTTATAAGAGCAGGGGAGACCCAGGGGGAAGAGGGTATGTGAAGACCGAGGCAGAGATTGCAGCTGTAGGGCAGGGAATGCTGGGGATGGCCAGACCCCACCGGAAGCTGGAAGGGGCAAGGAAGCCTCCTTCTCTAGACTTTCAGAGACAGCATGGTCCTCCCGGCACCTTGATTTCAGAATTCTGGCTTCCAGAATTGGGAGTAAGTTTCAGCTGTTTTAAGCCACCTAATTTGAAGTGCTTTGTTATAGCTGCCCTAGGATGCTAATATACTGTGTTATAAAAATCAGGGTTTCTGCCAGGTGCGGTGGCTCCCAAAATGCCTGTAATTCTAGCACTTTGGGAAGCCGAGGAGGGAGGATCATTTGAGTCCAGGAGTTTGAGACCAGCCTGGGCAACATAGTGAAACCCCATCTCTACAAACAAATACAAAAATTAGCCGGGCATGGTGGTGCACACCTGTGGTCCCAGGCACTTGGGAGGCTGAGGTGGAAGGATCTCTTGAGCCCAGGAGGTTGAGGCTGCAGTGAGCCATGATCACACCGCTGCACCCCAGTTAGGGAGACAGAGTGAGACCTTGTTTCAAAAAAAATCCGGGGTTTCTAGAGGCTGTGCTCTATCTGAAATGATTTAGAACTTTTCTTCTAGGGACGAATTCCTCCAAATGTAGAACCAGGCAGGAGATTTAGGCACAAGAGGTTCCCAGGGTGTCTCCACGGAGCATCCCGTGCTCCCCGTTTCTAGTCTAAATCAGATAACATGGACACCTGAAAGCAAATGCTTGCAAATCACTCAGGATGCTCTCCCAGCCAATGGAGAAGAAAGCAGAGGAAGGAAGGAAGGAAGGAAGAGAGGCGGCAGGCACACAGGCTCTTTGCTTTCCAACAGGAAGGGGCTCAGGGTCTGTTTTCTTTTCCCTTCCTTTCAAATGGATCTTTCATATCTCCAATAACTCTTATCTTTCAGCAAACTCCAACAGGCCCCAAATGAGCTGAGAAAATATCCAACTTCAAAGGTTTTGCACAAATCATCTTAAAGGCCTGACCTAAGCCTGGGAAAGCCGGAACGAAGCCCAGAAATCACTCTTTATTTCATCGCCGTTTAGCTAAGACACCTTTCCCGTCCACAGGTCACATCTGTCACTGCCCCCTTACTGCCCCAGCCCAGGTCCCAACCACCTTGAGACACCTGCGTGATCCACCCTCAAAGCAATGAGTTAAGAGCCGCGCTCCTGGTCCTTGGCTGGTAGCTTTAGTGTTATTCCGGGGGGCTGCGTGGGGGCACCTGCGGGGGCTGCCCCATGAGGGCTGTGGTTTAATTTCCTTTGCTACTTTCCTTAGCTCTTCAGTCTCAGTCTCAGCCACTGAACTGTGTCTTGGCCACTGGTGGTGACAGCACAGGGTGACACTGTTGTCAGGAAGAGGAAGGTGCTTTTTCTTTTTTTCGAGATGGAGTCTTGCTCTGTTGCCCAGGCTAGAGTACAGTGGTGCAATCTTGGCTCACTGCAATCTCCACTTCCTGGGTTCAAGCAATTCTCCTGTCTCAGCCTCATGAGTAGCTGGGATTACAGGCACCTGCCACCACACCCAGCTAATTTTGTATTCTTAGTAGAGACGGGATTTTGCCATATTGGCCAGGCTAGTCTCGAACTCCTGACCTCAGGCAGTCCACCTGCCTCAGCCTCCCTAATTGCTAGGATTATAGGTATGAGCCACTGCGCCCAGACAGGAAGATGCATTTGTGAGCCAGGACAATTGTGAGTGGAAATAGAAGAAAAAAAGTAAAATAATAATACTAATAATGCCTTTTCTCTGGTCCTGGAAGATCTACACGAACTTGTATTTTACATGTCTTGTCTGGATTTAGCTGTGAAAGACCAGTAGACCAACTGGTGGGAAAAATACTTGCACGGCAGCAGGTTGGTTGAATAAAATAAGAGATTTCCAGTCTCGGATTGGATACGTGCACTTGATATCAGCAGACATGCTCCAAGTATAAGCCTCTATAAACTGAGCACTGTTGCAGGCGATGGGGACGTGGAACTGGGTAGGACCGATGGCTAAGCTCTCTTCCCTTCCATCCCGGAAAAAAGGCACATAGGAACTGGCTGTGGCAGACAGCAGCCTACAGAAAGGTGGGGGCATCTCTCAGCTGGCCTTCAGCTCCTATACAGACACGGGAAAACCAGCCTCGGTTCAGGTTTAGGCTCCATTGGCTGCGTTTGCCTGGACACCATCGGCCCTGTACGAAGGTGGCCACTGAGGGGCCCTCATGGGGGCTGAAATCCAACCAAGCCTTGGTCCCTGCCTGAGTTGCCAGGAACTTGTCTCTTTCCTCTAGGTGGTTCACTCAGCAAGGGTATTTTTTGTAATTCAGCCACCCAGATGAGGGCGCCTTCTTGCACTCTATCCACCTGGATGAAGCACCTTTATTTTCTAATTTGGCCAGTTGCAGGGCACGTGACAATCACTGATACGACAGAAGGGTAACCTTTCTGGGGTTGCATCTTAGGAAATTCCATTGAAGGAGGAGTAGAGAGATGATATCATTGACCACAGGACTCAAGAAATAAGCCCAGAGCACACATCGGTTTGGCGGGGGCAATGAACCGCGCAATTGCTGGGAAACTGACCTTCAGAACTTTGATGTGAACGGGGCCATGGACTTCAGCTTTCTCCAAGGTTTTTTTTGTTCGTTTGTTTGGTTTTTGGTCTCACTCTGTCCCCCAGGCTGGAATGCAGTGGTGTGATCTCAGCTCACTGCAACCTCTGCTTCCCGGGTTTCAGCAATTCTCCTGCCTCAGCCTCCCAAGTTTTTCACTTGAAACCTGCATACACACAGCCTTTTTGTTTTATGGGCTGGGTTCCTACAGAGAGTTATTAGTGAGGGATTGAGTGCATTGAGGCTATTAGTACAAAGTGATCAAGATTAGAACAGAGTGGCTTATTTCTGTTTAGAGTCTCTACAGTTGTTGCAGGGGGCTTGTTGCAATGTCCATTCCAGGGCCCCCACCCAGACCTACCGAATCAGAAATTCAGGAGGGGAGGTCAGGAATCTGTGCTTTTAAGTCAGCCCCTGTTCCAATCCATGTGACTCTTATGCATTGTGAGGTTGAGATTCCCTGATTTAGACACGTAGACAATAAATACCAATTCTTGGACTACAGAGCCAAAGACAAATCGAGTGACATAGTCTAGCTCATGGAGCCAGCTGGGCAAAGCCAGCAGGGATTTATTGCTCCTTAGATGATCAACGCTGCCACCAGGGCTGCTGTCATCTCCTGATGACGAGCAACATTCTCACAGCATCAGGGGGCTGGTGGAGAAAATCAGGGGGTCTCCGGAGCAACCCCGGGGGCAGTACTGGGCCCAGAAGCCAGCCCCAGCTGCGCACACAGAGTCTACATGTCTCCCAACGTGAGTCCCGCGAGGTGGAGAATTAGAGCATGTTGTTCATTTATAATGTTTGCTTTGCTTTTGGAAACACCCTGGGGCAACTCAGGCTAGGTTTTCACTGTGGTGTTTGACTTGGCATAGCTGCAAAGTTCCCCCTTTTTAGTCTGTTTATGGCAAGTTAGCACACGGCCCCATATCCAGGAGCCTAACACCAGACCCAGCAGAAATCAGGGAGTGTGCAATGAAATGAAACACTGGGAGGGCTGGGTCAGGCTTCCCTGGACCCGCCCTCTCAGCCGGCAGCTCACCTGAGGTCAGGCTGGGCACGAGGCCACCGCAGACTTTGCAGCCTCAGACCTGTTACTGCAGCCCGAGTAACAGTGATGTCTCAGACAGTGACATGTCCTGCTGACCAACCACAGGGTTTGGAGGATAATTTCCCAGGAAGGAGATACATTCCATTATTATTTTTATTATTTTTAGATGGAGTCTTGTTCTGTTGCCTCGGCTCACTGCAACCTCTGCCTCCTGGGTTCAAGCAATTCTCCTGCCTCAGCCTCCCAAGTAGCTGGGACGACAGATGTGTACCACCACACCAGGCTAATTTTTGTATTTTTAGTAGAGACGAGGTTTCGCCATGTTGTCCAGGTTGATCTTGAACTCTTTACCTCAAGTGATCTGCCTGCCTCAGCCTCCCAAAGTACTGGGATTACAGGCGCGCACCATCGTGCCCGGCTGATACATTCTGTTCTTTAGCTCCTTCTTTGCTTACACATTTTCTTTTCTTTTTACAAAGTCAACTCACTTTCAATAGGAAGTTGCCGATTCTTTTTCATGTTTACTCTTGAGTTTCAAATAGACACCACCTTATATTTGAAGAAGACTCGTTATCACTGTGCCAGCCACTTCATTTCCATCACTTCATTTCATCTGCACAGAACTCTATGCAGGGGATATGATTAGATCGCATTTAATGATGAGAAAGAAAACTCGGAGAGCTTAAATCAGCAGCCCTAGGTGGCCCAGCTAACACCTGGGGGCGCAGCTCAGCAGCAGGTCTTCTTGGCGATGTGGTTGCTGTCTGCCTGGCTAACGGCCTGCCTTATCCTGAACCCTTCAATGTCACCCTCATCTTTCCTTCTCTGCCTTGGAAGAGGAAAGGATGATGGCTTGTCTGAGGGCTGAAAGATTTCACCCACGTCTAGCCCCATTTGCTTGAAGTGTATCTGCCCAGTTTATATCAGCAACATGAAGAGCAAAGAAAGCTACCTGTTTATATTGCCACATCTGTAGGGCATTAAAATACATTATTAATGGGAGTTTCTGTCGATATCTCACTTTTTTTTTTTTTTTAAGAAAAGTGAGACCATGATTGGGTTACACTAGCGTGAGTGGTAGAAACCAGGTAAAATCTGACCTTTGGGACATGGAGATGGTCATCTGACTCAGGGCAGGTCACACTCAAACAGCACAGACAAGGTCCCCCTGAAGTCAGTGGGATAGCTGGGCCTGAGACTGTGAAACTGAACTGGAACTTATGGGCTTTAGGGAACAAGTCCGAAAGCTCCTAAATCTCCTCCTTGAAGATCTCCTTCCTCCTGTTTTCCTTCTAGATCTTCTGCGGCTTTGACATGGACGCCACCCCCTGACTTCAAACTCACACGTTCAAGCCAGAGATGGGTGGCGACTGGGAGGCTCTGTTAGTCTCTTTTCAGCAGCCTGGCCCTAAATTAAAGGGCCCATGGTCCTCTCTAGTTGAACACACCCCAGGCTCCCAGCCAGCCCCTGGCCCTCGAGAGGGGTTGCTTTTGCTGGCAGGAGGGCGATACAAGTGAACGTATTTTAGGATCTTGTTACTAGGCCACAAGGAAACACTGGATGGGAAGTCTTATGAACTTGAAAAGCCCGTTTTTTAAAAAAAATCAAATCCAAGGAACCCAAAAGGCATTAAGCTATTGTTTAAACACAGACTCAGTGCCCAAACCCTGCACACTAGTTTGTAGAGGTTGGAAGAGGCAGGATGGAAGGAGTTAATGGTGCTATTCTTTCTTTAATATTCTGGAACACACCACAATGAGCCAAAAACAGTCAGAGGGGACCATCATGAGGAGCAGTATGTTTTTACCTATGATTAACTCCAACATCCACAAGAGCTGAACCTCAGAATTATTATCTGAATTGTGCATACTGGGAAACAAGAGATTTGATGAGTTTAGTAACTTGTCCAAGATTACAAAGTTAGCAAGAGGTAGGTCCCAGAAATGAACAGGGTCCTTTCTTCTGCAAGCTGGCTCCCATGAAATACTATTCTTATGCCAGCTGAGGTCTGATGTGGTATCACATTATACTACTGCACCAGCTAGGGGGACAAGGGCATTATACCATCTCTGTAGTATGCTTAGAGGTCTGTCCTGAAATTAGCAGAGTTCACTTTCAGCCATGAAAAGGATATCCGAGGAAACGATATCTTAGATTGCTTTCTTTCAGTGCATAGACATCACTTGAGAGGCTTCATGTTACTCAGACATCTTGTAAACTTTACAGCTACTGTTTTACACTTCATCAGCATTCCTGATCTTATGGTGTTCACTTCAAATAATGTTGGGTGTGTAAGAATCAAATGCAAATTGTACAGTATTTGACATGGATGTCTTTAGGAGCCAATATTTCCTCAAATATCATGGTTTCAACGTTATCCACTAATGCTTTAATAGATAGAGTTTCTTTGCATTCATAAATAGTAGTAAAAATACGAGTTGTCTACTATAAAACAAAACACTTATATTTCCCAACTACTAAAACATCTATGTAATCTTGAATCCATCTGATCTAAAGGAGGGAAAATGTTCTCAACCTAGGCTACACACTAGATCACTTGGGAAGCTTTGAAAAATTCTTAATGCATGGGCCCCACTCTGAGACCAATTAATTCAGATCTCTGAGAAGTGTGGTCTGAGAACTGATGGTTTAGAAAACTGTACAGACGGTTCTAACATGCAGCCAGCATTGAGAATTACTGGGGTTAGACAAGAATGGATTTTTTGTTTTTTGAGATAGACTCACTCTTTCGCCCAGGCTGGAGTGCAGTGGCACAATCTCAGCTCACTGCAACTTCTGCCTCCTAGGTTCAAGCGATTCTCCCGCCTCAGCCTCCCAAGTAGCTGAGATGACAGGTGTATACCACCATGCCGTGCTAATTTTTGTATTTTTAGTAGAGACAGAGTTTCACCATGTTGCCCAGGCTGGTCTCGAGCTCCTGACCTCAAGTGATCCGCCTGCCTTGCCCTCCCAAAGTGTTAGGATTACAGGCATGAGCCACCATGCCCGGCTAATACGGTTTGGCTGTGTCCTCACCCAAATCTCATCTTGAATTCCCATGTGTTGTGGGAGGGACTTAGTGGGAGGTAATTGAATCATGGGGGCAGGTTTTTCTCACGCTGTTTCCGTGATAGTGAATAAGTCTCGGGAGATCTGATGGTTTTAAAAATGGGAGTTTCCTTGCACAAGCTCTCTCTTTGCCTGTTGCCATCCATGTAAGACATGACTTGCTCCTCTTTGCCTTCCACCATGATTGCGAAGCTTCCGCAGCCACATGGAACTGTGAGTTCTCCATTAAATCTCTTTCCTTTGTAAACTGCCCAGTCTTGGGTATGTCTTTATCAGCAGTATGAAAATGAACTAATACACCAGCCAAGAATGGATTTTTAAATTAATGGAGTTAGGTCTGATTAATATCAATGCATTAATGTAAAAAGGTCTACACATTATGCATTACAATCAAGAGTTTTAAATATAATGCCACTAAAATATATGCAATGAATGCAATACATACAATGAGTCATTAGCTTCCAGGTATAAGTAGATGCTCGATAAATATGACTGAATTACTGAATGAATGGCATCCTACAAAGTTTTATATGAAAAATTATATTTTGATGAAATTAAGACGCCATCAATTGTAAGATGTAGTATCACTGATAAAGAAAATAAATTCATTAAATTATGACATGCTATCTAGTATATGTCACACCCTAACTTCAAAAATGTTAAAAAGGCCAGATGTGGTGGCTCACGCTTGTAATGCCAGTGCTTTGGGAGGCCAAAGTGGGAAGATCACTTGAAGCCAGGTGTTCAAGACTAGCCTGGGCAGCATAGCAAAATCCCATCTGTATGTAAAAATAAAAAAATTACCTGGGCATGGTGGTGCACGCCTGTAGGCCCAGCTACTTGTGAGGCTGAGGTAAGAGGATCACTTAAGCCTAGAAGTCTGATGCTGCAGTGAGTTAGGATCGTGTCACTGCACTCAAGCCTGTCTCAGAAAAAAGTCAAAAACAAGAAAAAATACAATATTTTGAAATTACTGTATTTGCTTTTTCTGCTTAGTCTACGCCAACTGTTATACCATTAATTTCCACTAGATGCCGCTGTGATCTGCTACTTTAGGTTCCGAAAGGCAACCTGAAAACCAATTTTCTCCAAGGATTTAAAATTGAAATAATTCACCCCCTTCAAAGACAAAAGATATTTTAACCACCTCATATTGTAGGGGGTTGTGGCTCATTCCTTCTCTGCGTTAAGACCTATCCGAAGTATCTTATGAAGTGTAAAATTATTTAAAAAGGAAATTGAAAAGTTTTAATGACTTGATAGAAAACAACTGCTTCCCTTTTATCCACATCCCCAAATTTCACATTTTGCATGTAACTCATGACTAGCCTGCAGTGGGTTACAGAGAAGGGACAGTAATGCCGATAGGAAGGCTGATGTTGACTTCAATGAAATAATAAGTAAAACTTGAAGGAAAGAGTATGACATCTTCTGATCTGAAGACAGCAGATCATGGTACCCTGTACTCACAAGTCACCGCTCCCAGCGACAGGAAAATCTGGGTGGAAAAGAAAATCTGGGCTGATAGGACTGGGCCCTGAGCTTGAAGCCAAGCCCAGTGTTAACCCTGGGCATTGACCCAGGTCCTCCCTGGCTGAAAATCTGGAAGATTTTCCCTCCTGGGTGAGAATCACTTTTTCAGCAAAACGATACAAGCTTTAGGGCCAAAAGGAAGCCCATGAAGCTTCCAGAGACATGCTTAGAGCAATGCTTCTCAAACTCTTACAATCTCCACTATATGAGAACAGAAATGGAGAATAAGTATCTCAAAACTTGTATAACAAATTTAAACAGTTTTACATCTGCTAAATCTAATAAAAAGAAACTGGGGTAGTATTTCATATGTCTTCATTTCATATTTCATTTTTCCAGTAATTCAATTCTTTTAGTATTTTACAGAAGTATTGGTCCATAATAGACTGGAATTTTTAAAAAAATAGCCCTTCAGCCCAGATAGCTTTTGAAGCACTGCAGAGAGCCCACCCCAAGCTGCTGGAGGGGCCAATTCCAGGACGATGAACCCATCACACCCCTGAATAATGTTCTAGTACACAAAATAGGTAAGAAAGGGCTGAAGAACAGGAGCACTTTGATGGTAAAGGACAGGATGACTGGAGAGGTAAAAAGAAATCCAAAGAACAGAACACCTCAGGGAGTCCCAGCCTCTGAACCCACAGTCAGCAGCTCACCAGAACCTACCATTTCTGCAAAGGCTCAGAGATTCCACCATTGCTACTCCCAGCAGCTCCCCTGCCCAATGTATAGACAATCAGCCTAGAATTGACCTTGGGACAAGAGAAACTCAGGTGGTTACAGTGAAAAGAAAATGCAAAACCACTCAGAACTGCCCAAGTCTGACATATTTAGCTTCAGAAGAGAAACACACAGAGAGGTCCATTGTTAACCCCTTCCCGGTTTGATCCACACAAAGTCAGCCGGCTTGGATGGAGGGGAGGCGTAAGGCACTGTGGACTTCCATTTATGGATAACTGTGAGCTGGCTTTCTTGCTTCTCTGAAAAATGCTCTGTTACGCTAGCATACTGTCAGTGCCTTTTTTGGATATCCACTTGGTAATATCTATCAAAATGTAAACTGTGAATACTCTTCAACTCAGCTATTTCTCTGCTAGAAATTCATCCCCCAGTTATACTCCTAAGTAAGCAAAGACACAAATAATACAGGATTCAATACTCTCTGGCTCTTTCTGAAAGAATAAAACAGTATAAAATCTAAATGTCCTTTATAAGAGATTACTTATATTAACTATGGTACATCAATACAGATTAGTATGCACCGTTAAAAGATTAAATGCTTCTGCAGTTACTAATATGCAAAGAGTTCCAAGATACAATGTTAAGTGAAGGAAGCAAGTTGAAGTGCAGTGTGTACAGCACGATCCTATTTGTGTAAAAAAGAACAAATGCGGCCAGGTACGGTGGCTCATGTCTGTAATCCCAGCACTTTGGGAGGCCGAGGCCAGTGGATCACCCGAGGTCAGAAGCTGAAGACCAGCCTGGCCAACATGGCAAAACCCCAACTGTACTAAAAATACAAAAATTAGCTGGGTGTGGTGGTGGACGTCTGTAATCCCAGCTACTTGGGAGGCTGAGGCAGGAGAATTGTTTGAACCCAGGGGGCGGAGGTTGCAGTGAGCCGAGATCGGACCACTTCACTGCAGCCTGGGTGAAAGACCGGGATTCCGTCTCAAAAAAAAAAAAAAAAAAAAAAAGAAAAAAGAAAAAAGGAAAAAAAAGAAAGAACAAATGCATTTCTATCATGCAGAGAGACCTTCTGAGGGCTGCACAAAAAGCTGTTCACAGCGATCACGTCTGGGGGTGGAGCCAAGAGTTAAGGGTCAAGGTTGGGGAGGACTTTCATTTTTTAACTTCACACCCTTGTATGTGGTCTGACTTTTTAAAAAGTAAAATTGTATCAATTTAATTTGGAGCAAGGTTATCTATCGCAGAGCATCAAGAGTTACATGAGGCCAGGTGCAGTGGCTCACACCTATAATCCCAGTGTTTTGGGAGGCCAACGCAGGAGGATCCCTTGAGGCCAGGAGTTTGAGACCAGCCTGGGCAACATAAAAGACCCTGTCTCTAAAAAAATAAAAATAAAAAATTACCTGAGCATGGTGGTGTGTGCCTACAGTTCCAGCTACTCAGGAGGCTGAGGCAGAAGGGCTACATGAGCCCAGGAGCTCGAGGCTGCAGTGAGCTATGATCACACCACTGTACTCCAGCCTAGGCAGCAGAATGAGATGCCCCCTCTTTAAAAAAAGGCGCTACAGGCAATGGCACTAAATATCAGTCAGCCAAAGACATAACCTGACACAAGCAGCTGCACAAAATAGTAGTTGCCCTCAAGCTCCAGGGACGTTGACAAGGAAAAAACACACAACTCCCAGTGTGCTCTCAACCCATGGCTGTGTATATCTTCTAGTGACGAGCCTTGGGGACCCCATAAAACCCAGAGGAACATGTGGCAGAGGAGCCAAGGCTGCCAGGGGTCGTGGCCATCACCAGCTGAGAAAGCCCAGAGGCAACCGCATGTTTAATTACTATGTGAAAATGGAATGAGAGGGAGGGAAATTGGGTTTGGTTGCTTCAGTAAAAAATGGTTGACCAGGTGTGGTGGCTCACACCTGTAATCCCAGCACTTTGAGAGGCCAAAGTGAGTGGATCACCTAAGGTCAGAAGTTCGAGACCAGCCTGGCCAATGTGGTGGAGTCCCGTGTCTACTACAAATACAAAAATTAGTTGGGTGTGGTGGCACGCACCTGTAATCCCAGCTACTTGGGAGGCTGAGGCGGGAGAATCACTTGAACCTGGGAGGCAGAGGTTGCAGTGAGCTGGGATTGTGCCACTGCACTCCAGCTTGGGTGACAGAGTAAGACTCCATCTCAAAAAAAGCAAAAGTTTTCCTGGCCCTGGTTCATAAGTAGAGGGAGTGTCTTGTGTCTTGGGAGCCAGTAGCACTGTTAACATTTACAAATGGGACACACACATTTCCTGTTTAATTCCACCCTGCGCAATGCTGATTCATTATGATACCATTGGTCTCAGAAATACTTTTCTTAAAAGTTGTATATAATTACCACATATATACACATAAATAAAAATATACACACATATACGTGTACACACACACACACACATCACACTCTGTGCTCTCAGTCAGGGAGAGCTGGGGAAGGAGACTGCCTTTGGAGCCCTTGGCACATTACACTATATTACAAATGCTCTTTGCCGAAGAGTATTTTCAGTGCTGTCCTGAAGTTGAGTGTGTTCTTCAAAATGCATTGTTTACTCCACTGTGGTCTTCCTTTCTGCCACTCATTTCATGTTCTAGGGAACAGTTTTGACTCACAGTTACAGGTAAAAGGTGTTCGAGTGATTGTTCTAGACTTGCCCTAAAGAGACAAAGGAAGAATATTATGCCAAGTGTCAAAAGGCTACTTTTCAGGCAGCTGGAGTTGCCTTCATGGAAATGATGGAGGAAGCAGAGGGTGAAGTTTAAGGACAGGTGGAAATCCTTCAGAAGCCTATCAGGCATCATTAACAGCACTGCAAGGCTGATAGAGATGACCAAGGGGATTTGAAAAGAGTATTAGGGTAGGAAGCCGGAGTTAAGCTTATAAAGACCCATAGAGCACGCAGTCCTTCCATGTCATGGCCTATCTGACAGATGTGTTGGGGGGCCCCGGAGTGCCAGGAGCAGTGGGCAGAGGACAAGCAAGCACAGAGCCACTCTCTACAGACACACTGGAGCACTGAGGCCACTGCACTCGGGAAGAAATCACCAAGGTTTCTGTTAGCCAGGGTGGGCCAGCTGAATGTCTACAACATCACTGAAAACAGTCGTAAGTTGGAGAGACAATGGTCTTTTCCAGAACTCCCCCTGGGAGAAGCAGTGTGGGAGATGGAAGGTTCTGGAGTGAGGGGTTATACTTTGAGGGGCCAGCTTCAGGACATTGTCCTGTGGGTCGGCAGGCATCCTTGTGTGGCTTTTGTTTTGCTGAGAGGAGGCTGCAAGTTTGAGGCAAAAAATGAATCTGGAGGTAAAGAAGCGGCTGAGGTTGCTCCCCCTTGGCCCTTTCTTCCTGCTGGGCCTTTCCTTTATTTATTTAGAGTACTCAGCCTTTCCTCCAGGTAAATACTGAACAAATATTTTTAAAACCACCAGTTTAAACAGTGTCAAATTATTATCCTGTCTCCACCTGGCCCTGGGCATGGCTGTGGTGTGTATTGTGCTGTGTTTTGACTCTCTTCGGTTGAGCAGGAGGCGGCCTTAGCGCTACAGGCGGAGATGGCCGCCCACCGGCCGTCAAGGCACTTCTGGTGTCCGCCATCTTGGGAGGAGCTCAGACCGGAAACCACAGGCAGGAGAACGCAACTGCGAATGGAAAGTAGGCGTGGCTCTTTGTGTTGCTTTGGGCTAAATTAGAAGAAGGGTAGATGTTTGGAGGTGGTGTTGGCTACAGGGAGAAGGAATTGGAATGGGATGAAAATTTTTGGCCCAGAGAAGGGGAGCAGTGATTGCTGGCTGAGGCATTTATTGGAGGACTCCTACAGAGAAGATACATATGGTGGGGGGCAGAGTCCCTGTTGAGAGGGAGTGCTGCCTGCCCCACACAGAAATTCCTTCTCCCTAACAGCCGCAGATGTCTTAGCAGCATTGCTTTTATTTTTATTTCTTTCTTTATTTTTGAGACTGGGTCTCACTCTGTCACCAGGATGGAGTGCAGTGGCCCAATCTCTGCTCACTGCAACCTCCGCCTCCCGGCTTCAAGTGATTCTTCTGCCTCAGCCTCCCTAGTGGCTGAGACTACAGGCACACACCACCACACCCAGCTAATTTTTGTAGTTTTAGTAGAGACGGGGTTTCACAGTGTTGGCCAAGCTAGTCTCGAACTCCTGACCTCGTAATCTGCCCTCCTCGGCCTCCCAAAGTGCTGGGATTACAGGCATGAGTCACCCGCGGCTGGCCCAGCAGCACTGCTTTTAGACTCACACTTTAGAAACCAAAAATCTGTTTACTGGCCATCTACACAACCTGTCAATTCCTAAACAACCTGAAGGTTTAGGGCCCTGCCTTAGACACGTTGTCACCTATTGAGAGGCCCAGCCTTTGCTACAGCAAATGGTGTAAACTCTCATGGCCTAGTTATGTCCAGGGCTCAGTTGGGTTTTTGGCCTCCTTATCTTCAAATGGGGCAGGCACAGCTCTGGGCCAGTCAAGCGCTGAGCTGATCCAAGACATTCTTCGACCAGCCAGACTGGAAATACCGGAAAAGCAGTGGCAGCTGCCCTCAGAGGCAGTGTCAGTATTTTCTTTCCTGTTAGCCAGTTTTGTTTCGACTAGAAGCCGGAATCGTAATTATAATGCTACATGTTTACAGATTTTAACTAATTGATCCCTTGGAGTCCTCTTTTGGGGGAAAAGCGTTCTACCCACCTCATACATCAGGAAAACAAGAGGCCATATGGTTTGGCTGGGCTGGGTGGTCTCTGGTGTCAGTAGGAGAGTGGAGACTGCGGCTTCAACAGTTCTTGACTTCTTGGCCTGTGTCCAGATCTCTGGGCCTTGCAGCCCCTAGAAAGGTGACACATGAGAAATTGAAGTGGACCAGACCATAAACTCTCAGGAGCAGTTATCTCTAGAGAGGAGGGCAGGCCTCGTGGCCCTGCCTGTGCCGGTTTCTCTTGGAGGGACAGGTTGGAGAGGAGGAAAAGCCGTTCCTGCAGGAGTGTTTTGCGCACCTTTAATTACCAGTTAAAACAAAACATTCTGTAATGAAAATTCCCCTTGAAAGAGACTCCAAGTTGCTGTGAAGGTTTCATCTTTCCCTTTTGAATGCCAAGGTCTACAGCCGTGTAATCCAATGTTGGTCTGGAAAAATATTTGGCTACAGAAAAACCCACATGAGGTATTGGGGACACCAGTAAAGGGAAGGAGGTTGGATCTTGTACAGTAGCCCTTAGCAAAATCCTTCAGGTCAAGAACTGGGCTGCTTATTAAGAACCCTTTTAACCATTTTAATAAGAGGTAGATATGTTTTCTTCTGATTCTATCTTCTCTATTGCCAGCAATGTTTTTCCTCAACAAATTAATGTGAGTTGGTGGTGGATGTAGAAGAGGGGAGAAGGGAAACCTAGTTCTCCAATGGTCATGGCTATTTCCAGATAAGGGAAGTGATAGAAACAGAGAGGGAGGCAGGCCGGGGAGCCTCCAACCCCAACAGATGAAGACACATATAGAGGCATGCAAGTCGGCAAATAAATTCAGGCTGGGTTCCCAGCGGGCAGTGTTTGTTTTTTTTTCTAAGCGAGCAGGTGTAGTTAAGCACAACCTTTCCACGGTGTGTTGAAGCAGATTACCAGCCCTGTTTGGAAGCACAACGTTGCCATCTCAATGGGTTCTCCTTCAGAACTCATAATAGGTGTTTACTTAGACCAGATCCCATATTGCCTTGTGTCATTGTCCAATTGTCCTATGTGGATTTTACCAATTCAATTGTAGATGTCTTAGTAACAGGGACCAGAATTTTTCCATAATCAATAGTAGTTTAAATGATTGAACCAAAAGTTTCCTCTTGTGTGCAATCAGCTGAGGAACATAAACTAATTTCAGTCTCATTCCTAGTGCTTGATTTTTTTTCCATCATTCTAGGTTTCCTGTCTGGCCCACACTTAAGAGAGTCCTCCCTGCTGCAGGGAGCACATCTGTGAGCCATGTGTCTCCTTTCTTTGCTCCTGTACAATGGTAATTTTTCTTAGCTACTACAGGAAGCCCAGCAGATTCAGATGTACAAGAAGCCACACCAGGACCTAAGATGATATTCACTGATGTTATCAGCAGGTCTGATGCCAACATTTGCCTAGAGAGTGGTTACCCTGAGAAGTTTACCCAGTTTTAAGTTTGGTTGGTCTGTTTTGAGGTGATAACCTCATATTGAAGTAATTTCTCCCCACCAAAGAGTCTAGAATAGGTTTATTTGTAATCTACTTTATGTAGCTGTGACTGCCTCAAGACACCTGCAAAGGGTTATTAAGAGTATGTGTCTAGGCATGTGGTTAACTGTTTCAGCTCAACGGTCTGTGAACATCATTAGTAGCCCTTGAAATGGATCTCCAGGAAGTGCTGGCTGTTAATGACTCTGCCTGAATGCTCCTATGTGAGCAGAACAAAGAGATAATGTCTAACTTTGCAGGTAGCTGAATGCTCTAAATTGATGACTAGCTCAGGGAGAGGGAGATGCTGTGCCATCCTGAGCCTAGAAGACATCGCCAAAGGAACAGTGGGGGATTAACAACTCTCCCATGCTAGAAGGTTGACTTGCCAAACTGATAGAAGAGTGACAAACTGATAGACTATGGTGCTGTGTCCCTTCTATGGTTGAGGGTGGGCTTCACCTGAGACAGTCAGAAGTGGTAAGAGAAGATTTATGTGGTAAGGGAAAGGGAATCTTCCCAACGATAACTATTAATTGACTTTCATTTTGTAGAAGAATGTTGTATTAAGTGTTTGGAGATAGAAAAAGTATGGCATGCTCTCAGGATGTTTATAATTTACTTGGGGAGATAAGGCACGCGATTGAAAAGCTAGTTAAAATACAAGACAATAGAATATCCACTGTCTGGAGTAATATTCGGCCATTAGAATGGATGAATCAGATCCATATGTACTCAGAGTTGAGCAGAAAAAGGCCAGTAGCAGAACAAGACACCATCTATGTAAAAATTAAAGCAGAGCTCACAGATGTGTGTGGACATATATGTGTATGCGTGTGAACATACATGTGTATGCACATGTCTGAAGGGGGACTGGAGGAGAGCACATGGAAAAAGAGCCAGAGGTTCCTCCTGGGGAGGGAAGTGAAACTGGGGAGGACAGAGAAGGGCACCTTTCATATTTTTACCGCACATACTTTTGTATTGAATACATTATTTAGAACAAGAAAGTCTATATTTCTTATGTAAAAAGGAAAAGAATGAAAAACGTAGCAACAAAACAAGTACATGATTGATGCCAAGGGGTGACCCTAACGGTAAAAGTGGTGGCGTAGTCTGCCCATCACCTCACAAACTCTTGTGCCGCTCCTCTTCCTCCTTGTTTACAGAATCCCATTTTTGCTTAGGAATCTACCTGTTTGTGTCTCAGGAGATATCTGGAAAAACATAAAATCATGGTGGTCCCATCCCATCCCTCTGCAGTGGTTTGTTGCACTTGGTCATGTGATGCCATCAGGGCCAATGAGATTGGAGGGACTGTCGGGGGGCTGCTGGGTAAAGCTTCTTTGCTCTTAAAAAGAGGAACAAAGCGCCGAAGGACCACTTTTTCCTTCAACAGGATAGCACCGTTTCTGGATGTGACGACTGGCAAGGTGGCAACCATCTGAGCCTTAGGGAGCTATCCTGGGGACTGAGCCAAACTCTGAGGATGTTGGTAGAGAGGATGTTGGAGCTGTCCTAGCTCAGGACTTCAGCTTCAGTGACAGAACACATTTTCCTTTTTGTTAAAGCCGGCTGAGGTGGGAATATCTATTACCTTCCAGCTCACATGCCAGTCACAGGGAGCCCTGTTTGTGAGACTTCAAGCCCCTTGGGTGCATCTGAGGGTAAGTTTGAGTCCTCAGGGACATGTCCTCTGGGGACAAGAATGAGAAGGGGTCATAAACCCTCTGTGACTGGGGAGACGGAGAAGTCATCCTGAGCTAGGGTCACTCTTTGCCTGGCACCTCAGTGGGTGAGAGGGACTGCTAGGGTGAGGAAGGGAGATATATTTAATACAGTCAGCCCCTCAGTCTGGCCCCTGGGATATTTGATACAAGTTCTTTTTTCTTTTCTTTTTTTTTTAAATTGAGACAGGGTCTAACTTTTTCGCTCAGGCTGGAGTGCAGTGGCACGGCCTCCACTTGCTGCAGCCTTGGCCCCCTGGGCTCAAGCAATTGTCCCATCTCAGCCTCCCCAAGTAGCTGGAAACACACGCGCACACCACCATGCCTGGCTAATTTTTTTTTTTAGAGATAGGGTTTCTCATGTTGCCCAGGCTGGTCTCAAACTCCTGGGCTAAAGCAATTCTCCTGCCTCAGCCTCCCAAAATGCTGTGATTACAGGCGTGAGCCACCGTGCCCAGCCTACAAGTTCTTAACAGAATCAGAAGGTGTAGCTGGGAGACAAAAGAGCCATCACAGCTTCATGATATTTGGAGGGAAGTTTTCTTCCTTCAGAGCAGAAAGCATCACTGCTGTCATGGGAGAAGAATATGAGCAGCCTCATGGCAGCTGGAGTGAGGCTGGAGTTGGGACAGGGGCCAGCCTTGCAGAGCCATGGGTAGGTTGTAAGGGCTGGGCAAGCAGGGGCCACGGCCGTGCTGTGGTGGGGAAGAGGCAGGCAGGGAGAAAGCCCACTGCAGGTGCTTCCAGGGTGCACCAGAAGCAATGAGGGTTTCAACTGGTTTGTAGATGAGTCTCCCTGAATTAAACTCCACTCATCCCAAACTGGTATTCATTTAAATATCTTAAACTGGGATAATCTCTTGCAGTATGTTGGAGCTGTGCCCCTGAAGAGAGAACGGGGAAATAAAGTCTTATTGTGATTGTGTGTGTGTGTGTGTGTGTGAAGAGAGACAGAAGGGAGGGAAGAGGAGGGCATGGGAAGAGAGGAGAGGAGAAGGGGGAGAAGGGGAGGAATGAGTCCTCATTTCACCTGGTCCTGAGGAGGGGGTATCCGGTTTCTGCACTGAGACATAGCTGTTTCCTTCTCTCGTCTCGCCTCCAGCTTGAAATCAACCACCTCCCTCCTTTTCTTGGAATGAAGTCAAGGAAGGCTTACTCGTACAGTGCAAAACCCGGCCCTGGTCTTCCTACTGTGATCTACTGAACCCTAAGGTCACTCGGAACAACTTGAAAATGCTTCAGGAGCCGTAAATGCTCAACTCAAATCTCATTTAACATTTTTCTCACTTCATACCGGTTAGGATAGCCTGTATCAAAAACCAAAACCCTTGAAAACAACAAGTGTTGGTGACTATGCAGAGAAATTGAAACACTTTTGCACTATTGGGGATGTAAAATGGTGCACTGGCTGTGGAAACAGTAAGGAGGTTCTTCCAAAAATTTAGTACAGAACTACTACATGGTCCAGCAATTCCACTGCTAGATACATGCCCAAAGGACTGAACACAGAGACTCAAACAGTTCTTTGTACTGCAGTACTCATAGCAGCAGTATTCACAGTAGCCAAAAGGTTGAAACAACTCAATGTCCGTCGATGGGTGAATGGATAAATCAGATATGATGTATCCATATCATGGGACGTGATTCAGCCTTAAAAAAGTAATGAAGTGGCCGGGCGTGGTGGCTCACACCTGTAATCCCAGCACTTTGGGAGACTGAGGAGGGTGGATCACTCAAGGTCAGGAGTTTGAGACCATCCTGGCCAACCTGGTGAAACCCTGTCTCTACTAAAAATACAAAAATTAGCTGGGCATGGTGGCAGGCACCTGTAATCCCAGCTACTTGGGAGGCTGAGGCAGGAGAATCACTTAAACCTGGGAGGCGGAGGTTGCAGTGAGCCAAGACTGCACCATTGTACTCCAGCCTGGGTGACAGAGCGAGACTCTGTCTCAAAAAAAAGAAAAAAGAAAAAAAAAGAAAAGAAAAGAAAAAGAAAAAAAATTCCTATTTACAAAACTGTAGTAAGAACAGGACACTCAGATACTAAAAATACACACAGGGCCCACCTGTGTGCTAAGCTAAGCTGGGTTTCCTTTTTACCTCCTTTTTTTTCTTTCTTTCTTTTTTATTATTTATTTATTTATTTATTTATTTATTTTTTAGACAGAGTCTCACTTTGTCACCCAGGCTGGAGAGCAATGGCGCGATCTCACTGCAACCTCCGCCTCCCGGGTTCAAGTGATTCTCCTGTCTCAGCTTTCTGAGTAGCTGGGATTACAGGTGTGCACCGCCATGCCAGGCTAATTTTTGTATTTTTAGTAGAGACGGGATTTCACCATGTTGGCCAGGCTGGTCTCGAACTCCTGACCTCAGGTGATCCACCTGTCTCGGCCTCCCAAAGTGCTGGGATTACAGGCATGAGCCACTGGGCCCGGCCGTTTTACCTTCTCTTTGTGCTCACCTGGGAATCAAAGTTCTCCCAGCATTTCCACCAGGGAGTTTGCATTTATTCCAACTATGCCAGTGGCTGGGAAGTTTGTATCTCTCGTATGGATCTCTTAAAAATTCATACTTGTGTTTCTCCACCCACATAAAGTTGGGGGAATACAGCTATAACATGCCCTTATCACAACCGAAAGAGCCAGTTGTGTATCAACAGCTTGAGACATGCCGATATTATGTTTGTCATTTATGGTAAAGTTTTGATGCTTCTTGCCTGACTTTTATAGTTACGAATAAGAATACAAGCGACCGTTAGATATGGTCCATGGTTCTGCTTCAGAACAGACACTTCCCTCTCGTTCTCCTCTCTCAAGCATCTGGATCAGTTTAAGCAAAGAGCATCTTGACACAGCCATCTGGAACTTCCTCTCAATTTCTGTATTCATCAAAAGGTACAAGTATTATAAATCTGAACTTGTGAAATAAAATTTTACCAATAAAGTACTACATTTGTTTCACACATTGAGGTTTCCATCAGATTTGAATTCCAAAAAGTTTCTGCTA